>NC_067245.2:89232034-90482034 GCF_019359855.2 Lolium perenne | reverse complement strand
CCGTTACCTCTTCATACCTAGAGGCCTTACAAATGGGACAGTACTTGTCCTCCGCAAACTGTTTCCAGAAGAGAACACAGCCATTTTCACAACAGTCTATCCTTTGATAATCCATGTTGAGCGCCGACATGAGTTGCCTCGTCTCGTGCAGGCTTTTAGGCAGACAATGCCCTTTGGGCAACATGTTACCAGTTGTTTTCAGACTTGCTTCGAAGCCGTCACGGGTGGTGTTGTACCGGGTCTTGTCGGCTAGACATTGGGAGATGGCATCGAGCTGAGAAATCTCGGCGCCATCGTACAGAGGCGTCTTAGCAGCGGCTATCATATCATAGAAGGCCTTCGCGGCTGGCTCTGGTTCCTCCGGTTCTGGAGGTTCCTCCGGTTCTGGCGGTTCCTCCCGTGAAGGTGGCGACTCTGGCATGTGGGCATCGACAAGATCATCTAGAAAGTCTCTAACCCCATCGTACTCATTGCCATTGAGCCGCTGCCGCATCACCTCACCTCTGTCACGTTCGTGCTCATCAAAGTCGATCTGCGTGACGTAACGAGGCATATACCCATATTGCAGAAGGTGTTTAAACATGTCATCCTTTCCACGACGGTGATGCTTCAAGCAACGATTGCACGGGCAAAGTGGCTGAACCTTCTGTTTTGTACCACGCGCCAACTCCTTCACTAAATGCCAAGTCTTCCTTATCCACTCATCTGTTTTATTAGTCGCACTAACACGGCCGGTGTACATCCATCCATTATCAGCCATCCTCTGCTCTATTGGAAGCCAAACGACAAGCATAGCATTTATATCAAATAGGAAAATGCATCATATTTTAATTTTTTTAACAGGCAAAACGAATGCATCAACCTACATCTCTACTAGGTGGGCTCCTAGCAGCCGCCGGATCCGTAGATTGAGTACGTTCTCCATGCTCTACCCCGGTCCGAGTCAAAATTTCGGCAGCACCTCCCCGCTGCTCTCCCGATACACGTCTCGCCAAAAAGACAAGAGGATGTGCATCCGGAGAACAACGGTGAGGCGCTGCCGAAATCCTGACTCGGACCGGAGCAGAGCATGGAGAACGTACCCAACTACGGATCCGCCGACTGTCCCGTAAATGCCGCAAGCGTTACGGTTGAAAATATGCCGACCACTAATGCATATTTATCCACGTAACGCTTGAGGACGGGAAGTGACACCTAGGTTACGCAACTTGACTTGGAAAATGAATCTAGTGACATAAATAAAATGCGGAGAAGAAGTTCGAAATTTTGCTCACCCTCGGCTGTAGAGGAAGTAGTGGAACAACCGGCGAGAAGCGCGTCAAGATCCGGGATCGTCACGCCGGGGTGCTCACGAAGAGGCGGTCACGGCATGGCCTATTACAAATTCACCAAATTCACATTATTAGACATATTTCTACTAAACAATCCGGTGGCGGCTAACAAATTAACTAAGCAAAAAAATCCTAACTAACTCGGGTAAGATATGAATTCGGGCCAGTCTTAGTATAATTTGGAGCAAACCATGTACTGTAGTAGTAGCGAAGAAGCTAACATACATGGATGTGTTCCTTGTAGCTACTACTGTAAACCTCCTGTTAACAGATTAACTAAGCAAAAAAATCCTAACTAACTAACTAACAGCTAACAAATTTCTATTTCTAACTAACTAACTAACTAACAAATCCTAACTAACTAACACTAACTAACTAATCCTAACACTAACTAACACTAACATATACCTGCGGGAGGAGATCGATGGCCGGGGTGGGGGGGGTGGTGTGGGCCGTGGGGCGCGGTGGCCTGCGAGTGGTGGGGGTGGGGGGCGGGCGGCGGCTGGCGGCGGGCGGCGGGCGGCGGCCGGCGACGGGCGGCGGCCGGCGACGGGCAGAGGAGGGGCGGGGACGGCGGGTCGAGGGAGGGCGGGCGGCGGCGCGGCGGGCTGGCGGCGGCCGGCGACCGGCAGGAGGGGCGAGGACGGCGGGTGCCGGCGGGTGGCGGCGGCGCGGCGGCTCGGGAGGCGGGCGGCGGCGCGGCGGCTCGGGAGGCGGGCGGCGGCTGAGGGAGGAGCGGGCGCGCGGGAGGAGGAAAACGCGAGCGGGAGGAGGAAAACGCGAGCGCGCGTGCGTGGCCGACCAGGTGCTTGTTATCCAAATCCCCAGATACGCCGAGGGCCACCCTCGGGTTACCCTGTCGCGCCCATCCGCCGCGGGCCCCCCTCGGGGTAGCTGTTCGCCGGGCCGACCAGGTGGACCCTGGATTAATGTTAGGGTTGCCGGATACGCCTAGGGCCCCGTGATACGCCTAGGGCCCCCCTCGGCATAATGATTTTTTTTAAATTTTTGTTTTTTTTTCTTTCATTGTTTCTTCTAAGTTCTAACAATAATATACTAGTAGTAAAATAATTATAGCATCTTACCTGCAGATTCCCTCTGGTCCATTTATTGAGCGAAGGAAAGTGTCGCCCCAGTTCAAATCCGGACAGTTTCCAGCGGATTCGGCGGGGCACCGCGGGAAGCGGGTGGGATTCCCAGATGGCTTCCGCGCGCATATGGCATGTGATAGGTGGTGCGTAGGAGGTATCCTACCGCCGCGCGGAGGTCCCGCGCGATACTGAAATGCGCGCCATGTAGCTGCTTCACAAAAAAAAGCCCTTCCGGCACCCCGAAAATGGAAAAACCGTCGCCCGTGGTTCGGATTGGAAATCCGCGACCGGGGCCTTGCTTCCCATCCTAAGGCCCACGCACGTGCCAAATATGGCCTCGTTCCGACAAACTATGTGGTGAAACGGGCCGTTTCCTACTCATTTCCCCTAAAAGCCATAGAACTCCGGACGAGATAGCCCTGTTCGTGAAGGGTTCTCCAAGATAATTGCCGTATCCCACTTCCGTCTTTTGCAGTGGTCACTAGGACGCATAAAATGACGCCACGCGGCTCCGCTCGATTTTTTGGCTCCTTTTGCTTTGCCAACTGCGCAAAACGGGGCCGCCGGGACATGCGGTATGGCCGTACCGGGCGCGCGCGTGCACCCGTCCGCCAACGCGCGAAACGGAAAACATTTAGCACATAAAATGACGCGTCCTAGACCTAAAAACATTTTTCCCTCCATTTATTGAGCGAAGGAAAGTGTCGCCCCAGTTCAAATCCGGACAGTTTCCAGCGGATTCGGCGGGGCACCGCGGGAAGCGGGTGGGATTCCCAGATGGCTTCCGCGCGCATATGGCATGTGATAGGTGGTGCGTAGGAGGTATCCTACCGCCGCGCGGAGGTCCCGCGCGATACTGAAATGCGCGCCATGTAGCTGCTTCACAAAAAAAAGCCCTTCCGGCACCCGAAAATGGAAAAACCGTCGCCCGTGGTTCGGATTGGAAATCCGCGACCGGGGCCTTGCTTCCCATCCTAAGGCCCACGCACGTGCCAAATATGGCCTCGTTCCGACAAACTATGTGGTGAAACGGGCCGTTTCCTACTCATTTCCCCTAAAAGCCATAGAACTCCGGACGAGATAGCCCTGTTCGTGAAGGGTTCTCCAAGATAATTGCCGTATCCCAGTTCCGTCTTTTGCAGTGGTCACTAGGACACATAAAATGACGCCACGCGGCTCCGCTCGATTTTTTGGCTCCGTTTGCTTTGCCAACTGCGCAAAACGGGGCCGCCGGGACATGCGGTATGGCCGTACCGGGCGCGCGCGTGCACCCGTCCGCCAACGCGCGAAACGGAAAACATTTAGCACATAAAATGACGCGTCCTAGACCTAAAAACATTTTCCCTCCATTTATTGAGCGAAGGAAAGTGTCGCCCCAGTTCAAATCCGGACAGTTTCCAGCGGATTCGGCGGGGCACCGCAGGAAGCGGGTGGGATTCCCAGATGGCTTCCGCGCGCATATGGCATGTGATAGGTGGTGCGTAGGAGGTATCCTACCGCCGCGCGGAGGTCCCGCGCGATACTGAAATGCGCGCCATGTAGCTGCTTCACAAAAAAAAGCCCTTCCGGCACCCCGAAAATGGAAAAACCGTCGCCCGTGGTTCGGATTGGAAATCCGCGACCGGGGCCTTGCTTCCCATCCTAAGGCCCACGCACGTGCCAAATATGGCCTCGTTCCGACAAACTATGTGGTGAAACGGGCCGTTTCCTACTCATTTCCCCTAAAAGCCATAGAACTCCGGACGAGATAGCCCTGTTCGTGAAGGGTTCTCCAAGATAATTGCCGTATCCCACTTCCGTCTTTTGCAGTGGTCACTAGGACGCATAAAATGACGCCACGCGGCTCCGCTCGATTTTTTGGCTCCTTTTGCTTTGCCAACTGCGCAAAACGGGGCCGCCGGGACATGCGGTATGGCCGTACCGGGCGCGCGCGTGCACCCGTCCGCCAACGCGCGAAACGGAAAACATTTAGCACATAAAATGACGCGTCCTAGACCTAAAAACATTTTTCCCTCCATTTATTGAGCGAAGGAAAGTGTCGCCCCAGTTCAAATCCGGACAGTTTCCAGCGGATTCGGCGGGGCACCGCAGGAAGCGGGTGGGATTCCCAGATGGCTTCCGCGCGCATATGGCATGTGATAGGTGGTGCGTAGGAGGTATCCTACCGCCGCGCGGAGGTCCCGCGCGATACTGAAATGCGCGCCATGTAGCTGCTTCACAAAAAAAAGCCCTTCCGGCACCCCGAAAATGGAAAAACCGTCGCCCGTGGTTCGGATTGGAAATCCGCGACCGGGGCCTGCTTCCCATCCTAAGGCCCACGCACGTGCCAAATATGGCCTCGTTCCGACAAACTATGTGGTGAAACGGGCCGTTTCCTACTCATTTCCCCTAAAAGCCATAGAACTCCGGACGAGATAGCCCTGTTCGTGAAGGGTTCTCCAAGATAATTGCCGTATCCCAGTTCCGTCTTTTGCAGTGGTCACTAGGACACATAAAATGACGCCACGCGGCTCCGCTCGATTTTTTGGCTCCGTTTGCTTTGCCAACTGCGCAAAACGGGGCCGCCGGGACATGCGGTATGGCCGTACCGGGCGCGCGCGTGCACCCGTCCGCCAACGCGCGAAACGGAAAACATTTAGCACATAAAATGACGCGTCCTAGACCTAAAAACATTTTTCCCTCCATTTATTAAGCGAAGGAAAGTGTCGCCCCAGTTCAAATCCGGACAGTTTCCAGCGGATTCGGCGGGGCACCGCAGGAAGCGGGTGGGATTCCCTGTGGGCTGCCGCGCGCATTTGGATTTTTATAGGTGGGGCGGAGGAGCTATCCTACCGCCGCGCGGAGGTCCCGCGCGATCCTGAAATGCGCACCTTGTAGCTGCTTCACAAAATTAAGCCCGTCCGGCACCCCTGAAAATGGAAAAACCGTCGCCCGTGGTTCGGATTGGAAATCCGCGACTGGGGCCTTGCTTCCCATCCTAAGGCCCACGCACGTGCCAAATATGGCCTCGTTCCGACAAACTATGTGGTGAAACGGGCCGTTTCCTACTCATTTCCCCTAAAAGCCATAGAACTCCGGACGAGATAGCCCTGTTCGTGAAGGGTTCTCCAAGATAATTGCCGTATCCCAGTTCCGTCTTTTGCAGTGGTTACTAGGACACATAAAATGACGCCACGCGGCTCCGCTCGATTTTTTGGCTCCGTTTGCTTTGCCAACTGCGCAAAACGGGGCCGCCGGGACATGCGGTATGGCCGTACCGGGCGCGCGCGTGCACCCGTCCGCCAACGCGCGAAACGGAAAACATTTAGCACATAAAATGACGCGTCACACTTGTACATATATGTTAGGGGCAGATGCAAGTTTTCCAACAATTCTGACGCTCCGGTGATCTGTATCTTGGGAAACCCTAGGGCGGGGACCCCGTAGATCTACCCCTATAGCTTTCTCCGTGCGAGAGTTTACCAATGTAATTTTTTACTTGTTTTGGTTTATTTAGGACATATGTACATGGAAACCATAGGTTGGGCATACTTTACCATAAAATAGGCTCCATTTTAGCCGTGGCGAGAGTTTCCACATACAAATCCTGGATTTTACCAAGTGTTAGCCCATGTATGCGGAAATCGTCAACAACGGGTACATCCAAGGTTAGCCAAACCTTACATCACACTTGTACACATATGTTATGGGCATATGCAAGTTTTCCAGCGATTCCGACGATCCGATAGTCTGTATCTTGGGAAACCCTAGGGCGGGGACCCCGCAGATCTACCCCTATAGCTTTTTCCGTGCGAGGGTTTACCAATGGATTTTTTTATTTTCTTTGCTTTGTTTAGGACATATGCACATGGAAACCATAGGTTTGGAATAAAATAGGCCACAGATGAGCCGTAGCAGGAGTTTCCACATACAAATCCTGGATTTTACCAAGTGTCGGCCCATGTATGCGGAAATCGTCAACGCGGGGTACATGCAAGGTTAGACAAACCTTACATCACACTTGTACACATATGTTAGGGACAAATGCAAGTTTTCAAGCGATTCCGACGCTCCGGTGATCTGTATCTTGGGAAACCCTAGGGCGGGGACCCTGCAGATCTACCCCTATAGCTTTCTCCGTGCGAGGGTTTACCAATGGATTTTTTTATTTGCTTTGCTTTGTTTAGGACATATGCACATGGAAACCATAGGTTTGGAATGAAATAGGCCCCGGATGAGCCGTAGCAGGAGTTTCCACATACAAATCCTGGATTTTACCAAGTGTCGGCCCATGTATGCGGAAATCGTCAACGCGGGGTACAAGCAAGAGTAGACAAACCTTACATCACACTTGTACACATATGTTAGGGACAAATGCAAGTTTTCAAGCGATTCCGACGCTCCGGTGATCTGTATCTTGGGAAACCCTAGGGCGGGGACCCTGCAGATCTACCGCTATAGCTTTCTCTGTGCGAGGGTTTACCAATGGATTTTTTTATTTGCTTTGCTTTGTTTAGGACATATGCACATGGAAACCATAGGTTTGGAATGAAATAGGCCCCGGATGAGCCGTAGCAGGAGTTTCCACATACAAATCCTGGATTTTACCAAGTGTCGGCCCATGTATGCGGAAATCGTCAACGCGGGGTACATGCAAGGTTAGACAAACCTTACATCACACTTGTACACATATGTTAGGGACAAATGCAAGTTTTCAAGCGATTCCGACGCTCCGGTGATCTGTATCTTGGGAAACCCTAGGCCGGGGACCTTGCAGATCTACACCTATAGCTTTTTTCGTGCGAGGGTTCACCAATGGATTTTTTTAATTTCTTTGCTTTGTTTAGGACATATGCACATGGAAACCATAGGTTTGGAATGAAATAGGCCCCGGATGAGCCGTAGCAGGAGTTTCCAGCGATTCGGACGCTCCGGTGGTTTGTATCTAGGGAAACCCTAGGGGGCGGGGACCCCGCAAATCTACCCCTAGGGTTAGGGTTAGGGTTAGAGTTAGGGTTAGCAATGGACTTTTTTCCTTTGTTTTAGGTCATGTGGTGGCAAGTATGGATCCATGCTATCTAAGGTTTTCCTCCGGTTCACCCCACCGGTGAGTTCTGCCCTATACGTCCAGGACATGCCTAAGTGCCGTCAGCGCATGTGCGTGTAGCCGAAAGACCCCGGGGGTACAACATTAGACAAACAACACCACACCATGCTGGTGGTGGTGTTTTGTTGGAGAAGAACACATGGGTATATATAGGGAGGCGAGGGGCTGAAACGGCGAGAAAAGCTGGCGGGAGAAAATGGCGGGAAAAATTGGCGGGAAAGATTGGGCGGGAGAAATGGGCGGGAAAAAGGAAAAAAAAGATGGATGCTAAGCCGACGGTGCCCCTCGGCATAGGCTAGACAGCTGACGTCATTTTGGCGGGAGGGGCGGGAGGATTCGGCGGGAGAAATTGGCTCAGCTACGCCGACGGTGGCCCTCGGCATAGGCTTCACGCCGTCAAGGTTCAGTTAGGGCATGGCCGCGGGGCGACGGGACGGGGTCGCACCCTCAACCTATGCCGAGGGCCGCCGATACGCCGAGGGCCACCCTCGGCATAGCGTGTCATACGCCGAGGGGCGCGATACGCCGAGGGGCGCTTCGAGCAGCTGGGCTGACCGGGCAGTACGCCGACGGCCCCGACATTTGGCCGTCGGCGTACGCCACGGCCGTCGGCGCAGCGCAGCATTCCTGTAGTCCATCTGTGACTCTGGGAAGCCGCTCGTGGACCTCACCGACGACGGCGAGGCTGGGCCAAGAGGCATGGTGAAGGACGAGCCCGTCGACGAGCCCGACGAGCGCGGCAAGCAGGACGTCGTTGTCGACGACATGTACAACTTCCACCAGTACACAACGCCTCTGGCCGCCGCAAGTACTACTAGATTAGGGTTTAGTTTAAATTTTATCGAATTTCGTTCGAATCTATGTAATATATAGCAAGTATGAACGAATTCGCTTATGTTTTAAATATCTGAAATTTTGTTTGGGGGGCGCGGCTGGGAAGCGACGTCCCCAAACATAGCACGAAAGAAACACGTCCCCAAATAATAAATCCAGTGTCGTTTGGAGAACGCTTTGCGGAACTCTGTTGGAGGAGATGCTCTTAGTATATGTTTCGGATCCAATGGTATTTTTACTAGGCTCGGCAGTACTGCGGTTTGGATCTTAGCTGAACTTGTGCACTGGGAAGAGAAGGGAGCACCAACAGAAAGGAGAATCATACACAGATCGGACAGGATTTGTCGTGTGTGAAGCACTTTCGTTGGTTTTATCGTGCTCAAACGGTGGTCGTAGTCAGCCTATCAACTTTGACTCGTCAAGTTGAATAATTGCCCAAGTTGCGAGATGCGCACCCGTGAAAAAAAATGACAGTGAGTGGCTCGTCGTACTATCTACTAATCTATAATATCCATCTATCGCCGCTTCGCCGGCGCCAGGCTGAGGGAAAGCGGGCCATCTTGCCCGGTCGTCGTCGTTGACGCGCCGTGCCAAAAGGAAACAAAAGATCGTTCGACGATCCCGCAGCGATGCTCGCCGTCATCGCCGTCCTCCTGCTCCTCCTCCTGCTACCGCCGGCGATGCCGTTCGAGGGCTCCGAGTGCGACGGCAGCAAGTACGCGCCCAACAGCACTTTCCAGGCGAATCTCAACCTCGTCGCTGCTGCGCTCCCCGGCAACGCCTCCTCCATGCCCACCGGCTTCGCCACCGCCACCGCAGGCACCAGCCCCAACCGGGCATACGCCATGGCGCTCTGCCGCGGCGACGTCAACGCCTCCACCTGCGACGCCTGCGTGGCGGCGGCGTTCACTGCCGCTGGCGCCAACGGGAATTGCCCCAACAACACGGGTGTCACCATGTACGAGGACGCCTGCGTCGTTCGATTCTCCAGCGTCCAGTTCCTCGACTTCCTCAGGGCGGATCAGTGGCAGCCCGGCGAGCTTGCGTACGTACGGCATATCCCAAGACATGCATCTTAACTTATCAAATCCGTCTCTTCTCTTGAATACATAATTCTACTAGTATCTAAATACGGTTCTGAAAACTGGTTCAAGATTTCTAATCACCCCGGCGTTTGGGAACGTCACGACAGTGCCGGGAGCCTGGTTCAGCGCCGCCGCCACAGCCATCCTCACCGCCGTGGCCGACCACGCAGTGGCCAACTCCACCTTCAGGAAGTACTTCGCCACCGGCGAGATGGATTTCCAGCCAAAGATTTACGCGATCGCGCAATGCGTCCCGGACATGACGCCGTCACAGTGCCAGAGCTGCCTCGGGACCCTCGTCATTCAGTCGACTGGGCTCCTAGTCAACACCAAGCCCCGGTGGATCATGTCTTTCGTGGCGTGGTGCAACCTGAGGTACAGCGTGCAGCCGCTCTACGAGGGACGGTCGATGCTGCAGCTTGAGGCGCCGCCACCGCCGGCAGTCGTGCCTCCCTCTGCAGCTCCAGATTCTGGAGGAGCAGGTAGGAAGCAAACACTTTCGCTTCTTACTTTTATGTGAAAGGTTGTATTCTGCTTCAATTCATAGTTTCACTACAAGTTTACATTTCACGTTTTCGTACTTTGGTGTATGCTGTTGTTACTTAATTTCAGTTCTTACTTTTATCTAAAAAGATTGTATTCTAGCCTTCAGTTGTCACTACAAGTTTACATTTTACGTTTGGTACTTTAGTGTATATTGTTGTTACTTTCAGTGCTTACTTTTAACTGAAAGAGTGTATTCTGCTTCAGTTCATAGTGTCACTACGAGTTTGCATTTCACGTCTGGTACTTCGGTGTATGCTGCTGTTGCAGGGAAGAAAACGAAAGCAGTAGGAATCGCTGCGGGCATTGGTTGTTCCGTCGTCTTGATACTGGTTTGCGTTTTTGCTTTTGTTGTATGCAAGAGAAGGGCTAAGGCTACCAAGGACGGCCACCGTGAGTAGCATCTACTAGCATGTTAACTGTCTTTTTAAGAACTGGAATGACTACAGTTAACTTGTTGATGGCATTCTTGTCATACAGCACCAGCATTGCAGAAAATTGCGGGCGCACAATGCACGATCTTCGATTTACCTACGCTACAAGAGGCAACTGAAAACTTCTCCGAGAAAAATAAGCTTGGCGAAGGCGGTTTTGGTATTGTATACAAGGTAAGTAGTCAACCAGGAACGCACGTAAGAAAAGGAAATCATGTATCACACCTTCTCTAGCTCAAAAGGCGTATATTGCAGGGGATACTACCAGATGGGCAAGAAATAGCAGTGAAGAAACTTTTGGAAAGAACTGGGCATGGTTTGAAGGAGCTGCACAATGAGGTGCTGCTATTGGCAGAGCTGCAGCACAAGAATCTTGTTAGATTACATGGGTATTGCTCGCATCGGGATGATACGCTGCTAGTTTACGAGTATATCAAGAATGGGAGCCTCGACAACTTTCTGTTCGGTATTGTCTCCTTCACTAACATCTCTAGCTCTCCGGTTACAGACATGCATATCCGTAATTTTGGTCAGTTGTGACTAGTATTGCGCCGCTTAATTGTGTCTCTCTACTCTCCCGACCCCCCGTAAGTCTTATATGTGATATATGCATGATTGATGCATTTACCGGTAATATATGCCTACCATGAGAGACACTATCCATACATACTATGTAGAAAAGCAAAACATGAATAGGAATATAAACGAATAACATATAGCTATACAACTAAGTTTCTTGTTTAGAAGTTCAGTATAAGCCAATAAATATGTACTGTAGCATTCGATATTATAAGTTATCACAGCCAATATTGTAGATACAATTTGAATATTATTTTTTTACAACAGTTATAATGATGATTATTTATTTACCTTGCACCACCTCATATGAATTCAACATTTCGTTCCAACAGAATCTAGGGAGGAAAGTGCACTCAACTGGGAGCAACAGTATAACATCATTCTTGGAATTGCCAAGGGAATATTGTATCTTCACGAGGACTCAAGCTTGAGGATAATCCACCGAGACCTCAAACCTAACAACATTCTTCTTGCCGACGACATGGATCCAAAAATCGCAGACTTTGGACTGGCGAGGCTGCTAGGAGAAGGTCATACACATACTAAGACAGCTAGAGCTGCTGGAACACTGTAAGGTCATATCTGTCATGAAACATTCAAGAATTGTTGATATCCAGCGTGTGTACAAGCCTGCTAATTGCTCATTCCTGCAGTGGTTATATGGCACCAGAGGCAATGCACGGACGCATGTCACCAAAGATCGATATTTACAGCTTCGGTGTGTTGGTTCTTGAAATTGTAACTAGGAGAAAGAACAGCAGTTCTGGTGATCGTGACGCAGTGAATCTCCTTACCGATGTAAGTGCTGATTTACTTCTTTTTAGTTCATTTGAAATTGAAAGATTCATGTAAATATTATGTCATCATATCTGAATAAGCATCTAACAGGTGTGGAATTGTTGGACAAAAGGGTCGATATCTGAAATGATAGACCAATCACTCGATGAATACGCTCGAAGCCAAGCATTACGCTGCATCCACATCGGGTTGATGTGTCTCCAACCAGACCCTGACGACCGTCCTTTGATATTATCCGTCATTTTCATGTTAACTAGGGACAACATGGAGATTCAGGCACCGGCACAACCTGCATTCTTCTTCCGGAGGGAATCACTTTTAGCTTCTCTATCGTCGTACGACCAATCGGATATCATATTGGACGATAACGTCTCTGTGAATGGGGTTACAATCACTGATCTGTATCCTAGGTAAGTCATGGGTCTGGGTAATGTGAGGCTTTTGCTAAAGTCAAAAGTTTGGCTAGAATAGTTTTTCCATTTGCCATTTGGTAAAAGAAAGTGTAAGTAAAATCAAATTGAAAGAAGCTTTCAACAAGTTGGAATCCATATTGAAGCTTTATGGCCATTGTTTTGCCAGAGTATTCAACAGAACATAATCAAATTTTGGAGCTTTAAACAAAAAGCATCCGGTAGTAACGTGACTATATTTTTATGAAAATTATTGGACATGAAGGAATTATTTGAGAATTTATGCTAACTCCAAGTTTTACTGAAGTTCTAAAATCCAAATCACTCAGAATGTATCACAGTTCACACTAAGACTGAAATTGCATTCTCTGGAGCTGTGCCATTTTAGTGAAATGTTCGTCAATGATTTGGTCTTAAGTTATGCATAGAGTGACCAGAAATGAGGTAGTTAGATATTGATACAATTATACAGAGACTTCCAGTGTGAGTGTGTGATCATTGTCAATGTTTAGACTGGAACGATACCCTCGTCCGGTATCGGTTGCATGTTTATATAGCACAGAAAAAGCCCCTGGCGTGGCATGTACAATACGTAGTAGATCGGTGTACTACACCGTATACCAATATGTTACAAACTCTAACAGCCCCCCTTAATCTAAACCTTGGAGAGGTTGAGATTAGCTTGAATTCATCTAGCTTCTTAACTGGAAGAGCCTTGGTAAAACCATCTGCAACTTGATCCTTGCTACAAACAAAACGAATGGCTAGCTGATTCTTTGCAACCCTTTCTCTAACAAAGTGAAAGTCAATTTCTATGTGCTTGGTACGAGCATGCAATACATGATTAACAGACAAATAGGTAGCACCTAAATTGTCACACCAAAGACTTGGTTTTTGCTTCAATTTTACTCCAAGTTCTGCAAGAAGAGGTTCTACCCAAATCAACTCAGATGTAGAATTTGCAAGATATTTATATTCAACCTCAGTACTAGACCGAGACACTGTATCTTGCTTTCTAGCACTCCAAGAGACCAAGTTAGGTCCAACAAATATAGCAAAACCACCTGTGGAACGTCGATCATGAAGACAACCTGCCCAATCTGCATCAGAAAAGGCACTAAGAAGTGTGGATGTGTTATCACCGGATTTTGGCCAAATCAGGAGATGGGCCGTAATTGAGATGGACTTGAAGGATATACACGTGGAGCGTCTCTGAAGCGGCCCGGCACGATAAGTTTGGGCTAGATTGCCCGTGTATCTGTATATTATAGTAGATTGCATCTTAGTTTAGAATTAAGAGATAGAGTTTAGCTCGTACACGGTTGGGTTTATTCCCAAGTTAGAAAGTCTACGGACTATAAATATGTATCTAGGGTTATTGAGAAGGAAGACGATCACGTTCACAACAAATCAATCTAGGCGCATCGCCACCCCTTGTTTCGAGGGTCTCTCCCGGGTAAGCAACATGCTGCCTAGATCGCATCTTGCGATCTAGGCAGTATCAGTTTATTCGTTATTGGTGTTGTTCGTGCTGAAGCCTTTTTGATGGCGAGCAACACCCTTATCTTAGGTGTTTTGGGGCTGACGTCGATGCTTTCACGATGTACTTATTTAGCTACGCTGCCCCTTGATATCTAGCTGCCCTTACACCTATTTTAGGTGTAAGGGCAGCATCTTGCTTGATCTTTATTTAGTAGATCTAATCCGTTATAGTTGCTCCTTGTTCTTCAAGGATTGGTTTGATATCCGTATGGTTAGGCCTTATAAACGGGTTGAACGATCCGGTAGTGCGTAAGGTGTGGTTTATTAAGCTCTAGAGGGATTGTTCCGGGGATCAACTTCACGTTGGTTTTTAGGCCTCTTTAGGGCTGGTTTTCCATTATCTTACGTATCTGCTAGGCTCAACTACGCATAGGATGTTCCGATTATACGGTGAAAATCTAGACTATCGTAGATTAGTTTAGCTTGATATTGATAAAGCATGATCCCCATGTCCTTATAAATCTGACATGAAACATGGGGCAATCGGCTCTTTGAGCCGATCCACAGAACAACTTAAGAGCCGATCGGGGCTCGTATTTAATGTTTACGTGTTTGCCATGCAGGAAACTAGTCGAAGCAATCCATCACCTTCCTGACCAGGTATAGGTCAGGTGGCACGCCCTCGTAAGCACCAGGACGTGTGCCAGAAGGCATTGCGGGCCGTCGCCCGAGGGACCAGGGTCCACCGCAATCCTGGGAGCCTCCCGGCTCTACAGTGTTGCCCGTCGATACTCGCCGGTGGGTTTTTGACCGCAACACATTCTGGCACGCCCGGTAGGACACTCTACAGCAACCACTACGTCGACATCTGCAGCAACCATGTCAAAAGCTGCGGATGAGGTGGTGGGCGAACCAGTCACGTACGCAGATCTGCCGGAGGAACACAAGAAGAAGTACGATGAGATGAAAGCCATCTTGGAAGCCGATCTCATCGGCTCTTTCATGAAGACCCGTTCACATGGCATCAGATGGAAAGGGTTCTCCCCTGAAGGTGCTCTCGATGAAGTAGACCTCTCTACCTCTTCAGAGGAACGCGCCAGAGCTCTTTGCCAGGAGATCAATTACATGGTGGGTCATTCTCTACACCGCCATTCTGAGAGCTTGGTGAACGCTTTCGAGCGCGTGGCGTCCGAGTGGTGCAGGAGATCATGAAGCATCAGTACTCTCCGTCCGTACCGACCCTGGGAACTCACCAGGGAGAAATACCGCTCCAGATTAGACCGCCGCTGCCATTCGCTCTTGCGGCGCCAGAGCCGCCGGGTTCACTGGCGTATGTTGTCTATAAGGTTGGTGGCGATCCTAGCGATTGCCAATTCCTATATGAGCCGCCCAAGGAGATCCCACATGGATACGTGTGCACATACGTGCCGGACTGCAACGCCTTGGCGCGCACAAGCCAGATCGCACCAACATGGATTTCTGGAGTAGATGCTGACAAACAAGCATGGCTGGCTAAATATGCTACTGGAACGAGTCATGAAGGCTCGGTCCCTACAACTAATACCATGGAGCAGATCAGCACTATCTTGAGAGACCAGTTCGGCATCTTGCCGAAGAGGAAAGCAATCGGCTATTCCAAGCCGTACCCCGACGAGTACGATCTGATCCCACTGCCACCCAAATATCGGCTCCCTGAATTCTCAAAATTCAATGGAGCAGAAGGATCTAGCTCAATAGAGCATGTAAGCCGATATTTGGCACAGCTGGGCATGATTTCAGTGTCAGACCTGTTGCGTGTGAGGTTTTTCGCACAATCTCTTACGGGATCAGCCTTTGGGTGGTACACCTCGTTGCCACCAAACTCAGTCCGCACATGGAAACAGCTGGAGGAGCAATTTCATGTGCAATATCACTCAGAAGCTACCGAAGCTGGCATTGCCGATCTAGCGCAGGTGCGGCGAAACGGGAGAAACAGTGTCTGAATACATCCAACGTTTCAGGACTGTCAGGAACCGATGTTATTCGGTTCGTTTATCTGAGAAAGAAGCAATCGAGCTGGCAGCATTGGGCCTCGCAACGCCGATCAAGGACCTGACTTCCCAAGCTGAGTACAGTTCATTGTCGCACATGGTGCAGAAACTCACATTGTATGAGCAGCGACACCCTGAATTGTACGAAGACAAGTTCAAGCGTCCGGTAGGCCTGGTCGAGATGGAAGAAGCTGAAGATCCTGCACCAGACCTGGAGGTTGCTGTAGCTGAATGGGCTCGGGGGGCAAACCCCGTGTCCTGCAAATGGGTAAAACCTCAAGGGCCTGCAAGAGGGTTTGATTTCGATTTGAGCAAGGCTGAGCAGATTTTCGATCTTTTGCTTAAGGAAAAACAGCTGAAGTTACCCGAAGGCCATAAAATCCCTACAGCACAGGAAATGAACGGGAGGCCGTACTGCAAATGGCATCACTCGTTCACCCATACCACCAATGACTGCAAGGTGTTTCGTCAGCAGATCCAAATGGCGATAGAACAAGGCCGATTGCTCTTCGGGCAGTTTGCCATGAAAGTGGACACACATCCGTTCCCTGGAGTCAACATGGTGGAACCTAACCACTCCGCGAGGCGTCGACTGGATTTCTCGTTCGATGTCAACATGGCAGGGCCTGTGCGCCACCATGGCAAGGATAAAGAGCAAAGCAGTCACTCCCGCAGCAAGGAAAAGGAGGAGGCCGATCCACGCGACCGGCCCCAATATGATGACAAGCGGTACCTCACCAAGGAACAAGTGAGAAGCGTGCGATACCAAAAACCACTCTCCACGCATCTCCTCAACAAATATGAATATCAGTATGACCGACGTCAGCAGTACGACAGAGACGCCGAGAGACACAATCGGTCTGATGAAGACAAAGGAAGGTACCGTCGGCGTGACAGAGACGACGAAGGACGTGAGCACCGCGCTAAGGAGAGGTCAAGGGAGCAGGAAGACATGGATAGGCACTGGGACTGTCCCTTCTTTAAACACTGCTGGGATTCAGGGATGAGCCGATTGCCAACAATCGACAACTGCCCGGAGTGTAGACGCCGGAAGAAAGATGCAGGGGATGTTTCAGTTTTCAAGCGTCTAGGGCCTCTCCCGCCACAGAACAAACGAGCTGAGTCCTCTCAAGATGAAGACTTTGAGGAGTCAGAAGATGAAGAAGAGGATAGGTGCCACCGGCCAAGGTGGTGCCCCGATGGACTCAGCCACTCCCAAAAGCGTAGGGTGCAGCGGCTACGTAGCTTGGAGCAAGCCGAAGCGCGATACTTGCACACGTTGAGGAAAGCGCGGCCCGATCTGGCCGTGAAAATTCAGCAGACCTTGGACGAAGAGAGTCGTCCACCAAAGAAGGTTTGGCGGCCCAAGCAAGAAAAAGCCGATGTGAGTACATCGGCTGGCACAAACATGGTGTTCTTCCTTCCATCAGAGTTTCGTGCCCCAGGAACTGAAGAAGTGCCGATAGCACAGTTTGACTGCAGTCTACAGCCAGTCATCTTTGAAAAGCCACGAGAGAAGGGCTGCAAACACATGAAGGCCCTATACCTAAAGGGTTATATCAATGGGCAACCCGTCGGCAGGATGTTGGTGGACACGGGAGCAGCGGTCAATATAATGCCATATTCCATGCTACGGCGTTTGGGACGCTCCAGTGACGATCTGATCAAGACCAACGTCACACTAAACGACTTCAACGGCCAAGCATCAGGGACGCAAGGTGTCCTGAACGTGGATCTAACCATAGGCCGAAAAACGATCCCAACAGCATTCTTCATCGTCGACAGCAAGAGCACCTACGCTGCCCTACTAGGAAGGGATTGGATTCACGCTAACTGGTGCATTCCATCTACAATGCACCAATGCCTGATACAGTGGGATGGCGACGACGTAGAAGTCGTACATGCAGATGACTCGATCGACGTCTCAATAGCCGGCATGAACATTTGGGACTCGGCAGACCAAGAGCCACTCTCTGGAATCAGTTTGGACGGCTGTGATCGCATCGAGGTGTCAAAAAACGGGGTGAGGCTGGTCTTATCCACCGACCTAATAGAGTAGCAAGAGCAACATCCATCGACATACGTGGCAAGGCCGATCCCTGCGATCGGCCCCAAAAAATAAAAAGCAAGGATCTTACTTCAAACATGTCACGTAGTCGTAGTAGGGAGGTTTCCTCCTGTAAGGGAGCATATACAAGTTGTAAACCTTCATGGAGCAATTCAATCAACATGGAGGCCGATTCTAGCAATCGGCCAAAATTATCCTCGCCATACGTGTTGCCTGTGTTCAACGTCGATCTAACAGGCGACGGAAAGCTAGGATATGGGTTTACGTCAGCTGATGAGCTAGAAGAGATCGACATTGGTCCTGGGGATAAGCCACGACCAACATTTATCAGCAAAAAGTTGGATCCACATCTGAGGGGCCTGATGATAGCTTTACTGAAAGAGTACCCAGATTGTTTTGCATGGGATTATACAGAGATGCCTGGGTTAGACAGGAGCATCATTGAGCATCGGCTCCCTCTGAAGAAAGGATTTCGGCCGTTCCAGCAGCGAGCACGACAGATGAAGGCCGAAATTTTAGTAGAAGTCAAAAAAGAGATCGAGAAAATGTTGAACGCCGGGTTCATCAGGCCATGCAGGTATACTGAATGGATTTCCAATGTCGTACCTGTGGAGAAAAAGGATGGCCGATGGCGCGTCGCCATAGATTTTCGGAATCTCAATAGTGCCACTCCAAAGGATGAATACCCAATGCCAGTAGCAGAGACATTGATCAATGCAGCTGTTGGTCATAAAATTTTAAGTTTCATGGATGGCAATACCGGCTACAACCAAATTTTTATGGCCCCAGAAGATATACACAAGACTGCATTCAGAGTACCAGGCTCGGTAGGCTTGTTTGAATATGTGGTCATGACATTTGGGCTGAAGAATGCCGGTGCAACGTACCAACGAGCCATGAATTACATCTTTCATGATCTGATCGGCAAGTTGGTAGAGATCTACATTGATGACGTGGTGGTCAAGTCTGTCTCAGTGGAAGGGCACCTGGAGGATTTGCGGCGCATCCTGGACCGAACTAGAAAGTTCGGACTTAGAATGAATCCAAAGAAGTGCGCTTTTGGTGTGACGGACGGTCAATTCCTGGGCTTCCTAGTTCATGAACGTGGAATTGAGATCGGCCTGAAAAGTCAAGAGGCAGTGTGAACAATGAAGCCACCTACCACCAAGAAGGAACTCCAAAGTCTCATCGGCAAAATCAATTTCGTCAGAAGGTTCATCTCTAATCTGTCAGGATGAATTGAGCCGTTCATGGGATTGGTAAAAATCAAACCTGATGAGGAGTTTCACTGGGGGCAGAGCAACAGCGAGCGTTTGATGAGATTAAAGAGTATCTAACGAAGCCGCCCGTGTTAGTTCCGCCCTAGCAAGGCAGGCCATTCTATATGTACCTGTCAGTAGCCGATACTTCTATCGCCTCAGTGGTGGTGCAAATCTATGATGGCATGGAAAGAGTTGCTTTCTACCTCAGCCGAAGGATGTTGGATGCAGAGACGAGGTACCCGGAGATCGAGAAGTTGTGCCTCTGCCTATTTTTTACCTGCACCAAGCTTCATCACATCTTTTTGACGGCAGAAATTGTCATCATTTGCAAATCAGACGTCATCAAGCACATGCTGTCGGCTCCTGTTCTGAAAGGCCGACTCGGTAAATGGATGTTTGCGTTATCGGAGTTGGATCTCCGGTATCCACCTGCAAAAGCAGTTAAAGGACAGGCCCTGGCCGATCTGATCGCGGAGCGAATCAACACTAATATAGCTGCACTGTCTATACGTGCATGGGCCATGTTCTTCGATGGATCGGTTTGCGACGATGGTTGCGGCATTGGCATCCTACTCGTGTCGCCCCGGGGGCAACCTACACCTTCTCTATCAGGCTATGTACCCCTTGCACCAATAATGTTGCTGAGTATGAAGCAGTACGTAAGGGGATGGAGTTGCTAATTGAAGCTGGGGTAGAAGCAGTAGAACTCTTTGGAGACTCAAAGTTGGTGATTTCCCAGCTCACGGATGAGTACAAGTGTGAGAGCGAGTCGCTCTTCTCGTTATGAATGCATTGCCGCGAGCTGATGACACAGTTCAGGTACATAAACTTCAATTGTATCCCGAGGTCGCAGAATACGGAGGCGAATGATCTCGCACAGATGGCGTCAGGCTATAAGGAGACAGTAGAAGGCGCCGATGTCCAGATACATTTCATGGAGCCAGATGATTGGAGAGCCGATATCTTCAATTACTTGAAAGATCCGGCTCGGGGGGCACCTAAACGGATAAGGTACAAGGCTATGAAGTATGTCCTTATTGGGGATGACATGTTCTACAGGACCTTGGAAGGGTTACTCCTCAAATGTTTGGGAACAGCGGAGGCAAATCGGCTCTTGCATGAGGTGCATGAAGGTGCCTGTGGAACTCACCAATCGGCTCATAAGATGAAGTGGCTGATCAGGCGATCGGGATTTTATTGGCCCACCATGCTTGAAGATTGTTTCAAGTACTATAAAGGGTGTCAAGCATGTCAGAAGTTTGGGAGCATTCAGATGGTACCCGCATCAGCAATGAATCCCATCATCAAACCTTGGCCATTCCGAGGTTGGGGCATGGATATGATCGGCAAGATTCATCCTGCGTCGAGCAAAGGCCATGAATGGGTTCTGGCCATTACAGATTACTTCACTAAATGGGTGGAGACCGTCCCGATGAAATCAGTAGCATCGAAAGATGTCATCAGTTTCGTGTTGGAGCATGTCATTCATAGATTCGGGATTCCCCAGACTATCACGACCGATGGAGGTTCGATCTTCGTGTCTAAGGAGTTTAGAAAATTCTGCGAAGATATGGGAATCAAGCTGATCCGATCATCTCCATACTATGCTCAAGCAAATGGGCAGGCTGAAGCATCCAACAAGAGTCTGATCAAGCTGATTAAGAGAAAAATCGACGAGCATCCTAGACGTTGGCACGAGGTATTGTCAGAAGCACTGTGGGCTTATCACATGTCGTGTCACGGAGCAATAAAAACCTCGCCATATCATCTGGTCTATGGACAAGAAGCTGTGCTGCCCTGAGAGATCAAGGCTGGGTCGAGACGGATTACGTTTCAGAATGATTTAACTACTGAAGAATATGCAGCCCTGATGAGTGACAGCATTGAGGATGTAACGGAACTCAGACTATGGTCGCTTGAGAAAATCAAGGAGAATAAAGCCAAGGTGGCTCGCGCATATAACAAGAAGGTGAAACCAAAGGAGTTCCAAGTTGGTGATCTGGTATGGGAAGCTATATTGCCGTTGGGGACTAAGGATAAAGTGTATGGTAAATGGTCTCCAAATTGGCATGGCCCGTACAAAGTTGACCAAGTTTTGAGGGGTAATGCATACATGCTCGAGCAGTTGGATGGCGTGAAGTTCCCAGTGGCTGTCAATGGCCAGCATCTCAAGAAGTATTTCCCAAGTATGTGGGATGATGGGCTGTGAGATACGGGGGCCGATTTTTAAATCGGCCAGTAAAAAAATATTCACCAACTGGAGCAGTGGAATATGGGGGCCGATGTATGAAATCGGCCGATAAAAGGAAATATATGTGCAAAGCAAGAGCCGATGCACGGTCCTCGACTTATGAATAAAACAGCCGATGCACGGACATCGACTTAAGAACAAAACAGCCGATGTACAGCCATCGACTTTAGAGTTACAAAGTATTATGGTCAGATATCAAATTACAGTCTGAATTTGAGGAGTGTTTGCTTGGATGACTGTCTAATTTGGTATTTGAGTTTGGCCTTATGGGCGTTTGAGGGGAAAAGACCGATACGTTGCTATCGGTTCTTGGTGCGGCAATCGGAAGACTTGAAATTGGATAAATGGAGAATCAAATTGGAAGAACAATTTTCATTGATTCAAAGGAGCGACTTTACAAGAAAGAGCC
Source organism: Lolium perenne (assembly GCF_019359855.2). Classification (NCBI taxonomy): domain Eukaryota; kingdom Viridiplantae; phylum Streptophyta; class Magnoliopsida; order Poales; family Poaceae; genus Lolium; species Lolium perenne. The sequence continues at coordinate 90,460,341 of NC_067245.2, read as the reverse complement.
GATGGCTCTCAAAAGGATCATCCGATGCCTAATGCACTACTACTACTAGCCCTATACTACTCCCTAATCTAAGGGCCGTCGCTGCCCTTGTCGTCGCCGTCGTAGCTGCCGTCGGCGCTGCTATCAGCGGGCTCCTCGTCGCTGCTAATGAAGCCGCCAGCGGGGGCTTCATCCTCCTCGTCATCGTCGTCGTCGTCGTCGTCCGACCAAGCCCAGCCACGGAAGCGCTTGGCCGGTGGGTACCCCGCGGAGGAGGAGTCTTCATCCGTCTCCTCCGCCTCTTCTTCTTCCTCGTCAGAGGAGAAGTCCGCCTCCCATGAGAGGAGGTCGTCGTCGCTCGCCGCCTCCAGCTCCCCGTCGATGAGGAACCGGAGGTCTTCTTCCCCGTCGGTGAGGGGCTCGTCATCCTCCGACTCGATGGAGGAATCCCATTCTCTCGCGTCCCAATACTCGGGGGCGAGAGCCTCATAGATGGCCATCAGATTGACCTCCGGCTCTGGCTCGCTGGAGGAGGAGGAGTCGAAGGAAAGGCCGGAGGAGGCAGAGGAGGAAGAGGAAGACATGGCTGCAGAGAGGGCTTTTTGCCGATGGCAAGTACAGAGCAGGGGAATGAAGAGATAAACTGCTCGATGCGGTTAAATAAAAGGGGATATAGTGGAAATTTAATGCTTGAGCAGTTTTCGAGGATGCGGTGTCAAAACTGTCAGTCGTGCAGAAGCTGAGAAGACAGGGCATCATGATGAAGGATACTGCGATGGTTCTGCTCTGCCCCGACGTGACTCTACGAAGAAAAAAACAGAGTGGTTTTGAAATTATCATTACCAAAACCAGGGGGGCATGTGTTATCACCGGATTTTGGCCAAATCAGGAGATGGGCCGTAATTGAGATGGGCTTGAAGGATATACACGTGGAGCATCTCTGAAGCGGCCCGGCACGATAAGTTTGGGCTAGATTGCCCGTGTATCTGTATATTATAGTAGATTGCATCTTAGTTTAGAATTAAGAGATAGAGTTTAGCTCGTACACGGTTGGGTTTATTCCAAAGTTAGAAAGTCTACGGACTATAAATATGTATCTAGGGTTATTGAGAAGGAAGACGATCACGTTCACAACAAATCAATCTAGGCGCATCGCCACCCCTTGTTTCGAGGGTCTCTCCCGGGTAAGCAACATGCTGCCTAGATCGCATCTTGCGATCTAGGCAGTATCAGTTTATTCGTTATTGGTGTTGTTCGTGCTGAAGCCTTTTTGATGGCGAGCAACACCCTTATCTTAGGTGTTTTGGGGCTGACGTCGATGCTTTCACGATGTACTTATTTAGCTACGCTGCCCCTTGATATCTAGCTGCCCTTACACCTATTTTAGGTGTAAGGGCAGCATCTTGCTTGATCTTTATTTAGTAGATCTAATCCGTTATAGTTGCTCCTTGTTCTTCAAGGGTTAGTTTGATATCCGTATGGTTAGGCCTTATAAACGGGTTGAACGATCCGGTAGTGCGTAAGGTGTGGTTTATTAAGCTCTAGAGGGATTGTTCCGGGGATCAACTTCACGTTGGTTTTTAGGCCTCTTTAGGGCTGGTTTTCCATTATCTTACGTATCTGCTAGGCTCAACTACGCATAGGATGTTCCGATTATACGGTGAAAACCCTAGACTATCGTAGATTAGTTTAGCTTGATATTGATAAAGCATGATCCCCATGTCCTTATAAATCTAACATGAACCATGGGGCAATCGGCTCTTTGAGCCGATCCACAGAACAACTTAAGAGCCGATCGGGGCTCGTATTTAATGTTTACGTGTTTGCCATGCAGGAAACTAGTCGAAGCAATCCATCACCTTCCTGACCAGGTATAGGTCAGGTGGCACGCCCTCGTAAGCACCAGGACGTGTGCCAGAAGGCATTGCGGGCCGTCGCCCGAGGGACCAGGGTCCACCGCAATCCTGGGAGCCTCCCGGCTCTACGGTGTTGCCCGTCGATACTCGCCGGTGGGTTTTTGACCGCAACAGGATGAGGATGCTGTAAAAGTTATTCCAAGTTTTAATGTATCGTTCACATATCTAAGAATTCTTTTCACAGCTGACCAATGTTCTGTAGTTGGAGCATGAAGATACTGACATACTTTGTTGACAGAAAAGGATAAGTCTGGCCGTGTCAAAGTCAGATACTATAAAGTTCCAACTATGCTCCTGTACTGAGATGAATCTTCGGAGCCAAGAGGTGTACCAACTCTAAGAGACAATTGCTCAGATGATGACAATGGTGTGGGGCCCGGTTTACATGCAATCATGCCAACTTTAGTAAGAATGTCTGTAGCATACTTTTCTTGTGTTAACAACAAACCATTTTGTGTCTTCTTTACCTCAATGCCAAGAAAATAGTGTAAATCACCTAAATCTTTAATAGCAAAATTCTCATTGAGACTCTGAAGAAGAACATAAATAGCATCATCAGAGGAGCTTGTAACTATGATATCATCAACATAAATTAGCACAAATATGGTGATACCTGACTTGGTGTAGAGAAATAGTGAGGTGTCAGCTCTGGAAGGTGTAAAACCAAGATTGCACAGTTTTGAACTCAACCTTGAATACTAGGCACGAGGAGCTTGTTTCAACCCATATAATGCTTTGTCAAGTTTGCAAATATAATGCGGAGCGCGAGGATCTTCAAAACCTGGAGGTTGTTTCATGTAGACCTCATCTTCAAGAACACCATGAAGAAACGTGTTTTTGACATCTAGCTGCCTTAACATCCATCCTCGGGAAATAAAAATAGCCAAAACAGTTTAATGGTATCAATTTTTACCACTGGGCTGAAAGTGTCCTCATTCTCAATGCCATACCTTTATTTAAATCCTTTTGCTACTAACCTTGCCTTGTATCTGTCAACTGTCCCATCTGCTCTCCTTTTGATGCGATAGACCCACTTGCAGTCAATCAAATTTTTCTTGGAGCTTGGAGGAACAAGGTGCCATGTTTTGTTGATCATCAAGGCATCATACTCCTCTTCCATCGCTTTTCTCCAATTTGAGTCACCAAGAGCCTCAATCAAAGTACAAGGTTCACCTGTAGAAGAAAGCATGCCTATCTGACTGTACCATCAATATTTTTTGTTTGTTTCTTTATACCTTGCTGAAGTCGAGTGCGAGGAGGTGACGGTGGTGGTGCAGATTGTTCAGGAGATGATAGTGCCAAATCAGCAGCACCATCGGATGCTACAACATCTTCATCCCAAGAAGATCCGACCGCAGCTGACGTCGTGTCCTCGCTGGGCGACGAGGAAGCTAACGGCGTGGGCGGGGGCGATACCTCTTCGCGCCCACCAGGGGACGCCCGCCGCGGAGAGTCAACGCGGGGCAAGCCAGCCCGAGCTGGCCGCGTGGCGGACGGAGACAGGGGCGGCGACGGGGGTCCTGGGCGGGAGAATCCCCTCGGGCGGCGTGCGAGAATCAGCGCCAGAATCAGCATCGGAATCCGACGAATCAAAGGAATGTTCCTCCTCGTGTCTTGCGCCATTTTCGTCCGTTTCTGACTCTGATTCTTCAGTTTCTGTCGCACTCGAAGCTCCATTTTCAGCGCGGTTTTCTTCAGCATGCTCAATATTCTGCAACACATTAGGAACATGAATAATAGGAGACATATGATCATCAGTATTTGTGCATCCCTGATACGTCTCCGACGTATCGATAATTTCTTATGTTCCATGCCACATTATTGATGTTATCTACATGTTTTATGCACACTTTATGTCATATTCGTGCATTTTCTGGAACTAACCTATTAACAAGATGCCGAAGTGCCAGTTGCTGTTTTCTGCTGTTTTTGGTTTCAGAAATCCTAGTAAGGAAATATTCTCGGAATTGGACGAAATCAAAGCCCAGGGGCCTATTTTCTCACGAAGCTTCCAGAAGTCCGAAGGAGAGACGAAGAGGGGCCACAGGGGAGCCAAACCATAGGGCGGCGCGGCCCCCCCCTTGGCCACGCCGGCCTGTGGTGTGGGGCCCCCGTGCCGCCTCTTGACCTACCCTTCCGCCTATAAAAAGTCTCCGTGACGAAACCCCCAGTACCGAGATCCACGATACGGAAAACCTTCCAGAGACGCCGCCGCCGCCGATCCCATCTCGGGGGATCCAGGAGATCGCCTCCGGCACCCTGCCGGAGAGGGGAATCATCTCCCGGAGGACTCTACGCCGCCATGGTCGCCTCCGGTGTGATGTGTGAGTAGTCTACCCCTGGACTATGGGTCCATAGCAGTAGCTAGATGGTTGTCTTCTCCCCATTGTGCTTCATTGTCGGATCTTGTGTGCTGCCTAACATGATCAAGATCATCTATCTGTAATTCTATATGTTGCGTTTGTTGGGATCTGATGAATAGAGAATACTTGTTATGTTGATTATCAAAGTTATATCTATGTGTTGTTTATGATCTTGCATGCTCTCCGTTACTAGTAGATGCTCTGGCCAAGTAGATGCTTGTAACTCCAAGAGGGAGTACTTATGCTCGATAGTGGGTTCATGCCTGCATTGACACAGGACGATGTGAGAAAGTTCTAAGGTTGTGTTGTGCTGTTGCCACTAGGGATAAAACATTAGTGCTATGTTCAAGGATGTAGTCACTAGTTACATTACGCACCATACTTAATGCAATTGTCTGTTGTTAGCAACTTAATCTTTTGGAGGGGGTTCGGATGATAACTTTGAAGGTGGACTTTTTAGGCATAGATGCAGTTGGATGACGGTCTATGTACTTTGTCGTAATGCCCAATTAAATCTCACTATACTCATCATGATATGTATGTGCATGGTCATGCTCTCTTTATTTGTCAATTGCCCAACTGTAATTTGTTCACCCAACATGCTGTTCGTCTTATGGGAGAGACACCTCTAGTGAACTGTGGATCCCGGTCCAATTCTCTTTACTGAAATACAATCTCTTGCAATCTTGTTCTCTTGTTTTACGCAAACAATCATCTTCCACACAATACGGTTAATCCTTTGTTACAGCAAGCCGGTGAGATTGACAACCTCCTTTGTTTCGTTGGGGCAAAGTACTTTGGTTGTGTTGTGCAGGTTCCACGTTGGCGCCGGAATCAGCGGTGTTGCGCCGCACTACAGCCCGCCGCCATCAACCTTCAACGTGCTTCTTGGCTCCTCCTGGTTCGATAAACCTTGGTTTCTTTCTGAGGGAAAACTTGCTGCTGTGCGCATCAGACCTTCCTCTTGGGGTTGCCCAACGAACGTGTGAAATACACGCCATCAAGCACATTTTCTGGCGCCGTTGCCGGGGAGATCAAGACACGCTGCAAGGGGAGTCTCCACTTCTCAATCTCTTTACTTTGTTTTTGTCTTGCTTAGTTTTATTTACTACTTTGTTTGCTGCACTAAATCAAAATACAAAAAATTAGTTGCTAGTTTTACTTTACTTGCTATCTTGTTTGCTATATCAAAAACACAAAAAAATTAGTTTACTTGCATTTACTTTACTTTATTCATCATGTTTCCTTTTAATTTTACCACAAAAAACATACCGGTAGGACGTGGGTCTATAGTTGGGAGAAATAATATAGAAGAATTTTTCAATCATGTTAGTACTATTGAAAATTTTGAAGATAGACACTTGGTAGACCTTGCGCCTACTTATGAAATTGCTGCGGCGCATTTAGTTACTTTGTTGGAAACTAAATTTGTTAATCTTAATCCTATAATCCAACACATGTTTTTCACACTTGGCGATATGGAAGAAGGGGAAAAGAAAGATTTTGTATTAGAAACCCTTCTTAGAGAATTTGGTGGTCTAGCAAGAGAAGCTAGAAAGGTGTTTGCTAAATTTAATATGCTTGGTTCTCCTACTAATTTTGTTAGTCTCCTTGAAAAGATGGATATGGATAGAATAAGATACACTAATAATATTGATGATGGAGGGGAGATCAAAGCACCAATACCATGTAAGCTCCTAGCTATGAATGATGCACTAGAAAATAACTATGCTTGGCTTGTTCCTGAAAATTTGTTTGATGAGAGTAGCACGCCTAAGACTAATGAAAAGGGGGATGCTAAAACTTATGTATCTAATATACTATGCCTGGTTGAGAAAAGCCCACACCCCGCTGAAGAAGTACCACCCTTCGATAATACTTGATACACACTTTCTGCGCCTAGCTGAAAGGCGTTAAAGAAAAGCGCTTATGGGAGACAACCCATGTTTTTACCTACAGTACTTTGTTTTTATTTTGTGTCTTGGAAGTTGTTTACTACTGTAGCAACCTCTCCTTATCTTAGTTTTGTGTTTTGTTGTGCCAAGTTAAGCCGTTGATAGAAAAGTAAGTACTAGATTTGGATTACTGCGCAGTTCCAGATTTCTTTGCTGTCACGAATCTGGGTCCACCTCCCTGTAGGTAGCTCAGAAAATTATGCCAATTTACGTGAGTAATCCTCAGATATGTACGCAACTTTCATTCAATTTGAGCATTTTCATTTGAGCAAGTCTGGTGCCATTTTAAAATTCGTCAATACGAACTGTTCTGTTTTGACAGATTCTGCCTTTTATTTCGCATTGCCTCTTTTGCTATGTTGGATGAATTTCTTTGATCCACTAATGTCCAGTAGCATTATGCAATGTCCAGAAGTGTTAAGAATGATTGTGTCACCTCTGAATATGTCAATTTATATTGTGCACTAACCCTCTAATGAGTTGTTTCGAGTTTGGTGTGGAGGAAGTTTTCAAGGATCAAGAGAGGAGAGTATGATGCAACATGATCAAGGAGAGTGAAAGCTCTAAGCTTGGGGATGCCCCGGTGGTTCACCCCTGCATATATCAAGAAGACTCAAGCGTCTAAGCTTGGGGATGCCCAAGGCATCCCCTTCTTCATCGACAACATTATCAGGTTCCTCCCCTGAAACTATATTTTTATTCCATCACATCTTATGTGCTTTTTCTTGGAGCGTCGGTTTGTTTTTGTTTTTTGTTTTGTTTGAATAAAATGGATCCTAGCATTCACTTTATGGGAGAGAGACACGCTCCGCTGTAGCATATGGACAAGTATGTCCTTGGTTTCTACTCATAGTATTCATGGCGAAGTTTCTCCTTCGATAAATTGTTATATGGTTGGAATTGGAAAATGATACATGTAGTAATTGCTATAAATGTCTTGGGTAATGTGATACTTGGCAATTGTTGTGCTCATGATTAAGCTCTTGCATCATATGCTTTGCACCCATTAATGAAGAAATACATAGAGCATGCTAAAATTTGGTTTGCATATTTGGTTTCTCTAAGGTCTAGATAATTTCTAGTATTGAATTTGAACAACAAGGAAGACGGTGTAGAGTCTTATAATGTTTTCAATATGTCTTTTATGTGAGTTTTGCTGCACCGGTTCATCCTTGTGTTTGTTTCAAATAAGCCTTGCTAGCCTAAACCTTGTATCGAGAGGGAATACTTCTCATGCATCCAAAATACTTGAGCCAACCACTATGCCATTTGTGTCCACCATACCTACCTATACTACATGGTATTTTCCGCCATTCCAAAGTAAATTGCTTGAGTGCTACCTTTAAAATTCCATCATTCACCTTTGCAATATATAGCTCATGGGATAAATAGCTTAAAAACTATTGTGGTATTGAATATGTAATTATGCACTTTATCTCTTATTAAGTTGCTTGTTGTGCGATAACCATGTTCACTGGGGACGCCATCAACTTTTCATTGTTGAATTTCATGTGAGTTGCTATGCATGTCCATCTTGTCTGAAGTAAGAGAGATCTACCACCATAGGGTTAAGCATGCATATGTTAGAGAATAACATTGGGCCGCTAACTAAAGCCATGCTCCATGGTGGAAGTTTCAGTTTTGGACAATAATCCTCAAATCTCAAATGAGAAAATTATTAATTGTTGTTATATGCTTATGCATAAAAGAGGAGTCCATTATCTGTTGTCTATGTTGTCCCGGTATGGATGTCTAAGTTGAAGAATAATCAATAGCGAGAAATCCAATGCGAGCTTTCTCCTTAGACCTTTGTACAGGCGGCATAGAGGTACCCCTTTGTGACACTTGGTAAAAACAATGCATTGTGATGATCCGGTAGTCCAAGCTAATTAGGACAAGGTGCGGGCACTATTAGTACACTATGCATGAGGCTTGCAACTTATAAGATATAATTTACATGATGCATATGCTTTATTACTACCGATGACAAAATTGTTTCATGTTTTCAAAATCAAAGCTCTAGCACAAATATAGCAATCGATGCTTTTCCTCTATGAGGACCATTCTTTTACTTTCAATGTTGAGTCAGTTCACCTATTTCTCTCCACCTCAAGAAGCAAACACTTGTGTGAACTGTGCATTGATTCCTACATACTTGCTTATTGCACTTATTATATTACTCTATGTTGACAATATCCATGAGATATACATGTTACAAGTTGAAAGCAACCGCTGAAACTTAATCTTCTTTTGTGTTGCTTCAATGCCTTTACTTTGAATTATTGCTTTATGAGTTAACTCTTATGCAAGACTTATTGATGCTTGTCTTGAAGTGCTATTCATGAAAAGTCTTTGCTATATGATCCACTTGTTTACTCATGTCATATACATTGTTTTGATCGCTGCATTCACTACATATGCTTTACAAATAGTATGATCAAGATTATGATGGCATGTCACTCCAGAAATTATACGTGTTTATCGTTTTACCTGCTCGGGACGAGCAGAACTAAGCTTGGGGATGCTGATACGTCTCCGACGTATCGATAATTTCTTATGTTCCATGCCACATTATTGATGTTATCTACATGTTTTATGCACACTTTATGTCATATTCGTGCATTTTACGGAACTAACCTATTAACAAGATGCCGAAGTGCCGATTCTTTGTTTTCTGCTGTTTTTGGTTTCAGAAATCCTAGTAAGGAAATATTCTCGGAATTGGACGAAATCAAAGCCCAGGGGGCCTATTTTCTCACGAAGCTTCGAAGTACGAAGGAGAGACGAAGAGGGTCCACAGGTGAGCCAAACCATAGGGCTGCGCTGCCCCCCCTTGGCAGCGCCGGCACGTGGTGTGGGGCCCCGTGCCGCCTCTTGACCTACCCTTCCGCCTATAAAAAGTCTCCGTGACGAAACCCCCGGTACCGAGAGCCACGATACGGAAAACCTTCCCGGAGACGCCGCCACCGCCGATCCCATCTCGGGGATCCAGAGATCGCCTCCGGCACCCTGCCGGAGAGGGGAATCATCTCCCGGAGGACTCTACGCCGCCATGGTCGCCTCCGGTGTGATGTGTGAGTAGTCTACCCCTGGACTATGGGTCCATAGCAGTAGCTAGATGGTTGTCTTCTCCCCATTGTGCTTCATTGTCGGATCTTGTGAGCTGCCTAACATGATCAAGATCATCTATCTGTAATTCTATATGTTGCGTTTGTTAGGATCCGATGAATAGAGAATACTTGTTATGTTGATTATCAAAGTTATATCTATGTGTTGTTTATGATCTTGCATGCTCTCCGTTACTAGTAGATGCTCTGGCCAAGTAGATGCTTGTAACTCCAAGAGGGAGTACTTATGCTCGATAGTGGGTTCATGCCTGCATTGACACTGGACGATGTGTGAGAAAGTTCTAAGGTTGTGTTGTGCTGTTGCCACTAGGGATAAAACATTAGTGCTATGTTCAAGGATGTAGTCACTAGTTACATTACGCACCATACTTAATGCAATTGTCTGTTGTTAGCAACTTAATACTGGAGGGGGTTCGGATGATAACCTGAAGGTGGACTTTTTAGGCATAGATGCAGTTGGATGACGGTCTATGTACTTTGTCGTAATGCCCAATTAAATCTCACTATACTCATCATGATATGTATGTGCATGGTCATGCTCTCTTTATTTGTCAATTGCCCAACTGTAATTTGTTCACCCAACATGCTGTTCGTCTTATGGGAGAGACACCTCTAGTGAACTGTGGATCCCGGTCCAATTCTCTTTACTGAAATACAATCTACTGCAATACTATTCTACTGTTTTCTGCAAACAATCATCTTCCACACAATACGGTTAATCCTTTGTTACAGCAAGCCGGTGAGATTGACAACCTCACTGTTTCGTTGGGGCAAAGTACTTTGGTTGTGTTGTGCAGGTTCCACGTTGGCGCCGGAATCACTGGTGTTGCGCCGCACTACATCCCGCCGCCATCAACCTTCAACGTGCTTCTTGGCTCCTCCTGGTTCGATAAACCTTGGTTTCTTTCTGAGGGAAAACTTGCTGCTGTGCGCATCATACCTTCCTCTTGGGGTTGCCCAACGAACGTGTGAAATACACGCCATCAATCCCCATGTGATGTGGATGTGGAGGATGTAGGAAGAAGTAGAATTTCTTTCTTTAGGAGGGCACCGACATTAGGATGAAGCGAGGCAAAAGGAAAGACATTCTCATCAAAAACAACATCTCGAGAAACATAAACTCTGCCAGTGGAAACATCAAGACATTTGACACCCTTATGAAGTGGACTATAGCCAATAAAGACACACCGAGTAGAACGAAAAGCAGGTTTTCGTTTATTGTATGGACGGAGATTAGGCCAACACGCACAACCAAAAGTGCAAAGAGCATCATAATTGGGTGTAACATTCAGAAGACATTCGGTTGGACTTTTAAGATCAAGAATTTTGGTAGGAAGAATATTTATGAGAAATGTGGCGGTAAGAAAAGTTTCATCCCAAAACTTAAGAGGCATGGATGCATTGGCATGAAGTGCAAGACCAACTTCTACTATATGACGATGTTTTCTTTCAGTAGAACCATTTTGTTGATGTGCATGAGGACAGGAGACATGATGAACAATGCCAATCTTTTGAAAGAAACCATTGAGTTTTTCATACTCACCACCCCAATCAGTTTGCATAGTAAAAAAATTCCTATCAAATTTGCGTTCAACATACTGTTGATAATTAAGAAAAGCTTGATAAACATCTGAACGCTTTTTAAGCAAGTAGATCCAAGTAAATTTGCTATAATCATCAATGAAGCTTACATAGTATGCATGTTTCCCAACAGAAATGATTCTTGGCAACTGGTGGAGATAGGATATGGCAACTGGTGACTCTTGGCAAGCTAACAAGAATTACATATATATGGAGTACTTTCTGGGGTGTAAGCTATATTATTTCTCCTAAGAACTTGTTGAACAATAAACGAAGAGGGATGTCCTAAGCGGCGATGCCATGTGGATGAAGACGTCTTTATTGTGAAGTAAGCATGCTTGGAGGATTCATTAGATATGGGCATAAAAGGGTAGAGACCTCCATAGCAGGGGCCTTTAAACAGAGTTCTTCGTGTTTCCTGGTCCTTGATCAAAAAAAAGAAAGGATGGAACTCAATAAAGATGTGATTATCAATAGTAAACTTGTGAACATATAACAAATTTTTGGAGGCACTAGGAACATGCAATATGTTATTGAGTTTGGACGAGTTATGAGGGGTGCGCAAAACTGAATGACCAATATGACTAATATGCATTTCCGTACCTTCTGCCGTGCGCACACGGTCTTGGCCTTGATACTTGTCGTGTGTAGAGAGCTTGCTCAACTCAGCGGTGATGTGATCAGTTGCACCCGTGTTTGTATACCAATTGGTGTCAACGCCATACGATGCAAGATGTGCACCCTTGTCATCACGCTCGCGATCATGGTCACTATTGTTCTTCTTGTCATCCGAGTAGCGCCACCAGCAGTCACTAGCAGGGTGACCATGGATTTTGCAGATTTGACACTCAGTGTCGACGTAGGGAGTGGGAGCCCGGTCAGACCGCCGGCCTCGAGGGAAATCACCACCACCATCACGGCGGTCATCGTGACGCCTGTCATCACGGCACTCATCGCGGCGGTCATCATGGCGCATGTCATCGCGGCGCCAATTGTCGCGGTCATCATCATAGCGGCGGTTTCCGCGGTCATCATCATAGCGGCGCGGAGGAGAGCGGCCACGGTAGCCACCGTCACCACCACCACGCGGAGGAGAGCGACCGCGGTAGCCACCATCACCACCACCACGCGGAGGCGAGCGACCGTGCGGGGGAGGAGTGCGCCCACGCGGGCAGTAGTCACGCTTGGCATGTTTGCTATTGAAGAGAAGGAGTCAGTAGACTCCTCCACGCAATTGCGCAAGTCGTACGCGTACAGCTGGTCGTACAGCTCATCAAGGGAGGTGCCTGGGTTGCCGTTGACGGAGGTGATGAGGGAGTTGTAGTGTCCCTTGTCGAGGCCATTAAGGACATGGTTGATGACCTCATCTTCATCAAGAGACTTCCCGAGAGCACCCAGCTCATAGGCGAAGCCCTTCATCTTCGTGAAGTACTCATCTGCTGACATGGATAGCTTCTTGGTGTTGTTCAGCCTGTCATGTAGATGCTGCACCTTAGACCTGGAGGCAGAGGCAAACATAGTAGTGATGGTTTTCCATGCATCGGCGGTGGAGTTTACATCAAGAACGTGGGGGACAACGAATTCAGCAGGAACCGAAGCACCTGCTGATCTCGTGCGAGCCATGCACCATAGGCCGGGTTTGGCACCGTGATCTTGTTCTTGTCAGCATCTTCGGAGTCCAGAGTTTTGGGCGGCGCATGGTCGGTACCGTTGAGCAGCCCCAAGGCGTCAGCTCTGCGGAAGGCGGGAAACACCAAGGCCTTCCATGGGAGATAGTTGTTGCGCGTGAGAGGTTGGGCCGGGGGGGGGGGGTGCCTAGGGCAGCAGCCATGGCGGCGGCGGTGGAATTGGACGAGCTCATGATGATCTAGGGTTTTGGGTTGTGAGGATGGCGGCGGCTGACAGATAGCGGCGGCGATCTGGTTCGTGGGCGGCGGCAGCGGCTAGAGAAGCTGCGGCGGCCGTGGATGGTCATGGGCGGCGGCTGTGAAGGATAGCGGCGACGATGTTTGTCTTGGTTGTAGGCGGCGGCGCCGGGGGCTGGGGAGCGGCGGCGGCAGGGTCATGCAGCAGCTAGGTCATGAAGGGAGGTGGCTCTGATACCATGTCCATGTTTAGACTCGAACGATACCCTCGTCCGGTATCGGTTGCGTGTTTATATAGCACATGAAAAAACCCTCGCGTGGCATGTACAATACGTAGTGGATCGATGTACTACACCGTATACCAATATGTTACAAACTCTAACAATCATTTTATAAAAAATCAAGAACACATATTAAGAAATAAAATGTTATCTAAAAAACGAAAAGAGGATCAATAATTGCTCCGTGTGAGCTGCACAAGCAAAACCTTATGGTGCATAAATATACCGGCAGCAAAGAGGCTATGATACCCGAAAATGGTGAATGGATCCTGGGTGCGCGCGCACCATTTACGAAAAGTTCAAAAAAATACTATTTAAAAGTTTCAAAAAAATGTGAAGTAAATTTTTGCATGTATATATTATGTTGATACTTACTCGTATGTGTTTTCACGGAAAAATACCATTGTGTGTGACCTACACAAAAATGACAAAATGTATTCACTATTCTCATTTGGACATTTTGTCATTTTTATGCAGGCCACACACAATGGTATTTTTTCGTGAAAACTCACACGATATGTACATGCAAAATTTTACTTCACATTTTTTTGAAACTTTTAAATAGCATTTTTTTGAACTTTTCGTAAATGGGTGCGCGCGCACCCAGGTTCCAAACGTCCGGGTCGCTACGATACCACTGTATTATATTATACATGCACCGGTGGATTGTGAAATACATGGATTTATTTGCCTAGTTTTGCAGCAAAAAACTAGAATTTACACGAAGAAAACAGAGAGCTGAGATTATTGCTCTTTGTTACCTGACGTACAATTGAACAACAATGGTGATAAGATTAAACCTGCAGAGTAAAAATCAACGACTGCATTATCTGTTGTAAAAAAATTGTAAACCTAAGAATTAGATGGATTCTTTGGTGAGCATTAAGATCTATGTTCGCTAGCTTTCAAATTTTGGTGAATCACCTTTAGCTTGTTTGTTGTCATACGACCAATCGGATATCATATTGAACGAGAACGCCTCTGTGAATGAGGTTAGACTACTCATAGTGGGAGTAAAATAGGTAGTAACATCACACATCTCAAGGTATTTTGGTGACATGGCATATCAATAAATGAAGAAAGAGAGTGAGGTGGTAACTAGCTATGTTAGCATAACATCACACACCCCAAGACATGATGAGTCTACAACATAATAAATGACACAATGCATGACACCACATATAAGTTACTACCCACTATGGAGGTAGTAACTTAGACTAGTAACATGACATACTATGTTACTACTCTAAGTTACTCCCCACTATGACCAGCCTTACGGTCACTGAGCTTTATGCTATGCAATTTATGGGTGGGGGTGATGTGATGCTCTGGAGGCTGAAGCCAAAAGTTCGGCTAGACTAGTTACTCCATTTGACATTTGGCTAAAGAAAGTGTAGATACAAACAAATACAAAAGCATTCAACAAGGTGCAATCCATATTGACACTATGTTGCCACTGTTTCGGCCAGAACATTGAACATAACATAAACAAATTGGATCTCAAATTTTATGGTCAGGTTTGGAGCTTTCAGCAAAAAACATCTGGTAACGTGACTATATTTTTATGAAAAATATTTGAACACTTTTGCTAACTCCTGGTTGTCCCAAAGTTCTAAAATCCCATTCACTTGAAGTATCACAATTCACAATTGACACTAAAATTGCATTCTTTGAAGCTGTGGCACTTTAGTGAAATGTTCGTCGATGATTTGGTTTGTAGGTTATGTATGGAGTGACCTGAAATGAGACGGTAAGATGTTGATACAAAGACATAGAAGCGTGACCCACAGTGTAAAAAAGAAATTCAGACAACTTATGAACAAACAACCCCTAATATGAGAATGAAAAGATCAACAGGGATCATTGCTCTGTTGGAGCTGTGCGACTGCTTGGCACGGTACATAAATATACATGCAGCAAAGAGGCTATGATACCATTGTATTATACTCCGTCTTAGACATGCGGATTGTGAAGTACATGGATTTATTTGCCTAGTTTTGCAGCAAATTACTAGAGTTTCCTTAACAGAGTGCTGAGATTATTGATCTTTGCTACCTGCCGTCAGTTCAGGGCTTCAGGCCCTTGATCGGAGTACGCAGCTGCCTATCTCTGCAAAAAAAAATGAATAAACACTAGTGGTAAGATTAAACCTGCGGATTAAAAATCAAGGAGTGCATTATTATTTGTGGTAAAAAAAAGTTTAAACGTAAAAATCAGATGGATTATTGGGTGAGCATTAAGATCTCTGTTTGCTAGTAGTTTTTCAATCCAAAACGCGCGCGCTGGTTTTCATAGACGCTACTACGTACTATCTCAGACTCTCACTAGATGAACTCACTTTGCGCCTGGTGAACAACGGAGCCGGCGCCACCGAAATCGCACGACTGGTCGGAGCGGCCGTTGCGCTGGTAGTAGTCGTTGAATGCGTAGGACGCGTGGGCAAGCTTGGTGTCGGGATTGAAGCAACGCGCGCCGGGCTGGATGTCACTGCAGTCGGCGCCGTGGCCGCAGGCGTAGTCCAGAGCCGCCTGGAGCCGCGAGTCCCCGACGGCCGCGTTCGCCACGCACCAACTCCCGGCGTTCGGGTCGCAGGTGCCTAATAGTAGTATATATATACTCCGCCCAGTGAGATCACCAAGCTCGATCTGTAGCACCACAACTTAAAACACCACGAGCAGAAGAAGAAGCTCACCTGCCGGTTGCTGGTAGACAATGGAAGCGGCGCCGGCGAAGTCGCACGTCCCGCTGGCCCGGCCCTTGCGCTGGTAGTAGTCGTTGAACGCATAGGATGCGTGCGCGAGCTTGGTGTTGGGCTGGTAGCACGTCTTCCCGGGCTGGATGGCGCTGCAGTCGGCGCCGTGGCCGCACGCCCAGTCCAGGGCCGCCTGGAGGCGCGCATCCCCGGCCGCCGCGTTCGCCACGCACCAGCTGGACCTGGCTGGACTGGGGGCGCCCCCGGCCATGAAGTCGACCTGGTACACCGGCTGGCCGTTCGGGTAGAACAGACCATAGTTGCTCTCTTCGGCGCTCGATTTCTCGTTCTCGTTGAAAAGTTCGAAGATGTACACGGAGATGTCCTCGTTGGGGCGGTACGGGGTGCCGACGCCGGCGTCGAGCGGGCTATAGCTATAGGAGGAGGCGGTGCTGGCGCCGCCGGAAACCACGTGCTTGATGAGGTTATTGGTGTACGTTTGGGAGTTCTCCACGCCGTCGCAGTAGGTGCACCAGCTGTGCTCCCCTTGTTTCACGGGGACAGGCGGTGGAGGTGGTTTGCGCCTTCCCCTCAGCATCGTCTCCGCCGTGCGATTGCCGGAGGAACGCACTGCGTCCATCGCATAGTACACTGTGTCGAGCTGGGCATCAAATAGATTATGGTAGGTGAACCCAGACCCACTATCGACCACGCCGGCGTTGGGGCGGAACAGCGCGTAGTTGATGTCCATGGCGCCATTAGTGGACGCGTACGCCTTGTACGGGTAGATGTTCACCATGAGGTACGAGCCGGTCTGCTCCAAGAAGTCGAGCATGGGGCTCATCACCGACTGCGCGATGTCGTCCCGGAATTGGCCTTTTGACGGCGGGAACGACGACGCCTTGAGCGCGTCGAACGCGATCGGCGTGGTCACCTTGATGGCGTCGGCAAGGCCTAGGCCAGCCAGCGCCGCCTGCACGTTCTTCATGGCCGGAACGAGCTGCGGGGTGAGCCCCTTGGCCTGCTGGAAGACCTCGTTGCCGACGGTCACGCCGCGGATATCGGTGGCGGGGTAGTAGGGCTTCACGTTGCTCTTCGCCCACTGCACCGCCCAGCTCGGGTCGGCGGCCGCGGAGGCCAGCATCTCGTTGGGTAGCGCCACCACCAGCTTTATGCCGGTGTTGGCCATCGCGCTGAGCACCGCCTGGTCGGTGTCGTACACCCTCACCATGGTGACGCCGTTCTTCTTCAGCAGCCGCACCACCGACGCTGGGTCCATCAGGTTGTCCCCGTTTCTCCCGTAGCACACGCCTACCTCGCCTGCATCTGCATTGTACACCAAGAAACGTATGGAATGTGATGTTACAAAGCTGCACCTACAGTATTCCCCTGAAACATCAACCTCAATTTATACTTGGCGCTGACGTGATTTACCTGCATGGAAGAAGAGCAGCAGGGGGAATCCGACGGCGCACAGCAGGAGGAGGAGGCAAGTGACGAGTTGCATGCTGTCCTATTTGTGTCGTTAGGGGAACTCGTAGCTGAGCAGTGTGAGGGACGAGCACAGAAGGGAGCCCTATTTATAACCGGCAACAAGCATGTCAAGGTTTTGGAGCTATGTGCCGCCAAAAAGAAGTGCCGGATACAGCTACACTTTTTTTAGTGATGCCCAAGGAAAATGCACCTACAAGTATGAGGCCGTGTTTGGTTGCAACAATGCGTTTTTTCGCATTGGGGAGAAGAAATCCGTGCGTTGAAAAAAATCTTTGCATCGCACGAACTTTAAAGCACTCGAAAAGCTTTATGCGGAGGAACGCTCGATTCGGCCGTTTCCAGCGATGCAACCTCGTCTCACGCTCGCTGGAGCCAAACTGCGCCGCGTTGTTGTGAGGGAGAGATGGCGGGAGCTCGCACGCACCGGGGAAAATACGGCGGGAGAAATTTGGTCACCTCCCGCCGATAATCCCTCCTATTTACACCACCCACCTCACCGCCCAAAGACGCGCCACCATTTCCCCCCTTTTCGTGCTATCCGTCCATAGATACTCGCCGGCGACCACGATAAGTGACGGGCTCGTCTGCAGATGGTGGACGTCCGCTGCGGCTGCTCTTCCTCCTCCGCCTGGCTGAGATGTCGTCGTCTTCTTCCGCCTGGTCCGACTGCCAAATCTCGGTGAGTACCTACCTACCCTAGCTTAGATCTACACCGAAGTTGTTGATGTGTGTAGAGATAGAGAGTTCTTGGTTCGATGTACCTATTTTGCTTACTTGGTGCTTCGATCTGTAAGACCTAACATAATTTACCTTTGTCTCTTGCTTCCATCTATAACCGAAGTAGTTCTGCTTAGTTCTTGCTTGGATCTGTAAGCGTCAAATGCCCGTCATTTCATCGAACACATGTGTATGTGTTCTTCTAAGCCAAGTCGTCCACGTATAAGTGCGATAGTTGGTACGAGGACTCATTCTACGATGTGTACAACTACTTCTTGTACCAGCTATGCACTTATACATGACAGCGGGAATAGAAGATTGCTATTGTTTTATGGTCAATCTGTGTACGCACAACGCTGTTTGGAACTTGACTTTGGTATCATGCTTGCACTTGTACACTGCAGCTTGTTACCATGCTTGTATGCTTCCCATTGTTGATTAACCTTCTCATGACAGCTTCGATGTGTGAAACATCTAGGTTGCTTACCATTGTTCTTGCACTTCGATACTTTGATTGTCTGTATAGGACGCGACCCCTATTGATCAGTCGCCCAAGTCTGTGTTGCATGTTGTGCCACTCCGGTACATCCTGGTGCCTGATAAGTATTGCCCTATCAAGAAGAGGCCCAACATGATGGCATGACACTCTGTCCACCTTCGTGCTGAACAGGGTGTGCGAGTGCGAGTTGGTGACGGAAGAGAAGGTCGGAGTGCCGTTGTTTAGGAACCATGACCTGAAAGCGATTTCTGCGAGTAGTCTGAAGTACACTGGCCATGAGGTTTGTGTTGATCGGGTCTACAACCATCTGAGGCACTAGAGAGCGAGGTGGGTTCATGTATATATGCAAGCTGAAGAAGATGGAGGGGGTGCGTTGGGTGAAGAATGCATCAACTATAATGATGAACGATGATGCATACTTTGACTACACCAAGGTTAGCGCATTCCCCAACTTCTCTTGTATGCTTGATTCAGTAAGTCAAATATGATGCATGTTGTTAGCTTGCACATGACTAAGGACTAAGTAACCTTGTGATCGCAGAATCACCCTAGGGACGCAGAGCTTCTCAACAGCCCCATAGAGAACTATGCTCAAATGAAGAGGATCTACACCGGCCGTGTTCCACCCGCTCCGATCACTCAAGCCGCGGTCCACCATGCTCTGAGCCACCTCATGGATAACAAGGCACGGGCGACCAAGTATCTGGTGATGACCCCTGATGCCAGGATGGCCTGGTTCAACGCCTTCCTGACGAAATATTACATGTGAGGAGCCGGAGCATTGGATGCTTGTTGTATTGGTGTTCTGTTGCTGATGATGAACACCGCATCCATGATGTACATTTTGGGAGAAGTTAGGGTTGATCTGCACTGATGACACGTATGTATATTTTGCGGGGTGGTATTTACGTAACCCCTCGGTTGATGAACTTAAGTTGCATCATGAGCTGTCGCTCGTGCCCTTGTGGTGCAAATACACTGCTATAACTAATATTCGTATGCTAGCCTTGATGTGATCTATGTGATCTATGGTTGTTGCCTTGTTATTTCCTATTTCGTCGAACACCTTGTGGACATCTTTGGTGAATTGGGTAAACTCACCAAGAAATCTAGGAGGTGATCGTATTCCGCACGCTGGACGTAACCAAACAATCGTGCATTTTCTCAAGCGCGATTTGTGGGCAACCAAACACCAGGGACGTTGCTTCCCAACTGATGCGGAGTAGGAAATATTGGCAACCAAACAACTTGCACAACGTAGATTAGAGGTTGCATTTATCCGGACGGCATCCACGGATCCATATTCCATAAATGCGAGCAAAAGTTGTGAGCAACCAATCAGGCCCTAAGGGTATCTCGGGCGTCTCCACGTAAATGAACCATAAGGGCATCTCCAACGGGGAGACGTCCAAAGTGATCGTGCGCGTCTGTTTGCGTCGGCTGGCGGACACGAAAATAGTCTTTTTTGGCCGCACGTCCAATTGCGTCTGGGGTGCCTCCAGCAGCCCGACGCATAATATTTTTACCTATTTTTTATTTAACCATAGATAAAAACATTACAAAATACTACATAGTTTGAAACATGGTTCAAAAATTGCAAATAAAGAAACCTAACTAGTGTTGGTCTCGCAGGTTTCGTGCTTTCGCTGATAAGAAAGAACACTCTCAGACACCCAGCCGCCCAAACAGAAAATCCAGCTAGGTTTTGTGTGCCTTATGTTTTTAGATACGCAGGAAGCACAGACAGAAACCTACACTACTGGCTTTAATTGGCCGTTGGCCATATTCGCTGCAAAGAAAGAACACTCTAACAGTACTAGCTATCAGTGTCCTCGCCGGACTCGTCCGTGTGGTAGTGTCTGCGGCAGTATGTCTTGTCGAACACCTTGACGATTCATAGACGAAGATGACCAGACAGCCAGCCTCGAAGTTGTGGGTGCAGGCGAACTTGTCCTACCTGGTGTGCAGGTACATCCTGCCCTGCCGGTCGAACAAGACCTCAACAGGCCACCGGCAAAAGCCACATCTGGCCTCCCGCAACTGCAACTCAGCCGGCTCGGCTTCGTCGACGAACTCGGCAAACTTATCCGGTAGTCGCTTAATGAAGAGGGGGTCCTCGTCGATACGGAGGATGAACTCGAAGGAGCTCACCTCCTTCGCAGACGACGAAGGCTGATGTCTACGCACGCTTCTATTCCTGTAGACAGTGTTGGGCCTCCAAGAGCAGAGGTTTGTAGAATAGCAGCAAGTTTCCCTTAAGTGAATCACCCAAGGTCTATCGAACTCAGGGAGGAAGAGGTCAAAGATATCCCTCTCAAGCAACCCTGCAATCACGATACAAGAAGTCTCTTGTGTCCCCAACACACCTAATACACTTGTCAGATGTATAGGTGCACTAGTTCGGCGAAGAGATAGTAAAACACAGGTGGTATATATGGTAGTAATATTGCAGGAAGTAAAGATGCAGTAAAACAGTAAACAAGCGGTGCCAGAAAATAGCTTAGTTGCCGGGGTCCGGAGTGTGAAGAAAATAGCTTGCTGGCGTGGGAAGCAATTCTCTGTGGTGTAACTTATTCGGAAACAAGGCCTAGGGATCCTACCTTCACTAGTGGACACTCTCAACATTGATCACATAACTGAATAAACAAATACTACTTTCTCTACACTCTCTTGTTGGATGACAAACACCATTCATTGTGTAGGGCTACAAGAGCACCTCAATGCCGGAGTTAACAAGCTCCACAACATTCGATGTTCATATTTAAATAACCTTAGCGTGCATAATAGATCATTGCAATTTAGACCGAGAACTAACATAGCGCACACACTGTCACCATTACACTATGAAAGGGGGAATAGATCACATCAATACTATCATAGTAATAGCTAACTCCATAATCTACAAGAGATCACAATCATAGCTTATACCAAGTACTACATGATGCACCACATAGCTACCGGTACAGCCCTTAGCCTCGAGGGAGAACTACTCCCTCCTCATCATAGGAGACAGCAGCGGCGATGAAGATGGCGGTGATGTCGATGGAGATGCCTTCCGGGGGCAATTCCCCGTCCCGGCGGCGTGCCGGAACAAAGACTTCTGTCCCCCGAAACTTGGCTTCGCGATGGTGGCGGCTGCGTAACTTTTCTCGTCCCGTGGCTTATTCCTTTAGGGTTTTCGCGACGGAGTCCTTAAGTAGGCGGAAGGGCAGCCTCGGAGGGGCCCTGGTGGGGCCACACAATAGGGGGGCGCACCCCACCCCTTGGCCGCGCTGCCCTGGCGTGTGGGGCCCCCCTGGCTCCCCTCTGGTCTCTCTCCGGTGTTCTGGAAGCTTCGTGGAAAAATAAGATACTGGGCGTTGATTTCGTCCAATTCCGAGAATATTTCCTTACTAAGATTTCTGAAACCAAAAACAGCAGAAAACAGGAACTAGCACTTCGGCATCTCGTCAATAGGTTAGTTCCAGAAAACGCATCAAAACGATATAAAGTGTGAACAAAACATGTAGGTATTGTCATAAAACTAGCATGGAACATAAGAAATTATAGATACGTTTGAGACGTATCAAGCATCCCCAAGCTTAGTTCCTGCTCGCCCTCGAGTAGGTAAACGATAACAAGAATAATTTCTTAAGTGACATGCTACCAACATAATCTTGATCAACATTATTGTAAAGCATATGAGATGAATGAAGTGATTCAAAGCAATAGTAAAGACAATGACTAAACAACTGAACCATATAGCAAAGACTTTTCATGAATAGTACTTTCAAGACAAGCATCAATAAGTCTTGCATAAGAGTTAACTCATAAAGCAATAGATTCAAAGTAGAAGGCATTGAAGCAACACAAAGGATGATTAAGTTTCAGCAATTGCTTTCAACTTCAACATGCATATCTCATGGATAGTTGTCAACATAAAGCAATATAACAAGTGCAATAGGTAAACATGTAAGAATCAATGCACACAGTTGACACAAGTGTTTGCTTCTAAGATGGAAAGAAGTAGGTAAACTGACTCAACATAAAGTAAAAGAATGGCCCTTCGCAGAGGGAAGCATGGATTACTATTTTTGTGCTAGAGCTTTTATTTTGAAAACATAGAAACAATTTTGTCAACGGTAGTAATAAATCATATGTGTTATGTATAAGACATTCTATAAGTTGCAAGCCTCATGCATAGAATACCAATAGTGCTCGCACCTTGTCCTAATTAGCTTGGATTAACACGGATTATCATTGTATAACATATGTTTCAACCAAGTGTCACAAAGAGGTACCTCTATGCACTTTGTCTGAGAGGTCTAAGGAGAAAGTTCGCATTGGATTTCTCGCTTTTGATTATTCTCAACTTAGACATCCATACCGGGACAACATAGACAACAGATAATGGACTCCTCTTTTAATGCTTAAGCATTTAACAACAGATAATATTCTCATAAGAGATTGAGGATTTGTGTCCAAACTGAAACTTCCACCATGATTCATGGCTTTAGTTAGCGGCCCAATGTTCTTCTCTAACAATATGCATACTCAAACCATTTGATCATGAAAATCGCCCTTACTTCAGATAAGACGAACATGCATAGCAACTCACATGATATTCAACAAAGGTAAAAGTTGATGGCGTCCCCAGAAACATGGTTACCGCTCAACAAGCAACTTATAAGAAATAAGATACATAGCTACATATTCAATACCACAATAGTTTTTAAGGCTATTTTCCCATGAGCTATGTATTGTAAAGGCAAAGAATAGAATTTTAAAGGTAGCACTCAAGTAATGTACTTTGGAATGGCAGAGAAATATCATGTGGTAGGTAGGTATGGTGGACACAAATGGCATGAATTTTGGCTCAAGGATTTGGATGCACGAGAAGAATTCCCTCTCAATACAAGGCTAGGCTAGCAAGGTTGTTTGAAGCAAACTCAAGTATAAAACGGTGTAGCAAGACTCACATATGAACATATTGTAAGCATTATAAGTCTTTACATCGTCTTCCTTGTTGTTCAAACACCTTAACCAGAAAATATCTAGACCTTTGAGAGACCAATCATGCAAACCAAATTTCAACAAGCTCTACAGTAGTTCTTCATTAATGGGTGCAAAGTACATGATGCAAGAGCTTAAACATGATCTATTTGAGCACAACAATTGCCAAGTATCAAATTATTCAAGACCATATACCAATTACTACATGAAGCATTTCCTGTTTTCAACCATATAGCAATTAACGAAGCGGTTTTCAACCTTCGCCATGAACATTAAAAGTAAAAGAGAAGAACACTAGTGTTCATATGAACGAGTGGAGCGTGTCTCTCTCCCACACAAGCATGAATTTATTCAGAGAATGAAAATAACAAAACAAAAATAAAAGCACACAGACGCTCCAAGTAAAGTACATAAGATGTGACGGAATAAAAATATAGTTTCACTAGAGGTGACCTGATAAGTTGTCGATGAAGAAGGGGATGCCTTGGGCATCCCCAAGCTTAGATGCTTGAGTCTTCTTGAAATATGCAGGGATGAACTACGGGGGCATCCCCAAGCTTAGACTTTTCACTCTTCTTGATCATATTGTATCATCCTCCTCTCTTGACCCTTAAAAACTTCCTCCACACCAAACTCGAAACAAACTCATTAGAGGGTTAGTGCATAATTGAAAACTCATATATTCAGAGGTGACATAAATCATTATTAACATTTCTGGACATTGCACAAAGCTACTGAAAGTTAACGGAACAAAGAAATCCATTCAACATAGCAAAAGAGGCAATGCGAAATAAAATGTAGAATCTGTCAAAACAGAACAGTCCGTAAAGACGAATTTTTCTGAGGCACTTAACTTGCTCAGATGAAAAAGCTCAAATTGAATGAAAGTTGCGTACATATCTGAGGATCACGCATGTAAATTGGCAGAATTTTCTGAGTTACCTACAGACGGGGCTGCTCAATTTCGTGACAGTAAGAAATCTGTTTCTGCGCAGTAATCCAAATCTAGTATCAACTCTACTATCAAAGACTTTACTTGGCACAACAATGCAATAAAGTAAAGATAAGGAGAGGTTGCTACAGTAGTAACAACTTCCAAGACACAACAAAACAGTAGCAAAATAAAAACATGGGTTATCTCCCAAGAAGTGCTTTCTTTATAGCCATTAAGATGGGCTCAGCAATTTTAATGATGCACTTGCAAGAAATAAGAGTTGAAGCAAAAGAGAGCATCAAGAAGCAAATTCAAAACACATTTAAGCCTAACCCACTTCCTATGAAAAGGAATCTTGTAAGGAAACAAGAACTGAAAGCACATAGCAACAAGCATAAAAAGGCAACACAAGTTCAACTTCAAGATTCTCAACATAAAGAGGGGAAACTTAATATTATTAAGATGCATACAACCATGTTTCCCTCTCACATAATAACTTTCAGTGGCATCATGAACAAACTCAACAATATAAGTATCACATAAAACATTCTTATTCACATGCATAAAAGTATCATTACTCTCCACATAAGCATAATCAATTTTATTAGTAATAGTGGGAGTAAAACTACCATAACCATCATTGTAATCTTCATAAATTGCAGGCATGGTATAATCATAATAATCTTTATCCTCCATAGTAGGTGGCACCAAAATACCACTATCATTATAATCATCATAAATAGGAGGCAAAGTATCATCAAAGTAAATTTTCTCCTCAAAACTTGGGGGACTAAAAATATCATCTTCATCTAAACCGACCTCCCCAAGCTTAAATTCTTCCATAGCATTATCAACAATGGTGTTCATACTAATAACATTGCTACTAGCATGCAAATAAGGTTCCATAGGTTTTTTAATTGTCGCATCACAGAATTTATGTCTTAACTCAGGAAATAAATTAAAAAGCTCATAGTTGTTTTCCATTATGCCTTACTAGTGTAAAACAAGAAACAAAAAGATGCAATTGCAGGATCTAAAGGAAATACCTTCGAGCACTCACACACCGGCAACAGTGCTAGGAAATAGCTTAGTAGTCGGAGGATGTGAATACCTTTTACCTTACCTCCCCGGCAACGGCGCCAGAAAATAGCTTGATGTCTACGCACGCTTCTATTCCTGTAGACAGTGTTGGGCCTCCAATAGCAGAGGTTTGTAGAACAGCAGCAAGTTTCCCTTAAGTGAATCACCCAAGGTTTATCGGACTCAGGGAGGAAGAGGTCAAAGATATCCCTCTCAAGCAACCCTGCAATCACGATACAAGAAGTCTCTTGTGTCCCCAACACACCTAATACACTTGTCAGATGTATAGGTGCACTAGTTCGGCGAAGAGATAGTAAAACACAGGTGGTATAGATGGTAGTAATATTGCAGGAAGTAAAGATGCAGTAAAACAGCAAACAAGCGGTGCCAGAAAATAGCTTAGTTGTCGGGGTCCAGAGTGTGAAGAAAATAGCTTGATGGCGTGGGAAGCAATTCTCTGTGGTGTAACTTATTCGGAAACAAGGCTTAGGGTTCCTACCTTCACTAGTGGACACTCTCAACATTGATCACATAACTGAATAAACAAATACTACTTTCTCTACACTCTCTTGTTGGATGACAAACACCATTCATTTTGTAGGGCTACAAGAGCACCTCAATGCCGGAGTTAACAAGCTCCACAACATTCGATGTTCATATTTAAATAACCTTAGATTGCATAATAGATCATTGCAATTGAGACCGAGAACTAACATAGCGCACACACTATCACCATTACACTATGAAAGGGGGAATAGATCACATCAATGCTATCATAGTAATAGCTAACTCCATAATCTACAAGAGATCACAATCATAGCTTATACCAAGTACTACATGATGCACACACTGTCACCATTACATCATGAAGGAGGAATAGACTACTTTAATAACATCACTAGAGTAGCACATAGATGATATTCAACTAGATCACAAAGCTCATGATCACATAAAGATCACATGGGAGAGAGAGATGAACCACATAGCTACCGGTACAGCCCTTAGCCTCGAGGGAGAACTACTCCCTCCTCATCATAGGAGACAGCAGCGGCGATGAAGATGGCGGTGATGTCGATGGAGATGCCTTCCGGGGGCAATTCCCCATCCCGGCGGCATGCCGGAACAGAGACTTCTGTCCCCCGAATCTTGGCTTCGCGATGGTGGCGGCTGCGTAACTTTTCTCGTCCCGTGGCTTATTCCTTTAGGGTTTTCGCGACGGAGTCCTTAAGTAGGCGGAAGGGAAGCCTCGGAGGGGCCCTGGTGGGGCCACACAATAGGGGGGCGCGCCCCACCCCTTGGCCGCGCCGCCCTGGCGTGTGGGGCCCCCTGGCTCCCCTCTGGTCTCTCTCCGGTGTTCTGGAAGCTTCGTGGAAAAATAAGATACTGGGCGTTGATTTCGTCCAATTCCGAGAATATTTCCTTACTAGGATTTCTGAAACCAAAAACAGCAGAAAACAGGAACTGGCACTTCGGCATCTCGTCAATAGGTTAGTTCCGGAAAACGCATCAAAACGATATAAAGTGTGAACAAAACATGTAGGTATTGTCATAAAACTAGCATGGAACATAAGAAATTATAGATACGTTTGAGACGTATCAACGGCGCAGGCGACACCGAGCAGTGGGATGATGCTGCTCCAGCACGGCGGTCCCTGACACGACAACCGCAACCGCACCTGCGGCCTCGACCGCCTCGCCGTCCAGCAGGACCGGCCATGGATCCGCTCCCGGGTTTGTGGGGGGGGGGGGGGATATGGCGGAGCTTGTGCGGCGGCTAGGGTTTGTGTGGAGGAGATCATGAGGCAGTCGAGCGCGCGCCCCTATACGCCATTGGAAGCCGAGGGGCGCGGCATGCTTGGCAATAACATTAATTTCATTGGCAGAGGTGGGCGGTGGTCGCTCGGCAGGCGAGGCATCGCCATTAACATGGCGCAGACTGTCGAAGCGATGCCTCGTCGCCAGTACTGACGCACTTCAGAAGACGCATCTACATGCCAAACGGGCCGTGGGAGAAGCGAGCAGCCACGCAGCGCGACCATGCAGGGTTCGTCGAGACGAATCCGAGGTGCATATTTGGTCGCGTTTGCGTCTTCGCAGATAGCCCGGTCACTATGTGTCGAATAGCTGGGCCTAGTGCAGGCGCATTTTTCGACCGCTCGGTCACAAACGGTCACTCTATGTCCATTTGCGTCGGGCCGTTGGATATGCCCTAAGTATCCGTTCATGTCTAGCCTGTCAGATTTTGGGTAAACCTCCAGCCTAGCAGCCCAACTTAAACTGATTGTTGTGTCTCCGCCGATGCATTCACGGTCAAATTTTGGGGCGAAAATGTGTCGGCTTGGACACGTGGCGGACCGTATTGCTGTCCGCACTGAGCTTTTTTGGGCCCGCCCGTCATGCACACAGAATAATAGCTCTTTGTGATCAATTAATATTTTTGGCCAAAATGACCATCTTTACAAATGTGATTAAAGTATTACATAAACTAAATTACAACGGATTGTGTGACCTACCATGGCTGAGGCTACTCGCAGTCGTGCCTCCTACAAGTCGTCGGCATGACCTAATGAACCGGTGTCGTCGGAGCTCAGTTTGCGAGGTGTAAACCTGGTGCTCCTGCCGAGCTTGGTTTCTAGCCAAGAAGTCCTCCCGGCGGCGCATGGTCCGCTCCGCAGCCATAAGGGGGACATCGAGAAGTCAGAGACGCGACTCCTCCTCCTTGCGTCGTGCATGGCCCTGCTCTAGAGTGGCGTGCAGTGATCCAACATACCACTTCATGTTGTAGTACGCAAGTCGTTGAAATAACACCAATGAAACACCATTCCACTAATATTACATCACTCAGAGTGGTACAACAGAAACATATGCGAGTCCAAGGCATATTTATAGAAGTACACAGAAACTTCTTCCAGAAGATCAACATAGCATTCTACTTTACAGTGAGGTAAAACTAAATAAAAACTCGTAGACTAACTTATGGTTAACTCTAGCTCTAGAGGTACTTGGCTTGCTCAAGAAATCTAATAGAACTCTAACTAATTAGGTGCTAGGATTAGGGAATATGTTCCCTTCTACTCCTAGTCTAGGTTTCCGCCATGGTATATGTAGATGTTGACTTCGGTTACTCCCTTGACTGAATTATGCCCTTTTGTAGTAGTTGACTCCTCCATCTTCGAATTTCATTGTAGTTGCTCCTTTGATGTCTCCAAATCTAAGCAGGGGGTTCAAAAGGGAACGGATGAGTGATACGTCTCAAACGTATCTATAATTTCTTATGTTCCATGCTAGTTTTATGACAATACGTACATGTTTTATACACATTATATGTCATTATTATGCATTTTCCGGAACTAACCTATTGACGAGATGCCGAAGGGCCAGTTGCTGTTTTCTGCTGTTTTTGGTTTCAGAAATCCTAGTAAGGAAATATTCTCGGAATCGGACGAAATCAATGCCCAGCATCCTATTTTTCCACGAAGCTTCCAGAACACCCGAGAGCCGCCAAAGGAGGGCCCTGTGGGCCCCAGATGATAGGCTGGCACGGCCAGGGGGTGGGCCACGCTGCCCTACTGTGTGGTGGCCCCGTCAGCCTTCCGACTCCGCCTCTTCGCCTATTTAAAGGTCCCTGACCTAAATCTTCGAGACGGAAAAGCCACGGTACGAGAAACCTTCCAGAGCCGCCGCCATCGCGAAGCCAAGATCTGGGGGACAGGAGTCTCTGTTCCGGCACGCCGCCGGGATGGGGAAGTGCCCCCGAAAGGCTTCTCCATCGACATCACCGCCATCTTTATCAACGCTGCTGTCTCCCATGAAGAGGGAGTAGTTCTCCATCGAGGCTCGGGGCTGTACCGGTAGCTATGTGGTTAATCTCTCTCCTATTTACTTCAATACAATAATCTCATGAGCTGCCTTACATGATTGAGATTCATATGATGATGCTTGTAATCTAGATGTCATTATGCTAGTCAAGTGGATTTTACTTATGTGATCTCCGGAGACTCCTTATCCCACGTGTGTAAAGGTGACAGTGTGTGCACCGTGTGGGTCTCTTAGGCTATATTTCACAGAATACTTATTCACTGTTATGAATGGCATAGTGAAGTGCTTATTTATATCTCTTTATGATTGCAATGTGTTTTGTATCACAATTTATCTGTGTGCTACTCTAGTGATGTTATTAAAATAGTTTATTCCTCCTGCACGGCGTAATGGTGACAGTGTGTGCATCATGCAGTACTTGGCGTAGGCTATGATTGTGATCTCTTGTAGATTATGAAGTTAACTATTGCTATGATAGTATTGATGTGATCTATTCCTCCTTTCGTAGTGTGAACGTGACAGTGTGCATGCTATGTTAGTACTTGGTTTGGTTATGTTGATCTGTCATGCACTCTAAGGTTATTTAAATATGAACATTGAATATTGTGGAGCTTGTTAACTCCGGCATTGAGGGTTCATGTAATCCTACACAGTTAGTGGTGTTCATCATCCAACAAGAGGGTGTAGAGTCTAGCATCTATCTATTTATTCTGTTATGTGATCAATGTTGAGAGTGTCCACTAGTGAAAGTATGATCCCTAGGCCTTGTTCCTAAATACTGCTATCGCTGCTTGTTTACTGTTTTACTGCATTTATACTGCCTGCAATATTACTACCATCAACTGCACGCCAGCAAGCACTTTTCTGGCGCCGTACTACTGCTCATATTCATTCATACCACTTGTATTTCACTATCTCTTCGCCGAACTAGTGCACCTATTAGGTGTGTTGGGGACACAAGAGACTTCTTGCTTTGTGGTTGCAGGGTTGCATGAGAGGGATATCTTTGACCTCTTCCTCCCTGAGTTCGATAAACCTTGGGTGATCCACTTAAGGGAAACTTGCTGCTGTTCTACAAACCTCTGCTCTTGGAGGCCCAACACTGTCTACAAGAATAGAAGCACCCGTAGACATCAAGCACTTTTCTGGCACCGTTGCCGGGGAGGAAAGGTAAAAGGTACTCATACTCCGGTCCCAGGTAATAAGTACTTTTATGTTGCCGTTGTGTGTGTGCTCGAAGCTATTTCCTTTAGATCCTGCAATTGCATCTTTTTGTCTCTTGTTTTACACTAGTAAGGCTTAATGGAAGACAACAACAAAATGAGAGATCTTTATGAACTTTATCTTGAATTAGGACATGATGTGTTTGAAGAGAAAATTAAAAAACCCATGGAACTTATGCATGCTAATGGGAATGTTATTAGTATGAATGCTTTGAACACCATTGTTGCTAATGCTATGGAAGAATTTAAGCTTGGGGAGGTCGGTTTTGATGAAAATGATCTCTTTAGCCCTCCGGGTATTGAGGAGAAAGTTTATGTTGATTATGATATGTGATACGTCTCCAACGTATCGATAATTTCTTATATTCCATGCCACATTATTGATGTTATCTACATGTTTTATGCACACTTTATGTCATATTCGTGCATTTTCTGGAACTAACCTATTAACAAGATGCCGAAGTGCCGATTCTTTGCTTTCTGCTGTTTTTGGTTTCAGAAATCCTAGTAACGAAATATTCTTGGAATTGGACGAAATCAACGCCCAGGGTCCTATTTTGCCACGAAGCTTCCAGAAGACCGAAGAGGAGACGAAGTGGGGCTACGAGGCGCCCAAACCCTAGGGCGGTGCGGCCCATCCTGTGGTGTGGGGCCCTCGTGCCCCATCCTGACCTGCCCTTCCGCCTACTTAAAGCCTCCGTCGCGAAACCCCCAGTACCGAGAGCCACGATACGGAAAACCTTACTGAGACGCCGCCGCCGCCAATCCCATCTCGGGGGATTCAGGAGATCGCCTCCGGCACCCTGCCGGAGAGGGGATTCATCTCCCGGAGGACTCTACGCCGCCATGGTCGCCTCCGGAGTGATGTGTGAGTAGTCTACCCCTGGACTATGGGTCCATAGCAGTAGCTAGATGGTTGTCTTCTCCCCATTGTGCTTCATTGTCGGATCTTGTGAGCTGCATAACATGATCAAGATCATCTATCTGTAATTCTATATGTTGCGTTTGTTGGGATCCGATGAATAGAGAATACTTGTTATGTTGATTATCAAAGTTATGTCTATGTGTTGTTTATGATCTTGCATGCTCTCCGTTATTAGTAGATGCTCTGGCCAAGTTGATGCTAGTAACTCCAAGCGGGAGTATTTATGCTCGATAGTGGGTTCATGTCTCCGTGAATCTGGAGGGGTGACAAGAACCTCTAAGGTTATGGATGTGCTGTTGCCACTAGGGATAAAACATTGGTGCTATGTTCAAGGATGTAGTCACTGATTACATTACACGCAATACTTAATGCAATTGTCTGTTGTTAGCAACTTAATACTGGAGGGGGTTCGGATGATAACCTGAAGGTGGACTTTTTAGGCATAGATGCATGCTGGATAGCGGTCTATGTACTTTGTCGTAATGCCCAATTAAATCTCACAATACTCATCATAATATGTATGTCCATGGTCATGCCCTCTCTATTTGTCAATTGTCCAACTGTAATTTGTTCACCCAACATGCTGTTTATCTTATGGGAGAGACACCTCTAGTGAACTGTGGACCCCGGTCCAATTCTCTATACTGAAATACAATCTACTGCAATAATGTTCTACTGTTTTCTGCAAACAATCATCATCCACACTATACATCTAATCCTTTGTTACAGCAAGCCGGTGAGATTGACAACCTCGTTGTTTCGTTAGGGCAAAGTACTTTGGTTGTGTTGTGCAGGTTCCACGTTGGCGCCGGAATCTCTGGTGTTGCGCCGCACTACATCCCGCCGCCATCAACCTTCAACGTGCTTCTTGGCTCCTACTGGTTCGATAAACCTTGGTTTCATACTGAGGGAAAACTTGCCGCTATACGCATCACACCTTCCTCTTGGGGTTCCCAACGGACGAATGTTGTACGCGTATCAAGCTCTTTTTCTGGCGCCGTTGCCGGGGAGATCAAGACACGCTGCAAGGGGAGTCTCCACTTCCCAATCTCTTTACTTTGTTTTTGCCTTGCTTTATTTTATTTACTACTTTGTTTGCTGCACTAAATCAAAATACAAAAAATTTAGTTGCTAGTTTTACTTTATTTGCTATCTTGTTTGCTATATCAAAAACACAAAAAAATTAGTTACTTGCATTTACTTTATCTAGTTTGCTTTATTTACTACTGCTAAAATGGCTACCCCTGAAAATACTAAGTTGTGTGACTTCACAACCACAAATAATAATGATTTCTTATGCACACCTATTGCTCCACCTGCTACTACAGCAGAATTCTTTGAAATTAAACCTGCTTTACTGAATCTTGTTATGAGAGAGCAATTTTCTGGTGTTAGTTCTGATGATGCTGCTGCCCATCTCAATAATTTTGTTGAACTATGTGAAATGCAAAAATATAAAGATGTAGATGGTGACATTATAAAATTAAAATTGTTTCCTTTCTCATTAAGAGGAAGAGCTAAAGATTGGTTGCTATCTCTGCCTAAGAATAGTATTGATTCATGGACTAAATGCAAGGATGATTTTATTGGTAGATATTATCCCCCTGCTAAAATTATATCTTTGAGGAGTAGCATAATGAATTTTAAACAATTAGATACTGAACATGTTGCTCAAGCTTGGGAAAGAATGAAATCTTTGGTTAAAAATTGCCCAACACATGGACTGACTACTTGGATGATCATCCAAACCTTCTATGCGGGACTAAATTTTTCTTCGCGGAATTTATTGGATTCAGCTGCTGGAGGTACCTTTATGTCCATCACTCTTGGTGAAGCAACAAAGCTTCTTGATAATGTGATGATCAACTACTCTGAATGGCACACGGAAAGAGCTCCACAAGGTAAGAAGGTAAATTCTGTCGAAGAAACCTCTTCCTTGAGTGATAAGATTGATGCTATTATGTCTATGCTCGTGAATGATAGGACTAATATTGATCCTAATAATGTTCCATTAGCTTCATTGGTTGCACAAGAAGAACATGTTGATGTAAACTTCATAAAAATAATAATTTCAACAACAATGCTTACCGGAACAATTCTAGTAACAACTATAGGCCATATCCTTATAATAATGGCAACGGCTATGGTAATTCTTATGGGAATTCTTACAATAATAATAGGAACACACCCCCTGGACTTGAAGCTATGCTTAAAGAATTTATTAGTACACAAACTGCCTTTAACAAATCTGTTGAAGAAAAGCTTGGGAAAATTGATATACTTGCTTCTAAAGTTGATAGTCTTGCCTTTGATGTTGATCTTTTGAAATCAAAAGTTATGCCTAGTAGGGATATTGAAAATAAAATTGTTACTACAGCAAATGCCATCCAAGTTAGAATTAATGAGAATATAAGATTAATGGCTGAACTGCGTGCTAGGTGGGATAGAGAAGAAAATGAAAAACTAGCTAAAGAGAAGAATGTAGCTAAAGTTTGGATTATTACCACCACTAGTAATGCTAATGCTACACATGTTGCTGCACCTCCTACTATTAATAATAAAAGAATTGGTGTTAGCAATGTTTCCACTTCTAATGCAAAGCGCGAGAAACTGCCTGAAATTGCTAAAACTGCTGAAACTGCCTGTGATAAAGCTGCTGAAATTTTTTCCAACATTGGGGATGATGATCCCATTGATTTAGATTATAATGGTTTGAATTTTGATGATTGCCACATCTCTGAAGTTATAAAGTTCTTGCAAAAACTTGCTAAAAGTCCTAATGCTAGTGCTATAAATTTGGCTTTCACGCAACATATTACAAATGCTCTCATAAAAGCTAGAGAAGAGAAACTAGAGCGCGAAGCTTCTATTCCTAGAAAGCTAGAGGATGGTTGGGAGCCCATCATTAAGATGAAGGTTAAAGATTTTGATTGTAATGCCTTATGTGATCTTGGTGCAAGTATTTCTGTTATGCCTAAGAAAATTTATAATATGCTTGACTTGCCACCGCTGGAAAATTGTTATTTGGATGTTAATCTTGCTGATCATTCTACAAAGAAACCTTTGGGGAAAGTTGATAATGTTCATATTATGGTTAACAATAACCTTGTCCCCGTTGATTTTGTTGTCTTGGATATTGAATGCAATGCATCTTGTCCCATTATATTGGGAAGACCTTTTCTTCGAACTATTGGTGCTACTATTGATATGAAGGAAGGTAATATAAAATATCAATTTCCTCTCAAGAAAGGTATGGAACACTTCCCTAGAAAGAGAATGAAGTTACCTTTTGATTCTATTATTAGAACAAATTATGATGTTGACACTTCGTCTCTTGATAATACTTGATGCACACTTTCTGCGCCTAGCTGAAAGGCGTTAAAGAAAAGCGCTTATGGGAGACAACCCATGGTTTTTACTACAGTACTTTATTTTTATTTTGTGTCTTTGAAGTTGTTTACTACTGTAGCAACCTCTCCTTATCTTAGTTTAGTGTTTTGTTGTGCCAAGTAAAGTCTTTGATAGTAAAAGTTCATACTAGATTTGGATTACTGCGCAGTTTCAGATTTCTTTGCTGTCACGAATTCCGACCTGCCTCTCTGTAGGTAGCTCAGAAAAATATGCCAATTTACATGCGTGATCCTCAGATATGTACGCAACTTTCATTAAATTTGGGCATTTTCATTTGAGGAAGTCTGGTGCCATTTTAAAATTCGTCAATATGAACTGTTCTGTTTTGACAGATTCTGCCTTTTATTTCGCATTGCCTCTTTTGCTATGTTGGATGAATTTCTTTGATCCATTAATGTCCAGTAGCTTTATGCAATGTCCAGAAGTGTTAAGAATGATTATGTCACCTCTGAACATGTTAATTTTTATTGTGCACTAACCCTCTAATGAGTTGTTCTAAGTTTGGTGTGGAGGAAGTTTTCAAGGATCAAGAGAGGAGTATGATGCAACATGATCAAGGACAGTGAAAGCTCTAAGCTTGGGGATGCCCCGGTGGTTCACCCCTGCATATTCTAAGAAGACTCAAGCATCTAAGCTTGGGGATGCCCAAGGCATCCCCTTCTTCATCGACAACGTTATCAGGTTCCTCCCCTGAAACTATATTTTTATTCCATCACATCTTATGTGCTTTTCTTGGAGCGTCGGTTTGTTTTTGTTTTTTTGTTTTGTTTGAATAAAATGGATCCTAGCATTCATTGTATGGGAGAGAGACACGCTCCGCTGTAGCATATGGACAAGTATGTCCTTAGTTTCTACTCA
The DNA here is from genome assembly GCF_019359855.2 of Lolium perenne. Taxonomy (NCBI): domain Eukaryota; kingdom Viridiplantae; phylum Streptophyta; class Magnoliopsida; order Poales; family Poaceae; genus Lolium; species Lolium perenne. Next base: position 90,424,629 of record NC_067245.2, on the reverse strand, counting down.
TAGTATTCATGGCGAAGTTTCTCCTTCGTTAAATTGTTATATGGTTGGAATTGGAAAATGATACATGTAGTAATTGCTAAAATGTCTTGGGTAATGTGATACTTGGCAATTGTTGTGCTCATGTTTAAGCTCTTGCATCATATGCTTTGCACCCATTAATGAAGAAATACATAGAGCATGCTAAAATTTGGTTTGCATATTTGGTCTCTCTAAGGTCTAGATAATTTCTAGTATTGAGTTTGAACAACAAGGAAGACGGTGTAGAGTCTTATAATGTTTACAATGTGTCTTTTATGTGAGTTTTGCTGCGCCGTTCATCCTTGTGTTTGTTTCAAATAGCCTTGCTAGCCTAAACCTTGTATCGAGAGGGAATACTTCTCATGCATCCAAAATACTTGAGCCAACCACTATGCCATTTGTGTCCACCATACCTACCTACTACATGGTATTTCTCCGCCATTCCAAAGTAAATTGCTTGAGTGCTACCTTTAAAAATCCATCATTCACCTTTGCAATATATAGCTCATGGGACAAATAGCTTAAAAACTATTGTGGTATTGAATATGTACTTATGCACTTTATCTCTTATTAAGTTGCTTGTTGTGCGATAACCATGTTTCTGGGGACGCCATCAACTATTCTTTGTTGAATATCATGTGAGTTGCTATGCATGTTAGTCTTGTCTGAAGTAAGAGAGATCTACCACCTTATGGTTAAGCATGCATATTGTTAGAGAAGAACATTGGGCCGCTAACTAAAGCCATGATTCATGGTGGAAGTTTCAGTTTTGGACAAATATCCTCAATCTCATATGAGAAAATTATTAATTGTTGTTACATGCTTATGCATAAAAGAGGAGTCCATTATCTGTTGTCTATGTTGTCCCGGTATGGATGTCTAAGTTGAGAATAATCAATAGCGAGAAATCCAATGCGAGCTTTCTCCTTAGACCTTTGTACAGGCGGCATAGAGGTACCCCTTTGTGACACTTGGTTAAAACATGTTCATTGTGATGATCCGGTAGTCCAAGCTAATTAGGACAAGGTGCGGGCACTATTAGTACACTATGCATGAGGCTTGCAACTTGTAAGATATAATTTACATGATACATATGCTTTATTACTACCGTTGACAAAATTGTTTCATGTTTTCAAAATCAAAGCTCTAGCACAAATATAGCAATCGATGCTTTCCTCTTTGAAGGACCATTCTTTTTACTTTTATGTTGAGTCAGCTCACCTATCTCTCTCCACCACAAGAAGCAAACACTTGTGTGAACTATGCATTGATTCCTACATATTTGCATATTGCACTTATTATATTACTCTATGTTGACAATTATCCATGAGATATACATGTTACAAGTTGAAAGCAACCGCTGAAACTTAATCTTCCTTTGTGTTGCTTCAATACCTTTACTTTGAATTATTGCTTTATGAGTTAACTCTTATGCAAGACTTATTGATGCTTGTCTTGAAGTACTATTCATGAAAAGTCTTTGCTATATGATTCACTTGTTTACTCATGTCATATACATTGTTTTGATCGCTGCATTCGCTACATATGCTTTACAAATAGTATGATCAAGGTTATGATGGCATGTCACTCCAGAAATTATCTTTGTTATCGTTTTACCTGCTCGGGACGAGCAGAACTAAGCTTGGGGATTGATGTCTACGTTCCCCCTCCTTTCCTGTAGACAGTGTTGGGCCTCCAAGAGCAGAGGTTTGTAGAACAGCAGCAAGTTTTCCCTTAAGTGGATCACCCAAGGTTTATCGAACTCAGGGAGGAAGAGGTCAAAGATATCCCTCTCATGCAACCCTGCAACCACAAAGCAAGAAGTCTCTTGTGTCCCCAACACACCTAATAGGTGCACTAGTTCGGCGAAGAGATAGTGAAATACAGGTGGTATGAATATATATGAGCAGTAGCAACGATGCCAGAAAATAGCTTGCTGGCGTGTAGTTGATGGTGGTAGTATTGCAGCAGTAGTAACACAGTAAAACAGTAAACAAGCAGTGATAGCAGTATTTAGGAGCAAGGCCTAGGGATTACACTTTCACTAGTGGACACTCTCAACATTGATCACATAACAGAATAGATAAATGCATACTCTACACTTTTGTTGGATGATGAACGCATTGCGTAGGATTACATGAACCCTCAATGCCGGAGTTAACAAGCTCCACAATTTGTTCATATTTAGTAACCTTATAGTGTAAGATAGATCAAAAGACTAAACCAAGTACTAACATAGCATGCACACTGTCACCTTCATGCATATGTAGGAGGAATAGATCACATCAATATTATCATAGCAATAGTTAACTTCGCAATCTACAAGAGATCATGATCATACAACTAAACCAAGTACTAACACGGTGCACACACTGTCACCTTTACACACGTGCAGGAGGAATAGAACTACTTTAATAACATTGCTAGAGTAGCACATAGATGAATAGTGATACAAAACTCATATGAATCTCAATCATGTAAAGCAGCTCATGAGATTATTGTATTGAGGTACATGGGAGAGAGATGAACCACATAGCTACAGCGTAGCCCTCAGCCTCGGGGGTGGATTACTCCCTCCTCATCATGGAGGCAGCGATGGCGGTGAAGATGGCGGTGAAGACGGCGGTGGAGATGGCTCCGGGGGCAATTCCCCCGTCCCGGCAGGTGCCGAAACAGAGTTGGTCCCCGAATTGGAGTTTCGCGATGGCGGCGGCGCCCCTGGAGTCTTTCTGGAGTTTCGTCAATTGGTACTGCGTTTTTAGGTCGAAAGGGCTTTTATAGGCGAAGAGGCGGCGCAGGGGGGCACCTGGAGGCGCCACACCCTAGGCCGGCGCGGCCTAGGCCCTGGCCCGCGCCGCCATGTGGTGTGGTGGCCCCTCGGCCCCTCTCCGACTCTTCTTCGGTGTTACGGACGATTCCGGAAAAATAGGAGGTTTGGCGTTGATTTCGTCCAATTCCGAGAATATTGCCCGAACAGCTTTTTGGAACCAAAAACAGCGAAACAGAACCGGCACCGTGGCATCTTGTTAATAGGTTAGTTCCGGAAAATGCATGAAAATGATATAAAGTGTGAACAAAACATGTTGGTATTGTCATAAAACAAGCATGGAACATCGGAAATTATAGATACGTTGGAGACGTATCAGCATCCCTGCTTAGTTCCTACTCGTCCTCGAGTAGGTAAACGATAAAAGATAATTTCTGAGTTGACATGCTACCAACATAATCTTAATCATACCATTGTAAAGCATATGAGATGAATGCAGCGATTCGAAACAATGTAAATGCAATGAGTAAACAATTGAATCATATAGCAAAGACTTTTCATGAATAGTACTTTCGAGACAAGCATCAATAAGTCTTGCATAAGAGTTACTCATAAAGCAATAAATTCTTAGTAAAGGTATTGAAGCAACACTATGGAAGATTAAGTTTCAGCGGTTGCTTTCAACTTGTAACATGTATATCTCAGGGATAGTTGTCAATGCAAAGCAATATAACAAGTGCAATAAGCAAGTATATAAGAATCAATGCACAGTTCACACAAATGTTTGCTTCTTGAGGTGGAGAGAGATAGGTGAACTGACTCAACAATAAAAGTAAAAGAATGGTCCTTCAAAGAGGAAAGCATCGATTGCTATATTTGTGCTAGAGCTTTTATTTTGAAAACATGAAACAATTTTGTCAACGGTAGTAATAAAGCATATGTATCATGTAAATTATATCTTACAAGTTGCAAGCCTCATGCATAGTATACTAATAGTGCCCGCACCTTGTCCTAATTAGCTTGGACTACCGGATCATCACAATGCACATGTTTTGACCAAGTGTCACAAAGGGGTACCTCTATGCCGCCTGTACAAAGGTCTAAGGAGAAAGCTCGCATTGGATTTCTCGCTATTGATTATTCTCAACTTAGACATCCATACCGGGACAACATAGACAACAGATAATGGACTCCTCTTTTATGCATAAGCATGTAACAACAATTAATAATTTTCTCATATGAGATTGAGGATATATGTCCAAAACTGAAACTTCCACCATGGATCATGGCTTTAGTTAGCGGCCCAATATTCTTCTCTAACAATATGCATGCTTAACCATAGGGTGGTAGATCTCTCTTACTTCAGACAAGACGGACATGCATAGCAACTCACATGAAATTCAACAATGAATAGTTGATGGCGTCCCCAGTGAACATGGTTATCGCACAACAAGCAACTTAATAAGAGATAAAGTGCATAATTACATATTCAATACCACAATAGTTTTTAAGCTATTTGTCCCATGAGCTATATATTGCAAAGGTGAATGATGGAATTTTAAAGGTAGCACTCAAGCAATTTACTTTGGAATGGCGGAAAATACCATGTAGTAGGTAGGTATGGTGGACACAAATGGCATAGTGTTGTTTGGCTCAAGGATTTGGATGCATGAGAAGTATTCCCTCTCGATACAAGGTTTAGGCTAGCAAGGTTGATTGAAGCAAACACAAGCACGAACTAGTACAGCAAAACTCACATAAAAGACATATTACAAGCATTATAAAACTATACATCGTCTTCCTTGTTGTTCAAACATCTTACTAGAAAATATCTAGACTCTAGAGAAACCACTCATGCAAACCCAAATTTTAACAAGCTCTATGTATTTCCTCACTAATGGGTGCAAGGTATATGATGCAAGAGCTTAAACAAGAGCACAACAATTGCCAAGTATCACATTATTCAAGACATCACACCAATTTCTACATGTAGCATTTTCCAATTCCAACCATATAATAATTAACGAAGCAGTTTCAACCTTCGCCATGAATATTATGAGCTAAGAACACATGTGTTCATACGAACCAGCGGAGCGTGTCTCTCTCCCACACAAGCATTTATTCAAACAAAAACAAAAAAAAAACATACAGACGCTCCAAGTAAAGTGCATAAGATGTGACGGAATAAAAATATAGTTTCAGGGGAGGAACCTGATAATGTTGTCGATGAAGAAGGGGATGCCTTGGGCATCCCCAAGCTTAGACGCTTGAGTCTTCTTGATATATGCAGGGGTGAACCACCGGGGCATCCCCAAGCTTAGAGCTTTCACTCTCCTTGATCATGTTGCATCATACTCCTCTCTTGATCCTTGAAAACTTCCTCCACACCAAACTCGAAACAACTCATTAGAGGGTTAGTGCACAATAAAAATTAACATATTCAGAGGTGACACAATCATTCTTAACACTTCTGGACATTGCATAATGCTACTGGACATTAGTGGATCAAAGAAATTCATCCAACATAGCAAAAGAGGCAATGCGAAATAAAAGGCAGAATCTGTCAAAACAGAACAGTTCGTATTGACGAATTTTAAAATGGCACCAGACTTGCTCAAATGAAAATGCTCAAATTGAATGAAAGTTGCGTACATATCTGAGGATCATGCACGTAAATTGGCTTAATTTTCTGAGCTACCTACAGGGAGGTGGACCCAGATTCGTGACAGCAAAGAAATCTGGAACTGCGCAGTAATCCAAATCTAGTACTTACTTTTCTATCAACGGCTTAACTTGGCACAACAAAATACTAAACTAAGATAAGGAGAGGTTGTTACAGTAGTAAACAACTTCCAAGACACAAATATAAAACAAAGTACTGTAGCAAAATAACACATGGGTTATCTCCCAAGAAGTTCTTTCTTTATAGCCATTAAGATGGGCTCAGCAGTTTTGGTGATGCACTCGCAAGAAATAGTATTTGAAGCAAAAGAGAGCTTCAAGAGGCAAATTCAAAACACATTTAAGCCTAACATGCTTCCTATGCAGAGGAATCTTGTACACAAATGAATTCATGAAGAACAAAGTGACAAGCATAAGAGGATAAAACACGAGTAACTTCAAGATTCTCAACATAAAGAGGGGAAACTTAATATTATTAAGATGCATATAACCATATTTCCCTCTCTCATAATAACTTTCAGTAGCATCATTGATGAAATCCACAATATACCCATCACTTAAAACATTCTTATCATGGTTCATATGTATAGAAGTATCGTTAATTTTGGCATAAGGAGAGTTCTTTTCATTAATAGTAATTGGAGCAGGATTATTATCAAGAATTTGAACATGGTAAACAAGTTGCATATTAAGGGAATTGTTTTTAGTAACCCAATCATGACTATGACAAGTTTCATAAGGATAGTTATAACCTATATCATAGCATTCTTTATAATAATCATCAAAGATCGGAGGCACAGTGTCATCATAAGAAATAGAATAGTTATCTTTCACAGTCGGTTTATCTATGACCATACCATCATTATTATTAGAAGGAGATGTATCAAGAACATAATGACCAGTAGCAAAAGGATTTTCAAACACCTCTTCCCCAAGCTTAGAGCTTTCTATATCATTATGGGAGGAAGCATGGATAGCACTGACACTATGGCAATTATTATCATCATCATTTTCAGAATTAGTTTCCCAGAGATTTGCAATATCAAAAGTAGTGTGCTCATTCAAATCATGATTGCTAATGTATGTAAAGGGCATAGGAAGATCATCGTATTCAGATTCATTATCACAATAATCATTAGGAGCAACATACTTACGGTTACCTAGCGTTATCTCATTCACGCGGGGATACGCCGTTACCTCTTTCTTTTTATTCTCCTTCTTCTTCTTCTTCTTCTTCTTCTTCTTCTTCTTCGTTCCCTTTTTCTTCTTCTTCTCTTCCTTCTCCACGTTCCCTTCTTTAGGAGGAAGAGGCTTGAAGGGTGGCTTGTCCGCATAACCTGATTTACTTTCAGAAACAATAGAAGAAACTTGGGAGGATCCCTCCTTTTCATTAATTAATTGAAAACACACAGCGGTCCTATCATATTTTGGCAAGGTGTCATCTTCTAAAATATTTTGTATGTAAGTATTTGTATGGCTATTATCAATGCAATAAGAAAAACACCCATGCAGGACATCATCAACATCAAGATCACTCATATGTAACGAAGAGATTTTTCTCGACAGTTCTTCACTCCCCAAAAATAAAGTAAGTTCATCATGCTGATTAGGAGTAATTTCATCATCACAATACAAATTTGCAGCACTCATTGGGTTCAAATTATCATTGGAGGAGCATTGAAAATTAAAATGACCCACTTCATGGCAAACTTCACAAATAAAAGGATAGAGGGCACAAACTTTTTTACCGAGATCATCTAGAGCCCTAGCCCACTTTCTAGTTTTTTCATTAGTATGATGGATGCAATATTCATCTTTGGCTTGATTAATTCCACAAGGTCTATGCATTCCACAAAAATTAACATGCTTATAGGAAATAGCATTCTTAGGAGTTTGAGCATGCTTATTGCAATAATTAACAACAATTTCATTCTTCATGCAAGCCTCTTTAAAAGGCTCATGATACTTATCAAAATTCTTTTTAGGCAATTCAAAATGAGAAGCAAAGGATTTATAAAGATTTGCAACAACTTGAGAGTCAAGACCATAAGTAGCACTCATATTTCGAAATTTATCGGTATCCATAAAAGCTTCAATGCATTCATAATCATAATTTATACCTGACTCTTTACCTTTGTCGTTCTCCCATCCTTCTGCGTTGTCCTCAATCCGATCAAGAAGATCCCACATAGCTTCAACCTCCTTGCTTGTGAAAGATCCCTCCGAACACGCGTCCAGATGGTCCTTGTGTTGTCCTGAAAGCCTCGCATAAAAATTATTAACAATAACATTACGGGGGAGCTCATGAATGGGACATTTGAGCATTAGTGATTTCAATCTCCCCCACGCTTGAGAAATACTCTCTCCATCACGAGGATAAAAGTTATAAATATAATTCCTATCAATATGCACTTCATGCGGAGGATAAAATTTAGAATAAAAGAGAGATGCAATTTCCTCCCAACCAAGAGAATGCCTATTCTCCAACAATTTATACCAATGCGCCGCTTTACCAGACAGCGAAACAGAGAATAGCTTCTTCTTCACTTCATCCATAGAGATACCTGCACACTTGAATAAACCGCATAATTCATGCAAGAACAATAAATGATCTCCAGGGTGGACAGTTCCATCCCCTGTATAACGGTTATCCATAACGCGTTCAATAATTTGCATAGGTATTTTATACGGAATACTTTCGGCTGGTGGATTTAAAATATCAGAAGCATCATTAGAGTTATCACATATGGGAGATAAAGCATTATCAGAGCAAAATATTTCTTCCAAAGCTGAGGAGCAAAAAAGATTATTTTTATATAAACTAGCTTCCCCAAGCTTAGACTTATCCATAGTATTAGCAGTAATTGCATTCATACTAATAACATCGCTACTAACATGCAAATAAGGTTCCATAGGTTTTTTAATTTTCGCATCAAACAATTCTAAATCAGGAAAAAGACTAAAAAGCTCACCAATTTTTTTGTTGTTTTCCATTATGCCTAACTAGTGTAAGCAAGAAACAAAAAGATGCAACTGCAGGATCTAAAGGAAATAGCTTCGAGTACTTACAATGGCGGAAAATAGCTTGGTAGCCGAGGTCCGGAGTGTGAGTACCTTTTACCTTTCCTCCCCGGCAACGGCGCCAGAAAATAGCTTGATGTCTACGTTCCCCCTCCTTTCCTGTAGACAGTGTTGGGCCTCCAAGAGCAGAGGTTTGTAGAACAGCAGCAAGTTTTCCCTTAAGTGGATCACCCAAGGTTTATCGAACTCAGGGAGGAAGAGGTCAAAGATATCCCTCTCATTCAACCCTGCAACCACAAAGCAAGAAGTCTCGTGTGTCCCCAACACACCTAATAGGTGCACTAGTTCGGCGAAGAGATAGTGAAATACAGGTGGTATGAATATATATGAGCAGTAGCAACGATGCCAGAAAATAGCTTGCTGGCGTATAGTTGATGGTGGTAGTATTGCAGCAGTAGTAACACAGTAAAACAGTAAACAAGCAGTGATAGCAGTATTTAGGAGCAAGGCCTAGGGATTACACTTTCACTAGTGGACACTCTCAACATTGATCACATAACAGAATAGATAAATGCATACTCTACACTTTTGTTGGATGATGAACGCATTGCGTAGGATTACATGAACCCTCAATGCCGGAGTTAACAAGCTCCACAATTTGTTCATATTTAGTAACCTTATAGTGTAAGATAGATCAAAAGACTAAACCAAGTACTAACATAGCATGCACACTGTCACCTTCATGCATATGTAGGAGGAATAGATCACATCAATATTATCATAGCAATAGTTAACTTCGCAATCTACAAGAGATCATGATCATACAACTAAACCAAGTACTAACACGGTGCACACACTGTCACCTTTACACACGTGCAGGAGGAATAGAACTACTTTAATAACATTGCTAGAGTAGCACATAGATGAATAGTGATACAAAACTCATATGAATCTCAATCATGTAAAGCAGCTCATGAGATTATTGTATTGAGGTACATGGGAGAGAGATGAACCACATAGCTACAGCGTAGCCCTCAGCCTCGGGGGTGGATTACTCCCTCCTCATCATGGAGGCAGCGATGGCGGTGAAGATGGCGGTGAAGACGGCGGTGGAGATGGCTCCGGGGGCAATTCCCCGTCCCGGCAGGGTGCCGAAACAGAGTTCTGTCCCCCGAATTGGAGTTTCGCGATGGCGGCGGCGCCCCTGGAGTCTTTCTGGAGTTTCGTCAATTGGTACTGCGTTTTTAGGTCGAAAGGGCTTTTATAGGCGAAGAGGCGGCGCAGGGGGGCACCTGGAGGCGCCACACCCTAGGCCGGCGCGGCCTAGGCCTGGCCCGCGCCGCCATGTGGTGTGGTGGCCCCCTGGCCCCTCTCCGACTCTTCTTCGGTGTTCTGGACGATTCCGGGAAAAATAGGAGGTTTGGCGTTGATTTCGTCCAATTCCGAGAATATTGCCCGAACAGCTTTTCTGGAACCAAAAACAGCAGAAAACAGGAACTGGCACTGTGGCATCTTGTTAATAGGTTAGTTCCGGAAAATGCATGAAAATGATATAAAGTGTGAACAAAACATGTTGGTATTGTCATAAAACAAGCATGGAACATCGGAAATTATAGATACGTTGGAGACGTATCAGGGATGCTGATACGTCTCCAACGTATCGATAATTTCTTATGTTCCATGCCACATTATTGATGTTATCTACATGTTTTATGCACACTTTATGTCATATTCGTGCATTTTCTGGAACTAACCTATTAACAAGATGCCGAAGTGCCAGTTGCTCCTTTCTGCTGTTTTTGGTTTCAGAAATCCTAGTAACGAAATATTCTCGGAATTGGACGAAATCAACGCCCAGGGTCATATTTTGCCACGAAGCTTCCAGAAGACCGAAGAGGAGACGAAGTGGGGCCACGAGGCGCCCAAACCCTAGGGCGGCGTGGCCCAGGCCTTGGCCGCGCCGACCTGTGGTGTGGGGCCCTCGTGCCCCATCCTGACCTGCCCTTCCGCCTACTTAAAGCCTCCGTCGCGAAACCCCCAGTACCGAGAGCCACGATACGGAAAACCTTACTGAGACGCCGCCGCCGCCAATCCCATCTCGGGGGATTCAGGAGATCGCCTCCGGCACCCTGCCGGAGAGGGGATTCATCTCCCGGAGGACTCTACGCCGCCATGGTCGCCTCCGGAGTGATGTGTGAGTAGTCTACCCCTGGACTATGGGTCCATAGCAGTAGCTAGATGGTTGTCTTCTCCCCATTGTGCTTCATTGTCGGATCTTGTGAGCTGCATAACATGATCAAGATCATCTATCTGTAATTCTATATGTTGCGTTTGTTGGGATCCGATGAATAGATAATACTTGTTATGTTGATTATCAAAGTTATGTCTATGTGTTGTTTATGATCTTGCATGCTCTCCGTTATTAGTAGATGCTCTGGCCAAGTTGATGCTAGTAACTCCAAGAGGGAGTATTTATGCTCGATAGTGGGTTCATGTCTCCGTGAATCTGGAGGGGTGACAAGAACCTCTAAGGTTATGGATGTGCTGTTGCCACTAGGGATAAAACATTGGTGCTATGTTCAAGGATGTAGTCACTGATTACATTACGCGCAATACTTAATGCAATTGTCTGTTGTTAGCAACTTAATACTGGAGGGGGTTCGGATGATAACCTGAAGGTGGACTTTTTAGGCATAGATGCATGCTGGATAGCGGTCTATGTACTTTGTCGTAATGCCCAATTAAATCTCACAATACTCATCATAATATGTATGTGCATGGTCATGCCCTCTCTATTTGTCAATTGTCCAACTGTAATTTGTTCACCCAACATGCTGTTTATCTTATGGGAGAGACACCTCTAGTGAACTGTGGACCCCGGTCCAATTCTCTATACTGAAATACAATCTACTGCAATATTGTTCTACTGTTTTCTGCAAACAATCATCGTCCACACTATACATCTAATCCTTTGTTACAGCAAGCTGGTGAGAATGACAACCTCGCTGTTTCGTTGGGGCAAAGTACTTTGGTTGTGTTGTGCAGGTTCCACGTTGGCGCCGGAATCTCTGGTGTTGCGCCGCACTACATCCCGCCGCCATCAACCTTCAACGTGCTTCTTGGCTCCTACTGGTTCGATAAACCTTGGTTTCATACTGAGGGAAAACTTGCCGCTGTACGCATCACACCTTCCTCTTGGGGTTCCCAACGGACGCGTGTTGTACGCGTATCAATATGCCTCCTATTTATGATGATTATAATGATAGTGGTCTTTTGGTGCCGCCTACTATGGAGAGTAAATTTTATTATGATTATACTATGCCTCCTACACTTGATGAGAATAATAATGATAGCTACTTTGTTGAATTTGCTCCCACTACAACTAATAAAATTGATTATGCTTATGTGGAGAGTAATAATTTTATGCATATAGCTCATGATAAGAATGTTTTATGTGATACTTATATTGTTGAGTTTGTTCATGATGCCTCTGAAAGTTATTATGAGAGAGGAAAATATGGTTGCAGAAATTTTCATGTTACTAAAACATCTCTCTATATGCTGAAATTTTTGAAGTTACACTGGTTTTATCTTCCTATGCTTGTTACTTTGCTCTTCATGAATTTGTTTATTTACAAGATTCCTATGCATAGGAAGCATGTTAGACTTAAATGTGTTTTGAATTTGCTTCTTGATGCTCTCTTTTGCTTCAACTCTTATTTCTTGCGAGTGCATCATTAAAATTGCTGAGCCCATCTTAATGGCTATAAAGAAAGCACTTCTTGGGAGATTACCCATGTGTTTATTTTACTATAGTACTTTTGTTTTATATTTGAGTCTTGGAAGTTGTTACTACTGTAGCAACCTCTCCTTATCTTACTTTATTGCATTGTTGTGCCAAGTAAAGTCTTTGATAGCAAGGTTCATACTAGATTTGGATTACTGCGCAGAAACAGATTTCTGTCTGTCACGAATTTGGGCAGGGTTCTCTGTAGGTAACTCATAAAAATCTGCCAATTTACGTGCCTGATCCACAGATATGTATGCAACTTTCATTCAATTTGAGCATTTTCATCTGAGCAAGTTAAGTGCCCCTAGAAAATTCGTCTTTACGGACTGTTCTGTTTTGACAGATTCTGCCTTTTATTTCGCATTGCCTCTTTTGCTGTGTTGGATGGATTTCTTTGTTCCATTAACTTCCAGTAGCTTTGGGCAATGTCCAGAAGTATTAAGAATGATTGTGTCACCTCTGAACATGTGAATTTTTGATTATGCACTAACCCTCTAATGAGTTGTTTCGAGTTTGGTGTGGAGGAAGTTTTCAAGGGTCAAGAGAGGAGGATGATATACTATGATCAAGAAGAATGAAAAGTCTAAGCTTGGGGATGCCCCGGTGGTTCATCCCTGCATATTTCAAGATGACTCAAGCATCTAAGCTTGGGGATGCCCAAGGCATCCCCTTCTTCATCAACAATTTATCAGGTTTCTTCTCTTGAAACTATATTTTTATTCGGTCACATCTTATGTGCTTTACTTGGAGCGTCTGTGTGCTTTTATTTTCGTTTTGTTATTTTCATTCTCTGAATAAATGCTTGTGTGGGAGAGAGACACACTCCGCTGGTTCATATGAACACTAGTGTTCTTAGCTTTATCTTTAATGTTCATGGCGGAGTTGAAAACCGCTTCGTTAATTGCTATATGGTTGGAAACAGGAAATGCTGCATGTGGTAGATGCTATAATGTCTTGAATAATTTGATACTTGGCAATTGTTGTGCTCATATAGATCATGTTTAAGCTCTTGCATCATGTACTTTGCACCTATTAATGAAGAACTACATAGAGCTTGTTAAAATTTGGTTTGCATGATTGGTCTCTCTAAGTCTAGATATTTTCTGGTTGAGGTGTTTGAACAATAAGGAGATGATGTAAGTCATATAATGCTTACAATATGTTCATATGTGAGTCTTGCTGCACCGTTTTATACTTGAGTTTGCTTCAAACAACCTTGCTAGCCTAGCCTTGTATTGAGAGGGATTCTTCTCGTGCATCCAAATCCTTGAGCCAAACACTATGCCATTTGTGTCCACCATACCTACCTACTATGTGGTATTTCCTTCCATTCCAAGTAAATACTTCATATGCTACCTTTAAACAATTCATAACTTTATTACTTCTTATTTGTGTCAATGTTTTATAGCTCATGAGGAAGTATGTGGTGTTTTATCTTTCGATCTTGTCATTTACTTTTGACAGACTTTCACAATGGACTAGTGGCTCATCCGCTTATCCTATAACTTTGCAAAAAGAGCTGGCAATGGGGTTCCCAGCCCCAATTAATTAACTTGCATTAATAATTCTCTTCACATGTTTTGCTCTGATTCATCAGTAAGCAACTTAAATTTGCAAATAGACACTCCTCCATGGTATGAGATTGTTGGAAGGTGATACGTCCAAAACGTATCTACTTTCCCGAACACTTTTGCTATTGTTTTGCCTCTAATTTGTGTATTTTGGATGCAACTAACACGGACTAACGCTGTTTTCAGCAGAACTGCTCTGGTGTCTCGTTTTTGAGCGGAAATCCAACTTTCGGGAAAATCCTCGGAATTTATGCAGAAGGCCCTATTTTCCAAGAATACTGACGGAGCCAGAAGGACAACTCAGGTGGAGGCCCGAGGGCCCCACACCATAGGGCGGCGCGGCCCAGGGGGGGCCCGCGCGGCCATGTGGTGTGGCCCCCTCGGCCGGCCTCCGACGCCCTCCTTCGGACTATTTATCGGCCTCGACCTAAAAACGCACAGAAAGAGGTCGAAGTCGCCAGAAACCCTCCAGAACGCCGCCACATCGCGGAACTCCGTCGCGGGAGCCAGAAGTCTCCGTTCTGGCACTCCGCCGGGATGGGGAATTGGAGGAGATCATCGCCATCATCACCGCCAACGCCTCTACATCAACCAGCCATGTTTCCCCCATCCATGTGTGAGTAATTCCCCCGCTGTATGCCGAAGGGGATGGTAGGGATTGGATGAGATTGGTCATGTAATAGCATAAGATTGTTAGGGCATAGTGCCTAGTGTCCGTAATTGGTACTTTGATGATATTGTTGCAACTTGTTATGCTTAATGCTTGTCACTAGGGCCCGAGTGCCATGATCTCAGATCTGAACATGTTATTGTTTCATCATGATATTCATTGTTTATGGTCTTACCTATAAGTTGTATACACATGTTGCTGTCCGGAACCGATGGCCCCGAAGTGACAGAAATCGGGACAACCGGAGGGAATGGTAGTGATGTGAGGATCACATGTGTTCACGGAGTGTTAATGCTTTGCTCCGGTACTCTATTAAAAGGAGTACCTTAATATCCAGTAGTTTCCCTTGAGTCCCGGCTGCCACCGGCTGGTAGGACAAAAGATGTTGTGCAAGTTTCTCATTGCGAGCACGTACGACTATATATGGAACACATGCCTATTGATTGCTTTGTACTTGGACACCGTTTTATTATTATCTGCAAATGCCCTGCTATGATTGTTATATGAGTTTCTCTCATCCATGCAATGCCCGTCATCCGTCCCCGTGCCTACAGTATTTTAATCCTGCTGTTTACTAAAATCACTACTGCTATCTTTGTTACTCTGCTGCTGTTATTTCACTACTGCTACTGCTATAAAACTGTTACTACTGATAAACTCTTGCGAGCAAGTCTGTTTCCAGGTGCAGCTGAATTGACAACTCCGCTGTTAAGGCTTCCAAGTGTTCTTTGTCTCCCCTTGTGTCGAATCAATAAATTGGGTTTTACTTCCCTCGAAGACTGTTGCGATCCCCTATACTTGTGGGTCATCAAGACTATTTTCTGGCGCCGTTGCCGGGGAGCATAGCTTTATTTGGAAGTTCACTTGGATTGATATTGTTCGCTGCAAATTCTCCATCATGGGTAAACCTCGCGATACTAAGATCGCCATATTGCCATCCACTACAAGAAAAGGTACAATTCTGAGTACCTCCGCTACACTTGATTCACCATCTGTGATTGATAAACTTGTTTCACCGCCACATGCTTCACATGCGGGTACTTCTGCTGAATCTAAAAACTCTCATAATATTGATAATATTTCTGCTGTGCTTGATGATAGTGGTTCATTGGGATCTTTTCTAGATGCTAGATTGCTAGGTCTAGACAAATTGAAAATACTGAAACTCCTAATGTTACTACACCTGTTAATTCACCTGAACTTGATTATTCTAGTGATGATCCTGATGAAGATTATGTGGAGCTTAATGATGATTTTATTCAAAAATGCAATGCTACTACTGATGCAAGAAAAATTAAAAAGTTGCTTGCAGAACATGCTGTTAGATATAAACTGTCTCCTGATCCTAAATTTGCCACATCTCCTATAAACATTAAGGATAAAGATTATGATTTTTCTCTTGATTTATCTCATATAGCTATTGTTGAGAAAACACCCTTTTGTGGTACTGAAAAAGAAAGTGCTGTTGAACACATGATTGAGTTATCCACTCTAAGTAGCTTGTTTTCTGATGATGTCAAGATGCGTACTTACTTTGTTGCTAAAATCTTTCCATTCTCATTAAAGGATGACGCTAAAACTTGGTATAATAGTTTGCCACCTAATTCTATTAAAAGTCCAAAAGAATTGCTTGATGTTTTCTTCCGTAAGTACTTTCCTGCTAGTGCTCAACATATCGCTCTGCAGAGAATTTATAATTTTGACCAGGAAGATGGAGAGAAATTGCCTGAGGCTTGGGCGAGATTTTGCTCTCTTATTAGAGCTCGGCCTGATCATGATTTGGAAAAGCATGATTTACTTGATATATTTTATAGTGGACTAACCATTGAGTCTAGGGCATACCTGGATAGTTGTGCTGGTTGTGTTTTCAGGAAAAGAACTCCAGGGCACGTATTTGAAGAATTATTGGCTAAAATAGGCCGGAATCATGATGATTGGACTACGCCTGAACCAACTCCAACGCCAATATTGAAGAAGAGGGGTATGATTAAATTGAATGATGAAGATATGAGGGAAGCAAAGAAGTCTCTCAAGGAGAAAGGTATTAAATCTGAAGATGTGAAGAATCTTCCTCCCATAGAAGATATATGTGAGATAATTCCCCCTTCATCCATGATTGAGGTAAACTCCCATCAACGCTTTACTAGGGAAGATATTCCGTATTCGAAACCTCCTTCACAATGCTTAGATGAGTTTGATAATTATATTGTTAAGCAAGAAAATTTTAATATGAGAGTAGAGAATCATTTAATGGAAAATTCTCGAGCTATTAGTGAACTGCATGATATTGTAGAGAGAACCTCCAATGATGTTAAGATGCTTGTTAAACATTTTCATATGATTCAAACTCAAATTGATCAACTCACTAAAGTGCAAAATGACTTGTTGGGGAATAATTCTAAAGAGAAACATGCTTATGAAGTAACAACTAGAGGTGGTGTCTCTACCCAGGATCCTCTATATCCTGAAGGGCATCCCAAAAGAATTGAACAAGATTCTCAACGCATTGAACCTAGTGCTCATTCTAAGAAGAAAAAGAAGAAGAAACATAAAAATGTTGTAGAATCCTCTGAACCTGCTAATGATCCTAATAGTATTTCTATTTCTGATGCTGAAACTGAAAGTGGTAATGAACGTGATAAAGATAATGATAAGAATGATACTCCTGATAAAGAAGAGGTAGAGGATGAACCTGAAAAGCATGCTAAAAATAAAAAGTACACTAAAGAAGATTTTATTGCTGAGAAACATGGTAATGAAAGAGAACCTTGGGTGCAAAAGCAAATGCCCTTTCCTGCTAAGGAACTAAAATCAAAGGAAGAAGAACACTATAATAAATTTTGTGATTGGATGAAACCTTTATTCTTGCAAATCCCTTTGACTGATGCTATTAAATTGCCTCCTTATTCAAAGTATATGAAAGATATTGTTACTAACAAAAGGAAAATCCCCAATGAGGAAATTTCCACTATGCTTGCTAATTACTCTTTCAATGGCAAAGTTCCAAAGAAGTTGGGCGACCCAGGTATACCTACTATTCCTTGTTCTATTAAGAATAATTATGTTAAAACTGCTCTATGTGACTTGGGAGCCGGTGTTAGTGTTATGCCTTTTTCTCTTTATAAGAGACTTTACTTAGATAAGTTGACACCTACTGATATATCTTTGCAAATGGCTGATAAATCTACTGCTATTCCTGTTGGTATATGTGAGGATGTTCCTGTTCAAGTTACTACTAACTGCTTGATATTAACTGATTTTGTTGTGTTGGAAATGCCTGAAGATGATAATATGTCTATTATTCTTGGGAGACCTTTTCTTAACACCGCAGGGGCTGTTATTGATTGCAATAAAGGAAAGGTTACTTTTAATGTTGATGATAAGGAGCATACCGTCTATTTTCCCAAGAGGATTGATAAAGTATGTGGAGTCAATACTATTTTTAATGTGAGAACTATCAAAGTTGGAACTATTGATTGTCCTATATATGAGCCTAAGGAAGAATATCAAACTCTCGTGATTGGATCCATATCAATACAATTCAAGGTAACATGATTGATTTGAGGTTTATTTCTTCTTATGCTATGTAAAATTTATTTGGTGACAAGACTTGATCAACCTTGTTAACAAATACTTTTTATATGCATAGAGGAGGTAAACAACATCTCTTTCTTCCTCCACTTGCTCTAGTTGCTGTAGCACTTTTAATTTGCAAAGTTCCTTAGTTATTTAAAGATTTCAAAAAAATTCCTGGCCAGTAATAATAAACTTAATACCCAGAAATGTGCATTTTTCAAAGTTTTCAAAATTTCACAAAAATTATACCGTTGGTCCTATTTTTCGAAGAGGCACCTAGGAGCACCAGAGGATGACCTGTGGGGCACCCCAGGGTGCCACACCACAGGCCGGCGCGGCCAAGGAGGGGGGCGCGCCACCCTGTGGTGTGGGCCCCTCCTTGCCCCACTATCTCATCTCTTTCTCCCAGCATCTTCTCTCTCCCGAAAAAACTCGAACCAGCTTTCTCTCACTCGCGTTTTTGCTCAAGAGCTCAGGATTTTTTGATCTCTTTGCTCAGCCCAGATTTTTGTCTGAGATTTGGCACATTTGCTCTCCGGTATGTGACTCCTCCACCTATCCAAGTAGAATTTTGTTTGGTTGAGTATATCTTGAATATTTTGCTGCAGTAGGTAACATGTTTAGTGAGCTTGCATGCTTGTTCTAAGTTGCATAAACTAGTTTTGATGCATGATTAGTACTCTAGCAAGTTCCTATAGTAGTTCCCCTCAATTATATGTCACCAATTCAAATTTTATATCACTTGTTGTAAATTTCAGAAAAGAGATGAAGAAGTTCAACTTTGGAGAGTTGTTCAAGAAAGGAACAACCAGCACCGGGAGGCCTTCTAGGGCCGCCACCCGACTTAGGCGATCGTACAATGAGGATATCATCGCGCCTAGCTTCGCACCCGAAGAGGACAATGGGGCTCCTAATGCTTCATCCTTTCCATGTTATGATTTTCTGACAAATGCAGGGATATTGGATGATTTCTTCACCCTTGTCAACAAGGCGGGTTTAACCACCTACGTGGAAGACGAAAGGGAGCAATACTATATGCTCACCAAAATTTTCGTCGAGAGCTTCAGGTTCAACAACACGCAATACGAGCCGACAGTTGCATTCAAGATCTATGGTAATCCTGTCACTATGAAATTGGAAGATTTTTGTCGTGCATTGGATATTGCCCCTGTAGGTACAGCAAGTAGGATTGATGACAACCCCCGGGACTTGTTGGAGCTCTATCGAGGGATCACCGATGATGATTGTCGCACCATTCAGCGTGGCAAGATAAGGAACATTCAACTCCCCGCCATTAAGTATTTTGCATATTATATTGCTACTAGCATTCTTGGTAGGGAGAACACTAGCAATATTTCTAGTTACCATCTTGCTTTCTTGAATATTGCACTTACTGGACGGACATCTTATCATCTTGGTTCTCTTATTGCTCGCCGCCTGACTAACAGGGGGCCTATTTTTGGAGGCACTATTGCATTGCGCGTTTTAACACATTTAAGACTTCCTATTGATCCTAATGATGTGCCATTAACCCCTAGGAGGCTTGATATCGCTGCTATGAAAATCCATCATTTTGTTACCACTGATTCCACTTTAGATAATATGGTCTATAGAATGTTGTTTGCTGACGGGGATGAGAAACAAATCCCTCTTCCCCAGACAGGTTTGTTTGGTATTGACAGGCAACCATGGTCGCGCACTAAGGAGGAGGTGGATGAACATATGAAGATACAAGATTTCCACCAGCAGCATGACTCCGAGGACGCCGAGCCCTCCTATGACTACACCGTCACGTATCCGGGTGCCTCTTCTAGCACATACCCGGAAGATGATCCATCTTCGTCGTACTACGGAGATACTACCTCATGGGATCGATGGGATTGAACTCCACTTAGGCCAAAAGCCTAAGCTTGGGGGGGGGGGGGGGTATACTGGCATCACTCATTCTTTGCATATTATGATTGCTGGATACTTGTACATACTTTTTTAGTCACTTTGAGTGGTTTTCTAATGAGAGGGAGATGATATTTGGGGAAGTGCTGCCTGAAAACAGATTCTGGGCTGTTACTAGAAAAATTCGTGCGCACAGCTAGAACGTTATTTTGAGCTGCCAATTTTTGTGCAGGTTCCCCAGGTTGTTATCTAACTTTCATTAGTTGAACACTTTTCGAGCTGAGCAACGTAAGATTTTTGTAAAAATCGATTTCTGTACTGCTATCAGGTTTTGGCAGATTTCTGCCATCTCGCTTTTCTGTGTTTCTTCTAGTTTGCTATTTCTTGTTTTTGCTTTGTTTCCTTTCCAAAACACAAAAAGACCAAAAATATTTCTGTTGTTTCTCTTCACCATTTGTTTGCTTTGATTTCTTGCATTTGTTTCGCTTTATTTGCTATTGCTAGTTCGCTATAAGAAAACCCAAAAAGATTTTGCTTTGTTCGCTTGTTTCCTTTGGTTCTTGTTCTCAAATTCGAAAACACCAAAAATATTTGCTGTTCTTCTTTGGTTTGTAAAGTTCATCTTGAGCTCAATGGTCTTCGGTGGCTGGAGCGTGGTTTTCATTTCATATTATCCAAGCTGCACAAGTGAAAAGGCAATAATGACGATCTACGACAATCTGATTGTGGTGAGAGGCTGGTATGAACTCTATTTGTTTTCATTTTTGTACATATACTCATCCATGTGAGCATGCTTAGTTGGTTCATGTGAGGTATATGTTATTTGAGAAAGTCTAGTAGTTTATGATCTCTCATGTTTAGCTCCAATCTATTAATATGAGTAGCATGTCATGGATGTTTGCTTGCATTGTTTTATTCATAAGTAAGTATGGCATTGTGGTATCCTCCTCTGAATAATTCATTTATATCGACTTGGCACATGCTCACGCATGCATATGACTGAACAAGAGTCAATTAAGCCTCAATGATTTATATTGCTTCAGAGTTCTGGTATCACTTTTATGCCTCAGTTAATTTATTTTGCCACAAGCATGATTATGACAGTTACTGCTCTCTTGATTTGTCGCTCCCTAGTCTATTGCTAGCCTTCACTTGTACTGAGCGGGAACGCTGCTCGTGCTTCCAAACACCTGAAAACCAAGTTGTTCCAAAAGTGTCCACCATAAATACCTATGCATGGCATTTCAAACCATTCCAAGTAAATTCTCATGCGCTACCTTTAAAACCTTCAAAATGCTTCTCAATTTGTGTTAATGTTTTATAGCTCATGAGGAAGTATGTGGTGTTTAGCTTTCAACCTTGTCATTTACTTTTGACGGACTCTCATATGGACTAGTGGCACATCCGCTTATCCAATAATTTTGCAAAAAGAGCTGGCAACGGGATTCCCAGTCCCAAATTAATTAACCTAAATAGACACTCCTCCAGGGTTTGTGACTGTTGGACGGCACCGGAAGGATTCGGTTAGCCATGGCTTGTGTAAGCAAAGGTTGGGGGGAGTGTCATCATCATAATAAAACTAAAATAAAGAGGCACTCCTTCATGGTATGAGATTGTTGGCAGGCACCCGAGGATTCGGTTAGCCATGGTTTGTGAAAGAAAGGTTGGAAGGAGTGCCACCCAAAAATAAAAATTCATGGGAGCCGCTCTTGAAAGTCCGGTTGACGAGGTAGTTAGTGTACCCATTACCATTCGTTGACAACAACAAACACCTCTCAAAATAATTTTACTCCTGTCTTTATAAAAATGAAAAGCTCTAGCGCATGTTAATCCCTGCTTCCCTCTGCAAAGGGTCAATCTTTTACTTTTATGTTGTGTCTCCATTATTTCTTTGAGCACTATCTTGAGAGCACAACTGTCATTCTTAGTATAATATGCTTGTCTCAAAATATGATTTATTGTGGAATAACTTTGATGCTTTTATCTTTGACAATCACTACTTCTAGTCTTTCTATGAACTCCAGAGGTGCCCGGGCATTTATGTTTTGCCAATCAAATACAGGCAAGCGAGATACCACTTTATCATACTCTCTTATGAACATTGCAATCTTGCTTATATACATGATTCATGATGCTTATTATTAATTGTTGGTACCTCTCCATGATTGACATAGTTGTTAGATGATCTTATTTGCACGTATCTCATTATGAACTGCTTAAGTATTAGCCATAGCATGAGAATATATACATCATATGAGCAAATGTGTTCGTGAAAGTTCTTTTATCGCTCAGTTGTTAACTGAATTGCTTGAGGACAAGCAATAAGCTAAGCTTGGGGGGAGTTGATACGTCCAAAACGTATCTACTTTCCCGAACACTTTTGCTATTGTTTTGCCTCTAATTTGTGTATTTTGGATGCAACTAACACGGACTAACGCTGTTTTCAGCAGAACCGCTCCGTGTCTCGTTTTTGTGCAGAAATCCAACTTTCGGGAAAATCCTCGGAATTTATGCAGAAGGCCCTATTTTCCAAGAATACTGACGGAGCCAGAAGGACAACTCAGGTGGAGGCCCGAGGGCCCCACACCATAGGGCGGCGCGGCCCAGGGGGGCCCGCGCGGCCATGTGGTGTGGCCCCCTCGGCCGGCCTCCGACGCCCTCCTTCGGACTATTTATCGGCCTCGACCTAAAAACGCACAGAAAGAGGTCGAAGTCGCCAGAAACCCTCTAGAACGCCGCCACATCGCGAAACTCCGTCGCGGGAGCCAGAAGTCTCTATTCTGGCACTCCGCCGGGATGGGGAATTGGAGGAGATCATCGCCATCATCACCGCCAACGCCTCTACATCAACCAGCCATGTTTCCCCCATCCATGTGTGAGTAATTCCCCCGCTGTAGGCCGAAGGGGATGGTAGGGATTGGATGAGATTGGTCATGTAATAGCATAAGATTGTTAGGGCATAGTGCCTAGTGTCCGTAATTAGTACTTTGATGATATTGTTGCAACTTGTTATGCTTAATGCTTGTCACTAGGGCCCGAGTGCCATGATCTCAGATCTGAACATGTTATTATTTCATCATGATATTCATTGTTTATGGTCTTACCTATAAGTTGTATACACATGTTGCTGTCCGGAACCGATGGCCCCGAAGTGACAGAAATCGGGACAACCGGAGGGAATGGTAGTGATGTGAGGATCACATGTGTTCACGGAGTGTTAATGCTTTGCTTCGGTACTCTATTAAAAGGAGTACCTTAATATCCAGTAGTTTCCCTTGAGGCCCGGCTGCCACCGGCTGGTAGGACAAAAGATGTTGTGCAAGTTTCTCATTGCGAGCACGTACGACTATATATGGAACACATGCCTATTGATTGCTTTGTACTTGGACACCGTTTTATTATTATCTGCAAATGCCCTGCTATGATTGTTATATGAGTTTCTCTCATCCATGCAACGCCCGTCATCCGTCCCCGTGCCTACAGTATTTTAATCCTGCTGTTTACTAAAATCACTACTGCTGTCTTTGTTACTCTGCTGCTGTTATTTCACTACTGCTACTGCTATAAAACTGTTACTACTGATAAACTCTTGCGAGCAAGTCTATTTCCAGGTGCAGCTGAATTGACAACTCCGCTGTTAAGGCTTCCAAGTGTTCTTTGTCTCCCCTTGTGTCGAATCAATAAATTGGGTTTTACTTCCCTCGAAGACTGTTCCGATCCCCTATACTTGTGGGTCATCAGAAGGCACCCGAGGATTCGGTTAGCCATGGCTTGTGAAAGAAAAAGGTTGGGAGGAGTGTCATCTAAAATAAATAGAAAAACTAAACTAAAGTACATGTGTAAACAAAAGAGAAGAGGGATGATCTACCTTGCTGGTAGAGATAACGTCCTTCATGGGAGCCGCTCTTGAAAGTCTGGTTGATAAGGTAGTTAGAGTACCCGCTACCATTCGTTGACAACAACAAACACCTCTCAAAACTTTACTTTTATACTCTCTATATGATTTCAAAACTTAAAAAGCTCTAGCACATGATTTAATCCCTGCTTCCCTCTGCGAAGGGTCTTTCTTTTACTTTATGTTGAGTCAGTTTACCTACTTCCTTCCATCTTAGAAGCAAACACTTGTGTCAACTGTGCATTGATTCTTACATATTTACCTATTGCACTTGTTATATTGCCTTATGTTGACAACTATCCATGAGATATACATGTTACAAGTTGAAAGCAATTGCTGAAACTTAATCATCCTTTGTGTTGCTTCAATGCCTTTACTATGAACTTATTGCTTATGAGTTAACTGTTATGCAAGACTTATTGATGCTTGTCTTGAAAGTACTATTCATGAAAAGTTTTTGTTATATGGTTCAGTTGTTTACTCATTGTCTTTACAATTGCTTCGAATCGCTGCATTCATCTCATATGATTTACAATAATGTTGATCAAGATTATGTTGGTAGCATGTCACTTAAGAAATTATCATTGTTATCGTTTACCTACTCGTGGGCGAGTAGGAACTAAGCTTGGGGATGCTTGATACGTCTCAAACGTATCTATAATTTCTTATGTTCCATGCTAGTTTTATGACAATACCTACATGTTTTATACACATTATATGTCATTATTATGCATTTTCTGGAACTAACCTATTGACGAGATGCCGAAGGGCCAGTTGCTGTTTTCTGCTGTTTTTGGTTTCAGAAATCCTAGTAAGGAAATATTCTCGGAATCGGACGAAATCAATGCCCAGCATCCTATTTTTCCACGAAGCTTCCAGAACACCCGAGAGCCGCCAAAGGAGGGCCCTGTGGGCCCCAGATGATAGGCTGGCGCGGCCAGGTGGTGGGCCGCGCCGCCCTACTGTGTGGTGGCCCCGTCAGCCTTCCGACTCCGCCTCTTCGCCTATTTAAAGGTCCCTGACCTAAATCTTCGAGACGGAAAAGCCACGGTACGAGAAACCTTCCAGAGCCGCCGCCATCACGAAGCCAAGATCTGGGGGACAGGAGTCTCTGTTCCGGCACGCCGCCGGGACGGGGAAGTGCCCCCGGAAGGCTTCTCCATCGACATCACCGCCATCTTTATCAACGCTGCTGTCTCCCATGAGGAGGGAGTAGTTCTCCATCGAGGCTCGGGGCTGTACCGGTAGCTATGTGGTTAATCTCTCTCCTATTTACTTCAATACAATAATCTCATGAGCTGCCTTACATGATTGAGATTCATATGATGATGCTTGTAATCTAGATGTCATTATGCTAGTCAAGTGGATTTTACTTATGTGATCTCCGGAGACTCCTTGTCCCACGTGTGTAAAGGTGACAGTGTGTGCATCGTGTGGGTCTCTTAGGCTATATTTCACAGAATACTTATTCACTGTTATGAATGGCATAGTGAAGTGCTTATTTATATCTCTTTATGATTGCAATGTGTTTTGTATCACAATTTATCTGTGTGCTACTCTAGTGATGTTATTAAAGTAGTTTATTCCTCCTGCACGGCGTAATGCTGACAGTGTGTGCATCGTGCAGTACTTGGTGTAGGCTATGATTGTGATCTCTTGTAGATTATGAAGTTAACTATTTCTATGATAGTATTGATGTGATCTATTCCTCCTTTCGTAGTGTGAAGGTGACAGTGTGCTTGCTATGTTAGTACTTGGTTTGGTTATGTTGATCTGTCATGCACTCTAAGGTTATTTAAATATGAACATTGAATATTGTGGAGCTTGTTAACTCCGGCATTGAGGGTTCGTGTATTCCTACACAGTTAGTGGTGTTCATCATCCAACAAGAGGGTGTAGAGTCTAGCATCTATCTATTTATTCTGTTATGTGATCAATGTTGAGAGTGTCCACTAGTGAAAGTATGATCCCTAGGCCTTGTTCCTAAATACTGCTATCGCTGCTTGTTTACTGTTTTACTGCATTTATACTGCCTGCAATATTACTACCATCAACTGCACGCCAGCAAGCACTTTTCTGGCACCGTACTACTGCTCATATTCATTCATACCACTTGTATTTCACTATCTCTTCGCCGAACTAGTGCACCTATTAGGTGTGTTGGGGACACAAGAGACTTCTTGCTTTGTGGTTGCAGGGTTGCATGAGAGGGATATCTTTGACCTCTTCCTCCCTGAGTTCGATAAACCTTGGGTGATCCACTTAAGGGAAACTTGCTGCTGTTCTACAAACCTCTGCTCTTGGAGGCCCAACACTGTCTACAAGAATAGAAGCACCCGTAGACATCAATGAATACGAGCGTACTCAGCATGTTCAATAATAGAAATAGGTGTATCATGCACTAGCTACAGCCACATACCAGAAAGTCGTAGGCAAATCCAAGTTTTCGTAATCATTTCTTCAAAATGTTTATTTTATTTTGAAAAGCTATGTCCGTCAGTTTTCACAGGTTGACCAGAACTTCATGGAGCTTCTTTCATGCCGTGTTCATAGTTCCTCCCCGAAACAAGGGGTGACAAGTCAAAATTCAATACACTCTGCAGAGGTGTGTTACTTACCCATAAGAGAACTTATCCTTGTTGCCAACCGGACGCACAAACCCGTCCACACTTCCTTGGTGTGAGGCCCAGTATAAGATCCAAGCCAATCACTGCTTTTCTCGTGACCTTTCATACCCATCTGGTTGAAGTGGTGGTTGAGTTTAGGTTCCGACTGCACCATTGGTCGCTTGCCCTAAATTGGCGCATAACCCTCAATCCGTACCCCTTCAATCCATCGTAGACGGTAGAGAAACTTTCATCTATAAAATTGGACGGGGAACTTATGGCTTTCCCAACCCATGTGGAACCACCAAACTCACATTCAGGCTCTATCAAGTTCGTTGATATGCGAGACGAAAAAGGTACATCTAACTTCTCCGTCCCATTAAAGATCTTATGGTTAACACGTAATATACAACGCTAGAATCACTGGACAACATATTTTGTTAATCCTAGGTGAATATAAGTTCAAGTGGAACCTCAATCATGGTTCCATTTCCATCACATAGTCATATTCATAGTGTAAAAGTAATCTTTGCTTTTCAATGCAAGAGTGATAAGTATAGTACTTTGCAAGTAATTTGATAAAAATAATCAAATGGCATGAGCAAGATTGAACTGGCCTTGACTGCAAGATTATGCAGGCAAGGGCTTCAAGATGATATAACTCCAAATTCTGAGTTAGCATCATCGTTCGGTAAGGATAATGTTTAAAGAACTGGCAAATATGCTATAATGCATAGTATGAGCTGCAATCGCTCTAAGCGTAACCTAACCCCGATGATTTAGGTTTAGTGAGTTGTAAGGATTTCTTTAGGGGTGTGTTGTACTTTTAGAGTGGTCTCACAAACAAGGTTCTTATTAGGGTTTTGGTTAGCTTGGTATCATATATAAGTATAACAATCATAATAACACGCAATGGATAGAAATTGGCACAATGTTAACTTGTAAAGAACAGTTGTTACTATTAAGTCCTATGAAATATGGTTAATGGTTAATTTTTATTTATTTCAAAAGAATATCTTTTGAAGAACATGTTTCTTAAAGAAGAAAGAATATTGCAATTGGGTTATTGTTTCACTAGGGTTTCATATGACATGAAAATAGAGTTTTATTCATAATGGAACTAGGGTTTCCTATTTGTCCTACCATTTTTAAGTAATCACTTGTTTAGTAATGTTTGAAGTTAACAAAGGACTATTAAGTGCAAGGTAATATTGATTTTTAACATTTTTCTTATTTTTATCATTTAAAAAATGATAAATAGGTAAATGCAATTTAAGGTTTTAAAATATGAATCATGTCTAAGTTAATGCTAAAATGATACAACAAAATTATTTTTCGTGTATTCTTTATTTCCTAAATGTTTGTTACATATTTATGGAATTTAACTAATTATTGAATTTTATTTGAATTCAGGATAAAAGGAAAAAGGCTTAAGTAATAAGTGTTAAATTATTAAAGTTTTATCTTTATAAAAAAATTGAGATTATATTTTTAATGAATAGATTTTATTTTTCTGAACATTTTTGATATATTGTTTGTGTTTTTCTGATGTAAAACGAATTAGATATGAATTTGCAAAGGTTAAATGATTTTCTAGAATTTGGAATTTAAACAAAAAGACAGATGCACCCGGTCTAAATCTAATCCTAGCCACTGACTATTGGGACCTATGGCCACGTTGGCTGCCAGGTGTCAAAAACTAAGTCAAAAGCTCGGTTGGGGCCCAGCGGCCGCGTCAAGCCGCCGGCGATAGTCGAATACAGCGCCGCTGATTTATGGTTCCCCGGGAAGAGCTACTAGGTTTTTCCAAACCTTCTCGACCTACTGAACACGATGGTTATTCAATTGAGAGGCACGCGACCACGCTATGAATCCACGCTATGAGAGGCACGCGAGGATGGATGAATGGCTTCCACAGATGCGTATGCTCACGCTGATGTCGAGGAACTCCTCCATGGTGATGATTGGTGATGGTGGTGAGCTCTATTTCGCGGATTCTGGCGATCACCGGCCTCAGAGATAGATGAAATTCAATTGCTCGAGGAAGCTCCGGCTTGATTCCTTGCACCACGATGATCAGAACGCAAGTGCGCTGCTCCTCGTCCACTCCATGGAGCTTGGGATGACCTCCACCGCCGGCTAGCCGAAGATGGGTCGGCGGCTGTTGTAGTTGTTTGGGAGAGATTGAAAGATGCTGAGGGAAAATGGGAGGGTAGAGAAGGTAGCTAGGGTTTCGGCGGTTATGCTCGTGGTTTTATAGGTCATGGCGATGTCGAAATAATCTTCTCGTCGTTGGCGACGATCGTGATGTTCTGATGATGTTGGTCAAGGTTCTAGGCACGAATCACTTCGTATATGGATAAGGACGGTTGCGGCAGAGCTTGTATACAGCTATGAGCTAGTCGTAGGTGTCCGGGGAAGTCCACAAGGGCGGCGATGACACGGATCACCGCGGTGTCCACCATCGGGAGGAAGACGGAGACATTTGCCTTCTGGTTTTATTAACGAACCGGTATGTTGGGCTGGATTGACTCTGGTTTGGGCTAGTCGTTTTAGGCTGGTTTGGTGGGCTAGCATGGGCTGCTGCTTGGCCTGCTCCGGCTAGATTCGCTCGCTCTCTCTCTCTCACTCTCTCTCTCTCTCCTTTTCCATTTCTTATTTGAATTCACCTTTCCATTCTGGTTTGAACTATTTTGAATGTGTAAATATTTTTCAAAGTTCAGTAAAGATGATCACTAAGTAATTCCCTTGTCTTGGAATATTCGAGAGGTATCTATGTCTTATTATTTATTTTTTTGGTCGATATCTATTATCCCAAATGGATATGTACTTAGGTTTATTTATTTCTTCTTCCATTAGTGTTAAAGTGGGTTTGTGAAGATTTGAATAATTATATAATGACTTTTTTAGGCTATTTGGTAGTTGTAGTATAAACCAGTTATTAGGTTTAAGAATAAAATAGGCTTCTTATTAGAGAGTGTGTGTGGAACATCATTATATGTGCACTTTATTTAGAAAATCTTAGTGGTCTTCACAATTCATTAGTGTTAGGAGTAGGGTCTTAGCCTCCTAAAGGTGTTTATTTACTTGTCTTGCAAGTTGGAGTGAAACTCTAACAAAGAGTGTTTAGTTGAATGCTATGACTTATAATATAGAGTTGAGTTGATCACTTGGTTCTAGGGTTTGTCCTTAATTCTAAATATGAATAATGGATCACACCATTTAGGTGTGGGTGTAGGGTTTCCAAGTGTGTGTTGATCATATGTTGGGTTGGCTAGGGATTTGTTTCCTCAGCACAATATAATGGTTGCTTCTAAATATTACTAGGGTGGACATATGTTCTATGATAGGTATGGTTTTAGTATCATGCAATTATTTACCTACTTAAGATGTTGAGAATGATCTAATGTTAATTAATAGTAGCCTCCTATCATTTTATGCGATGAATGATATCTGCTTATCACACTAGGGTTAGACTTGTACTTTTATATCTCCAAAGCATGATCATGCAATAGACATGATCAATTTATTCTCAATAGCTTCTCACTTATAGTTCTTTGAGTTTTATGATCATTACCAAGTTGTGATGATCAAGGTTTTGGTTTCCTAAGGTACTACTTATTGGAATAGAGATCTAACCTCCAAGATTAAGTATTGGTTCCAAAGATTAGAGTATAGCACTACTATTGTTCTCCCTTGGATACATAGGTCTATGGTTAGGTTTGCAACATATATAATTACAAGGTTGCTTTAGTATATAGTGTTAAGTTCCACTTGATTATCTTAGCTTGGATTCATTTCTTCTTTACTTCTTTAATTCATGGATATGGTCTTATTCCATTTGATACTAGCTAGATTATCTCACCACTCCAAGGTGAGATAGATTATCCTAATGATTTTAGTTCAAGAAGTGTCCTTGCTTCTCTGATAGGGGTTGGTATCAATGGTTTCTCTCACTTGGAATTTACTTCAATAATAGCCTATGGTTATGCTCTAGAGATAATGATGGGTTCATCAAGATCTATAGTTAATCCTCTCCTTTCTCTGAGGTTTAATAAAGATAGATGTGGATTGGTTGAAGTAGGATGGACAAGATTGGAATAGTCAAGGTTTGATAAAGAACTTGTGTGAATGTCCTTGACATGAGTTCAAGATTAGAGTTTAAGATATACCATGTGGATCATGGTGGGAATATTGATTTAGTAAAAGACATGGAAAACATATGTCAAGAATAGTTTCTGAATTCTTTCTGTTCTTTGGTCTGTAGTTGAATAAACATCCATGTGTTGTTGTAAGGAATTCCCTGTTATGATCCTTGATAGGATTTTATATTTGATCCTCACTTAAGGTGTTGTGTAATTGTTCTAATTCCATTTGATCCAACGGATGGATCAAATTATGTCTACCCAACACAAGGTTTTAGTAAAAGTCACATTGAAGTTTATAGCGCTTGACTTGATGATCTACTTTAATTCCATCAAGTCAAGTGAAACTTCAGTTACTATGACAAATTTTATTTGAAAGCGCGAAAATTCCTCGGATTTTCTATGCATGAATGCAATGCACACATATGTTTTCTCTCTATTTGTAGCATCTAAACCTGGAATGTTACATGGCGTCCCACCACGCCTTTTCCACATGCAGGGTTGCTTCCATGTTGGCGAATTAGTAGGTTTGGTCCCGCGCCACGACCTCCAACGCCTCGGCCATCGCCGTGGCCAACACATCCATCTCTCGGATCTCCCAATCAACTAGCGACTACTCCCGGCGCCTCGACGCCACCATCTCCTCGTGCGCCTCGGTGATGCTAGGGACGACAACTCAACCTCCCACATGACCACTCTGTGGTCGTAGTGGGCTTGCGTCTCCATCGCCCTGGACTAACGCGCTGCTAGTGACGACAGCTAGGCCTGCCGCATGACCTCTCTGCAATCGTAACGGGCTTCCGTCACCATCGCCCTGGCTTGGCGGCGCTTGGCATGCTTCGGACGCCCTCGAACGAGGGGAGCGGCAACCGCGGATCATCGAGGCCGTCGTCGAGGTCGATGTACTTGGCCTCGATGGCCGCGGGCTAGCACACACACCTATCGTTATGAGGCTCAGGGCCTCCTGCGACTGCAGCCGCGCATCAGCCATGCTGGGAATGAAACCTGCAGGATCGCCGGAGCAGCGACTCTGCGAAGGCACCGCCCCCTCGGCGACCTGTATCTGTGTCGCGGCCTCCGCCTCCTCCCCCATCCCCTCGATGTAGGGGTCGTACTGTTCATCCTTCCGGACGTAGGCGGTGGTTTCCTCCGCCTCGTGCGCTGCCATCGCGGCACTGTTGGTGGAGTCAGGATCGTCATGGAAGCAGGTGCACGCCATAGTGGTTAGGCGGCTCCAGCTACTGTTGTTCTTGACCATGGGTGCTATAGTTTTCAGAGAGGGTTTGAGCTAGGGTTTTGGTGGCCATCATCGTCGGGCGTCGCCATCCAATTATAACCTCACCGAAGAGCGGGAAAGGCATGTCGTGTGCGCCAAGTTTCCCATGCGCACGAATCGGCGACCATGCCCACGATTCGTTAACCGTCAGCGGCAGGAATCGAGGGAACGCTAAACGCCATTAATAGTGGTTGATGGTGCCCGGAAAAAAGTATGGCCGTTGGGCTGCCTCGGACGTAAACAGACACACGGACCCATTCAGCCGATTTCTTATGTGGGCGGCAAAACAGACACTTTTTATATTTGTTTTGCATGAGGCCGCTGGACATGCCCTAAGAACTACACTATCTAGAATGATTGTCCGTACCAATAACCTTCCTTATACTCCCTTTATTTCATATTACTCCGACATATATTGTTTAGTTAAAGTCAACTTTTGTAATCTTTGTCCAACAATCAATGATAAAATATCAATATATACATAGCCAATATAAATGATAGTACATGCATTACGGTACTAATCATTTTATTTTTATTTTCTAGATAATAATATAACTGGTCAAACGTGAGAAAGTTTGACTTTGACCAAATTTTATTTACAGAATAATATAAAATGGAGGGAGTACATGAACTATATGGCAATGAAGGTCACGAAGATCAACACACCAACACAAATATGACCGTTACACAACCTTACCTACACCATCAAGTTTTTTGTTGAGATTCATGCGTCACTTTTTCTTTCTTTTTTCTCCCAAACAACAGAACATATAAAGCTGAAACTTCACGTGTCGATAATATATTTGAACTTCAATGTCTAAAAAGTTACTCCAATATTTTTGGTGTGCTGTAAATATCTAAAACGATGATTTTACTGATAAATTATATAAGTTTCTACAGTGCACCACAAAATGTTGAGTTATTTTTTAAACATTGAAGTTCGAATATATTGTTGGGCTGCAAAGTTCCAAATCGTTACTTGCATTTTTGGTATTTGTGACCAACAGAAAAGAGAAAGTAAAATGCATGCATGAACTTTGTAGTTTGTTGACACATATTCTCACATATTTGCAACATATATTATGTTATATCCATGTTTGTTATATTGGTTTGTGGAAATTTACCAATGATCCACTTTATTTGGGGTATAACTTTGCATGAAAGGAAAACCTTGTTTTGTATATTTTTTTTTTAACTTTCAGGGACCTAAACGAAGTCAAATTGAGCTAGAATTCCTGGGATGTCTATATTTCATCAAGAGAAGCATCTAGAGCACTTGGACCTCATGAGATGGGCCTGGAGGGCCAAAAGAGACTTGGTGGCGCGCCCAGCTAGGGGGGCGCGCCACCCATGCTCTCTCCCTCCTCTATCGTCTGACCACAGACTCCATCTGACCTAAAAACCTCTATATAAAATGTCTTCCCGAGGCTTCCTCGGGGAGGGCGGCAGAAACACTCAAACATCGAAGCAGAGCCATAACTAGTGAAGATTAGAGAGGGAAACTCCGCTGAAAAGGTCGGTGGAGGGATCTCCACCTTCTCCAACGTCTACACCATCATCACCATGATGAAGAGGGAGTAGCCCACCTCTGGACAATGGGTTTGTGCCAGTAGCTTGATCTATTTCTCTCTTGTTCTTCATAGATCTAGTACCATATGAGCTACCCAACATGATTATGGTCATATATGTAATTCCTATGTGGTGGATTTTTATTCTATGATATTGATATATGAGATTGGAACCTATTATGTGTAAGATGTATTGATAGATACGTATCATTTACCCCGTTCTTAGGTAGTTGTTCTGATCCAACTTGTATGCAAGAACATGTGTGGGGAGAAGTGTGTATTAAATGTAGTAGCATGGTGGTAGTAATTGAATAGTGACAAAAAATTCAAGATCTACTATGATATTTACCTTTCTTTTGCTGCATCACTAGGGACAAAGTGAATAAATGGACTACAATTATCATGTGACAGTGTGATAATCTTGTTTGTTCAAGGTAGCATATTTGATATTCAAACATTATGTCAAATTACTTAAGGATATACTCTGTTGATTGTTAATTCAAGATTGCTTGGAGTTTCCCTTTCTTGAGGAGTATAAGAGAGATGTGTTGCACCATCTCTATGTTAGGACGTAATACCCATATGAATCCTTATCAAATACATGTTGAAGTTCTACCAATATTATGTCATTGATGAAACACTTTTCCGACACTATTACAACACTTTACATTTACCACTATTTATTAATCCAAAAATACCAAAAATACTTTCTCAACATATACACACACAAAATCCAAAAACCATTAGCCTTTTATTGTTTTTATTTAGTTTGCTTAGGTTGTTTACTTTACTTTATTTTACTTTAAGTTATCCTTTTACTACCTTCATTCCAAAGCTTAAGGCCTTTTTTGAAAAGTCAAACCAAGTAAAGTTTAACCAAATTTTTAGAACAAACTATAAAAAAATATGATATTCTGTAGATACGATACGAAAATATATTACATTAGCTATTTAATGATATTAACTTTGTATTTTGCATGTTAATGATTTTTGGTAAAAGCTTGGTCAAACTTGACATAGTTTGACTTCCTAAAAATAATATAAGTCTTACATTTTGGGATGGAGGTAGTATTTTCTATTACTAATACGAAACCTTGTGCTTGACAACCACACGATGAAGTTGGGGACACAAGACAAGAACTTTATTTTGCAGGTTGCTAGAGGAGGAGAGGAAGAATTCAGCTTCTAAGCCAATTCCCCGAGAGTTCGATATAAACCCTCGAGTCACCCTTATGGTGAAATAACTCTTGCTACAATACTCTACAGTTGGAGTCCCAACGAGTTGGTACGTACACACAAAGTTGTTGCCATCAGTGGGCAATGTAACCATGTAATACAGAGTGAAACTATGCCAGTGAAGGTTCCATTGTACTGACATCACCATTAGGATTAAACAACAGTTGTAGTATGCCATTACATACATCGTATAGACAGCGCTGATCATAGATCCTGGAGTGGGTCGGGTAATCAACTGGACCTTCTCTCATCCATATATTCTGAGATACTTAGTTGTTCTGGTTCCGTGGAGGAATTCAGTAGGTGGGAGCCCATAATGTCCCCATTCTGTGTTGTAGAATGCCAACTATTGTATCGTAGAAGGGAGGGTAACTGAGCATAGGTATCATGACCAAAAATCTTTACAAAGGGTGGATTGTGGGGTCACGGAGTGGCTAGTGATTGGCTAGTTTCTAGACCGGGCCTTAGACCTAGGAAGTATTGACAGGTCCGTGACCCGGTTGTGCAACAAGGCTAAGAGTGTGTTTGGTTTGTGCCTAATATTTCCCTACAAATTTTTGGCTAGCCAATATTTTGGTTGAGTTATTCCTCGCCCACAAGTTGGACAACATTGGCTAAAAATAATTAACTAGAGTTCGTAGTGGAGCATTGGCAAGCCAAAAAGTTGGCAACTATCTAAACAAGAACCAATATTTTGGCCATGACCAAAAAATTGGTAAGGTGTGCTTTGGTAGCAATCCAAACACATCTAAAGACGTTTGTGTGAGAAGTAGTGCACCTCTTGAGAGAGTATAGAATGTGTCATGGTACTCCATGTTCTGGGAATGAACTACGATCGCAGTGGAAAAGGAACTCCATGATGTTCTCGCAACCCGTGAAGGCTGACGAACATAGTTTTCATAATCTAAAACTTACTTTTTGTAAAAATCTGTTTTTCAAAGCCTGCATATGCCTAGGATCCCCTGATCCACAATTATACATTAGACACCCACACAGTTGATCTTGTAGAGTACTCCCGTACTCAATCCACCCTCTCATTACTTGCTAGACCCTAGAAGAGACATGGATATACATCCATACCCGATAGGACGGTGAGGATGACTACTACTAGGAGCGGAAGTCGGAAACCATGAGCAAAGTAGTGAACAATTGAGTTTAGAGATTGCCAAAACTAACATAAAGAATAGGGATTTCTATTTTCGTGCCCTCGGGTCCTTAGTTGTGCTCAGTTTTCCCCAGCTCCTTAGTTTTTCCTCAGTTTTACCCAAGCGTTTGTCTGAAACCATCACACGTGATGTAACGGCCGGTTGCCCGACGGTTGACCGTTATCTTCTGACTAGTGGGGCCACGTAGAGCCTGCAAAGACACGTCAGACCATCCATCTTTGTTTGACCGTAAGCATCGCTGTATCCCTGACCAAAACGCGAACGAGTGGGGCTTCGCTATATCAAATGACAAGTGGGGCCATGACGCTGATACAAGGGGCAATACACGGGTAGGATTAGATTTTTAAACGGAGCTCTACAGAGATGGCACGGAGGAGGTGGCATGCGGGGTGCCGAGATGAGATCGACCTCCACAAATAACTGCATGAGGCGAGACCAGACGCATTAGATAGATATGAACTAGATGCGTTTAACCATGCAAAGAAGAGAAGAAATGGTCGACGACATCGACGACCACCTCAAAACTTTGACTGACCATGTCGGACATGAACGCGAGCAATGTAGAGAAAACTAGTGTCTCTCCTTTCTGGCGTGTATAGGTGGGTGCTAGGAGAGTGTGGTGGCGAAGGGAAAGACCTCGCGGCGGTCTGTGGCGTCCAGCATAGCGGGTCGGCGTGGCCGTGCCCACAGCGGCGTGCATGCATGTTCGGCATTTGCATCAGCATGTACGTTCGGCATTGGCCTCGGCGGTATCTCTGGTGTGTCAGTGATCGAATGAGGGGACGGGATTGAGGGTGCATCCCGACGTTGACCTAGCAGTGGCGGCGAGCATAGCCATTCTGACCATGCCGATATCGGCATCGGCATCGTTTGGAGGCTGTGGTGCTCGAATCAAGTTGGGATTTGTTTCTTGTAGGCCAAAATGAATTTGAAACAAGTTTCATGTTGAAGGTTAGGTAACGAAAGTTTGTAACTATCCCAAAATTATACTAGCGCCATGGTGAGGTTCTTTTTGATAGAGCTATACGGTTGGGCAAACTTTTTTGACACTTTTTAGATAGGGTTCCTTGTTGTTACACGTATGGCATCATGTATGGAAAATTTGGGGTAATTTGGAGATGTTCGAAAAAATCACTTTGCTTAAGCGCATGCCGTTTCGTCTCGCTGAAACCAGCTTTTCTAACAAGGTGATTATTTCTACCTTCTCTAAATAACCTTAAATTTCATACAGCTGATCTTCTATACATAGATAGATAGATTGTTTCGTTTTTACATTTTTCGAACTTTTTATTTCCCTTTATAATACCCAATTGATTTTCAGGTCAAAACCTCGAAAAACAGCATCATGTATGGCATCATTTTCACCCTAAATTTCAAATTTTCTGAAACTTTCCCTTTTAGATATTCCTTGTTGTTATAGGTATGCCATCATGTATGCCAAACTTTTGTAACAAATTAGGTTTTTTCTGCCTTCTCTAAATGACCTCAAAAATCGTACGTGATAGGTTTATCATTCTATACAAAGATAGATGGTTTATGATTTTTTGCGTGAAAAGTAATGGCTACAACAAATTGTTGATGGTTTATCATTTTTTGCGTGAAAAGTAATGGCAACAACAAATCGGTGATGGTTTATCATTTTTTTGCGTGAAAAGTAATGGCAACAACAAATCGGTGATGGTTTATCATTTTTTGCGTGAAAAATAACGCCTAAAAGAGTTTATAATTTTTAGCGCGTGAAAAATAATACAGAAAACCGCCCTTCAGCATACTTAGAGGGTGGAAGCTAATTAACCGCCAACAGAGAGAGAGAGGGGTTATCCTGCCCGTTCCCTATATCATACGATCAACGGTCGGCGGGCACGATCCGCGTGACATGGGATAGACCAATCAGGGCGATGTTGCACGTCTGCGAGAAGAGGGCAAAACTAAGTACTATCAAGAAACCAAGGGCACCTGAGTAGTAAATAGACTAAGGGATTCAAATATGAGATTTAAAAAATGGAAAATGCGTGTTTTGTACAATGAAACCCATCTTGGCCTACCTCAAACTATTTGCAATACCAATATACATCAGTGTGAGAATTGTGGCCTCATTTAGACAAAGTATGATTTGGGGGAAGCTGTTTTGGGAAGGGCTTATTGTGGAAAACCATGCACCTTCATAGCTACTAGGTGATTTGAGAAGTGGCAATTTGTGGTAAAACTTGATTTATCTACGATTTATCTATGATTTGAGAAGTGGCAATTTGTGGTAAAGACTCCATGAGTAAGTGCCACTCTTTTTCGGATTTTTTTGCACATTAAATGACTCATTTAACTAGTTAATCCCATTTGTTGACTCTCTGTTGACCAGCCACTTGAGGGTAAAACTGAGTATATTGCACTAGCCAGTATTAGCACTCGAGGGGAAAATTGAGCACACAAAAAATGCTAGTATAAGACTCGAGGGTATACCTGAGTATATCTAAATTTCCAGGGTTAGACTCGAGGACACGTGCAATTATTGACGCGTAGACGCGGGTCGCGGTGGAGAAGTCTAGACGTGCAATCGTGGACGCGTGTCGCGTTGCAGAAGTCCAAGACGTGCAGACGTGCACCTGTGCACGCGTAGGACGCGAGTCGCATTAACCACCCCACTACTAGGGAAAAGCCTATAGGTGGAGGCAAGTGGTGCCGGCGCACCACCTTGGACATGCGCCAGTGGAAAGGGTTGCCGGCGCACCACTTTGCAGCCACGCCGGCGATGAAGGACTACTGCCGGCGCACCTCCGGGAAAGACGCGCCGGGGAAACATCCTGGCATGGCCGCAGTCGATTCGGGCCAGGCCCAAGAATCATTGCCGGCGCACCAGCCCAGGGGTGCGCCGGCGGAAAATGCACTATTGCCGGCGCACCCCTGGGCTGGTGCGCCGGCAATGATTCTTGGGCCGGGCCCGGGGGTGATATAGCCGAAAGGGCTATGTGCTGCCGGCGCACCCATGCCCTGGTGCACCGGCAGTAACCTGGGCAGTTATTTCTGCTCAACAACCACTCCCCCCACTACTACCACTCCACTCCTCCACACAAACCCGAGCCTTCTCCCAACCCAGCTCATTTTTGCCCATTTCTATCCCCAATTTTACCAATTTGACCAAACAAAATCATATTTTTTGAGCAAATCTTCCCTTCCTACATGCATCTCCCACATCCCCCTATGTAGATCTAGATCTACTATCCCGCATTGACCGCTCAATCTAGATCTAGATCTAGAAAGTCGGCTTCCATACGCCATTGTCGCGGCACGTCGTCTCGATCTTATCGACGAATATATCAAACAAATAGGTGATTAATGAACAAATTAAGGAATGAAATCGATGTATGTTGGACATTTGAAGAAAAGATCTCGTGTGTGGCATATATATATGTTGTGCTTGTGCTTGTGTGTGTGTTGGCGTTGAAAATGAGTTGCCAACGTTGCGCCGAAATGTTGATTCTTCAAGTTTCCGTTTCGGCACATTTCTGGCGCTCCTATGTCCTACCGTGTAGGAAGGTCATGCCAAAATTTTCCGTGAAAACTACCGACGGATGCATGGTTCTAATGTATTATGTAATCTTACCATGCAGGCGATAATGGTTATCGAGATGAGTGAAAGCATCGTGATGAGATATCTGAAACACGCGATCATCGACATGTATGAAAATAACCGCACGGAGGTATTGTGTCCGTGCCGGAGATGCAAACGAGGGAAATGGTTTGACCCGTATTCAGGCAAATTGCAGGGGCACCTGCTCACTAATGGTTTCATGCATGGACACACTCAATGGATGAGTGATGATGGCGCGGAGGTCAATGGGGCGACGGCGGCAGGTGGTAAAAATGGCCGGCAAGAAGGAGGGCATCATGATATTGATGACGATGAAGAGTTTGTCGCACAGGACGATAACCTTGACGACGACAATAACCTTGACGATGACGAAGAGGTGCCGCTAGCTTCAGTCGTGCGGGACCCTCATCTTCAAGATCTGCTTCTCGAAAAGACGAAAGGCGCCAAGCGGAAATCAAAGCTTGAGCAACTCGAGATAGACTCGAATACTCCGTTGTACGACTCAGGTCGCGGGTTGGGGGAGTCTCGCTTGAGAGTAGCTCTCGATGTGCTGCAGATGAAGGCGAAACACAGATGGACGGACACAAGCGTCGACGACATCCTGGAATACGTGAAAGATCTCCTTCCTGCCGGGAACACGTGTCCTGGTAGTCTAGCCGAGGCCAAGAGAATCACGTGCCCTCTCGACTTACCCCACGAAAAGTATCACGCCTGCATCAACGACTGTATCATGTATCGCAAGGAGCACATGGACAAGACCAAATGTCCTGTGTGTGAAGCTGAACGGTACAAGAAAGGGAAGAAGAAAGCTCCTCAGAAAGTTGTGTGGTACTTCCCGCTCGCCCCCCGGCTTCAACGGTTCTACGCGGACCGCAAGGAAGCAAAGCTCATGCGCTGGCACGCAGAAAGAAAGGAGGCAGTGTTGAATGATAAAGAGCGGATTGAGCACCCAAGTCTGACGCACCCTTCGGATGCAAGCCGATTGGAAAGCATTAGACAATGAATTCGGAAGTTTTGGGGCAGATCCCAGAAACATCAGGTTGGGTGCGAGCACGGACGGATTCAATCCGTTCGGAAACCAGAGCAGCACACATAGCACATGGCCCGTGTTTGTATGGATCTACAACCTCCCGCCCTCGCTGTGCATGAAGAGGAAGTACATACAGATGAGTATGCTAATTCAAGGCCGACACAGCCAGGAAACGATATCAACATGTATCTCGAACTATTAAAGGAGGAGCTTGAAACGTTGTGGGCGGAGGAAGGGGTAGATACATGGGACGCCGTCGCGGAAGAATATTTCCCTTTGAGAGCCGCGTTGATCACGACGGTGCTGGACTACCTCGGATACGGTTACATTTTGTGCCAGGTGTGCCATGGACACAAGGCATGTGTCAGGTGCATGGAAGAGACGATGTTTTTGCAGCTTGGTAAGGATCCCGGCTCTTCGAAAACAGTTTACATGGGGCATCGAAGGTGGCTACAGAAAACTGACCCATGGAGAAAGCGTGGAGATCTATTCGATGGTACAAATGAACCCCGAGGACCTCCACGTAAGAAGAGCGGCGAAGAGATCGATACATTACTGAAAGGTTGGAAGGAGTGCCCTGCGCCGGGAAAGATTCGTCAAAAGCCTGGAGAGAAGAAGAAGAAAAAGGAAACGACGCCGCTCATTGGTGTATGGAAAAGGAGGTCCGTGTTTTGGGACTTGCCGTACTGGAAAATTCTCGATACACCTCACTGCCTTGATGTCATGCATATTACAAAGAACGTGTGCGAGAGCTTGCTTGGCACTCTTCTCAACATGCCGGACCGGACCAAAGATGGGCCGAAAGCAAGACAGGACCTGAAAGTTTTGGGCATCAGGGAAGAGCTTCAGATCCCGCCGGCCCAAGAGGGACAGTCGGAGGAGGAGGCGGACGGCGGTCAGAAGCGCAAAAGGATTAAGCAGCCAGACTATTACTGTCCCCCCTCCTGCTTCACTTTTAGTCCGGCCGAGGTCGATCAATTTTTCAATTGCCTTGTAGGAGTCAGAGTGCCCTTCGGTTACTCCGGGCTAATAAGCAGATACATGGACCCCAAGAAACGAAACTTCAGCGGCATGAAGTCTCATGACTGTCACGTGATGATGACGCAGATTCTTCCGGTTGCAATCCGAGGTATAATGGATGACCATGTCCGTGCAACGCTGACTGGGCTCTGTAACTTCTTCGACGTCATAACTCGGAAGTCGATAAGCGTGAAGAAACTCGCAAGGCTCCAGGAAGAGATCGTGGTGATCCTATGTGAGATGGAGATGTACTTCTCGCCTGCATTCTTTGACGTGATGGTCCATCTGTTGGTCCATATCATGGATGATATCGTCAGTCTAGGGCCGGCATTCTTACACAACATGATGCCGTTTGAAAGAATGAATGGGGTCATTAAAGGATACGTTCGTAACAGGTCACATCCGGATGGAAGCATCGTACAGGGCTGGCTCACCGAAGAGTGCATCTCTTTCTGCACGAATTATCTAGACATCGAGGACCCTGTTGGTTTGCCTCAAAACAAGCACCTCTGCAGGTTCGAGGGAGTAGGCCACAAAAATGGAAGGAAGGAACTGCACGTGCACATGTCTGGTCGGAGTTCCGACTTTGACAGGGCCAACTTAGTAGCGCTACAACACATTGACTTGATCGATCCTTGGTTGAAAGAGCACAAAACCATGATAGAGAACAAGTGGCAAGCCGATGATGACGGAAGCAGAGAAATATACAGAGAGCACAACTCCTCTTTCGCGCGCTGGTTCAAAGACCACATTGATGCTAATCCCCCACCAATGGATTCTGACAAGGATAAACTAGTATTGGCCTTGTCACATGGCCCCGCGCCCAACATCATGACTTACCAAGCGTACGATATCAACGGGTACACATTCTACACAGAAGAAAAAGACAAGAACAGTGTTTACCAGAACTCAGGGGTAACGATGGATTCCTGGACGGGTGACGTAAAGACTAGATACTACGGAAGAATCGAGGAAATCTGGGAGCTTAGCTACGCTGGGGAGAAAGTGCCGATGTTTCGTATCAGATGGGCTAAGAGCGTCAGAAAAGAAGACCGGTATTTCACCACCATGTTTCTACCCGAAGCCAACAAATCAAAGTCCACGAACGCCACCGCGAGAATGAGCCATAGATGCGGCGAGAACACGTGCACCAATGCTTCTTCATAACCGACCCATCCAGGCCTAGCCGTGTTATCGTGAGGAGAGGCAAGAGGACCATCGTCGGAATGGATGGAGTCGCCAACGAGGAAGACTTCGAAGGACAAGTCGGAGACCCAATGATGGAAGAATCCGAGGACGAAGACACAACATACACCACAAGAAGAAGCAGGACCACGCTACCGAGGTCAGGTCGACCCTTCAAAAGAAGAAGTCACGACACGGGGCTAAATTATTCAACGACGAGCAAGAAAAGCAAGAAGAAAGCGAAACACTCTTCTCAATCGATGATGTAAAAATTTATTTGCAATCTATAACTCATATTTTGTGTAATTCATAACTACTCATATGGTCATGGCCAATATTTTATGTATGACTAATTAATATTGTGTTGGTCAATATTTTGTGTATGTATATATAACTCATATTTTTTTGTAATGCCTAATTAAGATTTTGAAATTATTTTTGCATATATAACTCATGCATATTTCTTGGCTATTATCTTGAAAAGATAAGAACATAAATATAATAGAAAAGGCCAGAAAAGACATAAAGAAAAACAAAAGAAAATATGAGTTGGGGAGGTCATTGCATGTGATCTGGGCCAACTCCCAGGTATACACGGGGTACACATATTGCCGGCGCACCAGGGCTTTGCTGCGCCGGGGGTCCACCTGTCCCCGGCGCACCAAAGCCCTGGTGCGCCGGCAATATGTGTACCCCGTGTATACTTGGGACTTAACCGCACGCGACTACCTTTCTCCCTCCCCATTCCCAATTCATCGACGACGAACCCTAACCGCCACCGTGAGCGCCGCCGTGAGCTTCACTGCCCCGCCACGCCGTCCTCGACCGTTCGCCACCATCCCCTTCCACCAGCCCCCACCACCTGCCCCATACACGCCGCCGCTGCCGTTGGAGTAGGAGACGTCGGAGGAGGACCACGCCGCCGCCGCCGTCGGAGGAGGACCACGCTGCCGCCGCCGTTGGAGGAGGAACACTCTGTCGCCGCCGTTGGAGGAGGACCACGCTGCCGCCACCGTGAGCTTCCCTCTCCCCTTCCCTCTCCCCTCCCC
The DNA here is from genome assembly GCF_019359855.2 of Lolium perenne. NCBI lineage: Eukaryota > Viridiplantae > Streptophyta > Magnoliopsida > Poales > Poaceae > Lolium > Lolium perenne. The sequence goes on along the minus strand of NC_067245.2, from coordinate 90,380,879 downwards.
CTTCCCGTTCAAATTTCTTCCAATTGCTATGAAATTGGTTCAAATTGATGCTCGATCCCCTCCTGTACCCTGCATTGCTATGAAAGTGATGATTTATAAGGAGGTTAATTGCTAGCAGTAGCAAAAAAGGAAGTTTGTTTACTTAATTTAAATTTGATGTCCAACGAAATTGCCCAAAAAGGAAGTTTGAATGCTAAAATTGGTTTGAAAAGCTAGCAGTAGCTTCAAATGCTAGCAGTATTGTTCTCTGGTTTTGGTTCTTTATGTTCATAGAAGAATGGCTGATATTGGAATAATGCATGATATTGTTGGTGCATAGAAGAATTTCTGGATAATCTTGTTGTTGCAGTCCATGCTATTATAAGTGGGTACAAGCTCTGTATGTTGTATGCTCTCTTGTTTGAAACTAAACCAATTTTAAAATGAACCATATATATGCCACTTGATTTAGTTGCAGGTTGCAGTAGGAAAAAAGAAAATGAACTTTATATATGTTGGTTTAGTTAATAAAATTTGCTAGCAGTACATGGTTCATTTAAATGAAATGAACACTAGTTGGCAGTAGCAAATGCTACTACTGGTTTAGCCATTCTTGATTCATGTTTATTAAATTTTTAGGGTTCATATATAGCAAGAATGCATTCTCTGGTTCATTTAAATGCCTAATGAAATGCATTCTCTGGTTCATGCTAATAACAAGAATGAAATGCTGATATACAAAATGAATTGCTGCCAGTGTAGGTGTTGCATGCTCATGCTAATAATATGAATGAAATGCAAAATTGCTTGCTCATGCTCATGCTCCTAACAAGAATGAAATGCAAAAATGCTGCCATAAATTGCTACTGGTTAAAAATGCTCAATTGTTTAGTTCAAAATGCTCATGCATGCTCACTGGTTGTAAATTAATTTGGTTCAAAATGAAAATGCATCATTACCTACTGCCAAAAAAAGAAAATGAAATAGAGGTTTGGCTCAAAATTGATTTTACTTGCAGTAGCTAAAATGAAAATTGATTTTGTTTAGTTAATTGGCCAGTGCATGTACAAGGTGAAGGAATGTCACTTTAATTCCACTTATTTGTACACCTTTTTCACTCATTTGTATTTCTCATAGCATTCATATATCATGGATTAGTTTTCTGGACCCCAAGTAATTCCCTGAAGCTTATGTATATATAATGTATTTGGTTTCTCTGTTGGGGGTATATGATTGTGGTGCCCCTGTTTGGATGATTTTATTCATCCACACATATTTTTCTTGCTGTGATAAATTGATGACCCATTTACTTGATGTACATGGTTCTCTGGAAATGAATTGGGGTTTTTATATTATAGTGGAAATGCTACTGGTGCTATTTCTCTGGTTTGAATTTGTTCTCTGGTTTGAAAATAGAAAATGAAATGCATGCAGTAGATTTGTTTATATGAAATGCAAAATGCAGTAGTTGCTACTGCTGCTATATATGCAGTAGTGGTTCTTCATTTAAATGCCTACTGCCAAGAATTGGTTGATATATAAAATTCATTGGTTGATATGCAAAAATTCATTGGTATTTGCTTCTTATTTTTGAATACATAAAAACTAATTAAGCATCAAATGCTACCAGTAGCAAGTGTTAGGGTTAGGCATACCTCACATTTATTCACTAGCAGTAGGTTTACTTAATTTAAAAAGAACAAGTGATATGTTCATTCTCTGGTTCATTTAAAAAGAACAAGTGCTATGTTCATTCTCTGGTTTTAAATGGATGCTGTCAACTGATGTACACTGTTAAACATAGCTGGTGCTACTGTAAGAACAAGTGCTATTTTATGCTACTGTAAGTGCTATGAAATGATTTTGTGTCAGGAATTCAGTATGCATACAAAATGATTTTGTGTCTCTGGTTAAATGCATGCTACTGAATTTGTTCTCTGGTTTGAAAATGAAATGCATGCTACTGGCATGGTGCTGCTGATGTTAAGTGCATGATGATGTATATGAAATGATTAAGTGCATGTTGATGTATATGGTGCTGTGTATGCTGATGTATATGGTGCTGTGCATGCTGATGCAATGGTGCTGCTCTCCACACTAAATGATCAAGAATGAAATGGTGCTAAAGTATATGGTCTTCTTTTTGCATTTCTGTACATTTGCAGGGATTGAGTTGCTATTGAGTGCCGGAATGTCGATTCATTTTCGTTCCGGCAATTCTAGCACTCGGCATGACCAATTTTTAGCAAAGGTCATGCCGAATTTTTCCGTGAATTCTAACTCTTTTTCATCTTCTATTAGTGCAAGCCACCATGTCGTCTCAAGAAGAGTTAGAGGAGCACTACAATAGGCACTTCTTTAGGACGGAGGAGGATGCCGAGGCTGCTGGTGTTGGCGGCGACGAGGACCATGAGATGGAGGATGCCGCTGGGGGTAGTGCCGACGAGCCGAGCGGCAATGAGGCAAGCGCCGCCGCCGGGGGTAGTACCTACGAGCCTAGCGGCGATGAGGCAACCGGCGCCGCCGGGGGTGGCGGCGAGACAAGCGGCGACGATCCTAGCGGCGCCGCCGGGAGTAGTGGCACCGGGACAAGTGGAGCCAAGAGGCCGCGGAAGGCAAGGCGCCAAAACACGGTCGGCACCGGCAGAGACACAGTCAAAGAGGTGGACCCCGCCAGTGGTTTGCCGGTGGAGCCTAAGGATGTTGCCAAGGGGTACGGCAACCAACTGGCATGTATCCTCCGAGAGGTCGTCAATCTCAACGAGACGGACCTTCGAGCTGAGAGCAAAGCGCCTTTGCGAGCCCAGCTCATTGCGAGGTTGCACGCACGATACAAGTTCCTAGGCGACTACGCCTCCAGTCATCAAACCAACAACATTGTGAACTCACAAGCCCTCCTGAAGTTCACCAAACACCTCAGCAGCTATAAGTACATGGTGCGGAAGCTGATTGCTGAGGGCAAAGGTTTCGAAGAGGTCCACTCCGCCTTTCCGCATGTCACCCAGGCGGACTTTGATGCTTTTGTGGCCAATGAAGAGCTACAAGCAACCAAGAATCGCAAGTTGTGGGGGAAGGAAATGCGGGAGCTTAACATCGGCAACCACAACCTTGGGAGCCGTGGGTACGAGGGAAAGGAGCCCTATTGGGCGAAGGAGGACGAGGCGTATGTAAATGCCGGCATTGAGAACCCCTGGCTCAAGTACAAGGACCCGCTTGAAAGAAGATTCATCAGGTCCCGGTACCATAAGAAGAAACTAACCGGGGAACTTGTCACGGACCCGAAGGTCGTAACCGACATAATTTGGTTCACGAACGACAAGAAGGTCCTGGCGTTGGAGAAAAAACTGGTAAGCAATTTACCGGTTTTATTAGATCAAGTATCGTTCATATAATAGTAGCAACATTTCTAAATGGTTCGCGTTTCTTCCGCAGGAAGAAGAAAGACAAAGACTTTCTCAAGGTGACGAAGGCTCCTCGTCCCAGGCGTCGACGGGCAGGGTAGCCTGGGACAAGCCTCTCGTACGGGCGCTAAACATCGTTAATGAGCATTCACCGACGAGAAGGCCGCATAGAGGCCGTGTGGCTGGCGCCGGTACAGGCTACAAGCATGGTCACTATGGCTTGTCGTCTGCGGCCGATAAAAATGCGCGTAATGAGAGGAAGCAGCGGGAGGCGGAGGAAATGAGGGAGTCAATCCTAGCCCAAGTCCAAGATGGTTTGGTACCGCAACTGGTACCGCAACTCAAAGCTACACTCGTACCTGAAGTCAAAGCTGAAGTCGCCGCTGGAGTCCAAGCAGATTTCAACGCTCTACAAGCGTGGTATGAGGGTGGCAAACAAGGCCCCGAAAATGCAAGTGGTTAGCTTCAACGGCAGCAACTCGATGGTGCCGCCGTCCGCCGGCAATGACAATGTTATAATGGAGACTCCTCCGGCCGCCGGCAATGTCGCTGGTGCTAGGGATTCACCGTCCATGCCGGGTAGCAGCCCCTCCGTCACTTGCACGCCCGCCGCCGCATGTGCTGGCCCGTCGACATTAGCCGAGCTCAACGCCCTCACGGTAATTAACTAATGTGTACATCAAGTTAATATATTAGTTTCGTCATCCTTGCCCTCTCTCTAACGCCATACACATGTTCTCGCAGGCGCTCTCAACGCCATGCACCTTCCTGATGAGAGTAAATGACGAACTCAAAGACGTCGCGAGGGGGTCCATCCTTCGGCCCCTGGATAAGAAGTGGCACACACGAGATATGGCGGATGACGTTTACCGGGTTGAAGTGGATCGGGCGTTACCGGGCTATGAGGATTTGTTTCCTCCTAATCAACCGCATGGTGCCGATGACGATAGCCGCTTGAATCTGGCCTCACCGAAGGGTTGGGTACTGCTATGGCCGAAGACCCTAATTCGGATCAACACCTACTGGGGTCGACGGCAAGCAAAGACAAGCACCTTGCGGCGCCACATGTCAGCATCCCTCCACGACAGCCGCGGCGCCCGTGGTCATCGCCCCACCGTAACGGCCAGCTGCGCCAGAGGTCAGCGCCCCACCACAACAGCCAGCTGCGCGGAGGCCGAGGAATATGAACGTGACAACTTCCAATGGGATATTCCTACGTCTTCACAAGTTGTCCATGAGGATGCGCCGGGCTTGAAATATGTGTGCTCCAAGAAGCTGTTCGATTCTCAAGAAACGGCCGATGAGGAGGAAAATCCTGAGGAGGTCGCCACCGCCGCCGTCAAAAATATGTTGAGCCCAAACACACTCCGTGCTACGGCCACTACGGCGATGGAGGGTCCATCAGTACAACCCAAAAAGAGGAAGAGGCAAAATAAGAAGGACGCCCAAGACAAGGCGGCGGCGGCCAAATCCAAGGACAAGGTCCCACTCCTTGACAAGTTGCCAAACAATTGGCGACCTCTGCATCACTTGGGTCAACCGATGCTGCCGGAGCATGTCGTGAAGAAACTCACCCCGGATATGAGGAGCTTGCATGAGACTGTCTTGCATGTGGAGAACCTTCTTCTCAAATCAAAAGATCCTGGTTACCCTCTCTTGGTGGCGAAGGTGCCAACTGGCATGAACTTCGTTGAGAAGTACCCCGCGGACTTGTGCTTCATCCGGTTCAACGACATCTTCAGCATCTATCGCATGCAAGCGCTCCACTTTAGTGTGGTTCGCCTAGTTGCTCTTAGCTTGTCTTCCCAGATTGTTAAGGAGGGGACGCCGACCATCGCGATAATGGACCCCTTCTATATGCGGGAGAGCATCATCTGCAACGCTGGGGATCGCGCGATTGCCACCCAGCAGGTCGAGGATTTCATGCTGGCGAACATTAAGAAGGGCGCCATTCTCATCCCTTACTTCCCCGAGTAAGTAATCACTCGCTAGTCCCCCATCACCATTCTATCCTATATCTCCATTTGCATTTCCAAAGGTTAATCCGTGTGTTTTCCGCAGAGACAAGTTCTGCACCCTCATCGTCGTGCACCCGCAACACTCGCATGCAGTCTATCTCGACTCGGGTAGGGACCGCAAGAAAGACTACACCCACATCAGGGCCCTTCTCAATGATGCTCTCACCGGCTTCGCCAACAAGGCAGGCCCCCTCAAAGTAGAGAGGAAATCCCGAGGAGGCTTGGTCTTAACCCACACAACCAACTTCCCCGCCTCGTGGGCCGACGCCCGACAATGGGATGGACGCGTGGTACGCCATCCTTCAGATGCAGGAGTACATAAAGTACGCAGATGACATGTTGCTGCCAGAGAATCTCAGAAACAGGTTTGCAAACATGGCAGATGTCCCTGATAGAGAGATTAGAAAGAACCGGGGTCGCATCCAGCAGTTCATTTGCACGATAATCCTGCAGGATGTCAACAATAGGTCTGGCGAGTTCTTCTACGGCTATGGTCTACCACCTAATGACGAGATAGAACTCCGCTTGGAGATGTCGCGTGATGAGAGGCCGTTCAACTCGCTTGAGGGCTGCCGTCCATTCCCCCCTAGGCGTACAACCTGATCCTACGACGGGAACACTTGCTAAAGCTTGAACGATATGTCCTTGAACTTCCGTACTGTAATAATTGCTATATATTCCCATAGAATCGACTAGTTGCTTTTATTTAGTTGTATGAATGTGCATGTGAACATGTGTCTATAGTTTCATTTACTTCGCTATATATTTCAAGATTATGGCGTACATAGCTTAATAATTATTTGCATTTACTCGACCACTACTTGCCTCGTATTTGGAGTTCGCCGATGATTAGAATGTTCGGTCAATCGTACACTCGGGGGTGGAGCCAGTGAGCCTTGGTGCGACGGCCACAAGTATCAATCTATTGTGCATCCTACCTAGCCTCACTGACTCCATCCCTGGATGTTAATATTTGTTTCGACCGACAAAGTATGAGGCACGCTATTTAATTCGTACTACTTGTCTTCTATTTGAGTTCGCACTTCTTAATTGCATTGGCCGATGATTAAAATGTTCGGTCACTTGTACACTCCGGGGTGGGGCTAGTGAGGCTTGGTGTGATGGCCACAAATATCAATCTATTGTGCATCCTACCTAGCCTCACTGACCCCATCCCTGTATGTTATTATTTATTTCGACCAACAAAGTATGAGGCACATGCTATTTAGTTCATACTACTTGTCTCTTATTTGAGTTGGCACTTGTTCATTGCATTGGTACTAACGTTTTACTTGTCTTGTGAATGGAGATGCCGACGACATATGTCGTGTACAAGGAGGGTTCTGGAGTCTACGACGACTGGGAGGACTGTCGGAGACAGGTGCACCGTTTCAGCGGCAACAGCTACAAGGGATACCCCACTAGGGTGGAGGCGGAAGGAAGATACGCCCGTTATCTAGCGGGAGAGATGAGGGACATGAGGAGGAACCGGATGAAGACCATGGCCTTCGTGATGATGGTCATCATGACCATGTTGGTCATGTTCTATGTGATTGTAGTTTAGGTTAGGACCTACATTGTGAGGTGTATGACGATACTTGTGACGACTATGTACCGAGACTTCTAACTTTGTGAAACTTCGTCGTTCGGTGTTGCATATGCACATGTGTTGTATGAATCAACACATTCCGGAACGAGACTTGCGTAATTGTGTATTGATACCGAAATGAAACTTGGCTCTCTATGTGCTTCTCATATTGCATGTAATGCTGTCTAAATATGAACTGCGTTGTAAATATATACTGCTGTCAAATATGTATTGTAATATGCTAGAAAAAAAGCTGGAAAATGAATTTTCGAATATAATTACCGGCGCACCTAAATGCCCTACTACCGGCGCACGTGGCATGCGCCAGTGCTGGAAGACCTACTGCCGGCGCAGCTGCACGTGCGCCGGTGGAATCTCTCATTGCCGGCGAAGCTTGGGTGGTGCGCCGGCAGTAGCTGACATATCGCCGGCGCACTACCTGGTGCGCCGGCAGTGTCCATTTATCACCGGCGCGTTCGCACCGGCGGGCTCGTGGTGCGCCGGCAATGGGCCTTTTAGGTGCGCCGGCAATGGGCCTTTTCCTAGTAGTGCCCCTCGCCTTTATAGACGTCTCCTCGCACTCTCTCTGTCACTCTCACTCGCTCACGCATCGCCAACTCTCTCACGTCCCATCATCTTCTCCAAAGCAAAAAACCCTCTCCCTCTTCCTCTTCCTCCGCCGGAGAGATGGACAAGGAGAATGCCAATCCCATCGTCGAGGTAGGCTCGAAGCGCGACGCCTCCATCTTCGTCGCCGTCCCCTCTACGGACGTCGCCGCCGCTGCCGTCGCCGGTGCATCGGAGGCTGCTGCTGCCGCCGGTGGCAGTCAGATCCCGGAGGGATGGGACCCCTACGATCCCGTGCCGTACGTCCCGCCCCCGAACCCCTACGACACCTCCCTGGAGGACCCATGGAACGAGGTAACTACGGTTTGCTTCCTTTTTTGTTCCCCATTCCTTTTTGAACCCTATTTTTGCTGGTGTAGATGGATCTGTAGATGGATGAGTATTGGGCTAATATTTGCGCCGATTTTATTCCATTTTGTTTTGATCACTTCTTGATTTCGTTTAAGATTTGGGGTTCGGCTGTTCGGTTAATTTATGCAAGTAATATTGGATCTCAATCAGTTAATTTATGCAAGTAATCATGGGATCTCAATCAGTTATTTTATGCACTAATCAAAAGATATCAACCGTTTAATTTTGCAAATAATCTCGAATGTGTTCAAGTTCAGATCTAGTTCAGATCTAGAATCTGTTTCTTTGCCTATGATGAATGGTTGGGCACAAATTTTTACAGGGAGGGTTCAGCGAACCATTTCTGTGTACAAATCTGTTGTGCATGAGCTTTAGTTCGCTTACACCTTCCCTGTAGATATATAATCATGTCCACTCTAACTGAGGCTGACTCTGTTTTTCTTAACTTTGTTATCATGTACGTTAGTCATCGTTGCAACTCATTCACTAGTTTCTGTTTGATATGGATCAGATGTCTGGCAGCGACGTCGGCAGCGACGAGGAGGAGGAGGACGTCAAGACTCGCCAGGTGCTGCGGAGGCTGCAGGTCGGCCAGTACATCTCCTACTTCGCCAAGGAGGTCTACAGGTGCCCCTTCTGCACCAGGAGACTCGGCGCCACGGACTTCAACTGCCTCGTCACGCATGCTGAGAACATCAGCACCACCTTCCCCAAGGTCGGCACGACGGTGAACGTCCACTCCTTCCGCGCCAAGCACAGGGTGCTCGGCATGCACCTCCGCAGCTTGCAGCGGGTGGAGATCTCCGCCGGGCGCATGCCTCCGCTCAAGCCCAAGGCTCCCAAGGGGAGCAAGAGCAACAAGTGGAGGCAGAGCCAGATGGGGTAGGCGGAGTCCTGGACGTGTGCTGCTGCTGCTGCCTCCTAGTTTGTTGTTGGGATCCCTTTGTTGTTAGCTAGGGATCCCTTGTTGTTATGTTAGTATGATGGTGCTGTGAAGAACCTGTTACTATGTTGGCTGCTGTGTATGCAGCTTATTATCTATCCATATTATCTAGGGATTATCTATCCCTAGTCTACTATATTTTGTTGGCCGTACTTAGTTTTCTTGATTTACTTTGACTGTGAATTTATCGTACATTATCCTGGAGATTTGCTTCTAGATTTAACTACATACATATGGACCAGAGGGAGTACTAGATTTGCTGCCATATTGGGCAAACAACGAGGGCCAAAAGGCACAAAGAATTGAAGAAAGTCAGAAATGCAAGCTTCTCTAGATTTTATACTAATTTGGTGAAAAGGACAGAGAGAAAGAGGGGAAAAAGGTGCACTTAATAATGCCAATTTGGGGCCGAGAGAGACAGAACCCAGCTCCTGCTCACGTGCAACCAAACGCTTCTCGTCCTGTCCCACGCGGTCCCTTTCTACCAGCCCCACGCGACGCGGGCCCACACGACGCGACCCCACACGACGCAGCCCCACACGTGACAGAACGGTCAACTAAACGGGAATCCTGCCGTCTGAGCTGCTTCTGCGGGTTTCAAACAAGGGCTTGGGGAAAACTGAGGAAAAACTAAGGAGCTGGGGAAAACTGAGTACAACTAAGGACCTGAGGGCACGAAAATAGAAATCCCTAAAGAATAATGTTGGAGCAAGGGGTTTGCCCCCAAATTGCTAAAATTGCTTTTTTTAGGGATTGGGGCGGGGGTATAGGAATGATGTTCGAGATGCTCTAAGCCATTATCGCTCTACTTGTAGAGTTTTGCAACTAGTCCATCTGCAAAAAGATAGTCCGTGTGTGCATATTCAAGTGGAAAAAATATTGTTCATATGCATAAGATTAGCTGTGCCGTGTCGTAGGCAAACTAAGAAATCATAACATGACTATGTCGCTCCTCCCATGATACTGTAATACTGGCCGCTCGGGGCGCCAACACATGTCATCGGCTTCCCTACATGGTTGTCATTATATAATCGTTATTGGTTGCTTTATGGGGCACCCTGATATTTTATAGGACCGCAAGGCTAGCAGTGTCTGATCCTAATACGATTCGTTTCTATCCACACTACCACACCATATATCCAAATATGATCTGCTTCATACAACATTTGACACAAACTCGGCATCCCAAACAACAACTTGGTATAAATGAAACATGACATCTCTTTGGTGGGCGAAGATAAGCTTTCATGCATGAACAGAATATATTGGAATGGAAGTATTTTTTTACTCCATCCGTTCCACGATTCTTATTGTGGTTTTAGTTTAAGTTTAAACTAAAACAACGAAAAAATTATACTCCCTTTGATCCATAATAAGTGTCGAAAACTTAATACAAAAGTTGTACTAATGGATCGCAGGGAGTGAATGAGGTAGTTGCTACATGACATGTCTAGCTAGGTTTGAGGTGTTCAAAACTGGCCAGTGTAAAACCCGTAGAAACTGACTAATCAGATAGCACTAGTGCCGCGTAGTGTTTTCTCCACTCTGACTATTCTTTGGTGGAAACCGTTGTTGATGAATACCCAGGTTTACTCGACGCGAGTTGATAAGACTTTGTAGAAAGTAGCATTAAGCAAGGGTGTGGCAGTACTGTATTTTATGATTTATCAGCACAATCATGCATGCATCGCCTATATACTGTCGTTGGTTTTGTGCCGACCTAGCACTGGATGCAAGTAGACATAGATGGGTTGGGCGGGGTTGCAGGATACGAGTGGAAAGTCAGACTCGGCAGTGCCGCAACAGGCAGTCGTTTTCCCTCGTGCAGCCATGCAGATTGGTCGCACTGCCCAAGTGCCCATCGAAGCGCAACTTGGTCCGTACCAATCAACTGTTAACATAATTGTGGTGTTGCCTAGCTTGATGCGCACTCCAGATTGTTTTCCTTCTGTGACATGCAACCATGCATGGCACTGTAAACCGCAATGCAAATTGTTGTGTCTTGATGCATGGGTACTATAAGGGTATGTTTGTTCCTCGCATGATTTTTTTTCCTGTTTTTAGTTTTGGCACATCAAGATGTTGCATGAGTAGAAACCAAGCCTGAGCCTTTTTCCCGCATTCGTTTGGCTGCTAACAAAATATATGTTGGTGCAGTTTCGGCCCATAGTTTGCTTGGCTCGAATTTGCCTTCCTGGCAAAATGCTTGTTGTTTGGTTATATATTCACAAATGCTTTCTCAACTCTAATTATTGCATTCATTCGCAAAAAAAACTCTAATTATTGCATTAGTTCGTAGACAACGGTAATATGCTCCCACAAGAACTTCAGTAGTTAATTGTCGGAAATTTGCATTGCGCAATGGCGCTTGTGATGAGCCCGAGCCGATGATGCCGCAGTCGATGCATCATCCGTGTGAATTCACGGCACCGCGACACCTCCGAGCAAACACACACGTGATGCGGACATCTGGGTGGGACGGCGGCATGTCTTCGCCGGCTTAGCAGTTGGAGAGCCCCCACTCTTGAGCGATGAGCTTGGCCGGCACCAGACGGAGAGGAGGTAGCTCGTGTGAGGCTGGGTGTTGAGCAGGAAATAAATGGAATGGAGCTTGGACTTGATCGCTTTTAGAAAAGAGAGGGGGGTTTGTGTAAATTGGCGAGAACGAGCTGTCCATCGTTGCCACGTTGTCCCGACAGGTAGGCCCGAAAGGTCAGAAAACGTCTTAACATGGCTAATTGGCAAAACCATTGCTATGTGTCACACACCCGCGCAAAAGTGGTATTTATGTTTCCAAAAACCCAAATGTGGTGGTTATGTGACACCAGCGTCTCAAAATCAGTGCTATGTGTCACACACCTGTCCAAATGTAGTAATTATGTAAGAACTCAATATCGCCTTCCTCTCGTACGAGACGGAGGGCAACAATGACCAATTCCGCCCCATCTCCATCAACCATAGTGCGAGTCCCCTCTCCCTCCATGCCGATTCGACGGTAGGAGGGAGGGGGCCTCGTTCCTCTGTTCTGTAGTTAGGATTAGGGTTTGTATGTTGTGGTGTGTCGTTGGGGTGGTCGGAGCAGCATACAAGAGAATAAATCTGACACTACTCTACTCCCACACCGGCGGGTGGCGGCGACCTTCACGGTGTCGTTTCAAAGTTGATGGCAACGTGTGGTTGCCGATCCTTCAAACCGGTGGCTTGGTCTTATTGCATTTCTTCAGATCTGGCGATATCCATTTCTCGACGTGTTGCTGGCGTTTGCCGTTATCCACGGCAGCGCTGGGGCCGGGGCGACGTGGATGCTCTAGAGCGAGTATGTTGATCTGGGGGTGCTGGATTTGTCATTATTCCTCGACTTGATCGATCAGATGCGGCGGATCTTGGTCCAATGTACCATGGGGACGTCATCCGGCCGACGTGCCACAATGATATGTGCCTCGCTGCTTGCAACAGGCATGTGCATATACCCACAAAGTCTTGTTGGCGATGGTGCTCTTTTAGATCTAGCGATGGTGGAGACTCGACATCTCTTCCAATGAACGTCTAGGCAGCGTTGGAGTTTGGCGGCGACGACTAACTTCGACGAGTGCATAAAATCCTACCAGCTGATACGTCTCCAACGTATCGATAATTTCTTATGTTCCATGCCACATTATTGATGTTATCTACATGTTTTATGCACACTTTATGTCATATTCGTGCATTTTCTGGAACTAACCTATTAACAAGATGCCGAAGTGCCGATTCTTTTTCTGCTGTTTTTGGTTTCAGAAATCCTAGTAAGGAAATATTCTCGGAATTGGACGAAATCAAAGCCCAGGGGCCTATTTTTCCACGAAGCTTCCAGAAGTCCGAAGACGAAACGAAGAGGGGCCACGAGGCAGCCAGAGCATAGGGCGGCGCGGCCCCTGCCCTGGCCGCGCGGCCCTATAGTCTGGGCCCCTCGCGCCGCCTCTTGACCTACCCTTCCGCCTACTTAAAGCCTCTGTGACGAAACCCCCAGTACCGAGAGCCACGATACGGAAAACCTTCCAGAGACGCCGCCAACGCCGATCCCATCTCGGGGGATCCAGGAGATCGCCTCCGGCACCCTGCCGGAGAGGGGAATCATCTCCCGGAGGACTCTACGCCGCCATGGTCGCCTCCGGTGTGATGTGTGAGTAGTCTACCCCTAGACTATGGGTCCATAGCAGTAGCTAGATGGTTGTCTTCTCCCCATTGTGCTATCATTGTCGGATCTTGTGAGCTGCCTAACATGATCAAGATCATCTATCTGTAATTCTATATGTTGCGTTTGTTGGGATCCGATGAATAGAGAATACTTGTTATGTTGATTATCAAAGTTATATCTACGTGTTATTTATGATCTTGCATGCTTTCCGTTACTAGTAGATGCTCTGGCCAAGTAGATGCTTGTAACTCCAAGAGGGAGTACTTATGCTCGATAGTGGGTTCATGCCTGCATTGACACCGGGACAAGTGATGAAAGTTCTAAGGTTGTGTTGTGCTGTTGCCACTAGGGATAAAACATTGATGCTATGTCTAAGGATGTAGTTGTTGATTACATTACGCACCATACTTAATGCAATTGTCTCTGTTGCTTTGCAACTTAATACCGGAGGGGTTCGGATGATAACTTTGAAGGTGGACTTTTTAGGCATAGATGCAGTTGGATGGCGGTCTATGTACTTTGTCGTAATGCCCAATTAAATCTCACTATACTCATCATGATATGTATGTGCATTGTCATGCTCTCTTTATTTGTCAATTGCCCAACTGTAATTTGTTCACCCAACATGCTGTTTGTCTTATGGGAGAGACACCTCTAGTGAACTGTGGACCCCGGTCCAATTCTCTTTACTGAAATACAATCTACTGCAATACTTGTTCTACTGTTTTCTGCAAACAATCATCTTCCACACAATACGGTTAATCCTTTGTTACAGCAAGCCGGTGAGATTGACAACCTCACTGTTTCGTTGGGGCAAAGTACTTTGGTTGTGTTGTGCAGGTTCCACGTTGGCGCCGGAATCCCTGGTGTTGCGCCGCACTACATCCCGCCGCCATCAACCTTCAACGTGCTTCTTGGCTCCTCCTGGTTCGATAAACCTTGGTTTCTTTCTGAGGGAAAACTTGCTGCTGTGCGCATCATACCTTCCTCTTGGGGTTCCCAACGAACGTGTGAGTTACACGCCATCAAGCATATTTTCTGGCGCCGTTGCCGGGGAGATCAAGACACGCTGCAAGGGGAGTCTCCACTTCTCAATCTCTTTACTTTGTTTTTGTCTTGCTTAGTTTTATTTACTACTTTGTTTGCTGCACTAAATCAAAATACAAAAAAATTAGTTGCTAGTTTTACTTTATTTGCTATCTTGTTTGCTATATCGAAAACACAAAAAAATTAGTTTACTTGCATTTACTTTATCCAGTTTGCTCTATTGTCTTGCACTCTATATTAAAAATACAAAAAAAAAATTAGTTACTTTTGTTACCATGTCTAGCTCTGAACCTGTTACTTCTTCGCCTGAAGAATTAGTCTTCACTTTTAAACAAGGGGATGAGGAGAGTTTTAAGGATGCTTGGTCTAGAATTTTTACTTCTTATCGTAAAACTGAACCTCAAATGACTCTAAGTTTGCTCCTTAGTAATTTTTATTTCGGTATTATGATTCGCTATAGATATGCTCTGGATACTTTAGTGGGAGGAGATTTCCTTCATTGCAATGGGGATCAAGCTTTTAATGCCATAAAGAAGTTGGTTGCATCACATGATTCAGCTAATAACTTTGATTCAGCCCTCACTAGCATATATAGGAGATTAAACAATCTCGAGATAAGTACATCTCGCTTGGATGATAACTATTGCCACGTTCGTAATCGTCTTGAACAAGTTTTAGTGAACTCTAAACTCTCATTGTGGGATCCTGCTGTTAAAATTGTTATCGGTAATCGAACTCTCCATGCCTACTGTGATATTATGTATGAATTTTGCCTTATGCCTGAAAGTATTTATAAATCTTTGAAACTATGGGGAGTTGAGGAAGGAGGAAAAGAAATAACTCTCATTGATAACTCTACTATAATTCCTAAAGGAATAGCCGCAGGTGTGCATACAACCATTCTTGGAAGAACAATATCCATTGATTATCTTGTTATTGAAACAGGAAAACTCACACTCGGAAGATCCCTGCTGAAACTATTGGGAGCAGTCATTGATGTTGGAGAAGGCACTCTGAAATTCACCTCTATACCGGGGGGAAACCATATATTTCCTAAACCAAAGGGAAAGAAAAACAATAAGAAAGGTAAGGGTAAAACCCAAGGTAAGGTTGACACACCATCTCTTGATAATACTTGATACACACTTTCTGCGCCTAGCTGAAAGGCGTTAAAGAAAAGCGCTTATGGGAGACAACCCATGTTTTTACCTACAGTACTTTGTTTTTATTTTGTGTCTTGGAAGTTGTTTACTACTGTAGCAACCTCTCCTTATCTTAGTTTAGTGTTTTGTTGTGCCAAGTTAAGCCGTTGATAGAAAAGTAAGTACTAGATTTGGATTACTGCACAGTTCCAGATTTCTTTGCTGTCACGAATCTGGGTCCACCTCCCTGTAGGTAGCTCAGAAAATTAAGCCAATTTACGTGCATGATCCTCAGATATGTACGCAACTTTCATTCAATTTGAGCATTTTCATCTGAGCAAGTCTGGTGCCATTTTAAAATTCGTCAATACGAACTGTTCTGTTTTGACAGATTCTGCCTTTTATTTCGCATTGCCTCTTTTGCTATGTTGGATGAATTTCTTTGATCCAATAATGTCCAGTAGCATTATGCAATGTCCAGAAGTGTTAAGAATGATTGTGTCACCTCTGAATATGTTAATTTATATTGTGCACTAACCCTCTAATGAGTTGTTTCGAGTTTGGTGTGGAGGAAGTTTTCAAGGATCAAGAGAGGAGTATGATGCAACATGATCAAGGAGAGTGAAAGCTCTAAGCTTGGGGATGCCCCGGTGGTTCACCCCTGCATATATCAAGAAGACTCAAGCGTCTAAGCTTGGGGATGCCCAAGGCATCCCCTTCTTCATCGACAACATTATCAGGTTCCTCCCCTGAAACTATATTTTTATTCCATCACATCTTATGTGCTTTTTCTTGGAGCGTCGGTTTGTTTTTGTTTTTTTTTTTGTTTGAATAAAATGGATCCTAGCATTCACTTTATGGGAGAGAGACACGCTCCGCTGTAGCATATGGACAAGTATGTCCTTAGCTTCTACTCATAGTATTCATGGCGAAGTTTCTTCTTCGTTAAATTGTTATATGGTTGGAATTGGAAAATGATACATGTAGTAATTGCTATAAATGTTTTGGGTAATGTGATACTTGGCAATTGTTATGCTCATGATTAAGCTCTTGCATCATATGCTTTGCACCCATTAATGAAGAAATACATAGAGCATGCTAAAATTTGATTTGCATATTTGGTTTCTCTAAGGTCTAGATAATTTCTAGTATTGAGTTTGAACAACAAGGAAGACGGTGTAGAGTCTTATAATGTTTTCAATATGTCTTTTATGTGAGTTTTGCTGCACCGGTTCATCCTTGTGTTTGTTTCCAATAAGCCTTGCTAGCCTAAACCTTGTATCGAGAGGGAATACTTCTCATGCATCCAAAATACTTGAGCCAACCACTATGCCATTTGTGTCCACCATACCTACCTACTACATGGTATTTTCCGCCATTCCAAAGTAAATTGCTTGAGTGCTACCTTTAAAATTCCATCATTCACCTTTGCAATATATAGCTCATGGGACAAATAGCTTAAAAACTATTGTGGTATTGAATATGTAATTATGCACTTTATCTCTTATTAAGTTGCTTGTTGTGCGATAACCATGTTCACTGGGGACGCCATCAACTATTCGTTGTTGAATTTCATGTGAGTTGCTATGCATGTTCGTCTTGTCTGAAGTAAGAGAGATCTACCACCATAGGGTTAAGCATGCATATGTTAGAGAAGAACATTGGGCCGCTAACTGAAGCCATGTTCCATGGTGGAAGTTTCAGTTTTGGACAACAATCCTCAAATCTCAAATGAGAAAATTATTAATTGTTGTTATATGCTTATGCATAAAAGAGGAGTCCATTATCTGTTGTCTATGTTGTCCCGGTATGGATGTCTAAGTTGAAGAATAATCAATAGCGAGAAATCCAATGCGAGCTTTCTCCTTAGACCTTTGTACAGGCGGCATAGAGGTACCCCTTTGTGACACTTGGTAAAAACAATGCATTGTGATGATCCGGTAGTCCAAGCTAATTAGGACAAGGTGCGGGCACTATTAGTACACTATGCATGAGGCTTGCAACTTATAAGATATAATTTACATGATGCATATGCTTTATTACTACCGTTGACAAAATTGTTTCATGTTTTCAAAACCAAAGCTCTAGCACAAATATAGCAATCGATGCTTTTCCTCTATGGAGGACCATTCTTTTACTTTCAATGTTGAGTCAGTTCACCTATTTCTCTCCACCTCAAGAAGCAAACACTTGTGTGAACTGTGCATTGATTCCTACATACTTGCTTATTGCACTTATTATATTACTCTATGTTGACAATATCCATGAGATATACATGTTACAAGTTGAAAGCAACCGCTGAAACTTAATCTTCTTTTGTGTTGCTTCAATATCTCTACTTTGAATTATTGCTTTATGAGTTAACTCTTATGCAAGACTAATTGATGCTTGTCTTGAAGTGCTATTCATGAAAAGTCTTTGCTATATGATTCACTTGTTTACTCATGTCATATACATTGTTTTGATCGCTGCATTCACTACATATGCTTTACAAATAGTATGATCAAGATTATGATGGCATGTCACTCCAGAAATTATCTGTGTTATCGTTTTACCTGCTCGGGACGAGCAGAACTAAGCTTGGGGATGCTGATACGTCTCCAACGTATCGATAATTTCTTATGTTCCATGCCACATTATTGATGTTATCTACATGTTTTATGCACACTTTATGTCATATTCGTGCATTTTCTGGAACTAACCTATTAACAAGATGCCGAAGTGCCGATTCTTGTTTTCTGCTGTTTTTGGTTTCAGAAATCCTAGTAAGGAAATATTCTCGGAATTGGACGAAATCAAAGCCCAGGGGCCTATTTTTCCACGAAGCTTCCAGAAGTCCGAAGACGAAACGAAGAGGGGCCACGAGGCAGCCAGAGCATAGGGCGGCGCGGCCCTGATACGTCTCCGACGTATCGATAATTTCTTATGTTCCATGCCACATTATTGATGTTATCTACATGTTTTATGCACACTTTATGTCATATTCGTGCATTTTCTGGAACTAACCTATTAACAAGATGCCGAAGTGCCGATTCTTTGTTTCTGCTGTTTTTGGTTTCAGAAATCCTAGTAAGGAAATATTCTCGGAATTGGACGAAATCAAAGCCCGGGGGCCTATTTTCTCACGAAGCTTCCGGAAGTCCGAAGGAGAGACGAAGAGGGGCCACGGGAGCCAAACCATAGGGCGGCGCGGCCCCCTTGGCCGCGCCGGCACGTGGTGTGGGGCCCCGTGCCGCCTCTTGACCTGCCCTTCCGCCTATAAAAAGTCTCCGTGACGAAACCCCCGGTGCCGTGAGCCACGATACGGAAAACCTTCCAGAGACGCCGCCGCCGCCGATCCCATCTCGGGGGATCCAGGAGATCGCCTCCGGCACCCTGCCGGAGAGGGGAATCATCTCCCGGAGGACTCTACGCCGCCATGGTCGCCTCCGGTGTGATGTGTGAGTAGTCTACCCCTGGACTATGGGTCCATAGCAGTAGCTAGATGGTTGTCTTCTCCCCATTGTGCTATCATTGTCGGATCTTGTGAGCTGCCTAACATGATCAAGATCATCTATCTGTAATTCTATATGTTGCGTTTGTTGGGATCCGATGAATAGAGAATACTTGTTATGTTGATTATCAAAGTTATGCTATGTGTTGTTTATGATCTTGCATGCTCTCAGTTACTAGTAGATGCTCTGGCCAAGTAGATGCTTGTAACTCCAAGAGGGAGTACTTATGCTCGATAGTGGGTTCATGCACGCATTGACACTGGGACGGTGTGAGAAAGTTCTAAGGTTGTGTTGTCTTGTTGCCACTAGGGATAAAACATTAGTGCTATGTTCAAGGATGTAGTCACTAGTTACATTACGCACCATACTTAATGCAATTGTCTGTTGTTAGCAACTTAATACTGGAGGGTTCGGATGATAACTTTGAAGGTGGACTTTTTAGGCATAGATGCAGTTGGATGACGGTCTATGTACTTTGTCGTAATGCCCAATTAAATCTCACTATACTCATCATGATATGTATGTGCATGGTCATGCTCTCTTTATTTGTCAATTGCCCAACTGTAATTTGTTCACCCAACATGCTGTTCGTCTTATGGGAGAGACACCTCTAGTGAACTGTGGACCCCGGTCCAATTCTCTTTCTTGAAATACAATCTCTTGCAATACTTGTTCTCTTGTTTTCTGCAAACAATCATCTTCCACACAATACGGTTAATCCTTTGTTACAGCAAGCTGGTGAGATTGACAACCTCACTGTTTCGTTGGGGCAAAGTACTTTGGTTGTGTTGTGCAGGTTCCACGTTGGCGCCGGAATCACTGGTGTTGCGCCGCACTACATCCCGCCGCCATCAACCTTCAACGTGCTTCTTGGCTCCTCCTGGTTCGATAAACCTTGGTTTCTTTCTGAGGGAAAACTTGCTGCTGTGCGCATCATACCTTCCTCTTGGGGTTTGCCCAACGAACGTGTGAAATACACGCCATCAGGCCCCTGCCCTGGCCGCGCGGCCCTATGGTCTGGGCCCCTCGCGCCGCCCCTTGACCTACCCTTCCGCCTACTTAAAGCCTCCGTGACGAAACCCCCAGTACCGAGAGCCACGATACGGAAAACCTTCCAGAGACGCCGCCAACGCCGATCCCATCTCGGGGGATCCGGAGATCGCCTCCGGCACCCTGCCGGAGAGGGGAATCATCTCCCGGAGGACTCTACGCCGCCATGGTCGCCTCCGGTGTGATGTGTGAGTAGTCTACCCCTGGACTATGGGTCCATAGCAGTAGCTAGATGGTTGTCTTCTCCCCATTGTGCTATCATTGTCGGATCTTGTGAGCTGCCTAACATGATCAAGATCATCTATCTGTAATTCTATATGTTGCGTTTGTTGGGATCCGATGAATAGAGAATACTTGTTATGTTGATTATCAAAGTTATATCTACGTGTTATTTATGATCTTGCATGCTTTCCGTTACTAGTAGATGCTCTGACCAAGTAGATGCTTGTAACTCCAAGAGGGAGTACTTATGCTCGATAGTGGGTTCATGCACGCATTGACACAGGGACGATGTGAGAAAGTTCTAAGGTTGTGTTGTCTTGTTGCCACTAGGGATAAAACATTGATGCTATGTCTAAGGATGTAGTTGTTGATTACATTACGCACCATACTTAATGCAATTGTACATTTGCTTTGCAACTTAATACCGGAGGGGTTCGGATGATAACTTTGAAGGTGGACTTTTTAGGCATAGATGCAGTTGGATGGCGGTCTATGTACTTTGTCGTAATGCCCAATTAAATCTCACTATACTCATCATGATATGTATGTGCATTGTCATGCTCTCTTTATTTGTCAATTGCCCAACTGTAATTTGTTCACCCAACATGCTGTTTGTCTTATGGGAGAGACACCTCTAGTGAACTGTGGACCCCGGTCCAATTCTCTTTACTGAAATACAATCTACTGCAATACTTGTTCTCTTGTTTATGCAAACAATCATCTTCCACACAATACGGTTAATCCTTTGTTACAGCAAGCCGGTGAGATTGACAACCCCACTGTTTCGTTGGGGCAAAGTACTTTGGTTGTGTTGTGCAGGTTCCACGTTGGCGCCGAAATCCCTGGTGTTGCGCCGCACTACATCCCGCCGCCATCAACCTTCAACGTGCTTCTTGGCTCCTCCTGGTTCGATAAACCTTGGTTTCTTTCTGAGGGAAAACTTGCTGCTGTGCGCATCATACCTTCCTCTTGGGGTTCCCAACGAACGTGTGAGTTACACGCCATCACCAGCGAGCGGCTCAACCACGCCCGACCTAGCTCCTCCGCCGGCACATCCCTTCCCCGTCCATCGTAGGGGGCACCATGCCGCCTCGATCGACTCGCTACCCGCTTCCCCTGCTCGAGCGTCATCGCTGCCGGCTTACTGCGACCCGCACGCTCTCGCCCTGTTGCCCGGCAACCTCTCCTGCGAGCCACACCGTACTCGAGCACCTTCGCCAGCGGCATCCTGGGATGCGGGCCTCCAGCGAGGCGCGCCATAGCTCTCAGTCTGCTCTGTTGCTGCTACTCTCTTTAATTGAGAATAATTTAATTGCAACCTCACTTCAACTGCAAAATCTTAGGTGCAAACTCACTTGCAATTGAGAAAAAATTCAGTTGCAACCCTAGTTGCAACTGAAAAATCTCAGTTGTAATTGAGAAAAAAACTCAGTTGCAATTTCACTTGCAACTGAAAAATCTTCATTAAAATTCCACTTGGAACAGAAAAGTCTTAGTTACAACTCTACTTGCAATTGTTGCAATTGAGATTTTCCATTTTAGAATTACAAAAATAAAATATAAAAAAGTTGAGTTGTAACCGCCACTCTAGTCGCTGGAACCGACACTCTCTCTTTCTCCATGTAGAAAGTGTAAGAGCATCCACAATGCTAGACACTAATCTAGGCGCTTATGTGACAAAAAAAATTAATATATCATCTACGTCGGTTTGCCATAACGTTGGGCGTTTATCTTCTCGTGCCCAGCAGTATCCGCTATCAATGCTGCCAGCCAAAAAAACTGGAGTGTGAGGTGAAACTTCTGTCATTGGGCGCCCAGGATCGACGGCACTACGGCAGCAACTGCCGATCGACTCGGATTTTCATCCTGGCATCGGAATACAAGGGCTGCTTTGTGGGTGCTCTGACATCTTCATCATCCATCTTACAACAACAACAACAAAAAAGCAGACAAAAGAGACTAGCAGCACACCTACGGAGGCTAAGCAGCGAAGAGGAAAAACAAAAAACAAATCCCAACACAACACCTGGTAGGTAAAACAACAATGAGCCAGGTAAACAAAAACTTAGGCCGTGCGTACCAGCCCGTGAAACACAGAGAAAAAAGGGCCGAGACAGAACAACTAAAGCCCACGAACAAAAATTTAACAGGTAAGATACACAACAGCCCATACAAGAAACAAAACAGGGGAGGAGCCGCACCGAGGGCTCCGGCGCCGCCCATCCGGACTCCGGTCGCCTTACTACAGCGGCGCGCCGTATACCTGCATTTCCTCCCCGTCCCGGAACAGTCCGCTGCGTCGCCAGTTCGTTGCGCCGCCGCCACCGCCCCGAGCTCGCTGCGCAGCCTCCTCCGGGCACAGGTAGCATCCTCCTTCTCCCTTCTCCTTACTTCCTTCCTCCCTCTTTCTCCCCTCCCCCCCTGCGTTCCATTTTGCTGTTTTTTTGGCCGTAGGTATCAGAGCTGAGTTCGTAGGTCGATTCTTGTCAAGAGAGGTACTAGTTCATTGATTACTTGGTCTGTGCTAGTCATTGCTAGTTTCCACAGATCGAAACAGGTAAGGGCGGTGTCGCTAGTATCTACACTGCTATCTCTAGTAGTTTTTTTTTTTCCAAAACGCAAAAACTTTGTGTTTGGATGCATTGATAGAAAAGAGAAGTTTTACATAATTGCAAGCTCGGGACAAGCCAACACCGCACCATACAACTCAATCCACTAGATCTAAATGACGAGATCAAGAAATTCAAGCCAATTGCGCGCAGGGTAGCCCAAAATCAAGCCTTGGATCGAATCGTGCTGAGGAGACTAAACGTTTTAGGAGCTGCGTTGTCGAAGATGAAGAACTTGGCAAGCAAGAAGATGAAGAACTTGACCTGTGTGGGAGCCCAAGAGCGCCAGCTGACCTTCCAAGATCTTGACACGACGGCCCCTTGGAAGAGGATCTTGTAGCAATTTGGAAGAATACATGCAGTAGATATCTCTGAAATGGTTCATAAATTGTTCAACTTTTCTGATCGGTCCATTCAATCTACTGACAAACAAATAGCATATAAATTTTGTATAACTTCCTTGCTTGAAATAGGGCACCTATTCTCTAATATACTGAAGCTAAGTCACCTAACTACAGTACTATAGCAAACCTCCGGTGCTTTTACTCATGTATTTTATGGTTCCTGCAATCCTGCATGCATGTCTAGGGGTGTTGTAATGAGATGGAAAAAAATTGCTTTCACTTGCAGCATCACTGAATAGGTTTAGTGATAGTTTCTTAATACGCAGAACTTGATGCTTGTGCATATGAGTATATCGTGTTCACTATTGATGCTTCGAGGCCATATAATTATCTATAAAGGTTTAAATTACTACAGCAAGCCATGATTAATATGGAGAATATGTGATCAATTCTTACACATGTGAGTAGCTTAGGGTTGACAAATCCATTTGCTGCATGTTAACTGATTTTATTGAATCTCTCTTGATTGAAGTATGGGCTCACAGCAATAGAAGAAGGAAAGCCCTAACCCTCTGGTTGCCTTTCCACGGGAAGACATCTGGGTGGCGAAGGCGGTGGCTGCGGCAAGGTCTGGATCCCGGCGCCTGTTCTCCATGTCAGCCTTTCTGCCACGGAAGCTGCCAACCCGTCCCCCGAAGGCTGAGTCCTTGCCCAACCTCTTCGTCCCTGGTACGATTCTTTCTTTCCCTTCTCCTTCCCCTTCCTGTCATTCCTTCCTTCCTAGTAGCATGGTAGTAGTCTTGCGGGATTAAATCTTGCACAAATCATCTAGAGTCAGGTAGTTCTGGATTTGGCCTAATTATTAAGCTGGCGTCTCGGACATTGGATTTTTTTTTTGGCCTGTTTAGAAAGTTGGCATTTTGGGTTGCGCTAAGGCAGTCATCACAGCATACCATGGACTGTTGCAGCGTTGCTTATTCAAGCCCTGCATTCTTGCTTGATTATTTTCTTTTCTATTCAATTTTAAAAGATTTTTTTGCGATTTTTTTAAATATAGAATTGTTTGGAAAAACATATAGAGGGTACCATAGAGTCGTTGCAAATCATTGGCATGAATTATGTCAAGTAACCCAGGCATATGCATGTTCTCATGTTGTTCATGTGATGTGAACTAATCACATGAACTTGTTCTTAAAAAAATAGCACGGAGAGTTATAGAAGGGTATCAAGTGTACCACCACAGGAAATGAACTTTATTGTGGATCCCTGAATAGATATGTATCAACCATATGACGAGACCATACCCTTTTTTTTTGAGAGAGAGCTAGAAGTGGTTAAAAATAATTCATACCTTGCTTGAATAGAACATAAAGATGGGCCTATACATGGACCAAACCCCATTTTTGTCAATTTAGTCTCACACCAGAATGCGCCCTGACACACTCTACTGGTGACCGAACCAATATCGCAGCGCTATGATATTGGATGATCATCCATCTCTTGAAATCATAATTGTTCTGCATGATACATCAACCAGTCCTCTCATGGAATAGAAGCTGATGGCTCCTCTGGAGATCCTATCGTTCAACTGTTTTGAGCAGAGGCTACAGGTTGAAACTGAAAGACCAGTTCTAGAGGAACTGCAGCCAACTAGCAATCTTCTCCGTCTGCACTTTCTCTCTAGGCAGCTTTATTCCATCTTTCGTTTTTTTCTATTTCTTGGGGTCAATTTTACTTTCACTTGACACACCATCACCAATAGCGTAGGTGATGATTGACTAAGCATCAGAAACTAGATCAGTGGTTTTGCTCACTAGAAAGTACTAAATAGGTGACCATTTCAAGAGGAGATTGTGAAACTAAACCCAAATTTTTGAATATCGTGACTTCAGACTGAGATTTTTTCCTATCTTGGTTCTTGCTTGCTCTATATGTACACACGTGAAACCTTATAACATGAAAATAATGTAACCAAAAACAACTTTTCTAACAACCACTTAAAAAAAGCCAGTACAGTTATATTAAAACCCTGGTAAGTACCATTTAAAGTTATGGCAGTTATACTCTTATGGCGCTGAGATTCTTAAATTTATCACTAGTCGTAACTAAATCATTGAATGTTGTTGATCTTGTTATACATATTCTTGTTCGTTGAACAAAAGGAGGGAGTATAGTTCCCCTTTCCAAGTTTCAAAAAAGAAAAGTTCCCCTTTTCCTATTTACTGTCTTCTGTTACAGTTAGAAGTTCAAATTTGGTACCTCTTTTGGGTTGTTTCCTTTCATGTTAACCTTCTGGTCTACACAACATCTGGACTCATATTATTAGCAATGATGTATAGGGTTAAGCAAGCAGACAACAATTGGTGGACTTAGGGAAGCTTTTCGAATGTCTGGTGAAATTGGGCATGGTATATTTTTCTTATAATTTGAACATTGTTATTCTTAGCATGCTTGTGTTTGTGCAATATTATTCTGATATAATTGCAGACTAAATTATAGCAAGAAGCACATACTATAGCAGAACACAGTAATTTTTGTCTCGAGTATTATTCATTCTATCAGAAAAACTATTGAACAAGTACATCTTCTAGTCAGGATTTTATTGTTTTCTGCTAAGACCCCTTAGCTATGAATAATGTATACCTTAAACAAGTCAAATCTTTTCAATTTTACCAGAAGAATCATTAAGGATAGCTTCCGTATACTTGTTTAGTG
Organism: Lolium perenne; assembly: GCF_019359855.2. Lineage (NCBI taxonomy): Eukaryota > Viridiplantae > Streptophyta > Magnoliopsida > Poales > Poaceae > Lolium > Lolium perenne. The sequence continues at coordinate 90,355,175 of NC_067245.2, read as the reverse complement.
AATCTTCCTTGGAAATATTTGAACTTAATCTTCCATTCAGCAAACCTGCTAGAATGAAATGGTTAGAATTTAAAAGGCACAAATTCTCTAAATGAAAACTCTAGAGGGGAAAAAAAAAGCTTGTCTGCGCCTTCTCCAGTGAACTAATGGTAGATAGATACCAGCAAATGATTATTCTGGCTTTTCTGTCCTTCAGTTAAGTTGGGTCAGTCCATGTTCAGTGCTCTCTCTTTTCAGTCTAAAGGTGTTAAAATAGTGTAAATTTCATGTACTGTGTTGTTAAATCTGGACTAAAAGTTCTTTTCAGTATTGTGCATCCTATGGGCCTTATTTAATGCTGATGGAGTTCTCTTTTGGCCAACCTTTCAGCATCATCTTCAAAAAGTTCAAGGTGGTATATGATCAACTCAAACCGTTCAGGTTCTCTGACAGTGCGTAAAGATGGCCGCAAAGTACTTCCTTCTTCAATAAAGCCATCTGCATCTTACTCCACACAAGCTTCAGAAAACAGACCAAATCAGGTTTGCTAGTTCTGTTGCTGATATAATTATTATTCAATATTGATTTCTTCAATATTTTCTTGCTTGTAGTGACTCTTGAAAATAATTTTGAGCAGTGACAATGTTGTCCATTTTCTTTGAATATGCTACCATGAATTTTCTGTGTATTGTGGAATATAGGTAATTCTTAACCATGTCACGTTGTGACCATTTGCAGTAGTGACAATGATAACTCTTGCATACATGCGTGAGCTTTACTATGCTTCTTTTTCGTTTTCATTAGTTCTAGTTCTGTTGGGATCGGTGCATCAAGAAGCTGCTGTGTCGCTATTGATTATGTATAGGCATTAGGCCCTAAAATGTAGGTTTTAACCAAGGAAAAAAATAGCGCGCTAAACAAAATAGCGTGACTGTTAGAGTACGTAATGGGCTTGGGCTGGCGGTATAGCCCGTTAGTCTTAGGGTTAATTAAAGATAAGGGTCGCTTGCTTAAGGGTCAAGTAAACCTCTCTATATAAGGAGAGGAAACGTATCAATCTAATCAAGCAAGAATTAAGAAGGAAATCCCTTTCCTCTTGCCCGGCTGTGGGCAAAAGGCCCCCGGCTGGCCTCCTCGCGCCCTCGCAGCCCTCTCTCTCCCTCCCAAACCCTAGCAGCCACATAACACTTGGTATCAGCTTTCCCGGGTTCGATCATGTCCAGCCCTCCACCAAGTTCTTCCCACCCGCCGCCGCCGTACTCCGACGTCCCCACCGTTCTCTCCCCGGCGGAGATCACCGCAGCCCTCCGCGATCTCGCCACCGCGGTCCAGGAGATCCACCTCTACTTGGCCAGCCCCTACGGGCCGCCGCCGGCCGCGCCACCAGCCGCCACCACCGGGCCGCTGCTCCTGCCGTGGCAGCCGCCGCATCTGGCGGTCTCCGCCGCGATCGCCGCCACCACTCCGCCCTGGTTGTCGTGGCCGTCCCAGCCCCGCGGGCCCCGTCGCGTCCGTGGCCTCGCTGCACTGCCGGCGCCGCAGCCACGGTTGCCGTGGCCGTCCCGACCCCTCACGGGCCCCGTCGCGGCCGTGGCCCCGGCTGCGACGGCCGGCGCCGCCGCCCTACCTCGGCGCCGGGGGTCCCTCTTCTCCGGCGACCGGCCGCCTTTTTCCCCTACCGGGACGACTGCGGCGGCAACAACGAATGCCGCCGCCGCCAACGCCGCCATTCTTGCTGTCCTCACCGACGCTGTCCCTGCCGTTCGGTGGGCAGCTGCAGCTGCAACAGCAGCTGCCGTCGCCACCAACACCGCAGCAGCAGCTGCTGCCGCCATCAACGCCGTCCCTGCCTTTCGGCGGTGTGGGAGCGACCATGGCCCTGGGCTCTACATCGACACCGCCCGGGATGCCCTTCCACCAGGTCCGTTTCCCTCCGTCGCCGTCACTGCTTCCGGCTTGGATCGCTATCCGCCACGTGTCGGCGGCGGTGAGGCTGCAGGCTGCTGCGCGCGGCCTCCTAGTGCGTCGGCGTGTACGGGAGATGCGTGATCTGCAGCTGCAGCTCCTCCAAGTTACGCTTTGTTGCGCAACGGACCTCGATCTCGTCCGCTGCATCGGGGATCTTGGGCGTGCGGTTTCCCCCACGGGCGGCGGACATGCTGTTTTTTCCGCGGGCAGCGACCTCAAAGTCTGCACCATCGACAGTCATCCGGCGGGGAGAAGGCATGGTGTCACCGACAGGAGCGCACCGCGTAGCACCACTGCATTCCGCTGCCGGCCGCCGCGCGGGCTCCTTTTGTCCCGCTGGTTTCCATGGGATCCAGCACGTCCGACGGGCGGATGGTGTCCACTTTATGTTAGGGGTCAACAATAAAGCGTCCCAGTCCATTTCAGGTTGAGAGTAATAAAATAAGCCGAGATGTAAAAGGCTCGTTTTTAGGTGTTAGGTTTGTATTGCGTCGAGTCATGGTGTGTTTAGGTTGCAGCTCGAGGACGAGCTGCATGTCCAGGTGGGGTGTAGTGTTAGAGTACGTAATGGGCTTGGGCTGGCGGTGTAGCCCGTTAGTCTTAGGGTTAATTAAAGATAAGGATCGCTTGCTTAAGGGTCAAGTAAACCTCTCTATATAAGGAGAGGAAACGTATCAATCTAATCAAGCAAGAATTAAGAAGGAAATCCCTTCCCTCTTGCCCGGCCGTGGGCAAAAGGCCCCCGGCTGGCCTCCTCGCGCCCTCGCAGCCCTCTCTCTCCCTCCCAAACCCTAGCAGCCACATAACAGTGACCTTCCAAAATATGCTATGAAGATTATAATGTGCTAATAGCACGCTATTTTACAAAATAGCGTTTCACAAAAAGTTAAAAAATAACAAATGTAGTATGTATACTAAGGATTTCAGCAGCTCAAAAATTATCCACATCACAACGATCAACAAATCAAATTGACAAAGTCCTAAGGGCACTGAAAGACAAAGATTTGTCAGTCCAACAAGTAGACAAGTAGATAACTAATTAACCTGCCAACATGCAAACAATTAAAGAGCCAACATGCGGTCATCATCTGATTCAGAAGAAGAACCGCATATTGCAGCTCATCACAATGAAAAACTAGAAGCAACTTCTTCTTAAGCAGATTGCATCAGTAGCTTTTACTCGTTGTGATGTTGATTCTTCTTCTTCAACATGTATGCGTTGTGTGAGGAGGAGTGAGAATTGTCGATGTGCTTCTGTGGTTTCCAACGAGTTGAATGGCTACGGTTAGAATAGGGATTTCAGAAGCTCGTGGGCCAAAAGATCCAAAATAGCTAGTCGGCTGCTCAATTTCCCTGTAAAAATAGCACCGCTACAACGCTATAAAAATAGCGCCGCTATAACGCTACGAAAAATAGCGCGCATAGCGCCGCTAATAACATGATTAGCGCCATAGCGACCCAAATGTGCATAGCGTAGCGTTCACTCTCCAAATACGCTAGCGCCGCTATAATGCCGAAATAGCGTGCTATTTTTTTCCGTTGGTTTTAACTAATGTTTGTTAGAATAGATTGTTAGTTGTTACTCAACTGCTATTGGAATGAATATACTGAAAAGATTCTCTTCGTTTGCCATATCAGTGTAGGTAATTGCTAGGTGTTTTACCGTCTTTTTGTTCATTATATCGATGTGGTGGTATCCTCGATTAAGCTCTTCACTTTACCTACACCAGATTTCTCGAGGAGGCATGAATTATTGATCTGATAGGACAAACTAATTCTGTTACTCATAGACTACAGTTTATTGGAAATCTTGAGTCTTGTCTGTTCTCTTCTTGTTATCCATTTTGACAACATTTATCTGTAGAAGAGTTCAGTATTGTGTATTTACTCTCCATCAACAATATTAATCACCTAACACCTTCATTTTCTGCTTTTGATGCCCACTGTTCATGCATATCTTCGTGGAAACTGTAATTTATCAGTAAACTATACTTTTATTGCTTTAATAGTTGTTTCATGTTTCCTGTTTCATTAATAAATTCTTCTTAGGGTGCATGTCATTCTGGGTCTTTTTTTACTGCTTATAGAAGATTGCCCTATTTATCCTCAGGAGAGAACAGACTTGACAACAACTGAAGATCCTTTTGATGCCCCTATCTATAATACTAGATGATACCCCGCGCGTTGCGGCGGGAATGGATAGATACATAATAACTTACCTGGCCAGTCAATCCGGTTAAAAAGTGGTTACAAAACTTGTAAAAAGTGGCTAAGAGTTGCAATTTTTCCTAGATCGTAAATTAGCACTACTTGCACAAAGAACCACCCCATCACTGTGACATTTATTTGTTATCTACAAAAATAAATATAAGCTTCCTTAGAACCTTTGATCTTCATCGAATAGCCACCACAATTTAGTTTGGAACTTCACAACCACAAAATGACCATATGAAATTTTGGAACACCTACCGCAGAAAATCTGCGATGAGTTCAGTAACCACAATCGTATATACATGTTATAATAAATAAAAGCGAAATCAGTGGAAGACAGCCTCACCTTAGGGATCATGGATAGGTCACCTATTGCCTCATCAGGCATGCTCTTATTCAGTGGCCATAATATTATCTCCCAATGAACTTCTTGTGAAGTATTCACTTTGCTAGTGAAACAAATAACAGATCATCAACTATGAGATGAACATTAGACCATGCTCTACTTGAGGACAACTGAAATTCAAAGCACCGACTTAGCTCCAATCGGTTCTTGCAACCAAACAACGGATCTATCAATCTTTGTTACCACTTTCTGATACTGATAATTTAGTGAGGAAAAATACGTCAGGAAGAACAAAGTGCGATTTTTCCAACGCATAATTGAACAAATAAAATTGCATAGATGAAGGGTCACAACACAGATGAGCACAACAATAATTCATCATCTTCTCCAAATGGGCTGGAAGCACCGTGCAAGAAAAGTTGTCTACATGTGAAAAATAAAAATTAGTTCAGACAAATGAAGCATCAATATGTATTTCATGAAAGCATATTATCTGCCCACCTCGGTGAGTCATTTCATGTATCAATTAATAATAGTATGAAAATCTGCACACTGCAAAGAAAATAGTGGCTACGATACTTCCTAACATAGTTACGATGTGTCTATATTGAGTTCTGATCACGTCGTAGTGAAATTGCAGTTCTTGTATGATGGCCTATCGGGAAGAGCACTTCCATACTAACCTGTTAGAAAGAACAAATGATAAACTTGTATACTAAAAGCTGCCAGGAACGGAAAAATTCCAAATTCAGAGAAAAATAGCAGTACCCCAGTGAGTGTAATGCAGAATACCCGTTGACAAATGACAGCAAAGTGGTACCACTGAAATAAATCCTGCTCAGGTGCAAGAAAATAAGCATATATTACTGATGCAAATAACGTGTCATGCTTGTCATTTTGGCAAGCACTTGGTGGGCATTACGTATCACAGTAGTATAGCTAAAAAGGTGAGAAAAAACAAAGAAATTTATTAGTTATCAATCAGACTTTTGTGGAACTAATAAAAAATAAAATTGCACTTCATAATTGAAGGAGATATATAGTACCTCATGTCCATGTAAATGATCAAAGTAGCCACCAGGGATATCTTCTACCTTATGTCCAAGTGATAGATCAGAATTAATCAAGGGCGTGTTACAGAGAGGAAATACACACTGAACAGGGAGGTGACATCCTCGTCACCGGGAATAGGAGGCGAAGCGGGACTCAGCAGACTAAGTAGGGAGTATCTATGTTGTCCTAGTTCCTCTCCTCTATCCTCCCATGTGCTGGAGAACGCCGGGAATAATCCTCAAGCGGCTGTGATATTGGAGGCAACGAAAGGCTTGGTCCTCGCCCTCGCCCAGCGCAAAAAAAATGGCAGAAGAGAAAACGTTAGAGATGCTTGCTGCTTCAGATGCTGCCATCAGTTTGAGCATGTGTCCTTTTGTAGGGTTGAAGAAGAATCGATTGCGGCTCATGAATTGTGGAGAAGAGGAGGAGATATAAGTGGATGAATTGTGGAAGAAGAGGAAGACATAGGGGCAGTCTGCAACTGAAAACAGATCTCGTGGAGAAGATGATAGGACGCAAACGCAACAATTGATGATTTATCAAAGAAAGTACAATAAGCATAAAAATGATGAGATGGCATGTAGGACTTTTTTTCTGATGAGGTGGCAAAATGCTTAGGTGGATAGCTTGCATGTTGAGAGAATTAAACGAAAGGCTTGGTCCTCGCCCTCGCCCTCTCCCAGCGCAAAAAAAATGGCAGAAGAGAAAACGTTAGAGATGCTTGCTGCTTCAGATGCTGCCATCAGTTTGAGCATGTGTCCTTTTGTAGGGTTGAAGAAGAATCGATTGCGACTCATGAATTGTGGAGAAGAGGAGGAGATATAAGTGGATGAATTGTGGAAGAAGAGGAAGACATAGGGGCAGTCTGCAACTGAAAAGAGAAGTCGTGGAGAAGATGATAGGACGCAAACGCAACAATTGATGATTTATCAAAGAAAGTACAATAAGTATAAAAATGATGAGATGGCATGTAGGATTTTTTTTCTGATGAGGTGGCAAAATGCTTAGGTGGATAGCTTGCATGTTGAGAGAATTAATCTTAGTGGGTTGCTCCAATTTAGATATTATAGATACCTGTGAAGCCAGTGACATTTGCTGAGGGGACATCTTACAGTGTTGTAATACTTGCTGGGCTTGGAGTTGCTGCGTTGGTGGGATATGCTGTTTGCAAAGAGCTTATATTTGAACCAAAAGAGTATGTCTTTTGCATTCTATTAATTTGAACTTAAGGATGCCAAATAGGACAATTTGTAAGAAACATGGTAAACCATACGGGCATATTTAGTTCCTAGCCACACATCTGCCAAACTTTGGCACAAGTGTGGCCGCTCATTGTTTCACTGCCACAGTTGTGTCAGAGGCCCCCATCTGTCATAGGCCACACAAGTGTGGCATGCCACACCTCCTTAGTAGCCTGCCCCACCTGTCGATATACTTATTATCTGGTGTATCACATAAGAAATTTTGTACGTCGATCTGTTTTCTACATGGCATGGTTGTTCTTGTTGCTTTATGGCTAAATATCCCTATGTGGTTTACGATATTGATTTTTCTGGAAATTGCCTGTGGTATCCCTGTTCAATCTGATTTGGAGATTGCTTAATGTTGCTACTATTGTACAGGTACACAATTTTCGGGAAAGCTCTAGCAAGAGTTCAGAGTGATAGTCAGGTTTGTGGGTGTTAGTGTTATTTTGATTTTCGCCTGGTACACTATTATTCATCTCTTAGTATACTTCGTATATTCGCATGATTTTTCAGGTTACGGCCAAAATTGGTTACCCTATAACTGGTTATGGTACGGAATCCAGAAACCGTGCAGCTCGGCAGCGCATTTACAACACGGTTTGGACAGACGAGCATGGTGTTGAACATGTGGAGGTAGCATAAATTCATGTCTCTACAATTTATTGATGTGCCTTCTTTAACTGTGCTGCTTACTTTTGCATCAAGATTATGGTAGTTAAGTCAATGAAAACATAGAAGTTTACTGTGAGGAGCTGCGGTCTCTACTCTTTAATGATGTGCATTCTTTAACTATGCTGCTTACCTGTGCATCACGATTATGGTAGCTGAGTCAATGGAAACATACAAGTTTACCACAAGGAGCTGCAGCAGTTAGTGTGACTCCTTCCTCTCCGATGATAGTTTGTTGGCAGCATTATGGCAATAAGAACTTGCAAACTACAACATTAGGAGAAAAACTAAGATTTTTTTTACTAGGACTCAGTAGTTACGATCAACAGTAATACTTTACAAGTATATAAATTTTAATATGTAATGGACCTTGGCAAGTTTATGTGCTTTCAGATGATGATCTGCTAGTTGGGAAGGGGGCACTAGGATGGCATTTGATATGAATTTATGCACTTCACGCAGTTGTGTGGCACCTCTTTGAACTTGGTTGATCAGTTGAAATTCACATGCATCATGTCAGGTGGGCTTTCTTATCCGAGGGCCGCATGGAGCTGGAAAGGTGCTTGCTGAGATGTTTAAGGATAACTCTGACAGGACATGGAAGTTCACATTTCTTGTCGTCAAGATTACGTCACCATGTCATGCAATGTGATGTTAGAATCGTACGTCCCAGCATAAGGATGCAAGAGACAAATTCAGCTAGCAGGGGCACATCCATGCGATACTATTTTTTTTTACATCCTATCTCATGTTTAATACCGGTCCTCAGTTTACAAAAATTCTGAATTTTGATCTTCCCAAAAGCATAAGTAGGATTGTGGGAAGAAGATGAACTACCGGATCGGCTGATCATCTCTAGTATCTTAGATATGGTGTACCGGGAAAGGACCATAATGTTACTTTGTTTAGCTGAAGGCCGTGTAGGGTTATGTAAAAATAACTCTTTCCAACCCCAATGTTCCTCAAACCTGGTACGGAGCACAAGTGATCCTTCATCTGTTGGGTTTTTTCTCATCCTTTTTAGGTGAGATAGTTTACCGTCGTCTATGGATGTTCATCCAAACCTCTGATGATTTCCAAATAGCAATAATGGTGTATTTTGTTACATTTTCAAATTCTTTCCAGCCCGAGGATTCATGGCATGCTCGTGAAGTGATCTAGATGACTCTTTAGCTGATCTCGTTACTCAGCTAATGGTTGATGTTTCGTGAGCATAGCAACTTCAGTGAACTGTCAGCCCTTACCGGAAGTTTGATCTTAACAACCAGCTTGGACTATGGAAAGATTTGGGAAGTTTTGCATATGTGAATTTATCCCTCTGTCGTGTGAAAGGATGGCCTTATTATGATGAAGTAGGTTTGCATATGACTAGCATAGAGACAGGTTTAAAATGACTTCATACGCTGCCTGTAATGTAAGAATAAAAAAGATAACACTTTAGATAAGCTAAAAATGGTTTTCAGGAGGCTCCCTTTTTTTTTTGGAACAGGCTCCCAGATCATACGCCTCATACTTGTACCGGTGGTTGACATTGTGTTCGTGCTAGTGACATTGTACTTTTTTTTATAAGCTGAGCTGGGAGTGACTGACTGTCTGATTGGTCCATTGGTGACATCGACGGCAATATTTTGGTTATTCCATAGAAGATGGACGGAGTTTTTTTTGGCTATTGGACACCAGTGCTCCCGTTGTTTTAAGAAAATAAAAAAAATCACATTTATGTGTTTTAAAAAAATTATAAAAAAATCATGGTGTAGCCAATGAATTATCCCATAAACGTGTCAAATTTAAATTTCAAATATAAAATATTCTGGGTTACACAAAAATGACAAATGTGTGATCTGGGCATGCATATTTCAAATCTCCAAATTTCAACAGATTTTGTCTTTTTCGTGTAGCGAATTTCATATTAAAATTTTACGCGCTTGTAGGTTACGTCATTTACTATATCCAAATTTATTTTTAGAATTTTTTTGAAATAAATATGTATGATTTTCCATTTTCTTAAATAGCAGGAGCACTAGTGTCCTAGAGTCAAAGACACTTTTCGATAGAAGACACGGGAGATACGATTATGTGCCAAGCTAGAAGATATCCTTTTCTTTTCTTGTCGTCCGATGCTCTTGTTTCTGCAGCGTGTACGCCACTGCAACTACATGACAATCCCATGAGCAAAGTGCCCACGCATAATGCAGCGAAATGAGATTCTGGTATTGCAATCTGTGAAAATATGCTGAAGGTGGCCACTTAATTTTTGTGTATGTGGTAACTAACTATTGAAGGTGATCGTGAATCGCGATAGGCCATACCGACCAGAACGTGATTGTACTCCTGAAACCAACTTTTCTCAAACCGTCACGACCACACCAAGCGCGCCGCCCCGGCAGCCAGCTTCTCCAAGGCCGCCATCATCCCCTCGCACTCGGCGACGATGGCCTTGTCCAGGCCGCTCCGTGTGACGGGCGCGAAGAACAGCCATGACGCGGTCCCCGCGACGAACGCCAGCGTGGCCGCCGTCGCCGCCGCGCGCGGCGGCCGCCACATCCCTCTCTGCCTCGCGCACCACCGCTCGGCCACCACGCACGCGCCATGCAGGACGAAGAACGCGGTGACCTCCCCCGTGCCGGCCTGGAGCGTGATGTAGTAGAACATGAGCTCGTGCATGAGGCCCGACACGAGGAACGTGGCGAGCACCCCCGCGGGGGCGCCGAGGCGGGCGCGCACGGGCCGGTACACGCTCGGCCGGAGCGCCCCGGGCACCATGAGGTTCCACCGGTGGCCCCAGAAGTCGCGGAGGGACGACGCCAGGTACGGCCGGTCGAACTGCGGCTCCAGCTCCGCGCCCAGCAGCGCGCGCGCGAACGCCGCGGCGGACGCCATGAAGAGCTCCAGCATCAGGTACACGTGCGCGCCGTCGAACGCCACCACGCCGTACTGCGGCATTCGCGCCCGGACGCGCCGGAGCGAGATGAGCGCCGCGAACAAGGCCGCCTTGGCCGCGTAGGACAGGAGGAACTCCGGAGGGAGGGACCGCGAGTTCTCCGCGCCTCTGTCCCGGAGCTTGATGGGGAGCGCGGCGCAGGTGACGAAGCGGACGAGTGGGAGGGCCGGGTGGAGGGGGCCGTGGCCGGCGGCGAGGAGGAGGAGCTTGAAGCCGCAGAGCCAGACGAGGAAGAAGGCGGAGATTGTGCGGAGGAGGATGGGAGAGAAGGTGAAGGGGAGGACTGGGAGGACGAGGAGCGCCGGGAGGAGCGCGGCCAGACGGGCGAGTCCGGGGACCACGCGCGAGGCGGCGAGGCGCGCGTAGGCCATGGCCGCGGCCACGGCGGCCGAGACCAAGGTGAGGCTAGTCAGCTCGGACGCCATGCCGCGTTCGATGAGCGCAGCTAGCCGCTGTTGAGAGCCTGAGATAGATAGTGAGATCTGGATGGAGTCCACTGTCTCAAATTGGTATCTGAAAAAGGTTTTAAACAAGGCAAACGCTTTAGTCTAAGATGCATCAGTTTTGTCAGTACTATCAGTATATCAGGTCATCTCCGCCCGGGTTACATCTGGGCATGGGCAGCCCGGCCCGGACGGCCCGGCCCGACCCGGCCCGAAAATCCCGGGCCGGGCCGGGTCGGGCTTGCACTTCGGGCCGGGCTCGGGCCTGAAATCGGAGCCCGAACGTCGGGCCGGGCCGGGCTCGGGCCTGCAGTTTCGCGCATTTTAGCCTGGTCGGGCCGGGCTTCTCGGGCCGGGCCGGGCTTTTTGGTCATTCGGGCCGGGTTCGGGCTTAAATTACAGGCCCGACGGTCGGGCCGGGCCGGGCTCGGGCTTGACTTTTTACCCGCGGGCTTTTTTAAGCCCGGCCCGAAGCCCGGCCCGGCCCGAGCTTTGCCCAGGTGTAGCCCGGGTACAGGTCATCGGGCGAAAATGCCGTCTGGTACCCCCTTCAGCGACCCAAATCTGGCTTAAAATTAAGTTAGGTTTGCCTCTGCGGACACTACACGGACATAATGGTTGTCCACCGGGTCTTTGCACGGGCCCGCCTTGCAGGGTACATATGATTCGTCTTCCGCAACATTACTTACCTCGGGCGGTACGCTGCAGCTTTTCAGGGTCGCGTTAATGGCGCGCCTCGGCTTCTCAAGCGTGCGCTGCTGGGCGGTGTCGCAGTGGCAGGACATTGAAGGCGAGATGGCGAGAACATTGTCGGCGCCCATTTCCGAGACCAACCATTGCCAGAGCCCGACCTATCCACCCGATCGACGCCATGGGGAAGAAATGCTAGCCGTTCCGCAAGACCAAGAACGACCGGCAAGAAGCCACAGGTCGGGCGGTACGTCCATATCGAGTTCACGTGCCGCCTTTCGGAGGAAAACCGGTCGGTGCCATGGCCGGACGCAAACCTGCTTGGAGGAGGCTGGTACCTCAACTCCAGGCGCGTTCCCCCCCCCCCCCCCACATGCCGCGCGAGGGCCGAGGGTGCCGAGAAAAGGTGCGCCGCCGCCGAGCGATCTTGCCGGCCAATCTCCGAGAAGATTCAGCGTAAGCGCTCAATTCCTACAACTGGACGCTGCACCTCCTCCACCGTTAGCGTACCGGCTTCCATGACCGGCGCCGGATTTCATCGACCTCTTCACCGACGACGAACAGTAGCCAGTAGCTAGTTTTAGCACGCCTTTATGGCCTTTTAAAAGTCTTTTAATGTTTTTATTAATGTAAATTATGACTTTCATGAATGGGAAAAAAGCATGCGTCGTGCCGCTGGAGCCACCCCCTCCCCCGACGCAAACGGACGAGCGGTCGATTTTGACCATTTGGGACGACGGATGTCCGAAATGCGTCGCCCCGCTGGAGATGCCCTCAGGTGCATGCCGACACAAATGGACACGAAGCGACCGTCTGGTTCAAACAAGCGTTTGTACCAGTCTAGCGGCCTAAGGCATAGTGTCTAAGGGCATCTCCAATGGAGCGACGCATTTCGGACGTCGAAAATATCCGCGCGTGTTCGTTTGCGTTGGCCCAAATGGTCAAAATCGACCGATCGTTTGTGTCGGGGGTGGCTCCAGCGGCACGGCACATTTATTTTCGATTTTGCATTTTTTTAACATGGAAACATAATTTACATAGTAAAAGAAAGGAAAATAAAAACCCTAAAATGTTTGCGCCTACTGGTTCTCGTCGTCGCTGTCGATCACGACGAGCTCTGGTACCACCCATGGCTAGTTAGGAAGCGGCGGAACATACGCCGGTGCCGTCGGCGGTGGTGGAGGTGGAGCAGCCCAGGCCGGTGGTGGTGCATGAGGTGGAGCAGCCCAGGCCAGTGGTGGAGGTGGAGCAGACCACTCCGGCGGAGGGGGTTGGGAAGCTCACTCCGGTGGTGGAGGTCGAGGCCCCCACGGGTTGTACGGCGGAGGTGGAGGCAGTGGTTGCACCGGTTGCATGGCCAAGTCCTGGAGCGCCAGTCGTAGGGCCTCTTCCTCCGTGAGGCCCGACGGCATGATGCCGGTAGAGTACTGGGGCAGCGGCGGCTGCACCGGTCGGTCCACCTCCGAGACGAGGACGCCGAGCCTCGTGATCTCGTTGTCTGTCATGTTGTCCGGGTACTCGAACTTCCAGCCCTCCGCCATGGCCAACTGCCATTCCTGGAAATGCACGCGACGTAGTCGTCGCTGTCGTCCTTGGGCTCCTCGTTGTGGTAGGCTAGCGCCTCATTGTAGTCCTCGTCGTCGTCGTTGTTCGGTGCAGGCACCGGCGCCTGCCGTGTTTGACGACGAGGCGCCGGTGGACGGTCAAAGGGGAAGTCCCTGTCGCCGAGGAAGCCCGCCCTCCTCCTCGGATCCTTCTCGGTCTCGCGAAAGGTGCGCCAGGTGTCAGAGTCGATGGCAAGTACCGCCGCCTACGCTGGATCTCGGTGCTCCTATATGGCTCGCGCGTAGGCACGGGCGAGACGGGCACTCGGAGGTAGCTCAGCTGCCAGCCGCTAGGCATGTGCACGTCCCCCAGCCGTCGCACGACGTCCAGTTCGCGTGCATCAGCCGCGCCATGCTGACGGGCAGCGGCACCCTGTGTGGCCGCTCCGCCTTCTTGGTGCCGCTGCCGAACATCTCGAATTCATTCTTCTTCTTCCCCATGGTGTTGCAGCAGCAGTGGTGGGAGTGGAGGTGTGGGCGATGGAAGGAACGATGCCGGTCGACTTTTAAGGCCACCTGCGCGCGCGAAACGATGCCATTGAAGGCGGCACATGAGCCTAGCCGCCGCCCGCAAGTGCGCACGCAGAAGAGGCTGTCGCGACATTGATGGCGAAGGCTGCGGCGCAGACACGGAAGCGCTGACCGCGAGAGCGATGCCCACGATATAGGCTCACTGCCTGGGGGGCCGGGGGAAAAGCGAGCGATCACATGGGGCGTTCGCGCAGCGTCCGCCACGACGGATCCCAGGCGCAAATATATGCCGAGTTTGCGTCGCTGCGGATGGCCCAGTCACTATGTGTCGCCCCGCTGGAGCGTGTTCCAGACGCATTTTCCCCGGGCGGACGCAAACGGTTGCTCAGCGTCCGTTTGTGTCGCCCAGTCGGAGATGCCCTAAGGGGCGACACATTTCGGACGTCCAAAATGTCCGCACGCGTCCGTTTGCGTCGGCTCAAATGGTCGAAATCGACCGCGCATCCGTTTGCATCGGGGGTGGCTCCACTGGCATGACGCATTTTTTTTGATTTTGCATTTTCAACATAAAAACATAATTTACATATTAAAGGAAAGGAAAATAAAATAAAAAACCTAAGAACGGATGCGCCTACTGGTCGTCGTCGTCGCTATCGATCACAATGAGCTCCGGTACCGGCCATAGCCAGTTGGCAACCGGCGGAACATACGCCGGTGCCGCCGGTGGTGGTGGAGGTGGAGCAGCCCACGTGGGTGGTGGTGGAGGTGGAGCAGCCCACGCCGATGGTGGCGGTTGAGCAGCCCAGGCCGGTGGTGGAGGATGAGTAGCCCATATCGGTGGTGGAGGTGGAGGCCCCTACGGGTTGTACGGCGGAGGTGGAGGCGGCGGTTGCAGGTTGCCTGGCCAATTCCTCGAGCGCCCGTTGTATGGCCTCTTCCTCCGTGAGGCCCAGCGGCATGATACCGGTGGTGTACCGGGGAAGCGGCGGCTGCACCGGTCGGTCCACCTCCGAGACGAGGACGCTGAGCCTCGCGATCTCGTCATCCATCATCGTCTTCGGGTACTCAAACTTCCGGCCCTCCGCCATGGCCAACTTCCATTCCTAGAAAATGTAGGCGACGTAGTCATCGCTGTCGTCATTGGCCGTCTCGTTGTGGTAGGCCAGCACGTCGCTGTAGTCGTTGTCGTCGTGTGCAGGCGCCGGGGGCTGCCATGTTCAACGACGAGGCAGCGGTGGATGGTCAAACGGGAAGTCCATGTCGCCGAGAAAAGCCCGCCCTCCTCGGATCCTTCTTGGTCTCGCGCCAGATGCGCCAAGTGTCGGAGTCAATGGCGTAGGCGGGATCGGCGCGGAGGTCCGGCGGCAGGTACCGCCGCCTGCACCGGAGCTCGGCGCTCATGTCTGGCTCGCGCGCATGCCATGTCCAAAACGGAGATAATGACCACGACGATGGCTGCCCGCGCGTGGGATCCGGATACCTGGCCGCCGAACATTAGCGAGGAGGAGGCCATTGTGATGGCAATGGCCAATAGCAAGCTCGACCAACTCGCTATGTGGGACGGCCTCGCCATCCAGCTTCACTAGTCGTTGCTTGCGTAGGGGAGGCCGTCGGCTCCTCCGGCCACACCGACACGTACCCACGCGTGTGGCGTATCCTCCTCCTTCGACGGCCTTGGATCCGTGGCCACCTTTACCACGGCCTCCTGCTCCACCGATAGCCTGGCAGCAGTCACCGCAGGCTCCCCTTCCTCCTCCACCGCTAGTTCATCGGCCTCATAAGCAACGACAAGCAGTAGTCCATAGCTAGGTTTTAGCCGGCCTTGCTGGCCCTTTTTAATTTCTAACCTTTTTGATGTATTTTTACAATTATGTAAATTATGGGCTTTTCAATGGAAAAAATATTATGCGTCGGGCCGCCGAGGATACCCTAGAAAAAACGGATGTGCGGTCGACTTTGAGCATTTGATCTGACACAAATGAACGCATGTGGTTAATTTTACCGTCTGAGTTGGGTCGCTCCGCTGGTGATGCCCTTAGGGCATCTCTAGCGGCGCGACGCAAACGTACGCTGAGCGACCGTTTGCGTCCGCCTTGATCGAAAATGCGTTTGGCACCATCTCCAGCGGCGCGACGCAAAGTGAAACCTGCCGCATATTTGTGGCTGGTTTGCGTCTCTGCGGAGGCGCAAAGTGTCCGCTCGCGTCTCCACCGGGCCCGCCTGGCAGCGAGTCTGCATCGAGGGCATCGCTTCGGCGGTCAGCGCTTCCGCGTCTGCGCCGCAGCCTTCGCCATCAATGGCGCGGTTGCTTGTTCTGCGCGCGTACTAGCGAGCGGCGGCTGGGCTTCTGCGCCGCCTTCAATGCCATCGTATCCCGCGCGCGGCCGCCCTTAAAAGTCCACCGGCCGCGTTCCTCCTTCGCCCACACCTCCGCCACTCGCACCAGCACCGCCGCAGCACCATGGGGAAGAAGAACGACTTCGAGGCCTCCGGCAGCGGCAGCAAGAGGGTGCCACTCCCCGTCACGCTGGGGAGGCTCATGCACGGCAAATGGTTGCCGTGCGAGGCCTGGTCCGGCGTGAAACTGCCTGGCGGCTGGCGGCTCAGCTGTCGCCGGGTGCCCATCCCTCCAGTCCCTGCGCGCGAGCCTGGTCGGAGCGTGGAGATCCGGCGAAGGAGGCGGTACCTGCCGCCGGACCTCCGCGTCGATCCGGCGTACGCCATCGACTCCGAAAGTTGGCGTACGTATCTATCGACCGAGATGGATAGGAGAAGAAGGGCGGGCTTCATGGGCGACAGGGATTTTCCCTTCGCGGCTGCACCGCCAACTCGTCCACGAAGACAGGAGGCGCCGACGCGCGCGCAGTACAACGACGACGACCGCAACGACCACGACGACAACCGCAACGACCACGACGACGATGCCTATGATGACAAAGACGGCTAAATCGAGGCGCTCGCGTACCATAACGAGGAGGTGAAGGACGATAGTGACGACTACGTCGCGGCCGTCTTCCACGAATGGCAGCAGGCCATGGCGGAGGGCCGCAATTTCGAGTTTCTGGAGAACATGACGGACGACGAGATGGCGAAGCTCGGCGTCCTCGGCTCTGAGAACGACGCGCCTGTGCAGCCGCCACTGCCCCGCTACGCCACCGACGTCATGCCGCCGGGCCTATCGGAGCATGAAGCCCTTCGACAGGCGCTAAAAGACTTGGCGGCGCCACAACCGCCGCCGTACAACCCCTGGGCTCCTCCTCCACAGTCTCAGCCCTGGGCGCCTCCTCCACCGCCGCCACAGCCGTATCCCTGGGCGCCTCCACCGCCGCCACAGCCACAGCCCTGGGCGCCTCCACCGCCGCCACACCCGCGGCCCTGGGCGCATCCACCTCCAGCATCGCCGGCGTGCCCGACATACGCTCCCCCGGATGGCAACTGGCCGTGGGCGATACTGGAGCTCATCGTGCTCGACAGCGACGACGAGAAGCAGTAGGCGTTAGGGTTTTTTTCATATTTAAACTATGTAAATTATGTTTTCATGTTTAAAAAATGATTCGGCCAAAAAATGCGTCGTGCCGCTGGAGGCCATTTCGACCGACGCAAACGGACGCGCGCGAACGCTAAAATGCGTCGCGCCGCAGGAGATGCGCTTAGGGGCTGACGTGGGAACTGCAGATTTGCTGCTTAGGTGATTTTGCCGGAAGTGCCACAACGTTTCTCTCCAATTGCCCACGTGCCATCCGTAGGTTAGTTCGTAGGACTATTCCGTAGGTGTAGTATTGTTGTAGTAGTATTGAGTCATATCAGCCATTGACTACAGGGTTATTTATGCCTATCTTTATTTACGAAGTCATGATAAAGATTTGATTTCTTACCACCGAAGTGTAACCCTGGTCGATCACCACGATCCATGCGGCTCCATCAAGATCCAGACTTTTTTCTTGTCCACAAATGGAACGAGTTGAGTGAAAAATAGTGATAACAAAATTAGGTAGTTACCCTGCAGGTGAACTTGTGAGGTACTGCACGGTAAATAAAAATATAGACCGAGAGCATGGGCGCTAGGAATTGTTCCCAGCTGTTTTGGCTAATTGTCGGTATTTTTTTCTGGCACCGACGCATGAGTTGGAGTCTAGACCTTGAACATTGAGTGCAAAATATGGCTTACCAAGCTGCCGACGCTTGCGCATGCCGTAACTGCAATTTTAAGCTCCTTTGTACCGGCATAGAAAATTGACATTTGCGACAATCTATCATGCTCTAGACTTTGATTTCTATGATGCAGTGACGTCCCACTAGTTTCAGTCCCTAAGCATTGCAGCTTAGCACTTCTACTCACATCAGTATCATTTCCAGAAATCAAAATAGTGTGCAAATATTGTTCAGCAAACTGCTCCCAAAGCTGGAGCTGGAAGACTCATCTGGGCGAAAGCTCCGTGATCGACACTTCGTTCGAAGACATCACAGTTGATTTTTCTGTGAGCGGATAGGCTTCCGAGTACGCAGTTGAGCTTTGATTGACGCTGACCTCCTGGATCCAGAACGCCGGCCTGGACAGAAAAGGGAGACGGACAGTGTGGCTGCTGAACATGATATTCACCGACGACATCGCCGGCCTGCTCGCCGGTTTTCTCTGCATGCACAGGAGCCCGAGGTGGATGCACTTGAGAATCTGGTCGACGGGAGGACGGTTGCTCAGGGATGGATCGATCAGCTCGATGACGTTTCCCCGAGTCCAGTGCTCCCATACCTGCAGCAAATTCGGCAAGGGTATTCAGACATTGCTTCCAGAATCTGGCCGCGTGCAGAGTTCATACGTGGACATGCTTCAGGTGCTCACAAGATTCAAGAGATCGACGTCTTGCTCAGTGTTACACGAGCCACTGTTTCTTGTGCCGGTGACGATCTCTAAGACCAAGACGCCGAAGCTAAACACGTCCGACTTGATGGAATACTGACCGCGCATGGCGTATTCAGGCGCCATGTATCCGCTGGGATTGAAACAGAACTTCAGAACCTGATTTAGCTCTGGTGTTTTCTCAGTGAAATATACCTTCTGACATGCTTACTATGTTCCGGCGATACGACGAGTCATATCCTCTAATTGATCCCCTCCGAATATCTTTGCTAGGCCGAAATCATAAATTTTGGGATTGAAATCCAAATCTAGCAGTACGTTGCTCGCTTTGTGGTCACGGTGAACTATCTTCAGTTGAGAATCTTCATGGAGGTATTGTAAGCCTCGAGCGATTCTATTGATAATCTTGAACCTCTTTCCCCAATCCAGCTCTTTCTTTCTCTCAAAATCTGTGGCCCAAACAAGATTACCATTGTACCGTAAATTTGGTGGCACATGTGTTACTCATGTGAACAATAAAATGCTAGCGAGAAAACTTACCGAAAATAATGGTATCAAGGCTTCTGTTGGGCATATATTCATACACAAGTATTTTCTCTGTTCTTCCAAGCAACGAGTGATACACAAAATCGCGTTTATTGCAAAAAAGAAATATCATAAAAACAGCTAGGGCAACCACACCAGGGATTACATGACACATTTATGCAACACTAATCATATCGTTTAATAGTCATCCTAAAGGGTCCCTGAGATAGAAGCCTTTTTTATAAGGGGGCAAGGGAGCAAAGGGGGTAAGAAAAACACCGTCTCCTCCAACTGAATGTGTGAGATGTTTTTTTTTTCGATAAAGGGTATTTTATTACTTGTGATAAGCAATTACATCCAGCCTCTGCATAACCAGGATGCACACAGCTGTTCAAGTGTCTGGAACGAACAATATATGAAAAAAGGCGAAATACATATCGAGACGATGAATTATATAACGCCTAAGGAGAGGGTGGAGCTTCAATCCGTAGACTATGCTGCCACCCATGTAGGGAAAAAGTATCCCTCGCCGTAGCCTCCAACCGTGTACAGACCTCCGTAAATAGGTCTCGGTTCTCCGTCCGCTGAAGAGGTAACCATGAACGGAGAATACCTGTACATCTGTAGATGACCTGCAACAAAGAACAGTTTTTATCGTTAAAAATCTTGTCATTTCTACTTAGCCAAAGCGCCCAGATAACTGCTAGCGCCCCCACCCTAAGAAGCAACTTAAACCTTGAATCAACACCGTGAAGCCAATTGCCAAAGACATTTGCCACACTAGTCGGGGGATACAGGGTAGACGCTACTTGGATGACTGACCATATAGATCTCGCAAAACTGCACTGGAAGAATAGGTGTTTGATGGTTTCATCATGATGACAGAAAACACACCGTGAACTTCTGTGCCAGTTCCGCTTAACAAGATTATCTTTAGTAAGAATAACTCCTCAACGAAGGTACCATCCAAAAATCTTAATTTTTAATGGTATCTTCATCTTCCAAATTTTCTTATTATTATCAACTGGTAAATCAGAATGAAGGATTGCATTGTATAAAGATTTAACTGAGAAAGAGCCATCTACATGAAGATTCCATCTAAATTCATCCGGTTCAGGGGATAAGTGAATATCACCCAATCGTTGAACTAGAGTATTCCATGTTATTAGCCTTTGTCCAAGTAAAACCCGTCTGAACGTCACATTCGGTGGTGAGGTAGCCATAACTGTAGCAATGGTATCCCCTTTGCGACGAACAATACTATACAAAGCAGGATATTGTTCACTCAGGGAAGCATTGTCCAGCCAAACATCTTCCCAGAACCGTATCTGTGCTCCATTCTTAATAGAAAAAGTACCATGACGAAAGAAGATATTTTTAGTCGCCATGAGACCGGCCCAGAAGTGAGAGTCCCCGGGTTTTCAAACCACTTGGGAGAGCGTCTTCGAGCCAATATACTTTCTCCGAAGAATAGTTTGCCAAATCCCATTCTCAGTAAGAAGCTTAAAAAGCCATTTACCTAGCAGAGCAGAATTCTTAACCTCCAGGTCATGAACTCCAAGTCCGCCTTGATCTTTGGGACTACACACTATACTCCATTTAACCAATCGATATTTCTTTTTCTCGTTGTCCACTTGCCAAAAGAATCTGGATCGATAATAATCGAGTTTATGCAGAATTCCTTTCGGCAGAAGAAAGAATGATAACATATACAGTACCATATTTGTTAGTACCGAGTTAATGAGCACCAATCTTCCTCCTAGGGACAACAATTTGCCTTTCCAACTACTAAGGCGTTTCTGTAATCTTTCTTCCACAATCTTCCATTCAGCAAGTGTAAGTCTCCGATAGTGAATCGGAATACCCAAATACCGAATAGGAAAATGGCCTTGCCCACAACCAAACAACTCTGTATATTGAGTCATATCGTTTTGGGCATCGCCGAAACAGATGAAAGAACATCTCTCACATTATGTTTTGTGTGTTTGATGTCAATATATGTGATACACTAATGTTTGTTTAAGTGGTACAGGGATTACATAGATACATGTTCATGTGTGTTGGATGTGGTCAGTCTGTCAAAAGAAAACAGCAAAAAGTTCATCAGGCCGGATAATCCGGGCCGGATATTGTGGAAATATCCGGCCCCCAGTTTTCGGCTAAGTCCTTGAGGAAAAACAAGTCCGGAGAGGGGGCGGCCATTTGCCCGGATCTTATCCCGGTTTTGTCCCAGGGCCGGAATCTCCGGGCCGGACATTTTGGAAATATCCGGCCCTCGATTTTGGCTAAGGACACGAAGAAAAACAAGTGCTGGCAAGGGGCCGGACATTTGGCCGGATGGTGTCATACTTTTGTCCCTGAGGCCGGCTTATCCGGGGGGGCGGATTATCCGGCCCTTACTTAGGCCGGAATATCCGCCCCCCCCGGAAGCTGCAACGGCTCATTTTCTGGGGGGGTATAAATACCCCCCTTCTTCTACCTTGGATGCTTGCTCAATCATTGCACAAGAAATCTGCCAAGCCACCTCCATTAGAGCCACCTCAAGAAACACAAGATTTGCAAGATCTCCTTCCTCCCCCAACCAAAGCTCTTGATCTTTGGAGATTCGAAGGAGAAGACACCGATCTGAATCCTCACCGAAGCGTTTTTCATTTCCCCCTCTCTTGTTTGAGGGATCTCATGCTAGTGTTCCTATTTGGTTCCCCAGTTGATTTGTGTTGATGTGTTGTTGTTGATTGTTGTATTGTTACAGATTTGGGAGCCTCCAATTCAGTTGTGGATGTGTGCCCCAAGAACCTTGTAAAGGCCCGGTTTCCGCCTCGAGGAAATCCCTTAGTGGAAGTGGGCTAGGCCTTCGTGGCGTTGCTCACCGGAGATCTGAGTGAAGCCTTCGTGGCTGTTGGTTTGGCTTTCGTAGCAACCACACTCCTCCAAACGTAGACGTACCTTCTTGCAAAGGAAGGGAACTACGGGAATCATCTCCGTGTCATCGCGTGCTCCACTCTCGGTTACCTCTATCCTATTCTATCTCTTATTGCTTAGCTATATCTTGCTTAGTTGTTTGCCTTGTCATATAGGTAAATTCACTTAGTTGCATATCTAGAGAATTTACCTTTGTGTCAAGCCTAAATTGAAAAAGAACTAAAAATTGGTTAGCACCTATTCACCCCCCCCCCCCCTCTAGGTGCGGCATACGATCCTTTCAATTGGTATCAGAGCCTCGGCTCTTATTTCGGGCTTAACCGCCTAAGAGTATGCCGGACGATGGACCTTCGGAAGGGGAGGCTAGGTCGGTCACCATGGATGATATCAATTCGTTGAAGTCATCCATGGATGCTCAAATGGAAAGCATGAGAAAAGTGATTTCCGAGCTTTTGACTCCTCCCCGTCCCGTGGCTCCCACCATAGAGGTTAATGTCACGGATGCGGTAGTAGAGGGTGATACTTCGGTATTACCTTCCGCTACCACACCCGAGGATGGTGATAACTTAAACACTATCAAACCCCCCATTGCATCTCCCAAGGGAACTAGTGGAAGTGAGAGCTACAATCGAGTACCTCCACCTTTTCTATCTCCCGATATACCGGTTCCCCATCCTCATATAAACATCCGGGGCGACCCACCTAAGTTTTCCGTTAATGATTACGATACTTGGAAATTTGAGTTTAGCTCACATGTTCGCAGTGCCTCCAATGAACTTTGGAGAATCATCGTGGAAGGCTTCAAGCCTTACAACCCCGACAAGTTGACTAGAAGAGAAGCGGTTGATAGTCAACTCAACAACACCGCCTTGCACATGATTCAAACTGCTATGGGGACAAAGGAGTTGTCTCGTGTTCGGCATTTCACCACCGCCAAGGATGCTTGGGATGGTTTGGCCGCGAGTTGCATTGGAAGTGAGAGCACAAGAAGGAACAAGTATAATGCCCTTCGGAATAAAGCCGAGGCTACCGAATGAAGATCATGAAGATATGTATGGAAGACTTCTCACCGTTGCCGACTCCTTCCG
Source organism: Lolium perenne (assembly GCF_019359855.2). Classification (NCBI taxonomy): domain Eukaryota; kingdom Viridiplantae; phylum Streptophyta; class Magnoliopsida; order Poales; family Poaceae; genus Lolium; species Lolium perenne. The sequence continues at coordinate 90,332,160 of NC_067245.2, read as the reverse complement.
GAATGTTGGAGCCACTCACATTAATGATTCTTGGATCAAGGAGAAGTACATTGAGTGCATGATGCCATTTGAGCCTATTGATGTCAAGACTCTTGTCGGAAGAGAATGCTATGCCTCCCTCACCTCTCAACAAGCCGTGCACGAGATGCAAGCGCTCAAAGTGCTTGAGCAAAACTCTCATGATTCCTGCAATCGTGCCATTGGGATGACAAAAGGGTCCAACCTTGCCTTGGTGGTCAACTCCCGTGAAGAAGTGATTCATCAAGAATCTTATAGGGCATCTTGGAGCATGACCTATCCGGAAGACTTGGAACACCACTACCATGTGAAGGAGATATGCCCAAGAGGCAATAATAAAAGTGGTTATTATATATATCTTTATGTTTATGATAAATTTTTATATGTCATGCTATAATTGTATTAACCGAAACATTAGTACATGTGTGATATGTAAAACAACAAAGAGTCCCTAGTATGCCTCTTAACTAGCTTGTTGATTAATGGATGATTAGTTTCATAATCATGAACATTGGATGTTATTAATAAACAAGGTTATATCATTGTATGAATGATGTAATGGACACACCCAATTAAGTGTAGCATAAGATCACGTCATTAAGTTATTTGCTATAAGCTTTCGATACATAGTTACCTAGTCCTTATGACCATGAGATCATGTAAATCACTTATACCGGAAAGGTACTTTGATTACACCAAACGCCACTGCGTAAATGGGTGGTTATAAAGGTGGGATTAAGTATCCGGAAAGTATGAGTTGAGGCATATGGATCAACAGTGGGATTTGTCCATCCCGATGACGGATAGATATACTCTGGGCCCTCTCGGTGGAATGTCGTCTAATGTCTTGCAAGCATATGAATAAGTTCATAAGAGACCACATACCACGGTACGAGTAAAGAGTACTTGTCAGGAGACGAGGTTGAACAAGGTATAGAGTGATACCGATGATCAAACCTCGGACAAGTAAAATATCGCGTGACAAAGGGAATTGGTATCGTATGTGAATGGTTCATTCGATCACTAAAGTCATCGTTGAATATGTGGGAGCCATTATGGATCTCCAGATCCCGCTATTGGTTATTGGTCGGAGTGAGTACTCAACCATGTCCGCATAGTTCGCGAACCGTAGGGTGACACACTTAAAGTTGGATGTTGAAATGGTAGAACTTGAATATGGAATGGAGTTCGAATATTTGTTCGGAGTCCCGGATGAGATCCTGGACATCACGAGGAGTTCCGGAATGGTCCGGAGAATAAGATTCATATATAGGAAGTCATTTTATGAGATTTAAAATGATCCGGAAGGTTCTATGGAAGGTTCTAGAAGGTTCTAGAAAAGTCCGGAAGAAACCACTATGGAAGGCGGAGTCCCAAAGGGACTCCACCTCCATGGCCGGCCAACCCTAGAGGGGGAGGAGTCCCAAGTGGACTCCCCCTATGGGGGCCGGCCACCCCCCCACATGGAAGTGGGGAATCCCACCCCAAGTGGGATTCCCACCTTGGGTAGGTTTCCCTATCACATGGAAGGTTTTGGGTTCGGGTCTTATTCGGAGACTTGTAGTCCAACACTTGGGGCTTCCACCTATATAATGAGGGCCAAGGGGAGGGGGCCGGCCACCCCAAGAACCACCAAGGTGGCCGCACCCCTTAGTGGCCGGCGCCCCCCTCTCCCCAAACCCTAGCCGCCCCGCTCCTCCACTTCCCGCACGCTTAGCGAAGCTCCGCCGGATTTCTCCACCACCACCGACACCACGCCGTCATGCTGTCGGATTCAATAGGAGCTACTACTTCCGCTACCCGCTGGAACGGGGAGGTGGACGTCGTCTTCATCAACAACCGAACGTGTGACCGAGTACGGAGGTGCTGCCCGTTTGTGGCGCCGTGATCAAGATCTTCTACGCGCTTGGCAAGCGGCAAGTGAACGTCTACCGCAGCAACAAGAGCCTCATCTTGTAGGCTTTGGAATCTCTTCAAGGGTAGACTCGATAATCCCCTCGTTGCTACCGTCTTCTAGATTGCATCTTGGATTGGATTGCGTGTTCGCGGTAGGAAATTTTTTGTTTTCTATGCAACGTTATCCTACAGTGGTATCAGAGCCGTGTCTATGCATAGATGGTTGCACGAGTAGAACACAATGGTTTTGTGGGTGTTGATGCTCTTGTTATATTTAGTTTGAGTACTTTGCATCTTTGTGGCATAGTGGGATGAAGCGGCTCGAACTAACTTTACATGACCGCGTTCATGAGACTTGTTCCTCGTTCGACATGCAACTTGTATTGCATAAGAGGCTTTGCGGGTGTCTGTCTCTCCTACTATAGTGAAGATTCAATTTACTCTTCTATTGACAACATTAGTATCAACGTTGTGGTTCATGTTCGTAGGTAGATTAGATCTCTATCGAAAACCCTAAACCACGTAAAATATGCAAACCAAATTAGAGACGTCTAACTTGTTTTTGCAGGGTTTGGTGATGTGATATGGCCATAATGTGATGATGAATATGTATGAGATGATCATTATTGTATTGTGGCAACCGGCGGGAGCCTTATGGTTGTCTTTAAATTTCATGTTGAGTAGTTTTTCAAAGTAGTTGTAATAGTTGCTACATGGAGGACAATCATGAAGACGGCGCCATTGACCTTGACGCTATGCCGACGATGATGGAGATCATGCCCGAAGATGATGGAGATCATGTTCGTGCTTTGGAGATGAAGATCAAAGGCACAAAGACAAAAGGGCCATATCATATCACATATGAACTGCATGTGATGTTAATCCTTTTATGCATCTTATTTTGCTTAGATCGCGACGGTAGCATTATAAGATGATCCCTCACTAAAATCTCAAGATAATAAAGTGTTCATCCTTAGTAGCACCGTTGCCAAGACTTGTCGTTTCGAAGCATCTCGTGATGATCGGGTGTGATAGAATCAACAAGTGCATACAACGGGTGCAAGACAGTTTTGCACATGCGGATACTAAGGTGACCTTGACGAGCCTAGCATGTACAGACATGGTCTCGGAACACGTGATACCGAAAGGTAGAGCATGAATCATATGGTTGATATGATGAACACTTTGAGTGTTCGCCATTGAAATCACACCTTGTCTCGTGATGATCGGACTTAGGTGCGGTGGATTTGGTTCGTGTGATCACTAAGACAATGCGAGGGATATTGTTTTGAGTGGGAGTTCACTTAGATTTTTAATTATGTTGTATTAAAATTTGAACTCAATTTGTCATAAACTTAGTCTAAACTTTTGCAAATATATGTTGTAGAGATGGCGTCCCCAATCAATTTTAACCAGTTCTAGAGAAAGAAAAACTTAAGAGCAACGGTAGCAACTTCACCGACTGGTTCCATCATGTGAGGATCTTCCTCTCTGGCGGAAATCTGCAATATGTGCTTGATGCACCGCTAGGTGACCCTCCTGCAGAAACTGAAACCGATGAAGTAAAAGTTGTTTACGAGACTCGGAAAACTCGGTACTCTCAAGTTCAGTGTGCCATCCTGTGCAGTATGGAATCCGATCTTCAAAAACGTTTTGAGCACCACGATCCTCATGAATTGATGAAAGAGCTGAAAGCTATTTTTGAGACTCATGCGGCCGTGGAATGCTATGAAGCATCGAAACATTTCTTCAGCTGTATGATGGAAGAAGGCAGCTCCGTTAGTGAGCACATGCTCGCCGTGACCGGGCATGCGAAGAAACTCAGTGACTTGGGAATAGTGATTCCTAACAGGTGGGATTAATCGTGTCCTTCAATCACTGCCACCAAGTTACAAGAACTTTGTGATGAACTACAATATGCAGAACATGAACAAGGAGTTACCTGAACTCTTTGGCATGCTAAAAGCTGCTGAGATTGAGATCAAGAAAGAGCACCAAGTGTTGATGGTCAACAAGACCACCAGTTTCAAGAAACAGGGCAAGTCTAAGGGAAAATTCAAGAAGGGTGGCAAGAAAGCTGCCACGCCTCCTATGAAACCTAAGAACGGCCCTAAGCCTGATGCTGAGTGCTATTACTGCAAGGAGAAGGGACACTGGAAGCATAATTGCTCCAAGTATCTGGCTGATCTGAAGAGCGGCCTTGTCAAGAAGAAGAAAGAAGGTATATCGATATACATGTTATAGATGTTTATCTCAACGGTTCTCGTTCTAGTACCTGGGTATTTGATCTTGGTTCGGTTGCTCATATTTGTAACTCGAAACAGGAACTAAAGAATAAACGAAGACTGCGAAAGATGAAGTGACGATGCGCGTTGGAAACGGATCCAAAGTCGATGTGATCGATGTCGGCACACTTCCTCTACATCTACCTTCGGGATTAGTTTTAAGCCTAAATAATTGTTATTTTGTACCCGCGTTGAGCATGAACATTATATCTGGATCTTGTTTAATGCAAGACGGTTATTCATTCAAGTCTGAGAATAATGGTTGTTCTATTTTTATGAATAATATGTTTTATGGTCGAGCACCTGAAAAGAATGGCTTATTTCTGTTAGATCTCGATAGTAGTGATACGCATATACATAACATTGATGCTAAGCGAATTAAATTGAATGATAATTTTACTTATATGTGGCACTGTCGTCTTGGTCATATTGGAGTGAAACGCATGAAGAAACTCCATACCGATGGATTACTTGAATCACTTGACTTTGAGTCACTTGATAGATGCGAAGCATGTCTAATGGGAAAAATGACTAAGACTCCATTTTCTGGTATGATGGAGCGAGCTACTGACTTATTGGAAATCATACATACCGATGTGTGCGGACCAATGAGCGTAGCATCGCGCAGTGGTTATCGTTATGTTCTAACCTTCACAGATGATCTGAGTAGATATGGGTATATCTATTTCATGAAACATAAATCCGAAACTTTCGAGAAGTTTAAGGAATTCCAAAGTGAAGTAGAAAATCAACGTAACAAGAAGATTAAATTTCTACGATCTGATCGTGGAGGTGAATATCTGAGTTATGAGTTTGGCATGCATTTAAAGAAATGCGGAATACTTTCACAATTGACACCGCCGGGAACACCACAACGAAACGGTGTGTCCGAACGTCGTAATCGAACTCTCTTAGATATGGTTCATTCTATGATGTCTCTTACTGATTTGCCGTTATCATTTTGGAGTTATGCATTAGAGACAGCCGCATTCACTTTAAATAGAGCACCATCAAAATCCGTAGAAACGACACCGTATGAATTATGGTTTAACAAGAAACCTAAGCTGTCGTTCCTGAAAGTTTGGGGTTGCGAAGTCTATGTAAAGAAGTTACAACCGGACAAGCTAGAACCCAAAGCGGAGAAATGCGTCTTCATAGAATACCCTAAGGAAACTATAGGGTACACTTTCTATCACAAATCCGAAGGCAAAATCTTTGTTGCTAAGAACGGAACCTTTCTTGAGAAAGAATTTCTCACTAAAGAAGTGACTGGAAGAAAAGTAGAACTCGATGAGATTGATGAATCTATACTCATTGATCGTGAGTAGCGAAGATATCGGAAAGCTGTTCTGTACACTTTGCACCGCAACGAGAGGAAGCTAATGATAATGATCATGAAACTTCGAACGAGGAAACTACTGAACCTCGCAGATCGACAAGGGAACGTGCCACTCCTGATTGGTATGATCCTTGTCTAAATGTCATGATTGTGGATAACAATGATGAGGACCCTGCGACGTATGAAGAAGCGATGATGAGCCCAGATTCCAACAAATGGCAAGAAGCCATGAAATCCGAAATGGGATCCATGTATGATAACAAAGTATGGACTTTGGTAGACTTACCTGATAGCCGAAAGGCTGTCGAAAATAAATGGATCTTCAAGAGAAAAACAGATGCTGATGGTAATATTCTGTCTATAAAGCTCGACTTGTCGCAAAGGGTTTCCGACAAATTCAAGGAGTTGACTACGATGAGACTTTCTCACCTGTAGCGAAGCTAAAATCTGTGAGGATTTTGTTAGCAATAGCTGCATTTTTCGATTATGAGATTTGGCAGATGGATGTCAAAACGGCGTACATTAATGTATACATTTAGGAAGAGTTGTATATGGTACAACCCAAAGGTTTTGTCGATCCTAAAAATGCTTACAAAGTATGCAAACTTCAGCGTTCAATCTATGGACTGAAGCAAGCATCAAGAAGTTGGAACCGACGCTTTGATAAGGTGATCAAAGACTTCGGGTTTATACAGTGTCATGGAGAGGCATGTATTTACAAGAAAGTGAGTGGGAGCTCTATAGCATTCCTGATATTATATGTAGATGACATATTATTAATTGGGAATGATATAGAACTATTAAGCAGTGTAAAAGGTTACTTGAATAATAGTTTTTCAATGAAAGACCTTGGTGAAGCATCGTATATATTAGGCATCAAGATTTATAGAGATAGATCAAGACGCCTAATAGGGCTATCACAGTACATACACGGACAAGAGTCTAAAGAAGTTTAGAATGGACGAAAGCAAGAAAGGGTTCTTACCTATGTTACCAGGCAAGGTCTTGAGTAAGACTCAAGGACCGGCTACGGCAGAAGAAAGAGAAAGGATGAGTAATATCCCCTATGCCTCGGCAGTAGGATCTATCATGTATGCCATGCTATGTACTAGACCGGATATAGCACATGCTGTTAGTTTGACTAGCAGATATCAAAGTGATCCAGGAATGGATCACTGGATATGATCAAGAATATCCTAAAGTACTTGAAAAGAACTAAGGATATGTTTCTTTGTTATGGAGGTGACCAAGAGCTCGTTGTAAGCGGTTACACCGATGCAAGTTGGAACACTGATCCTGATGACTCTAAGTCACAGTCTGGGTACGTGTTTATATTGAATGGTGCTGCGATGGTGGGCAAGCTCGAAGCAGTGCACGGTGGCGAAGTCTTCAATAGAATCAGAGTACATAGCGGCTTCAGAGGCTTCATCAGAAGCGGTATGGATGAAGAGGTTCATTGTAGAGCTCGGTGTGGTTCCTAGTGCATTGGACCCATTAATCATTTACTGTGATAACATGGGTGCCATCGCCAATGCACAAGAGCCAAGGTCACACAAGAGGCTGAAGCATATCAAGCTGCGTTACCACTCGATTCGCGAGTACATCGAAGATGGAGAAGTAAAGATTTGCAAAGTACACACTGATCTGAATGTAGCAGATCCGTTGACTAAAGCTCTCCCTAGGGCAAAGCATGACCAACACCAGAATGCCATGGGTGTTAGGTATATTACAATGTAATCTAGATTATTGACTCTAGTGCAAGTGGGAGACTGAAGGAGATATGCCCAAGAGGCAATAATAAAAGTGGTTATTATATATATCTTTATGTTTATGATAAATGTTTATATGTCATGCTATAATTGTATTAACCGAAACATTAGTACATGTGTGATATGTAAAACAACAAAGAGTCCCTAGTATGCCTCTTAACTAGCTTGTTGATTAATGGATGATTAGTTTCATAATCATGAACATTGGATGTTATTAATAAACAAGGTTATATCATTGTATGAATGATGTAATGGACACACCCAATTAAGCGTAGCATAAGATCACGTCATTAAGTTATTTGCTATAAGCTTTCGATACATAGTTACCTAGTCCTTATGACCATGAGATCATGTAAATCACTTATACCAGAAAGGTACTTTGATTACACCAAACGCCACTGCGTAAATGGGTGGTTATAAAGGTGGGATTAGGTATCCAGAAAGTATGAGTTGAGGCATATGGATCAACAGTTGGATTTGTCCATCCCGATGACGGATAGATATACTCTGGGCCCTCTCGGTGGAATGTCGTCTAATGTCTTGCAAGCATATGAATAAGTTCATAAGAGACCACATACCACGGTACGAGTAAAGAGTACTTGTCAGGAGACGAGGTTGAACAAGGTATAGAGTGATACCGATGATCAAACCTCGGACAAGTAAAATATCGCGTGACAAAGGGAATTGGTATCGTATGTGAATGGTTCATTCGATCACTAAAGTCATCGTTGAATATGTGGGAGCCATTATGGATCTCCAGATCGAGCTATTGGTTATTGGTCGGAGTGAGTACTCAACCATGTCCGCATAGTTCGCGAACCGTAGGGTGACACACTTAAAGTTGGATGTTGAAATGGTAGAACTTGAATATGGAATGGAGTTTGAATATTTGTTCGGAGTCCCGGATGAGATCCCGGACATCACGAGGAGTTCCAGAATGGTCCGGAGAATAAGATTCATATATAGGAAGTCATTTTATGAGATTTAAAATGATCCGGAAGGTTCTATGGAAGGTTCTAGAAGGTTCTAGAAAAGTCCGGAAGAAACCACTATGGAAGGCGGAGTCCCAAAGGGACTCCACCTCCATGGCCGGCCAACCCTAGAGGGGGAGGAGTCCCAAGTGGACTCCCCCTATGGGGGCCGGCCACCCCCCCACATGGAAGGGGGGAATCCCACCCCAAGTGGGATTCCCACCTTGGGTAGGTTTCCCTATCACATGGAAGGTTTTGGGTTCGGGTCTTATTCGGAGACTTGTAGTCCAACACTTGGGGCTTCCACCTATATAATGAGGGCCAAGGGGAGGGGGCCGGCCACCCCAAGAACCACCAAGGTGGCCGCACCCCTTAGTGGCCGGCGCCCCCCTCTCCCCAAACCCTAGCCGCCCCGCTCCTCCACTTCCCGCACGCTTAGCGAAGCTCCGCCGGATTTCTCCACCACCACCGACACCACACCGTCGTGCTGTCGGATTCAAGAGGAGCTACTACTTCCGCTGCCCGCTGGAACGGGGAGGTGGACGTCGTCTTCATCAACAACCGAACGTGTGACCGAGTACGGAGGTGCTGCCCGTTCGTGGCGCCGTGATCAAGATCTTCTACGCGCTTTTGCAAGCGGCAAGTGAACGTCTACCGCAGCAACAAGAGCCTCATCTTGTAGGCTTTGGAATCTCTTCAAGGGTGAGACTCGATAATCCCCTCGTTGCTACCGTCTTCTAGATTGCATCTTGGCTTGGATTGCGTGTTCGCGGTAGGAAATTTTTTGTTTTCTATGCAACGTTATCCTACACCATGACCACATGGAGTTCCATGCAAACACATTTTGGATTGATCCTTCCAAGGCCAAGGAAGACAACATCAAGAGAAACAACTCAAGGGGTCCCTCAAGCTCGGGCCCAAGAACAAGATCTTGCTACAATTGCAATGACAAGCGCCATTTCATTGCCGAATGTCCCTATGAGAATAGGGAGACTCATGGTGGAAGGCTCATCCCCAAGGAGAAGAGCAAAGACTCAAAGGGCAAATATTCAAAGCCCCCCAGCAAGAAATTCTATAACAAGAACAAGAAGGGCAAAAGGCCCTCAAGGATTGTGCTAGTGGCTAATGAAGAATACTCTTCCGATGAGATTGAAAGTGCTAGTGATGATGAAGAGGAAATCTCAAGAGAAGTGGCCGCCATTGTCACCACCAACATTCCCTCTTCCTCTCTCTTTGATTCACCCAATGAGAACCCTCAACGCAAGAATGCACATTGCTTCATGGCAAGGTCCACCCTGGACACATCTATTGTGCTATCAACTCAAGAAGAGTATACCTCCGGAGACGAAGATGTTGATGATGAAGAAGATGCAACCTCAAATGGATTGGTTGCCCTTGCCTCCCTCTCTACTAACTCTTCATAAACAAGTGAATCTCCCAATGAGGTCATTCATGTGGAGGAAGAAAGTTGCCTCATGGCTAAATCTTCCGAGGTATCATCTCCCAACCCCTCTACGCCTAACATTTCTAATGATCTAGGGGTTGACCCCGCTAGCCTAAAAGTGAAACAAGAAATGCTAGAGTTTGATGATTTCATTAGTAACCTACAAGGTAACACTAAGAAGAACTTATAGAATCTTTGATATAGCCTCCGGGATTATCATTGAATCTTATAGTGTGAGGTTCGAAGAAAATGATGGCTCCCAAGTGGGGCAAGTTGATGTATGTGCAGGTGATGAAATACCTCAAGATGCCATAGTAAGAATGGGTGTGGGATTTTTCCGCCCCATTGAGGGACACGGTGTGGCGTCTCGGGAAGGACTATGCTCTACCACGGTGGAGCCCTCATCTTCTCAACATCAACAAACCCCATCAAGTGAAGCAAATGATGCACCAACCCAAGAACAAGAACAAGACCCTCCCTCTTGTGTGCAAGATCAAGGACAAGGTCAAGGACAAGATCAAGGACAAGATCAAGGACAAGATCAACCAAGAATTCATGATGGCTCCGACGAGTATCCATTTGATATTTGGTCCGCACCAAATGATGTCCAAGATCAAGCACATGAGGTTGAGCACACTCAAGAAATTGATGTTGCTCAAGTTGAAGGTCAAGACGGGGACCCAAATGATCAAGTTGATCAAGTGACACCTCCAAGGCCAAGAAGAACCAAGGAGGAGATCGAGGCCCGTCGTCTAGCAAGAAGAGAAAGGCAACTTGAGAGTCTTGAACACACACATGACAAGGTTCTTGGTGATGTAAGGGCAAAGGTTTCCACAAGAAGGCAATTGGCTAATTTTAGCAACCATCATGCTTATATCTCCTTAGTGGAACCCAAGAAAGTATTTGAAGCCCTTGAAGATTCGGATTGGTTGGAAGCTATGCACGAAGAACTCAACAACTTCAAGCGCAACAAAGTGTGGACCTTAGTAGAGAAGCCAAAGGAGTGCCGCAATGTTATTGGCACTACATGGATATTCAAGAACAAGCAAGATGAGTTTGGCAATGTTGTGAGGAACAAGGCAAGATTGGTGGCTCAAGGGTTCTCTCCAGTTGAGGGAATTGACTTTGGAGAAACCTATGCTCCCGTGGCTCGCCTTGAGTCCATCCGTATCCTTCTTGCTTATGCATCGCATCATAACTTTAAGTTACAACAAATGGATGTGAAAAGTGCATTTCTTAATGGTCCTTTGCATGAAGAGGTTTATGTTAAGCAACCCCCGGGGTTCGAGGATCTCAACTTCCCTAACCATGTCTACAAGCTTGATAAAGCCCTTTATGGTCTCAAACAAGCTCCTAGAGCTTGGTATGAGCACCTTAAAGAATTATTGGTAGACCGTGGGTTTGATGTTGGGCTAATCGATCCCACTCTTTTTACTAAGAGGGTCAATGGGGAGCTTTTCGTTTGCCAATTATATGTTGATGATATTATCTTTGGCTCTACTAACAAAGCTTTCAATGATGATTTCTCAAAGCTTATGACCGATAGGTTTGAGATGTCTATGATGGGAGAGATGAAGTTCTTCCTTGGTTTTGAGATCAAGCAATTGAGAGGAGGAACCTTCATCAACCAAGCCAAATATCTCCAAGACATGCTCAAGAGGTTCAAGATGACCGAGATGAAAGGTGTTGCCACTCCTATGGTTACCAAATGTCATCTTGCACTTGATTCCAATGGTAAAGAGGTGGATCAAAAGGTATATCGCTCCATGATTGGATCCTTGCTTTACCTTTGTGCATCTAGACCGGACATAGTGTTGAGTGTTGGTGTGTGTGCAAGGTATCAAGCTTCTCCTAAGGAGAGCCACATGATAGCTCTCAAAAGAATCTTTCGATATTTGGTTGATACCCCAAGATATGGTATTTGGTACCCCAAAGGCTCAAGTTTTATTCTCAATGGATACACCGATGCGGATTGGGCGGGAGACAAGGATGATAGGAAATCAACCTCTGGGGCTTGCCAATTTCTTGGTAGGTCCTTGGTGTGTTGGTCTTCTAAGAAGCAAAATTGTATATCTCTCTCCACCACCGAAGCCAAATATGTTGCCGCCGCAAGTGGATGCACTGTTATGGATGAGGCAAACTTTAAAGGAATACAGTGTCATTTGTGACAAAGTGCCTCTATTATGTGACAATGAAAGTGCCATCAAGATTGCCTATAATCCGGTGCAACATTCAAGAACGAAGCATATTGAGATCCGGAATCATTTCATTAGGGATCATGTTGCCCGTGGTGATATTGAGCTCATCTATGTTCCTACCAAAGATCAACTTGCCGATATATTCACGAAGCCTCTTGATGAAGCAAGGTTCACTTATTTGAGGAATGAGCTAAACATCATTGATTCAAGGAGTATAGCTTGATCATCTTGCAAACACACCTTCGTCTCAAAACTTTATTTGGTTTAGATGTGGGCATGGAAATAGGGGGAGTGCGGTTTAAATTATTGAGCTATCCCTCCCCCCATAATGCCAACATTAAGAAATCATTCTCTTTATATCATATGTTGATATGTGAACTTCAATGATGAGTAGTGACTTGGGCCCAAGATATATCTTCGCGGTGCCATGTCACAACACTCATATATGGTGGCCTAGGCCACCACACTCTTCTTTGTGAAGAGTTGGAGTTATTTGGATCTTATCGCCTTTTATTTGACAACTCCATGTTCTTATGGGAAATCACTCTAGTTTGGCCTTATTTGCTCATATCTTGCAAACTTGAGTGATCATGTACCATTAACAGTTTGTACCTTCTAATCCTAAGCCTACTCTCTCCTATAAGCCACTTCCATCTTGCTCATTTGTCATGTTTGGTAAAAACTTGGAGTTTGAGGATTTTCGGTCGGATGATCTAGGTTGCCCCATCTTATTGGTAAATATGCTTCCTATATGTGACGTGATACATTATTGCATCACATATGAGTTTATGCAAATAACCAACTAAAGATAGGCAGGATTTCCGGTGTTCTGGAAATTCCAGAAAACCGGATAATCCGGCCCCTTGGCGACCCGGAAAATCCGGCCCGGACGGATTATCCGCCCTAAACTAGGGTCGGATTTTCCGGCCTGGGCAGATCATGAAAGGGCTGAGGACGAGGCCGCGGGGGGCAAACGGTTCACACCACCCCCCACGCGCCTCTCTCTCCTCTCTCTCTTCTCAAGGTCGCCGGAACTCCTCCTCCTCGCCGGAGACGCTCCGTCCGCTCCCTCTCGGAGTTTTTGGGTGGATCGGGTGCCTCTCTTCCCTAGCTACCTTCTCCTCCAAGCGGTTTCCACAATGGATGTGGGTATGATTCACAATCTCTAACCCTAGATGTTGTGTTTTATATGTGCTATTTTCTTGGTGGAATTGGTGTCTAGTTGTTCCAAATCAAGTGTAGTATACTCCTCTTGCATGCTATGAGGCCGATCTGGTCTTAGACAAGTTTTTGATTGGAAGAACTGCAAGTTTCGCAGGGCCGGATTATCTGGCCCCCGCGCAGACCGGATTATCCGGCCTGGCCGGATTATCCGCCCCCAGGGGACACCGGATTATCCGGCCTGGAGCTTCATCGCTGCTGCAGTTTTGTTTCAATCTATCATGTCTAGATTTGTACCGACTTATAGTATGTTTCTAGAGTATATTACTGTATCTTACATGACTTATGAGCATTACCTTCTCTTTGCTACCCGTCTTTGCTTCTCACAGGTGGTGCTTCTCGGGGTGGTCGGAGACGCCCTAGGCATGATCGATCAAGTGACGAGTTTGCACCCAATGCACCTCGCAAGTCCGTCGCTTCAAGACGGAAGAACAAGGAAGTGAGGGAAAACTACAAGACCATGGACCCTATCTCTTATTCCGCTATCCGCATGAAGAACTGGTATGAAGACCTCCCAAGGGATGAAGAGATAGAGGGCAGGAGATACTAGTGCATGGAGCAGGAGTTCATCTACAGGGACATCTATGAGCCCATGAAGAATCTGAGACCCATGCAAGCTATCGATGTGGACATTCTAGCTGTCAACAATCACTTTGAAGATGCAATCTGGGTAGCTGGCAGGATGGGCTTGATTGATATCATGAAGATTCAATGTGACTATAGCCCAGATTTGGGGAAGCAATTCTTTGCCACTTTGGCAATCAAGAAAGATGAGGAACACACTATGGAATGGATGACTGGCTCCACTCACTGTAGTGCCACTCTGCGCCGATTTGCTGGTATTCTTGGAGTTCCTGCAGAAGGGGGTCGTCGCCTTCATGGACCACAGAAGACAGATAAGAATGCACTGGTTGATCTCTATACCTCAGCGGGAACAGTTGGTTATGCCAAGGGGCTGCTTCCCATCTACAGTCAGTTGCTCAGGTTCTGTCGGGCCACCATTTGCCCAAGTGGTGGTAACAATGATGCTCTCCGGGGAGCCCTTGTGGATCTTATGCACCTCAGCTTTAAGTGTGCTCGTGATGTTAATGAGGAACGAAACTACACTCTTGATGTCATGGACTTCATCTTCCATGAGATCCATGATGCCATGGTCTCCCGGACCACCATACCTTATGCTCCCTACATCCAGCTTCTCATCAACAATTCTGTGGCTTTGGGTGGTGAAGACTTGAGCGGGTACCCTTTGATGAAGCACGGTGTCAAGAAGGCTTACAAACTTAAGCCAGTCTCTTCTGCTGTACCTGCACCTGACTCTTTCATGGGTGATGCTCGTTCTACTGGTTTTGCTCCTGCTCGCCATCCTGACGTCCCGGCTATGAGGAAACAAGTGAGCCGGCTTAGTTGGTTTCAGCGTCACATCCTTTGCATGAACATTGAGATCCATAAGGAGAACTATGCGGCCAGCCGAGAGCGTTCTGAGATTAAGCATACTCAGGCGGTTATTCTGCACAAGCTCAGTGGTGATCAAGGACCCCCGCCTCAGCCTCCAGCTCACCCAGGTTACAGTAGGTGGCATTCTGCACAGGTTCCATGGAGTGACCTTGATGATTGCCTTCAAAGGTCAAACCTCACTCGCTGCTCTCCGGATGCACCTGACACTGAAGATGAAGATGAGGAAGCGGCATACCAGTCCGATGCTGAAGATGCCTCCGAGTGATCCCCATGGGACGTGTAGCATCGCGCTTGTCCCCTTTTTGGCGTCTCGATGCCAAAGGGGGAGAAGTGTTCTATTAGGACTTTCGGGGATTTGCATGGTTTGGGCACAAGCATATGCGTTTATCATTCTTCTATTGCTTGTGTTCCCTCTTATTTGAACTATTTGGTTTTTTTGTGTGCCGTTCAAAACTATGTGCTATGTGGTGTGAGACATTGTTATGGTTTTCGGATTTCTATTTGTTGAGATCAAGGATATTACATTATGTGTGATGCTATATCTCCGTATTATATATCTACACATGGGTATGATTTCTTGCATCCTATCTCAACTTCATATTTGTCGATGTCTATTGTTAGAGCTCATGTTGGATATCTCTTGTGTTGAGGCACCTCACTCCTATGTGTTGTGTATTTGTATTCAAATGCAAATTACTTATATGCACACATGTAGGGGGAGTGCCTCTATGTTTTGCCATCATGCTTGTCTCTATAGTGATTCTCTTGCAAATCCATATATTGTCATCAAACACCAAAAAGGGGGAGATTGAAAGAACATCTCTCACATTATGTTTTGTATGTTTGATGTCAATATATGTGATACACTAATGTTTGTTTAAGTGGTACAGGGATTACATAGATACATGTTCATGTGTGTTGGATGTGGTCAGTCTGTCAAAAGAAAACAACAAAAAGTTCATCAGGCCGGATAATCCGGGCCGGATATTGTGGAAATATCCGGCCCCCAGTTTTCAGCTAAGTCCTTGAGGAAAAACAAGTCAGTATAGGGGCCGGACATTTGCCCGGATATTGTCCCGGTTTTGTCCCAGGGCTGGAATATCCGGGCCGGACATTTTGGAAATATCCGGCCCCCTCGATTTTGGCTAAGGACCTGAAGAAAAACAAGTCTGGCATGGGGCCGGACATTTGGCCGGATTTTGTCATAGTTTTGTCCCTGAGGCCGGATTATCCGGGGGGGGGGGGGGCGGATTATCCGGCCCTTACTTAGGCTGGAATATCCGGCCCCCCGGAAGCTGCAACGGCTCATTTTCTGGGGGGTATAAATACCCCCCTTCTTCTACCTTTGATGCTTGCTCAATCATTGCACAAGAAATCTGCCAAGCCACCTCCATTAGAGCCACCTCAAGAAACACAAGATTTGCAAGATCTCCTCCTCCCCCAACCAAAGCTCTTGATCTTTGGAGATTCGAAGGAGAAGACACCGATCTACATCCTCACCGAAGCGTTTTTCATTTCCCCCTCTCTTGTTTGAGGGATCTCATGCTAGTGTTCCTATTTGGTTCCCTAGTTGATTTGTGTTGATGTGTTGTTGTTGATTGTTGTATTGTTACAGATTTGGGAGCCTCCAATTCAGTTGTGGATGTGTGCCCCAAGAACCTTGTAAAGGCCCGGTTTCCGCCTCGAGGAAATCCCTTAGTGGAAGTGGGCTAGGCCTTCGTGGCGTTGCTCACCGGAGATCTGAGTGAAGCCTTCGTGGCTGTTGGTTTGGCTTTCGTAGCAACCACACTCCTCCAAACGTAGATGTACCTTCTTGCAAAGGAAGGGAACTACGGGAATCATCTCCGTGTCATCGCGTGCTCCACTCTCGGTTACCTCTATCCTATTCTATCTCTTATTGCTTAGCTATATCTTGCTTAGTTGTTTGCCTTGTCATATAGGTAAATTCACTTAGTTGCATATCTAGAGAATTTTCCTTTGTGTCAAGCCTAAATTGAAAAAGAACTAAAAATTGGTTAGCACCTATTCACCCCCCCCCCTCTAGGTGCGGCATACGATCCTTTCAACAGAACAATTCACTTTTATGGAAGTTAATTTTCAATCCCGACAACTGCTCGAAAGCTGCTAAAATTAATTTGAGATTACGAGCCTTTTGAAGGATAGATAAACCCCCATCAACCAGATGTGGGATCACACCCTCAATTTGACCATCAGACTTGGCACGCTCTATGAGTATTGCCAACATATCTGCTACAATGTTGAATAACATCGGTGATAGCGGATCTCCTTGGCGTAACCCTTTTCGTGTCTGGAAATAGTGGCCGGTGTCATCATTGACCCTAATTGCCACGCTACCTCCATACACAAAATCGTAAATTAGAGCACGCCACTCAGGAGAAAAACCTTTCATCCTGAGTGTCTGTTGGAGGAAAGACCATTTGACCTTATCATATGCCTTTTCAAAATCTAATTTTAAAATGACCCCATTTAGTTTCTTAGAATGCATCTCATGTACCGTCTCATGCAGAACTGCCACTCCATCAAGGATGTTCCTTCCTTGCATGAAAGCGGTCTGAGAAGGTTGGACGACATGATCCGCAACCGTATTAAGTCTAATGGTGGCCACTTTCGTGAAAATCTTGAAACTGACGTTTAAGAGGCAAATAGGTCTATATCGTTGAATCCTTTCTGCCTCATTAACCTTCGGTATCAAAATTACTTCACCAAAATTTAGACGAAATAGTTCTAGTTGTCATGTGTGAAGATCACTGAACAATTCTAGAAGATCCAATTTAATAGTATCCCAGAAATTTTGATAAAACTCCGCTGGGAAACCATCTGGACCCGGTGCTTTATTTCATTCCATTTGGAAAATTGCCTTCTTAACCTCATCCTCAGAATAAGGTGTAGTTAACAGGTCATTTTCTTCTGGAGAAACTTGGGGTATATCATCCGTTCGGTCCTCATTAAGGGAGAAAGAACTTTCCTCCGGAGGCCAAACATATCCTTATAATAATTAGTAATGTATGATTTGAGTTGCTCATGCCCTTCAATGACCCCTTCATCTTGGATGAGAGAATGAATACGTTTTTTCCGATGCCTTCCATTGGCTAAGCCATGAAAATATCGTGTATTCGAATCCCCTTCCAAAATGAATTGGGCCTTGGATCGTTGATACCATTTGAGTTCCTCTTCGCGAAGAAGACTCGCCATATGCACATTGGATTGATTCTTAAGGTCAATCTCTTGCGTGGATAACGGTCTCACTTCCGCTAGGGCCTCCAGATCAGCGATCACTTTTGAAAGGCGAATCTTCTCTTTTTTTAAGAATACCAGCCATATGGGCAGCCCAACCCGCGAGATGTTTACGCATAGCGCGCATTTTGTTATTCCATCTCGAAATTGGATTGTTGCCCCCGACTGGTCTTTCCCAAACCTTCTTAACCATCTCATGAAATCCATCTCGTTGTAACCAACCTAGTTCAAATTTGAACGGCCGTTTACAAACATGTCGAGGATTCCCAGTGGTTAGGAGGATAGGAGCATGGTCAGACAGTTTTTCAATACGTTCTAGAGCGCAGACGAACACCATAGGATATTGATTCTCCCATTCGGTATCCATCAACACACGATCTAGTTTCTCGTATGTGGGTTCAGGCAAGCTGTTGGCCCAAATGAACTGTCGACCGGACATAAACACCTCTCTTAAGTCTACGCTATCAATGACAGCATTAAACAAGAAAGGCCAATGTCCATGAAAAGGGCCTTTGCTCTTCTCATGAGGAAATCTCATCAAATTGAAATCCCCTCCGATTAAAATCGGATACGGATTATCCTTTGCGAGATTTACCAACTCACGTAAAAAGTCGGCCTTAAAAGCATCTTGGGCAGCACCATACACAGCAACCAGACTTCAAATAAAACCGTCTGCTTTGTTTTGGATATCGAGTTTGATGTGGTACTCTCCATCTGAACTAGCTAGAACAGTCATTGTGTCTATGCGGACGCCAAGTAAAATGCCCCCAGACCTACCACGAGGCGGATGAGAAAACCACTGAAAGTTAATCCCGCCTGACAATCGGTCGAGGAAACTTTGTGAGAATTTTCGCCTACCCGTCTCCGATATTGCAATAAAATCTAAATCATAATCTCTACAACCATCGGCAATGTGAGAATGCTTAGCCAAGTCTCCAAGACCTCTGCTATTCCGAAACATGCCAATCATCGAGAAACCTTTTTAGATTTAGTATTTTTGCCATATCTGTGGGGACCCCGGACTAGCTGTCCGAAATTCCCTGTTATGTATACAGTTCACGATCCCATGATCAGTGCGCCGTGAACACATAACCGAACTGATATCAAATTACACCATCCATTACAAAGCGGAATAAGAAAATTACAACATGGTCACATGACCAATACTTACATAATAGCCTCGAAGGGCCTAACTAGAACATCAGAGTAGCATCATCACTTCAGCAACGCAGTACCCAAGTCATCTGCCATAACCCTACAGGCAACTGACTGGGAAGATGTTCCTAGCTCGCATAGACGTCGTCAACTCCTTCTTCATCCGTCGTGTTCCTCCAAGTCTGGCCAAGTAAATAGCCAGGGAACAAAGCCGTGAGTACATTTGGAATTGTACTCGCAAACCATCAAGAAGGTACTTTGGAAGAGTGCAAGATAACAAATACTAATCTAAGATGACAAGAGGGAAGAGCTAATTTCACTAGTGGAAATAGCATGCAGAAGAGAAGCAGTTTCTCTTGTGGATATAGCATGTCGAAGAGAAATAGTTTCTCTTGTGGATATAGCATGCCGGCATCTCAAGTGATGCGGACACTATGGTGTTTCAAGGAAATCTAGCTAACCTTATAGGAGGAAAGGTAGCATACCGCCATCTCATTTGATGGGAATGCTAGAGAAATCCTATGACATATCTATATCTTTATTGAAGAAGATACTTCAAAAGATATCTATGACATCTCTATATCTTTATTGAAGAAGAGTTCCTCTTCATGAAACACTAGGAAAAAGTTCCCCACTTGGTCTTTTTTTTCCACGACCATCTCCATATGGTCGACACACGCCCTTTTTCCGTACCCTTCCGGTACATCCAACACAACACTTTCTTTGCAAAGCATTTATCAAAACAAAACTCAAGCCCCGGTAAAGGTAGACCTTTGCAACCCGTCCATGACTGTGGACACGGCTATTCGAATAGATTTTACTCTGCAGAGTTTGCACACTTTCCCCACCTCTATCCGGATACCTATCGTGTGGGCATCATCCCCGCATAACAACATATGCCACGACGGATACCCGAACATAGCCTTTCGCCCATTCGACTTAGCAAGAGGTCCTACCCTATGGAGTATGTACCTCCCCGGCACCGTGGCAGCTCACCTCCTCTTGAGCGTGGCTCCACCGCCAAGCCAGGAGACCCATAGTGTCTTCCGGACGGGTCAGCCCCGAAGGCCTCCCGTTATACTATTGTCCCAACAATGACAATCCAGACTCGGGGGTAACCATACCCTTGTATAGTTGTGCGGTGCCTCATGCTAAGAAGAACAAACGTCAAGCTAAGCTCCGTGCCCACGTTGGAGTAGCTGTGGTTGCGCGGGTTAATTGTCACGGGTGAATACTTAGACGCCAAAGTTTTCATAAACAAGATTCTCTTTCCAACCATATTTGCCAAGATCCTTTTCTTTCATAAACACACACTTAGGTAAGTCCAACTCACCCAAGGTTTTTCAGAAGTTCTTTTCAACAAGGTATTTTTTCCAAGGGGTTCCCAACCTATAGTTTCATGTAAGAACTAAGAGTCAACAATGGCGTGATGCTAGCCATCATACCACTAAGGAGATGATAATTGAGGTGTCAAGGGGATCATACATACTTAGGATAAGCATGCATAGGGACATCATAAATAGCATGATTCAACAAGGGTCATGATGTTAATCATCATACCACTAAGAAGATGATAATATAGGTGGTCAAGGGGGCATACATGCTTAGGGTAAGCATGCATCACATCAACAAGGGGTTCACATACTTAAGAGTAAGTATGCATCGTGTAGGGGACCAAACATAACACAAGGGACAAGGAGCCAAGTATATAAGGGAACAAAGAACGCAACAAGAAGGATAAACAGCAAGAGATCAAAAGATGGCTTGCCTTGGCTTATTTGTCCCTGTACTTCTTCAACTCCATCAATATAAGAATTCCAATAATAAAAATAATATCCTCGTCCGATTTCACTTCTTCTTCTTCTTCTTCTTCTTCTTCTTCTTCTTCTTCTTCTTCTTCTTCTTCTTCTTCTTCTTCTTCTTCTTCTCCGGAATTGTTCGCATCTATCGCTGGAAAATATAAAAGGAACACAATCAATCACATTGCATCAACAAGACAACATTCATCAATCAACAACTAACCATGCAGCCAAGGTATAACATACTAAGGACCTATAGATACCACAAAACAACTTTAAGAGTTTTAATTTAGAAATCCCCATTTATTTACTTAATAAATGTATGAGTGCATCACAACTTAGCAATTGCCTCTCTCGGTTATCACCATGGTATAAACCAAATATCCCCTGGTAGGTAACATCATAAAGATGACAAGTGCATTAGTTTGGCATCAAAAACATTCATAATATATTTTCAAACATTTTTGGAAAAGTAGAAAACAGCTTTCCTAACTTAATTTGTTCACATAACTCTACATTCAAAATAGGAAGCAAACCATATTCCACATCATTCGGAAACTTAAGCAAAACAAAAGAGCTAATGTTAAGTTGCAGATGTTTTGTTTTGCAAGCATAAAACAAGGGTTGCCCATCTCTACTAAAAAGAGTTGGTCAAGGGTTTTAAATAAACCGAAAAGTTTTGCTTCAACAATGCATGTCACACATAAACATTACTAACAGCAACAAATATATATGAACAGAGACTAATAATATTTTTCCTAGATAGCCAGTACTAATACAAGACTAACCCAATTGGAATCACCCAAAAATATTAAACCTACAATTTTAGGAATTTCTTTGAATCTGACTGTACAGAAAACAAGATCTGTAAGCCATAAATCGTAGAAAAATCCTAAAAATATGAGGCCACTTGCATTTGAAGGTAATTAAACAGAGATGCATACATAATTGGATTTGGGTTCAAATTATTTCTGAAACTCTCACAAATGGATTGACAAGGTTACTGCATGTTTTCACCATTTGCTTTAACTATGGAGTTGCAGAACAGATAAAGGTTTGAAACTTGTTTTAGATGATTAAGAAAACATTCAGTAATCCTACAGAATTGGAATCACTCAATTAGGTTCAAAAATGTATTTTTGGTGATTTAAAAGTTAACAGCCATGTCTGCAGAACACACAGAACAAGTTTAATTCACCAAAAATCATACACAAAACACAAAAATATGAGGTCTGCTGCATCTGAAAGGTACTGAATTGGTGGTTCTTACCCAGTTGGTTTCATTCAAAAATTCGTCTCCAATCTCCTGGTTTAATTCGATAAAGTCAGATCTGACCAGATCTTGATCTGTGAACCATTTCAATTTCAGGAGGTCATTTGAAGTGAAACCAACGCCAAAATGAAGGTACTTGGGAGGGCTTTCACCCACAGTTGAGTTTGCTCAAAAAGGTTTCGTAAAACGGAAGAAATCTAACAAACAGTTATTCTGCATGTTTGCAGAACTTTATTTACCATGAAAAATCCGTAAAGAGTTTGAGGATGAGACCAACGCTAAGTTGTAGATCTTTTCAATACCTATCTGCGGAACTTTGAATCACTCGATTTGGATATGCACACAAGATTTGGCGGATTTTACAAGTTCGTACCAGAATCTGAAACAGCAAGATACAGAAATTACTGCAAGGTTTTGGACGAACTTTGGTCAAGAGCTACAGATCTGAGGATTGCTCAACCTTCTCCATGCTTGGGCCAACATGCACCTGCATCAAGATCCAATCTTAGCAATGGAGGAAGAAGAAGAGGAGAGGAAACCAGCTAGGGTTGGGGGAGAAGAGAGTGAGAGGAATGCTCTCATGGGGAGGGGGAGCTTGAGGGAGGAGGGGAGCTTCATCTTGGTGGCTTTCCATGGCCATGGCCGGCCATGGAGCTAGGAGGAGCAGCATTTTCGTGGGGGTGTGGTAGGAGAGAGTTATGAGGGTGTAGATAAGGTGGAGGAGTGAGTGGGGAGTGAAAAATGAAGCCAAAGGTGGAGGTGGTGGCCGGCCAAGGAGTTTTTATAGAGGGAGAGGGGTGGCTGCCTCCTTTTTTGATTGGCCAAGGAAGGTGGCTGCCCATTAAATGATTGGGTTAGTTGGGAGGCAAGTCTTGTAGAGGAATAAAAATGGAGAGGCATGGCTGGCCGAAATTGCCATGCATACACAATTTGGCCGGCTCCATTCTTGCCAAACACAAGTGAACAATGTGAGGGAGAGGCACAACATCCATGTGAATAGATAAAGGCATGATGTTGAGGAGATAATGTCAATGAGTAACTTTGATGATGATAAGAATAGAGTAGATACATGTAGATAAAAATAAGTGTGAGGTGATATGCACTCCAAGGATAATTGTTACCACTATGGTTGGGACAAACATAAGATGAAAAATAGACCCAAAGGTATATTTGATGATTAGAAGTTTTTATTTGAATTCAATTTTGGAAGGATTGAGATTGACCACATGCAACAATGCATAAGCATGTCAAGGTAGATGGGATGGTGATAGTGGTTTAGGTAAGGGTAGAACAAGATTAAGAGGGATGGTGAGTGAAGTATCCAAATACTCACAAGGATGGATATATTGACAGAAATCATCAATTCATGAAGTCAAGATGATGATGGAAAAGAATAGAGGAGTGAGATAGGTATGATGAAATATAAGTTGCTCTTCAATTAAGAGGTCAATTGGGAGTGATTTGAAAGTATCAAATGATCATCCATTTGATCAAAAAAAAATGGAGGATGGAGGGGATACAATGTGGTGGATCAGAGATGTGCATAAGATGTGCAAGAGTTGCCATTTGAAAAAGAGTTTAAATGAAAGGTATGGGACACACCTCAATTGTCTAGAGACAATTGGGAATGAACTCAAGTGGAATGGAATTTGAAAATGTTGAGATAAAACTAGTTTGAACATAGGAGTTCAAAATATTCTACTTACTTTCTCAAGTAAAGTAGGGTTTTTCTCAAATTTAAAGTAAACAAGAAATGGTATAGGTACCATAAACAAGCCTTTTGTTAAAAACAAAGCAAAATAGAGAGTAATGTTTTAGAAATCAGTGCTTGGTAGAAATGGGATGAAAACAAAACCCATTTCAGTTCTTTGTTTTCCTTGAAGAAATATCTTGAAAACATTTAATAAAACTAGAAGTAGTTTTGTGATAAAACTAGAGAAGGAAAATCAATAGGATTTTTGAGAGAGAAAACTTAATTTAGGGAGAAGTGTTCCCAAGGGTAGATGATGGCTACAAAATGTACCCACCATTCCCACTCTTGGTTTTGTGAAGATTAAACTTGAATAAAGACAAGAGGTAAAATTGAAGGAAGTGGTCTAGAGTTGAATCATTGAATAGGATACAAGATCAAGTTGAATATATGAGCTGCAAGGACTGACTGAGACATGCAAGACGTGGAGGTTGAAGAGGGTGTTGCATAGATGGGATCTATGCACTGAGATCACCAATAACAGTGGTGGTTGCTTAGATATCAATTGCCAAAGTCAAGACATTTTAAGCCTGTCAACACAGATGGTCGACATGGCCTCAAAACCAACAAGGATGAGTGGGTATAGGAGAGGGATGTAGCTAGGGGTAGATGATCCCAAGTTTTGAATTAAGGATGATTGAGCTATCTTGTACCACCAAGAGAAAAATCAAGATGGCACACTCATGTTGCCATGAGGAGAAGAGTTTGATGTAGTAAAAAGGAAAACAATTTTTCCTAAGTCACAAATGTGTTTTATTAGGTGAGTTGTTTGTCTAACCACTAGAGGTGTTGTTCTTTGAGGTAACTTAAGGCAAAACTCAACAAGCAAAACAAGACAATACATCTACCAACAGATCAAAACAATTCATATTAACAGACAGATCAAGGCAATTCATCTAATTAGTCTTAAGAAAAAGTATTTGTTCCCCCTGATTTTTGCATTAAGGATAATTAATCAAGGTTGCAAAAGTTGGGGTGTTACAATATCTACGAGACTTTTTACCAGCGGACGATCGGGAACCACGTGCAGAAGCTTTTAGATCGTAGACTGAACTAAGCTCCGAGTGTTCCAAATCGACCTCTGTAAGATTACCAATTATAGACGAGAGAAGCTGACCATCTAAGATGTCATCCGCTTCATCATCGTCATCAACTGGAGTTTCAAGCCCAGTGGAGTCATTCGGAGCAACCGTTAAACGGTCAAGCTCCGTCTGTCTCAACACATTGGCAGAAACCGAAATCTCATCAGGCCTAGTACCCAAACGAAACCCCTAAACTGATCAAATTAGAAGAAATACGAGAATTTGAAAAAGAAGTGAAAGACTTGGATGCAGTCAAGTGAAAAACATGTGTGAGCTGTTGTAGACTAAGAATTGGATAGACTGCTCAGGTCCATTGGTTTCGACAAACTTATATAGTACTTCTTATATCGGTATAGAAAATTAGCATTTGTGACAATCTATCTCATCTTGTACACCAGCATCACTCTGACTTCTATGATGCAGTGAAGTCCACTAGTTTCAGTCCCTAAGCATTGCAGCTTAGCAATTCTACTTACATAGAATGCAAGATTCAGTACTAATATCCATACCAGCGGGCGGGCTCTTCCATCAGGATCATTTCCAGAAATTGAAGTAAGTGCTATACACATATTGTTCAGCAAACCGCTCCCAAAGCTGGATCTGGAAGACTCATCTGGGTGAAAGCTCCGTGATCGACACTTCGTTCGAAGACATCACAGTTGATTTTTCTGTGAGCGGATAGGTTTCCGAATACGCGGTCGAACTTTCATTCACGCTGACCTCCTGGATGCAGAACGCCGGCCTGGACAGAGAAGGGAGACGGACGGTGTGGCTGCTGAACATGATATTCACCGACGACATCGCCGGCCTGCTCGCCGGTTTTCTCTGCACGCACAGGAGCCCGACGTGGATGCACTTGAGAATCTGGTCGACGGGAGGATGGCTGCTCAGGGACGGATCGATCAGCTGAATGACGTTTCCCCGGGTCCAATGCTCCCATACCTGCAGTAAATTTGGTAAGGGTACTCACTAGTCAGACATTGTTTCCAGAATCTGGCTGCGTGCAGAGTTCATAAATGGACATGGACATGCTTCAGGTGCTCACAAGATTCAAGAGATCGACGTCTTGCTCGGTGTTATAGGAGCCGCTGTTTCTCCTCCCGGTGACGATCTCTAAGACCAAGACGCCGAAGCTGAACACGTCCGACTTGATGGAGTACTGACCGCGCATGGCGTATTCCGGGGCCATGTATCCGCTGTGATAGAAACATAACTTCAGAACCTGCTTTTGCTTTTAATGTTTTCTCAAAAAAATACCTTCCGACATGATTACTATGTTCCGGCGATACGATGAGTCACATCCACTGATTGATCCCTTCCGAATATCTTTGCTAGGCCGAAATCAGAAATTTTGGGATTGTAATCCAAATCTAGCAGTACGTTGCTCGCTTTGAGGTCACGGTGAACTATCTTCACTTGAGAATCTTCATGGAGGTATTGTAAGCCTCGAGCGATTCCATTGATGATCTTGAACCTCTTTCCCCAATCCAGCTCTTTCTTTCTCTCAAAATCTGTGACCCAAACAAGAACACCATTGTACTCTACCGTAAATTTGGTGGCACATGTGTTATTACTCATGTAAACAAAAAATAATGGTAGTGAGAAAACTTACCGAAAATAATGGTATCGAGGCTTCTGTTGGGCATATATTCGTACACAAGTATTTTCTCATCTTCTTCCAAGCAAACACCAACAAGTCTCACGAGATTCCTGTGGTGAAGCTTGGCAACTAGAACCAGTTCACTCTTCAGTTCTCCTATTCCTTGTCTGGAAGTCTGACCAAGCCTTTTGACGGCTATTTCTTGACTGTCAGGTAGCACTCCCTGTCCAAGTAGAAAGGTACTTACTAGCCAAAGAACATGACTGACAAAGCTACATGTGTTTTTTGTTTCCAAACATAAGCTACGTATGGCACGATTTTGTACCTTATAAACCATACCAAACCCTCCTTTACCAAGCATCTTGCTGTTGTCAAAGTCATCGGTGGCAACTCTTAGTGTTGCTAGATCGAGAAGACGATGTGTTGAGTATCATCTGAGGTAGCTGATTATGTAGGACGATAAATACACAATGATGAAAAAGAGAACTTTGAAATTTTTAGGAAATATGTTCTTGCTCCAAACTACGGGAAATCTTTGGTAAATAGTATTGAGATTTAACAAAATGAAAATCCATTATAACAAAACCTATCTACTGGATAATCAATTGATTCACCACTTTACTGGCCATTATTGCATAATTTAAAAGGGTTAAGAGGTCTTACACGGTAGAAACGCGTCTGCTTCTGGTCTTCTCCTCCTCCTGGAACGGAAAAAGTATACCGCTGCGATCACCAATATCACAGAAATTGTAGGCATCACAATAGCTAGAACTTTACCTGTACGATTTCTCGTTTTCTCTGCAAAGCAAAGTATATACTGTCAGATTCAGAAAGTATAGTTCTTAGTTAAAATTGAATCAGAATCTTGTACTACCACATATATTATTTTAGTATCCTTAAAAAAATATATATTATTTTGCTAGGAAACGTTTCAGGATTTTTCATAAGAAAACCTTGTGAGTTTCAGAGCAGAAAAAACAAGATTATATGTAGTTATGGCTCATGTTTTTTTTTCTAAGTATATGTGCATTAAATAGTTAGCGAGTTATGTTCACTGGTTAATTCCTGTATTACAGAAAATCAGGAACCGGGAAGTTAGTTGCATGTTCTTACATATGTGATTGCACATCAAACAATTACCGAAACAAGCTGCAGTTTGATTGCATAGTTGCAGAACAAACTGACCTCCTCTGGACACCGGTGGTGCAGAAGCAGGCGGCCTCTCCACGAACTGCGGCAGCTGCAGCAGCGGCCGGCCGGAGAAGAAAGGGTACACCTCGTACCGGAAGTTGCACCACACCCCGAAAAAACCCCCGCCTGTCCTCCCGCTGAACGACTCCGGCAGCTGCCCAATTATGATGCGAAGGCAGGTCCGGCAGACGTCGGCAGTCCTATCCGGCGCGCACTGCGACAGCGCGTAAATCTTGGGGTAGCTCCTGTCGCCGAAGCCCTCTTCCCCCGTGCTGAAGAATCGCCTGGAAGATTCCCCGACCGCGTGTTCCGCGGTGGCGTTGACGAGCAGCCCGACGGCGGCGTCGAACGCCGCGGCCGCCGCCGAGCCCACGAGCCGGGAGCGCTGGAGCGTGTACGAGGTGACTATGTAGTCGTCGTCCAGGAGGAAGTTCCGGTTGGAGAAGCGGAGCTGGCAGAGGTCGTAGAAGACCAGCACGTCCTTGTAGAGCGGGCACGCCTGCTGCGCGCCGCGGAAGGCGGTCGCGACGCAGCGCTCGCAGGCGGAGGCGTTGGCGACGTCGCCGCGGCTGAGCGCCTGGCCGTAGACGATGTTCGGCAGGTCGCCGACGCTTCCTGTGGCGTAGAGCGCCGGGGACGAGGAGGCGTTCCTGGGGAGGGACGCGGCGAGGAGATTGATGTTGGATTGGTAGGTGTCGTTCTTCGCGTAGTTGCCGCTGGGTGGGTAGGGCCCGCAGATTGGCCATGGAGGCAGTTCGTGTTCCGCTGCGCTGAGTGAGGCAT
Organism: Lolium perenne; assembly: GCF_019359855.2. NCBI lineage: Eukaryota > Viridiplantae > Streptophyta > Magnoliopsida > Poales > Poaceae > Lolium > Lolium perenne. The sequence continues at coordinate 90,303,676 of NC_067245.2, read as the reverse complement.
GAAGCCATGAAGGACGGCGAGGAGGAAGGTTGCGCTGACGCCGGCGAGATACGGGGAGAAGCGGCGGCGGGGCTTGGCCATGGTAATGCGTCAGGTGTGTCAGCGGTGGCTCACCGGCTTTGCGGGAGAAGTGGTTGTTCCGTTGTTCGTGTGTCCGTATATCATTAGCAGGTCGGGTCGGAGGGGAAGACTGGAGCAAAGCATTTTGTTAACTTTTTTTTTTTTACCGTTGCGAGCCGCTTGCGATCGACAATAAACGACGGCAGCTATCGCATAGTGGTGGTCGGTACAAACTAATAAAAAACATATCCTTAACAATCAATACCACATTTATAGGAAGGTCCTAACCTAGGAAGGTCCCCGTACTATCTTTGCCATTGATTTGTTGGAGATCCGTGCAAACACATATTCAAAATAACCTTCCACCTCAAACTTTCATTTTTTCACAACACCCCCTAAAATTGTCGGGTTTTCTATGTTAGACACGGCTGCTTCACGAGGCAGCAACTTTTTTAGTAGTTCCATGAATTCAACAATATCACGTCAAAAGAAAATCAACAATTCATATGCAGTTTCTTTTTAACTCAGTGCAATAAAACTTTAATAACTTTTCAATCGAAATGAAAATTTATTTTGCAAGTTTCGTTACGTAACAAAAACGATTTTTTTACAAGTTTATTTTTTACATACTAGTTTTGTTTTCTTTTCCCTAAAATAGTTTATTGGAGATTCATAGAAGATTTCTTTTCCCTAGAATTCATTTCGGTCCAGAGCAAATTTTAACCAAATTAATTAACAAATTTTCATAGAAGATTTCTTCTGTGATACAAACTGATGCATTTTTGTTCAGTTTCTTCATAGATTTGTTCAAGATTCAGTATCCATATAAAAAAATGAACTATTCAATCAACATCTAAAGTTTCATCACAGATTCATAACAAGAAAATACATAGAATGTATACCAGAATTTCTAATTCGAACATGAACACATCTAGATTTATACAAGATCATCCCATACCCATAAAAAGGTGTAACATTAATCACAATTTCATACCAGATTTTCCTTCAAACATGAACAAATATCCAAAAGTGTATACCATTTTCAGTGTTAGAAGAAAACTGATACGTCTCCGACGTATCGATAATTTCTTATGTTCCATGCCACATTATTGATGATATCTACATGTTTTATGCATACTTTATATCATATTTATGCATTTTCTGGCACTAACCTATTAACGAGATGCCGAAGAGCCGATTCTTTTTTCATTGTTTTTGGTTTCAGAAATCCTAGTAAGAAAATATTCTCGGAATTGGACGAAATCAACGCCCAGGGGCTTATTTTCACACGAAGCTTCCAGAAGACCGAAGATGATACGAAGTGGGGCCACGAGGTGGCCAAACACTAGGGCGGCGCGGCCCAGCCCTTGGCCGCGCCGGCCTGTTGTGTGGGGCCCTCGTGTGGCCCCCTGACCTATCTCCTCCGCCTACTTATAGCCTTCGTCGCGAAACCCCCAGTACCGAGAGCCACGATACGGAAAACCTTCCAGAGACGCCGCCGCCAATCCCATCTCGGGGGATTCAGGAGATCGCCTCCGGCACCCTGCCGGAGAGGGGAATCATCTCCCGGAGGACTCTTCACCGCCATGGTCGCCTCCGGAGTGATGAGTGAGTAGTTCACCCCTGGACTATGGGTCCATAGCAGTAGCTAGATAGTCGTCTTCTCCTAATTATGCTTCATTATCGGGTCTTGTGAGCTGCCTAACATGATCAAGATCATCTATCTGTAATGCTATATGTTGTGTTTGTTGGGATCCGATGGATAGAGAATACTATGCTATGTTGATTATCAATCTATTACCTATGTGTTGTTTATGATCTTGCATGCTCTCCGTTATTAGTAGAGGCTCTGGCCAAAATTTTACTCTTAACTCCAAGAGGGAGTATTTATGCTCGATAGTGGGTTCATGCCTCCATTAAATCTGGGATAGTGACAGAAAGTTCTAAGGTTGTGGATGTGCTGTTGCCACTAGGGATAAAACATCGATGCTATGTCTAAGGATGTAGTTGTTGATTACATTACGCACCATACTTAATGCAATTGTCTGTTGTTTGCAACTTAATACTGGAAGGGGTTCGGATGATAACCTGAAGGTGGACTTTTTAGGCATAGATGCATGCTGGATAGCGGTCTATGTACTTTGTCGTAATGCCCAATTAAATCTCACAATACTCATCATATCATGTATGTGCATTGTCATGCCCTCTCTATTTGTCAATTGCCCAACTGTAATTTGTTCACCCAACATGTTATTTATCTTATGGGAGAGACACCTCTAGTGAACTGTGGACCCCGGTCCATTCTTTTAATCGAATACAATCTACTGTAATACTTGTTCTACTGTTCTCTGCAAATAATCATCATCCACACTATACATCTAATCCTTTGTTACAGAAAGCCGGTGAGATTGACAACCTCATTGTTTCGTTGGGGCAAAGTACTTTGGTTGTGTTGTGCAGGTTCCACGTTGGCGCCGGAATCTCTGGTGTTGCGCCGCACTACATCTCGCCGCCATCAACCTTCAACGTGCTTCTTGGCTCCTACTGGTTCGATAAACCTTGGTTTCTTACTGAGGGAAAACTTGCCGCGGTACGCATCACACCTTCCTCTTGGGGTTTGATGTCTACGGGTGCTTCTATTCTTGTAGACAGTGTTGGGCCTCCAAGAGCGGAGGCTTGTAGAACAGCAGCAAGTTTCCCTTAAGTGGATCACCCAAGGTTTATCGACCTCAGGGAGGAAGAGGTCAAAGATATCCCTCTCATGCAACCCTGCAACCACAAAGCAAGAAGTCTCTTGTGTCCCAACACACCTAATAGGTGCACTAGTTCGGCGAAGAGATAGTGAAATACAGGTGGTATGAATAAGTATGAGCAGTAGTAACGGCACCAGAAAAGTGCTTTGCTGCCCAGGACTGGCGTGTGGTTGATGGTGGTAATATTGCGGACGATACGGATGCGATAGAACAAGAAACAAGCAGCGATAGCAGTATTTAGGAACAAGGCCTAGGGATCATACTTTCACTAGTGGACACTCTCAACATTGATCACATAACAGAATAAATAGATAGATGCTAGACTCTACACCCTCTTGTTGGATGATGAACACCACTAACTGTGTAGGATTACACGAACCCTCAATGCCGGAGTTAACAAGCTCCACAATATTCGATGTTCATATTTAAATAACCTTAGAGTGCATGACAGATCAACATAACCAAACCAAGTACTAACATAGCATGCACACTGTCACCTTCACGCTACGAAAGGAGGAATAAATCACATCAATACTATCATAGCAATAGTTAACTTCATAATCTACAAGAGATCACAATCATAGCCTACGCCAATGTGGGGACCCCGAACTAGCTGTCCGAAATACCCTGTTATGCATTCAACTCACGATCCCATGATCAGTGCACCGTGAGCACATAACCGAACTGAATATCCAGAATTACATCATCCATTACAGTACCGAATAAAAAGTCTTACAAAGCGGGTCACATGACCCAGGCTTACATAAATGCCTCATCGGGCAAGTTCACAAAACACGGCAGCGTATACACATCAACGTCGTCGGGCCCAAGTCATGCCTTAGTCCTACAGGCGTCTGACTTGGAGAGCGTCCTAGGTCGCATAGTCGTCATGAAATCCCCCATCGTCTTCATAGTCCTCCTCATAGTCTGGCCAAGTTAATAGCCAGGGACAAAGCCGTAAGTACATTTGGAATTGTACTTGCAAACCATCATAAGAGGGGTGCAACAAAATCTAACTAAAGGAGACAAGGGAGTAAGACTAGTTTCTCTTGTGGATATTGCATGTGGAAGAGAAATAGTTTCTCTTGTGGATATAGCATGTTCCAACCATAATTGCTTACATAGCATCCCAACTCCTCATGTGAAGGGAACACTATGGTTTTCCTATGACATCTCTATATCTTTGTTAAAGAAGAGTTGCATTCTTTCATCTCAAGTGATGAATATGCGAGGGAAATCCTATGACATCTCTATATCTTTGTTAAAGAAGAGTTGCATTCTTTCATCTCAAGTGATGAATATGTGAGGGAAATCCTATGACATCTCTATATCTTTGTTAAAGAAGGGTTGCATTCTTTCATCTCAAGTGATGAATATGCGAGGGAAATCCTATGACATCTCTATATCTTTGTTAAAGAAGAGTTCCTCTTCGAGAACCGTCTAGGAAAGGGTTCCCCGCTTAGCCTCCATTTTCCACGACCATCTCCATATGGTCAACACACGCCCTTTTTCCGTACCTCATCGGTACACATCCACACAACACTTTCTTTTCAAGACATTTGCTCAAATCAAAACACAAGCCCCGGTAAAGGTAGACCATTGCAACCCGTCCATGACCGAGGACGCGGCTATTCGAATAGATTTAACTCTGCAGAGTTTGCGCACTTTCCCCACAAGAACTGATAAATCCGCCGGGATCATCCCCGGATCGTCATACGAAAGTATGCGAGACTCGGATAACCAGTCATAGTCTTTCGCCCGTCTCCATTGGCACAAGTCCTTCCCTGCGGGCTTACCCCTTCCTGGCACCCCGGCAGCATACCTCCATTTGAGCGTATCTCCGGCGCCACGACAGAAGACCCTCAGTAATCGTCCGGCTATCAGTTAAGACAGTGTATTGCCTCCTCCAGAGCGCAACCCGGCGTCGGAGGTCATCGTGACCCTCCCTAGAAAGTTGTGAAGGGTGCTCATGCCAATTTCAACAGACTACGAACTAAGCCCGTGCCCATATTGGATAATGTGGTTGCGCGAATGAAGTTGGGCTGGTGTACACATATACACAGTGCCCCTTTTTAGAAAACACTTCTTTTTCCCCCAACACCTCGGTTGCTCAACCAACCACCATACACCACTTTCCCAAACACCTTTATCAAGATCTTTTGTTTTCATAAGCCATACACTTGGGTTAACTTACCCAAGGTTTTTATAAACATTTACAACAAGGTAAACCTTTAGGGGTTCCCATCCTATAGTCTCATGAGAAGGAACTACTACAACACCATGGCCGAGATGAAGGTCATCATGCCATGAGAGCATATGTGAGTGGCAAAAGGTGGCTCTCACTTGCATAAGGTATGCATGTAAGGTTATAATATAGGGTGGATCAACTTTCAGATTTGGGGGTGCTATTATACATCTTGGGTGGGGTAGGTGTATCACTCTTTTAACAATCAAGAGGGTACACGGCATACTTCTCTCAATATTAGAATTACACCAAGCATCATGACGTTGGTACCTCTACTCAACAAAACGGGGTGTGGTGTAAAAATCTAATTTGGAATAGTACATGCTCATGTTGAGCACTCAAGAAGACCCAAGGGAGTAGCACGGCAGTAACACCATGCATCCCTTCACGTGTGAACCAAAATGGAAGATCACCACAAGGAACTATTCCTATTACAACCGTACATAGACCAACATAGAGAGATCATCACATCAAATAGATAAGATGCTTAGGGATATCAACAAATGACATCCAACCCACATCATTCAGAGTTCAAAGATGGCTTGCCTTGGTTGGCTTGTCCCTGGTCCTCCTCAAGTTCTTCACCAAAGTCCTCCCCTTCCACTTCTCCCTCGTTTGTATCTAGCGTCGCAAAAGTAAACGATGCATACAATCAACACATAACTCAAGAAACAAGAATAAATAAATGAAAAGGGAAAATATGCAGGGGAGTTGTTTGACAGTAACAAAACATGTTTTGGCCATTTTTATAATCAAGAAGTATCAAGGTTTAATTATAAACATCAAACTATAGCTCTATCATTTTATGTGACACACATGCACTTATAACCGGAGATGAAAAGTTACTAACAGAGGCTACTGGTATTTTTCCTGGATGTACAGTAACAAAATAAGACTAACCCAATTGGAATCATTCAAAAATATTTATTTTCAATTTTTAAGGTCCAAATTACTACCCAGAAACAGAGATCATGTTTCATTTATTAAAAATCGCACAAAAATCCTAAAAATACATGGCTAGTGACATCTGAAAGGTAATTTCATACCGGTTCTAATGCAATTGGAATCACATCAATCCGAGCTACCAAACTATTTTTATAAGCAAAACAGTACACTGGTCAGTTTTCATTTTTAATTTCTGTTTCTCAAATTTTCAAATAATTTAAACGGGCGGGAATGCCCTGGGCCGTGCAAGTGCTGCGCAGATGGGCTGGCCCAGTGGGGCTCTCCGGTGGCCAGTGAAAAAAAGAAAAAGAGAAAAAGGCCGGGGCCCGTGGCGGGACAGGCAGGCCGACGTGGCCATGCACGCCGACGTGGCCGTGCATGCGCCATGCGCCCGCCCGATCTGGATCCGACGGCCTAGATCTGGTGCGTGCGCGACGTCTGAGGCGCTCGCCGGCGCGGAGGAAGAAAGGGGGCGGCCAGGGGCTTACCGGCGGCTGGCGATGGCGTGGATCGGTGCAGGTGGTGTGGTGGCGTAGGCGTGCGTCGGGTTCATGCACGGGCGGCGTCCAGGGGCGTCTGCTCCTCCTCTGGCGACGTCAACGGCAGCACGGGCGGCGTCGGCTCGTCATCAGCGTCATCGTTCTGCCGCCGATCTGCGCGTCAGGGGTAGGGGAGCAGGGTTAGGATGAGCAGGAGAGGGTGCTGGTGTTGAGAGAGTGAGGAGAGAAGCGTTGGCGGCGTCGCGGCGGTGACCACCTGCGCGTCACCCTCATGGTGACCACGGCGGGATGGCGTCGGGCAGTGGTGGCAGCGGCTCGAGCGGCAGCTCGAGCGGCCAGGGGTGGAGTGGGGCAGCCTAACGGCGCTGTGGAGGTGGGAGCTGAAGGGAGAGGGTGGCGTTTGGGCGGGTTTTATAGGCAGGCGGGGGAGCGGTAGTGGCGTGGCCGGTGGCGATGGCCAACGGGCGCGCAAGGGCTGGCATCACCAGCTGGCCCCATGGTGACGTCGCCCTGGTGGCATCAGCGATGGGAGGGAGCCGAGGCGGTGGGAGGGCAGTCGAGGCTGATGGCACGTCGTGCGAGGCGATGCCATCATGTCTCCTGCCAGTGGCGCGCGCGTGCGTTTAGGGCTAGGGTTTGGCGCGGGAGAGGGGGTGCTGGTGAGGTTTGGGCCAGAGAAGATAGAAAGAGAGAAAGAGAGAGGGCCAGGGTTGGGCCAGGGTAGAGAGAGGGAGTGGTGGCATCGGCCACGGCCCAAACCAGAGAAGAAAAGGAGAGGGAAGAGAGAAAGAAAAAGGAGAGGGGGAGGTTCCCCCTCTTGTCTCTCGGCCAAAACCCAAGAGAGAAAAGAGAGAGAAGAGAAAGGGGCAGGGGTGAAAAAGAGAGAGGCCATGCCATGTGCAATGTGCCCAAGTGTGACAAGAAATCATGTGCACAAATGTGAAAATATTTGAGGACAAATAAAAAGGTGGTGATGGTGTTGTTGGTGCAACCTTAGGTGGATTGGTGGTGGTATAGAGAAGAGGGTAGAATGTTCCCTCTCAACAAAGGTGGTGCTCACTACCCTGGGGTTAGGGTTTTTGAGGGGTGTAGTGCACTAAGAGGTGGTGCCATTAAAATTAAGCAGATCAAACCCTAAAAATTTAGAGGGTGGTGCAAAGACTAACCTAAAGGTGGGTGACACACATAACACACCAAGAAAAGTATTTGAGTTAAACCAAGCAAGAATTCTAACCTACAATCAATCACAAATGTTAAATAAAAAAATTTGTTGGCTCAATTTTTTTTAACTTGTAAAAATATGCAGTTTTGAAAAGTGGGGTGTTACAGACCTTCCCCCCTTAAAAGAATCTCGTCCCGAGATTCCACGGCTAAGAGCTTGAACAGATGTGGAAATTCTTGTTTCAGATAATCCTCTCTTTCCCATGTGGCTTCATCTTCAGAGTGATTGCTCCATTGGACCTTGAAGAATTTAATCTTTCTCCGGCGGGTGACCCTAACGGCTTCATCCAGAATACGGGTAGGGTTCTCCCTGTAGGTTAAGTCGTGATTGAGGTCGATTGCTCAGTAGTCGATATCCTTGAAAACTTCAGCCTTGTTTGGTGCTTGGAGGCATCTCCGAAGTTGGGAGACGTGAAAGACGTCATGGAACTCTGACAATTCCGGGGGTAGTTCAAGCTGGTAAGATACTTCTCCTCTTCGTCCTAGTACCTTGAAAGGACCAATATACCTGGGCGCAAGTTTGCCTTTAACATGGAAACGTTTCATTCCTTTGAGAGGAGTTACCCGGAGATAAGCAAAATCTCTGGCGCAGAAGGTTAACTCTCGACGCTTGGAGTCAGCGTAGCTCTTCTGGCGGGACTGTGCAGCTCTCAGCCGGTCACGGATAAACTGTACTTGTTCCTCTGCTTCCCTGAGTAGGTCTGGTCCGAACACTTGGCTTTCTCCAGTCTCGGTCCAATTGAGAGGGGTTCGGCATCTTCTCCCATAAAGGGCTTCAAAAGGGGCCATCCGAAGACTGGCTTGATAACTGTTGTTATAGGAAAACTCTGCGAAGGGCAGGCAATCCTCCCACTTGGTTCCATAGGCGAGAACGCAGGCTCGAAGCATGTCCTCGAGGATTTGATTTACCCTTTCGGTCTGTCCTCCGGTTTGGGGATGATAGGCGGTACTGAATGATAACTTGGTGCCCATAGCCTCGTGAAGCTTGTGCCAGAAACGAGAAGTGAACTGGGTGCCTCGATCTGACACGATAACCTTGGGAACGCCGTGAAGGCTAACTATACGGGAGATGTAGAGATCGGCTAACGCTCTCCCGCGATCGGTGGTCTTGACAGGCAGAAAATGAGCGATTTTAGTGAGACGATCAACTATCACCCAGATGGAATCATGTCCACGGTTAGATCTGGGAAGTCCGGTGATAAAGTCCATACCCACTTCCTCCCATTTCCATACGGGTATCTTCAAAGGTTGCAATAATCCGGCAGGGCGTTGGTGCTCAGCTTTAACTTTCTGGCAGACATCACATCGGGCGATAAAGGAGGCAATGTCCCGCTTCATTCCATGCCACCAAAAGGTATCTTTTAGATCTTGGTACATCTTAGATCCTCCAGGGTGAATAGAATAAGGAGTATTATGGGCCTCCTCCATTATAAGATTCTTCAAGTCAGGGATATTGGGTACGCAGAGGCGTCCATTGTACCACAGTACTCCGTTGTGGTCTATCGAAAATCCTTCTGCCTTTTTTCTGCCCATGCGGCGTTTGATCCCTTCAATACTCTTATGCCCAACTTGGGTTTCCTTGATCTGATCTCGAAGGGTGGGTTTGGCCTCCATGGCAGCAAGGAATCCATGGCTAACCAATTCTAATCCGAATTCCTCGAATTCTTGATAAAGCATGGGTTGTTCGATTTTCAAACGAAAGTTAAGGGAACATGGTTCTCTGCTGAGGGCATCGGCAACTACATTAGCTTTTCCGGGGTGGTAATGGATACTTAGATCATAGTCTTTGATGAGCTCAATCCATCTCCTCTGTCGCATGTTCAACTCTCTCTGAGTGAAGATATACTTAAGGCTTTTGTGATCGGTGTAAATATCACACCTATTTCCTATGAGATAGTGGCGCCAAGTCTTGAGTGCATGAACCACGGCGGCTAATTCCAGGTCATGGGTGGGGTAATTGGCTTCGTGTGGTTTCAGCTGTCGGGAGAGATAAGAAATTACTTTACCTTCTTGCATTAAGACACTTCCAAGACCAATTTTGGAAGCATCACAATAGATCACAAAGTCCTTGGTGACGTCGGGCATGGTCAAGATGGGGGCTGATACAAGTCGCCTTTTTAGTTCTTGAAAACTCTCTTCACATTTTTCCGTCCATTCAAACTTCTTACCCTTTTTAAGCAGAAGGGTCAATGGCTTGGCGATGCTCGAGAATCCTTCAACGAATTTGCGGTAATATCCCGCCAATCCGAGGAAAGACCTCACTTCTGTAGCATTCTTAGGGGGTTGTCGGTCCACAATAGACTTGATCAGAGAGGGGTCAACAGAGAGTCCTCCGGCAGATAAGACGTGGCCAAGAAATCCAACTTCCTTGAGCCAGAACTGGCATTTACTGAACTTTGCATACAGTTGGTGTTGCCGAAGGGTACCCAAGACTAGTCGCAGATGCTCTTCATGTTCTTCCTTAGTTTTGGAGTAGACCAAGATATCATCGATGAACACTACCACAAATTTGTCTAGGTATTCCATGAAGACCTTGTTCATGAGGTTCATGAAGTAGGCGGGGGCATTGGTGAGTCCAAAGGACATTACGGTGTACTCATACAGTCCGTAACGGGTGGTGAATGTAGTCTTGGGAATGTCCGATTCTCGGACTTTGAGTTGGTGGTACCCGGTGCGAAGGTCGATCTTGGAGAAAACTTTTGCTCCGTTCATCTGATCGAATAAATCATCGATCTTGGGCAGAGGGTACTTATTTTTAATGGTTACTTCATTAAGTCTTCGATAGTCCACACACAAGCGAATGGTTCCGTCTCCCTTGTCCACGAAGATCACAGGCGATCCCCATGGTGATGCACTTGGCCTGATCAGACCTTTGGCCAACAAATCATCCAACTGTCGCTTCAACTCGATCAATTATTGGGGATTCATACGGTAAGGTCTCTGGGCTATGGGGGCAGTTCCTGGGATTAGTTCTATGATGAACTCAATGTCTCGGTCAGGAGGCATACCGGGCAATTCTTCCGGAAAAACATCAGGGTACTCGCAGACAACAGGAACTTGTTCGAGATCGGGTCCAGAGATGCTTTTCTTACAGAAGGCTTTGGATGAGTGTATGGTGGCGGTGTATTTTACTGGTAGGCCTTGATCATTGGTTAGGGTAATAGATTTTTGGACGCAGTCAATGTGTCCCTTGTACTTAGTCATCCAGTCCATACCAAGAATTACTTCTAAGCCTTGGGCTCCTAGGACTATGAGCTCTGCTTGGAAAGGTACTCTTTGTATGATAATGGGAACTTGTTTGCAAGATAAGCGGGTTTTAGCAGTGGATCCAGGAATTTGTACTAGCATGAGGCGTTTCATGATAGTTGGTTTTAACCCACTTTTCTTAACGAAAGGTTCGGTAACGAAAGAATGAGATGCTCCGGAATCAAAGAGAACTCGGGCGGGAGTGGAGTTGACAAGGAACGTACCCATCACAATGTCCGGAGTCTCCTCAGCTTCTTCAGCGCTGGCGTGGTTCAGGTGTCTATGGGCGGCGTTGGCCTGCTTCTTGACAACCGGCTTCTTCCCTGACGCCGTCCTAGCTTGAGCCTGATTGGGTCTTGGCGCGTTGGCGCGTTGGGGCATCCTCATCTTGGTAGGGCACTCTCGAGAAAAGTGTCCAGGCTTCCCACAAGCAAAGCATCCATCGCCTTGAGGGCGAGCTGGCGGATTTGGGCGAGGGTTGGTATTGAATCCTCCAGAACGGTGCTGCGGAGCTGAACGATTGGGGGCATAGTTGTTGGAGCGGTAAGCTGGGGTTGGCGAAGGGTTCCTCTGGGGTGGGTTGGCGGGTCTTGATGGGGGCGGACTGCGGTACTTCGGGTTGCTGGGTCCACCCTGTTGCTGTAGCATCTTGCGCTTTCTGGTTTCAATGGCAGCCTTGCGCTTAGACTCCACCATAATGGCGGCATCCACTAGCGCCTCCAGGTCTGGGTAGGGTACAGCCACTAGGATACTCTGGATCTCCTCATGCAGGCCATTCATGAAACGGTCGCGCTTTTTCTCATCGGTGTCCGTATCTTGAGGGGCGTACCTTGCTAAGGTGTTAAACTTGTCAAGGTAGTCCACCACATTGGAGTTGTTCTGCTTCAGATTGAAGAATTCATCCCGCTTCATCTTGATTAATCCCGTAGGAATGTGAGCTTTACAGAACTTGGCGGTGAACTCCTCCCAGTTGATGACATGTCCAGGAGCTTGCATGACCTTGATGTTCTCCCACCATGCTCGTGCAGGTCCAGCGAGAAAGTGGGTGGCGAGGAGGACTTTCTCGTTGTCTCCCACGGCAGCGACTTCCAAGTTGTTTTCAATGGTGCAGAGCCAATTGTCTGCATCGAGGGGAGCGGTACACTTGGAGAACACAGGTGGATTGGTGTTCTGGAAGTCCCAAAGGCGTGATCTTGGCGCTTCTTCGCCGTGTCCTTCTCCTTCTTCATTGTGGCGGTGTCCCGCGGCGGCTTGAGCGATTTGCCGAAGCGCGGCGATGTTAGCTTCACTCTCTTGGCGGGCACGCTGGCGATCCTCCATCAAGAGGCGCAGGATTTGAGCCATGTTGGGATCCAGAGGTGGTGGTGGTGGGTTTCCGGAGGTGGAACCTCCATGGCGAGTCTCAACCATCTGGGGAGGTAAAGAGGATAGCCATGGTCATGAGATGACGAGAAAGAGGGATGTTCGAAGTTCAAGTGCTTTGCCAAGGGGAAGGAACATGCATGCATAATAAAAGAAATTTGGAAAAGAGTAGCAAACATAACAACACGAATAGCAACAATCAAACACCATTCGTTGGTAATACCAAAAGCATCAAGTTCACATCCATCAAGGTCACACATGGACCAATCAAAAGTACGCCATACATAAGGGACATCCTAACATAAGACAAGTCACGGGGGTGCAAGCTTAGAAGTCATCAAGTGGTGCGGAAGGGCCATCAAACGGAGGCTCCTCGGGGTCCTCCTCATCCTCCGAAGTAGCCTCCACGATGCGAAGTGGTGCGGGTTCTTCGGCCGCGTCGTTGATGAAGGCGCGGTCATCTTCATCCTCGTCGTCAAGCCCAGCAAGTCCTTCCTCCTCCATGTAGTCCTCATCGTCGCTAATGAGAGCGGTGTGCTCCTTGCGGATATCCTCGCCGTCATCCTGAGTGTTCTCAAGCTTGTCCTCGGCGTCGCGGAGGGCGGCCTTGAGGTGCATAACCTTGACTTTAAGCATGTAGTTGGACTCACGAGTACGGAGGGTCTTCTTCTGTTGGCGGCGATGCTTGAGCTTGGCCAACTTCAGATCCATCTTGAGCCCTTCCATCTCATGCTTCAACACCTCATTCTCCATCCTGTTGGAGTCAAGGCTGAGCTGAGTCTTGAACAGCAAGTTCTCCAACTGGCACACCTGGCGCCCAAGGGGGCAATAGTAGGGGATCATAGTGGGAATCCCCTCCTCATTGCGGCATCCCAAGAAGGCGTGAGGAAGTCCCATGGCCTCCAACTCGACACGGTGATGGAAGACAAGGCGGGAGAGGGCGGCTTGGAGCACCCTCACAAGTCCATCCTCCCATGTGCGGTCAAAGACCTGGACCTCAATCTCCTCAAGCTGCTTCACGTGAGAGCCGCGAAGTGTGCATACCACCATCCAAGACATCTCGCCGTCCTTGGTGCTCTCCATCTGCCCACCCTTCACTTCGGGTGCCAGGCGTCCAACGGCCTGTGACACCTCGACGAGGGCGGTCTCAAACAGGTAGGGGGGCTTCTTGAAGCCAAGCTGGATGCTCTCGGTGAACATCGGTGGATCCATCTACACAAAATTTTTAAGTTCATAATTAGCATCATGATCAAAGTGTGCAAAATTTTAAGTACATCATGTAAAACATTTAAGATTAATGCAAGTAATATTTAATCTAAAAGAAATTAGGGGAGAGACTAGGCATTATTTCAGCAAATAGTCATCTCGTTTTTAATATAGAAAATAGTTTGGTACTAACTTTGCGTCCATGCTAACTAGGGCTTCCTAAGGTCAGGATGGCTCTGATACCAGCTCTGTGGGGACCCCGGACTAGCTGTCCGAAATACCCCGTTATGCATTCAACTCACGATCCCATGATCAGTGCACCGTGAGCACATAACCGAACTGAATATCCAGAATTACATCATCCATTACAGTACCGAATAAAAAGTCTTACAAAGCGGGTCACATGACCCAGGCTTACATAAATGCCTCATCGGGCAAGTTCACAAAACACGGCAGCGGATACACATCAACGTCATCGGGCCCAAGTCATGCCTTAGTCCTACAGGCGTCTGACTTGGAGAGCGTCCTAGGTCGCATAGTCGTCATGAAATCCCCCATCGTCTTCATAGTCCTCCTCATAGTCTGGCCAAGTTAATAGCCAGGGACAAAGCCGTAAGTACATTTGGAATTGTACTTGCAAACCATCATAAGAGGGGTGCAACAAAATCTAACTAAAGGAGACAAGGGAGTAAGACTAGTTTCTCTTGTGGATATTGCATGTGGAAGAGAAATAGTTTCTCTTGTGGATATAGCATGTTCCAACCATAATTGCTTACATAGCATCCCAACTCCTCATGTGAAGGGAACACTATGGTTTTCCTATGACATCTCTATATCTTTGTTAAAGAAGAGTTGCATTCTTTCATCTCAAGTGATGAATATGCGTGGGAAATCCTATGACATCTCTATATCTTTGTTAAAGAAGAGTTGCATTCTTTCATCTCAAGTGATGAATATGCGAGGGAAATCCTATGACATCTCTATATCTTTGTTAAAGAAGGGTTGCATTCTTTCATCTCAAGTGATGAATATGCGAGGGAAATCCTATGACATCTCTATATCTTTGTTAAAGAAGAGTTCCTCTTCGAGAACCGTCTAGGAAAGGGTTCCCCGCTTAGCCTCCATTTTCCACGACCATCTCCATATGGTCAACACACGCCCTTTTTCCGTACCTCATCGGTACAGATCCACACAACACTTTCTTTTCAAGACATTTGCTCAAATCAAAACACAAGCCCCGGTAAAGGTAGACCATTGCAACCCGTCCATGACCGAGGACGCGGCTATTCGAATAGATTTAACTCTGCAGAGTTTGCGCACTTTCCCCACAAGAACTGATAAATCCGCCGGGATCATCCCCGGATCGTCATACGAAAGTATGCGAGACTCGGATAACCAGTCATAGTCTTTCGCCCGTCTCCATTGGCACAAGTCCTTCCCTGCGGGCTTACCCCTTCCTGGCACCCCGGCAGCATACCTCCATTTGAGCGTATCTCCGGCGCCATGACAGAAGACCCTCAGTAATCGTCCGGCTATCAGTTAAGACAGTGTATTGCCTCCTCCAGAGTGCAACCCGGCGTCGGAGGTCATCGTGACCCTCCCTAGAAAGTTGTGAAGGGTGCTCATGCCAATTTCAACAGACTACGAACTAAGCCCGTGCCCATATTGGATAATGTGGTTGCGCGAATGAAGTTGGGCTGGTGTACACATATACGCAGTGCCCCTTTTTAGAAAACACTTCTTTTTTCCCCCAACACCTCGGTTGCTCAACCAACCACCATACACCACTTTCCCAAACACCTTTATCAAGATCTTTTGTTTTCATAAGCCATACACTTGGGTTAACTTACCCAAGGTTTTTGTAAACATTTACAACAAGGTAAACCTTGAGGGGTTCCCATCCTATAGTCTCATGAGAAGGAACTACTACAACACCATGGCCGAGATGAAGGTCATCATGCCATGAGAGCATATGTGAGTGGCAAAAGGTGGCTCTCACTTGCATAAGGTATGCATGTAAGATGATAATATAGGGTGGATCAACTTTCAGATTTGGGGGTGCTATTATACATCTTGGGTGGGGTAGGTGTATCACTCTTTTAACAATTAAGAGGGTACAAGGCATACTTCTCTCAATATGAGAATTACACCAAGCATCATGACGTTGGTACCTCTACTCAACAAAACGGGGTGTGGTGTAAAAATCTAATTTGGAATAGTACATGCTCATGTTGAGCACTCAAGAAGACCCAAGGGAGTAGCACGGCAGTAACACCATGCATCCCTTCGCGTGTGAACCAAAATGGAAGATCACCACAAGGAACTATTCCTATTACAACCATACATAGACCAACATAGAGAGATCATCACATCAAATAGATAAGATGCTTAGGGATATCAACAAATGACATCCAACCCACATCATTCAGAGTTCAAAGATGGCTTGCCTTGGTTGGCTTGTCCCTGGTCCTCCTCAAGTTCTTCACCAAAGTCCTCCCCTTCCACTTCTCCCTCGTTTGTATCTAGCGTCGCAAAAGTAAACGATGCATACAATCAACACATAACTCAAGAAACAAGAATAAATAAATGAAAAGGGAAAATATGCAGGGGAGTTGTTTGACAGTAACAAAACATGTTTTGGCCATTTTTATAATCAAGAAGTATCAAGGTTTAATTATAAACATCAAACTATAGCTCTATCATTTTATGTGACACACATGCACTTATAACCAGAGATGAAAAGTTACTAACAGAGGCTACTGGTATTTTTCCTGGATGTACAGTAACAAAATAAGACTAACCCAATTGGAATCATTCAAAAATATTTATTTTTCAATTTTTAAGGTCCAAATTACTACCCAGAAACAGAGATCATGTTTCATTTATTAAAAATCGCACAAAAATCCTAAAAATACATGGCCAGTGACATCTGAAAGGTAATTTCATACCGGTTCTAATGCAATTGGATTCACATCAATCCGAGCTACCAAACTATTTTTATAAGCAAAACAGTACACTGGTCAGTTTTCATTTTTAATTTCTGTTTCTCAAATTTTCAAATAATTTAAACGGGCGGGAACGCCCTGGGCCGTGCAAGTGCTGCGCAGATGGGCCGGCCCAGTGGGGCTCTCCGGTGGCCAGTGAAAAAAAGAAAAAGAGAAAAAGGCCGGGGCCCGTGGCGGGCCAGGCAGGCCGACGTGGCCGTGCATGCGCCATGCGCCCGCCCGATCTGGATCCGACGGCCCAGATCTGGCGCGTGCGCGACGTCTGAGGCACTCGCCGGCACGGAGGAAGAAAGGGGGCGGCCAGGGGCTTACCGGCCAGGGACAGAGACAAGGGGGGACGAGGGGGGGCTCAGCCACCCCCATGGTTTGGATTTTATGAAGAATACTACTCACTAGAACTGTAATTTCTTGCTGATTTAGCTTACTCTGCCCCCCTCATGAAGTTTACAACACTATTTTGCCCCCCTCAAGATTGAAAGCTGGCTCCGCCCCTGTTACCGGCGACTGGCGATGGCGTGGATCGGTGCAGGTGGTGTGGTGGCGTAGGCGTGCGTCGGGTTCGTGCACGGGCGGCGTCCAGGGGCGTCTGCTCCTCCTCTGGCGACGTCAACGGCAGCACGGGCGGCGTCGGCTCGTCGTCAGCGTTGTCATTCTGCCGCCGATCTGCGCGTCAGGGGTAGGGGAGCAGGGTTAGGATGAACAGGAGAGGGTGCTGGTGTTGAGAGAGTGAGGAGAGAAGCGTCGGCGGCGTCGCGGCGGTGACCACCTGCGCGTCACCGTCGCGGTGACCACGGCGGGATGGCGTCGGGCAGTGGTGGCAGCGGCTCGAGCGGCAGCTCGAGCGGCCAGGGGTGGAGTGGGGCAGCCTAACGGCGCTGTGGGGGTGGGAGCTGAAGGGAGAGGGTGGCGTTTGGGCGGGTTTTATAGGCATGCGGGGGAGCGGTAGTGGCGTGGGCGGTGGCGATGGCCAACGGGCGCGCAAGGGCTAGCGTCACCAGCTGGCCCCACGGTGATGTTGCCCTGGTGGCGTCAGCGATGGGAGGGAGCCGAGGCGGTGGGAGGGCAGTCGAGGCTGATGGCGCGTCGTGCGAGGCCACGCCATCATGTCTCCTGCCAGCGTGGCGCGCGCGTGCGTTTAGGGCTAGGGTTTGGCGCGGGAGAGGGGGTGCTGGTGAGGTTTGGGCCAGAGAAGAGAGAAAGAGAGAAAGAGAGAGGGCCAGGGTAGAGAGAGGGAGTGGTGGCGTCGGCCACGGCCCAAACCAGAGAAGAAAAAGAGAGGGAAGAGAGAAAGAAAAAGGAGAGGGGGAGGTTCCCCCTCTTGTCTCTCGGCCAAAACCCAAGAGAGAAAAGAGAGAGAAGAGAAAGGGGCAGGGGTGAAAAAGAGAGAGGCCATGCCATGTGCAATGTGCCCAAGTGTGACAAGAAATCATGTGCACAAATGTGAAAATATTTGAGGACAAATAAAAAGGTGGTGATGGTGTTGTTGGTGCAACCTTAGGTGGATTGGTGGTGGTATAGAGAAGAGGGTAGAATGTTCCCTCTCAACAAAGGTGGTGCTCACTACCCTAGGGTTAGGGTTTTTGAGGGGTGTAGTGCACTAAGAGGTGGTGCCATTAAAATTAAGCAGATCAAACCCTAAAAATTTAGAGGGTGGTGCAAAGACTAACCTAAAGGTGGGTGACACACATAACACACCAAGAAAAGTATTTGAGTTAAACCAAGCAAGAATTCTAACCTACACTCAATCACAAATGTTAAATAAAAAAATTTGTTGGCTCAATTTTTTTTTAACTTGTAAAAATATGCAGTTTTGAAAAGTGGGGTGTTACAGCCAAGTACTACACGATGCACACACTGTCACCATTACACCGTGCAGGAGGAATAGACTACTTTAATAACATCACTAGAGTAGCACATAGATGAATAGTGATACAAAACTCATATGAATCTCAATCATGTAAGGCAGCTCATGAGATCATTGTATTGAAGTACATAGGAGAGACATTAACCACATAGCTACCGGTACAGCCCTTAGCCTCGATGGAGAACTACTCCCTCCTCATGGGAGACAGCAGCGTTGATGAAGATGGCGGTGGAGATGGCAGCGGTGTCGATGGAGAAGCCTTCCGGGGGCACTTCCCCGTCCCAGCGGCGTGCCGGAACAGAGACTCCTGTCCCCCAGATCTTGGCTTCGCGATGGCGGCGGCTCTGGATGGTTTCTCGTACCGTGGCTTTTTCGTATCGAAGACTTAGGTCGAGGAGGCTTAAATAGGCGAAGAGGCGGCGTCGGAGCGGGTACGGGGCCGCCACACAACAGGGGGCGCGGGCCCTAGCCTGGCCGCGCCAGCCCCATGTGTGGGCCCCCTGTGGCCCCTCTCTGGCGGCTCTCGGGTGTTATGGAAGCTTCATGCAATCCTAAGATGCTGGGCGTTGATTTCGTCCGATTCCGAGAATATTTCCTTACTAGGATTTCTGAAACCAAAAACAGCAGAAAACAGGAACTGGCCCTTCCGCATCTCGTCAATAGGTTAGTTCCGGAAAACGCATAAAAACGACATAAAGTATGCATAAAACATGTAGATATCATCAATAATGTGGCATGGAACATAAGAAATTATCGATACGTCGGAGACGTATCAGGGTTCCCAAAGGACGCGTGCTGTACGCGTATCAAGCAGATTTTCTGGCGCCGTTGCCGGGGAGATCAAGACACGCTGCAAGGGGAGTCTCCACCTCCAATCTCTTTACTTTGTTTTTGTCTTGGTTTACTTTTATTTAGTACTTTGTTTGCTGCACTAAATCAAAACACAAAAAAATTAGTTGCTAGTTTTACTTTATTTGCTATCTTGTTTGCTATATCAAAAACACAAAAAAATTAGTTACTTGCATTTACTTTAACTAGTTTGCTTTATTTACTGTTGCTAAAATGGGTACTCCTGAAAATACTAAGTTGTGTGACTTCACAACCACAAATAATAATGATTTCTTATGCACACCTATTGCTCCACCTGCTACTACAGCAGAATTCTTTGAAATTAAACCTGCTTTACTGAATCTTGTTATGCGAGAGCAATTTTCTGGTGTTAGTTCTGATGATGCTGCTGCCCATCTCAATAACTTTGTTGAATTGTGTGAAATGTAAAAGTATAAGGATGTAGATGGTGATATTATAAAATTAAAATTGTTTCCTTTCTCATTAAGAGGAAGAGCTAAAGATTGGTTGCTATCTCTGCCTAAGAATAGTATTGATTCATGGACTAAATGCAAGGATGCTTTTATTGGTAGATATTATCCCCCTGCTAAAATTATATCTTTAAGGAGTAGCATAATGAATTTTAAACAATTGGATAATGAGCATGTTGCACAAGCATGGGAAAGAATGAAATCTTTAGTTAAAAATTGCCCAACCCATGGACTGACTACTTGGATGATCATCCAAACCTTTTATGTAGGACTGAATTTTTCTTCGCGGAACCTATTGGATTCAGCTGCTGGAGGTACCTTTATGTCCATCACTCTTGGCGAAGCAACAAAGCTTCTTGATAATATGATGATTAATTACTCTGAATGGCACACGGAAAGAGCTCCACAAGGTAAGAAGGTAAATTCTGTCGAAGAAACCTCTTCCTTGAGTGATAAGATTGATGCTATTATGTCTATGCTTGTGAATGGTAGGACTAATGTTGATCCTAATAATGTTCCGTTAGCTTCATTG
Source organism: Lolium perenne (assembly GCF_019359855.2). NCBI lineage: Eukaryota > Viridiplantae > Streptophyta > Magnoliopsida > Poales > Poaceae > Lolium > Lolium perenne. Next base: position 90,283,418 of record NC_067245.2, on the reverse strand, counting down.
GTTGCTCAAGAAAAACATGTTGATGTAAACTACATTAAAAATAATAATTTCAACAACAATGCTTACCGGAACAATTCTAGTAACAACTATAGGCCATATCCTTATAATAATGGTAACGGTTATGGTAATTCTTATGGGAATTCTTACAACAATAATAGGAACACACCCCCTGGACTTGAAGCCATGCTTAAAGAATTTATTAGTACGCAAACTGCTTTTAACAAATCTGTTGAAGAAAAGCTTGGGAAAATTGATATACTTGCTTCTAAAGTCGATAGTCTTGCTGCTGATGTTGATCTTTTGAAATCGAAAGTTATGCCTAATGAAAATCATAATAATAAAATTGTTACTACAGCAAATGCCATCCAAGTTAGAATTAATGAGAATATAACATTGATGGCCGAATTGCGTGCTAGGTGGGAAAAAGAAGAAAATGAAAAAGAAGATAATATAGCTAAAGTTTGGACTATTACCACCACTAGTAATGCTAATGCTCCACATGTTTCTGCACCTCCTACTATTAATGGTAAAATAATTGGTGTTGGCAATGTTTCCACTTCTAATGCAAAGCGCGAAAAACTGCCTGAAACTGCTAAAACTGCTGAAACTGCCTGTGATAAAACTGCTGAAATTTTTTCCAACATTGGGGATGATGATCCCATTGCTTTAGATTATAATGGTTTGGATTTTGATGATTGCCATATCTCTGAAGTTATAAAGTTCTTACAAAAACTTGCTAAGAGTCCTAATGCTAGTGCTATAAATTTGGCTTTCACGAAACATATTAGAAATGCTCTCATAAAAGCTAGAGAAGAGAAATTAAATCGTGAAGTTTCTATTCCTAGAAAGCTAGAGGATGGTTGGGAGCCCATCATTAATATGAAGGTCAATGACTTTGATTGTAATGCTTTATGTGATCTTGGTGCAAGTATTTCCGTCATGCCTAAGAAAATCTATAACATGCTTGACTTGCCACCATTGAAAAATTGTTATTTGGATGTTAATATTGCTGATAATTCTACAAAGAAACCTTTGGGGAGAGTTGATAATGTTCGCATTACCGTTAACAATAACCTTGTCCCCGTTGATTTTGTTATCTTGGATATTGAATGCAATGCATCTTGTCCCATTATATTGGGAAGACCTTTTCTTCGAACTGTTGGTGCTATTATTGATATGAAGGAAGGTAATATTAAATATCAATTTCCTCTCAAGAAAGGTATGGAATACTTCCCTAGAAAGAGAATGAAGTTACCTTTTGATTCTATCATTAGAGCAAATTATGATGTTGATGCTTCGTCTCTTGATAATACTTGATATACACTTTCTGCGCCTAGCTGAAAGGCGTTAAAGAAAAGCGCTTATGGGAGACAACCCATGTTTTTACTTCTGCACTTTTATTTTATATTTGAGTCTTGGAAGTTGTTACTACTGTAGCAACCTCTCCTTATCTTAGTTTTGTGCATTGTTGTGCCAAGTAAAGTCGTTGATAGTAAGGTTCATACTAGATTTGGATTACTGCGCAGAAACAGATTTCTTTGCTGTCACGAATCTGGGCCTAATTCTCTGTAGGTAACTCATAAAATTATGCCAATTTACGTGAGTGATCCTCAGATATGTACGCAACTTTCATTCAATTTGAGCATTTTCATTTGAGTAAGTCTGGTGCCTCTTAGAAATTCGTCTTTACGAACTGTTCTGTTTTGACAGATTCTGCCTTTTATTTCGCATTGCCTGTTTTGCTATGCTTGATGGATTTTGCTATTTCATTAACTTTCAGTAGCTTTGTGCAATGTCCAGAAGTGTTAAGAATGATTGTGTCACCTCTGAACATGTGAATTTTGATGGTGCACTAACCCTCTAATGAGTTGTTTTGAGTTTGGTGTGGAGGAAGTTTTCAAGGATCAAGAGAGGGAGATGATACAATATGATCAAGGAGAGTGAAAGCTCTAAGCTTGGGAATGCCCCGGTGGTTCACCCCTGCATATTTCAAGAAGACTCAAGCGTCTAAGATTGGGGATGCCTTGGGCATCCCCTTCTTCATCGACAACATTATCAGGTTCCTCTAGTGAAACTATATTTTTATTCCATCACATCTTATGTACTTTGCTTGGAGCGTCGGTTTGTTTTTGTTTTTGTTTTGTTTGAATAAAATGGATCCTAGCATTCATTGTGTGGGAGAGAGACACGCTCCTCTGTTGCATATGGACAAATATGTCCTTAGGCTTTACTCATAGTATTCATGGCGAAGGTTGAATCTTCTTCGTTAAATTGTTATATGGTTGGAAACGGGAAATGCTACATGTAGTAATTGGTAAAATGTCTTGGATAATGTGATACTTGGCAATTGTTGTGCTCATGTTTAAGCTCTTGCATCATATACTTTGCACCTATTAATGAAGAAATACATAGAGCTTGCTAAAATTTGGTTTGCATAATTGGTCTCTCTAAGGTCTAGATAATTTCTAGTAAAGAGTTTGAACAACAAGGAAGACGGTGTAGAGTTTTATAATGTTTACAATATGTCTTTTATGTGAGTTTTGCTGCACCGCTTCATCCTTGTGTTTGTTTCAAATAACCTTGCTAGCCTAAACCTTGTATCGAGAGGGAATACTTCTCATGCATCCAAATCCTTGAGCCAACCACTATGCCATTTGTATCCACCATACCTACCTACTACATGGTATTTCTCCGCCATTCCAAAGTAAATTGCTTGAGTGCTACCTTTAAACAATTCAAAATTTATCACCTCTGATTTGTGTCAATGTTTTATAGCTCATGAGGAAGTATGTGGTGTTTATCTTTCAATCTTGTTGGGCAACTCTCACCAATGGACTAGTGGCTTCATCCGCTTATCCAATAATTTTGCAAAAAGAGCTGGCAATGGGATTCCCAGTCCCAAATTAATTAACAAAAAAAAAATAGACACTCCTCCATGGTATGTGATTGTTGGACGGCACCCGAAGGATTCGGTTAGCCATGGCTTGAGAAAGCAAAGGTGGGGAGGGGTGTCATCATAATAAAACTAAAATAAAAAGGCACTCCTTCATGGTATGAGATTGTTGGCAGGCACCCGAGGATTCGGTTAGCCATGGTTTGTGAAAGAAAGGTTGGAAGGAGTGCCACACAAAAATAAAATAAAATGGGAGCCGCTCTTTGAAGGTTTGTCTGGCAAGGGGGTTAGAGTGCCCACTACCATTCGTTGACAACAACAAACACCTCCCAAAATTTTACTTTTATGCTCTCTATATGTTTTCAAAACCAAAGCTCTAGCACAAATATAGCAATCAATGCTTCCCTCTGCGAAGGGCCTTTCTTTTACTTTTATTGTTGAGTCAGTTCACCTATCTCTCTCCACCTCAAGAAGCAAACACTTGTGTGAACTGTGCATTGATTCCTACATACTTGCATATTGCACTTGATATATTACTTTACATTGACAACTATCCATGAGATATACATGTTACAAGTTGAAAGCAACCGCTGAAACTTAATCTTCCCTTGTGTTGCTTCAATACCTTTACTTTAAATTATTGCTTTATGAGTTAACTCTTATGCAAGACTCATTGATGCTTGTCTTGAAAGTACTATTCATGAAAAGTCTTTGCTTTATGATTCAGTTGTTTTCTCATGTCATTTACCATTGTTTTGATCAATGCATTCATTATATGTGCTTACAATAGTATGATCAAGGTTATGATGGCATGTCACTCCAGAAATTATCTTTGTTATTGTTTACCTGCTCGGGATGAGCAGAAACTAAGCTTGGGGATGCTGATACGTCTCCGACGTATCGATAATTTCTTATGTTCCATGCCACATTATTGATGATATCTACATGTTTTATGCATACTTTATGTCATATTTATACATTTTCCGGCACTAACCTATTAACGAGATGCCGAAGAGCCGATTCTTTGTTTCTGCTGTTTTTGGTTTCAGAAATCCTAGTAAGGAAATATTCTCGGAATTGGACGAAATCAACGCCCAGGGGCCTATTTTCACACGAAGCTTCCAGAAGACCGAAGATGATACGAAGTGGGGCCACGAGGTGGCCAAACACTAGGGCGGCGCGGCCCAGCCCTTGGCCGCGCCGGCCTGTTGTGTGGGGCCCTCGTGTGGCCCCCTGACCTATCTCCTCTGCCTACTTATAGCCTTCATCGCGAAACCCCCAGTACCGAGAGCCACGATACGGAAAACCTTCCAGAGACGCCGCCGCCGCCAATCCCATCTCGGGAATTCAGGAGATCGCCTCCGGCACCCTGCCGGAGAGGGGATTCATCTCACGGAGGACTCTTCACCGCCATGGTCGCCTCCGGAGTGATGAGTGAGTAGTTCACCCCTGGACTATGGGTCCATAGCAGTAGCTAGATGGTCGTCTTCTCGTAATTATGCTTCATTGTCGGGTCTTGTGAGCTGCCTAACATGATCAAGATCATCTATCTGTAATGCTATATGTTGTGTTTGTTGGGATCCGATGGATAGAGAATACTATGCTATGTTGATTATCAATCTATTACCTATGTGTTGTTTATGATCTTGCATGCTCTCTGTTATTAGTAGAGGCTCTGGCCAAGTTTTTTACTCTTAACTCCAAGAGGGAGTATTTATGCTCGATAGTGGGTTCATGCCTCCATTAAATCTGGGACAGTGACAGAAAGTTCTAAGGTTGTGGATGTGCTGTTGCCACTAGGGATAAAACATCGATGCTATGTCTAAGGATGTAGTTGTTGATTACATTACGCACCATACTTAATGCAATTGTCTGTTGTTTGCAACTTAATACTGGAAGGGGTTCGGATGATAACCTGAAGGTGGACTTTTTAGGCATAGATGCATGCTGGATAGCGGTCTATGTACTTTGTCGTAATGCCCAATTAAATCTCACAATACTCATCATATCATGTATGTGCATTGTCATGCCATCTCTATTTGTCAATTGCCCAACTGTAATTTGTTCACCCAACATGCTATTTATCTTATGGGAGAGACACCTCTAGTGAACTGTGGACCCCGGTCCATTCTTTTAATCGAATACAATCTACTGCAATACTTGTTCTACTGTTCTCTGCAAACAATCATCATCCACACTATACATCTAATCCTTTGTTACAGCAAGCCGGTGAGATTGACAACCTCACTGTTTCGTTGGGGCAAAGTACTTTGGTTGTGTTGTGCAGGTTCCACGTTGGCGCCGGAATCCCTGGTGTTGCGCCGCACTACATCTCGCCGCCATCAACCTTCAACGTGCTTCTTGGCTCCTACTGGTTCGATAAACCTTGGTTTCTTACTGAGGGAAAACTTGCCGCTGTACGCATCACACCTTCCTCTTGGGGTTCCCAACGGACGCGTGCTGTACGCGTATCAAAAACATCAACTGGATCTTGAAGAAATAAGAAATACTCTAAGAAACATTGTTTGTACTGCTCTAAGTTGAAAGAATTCAGATAAGAAAAAATAAAAATTGAAGAACAAAGAGGGGGCGCGGATTCAGGCCGTCAAGCCCAGATCGCAGACCTCCCTGCCCTGGACGGCAATCCGTCGACGCGAGCATCTCCATGGCGTCTACCGGGATGAGGCAGGGGGCGCCATGTCCAAAGCAGCGGCGACCGCCGGCCGTGCTCAGGAGGCGGCGGCGGGATGGAGAGGGTCGGCACTGGGCAGGGGGCGCCAGGTCCGAAGCAGCGGCGATCGCCGGCCGCGCTCATGAGGTGGCGGCGGGATGGAGAGGACCACGCAGGAGGCGGCGGCGGGATGTTGACGGCCGCGCAGGAGTCAGCGACGGGATGGAGAGGGCCGGCGCTGGGCAGTGGTCGCCACGGGAGGTCGCCGCCGCCGGTGCAAGGGGAGGGGGCCACCGGTGCCGCCTCCGTTCGTGCTCGTCACCGACAGGCACCAGGGGTCGGGGCTGGGGTGTGGGGGCGGCGGCGCTGGGCCAGGGACGGGTCGGGGCGAGCGGGTTCAGGGTTAGGTAGGGGCTTATATAGTCCAGTGCGTGTTGGCGATGATTCCGAACTTTTTAAGGGGCTCAAATGCAAATGTGACAGAACCTTTGATTGGTGGACTTTGCACGAATCTCCAACAATATGTGGTATAGATAGTAGGTGGGGGCCTTACTATATTAGGGAAATCCGCACTCGTAGATGCAGTGGCGGATCCAGGATCAAGCCAAGGCCGCGCAAACTTGCTCCTATCTTTCTCTGCTGATCGGAGACTGGATGCCACTTCTAAGAGCATCCCAGCCGTTTGGGCTCCCAAGGTCAAAATCCGGCGCTATTTAGCGTCGGATGGATGTATTTTTTGGCCTGGGGGAGGTCCATTTTTACAGCGGCGAGCTCATGGTCGCCTTCTGACGCTCACCCACCGCGTGCATAGCGATGGTGCAGTCGCCGGGAAGGGCAACCGTCGGAGTGCCCTCGACGCATTGAACCGCCGTAATGGTCCGCGAAGTGGTCTGGGGAGCCCAAACGCCTCGTCGGGAACGGTCGAAGTGGCCTCGATGCGAGAACCACCGTAATGGAGCATGAACTCCGCGGAAGAGCAACCGCCGCTCTCTTCGTCGAGAGACCTACATATACGGTTTCCGACGGCCGACGCCATTCATCTATTCTCTCCTCACCATCCTCTGTCAACCATGAGCGATCTCTCTTGGCCACCGGACACCGACAGCGAGGGGAAGCCTTCTGGATGGCGCCACTGGTGGGATCGAGCTGCATCGTCTAGCAGCGATGATTCCCCGCCGCCGGCTAGCGAGGAGGAATGGGATGACGACGAGGAGGAGGACGAAGAGGCCGACGAGGAATCCGAGGAAGAGTACGAGGAGGAGGAGGAGGAGGAGGAGGAGGAAGAGGCTGAGGACGCGGCGGCCCGGGCGAAGGCGAAGGCGAAGGCGCAGCTGGCGACCACCTTCGACGACGAGGAGGACTCAACTTCCTCTGACGAGGAGGTGACGAGCCGGAAGCGTCGCCGCCACGACGATGAGGCGGGGCAATCTAGGAAGAAGAAGTAGTTTAAGTTTGTTTTAAAGTTTTCATATGTAATTTTTATGTTTATTCGAAGTTTTATATATAATTTGTCTATGTTGCACCACTTGAGTTTGTTCAAAGCTTTCGTTCGACGAGGGTATTGCCGTAGAATTACAAATTTCCCCCGAAACGCACGCGTGTCGTATATCGGGAAGACGAGGGTATTGCCATAGAAACCCACTCCTTTGTCGCCGTCAGGTCGGGGCCAACAGACGGTTCCCGCGTTTTTCTCTCGTCCGGAGTCCCCGAGCGCTCCCCGGGGACCCAGGGATGGCCTGGTTTCGCCGGACGGATGAAAGGGCTATTCCGGGGGGAAAACAAGGAGTCGGGGACGCGATTGGGCCGTTTTCGTCCATCCGGATGAAAAAAAAGACGTCCTGGGAGGCCTTCGTAGGGAGACGGCTGGAGATGCTCTAAGGGCATGTATAGCGCAAGGCGCTTGCACAGACGCTTAGAGAGATAAAAATAACGGTTTTGCTAAGTCTCAGTCAACTGAGAATTACTTAAGTCTCAGTCACCTACAAAAATGCACTTGAGTTGCACTTTTCTGCTCAAAAAGTGTAATTGCACTTTTCTAGTAAAAGTGCAACTGATTCGAGTTACACATTTTTTTAAACTGCAGTTGCACTTTTCTGAGGTGACTGAGACTTAAGAAAATCTCAGTCGACTGAGACATAGGCACACCCTAAAAATAAATGCTAAAAATAAGAAAATCAATCAAGCGTTCAGTTCCACAACGCAAGGCGCTAATTTTGGACGCTCCAAGAGAAATTAAGCGCTCATGTCCTTCAATGCGGAAAATTAAGCGCCCGCCAATCAATTTTCCCGACTTCCTTCGCAAAAAAAAACTCGGTAGCAGACCAATCTCGGTGAAGGAGAGCAGCGGTGCCAAACCAATCTCAGCGAGCGGGAGGCCGGCGAGAGCCCCTCCGTTTCAACAAATCCGGCGATTCTTTGCTCCTCTCCATGCCGGTTTGCCGTCCCATCCTCTTAGCAGAATCTGAATCGCCATGGCCGGCCTCCACAACTATAATCCCCATGGTCGACCTCCACGCTTGTCGCAAATCCCAAATCCCATAGCCTCGTGCGTTTTATTTTCTTGCGCAGTTGCGCCTAGGAAGCGCCCGCCGCCTGCAAAATCAGTGTGCCCATCAAAATCTGGCTCAAGCGCGCCGACGCAAGAAGTTGCGGCGACGCAAGAAAATATCCCATGCTTCGACGGGAATCGGACGTAACGGTTGGGAATTCTATCCTAGCGCCCGCTGCAAGCGCTCCCGTTGTAGATGCTCTAAGCAATCTGTTGCTATCTTCATCCGTCGGATGTCCAGGTCAGTAGCTAAAGCTAGCGCCTCTCTCCAGGCCATGCATTCAAGGAGTTAGCCAAGGAGAGGCGCCCGAGGGTGAATCCTATTCACTGCCTGCTGCGGGCGCTATATGGCGTGCCGCACGCAGAGGGCACCAGCCGGGCCTGGCCCATTAAGGCTTCTTTGTTTGGTGGTTTCTTAGTGCTAGCTTTTTTTTTTTGCAAGTGCTTTTGTTGCTTCCAGTTTGGGTCCTCCTCCCGGGAGAGCCTATTTTCCGCTTTAAGCGGAGCAAACCGTTGGCTCCGCATAACCCTGGCCACTATGGGCTCGGCCCATTTTGGCTGGGCAGATCCTTCCTGTTTCTTCGTTGCGAGCATGTAGCTCCTGTTTCTTCGTTGCGCGCATGTAGCTGCTCCGTTGTAATTTTGAGCGCACTCAGTAGAGATAGTCTACGCGTTTATGTTTCATTTTTTGCTCGCGAATTTTTCTAAAAATTGGATTTTAAAAATGTTCATAAAAAATTGGATTTTAAAAATGTTCAAATTAAAAAATTGTTTGAATCTAAAAAAAGTTTGAATATGACAAATATTCGAATTTCAAATGTTTGAATTAAAAAGATTACATATAAAAACTGTTCAAATTTCAAAAATGTCGAATCCGAAAAAAAATTAAATTAAAAATGTTCAACTCCAAATATTGTTCGAATCTGAAAAATGTTTGGATTTCACAAATATTTGAATTTCAAAATGTTCTAACTAAAAATTGTTTACATCTAAAAATTGTTTGAATCTAAAAAAAATTCGAATTTCAAAAATGTCTGAATCTAAAAAGTGTTTAAATTTAAAAATGTTCACATCTAAAAATTGTTCGAATCTGAAAAATGTTCTATTTCACAAATATTTAAATTTCAAAATGTTCAAATTAAAAAAATGTTCACATCTAAAAATTGTTCGAATCTGAAAATAGTAGTATGTGAAAAATGTTCGAATTAAAAAACTGTTCAAATTCGAAAATAGTTCAGTATTTAAAAACTTCAGAAAAACTCGAGAATTTCAATTTTGAAAAAAGTTAAAAAAAACGGACTGGAAAAAATCGAAAACCGCTAAAAAACCAAAAAAAAGTCAAAAATCATAATCAACTGTAGAAAACTGGAAAAAGAAGACAGTGTCCTCGTTAATGGGCCGGCCCGGAATCAGTAGTACTCCCTGTGCGGCGCGCCCGATCACTCCCGCTATGAGCGGAGAATAGGAATTCTCCCTCCTCCCTCCTCCCTCGCGCGCCCCCTTGCTTCCCGTTCGCACAAGGAATCTTATATGGGCCTCCAACTTGTCGGTCCAATCATATGGTTCACGTGTCCCACTTCGCGCGGACAAGCACTGGGCTTCACTTTCCGGCTCGAACGAGTTCCTCATGTTTTGTTTGGCTGTGGTGCGGTATATAAACAAGTTGGAATCCCTCTCGTCTTCCAATGTGGGACTATTCAATGCACAGGGATCACACACATATTGAATCCTCGGTTAAACGTACGGCTGTTTTTCTACGTGAGCTGGCGTGGGCCCGTTGCATGGGAATCTTTTAGCAGTGTGAGCAGCATGCCGGCCCATCTAGCTAGGTGTAGTGCTGGACGCTGGTAGCTAGCTAACTCTAGCATTGTGAGCATGTGCTGTGACTTGTGAGCATGCATTCCTACCGTTCTCTAGGCTCTAGCACTAGCTTCGTGTATATTTTTCTTTCTTTCTTTATCTAGTAAAAAACGTTCTGAACCAAGCCGCATGTCCTAGTGGGCACCACACATGCATGGACGGATATTGAGTAGCTAGCTAATAATATTAATTGAACCATAATATTAGAATGAGTATGGAAAAAAGGAACAATTTTTGTTGTTGTGTGCGAAACAAAATAATGACTATGAGTCGGATCATGGAACACAAATTTATTTTTAAAAAATAAAGTACAAATCTTACAAAATAAATAGAAACTCATTATATAGTAGGGAACAATAGAGAAACATCACAGGGAACAACCTAAACCGAGGGGAACAACAACCTGAATAGAGAGGAACAACATCCTAGACTGTGGGGAACAACATCGTAGACAGTGTGGAACAAGAGCCTAGACGGGCGGGAATAAGAGCCTAGACGGGTGGGAACGAGAGGCTAGACGGTGGGGAACAACAGTCTGAACGGATGGGAACAACAACCTGAATGGAGGGGAACACTATCCTAGAATGTGGGGAACAACAACCTGAACAGAGGGGAACACCAACCTGAATTGAGAGGAACAACATCCTAGACTGTGGGGAACAACATCGTAGACGGTGTGGAACAGGAGCCTAGACGAGCGGGAACAAGAGCCTAGACGGGTGGGAACGAGAGGCTAGACGACGATAGGGAACAACAGCCTGAATATACGGGAACAACAGGGTAGACGGAGGGGAACAACAACCTGAATATACAGGAACAACAGGGTAGACGGAAGGGAACAACGTCGTAGACTATGTGGAACAAGAGCCTAGACGGGTTGGAACAAGAGCCCAAACAAAAAGGAAACAACAGGACAAAGAAGAAAAATATTTTACTAAAAACATAAAAAAAGAATGTACGAAGGAAGAAGAAAAAAGACCTACATATAGAAAAAGAAGAAAAAATAAAAAGGAAAACGTGTGAAATAAGCATGTGTTGAAGGAAAAAAGAATCATATCAAAGGCTAGAAAACAAAGAAAACTAAACGGAAAAAGGAACACCAGAATGTTTTTCTCTGGAATTTTTGATCTCACGCGTAGAGATAAATAAATTACGATGGTACGCGACACTAGGCAGCAACAACCGATTAGTCCAGCGGCAAGTGTTGCCGTGCCGCGCGATGATCGCCACCCGCGATCGATTCCCAGGTATCAATGTACAAGAACACGAGAGGGCGGATGGGGGCAGGGGCCGCAGGGCGGCAGCTCTTCGGGGGCTCCTCGGGGGCTCCTTCTTCTTGACCCGATGAAGCACGGGAGGGCGCCAATGGCTAACACTGTCGCCGGCAGGCCGGAGTGGAGGCGAGGGGGCGATGCGGGAGAAAAGAGGAGACAGGGGCGGTCGACGCAACGTTGTTGACGTGGGTGGCGGCGACGGCCTAGCAGACGGCGGCAGCCTCAGCGCGGACAGCGGCCTGGTTGCGGCATGGGTTGCTAGGCTGAGGAAATAAAAACGGATACGTGGGCTGCCTCTGGATTGTTCGATGGTGGAGCCCTCACCGCTTTGACCAACAGTACCAATCCAGCAATAGAAGAACCGAGAAATAGCGCATAGCGGCAGAAAAAAAAGAACCATCGCGCGTGCTACCCTAGATTCGTTTTACTGTAGGTGGAAATGAGTAGTAACCCAAATCGCTAACACACGTGTCAAGGTTTAATTGGATAAATGGAATCGTGAACAGTATTCAAAGTTCTAAGATTTCGGCAAAGAGGTTCAGCTTTTATATAGGTATATATTTGCGTCGATTTTTACCTCGCGTGCGTTCCACATATGGGCTGGCCCATTACTACGAGACCTTCAGCGAAACGGTGCTCGGGCGCTACCGAGCATTTTCCTTCGGTTTTCTTGGTTTAGCACATTTTTTTTCCATTTGGTTTTTGGTTTTCCAGGTCGAGTTTTTCTTAATTTTTAATATTTTGTCAATTTTTTGAATTTGAACTTTTCATAGTTTGAGCTTTTCCTGAATTTGAACAATTTTCAAATTTGAACATATTTTCCAAATATGAATATATTTTGGGTTTGAACATTTTCAGATTTGAAATTTTTTGAATTTATTTTTTAAAAATTTGATTTTTCTCGAACAAATTTAAAATATGAACAAATTTTGTTTGGATTTGAATTTTTATGAGTTTTTATTATTATTTCTTCACACTTTGAAAAAATGTCATATTTTAAAACTTGTTCGGAGTTTTGAATGTGTTCGGATTTTTGAATTTGTTCACAGTATGAATAAAGGTAGGAAGCCAAAAAAACGGAGGAGCGCTCGGATATCCTTACAGATCACATGACAGTTATGTACTTGAGGAGTACATGGGCCTGGCCCAGTAGCCAGCTGCTTCAACGGCGCCTCCCTCTCTCCCGCTAAGAGCGGGGAATAGGACCCTCGCACCGGAGTAGATAGGACTAGATCTTGGATTTGTAGCATGTCTAGTATGGCGTATGGCGTTTATGCCAGGAGTGAGATGTCGGATCCATGCGGCCGGATCTAGCGACGCCTCGTCTCTCTTCTCTTCTTCATGGCGCTGGTCGAAGATAGATGTGAGGCGGTGGGGGAAGCGGAGATCTTTGTAAATAAGGTTGTTCTTTGCAAATCTACTGGTCAAGTGTCGAGTTGCTGCTTCTCTTCTCTCTCTCTCGTCATGGAGACAAGGATGGAAGAGATAGATTGGCTTCTACTGGTTATCATTGCTATCTACATCAGGGAGTGTGCATGCTTCTCATCGACGTTCATTATGGTGGCGCCATTTTCATCATCGTTCTCCATGGAAGGAAGACACCCCTACAGCCTTCACCAACAATGAAGGTTGCCTTTTCTGGCGGTCAGCTTCAGGTCTATATCAACCTTTTGGCAATCAAGCCACAATGGAGGCCCTCTGGTATCGGCACAATTATCTCCCATCTCCTCGTTCCAAGAGGTATCATCCCGGCGACATGGAGATTAACTACGGTGAGCCTTGTTGCGGTGGAGAAGGAGCTGGACTGTATTGCTTTTCTTGTCTTTCTTCTGAGGTTCTTAGTGCAAATTGTACGAGTTAGCTTGCATCTTTCATATTTTTTTGCATCCCTGATACGTCTAAAACGTATCTACTTTCCCGAACACTTTTGCTATTGTTTTGCCTCTAATTTGTGTATTTTGGATACAACTAACACGGACTAACGCTGTTTTCAGCAGAATTGCCCTGGTGTCTTATTTTTGTGCAGAAAATCAACTTTCAGGAAAATCCTCGGAAATAATTGCAATGGGCCTATTTTCACAGAAGACTTACGGAGCCAGAAGACGAGACGGAGGGGGGCCACGAGGGGCGCCCACCACATGGCGGCGTGGTGGGCCCCTGGGCCGCGCCGCCCTATGGTGGCGTCGCCTCGGCCAGCCCCCGACGCTCCCCTCTGGACTACTTAAATCCCTTGACCTAAAAACGCACGGGGGTTCGACCAATTTGCCAGAAGACATCCAGAACTCCGCCGCCATCGCGAAACTCCGTCTCGGGATCAGAAACTCCGTTCTGGCACCCTGCCGGGACGGGGAATTGGATGAGATCATCGCCATCATCACCACCGACGCCTCTCCATCGACTATCCATGTTTCCCCCATCCATGCGTGAGTAAATCCCCGTTGTAGGCTGTAGGGGATGGTACGGATTGGATGAGATTGTTCATGTAATAGCATAAGATTGTTAGGGCATAGTGCCTAGTATCCGTTGTTGGTACTTTTATGATATTGTTGCAACTTGTTATGCTTAATGCTTGTCACTAGGGCCCGAGTGCCATGATTTCAGATCTGAACATGTTATTGATTCATCATGATATTCATTGTTTTATGATCTTACCTGCAAGTTGTATACACATATTGCTGTCCGGAACCCGAGGCCCCAAAGTGATAGAAATTGGGACAACCGGAGGGGAAGGCTGTGATATGAGGATCACATGTGTTCACGGAGTGTTAATGCTTTGCTCCGGTACTCTATTAAAAGGAGTACTTTAATTACCAGTAGTTTCCCTAGAGGCCCGGCTGCCACCGGCTGGTAGGACAAAAGATGTTGTGCAACTTTCTCATTGCGAGCACGTACGACTATATACGGAACACATGCCTATGGTTATTTAGTACTTGGATACTGTTTTATTATTATCTGCAAATGCCTTGCCTTGATTGTTACATGAGTTCTCTTATCCATGCAGCGCCCGTTCATCCATCCTTGTGCCTACAGTATTTTAATCCTGCTGTTTACTATAATCACTACTGCTGTCTTTATTACACTGCTGCTTATATTTCACTACTGCTACTGCTATAAAACTGTTGCTACTGATAAACTATTGCGAGTAAGTCTGTTTTCAGGTGCAGCTGAATTGACAACTCCGCTGTTAAGGCTTACAAATATTCTTTGGCTCCCCTTGTGTCGAATCAATAAATTGGGTTTTACTTCCCTCGAAGACTGTTGCGATCCCCTATACTTGTGGGTCATCAAGACTATTTTCTGGCGCCGTTGCCGGGGAGCATAGCTTTATTTGCAAGTTCACCTGAATTGATATTGTTCGCTGCAAATCCTCCATCATGGGTAAACCTCGCGATGCTAAAGTCGCCATATTACCATCCACTACAAGAAAAGGTACAACTCTGAGTACCTCTGCTGTTCTTGATTCACCATCTGTGATAAGTCAACTTGTTTCACCACCAGAAGCTTCACGTGTTGGTACTTCTGCTGAATCTGAAAATTGCTTTGATAATTTTGATGATGCTTCTACTGTGCTTGATGATAATGGTTCATTAGGTCCTTTTCTAGATGCTACAATTGCTAGATCTAGACAAATTGAAAATACTGAAATTCCTAATGAAAATACTATTACACCTGTTAATTCACCTAAGTCTGTTGAACACTCTAGTGATGATCTTGATGAAGATTATGTGGAACTTGATGATGATTTTATTGATAAATGTAATGCTACTACTGATGCATGTAACATTAAAAAACTTCTTGCACAACGTGCTGTTAGATATAAACTGTCTCCTGATCTTAAATTTGCCACATCTCCTATAAACATCAAGGATAAGGATTATGATTTTTCTCTTGATTTATCTCATATATCTATTGTTGAGAAAACACCTTTTCGTGGTACTGAAAAAGAAAGTGTTGTAGAACACATGATTGAGCTTTCTACTCTGAGTAGCTTGTTTTCTGATGATACCAAGAAGCGTACTTATGATTAAATTAAATGATGAAGATATGAGGGAAGCCAAGAAATCTCTTAAAGAGAAAGGTATTAAATCTGAAGATGTGAAGAATTTACCCCCATAGAAGATTTATGTAAGATAACTCCCCCTTCATCCATGATTGAGGTACATTCTCTTCAACGCTTTGATAAAGAAGATATTCCTTACTCAAAACCTCCTGATCAATGTTTAGATGAGTTTCATAATTATGTTCTTAAGTAAGATAATTTTAATATGAGAGTAGAGAATCATTTAATGGAAAATTCTCAAGCTATTAGTAAATTGCATGATATTGTGGAGAGAACCTCCAATGATGTTAAGATGCTTGTTAAACATTTTCATATGGTTCAAATTTGTCAACTCACTAAAGTGCAAAATGACTTGTTAAAAAATACTTCTAAAGAAAAACATGCTTATGAAGTAACAACTAGAGGCGGTGTTTCTACTCAGGATTCTCTATATCCTAAGGGGCATCCCAAAAGAGCTGAACAAGATTCTCAACGAACTAAAGAAACTAGCGCTCATTCTAAGAAAAAGAAGAAGAAAATAAAACTATTGTAGAATCTTCTAAGCCTGTTAATGATCCTAATAGTATTTCTATTTCTGATGCTGAAACTGAAAGTGGTAATGAACATGATAAAGATAATGATAAGAATGATGTTTCTGATAAAGAAGAGGTTGAAGATGAACCTGAAAAGCATGCTAAAAATAAAAAGTATACTAAAGAATATTTTATTGCTAAGAAACATGGTAATGAAAGAGAACCTTGGGTTCAAAAGCAAATGCCTTTTCCTGTTAAGAAACTAAAATCAAAGGAGGAAGAACACTATAATAAATTTTGTGATTGGATGAAACCTTTGTTCTTGCAAATCCCTTTAACTGATGCTATTAAATTACCTCCTTATTCAAAGTATATGAAAGATATTGTCTCTAACAAAAGGAAGATTCCTAATGAGGAGATTTCCACTATGCTTGCTAATTACTCTTTCAATGGCAAGGTTCCAAAGAAGCTGGGAGACCCAGGTATACCAACTATCCCTTGTTCCATCAAGAATAATTATGTTAGAACTGCTCTATGTGATCTGGGAGCAGGAGTTAGTGTTATGCCTTTTTCTCTTTACAAGGGACTTTATTTAGATAAGTTGATACCAACTGATATATCCTTGCAAATGGCTGATAAATCTACTGCTGTTCCTGTTGCTATATGTGAGGATGTTCCTGTTCAAGTTACTAATAATTGCTTAATATTAACTGATTTTGTTGTGTTGGAAATGCCTGAAGATGATAATATGTCTATTATTCTTGGAAGACCTTTTCTTAACACTGCAGGGGCTGTTATTGATTGCAATAAAGGAAAAGTTACTTTCAATATTGATGACAAGGAGCATACTGTTTATTTTCCCAAGAGGATTGATAAAGTATATGGAGTTAATAAAATTTCTAATTTGAGAACTATCAAAGTGGGAGTTATTGATTGTCCTATATATGAACCTAAAGAAGGATATCAAAATATTATGATTGGATCCATATCAATACAATATAAGGTAACATGACTGGCAAGACTTGATCAACCTTGTTAACAAGTACATTTTATATGCATAGAAGAGCTAAACAACATTTCTTTCTTTCTCCACACTTATTTACTCTCTGTAGTACTATTTGTTTTGCAAGATGCTTTAGTTGTTTAGAAGTTTGAAAATATTTTTCTGCCCTGTAATAGTTATTTTAACACCTAGAAATGTACATTTTTTGAAGTTTTCAAAAATTTACAAAAATTATACCGCTGGTCCTATTTTTCAAAATGCAACCTGGGAGTGCCTGGGGCTGACCAGTGGGGCACCCCAAGGCTGCACCCCATGTGCCGGCGCGGCCAAGGAGGGGGGCGCGCCACCCTGTGGTGAGGGCCCCACCTGGCCCTCCACTCACTCATCCACCTACCACTCCAGTCTCTTTCACGGGAAAACACACCACCATTGTTCAAACCCTAGTTTCTTGTTGTTCTTGCTCGAGATTTTCGATCTCCTTGCTCAGCCCATCTTTGCAGCTGAAATTTGGGGCATTTGTCCTCCGGTATGTGACTCCTCCGATTATCCAAATAGAATTTTGTTTGGTTGAGTATATCTTGAGTATTTTTCTGCTATAGGTGACATGTAAAGTGAGTTTCCATGCTTGTTCTAAGTTGTAAAAATTAGTTTTGATGCATGTTTAGTACTCTATCAAGTTCCTATAGTAGTTTCCCTCATTTATATGTCTCAAAATCAACTTTTATAATGATTGTTGAAAAATTTCAGAAAAGGAAAATGCATAACCACACCTTTGGAGAAGTGTTCAAAAGGGATACGACAAGAGCGGCAAGGCCTTCAAGGGCAGCCACTCGAGTTAGGCGATCCTATGATGAGGATGTCATTGCACCTAGCTTTGAAGCTGAAGAGGATAATGGGGTTCCTAATGCTTCATCCTTTCCATGCTTTGACTTTTTGCGTAATGCAGGGCTACTTGATGACTTCTTGTTTCTCATCAATAGTGTGGGCTTATCTACTTAAATGGAAGATGAGAGTGATCAATTTTACAGGCTGTCGTGGATGTAACCACGGCAGATGCTACAGGGGGTAGCACTTCATCGATGCGAGGGGAAGGGAACATTGCCATCTACGGGTCGAGGTGCAAGAGACGCAAGGGTTTTACCCAGGTTCAGCCCCTCCGGAGAGTAAAAGGCCCACGTCCTGCTAGATCTTTATTGCTCAGTGGAGAATTACAATGGGGGGGCTCAGTCGGCGGCTACGCCGAGAGCTTACAGGGGGAGATTGGATCTCGAGTAAGGTGTCCTCTAGGGTTTAAGCTCGGGGGTTTATATAAGCACCCCCGGCCTAGGGTTACATGGAGATAACTCCGAATCATATCAGTTGCTACTAATCCGGGATCCGCTATCCCTCTCGCAAGTAATCTTCTTGTCCAGCCGTGTGGACCTCCTCCTTGGGATCACGGCCCAGTCGCCTTAGGGCCCAGTCGCTTAGGCGACTGGCGATCCACCCAAGCCTCTATCTTCATGGCGACTGGACCGGCGACCCACCCCCTATGGGCATATCCCCATCGCAGTCCCCAAGCGCGGTGGTGATGAAGCGCGGATCCGGAACAAGTCTTGGAGAGGCGCGGTGATGGATCAAGATGAGTCGCCGCCGGGCTTCCAAAGATAAAGTCGCGGGTGCGGTGGCAGTCTCGATCGCCATAACTTGATCGATCGATCGGCGTGTGACAGATCGGCTCTAGCCGATCGCCGTTTGCCGATCGACGCGTAGTCACCATAGAGACACGTGGAGAGGCCAACGGCTAGATTTCACGTTGACCGAGGCGCACACCGTCTGCATGTTGTTGACCGTTGGGCTCGACGTGACCGCTAACGGCTAGTTTAACGGCTATTCAGCCGGTGACGGCGCAGATCTCGACCGTTGATTGCGGGGCGGCGATTCCGGGACAATTCAACGAACAGATCTCATCCTCAATCTGAGCGAGTGCGGGCGGTATAAAGGGTCGCCCCTAGGATTAGGGTTCAACACTCCTCCGCATTCATCCCCCATCTTCTCTTCATCTCATCTTCATTCCACACTCCACACGCATCCATGGCGGCGAAGGGTTGGGGCAAGTCGAAGGTCACGCGGGTGTCTCTCCTCCCGTACGTCGCCTCCGGAGTCATCCCGGAGTTCAACCAGGAGCGATGGCGGGTTCCGCCGGCGAACGAGACGGAGCCCCTCCCACGGCCTGGGGAGTTCGTGATCTTCATGAGCTTCCTCGATCGCGGGTTCGCTCTCCCCACCTCCGATTTCCTCCGGCAGTTGCTGGCCTTCTACAGCATCAAGGTTTCCGACCTCGGGCCGCACAGCGTCCAGCCAGATTTCTCGTTGTCGTGGCGCTGTGCGAATGCTACTGGGCTGTCCGCCCTACTTCCCGCTGTGGGTGTCCATCTTCCACGGGCGGGCGACTCGGGCCAGCAAGAACAGCGAAGCACTCATCCCGAACGGGGGATCACCTTCCGGGTGAAGTCCGGGAAAGCTTCATCGACATGGCGCTCCCCAAGAAGGCGCGATCGGCTGTGGCGTCGTTTCTGGTTCTACGCCAAGGAGTACACTCCCCCGGGCGAGGTATGCATTCCCCAATACAGTCCCGAGCCGAGCGTCCCGCGGCGCCTCAATGTCCGGTCGCTGCCGCGCGAGCAGGAGAAGGTGGTGAAGGATATGCGCCAAGCGATCCAGGCGCTAAAAGATGACGGCCTGACGGCGGTCGACATGTACAACCGTTGGCTTGGCCGGCGGCTGATCCCCCTGCGGTGCCGAGCTCACCCCATGTGGGAGTACCGGGGACAGAACGACCGCACCCGGTCGACGGCGACCGAGTGGGACGAGGGCGAGTACCGGAAGGCGCTCGCTAAGATCACCACTGCCACCTTTACTTCCTTCGAGGACGGCTTGCAGCCCTACACCGAAGACACCCCAGCGCCTCAGGTAATGCTTCGCATGGCGACTTCGCACGGCTTAGCCGCGCTTCTTCCTTTCTGACTTGTTCCTTTGATTCGATTGCAGCGTTGGCAGAAGATCGCGGACCACCTCCCTCCTCTCGCCGGAAAGGAACCACCGGAGATGACCGAAGGCGAGGAGGAAGAGGTCGACGAGGAGGAGGAGCGCACCGAGTCGGACTCGGAGGCGCGGGACTTCATCAGACTCCCGCGCGGGTCGAAGAGGGGTGCCGAGTCCTCGTCCCAGGGCGCGGGCGAAGAGGAGGCGACCTCCCGTCCGGAGGACAAGGCGGAGCCCTCCAAGGAAGGGGCCGAGCCGCTATCGAAGCGACTGCGCCCACTCTCTGGAAGGGTCCATGAGGCTTCAGCGTCCCTTGAAGGACGCGATCGATGCGGGAGCTCGGGCCGGTCCGGGCGTAAGCGATTCCCACGGTGAAGTAAGTATTTCTTGTCGATTTTATCCTTCTGCGGCGGACTGAGTGTCGACTCACCTCGCCTCTCTGTAGGTCCAAGAAGAAGACCTTGGCGAAGCCGCCCGCGGCCAGGGTGGCGGCCACGAGGGCGGCCGAGGCAAAGAAGAAAGCCGCGGAGAGGAAGGCGGCGCCGTCCGACCTTGGGGGTGCGGGGTCGGCTCCAGAAGAGCCCGCCGCCGGGAGTCAAGCGGAGAAGGAGAGCACTAGCCACGTCGAGCCCACCGCCAACGTTTTTCCTCTACCCAGCATGGCTCGCGGGGGCATGGCGAGTGCGGCGACGGGTCCGGACGTTGCTCCGCTGTGGTGGAGGAGGAGTCGGCGACATTGGATCGACCGAGGGCAGAAGGCACCCGAAGTTGAAGAGGACATCGTCGAGGAGGGCGGCCTGTCGGAGCCACCGAAAGAGCGCCGGTCCAAGGCCGCCGGGGACCGCGCCCGCCCGATGACACCGACACGCGGACGGGCGAGGTTCCGTCGGCGAGGCGGTGATGCGAGCGGACGGGGCGACCGAGTCGCGTCATCCGCCGCCGTCTTCATTGACCTTCACCGAGCTCCACACGGCGCTTGGCGAGGCGCATGTGGTAAGTGTCGCTGAACACGTGGCCTAGTCACCCCGGTCCCCGAGGGTCGACTTGGTACGAAAGGGCGAGTCGAGTCTCTATTGCTTTTGTTTGTTGACCTTGGCATTTTTGTTTGGTTTCCGTAGGCGGAGATTAGCGGCTGACCGCGCTTGTGGAGGAGGCGGCGCAGAAGAACCGGAAGCTGATTGCCCTGGGCGATAAGTCGTGCCCACTCGCCGTCCTCATTCGGTGTCACCGGCCCGGGCGTTCGTTCTCACCGTTTCCTTTTCTTGTAGCAGAGGCGCAGAGCAAAGGCTCTTGCCGAGGCTCGGGAAGGGTTCGTCAAGGAGTCCTTCTACCGTGAAGCCGAGTTCCGGGCGCAGCAGGCCGAAGAGGCCCGGAAAAGGGCGAAAGCGGAGGTGGCGGAATTGACGAAGGTCCTGGAGCAGAAGGGCCGGGAGCTGGAGGACGTCATCACCGAATACAAGGTGAAGCTGGAGGTCGCGACTGATGCGCGGGACTCTGCACGTGGGGCTGCCGCGTCTCTGCGGGAGGAGGTGGCGGCCTTGAAGCAGCAGCACGCCAAAGAACTTGCTGCGGAGAAGGAGGCGTCCGAGGGCATCGTCCTGGCGGTGCAGGCCGAGAAGACCAACTTCGAGGCTTTCGTCAGGGAGATGTCGCGGCAGATTCTTGGTAAGTTCTTGTTGTCGCACTTCTTGTTTTATTTGCCGGGGGTTTGAGTATCTGAACACGGCGAGTCGGCCTCGGGGGTCAGTCCCCGAGCGTGGCGAGTTGGCCTCGGGGGCCAGTCCCTGAGCGTGGCGAGTCGGTCTCGGGGGCCAGTCCCCGAGCGTGGCGAAGTCGGCCTCGGGGGCCAGTCCCCGAGCGTGGCGAGTCGGCCTCGAGGGCCAGTCCCGAGCGTGGCGAGTCGGCGTTGAAGGGAAGTTCTCATTTTCCCTTTTCCTTGTGTTGTTGACTGCAGGTACGTGCGACTTCGTGGAGACGACGACTCCACGGGAATACTGTCGACCGCGACCGCGCGTATCATCGCCTGCGCGGGAGATACTTGCCGCGCTCCGGTGCACGAGCCCGCGGGAGGTGATTCCGCGGGACACGCCATCCGTCTTCAAGGCCGTGTCCAACATTCCGGCTGTTGTTGACTGGCTTCGTCGCTCTTCTGCCGCGTTGGCATTACCATGGCTCGAGCATGGTGCTGGCGCATTACTCTGAAGGGTTCGACGTGGAGGAGGTCACCGCTGGCTTCCCCTCGGAGACTGGGGAGTTCGATGTTGCCGAAGTGCTGCGGCTGATGGATGCGGTGCGCCCCTTCGCCGACCGAGTACTGGCGACCGCGGACTTGGAGACTCATATCCCCAGCCAAGCGGCTCCTGGTGACGCGGAGAAGGAGCCGGGCCCGGTGGACTACCCCGCGGAGCGCCTCTTCCATGCTGCTGCCGCCGGCTCGCTGTCTACATATCCGGTCGTGGTGTACACGCCGAAATTTAAATCACGGCGATGACGGCGTCGAGCCTGTCGTAGAGGGGGCTCCGGGTCGTCCTCGTAGTTTCCTGAGTACCTGTGTAAGAAGTAGCTAGATTTCCGCGAGCGGGTGTTAGTTGTAAATAGAATGATGACTTTTTCTTAAATGTGATTATGTTGTTGATTTTTCATTATTTGAGACGGCGATTCATTGGAGTTGGTTCCGACTATCCATGGCCTTGGTCGATCGCCTTGCGACCCCAATGAAGGCTATCGACTTGACTGTTTTCCTTTTCGAGCTGGGCGTCCCCGATCGCGATGCGTAGTCATTATAGTACGAATAGCAGCCTCATGGGTGGCGTAGTGGTGTGGGGTAGTTTGCGCTGTTCGGATGTAGCGCGCCACTCGGCGGGGCTCGGGGAGCCAGTCGCTCGGCGACTCCCCAGGGGATCATTGCGGCGTATTTTCCTTGGCGAGCCGCGGGTCCGTTTGCGGGGTCCCTAGTCGAAGTACTTAGCCACGCAATTCGCCAACCTAAGGTAGAGGAGGGCATTGGTGTGCTTTATAACGTAGCACAAGGCGGTCGCCGAGGCCCGTGGGGCTGGCCGAGCGTGCGGCCCTGCTGTGGGTTCCAGTCGCCGTTTTCACCCGATGGCGTGAGAGATGGTGGGTGACCGGGCCTGGTGTTGCGCCTCGGTCACGCCGCCATCCCGTGTTAGCCCGGCTACTTGGCCGATCGTGGACTTCTCTCTTCCAGCAGCGGCGACCGGAGGTCTCTCAGTTCCTAGTCGCTTGTCGCGGCGACTAAGCCGGTATGTCCCGGGATGAGAGATGACGATATTTGGCGGGTGAAGGAGAGGTAGTCGGAGCTTGGGATCAAAAAATGGTCGGCGATTTTTATTACCCTCTGAATTTTCGGATTACATTTTTCCCTTAGGTATAGAACCGCCGGAGGAGGTTGATGTTCCAGGCGCTCCACCTCTTTAGTGAGCGGCTCGCCTTTGTCGTCCTTGCGGACGTCGATGAGGTAGTAGGAGTCGTTGCCGAGTACGCGGCTGACGGCGAATGGTCCTTCCCAGGCGGGGACAGCTTGTGCATCCCTTTCTTGTCCTGGATTAGCCGGAGTACCAGATCGCCGACTTGGAAGGAGCGACTCCGAACGCGGCGGCTGTGGTAGCGACGGAGGTCCTGCTGGTAAATGGCGGTTACGGAGAGTGCGAGGTCTCTGGCCTCGTCGAGGAGATCGATGTCATCTTGGCGAGCTCGCTCGTTGTCTTCTTCGGCGTAATTGGCGACCCGAGGTGAGTCGTAGGCGATGTCCGTGGGCATGACGGCTTCGGCGCCATATACCAGGAAGAAAGGCGTGAAGCCGGTTGACCTGTTAGGCGTTGTGCGGATGCCCCATAGTACTGAAGAGAGCTCCTCTGCCCAGCAGCCGGCTGCGCGCTCTAGGGGCACGACCAGGCGTGGTTTGAGTCCGTGCAGGATGCTCTGGTTTGCTCTTTCTGCTTGGCCGTTCGACTCGGGGTGGGCGACTGAGGCGAGATCGAGTCGGATGCCCTTTTCTTCGCAAAAGTCAGCCATCTCCCCTTTGGCGAAGTTGGTGCCGTTGTCGGTTATGATACTGTGAGGGTAGCCGTACCGATAGATGAGCTCGCGTAGGAACTTTGTGGCCGTCTTCCCGTCGCACTTCTTTATGGGCTTTGCTTCCACCCATTTGGTGAACTTGTCCACCGCTACCAGGAGGTGAGTATATCCGCCGGGGGCCGTTTTGAATTTTCCCACCATGTCCATGCCCCATACGGCGAAGGGCCAGGTGAGGGGGATGGTCTTCAATGCCGATCCTGGCATGTGCGACTGGCTTGCATGCTTTTGGCACCCGGCGCATGAACGGACAAGGGCGATTGCGTCTTCGTGGGCTGTTGGCCAGTAGAAGCCGTGACGAAAGGCCTTGGCGACGATTGACCGCGCGCCTGCGTGGTGGCCGCAGTCCCCTGCGTGGATGTCGCGCAGAATGTTGCGCCCTTCCGCCGTGGTGACGCATCGTTGGAACACTCCCGACCGGCCCGAGTAACTTCGGGTGGTGGTGGTGGGGGTGGCGGTGGTGCTCCGCGCGCTGCTCTATCTGCAGCAGCCCGACTTCCTTCCGGGATGTCAGGGTTTTGGACTCGGGCGACCCGGATTTCTCCGTCTGGGTCGTCGAAGTTAAGGCGTGCGCTGGGAAAGTCGCTCGCGCGGGCGCGCTCCATGCGCCGGCGGTTTCGCTGCTGACGATAGTGGGACACGGCCCTTACTTCATCTTGCTCGAGGCGGAATTTCTGCCTTTCGGCGAGCTCCTTTTTCCTCTGCTCCTCGAGGGCCGCCCGGTGCGCCTCGATCTCGGTCGCGGTGGCGGTTGCGGGGAGGGGAGTGGTGAAGGCGTCGACTGGGATCTCTCCTTCACCCCCTGCCATGAAGACTGCGGTCGGGTAGCGGTAACGCGGGGCCTCGACAGAGTCCGAGTCGTAATCGCTGCCGAAGAGGGAGAGGATGGAGTCGTCCTCGAAGCCACCTTCGAAGTCGCTCGGGTGGGAGACCAGGGAGATAGAGTCCTTGGTCGATGCTGTGGCGATGGAGCGGGCAGTCGGGGACGCAGCGGTGGATCCCGCAACCGACGTTGTAGCGATGATGTCGGTGAAGTCGGCGTCGATCGCAGCGATGATGGATTTGATGGCCGGGATGGTGTCGGCGGAATCGGCGACTGGAGCGGTGTCGGCGGAGTCGGTGGCTGCCGAGGCAACGGTGGAGTTAGCGGTCGGTGCCACGACCGCCGACTCGGCATCGTCTCCCAGGGCCGCCTCAGCCTCCGCGTATACCTCGCCGGTGACCGGGCGAGTAGCGGTGAGGAGCTGCCCGGGCGCGAAGGGGTCGTGTGAGCGACTGGGGCGAGGCTCAGAGGGATCGCTGACGCCGGCGAGCCCAACGAAGAGGTTGATGGAGCCGATCGGCACCATCCAGGCGTGTGTGAGAGGTGACGAGGCGGGCCGGTAGGTGCTTGGCTGGATGTGGAAGAAATTGCCGGTGGCGATCATCCTGCCGGAAGCAACCGGCCGCCGAACTGGCGAGTAGGGCCTCGCCGTAGCTCGAAGGCTTGATGTCCCATGCCCCACGGTGGGCGCCACTGTCGTGGATGTAACCACGGCAGATGCTACAGGGGGTAGCACTTCATCGATGCGAGGGGAAGGGAACATTGCCATCTACGGGTCGAGGTGCAAGAGACGCAAGGGTTTTACCCAGGTTCAGCCCCTCCGGAGAGTAAAAGGCCTACGTCCTGCTAGATCTTTATTGCTCAGTGGAGAATTACAATGGGGGGGCTCAGTCGGCGGCTACGCCGAGAGCTTACAGGGGGAGATTGGATCTCGAGTAAGGTGTCCTCTAGGGTTTAAGCTCGGGGGTTTATATAAGCACCCCCGGCCTAGGGTTACATGGAGATAACTCCGAATCATATCAGTTGCTACTAATCCGGGATCCGCTATCCCTCTCGCAAGTAATCTTCTTGTCCAGCCGTGTGGACCTCCTCCTTGGGATCACGGCCCAGTCGCCTTAGGGCCCAGTCGCTTAGGCGACTGGCGATCCACCCAAGCCTTTATCTTCATGGCGACTGGGACTGGCGACCCACCCCCTATGGGCATATCCCCATCACAGGCTAACTAAAATCTTTGTTGAAAGCTTTAAATTCAGCAACTCAGCCTCCTCACCATCAGTTAAATTTAGGATTTATGACATGCCTATTACTATGAAGTTGAAGTATTTTTGTGCTGCATTGGATATTACTCCTATAGGTACAGCGAAGAAGATTGAGAACCGCCCCAAAGCTTTGACGGAACTCTATCGAGAAGTTACCAACGATGATAGCCGCACCATTCAGCGCGGCAAGATAAGGAATATTCAACTCCCTGCCATTAGATATTTCACTTACTATCTTGCTACTAGCATTCTTGGTAGGGAGAACACTAGCAACATTTCTAGTTATCATCTTGCTTTTCTGGTTGCTGCACTTACTGGAAGTACACCTTATCATCTTGGTGCTCTTATTGCTCGTCGCTTAGATAGTAAGGGACCTATTTATGGAGGAATTATTTCCTCACGTATTGTTGCGTATCTAGGTTTTTCTATTGATCCCTATTAAGCTTGATATTGCCGCTATGAAGAGTCACCAATTTATCACAACTAACTCTAATTTAGAAAATATTATCTATAGAATGTTGTTTATTGACGGGGATGAGAGGGAAATCCCTTTGCCGCAGACCGATTTGTTCAGTGTTCGCAAGAAGCCGTGGTCGCGCTCCAAGGAGGAGGTGGATGAGCAGCTGAGGATACGTGGTTTCCACCAGCAGCATGACTCCGAGGACGCCGAGCCCTCCGACGGGTACACTGTCACGTATCCTGGTGCGTCTTCCAGCACGTACCAAGGACAGGATCCTTCTTCATCATACTACGGAGGTGCCACCTCATGGGCACCGTGGGATTGATCTCCACTTAGGCCAAAAGCCTAAGCTTGGGGGGAGGTATGCCGGCATCACTCATTCATTACATATTACAATTTCTGGATATTTTTACATACTTGTTTCACTTCTTATGGTTGCCTCTAATATGAGGAAGATGATATTTGGGGAAGTGCTGTCTAAAAACAGATTCTGGACTGATACTAAAAAAATTCCTAAAAACAGCCAGTACGTTATTTTGATAAGCCAATTTTTGTGCGTGTTCCCCAGGTTATTATCTAACTTTCGTTAGTTGAGCACTTTTCGATTTGAACAGCAGAAGATTTTCTAAAAAAATGATTACTGTACTGCTGTCAAGTTTGACGGATTTCTGCCACTTTGTGTTTATGTGACTCTTTTAGCTTTCATTCTCTTGGTTTTGCTTTGTTTCTTTTCTAAAACACAAAAAGTCCAAAAATATTTCTGTTGTTTCTCTTTACCATTTTTTATTTGGTTTCTTGTTCCTATTTTGGTTTATTTACTATTGCTAGTTTGCTATGAGAAAATTCAAAAATATTTTACTTTCGTTCTTGTTTTCAATTCGAAAACACCAAAAATATTTGTTGTTCTTCTTCGGTTTTGTAAAGTTTATTATGGAGTTCAGCGGTCTCCGGTGGTTGGAGCTTGGTTTTCATTCCATATTATTCAAGCCACACAAGTGAAAGGCAATAATGATGATCTACGACAACTCGACTGTGGTGAGAGGCTGGTATGAACTCTATTTGTTTTTATTTTTGTACATATACTCATCCATGTGAGCATGCTTAGTTGGTTCATGTGAGGTATATGTCATTTAATGAAAGTCTTGTAGTTCATGATCTCTCATGTCTAGCTCCAATTATTAATAATGAGTAGTATGTCATAAATATTTGCTTGCATTGTTTTATTCATAGATAGGTATGACATTGTGGTATCCTCCTCTGAACAATTCATTTGAATTGACTTGGCACATGCTCACGCATGCATATGACTGAAAAACAAAAGTCAATTAAGCCTCGATGATTTACTTTGCTTCAGAGTTCCTGTATCACTTTTATGCCTCCGTTAATTTTATTTTGTCGCAAGCATGATTATGACAGTTATTGCTCTCTTGATTGTCGCTTCCCAGTCTATTGCTAGCCTTCACTTGTAATGAGCGGGAATGCTGCTCGTGCTTCCAAACCCCTGAAAACCAAGTTATTCCAAAGTGTCCACCATAAATACCTATGCATGGCATTTCAAACCATTTCAAGTAAATTTTCATGTGCTACCTTTAAAACCTTCAAAGTACTTCTCAATTTGTGTCGATGTTTTATAGCTCATTGATGGCGCGTGAAGCACACATCCGTTGGGAACCCCAAGAGGAAGGTGTGATGCGCACAGCAGTAAGTTTTCCCTCAGAAAGAAACCAAGGTTATCGAACCAGTAGGAGATGAAGGCCACGTGAAGGTTGTTGGTGGAGGAGTGTAGTGCGGCGCAACACCAGGGATTCCGACGCCAACGTGGAACCTGCACAACACAATCAAAATACTTTGCCCCAACTTAACAGTGAGGTTGCCAATATCACCGTCTTGCTGAAAACAAAGGATTAAACGTATGGTGTGGAAAATGATGTTTGTTTGCAAAGAACATCAGAAACAATGATTGCAGTAGATTTTATTCAGATGTAAAAGAGTGGACCGGGGTCCACAGTTCACTAGTGGTGTCTCTCCAATAAGATAAAGAGCATGTTGGGTGAACAAATTACAGTTGGGCAATTGACAAATAGAGAGGGCATAACAATGCACATACATATCATGATGACTAATATGAGACTTACTTAGGGCATTACGACAAATAACATAGACCGCTATCCAGCATGCATTTATGCCTAAAAAGTCCACCTTCGGGTTAGCATCCGCACCCCTTACAGTATTAAGTTGCAAACAACAGACAATTGCATTAAGTATGGTGCGTAATGTAATCAACACAAATATCCTTAGACAAAGCATTGATGTTTTATCCCTAGTGGAAACAGCACATCCACAACCTTAGAACTTTCTGTCACTGTCCCAGATTCAATGGAGGCATGAACCCACTATCGAGCATAAATACTCCTTCTTGGAGTCACAAGTATCAACTTGGCCAGAACCTCTACTAGCAATGGAGAGCATGCAAGATCATAAACAACACATATATGATAGATTGATAATCAACTTGATATAGTATTCCATATTCATCGGATCCCAACAAACACAACATGTAGCATTACAAATAGATGATCTTGATCATGATAGGCAGCTCACAAGATCTAACATGACAGCACATGAGGAGAAGACAACCATCTAGCTACTGCTATGGACCCATAGTCCAAGGATAAACTACTCACACATCAGTCCGGAGGCGATCATGGTGATGTAGAGTCCTCTGGGTGATGATTCTCCTCTCCGGCAGGGTGCCGGAGGCGATCTCCTGAATCCCCCGAGATGGGATTGGCGGCGGCGGCGTCTCTGGAACTTTTCTCGTATCGTGGCTCTCGGTAATATGGTTTTCGCGACGGAGAGTTTAAGTAGGCGAAGGGGCAGAGTCGGGGGCGCCCGAGGGGCCCACACCATAGGGAGGTGCGAGCCCCTCCTTGGCCGCGCCTCCAGGTGGTGTGGCCACCTCGTGGCCCCACTCTGTATCTCCTTCGGTCTTCTGGAAAGCTCCGTGGAAAATAAGACCCTGGGCTTTTGTTTCATCCAATTCCGAGAATATTTCCTGTGTAAGATTTTTGTAACCAAAAACAGCAGAAAACAGGAACTAGCGCTTCGGCATCTTGTTAATAGGTTAGTACCGGAAAATGCATATAAATGATATAAAGTGTATATAAAACATGTGAGTATCGTCATAAAACTAGCATGGAACATAAGAAATTATAGATACGTTTGAGACGTATCAATTATCCCCAAGCTTAGTTCCTACTCGCCCTCGAGTAGGTAAACGATAACAAGGATAATTTCTGAAGTGACATGCTACTATCATAATCTTGATCAATACTATTGTAAAGCCTATGAGATGAATGAAGTGATTCAAAGCAATGGTAAAGACAATGACTAAACAACTGAATCATATAGCAAAGACTTTTCATAAATAGTACTTTCAAGACAAGCATCAATAAGACTTGCATAGGAGTTAACTCATAAAGCAATAAATTCTTAATAGAAGGTTTTGAAGCAATACAAAGGAAGATATAAGTTTCAGCAGTTGCTTTCAACTTCAACATATATATCTCATGGATAATTGTCAACACAAAGTAATATGATGAGTGCAAATAAGCAAGTATGTAGGAATCAATGCACACAGTTGACACAAGTGTTTGCTTCTAAGATAGAAAGAAGTAGGTAAACTGACTCAACATAAAGTAAAAGAAAGGCCCTTCGCAGAGGGAAGCAGGGATTACTCTTTGTGCTAGAGCTTTTTATTTTGAAAACATAGAAACAATTTTGTCAACGGTAGTAATAATTCATATGTGTTATGCATAAGACATCCTATAAGTTGCAAGCCTCATGCATTGAATACCAATAGTTCTCGCACCTTGTCCTAATTAGCTTGGATTTCCATGGATTATCATTGCATTACATATGTTTCAACCAAGTGTCACAAAGGGGTACCTATATGCCGCCTGTACAAAGGTCCAAGGAGATAGATCACATTTGATTTCTCGTTTTTGATAGATCTCAACTGAGGACATCTATACCGGGACAACATAGAAACAGATAATGGACTCCTCTTTAATGCTTAAGCATTCAACAACAGATAATATTCTCATAAGAGATTGAGGATTAATGTCCAAACTGAAACTTCCACCATGATTCATGGTTTTGGTTAGCGGCCCAATGTTCTTCTCTAACAATATGCATACTCAAACCATTTAATCATGATAAATCACCCTTACTTCAGACAAGACGAACATGCATAGCAACTCACATGATATTCAACAAAGGTGTAGTAGTTGATGGTGTCCCCAGAAACATGGTTACCGCTCAACAAGCAACTTATAAGAAATAAGATACATAAGCTACATATTCTTTACCACAATAGTTTTTAAGCTATTTTTCCATGAGCTATATATTGCAAAGACAAGGAATGAAGTTTTAAAGGTAGCACGCAAGCAATTTACTTTGGAATGGCCGAGAAATACCACATAGTAGGTAGGTATGGTGGACACAAATGGCATAGGTTTTGGCTCAAGGATTTGGATGCACGATAAGCATTCCCTCTCAGTACAAGGCTTTGGCTAGCAAGGTTGTTTGAAGCAAACACAAGTATAAACCGGTACAGCAAAACTTACATAAGAACATATTGCAAGCATTATAAGACTCTACACTGTCTTCCTTGTTGTTCAAACACTTTTACCAGAAAATATCTAGACTTTTAGAGAGACCAATCATGCAAACCAAATTTCAACAAGCTCTACAGTAATTCTCCACTAATAGGTGCCATCTACATGATGAAAGAGTTAAACATGATCTATTTGAGAGCTCAAAACAATTGCCAAGTATCAAATTATTCAAGACAATATACAAATTACCGCATGAAGCATTTTCTGTTTCCAACCAAATAGCAATGAGCGAAGCAGTTTTTAAACTTCGCCATGAACATTAAAAGTACAACTAAGAACACTAGTGTTCATATGAACAAGCGGAGCGTGTCTTTCTCCCACACAAGGAATGCTAGGATCCGAGTTTATTCAAACGCAAACAAAAATAAAAACATACATACGCTCCAAGTAAAGCACATAAGATGTGACGGAATAAAAATATAGTTTCACTAGAGGTGACTTGATAAGTTGTCGATGAAGAAGGGGATGCCTTGGGCATCCCCAAGCTTAGATGCTTGAGTCTTCTTGAAATATGCAGGGATGAACCACGGGGGAATCCCCAAGCTTAGACTTTTCACTCTTCTTGATCATATTGTATCATCCTCCTCTCTTGACCCTTGAAAACTTCCTCCACACCAAACTCAAAACAAACTCATTAGGGGGTTAGTGCATAATCAAAAATTCACATGTTCAGAGGTAACACAATCATTTCTAACACTTCTGGACATTGCCGAAAGCTACTGAAAGTTAATGGAACAAAGAAATCCATTCAACATAGCAAAAGAGGCAATGTGAAATAAAAGGCAGAATTTGTCAAAACAGAACAGTCCGTAAAGATGAATTTTTTAGAGGCACTCAACATGCTCAGATGAAGAAGCTCAAATTGAATGAAAGTTGCGTACATATCTGAGGATTACTCATGATTTTTTGCAGATTTTTCTGAGTTTCCTACAGAGAGATCTACTCAAATTCGTGACAACAAGAAATCTGTTTCTATGCAGAAATCCAAATCTAGTATCAACCTTACTATCAAAGACTTTACTTGGCACAACAATGCAATAAAGTAAAGATAAGGAGAGGTTGCTACAGTAGTAACAACTTCAAAGACACAAATATAAAACAAAAATTGCTGTAGTAAAATAATGGGTTGTCTCCCATAAGCGCTTTTCTTTAACGCCTTTCAGCTAGGCGCAGAAAGTGTAAATCAAGTATTATCAAGAGATGAAGCATCAATAGAGGGGTTTGGAGTTTCCTCAACTATGCATTGTATCTTGTCTATGTAAGGGACTCCTTTTTCGTTACTCTTAGGCTTACTATCCTCTTCAAACAGATTTTCAGGAACAATCCAAGAAAAATTATTTTCTAGTGCCTAATGCATTCCTAAGAGTTTACAAGGTATTGGTACTTTAATCTCCCCTCACAATTGACTTTATTAGTGTACTTTACTCTATCTTTTTTCATCTTTTCAAGGGTGACACGCGTACAGCACGCGACCGTTGGGAACCCCAAGTGGAAGGTGTGATGCGTACAGCAGTAAGTTTCCCTCAGTTAGAAACCAAGGTTTATCGAACCAGTAGGAGTCAAGAAGCACGTTGAAGGTTGATGGCGGCGAGATGTAGTGCGGCGCAACACCAGGGATTACGGCGCCAACGTGGAACCTGCACAACACAAACCAAGTACTTTGCCCCAACGAAACAGTGAGGTTGTCAATCTCACCGGCTTGCTGTAACAAAGGATTAGATGTATAGTGTGGATGATGACTGTTTGCAGAAAACAGTAGAACAAGTATTGCAGTAGATTGTATTTCAGTAAAGAGAATTGGACTGGTGTCCACAGTTCACTAGTGGTGTCTCTCCCATAAGATAAATAGCATGTTGGGTGAACAAATTACAGTTGGGCAATTGACAAATAAAGAGGGCACGACCATGCACATACATATTATGATGAGTATAGTGAGATTTAATTGGGCATTACGACAAAGTACATAGACCGCTATCCAGCATGCATCTATGCCTAAAAAGTCCACCTTCAGGTTATCATCCGAACCCCCTCCAGTATTAAGTTGCTAACAACAGACAATTGCATTAAGTATTGCGCGTAATGTAATCAATAACTACATCCTCGGACATAGCATCAATGTTTTATCCCTAGTGGCAACAGCACATCCATAACCTTAGAGATTTCTGTCACTTCCCCAGATTCATGGAGGCATGAACCCACTATCGAGCATAAATACCCCCTCTTGGAGTTACTAGCAAAAACTTGGCCAGAGCCTCTACTAATAACGGAGAGCATGCAAGATCATAAACAACACATAGACATGAATTGATAATCAACATAACATAGTATTCTCTAATCATTGGATCCCAACAAACACAACATATAGAATTACAGATAGATGATCTTGATCATGTTCGGCAGCTCACAAGACCCGACAATTAAGCACAATGAGGAGAAGACAACCATCTAGCTACTACTATGGACCCATAGTCTAGGGGTAGACTACTCACACATCACTCCAGAGGCGACCATGGCGGCGTAGAGTCCTCCGGGAGATGATTCCCCTCTCCGGCAGGGTGCCGGAGGCGATCTCCTGAATCCCCCGAGATGGGATTGGCGGCGGTGGCGTCTCTGGAAGGTTTTCCGTATCGTGGCTCTCGGTACTGGGGGTTTCGCGACGAAGGCTATTTGTAGGCGGAAGGGTAGGTCAGGGGGCGTCGCGAGGGGCCCAGGGGACAGGCTGGCGCGGCCAAGGGTGGGGCCGTGCCGGCCACCCTCCTGGCCACCTCGTGGCCCCACTTAGTTGACTCTTCGGTCTTCTGGAAGCTTCGTGGCAAAATAGGACCCTGGGCGTTGATTTCGTCCAATTCCGAGAATATTTCATTACTAGGATTTCTGAAACCAAAAACAGCAGAAAGACAAGAATCGGCACTTCGGCATCTTGTTAATAGGTTAGTTCCAGAAAATGCACGAATATGACATAAAGTGTGCATAAAACATGTAGATATCATCAATAATGTGGCATGGAACATAAGAAATTATCGATACGTCGGAGACGTATCAGCATCCCCAAGCTTAGTTCCTGCTCGTCCCGAGCAGGTAAACGATAAACAAAGATAATTTCTGGAGTGACATGCCATCATAACCTTGATCATACTATTGTAAAGCATATGAGCTGAGATCAAATCATTCAAAGCAAGTATCTATCTTGATATAAGAGATGATAATGCAAGAGTTAGACAAGCTAGAAGTTTTCATGAACTATTGCTTTAAAGACATGTAACCGTACAAAGTTCATTAAAGATGTATTAAGCATTCAACATAGAAGTTCTATCCTTCATTCCAAGCATCAAGTAAATTTTCACAACATAAGAAGGATTCAGTCAAGTAAACATAAACATGAACGTCATGAATCAACTGTTTCGAAGTCTACTCAACCGGTGAGCGCAAGCATTTGGTATTAGCACCAGGATGTTATGGCATAAAGAACGTTAATGGGGGTTTGGAAGGCCAAATGGAAGAAAGGCTTGCAAAGCTGTAAATGACCATTAGACAAGAGGAAGCCTTATGATCGATGCTATGCAAGGAGTAGTGATTGCCATGCAATGGATGCACATAGAGCTATATGTGTATGAAAGCTCTCCAATGGAACTAGTGGGGGTGCATCCAACTTGGTTGCTCACGAAGAACTAGAGCACTTTTGAGGAGGCTCATCATTGGAATATACAACCCAAGTTCTATAGTGTAAATTCCCCACATAGTTATACTAGTAAAACATGAAAACTCTCTCATATGAATGTAGGTGCTAAACATGAGCACAAATGATGACTATGAATAATGCGGGTGCTAAAACATGAGCACAAGTGTGGATAAAAGATAGTAATGCTGCCCCCTTTTTCTTTATTCTCTTTTTTTCCTTTTTTCTTTTTTTCTTTTTTTCTTTTTCTTTTTTTTTCTTTCTTTTCATTTTTTTCTTTCTTCTTTTTTTTCTTTTTGATGGCCTCCACGGCTCTTTTCATTTTTAGGGGCAACATCCTAATATGACAACACACTTTTTGGTACAAATAACTCATAATGAATGAAACATGATGTATGAAACTGGATGCCTCT
Organism: Lolium perenne; assembly: GCF_019359855.2. Taxonomy (NCBI): domain Eukaryota; kingdom Viridiplantae; phylum Streptophyta; class Magnoliopsida; order Poales; family Poaceae; genus Lolium; species Lolium perenne. The sequence continues at coordinate 90,248,168 of NC_067245.2, read as the reverse complement.
GCTAGTGTAGCAGGATGTGCAATGATCTAGCGTAACATGGGTAAACCACACATCAGCTGTATATGATCATGCAAAGCAATATATAAATAATAAATGACAACATGGCATGTAATGTAAAAATGGATGTTGCATGGCAATATATCTCGGAACAGCTATGGAAATGCTGTGGTAGGTAGGTATGGTGGCTGTTTTGAGGAGATGTATGGGCTTATGTGTAGGAGAACAAGAGAAAGTTCTCCCACGGGTTTGGATGTACCGGCGAAGTATGCACAATTCTCAATGTGAGCAAAAGGCAATGCACAGTACCGAAGAGGCTAGCAAATTTGGATGGTGGAAGTGCCAAAAACCGTAGCTTAACATTAGTCAAAAAGAACTCACAAGCTTATTGCAAACAACTAGCAGGTTCATCATTAAGAGCATGATTAAAATTTACTCCAAGGAGGGCCGTTCACGGTGGCACAAGTACCCCGCTTGCTCCCTCGACCTTCAGCACAACTTAGTTATTACGATGAACTCTCAGACATGGAAAGCTATCAAGTCCAACTACGCCTTCAACTATTTAAATAGAGTTTGTAGTACGGCACAAGCTTAAAGACAACAATCCACTACTAATTTTAACTTATTTATCCAGCAAGCCTTACCATCTAAATACCTCAAAACATTTGCAAAGAATTAAGTTATCAAAGCTCAATGTTCTACAAGTATTTTATTATGCACTACCACATGCAACATTTCCCGTTTCCAACCATACAACAATTTAACGAAGAAGAAACTTTGCCATGAATATTATGAGTAAAGCCTAAGGACATACTTGTCCATATGCAACAGCGGAGCGTGTCTCTCTCCCACACAAATAATGCTAGGATCCATTTTATTCAAACAAAACAAAAACAAAAACAAACCGACGCTCCAAGCAAAGCACATAAGATGTGACGGAATAAAAATATAGTTTCAGGGGAGGAACCTGATAATGTTGTCGATGAAGAAGGGGATGCCTTGGGCATCCCCAAGTTTAGACGCTTGAGTCTTCTTGATATATGCAGGGGTGAACCACCGGGGCATTCCCAAGCTTAGAGCTTTCACTCTCCTTGATCATGTTGTATCATCTCCCTCTCTTGATCCTTGAAAACTTCCTCCACACCAAACTCAAAACAACTCATTAGAGAGTTAGTGCACAATCAAAATATACATGTTCAGAGGTGACATAATCATTCTTAACACTTCTGGACATTGCACAAAGCTACTGAAAGTCAATGGAATCGAAATATCCATCGAACATAACAAAACAGGCAATGCGAAATAAAAGGCAGAATCTGTCAAAAACAGAACAGTTCGTAATGACGAATTTTATTGAGGCACCAGACTTGCTCAAATGAAAATGCTCAAATTGAATGAAAGTTGCGTACATATCTGAGGATCACCCACGTAAATTGGCATAATTTTCTGAGTTACCTACAGAGAATTTTGCCCAGATTCGTGACAGCAAAGAAATCTGTTTCTGCGCAGTAATCCAAATCTAGTATGAACCTTACTATCAACGACTTTACTTGGCACAACAAAACACTAAACTAAGATAAGGAGAGGTTGCTACAGTAGTAAACAACTTCCAAGACACAAAATAAAACAAAGTACTGTAGTAAAAACATGGGTTGTCTCCCATAAGCGCTTTTCTTTAACGCCTTTCAGCTAGGCGCAGAAAGTGTGTATCAAGTATTATCAAGAGACGAAGTGTCAACATCATAATTTGTTCTAATAATAGAATCAAAAGGTAACTTCATTCTCTTTCTAGGGAAGTGTTCCATACCTTTCTTGAGAGGAAATTGATATTTAATATTACCTTCCTTGATATCAATGATAGCACCAACAGTTCGAAGAAAAGGTCTTCCCAATATAATGGGACAAGATGCATTGCATTCAATATCCAAGACAACAAAATCAACGGGAACAAGGTTATTGTTAACGGTAATGCGAACATTATCAACTTTCCCCAAAGTTTTCTTTGTAGAGTGATCAGCAAGATTAACATCCAAATAACAATTTTTCAACGGTGGCAAGTCAAGCATATTATAAATTTTCTTAGGCATAACAGAAATACTTGCACCAAGATCACATAAAGCATTATAATCAAAATCATTGACCTTCATCTTAATGATGGGCTCCCAACCATCCTCTAGCTTTCTAGGAATAGAAGCTTCGCATTCTAGTTTCTCTTCTCTAGCTTTTATGAGAGCATTTGTAATATGTTTCGTGAAAGCCAAATTTATAGCACTAGCATTAGGACTCTTAGCAAGTTTTTGTAAGAACTTTATAACTTCAGAGATGTGGCAATCATCAAAATTCAAACCATTATAATCTAAAGCAATGGGATCATCATCCCCAATGTTGGAAAAAATTTCAGCAGTTTTATCACAGGCAGTTTCAGCAGTTTTAGCGGTTTCAGGCAGTTTTTCGCTTTGCATTAGAAGTGGAAACATTGCCAACACCAATTATTTTACCATTAATAGTAGGAGGTGCAGCAACATGTGTAGCATTAGCATTACTAGTGGTGGTAATAGTCCAAACTTTAGCTATATTATCTTCTTTTTCATTTTCTTCTCTTTCCCACCTAGCACGCAATTCAGCCATCAATCTTATATTCTCATTAATTCTAACTTGGATGGCATTTGCTGTAGTACAAATTTTATTATGATGATTTTCATAAGGCATAACTTTCGATTTCAAAAGATCAACATCAGCAACAAGACTATCGACTTTAGAAGCAAGTATATCAATTTTCCCAAGCTTTTCTTCAACAGATTTGTTAAAAGCAGTTTGTGTACTAATAAATTCTTTAAGCATGGCTTCAAGTCCAGGGGGTGTGTTCCTATTGTTGTTGTAAGAATTCCCATAAGAATTACCATAGCCGTTGCCATTATTATAAGGATATGGCCTATAGTTGTTACTAGAATTGTTCCGGTAAGCATTGTTGTTGAAATTATTATTTTTAATGAAGTTGACATCAACATGTTCTTCTTGAGCAACCAATGAAGCTAACGGAACATTATTAGGATCAATATTAGTCCTGTCATTCACAAGCATAGACATAATAGCATCAATCTTATCACTCAAGAAAGAGGTTTCTTCGACAGAATTTACCTTCTTACCTTGTGGAGCTCTTTCCGTGTGCCATTCAGAGTAATTAATCATCATATTATCAAGAAGCTTTGTTGCTTCACCAAGAGTGATGGACATAAAGGTACCTCCAGCAGCTGAATCCAATAGGTTCCGCGAAGAAAAATTCAGTCCTGCATAAAAGGTTTGGATGATCATCCAAGTAGTCAGTCCATGGGTTGGGCAATTTTTAACCAGAGATTTCATTCTTTCCCATGCTTGTGCAACATGCTCAGTATCCAATTGTTTAAAATTCATTATGCTACTCCTCAAAGATATAATTTTAGCAGGGGGATAATATCTACCAATAAAAGCATCCTTGCATTTAGTCCATGAATCAATACTATTCTTAGGCAGAGATAGCAACCAATCTTTAGCTCTTCCTCTTAATGAGAAAGGGAACAATTTTAATTTTATAATGTCACCATCTACATCTTTATACTTTTGCATTTCACAAAGTTCAACAAAATTATTGAGATGGGCAGCAGCATCATCAGAACTAACACCAGAAAATTGCTCTCGCATAACAAGATTTAGTAAAGCAGGTTTAATTTCAAAGAATTCTGCTGTAGTAGCAGGTGGAGCAATAGGTGTGCATAAGAAATCATTATTATTTGTGGTTGTGAAGTCACACAACTTAGTATTTTCAGGAGTACCCATTTTAGCAGTAGTAAATAAAACAAACTAGATAAAGTAAATGCAAGTAACTAATTTTTTTGTGTTTTTAATATAGCAAACAAGATAGCAAATAAAGTAAAACTAGCAACTAATTTTTTTGTATTTTGATTTAGTGCAGCAAACAAAGTAGTAAATAAATCTAAGCAAGACAAAAACAAAGTAAAGAGATTGTGATGTGGAGACTCCCCTTGCAGCGTGTCTTGATCTCCCCGGCAACGGCGCCAGAAATTTAGCTCAACACGCGTACAGAACGCGACAGTTGGGAACCCCAAGTGGAAGGTGTGATGCGTACAGCAGTAAGTTTCCCTCAGTTAGCAACCAAGGTTTATCGAACCAGTAGGAGTCAAGAAGCACGTTGAAGGTTGATGGCGGTGAGATGTAGTGCGGCGCAACACCAGGGATTCCGGCGCCAACGTGGAACCTGCACAACACAAACCAAGTACTTTGCCCCAACGAAACAGTGAGGTTGTCAATCTCACCGGCTTGCTGTAACAAAGGATTAGATGTATAGTGTGGATGATGATTGTTTGCAGAAAACAGTAGAACAAGTATTGCAGTAGATTGTCTTTCAGTAAAGAGAATTGGACCGGGGTCCACAGTTCACTAGAGGTGTCTCTCCCATAAGATAAATAGCATGTTGGGTGAACAAATTACAGTTGGGCAATTGACAAATAAAGAGGGCATGACCATGCACATACATATTATGATGAGTATAGTGAGATTTAATTGGGCATTACGACAAAGTACATAGACCGCTATCCAGCATGCATCTATGCCTAAAAAGTCCACCTTCAGGTTATCATCCGAACCCCCTCCAGTATTAAGTTGCTAACAACAGACAATTGCATTAAGTATTGCGCGTAATGTAATCAATAACTACATCCTTGGACATAGCATCAATGTTTTATCCCTAGTGGCAACAGCACATCCATAACCTTAGAGATTTCTATCACTTCCCCAGATTCACGGAGGCATGAACCCACTATCGAGCATAAATACCCCCTCTTGGAGTTACTAGCAAAAACTTGGCCAGAGCCTCTACTAATAACGGAGAGCATGCAAGATCATAAACAACACATAGACATGAATTGATAATCAACATAACATAGTATTCTCTATTCATCGGATCCCAACAAACACAACATATAGAATTACAGATAGATGATCTTGATCATGTTCGGCAGCTCACAAGACCCGACAATTAAGCACAATGAGGAGAAGACAACCATCTAGCTACTGCTATGGACCCATAGTCCAGGGGTAGACTACTCACACATCACTCCGGAGGCGACCATGGCGGCGTAGAGTCCTCCGAGAGATGATTCCCCTCTCCGGCAGGGTGCCGGAGGCGATCTCCTGAATCCCCCGAGATGGGATTGGCGGCGGTGGCGTCTCTGGAAGGTTTTCCGTATCGTGGCTCTCGGTACTGGGGGTTTCGCGACGAAGGCTATTTGTAGGCGGAAGGGTAGGTCAGGGGGCGTCGCGAGGGGCCCAGGGGACAGGCTGGCGCGGCCAAGGGTGGGGCCGCGCCGGCCACCCTCCTGGCCACCTCGTGGCCCCACTTCGTTGACTCTTCGGTCTTCTGGAAGCTTCGTGGCAAAATAGGACCCTGGGCGTTGATTTCGTCCAATTCCGAGAATATTTCCTTACTAGGATTTCTGAAACCAAAAACAGCAGAAAACAGCAACTGGCACTTCGGCATCTTGTTAATAGGTTAGTTCCAGAAAATGCACGAATATGACATAAAGTGTGCATAAAACATGTAGATATCATCAATAATGTGGCATGGAACATAAGAAATTATCGATACGTCGGAGACGTATCAAAGGGTATTTGCAAAATTGGTATAAAAGCCAAGCCTCTTATGCTTAATAAAGACTTTCCTAGCTTCTTTAGCTACATCACCAAATTCTCTAAGAAGGGTTTCTAAAACAAAATCTCTCTTTTCTCCTACTTCCATATCAGAGAGTGTAAGAAACATGTGTTGTATTATAGGGTTGAGATTAACAAATCTAGCTTCCAACATGTGTACTAAAGAGGCAGTAGCAATTTCATAAGTAGGAGCAAGTTCTACCAAGTGTTTATCTTCAAAATCTTTAAGTGTACTAACATGAGTGAAAAATTCTTCTATATTATCTCTTCCAATGATAGACCCATGCCCTACTGACATATCTTTAAGAGTGAACTTAGGAGGAAGCATGATCAAATAAACAAAAGGTAACTAAAGTAAAAGCAAGTAACTAATTTTTTGTATTTTTGATATAAAGAAAGCAAACAAGACAGAAAATAAAATAAAGTAAAGCAAGACAATAAACAATGTAAAGAGATTGGATGTGAGAGACTCCCCTTGCAGCGTGTCTTGATCTCCCCGGCAACGGCGTCAGAAAACAGTCTTGATGGCGTGTGAAGCACACGTCCGTTGGGAACCCCAAGAGGAAGGTGTGATGCGCACAGCAGTAGGTTTTCCCTCAGAAAGAAACCAAGGTTATCGAACCAGTAGGAGATGAAGGCCACGTGAAGGTTGTTGGTGGAGGAGTGTAGTGCGGCGCAACACCAGGGATTCCGGCGCCAACGTGGAACCTGCACAACACAATCAAAATACTTTGCCCCAACTTAACATTGAGGTTGTCAATCTCACCGGCTTGCTGTAAACAAAGGATTAAACGTATGGTGTGCAAAATGATGTTTGTTTGCAAAGAACAGCAGAGAACAATGATTGCAGTAGATTGTATTCAGATATAAAAGAATGGACCGGGGTCCACAGTTCACTAGTGGTGTCTCTCCAATAAGATAAATAGCATGTTGGGTGAACAAATTACAGTTGGGCAATTGACAAATAGAGAGGGCATAACAATGCACATACATATCATGATGAATAATATGAGATTTACTTAGGGCATTACGACAAATAACATAGACCGCTATCCAGCATGCATCTATGCCTAAAAAGTCCACCTTCAGGTTAGCATCCCCACCCCTTCCAATATTAAGTTGCAAACAATAGACAATTGCATTAAGTATGGTGCGTAATGTAATCAACACAAATATCCTTAGACAAACTGTCAACACCCGGATTTTTAAGTCCGGATGCCTATTATGTCATACATCGCAATCCCAGGAATATTGTTGTTGCGAGGCATAATAGTTAAGTATCACAGTCATCATTCATTACAAACCATAAGTCTTACAAATTTGGAATCGCATGATCCATATTACACGAATAGTTGATCTATTGATCAACGAACAAACACAAATTCATGGTTCAACATAGCGGAAGCGTAAGATACAAGGACTCTCTAGTCCACAGGCCAACGCTTGACGTCGGAAGGCGCTTAGTTGTCGTAGGCGTCCTGCTGATCATTTCCTTGTTCCTCTTCATACTCTGGCCATTTGAATAGCCAGGGACAAAGCCGTGAGTACTTTAAGTACTCGCAAACTAATACTAATGTAAGTGCTAGACATTCTAGTATGGTTTGCTAAGCTCTAGTTTATTTGCATAAAGCTAGTTTTAGTTCACAATATTTGAGAAAAGCTTATTCAAGTGCTAACTAACTCAAGTGGGAACATTAGTGTCATTCCCACCATTCAAGTGGTGATTTCAATTCAATTCACCACAAGTCATTTCACCATCATCTTTCAACATCATTTTCAAAGATATGACATCGGAAACTGTATGGCCTTTCCAACCGTCCGTAACCGTGGACGCGGCTATTCGAATAGGTTTACACTCTGTAGAGGTTGCACACTTGTGCCACAAAATTTGATTTCATCCGTCGGGATTACCCCGAATAATCGTAACACAGTACGCGGATCATCAACCATAACCTTTCACTTATAAATCCTAGTATGAGCACCTCTCCCCATGAGCTTGGCCTCCCAGTGAAGACCAACTGTCAACCTGGGAACTGCACAGGGCTTGGCCGTACAATTCACCTCAATTTCACATCATTTCTCAACAACGGAGGCAGCCTCAAGCGTAACCCCTATGACGTGTGTTCAGAGGGAACCCATACTAAGACGCATAAACTTCCAGTTAAGCCCTACCCATAATCAGGTATTGCGGGGGTACTTAATAATTGGAAAGGTATCGCATTCAAACCAACATCATTGTTTATCAAAAATCACCATCTTCTCTTGGTCATATTCACCTTCAAAAATCATTCAATGGAAGGCATCTTCATTCCAAGGTTTCAAATTCATTCAAATTCACATTGTTCCCATCTAGAGTAGTCAAGTTTTATTTCATTAGCACTAGCTCTAAATCATGAGGGGTGCTATCTTGCTTTGCTTGGAAGAGACTAACTCCACTACTCCAGTAACCAACTTGTACTTTGACCAAAGTTAACTATAAATGTAACTCATTTAGAAAACAAGTAAAACTTGTAAAGTAAAAACTTGGGATAGGATCATGTAAGAAAAGGTAAGAATCATGGTGCCTTGCCCCAAGGGGCTTTGCACTTTGCAAGAATATTAGCTTGCCTTGGTAGTTCTCAAACTGTTCCTCCTCCTACTCTTGGTAGCAACCTTCTTCTTCGGCGTACTCTCCGGTGCTACCGTCTAAATTTAAATACGAGTATAATTACTCACTAATTCAATGGCTATTCCATACATCACATATAACACACAAACTATTCTATGCACACAAATAAATTAACTAGGGTGCATGGGTTGTGTGGTTTAATTAGAATTCACTTCTTTGTATTTAATATGTAAATGATAGTTTCCATAGGGTTTTTGAGAAATAATTTCCTCTCATTGAAATCTTCTTAAGATTTAATTTCTCCAACAATCATCTATGAACTCATATTGACCTAAGTCAAATGTTCATCATCATTATTTGGAGAAATGATTTAAATGAGGTAGGTCACCTCATATCATTTAATATCACTACATATGATTTAAATCTCAAGTAATTCATATAAGAGAGTTTGGGACCAGGGATCCAAACATCCCATGAATTCATGTGAGACAAGTTTAAATGAAGTATAAGACTCCACATAATTTACTTTAATAGTTTTGGACAATATCAACTAGTTAAACTAGTCAAATGATCCATTAATTAAACTAGGGCATGATCATGCAAGGTGACCACACCATTTTATTGTAGAAATAATTAGTGTAAGTCAAATGTGAGCTATTAGAGTTGGAATTAACTTAATATCTATTTTGATTGATTTTTAATAATTATTTGAATAGGTAAAAGTCCCTGCCTTGTTATTTTTATCACATTAATTCTACAAAGAATCTGGTCATGGGACCAGTGGCATGTTGTAGATAATTTCTCTAGCTTTCCAACAATATAAAGTTCATCAAATTTGGTTTAGCCAATTTAATTCTATTGAAATTTCAAAGTGGCAGCAGTATTGAAATTATTTGAAATTAACTAAATTGAGTTTGAATTAAAAAGGCCGGCGGGAAAGCTACTGGGCCAAATCATTTAAACAGGCCCAAGGCTAGCCCAGCCACGGTCCAGTGCCGCGCGGGCTGCCTGACAGAGGGTCCCGCATGTCAGTGACTTATTTAACCCGAAACGGTATGGGCGAGTCTGAGGCGTTGGATTAGATCGAGGATCTACGGCCGTGGTTCATCGTCGTCTCCGACGAGAACCCGACGATGCGGCGGCGGCAGTAGGGGGTCGGAGGGCTTACGGTGGCTCCAGCTAGGGTTGGCAATATGCTTGGTGAAGTTGTGGACGACAGCGAAGCGACTGGTAGCAGTGGCGTCGCCTGAGGTGGCCTGGTTCGCCGGCGATTGCTGCAGAGCTTCCGTGGCGGCGAGCTCCTGATTGGCCTTGCTCCGGTGTGAATCAAGGGAGTGGTGAGGTGGTTGAGAGGCAGTGAGAGATGGGGAGTGCGGTGGTGTGCTTGGATCATCAAGGGGAGTGCTCCTTTTATAGCATTGCTTGAGGGTTGCGGGGCAGGGTGGCAGTCGACCATGGCGCGGCGAGTCCGGCGGCTGGTCGAGCTAGGCGAGGTCATGGCAATGCTCTACGGGTCCAGGTGATGCTACTGGCAGCGACATCTTGGTCGGGGAGCGTCGGAATAGCTCGCGTTGCTTCCATGTCTGGCGGCGGCGTTCGCGGGATCTTCTTCCCCGTCCACAGCGGCGGCGGTCCAGGGTCTGGTCGAGGTGTTGTCTGGCGGCGTCCAGGTGGCGAGTGGATGCTCAATGCGTTGAGAGCGGGTCCAGGGCGAGAGCGAGGTGGTGGCGCGACGCGTGTACTGTGATGTCAGCGCGCATGTCCATGCGCGACGTCATCGGCATGGTGAGCGCGCTCTGGGCGCGTGTTGTCCGGCGTGTGTCATCGTCCTCCTCGACAACGGCGAGTGTAGGTGGCGCTATGGTGGTGTGCTGGTGCGGTTTGGCAAGGTGGCCACGGCCTGGGAAGAAGAAAGGGAGGGGAGAGCTCGACGTGTGTGGCATGGCCGGCATGGCCATGCCCTAGCTTTCCCTCTCCCTCCCTAGCATGATATTTGACATTAATTTGGTTTAAGGGGACCAGGGGACCATGTAGCTTTGATTTGGAGTAGATTAGGTTGTGTAGATCACTATTTGCAATAGTTGCAAATAGTGCCCGATTTTGTAATTTGCAAAAATATCCAAATTTGAAAATATTCAAATGGTGAATCTTTTTGAAATGTGAGTGTTGATATAAGTTGTATTTGACCAGAGAGGATTTGAGGTGGTGGTGGAAAAAGTAGAATTCAAGAATTGGCAAAAATGGCTAAGTGGAGAATGTTGCATATGTGAGAAAGTTGTGACTTTGGATGAGCATGGCTCATGATCCAAGATGATTTTGGCATGGTGATCTTTACCAAAGTTGTTCACCTTGATGTTGACTTTGAAATGGTGCAAAGAGTTAGCAAGAGTTGGTTTGGGAAAATTGAAAGGCACGGGCTCAAAGTGGTGATCAGACTATTGTAGGATAACGTTGCATAGAAAACAAAAAATTTCCTACGGCGAACACGCAATCCAAGCCAAGATGCAATCTAGAAGACGGTAGCAACGAGGGGGTATCGAGTCTCACCCTTGAAGAGATTCCAAAGCCTACAAGATGAGGCTCTTGTTGCTGCGGTAGACGATCACTTGCCGCTTGCAAAAGCGCGTAGAAGATCTTGATCACGTTCGGTTCCGGCGCCACGAACGGGCAGCACCTCCGTACTCGGTCACACGTTCGGTTGTTGATGAAGACGACGTCCACCTCCCGTTCCAGCGAGCAGCGGAAGTAGTAGCTCCTCTTGAATCCGACAGCACGACGGCGTGGTGTCGGTGGCGGTGGAGAAGTCCGGTGGAGCTTCGCTAAGCTACGCGGGCTATATGGAGGAGAGGGGGGCGGCTAGGGTTTGGGAGGGGGTGGCCGGCCACTTCAAGGGGGGCGGCCAGCTTGTGGTCTTGGGGTGGCCGGCCCCCTCCCTTGGCCCCTCATTATATAGGTGGATCCCCAAGTGTTGGTGTCCAAGTCTTCGAATAAGACCCGAACCAAAAACCTTCCATAAGAGGGGAAACCTAGCCCAACTAGGACTCCCACCAAAGGTGGGAGTTCCACCTCCCATGTGGGGGGGTTGGCCGGCCCCCTAAGGGGGAGTCCACTTGGGACTCCTCCCCCACTAGGGTTGGCCGGCCATGGAGGTGGAGTCCCATGTGGACTCCACCTTCCTTGGTGGTTTCTTCCGGACTTTTCTAGAACCTTCTAGAACCTTCCATAGAACCTTCCGCGACATTTTAATTCGCATAAAATGACATCCTATATATGAATCTTATTCTCCGGACCATTCCGGAACTCCTCGTGATGTCCAGGATCTCATCCGGGACTCCGAACAAATATTCGAACTCCATTCCATATTCAAGTACTACCATTTCAACATCCAACTTTAAGTGTGTCACCCTACGGTTCGTGAACTATGCGGACATGGTTGAGTAATCACTCCGACCAATAACCAATAGCGGGATCTGGAGATCCATAATGGCTCCCACATATTCAACGATGACTTTAGTGATCGAATGAACCATTTACATATAATACCAATTCCCTTTGTCTCGCGATATTTTACTTGTCCGAGGTTTGATCTTCGGTATCACTCTATACCTTGTTCAACCTCGTCTCCTGACAAGTACTCTTTACTCGTACCGTGGTATGTGGTCTCTTATGAACTCATTCATATGCTTGCAAGACATTAGACAACATTCCACCGAGAGGGCCCAGAGTATATCTATCCGTCATCGGGATGGACAAATCCCACTGTTGATCCATATGCCTCAACTCATACTTTCCGGATACTTAATCCCACCTTTATAGCCACCCATTTACGCAGTGGTGTTTGGTGTAATCAAAGTACCTTTCTGGTATAAGTGATTTACATGATCTCATGGTCATAAGGACTAGGTAACTATGTATCGAAAGCTTATAGCAAATAACTTAATGACGAGATCTTATGCTACGCTTAATTGGGTGTGTCCATTACATCATTCATATAATGACATAACCTTGTTATTAATAACATCCAATGTTCATGATTATGAAACTAATCATCCATTAATCAACAAGCTAGTTTAAGAGGCATACTAGGGACTTCTTGTTTGTCTACATATCACACATGTACTAATATTTCGGTTAATACAATTATAGCATGATATATAAACATTTATCATAAACATAAAGATATAAATAATAACCACTTTATTATTGCCTCTAGGGCATATCTCCTTCAGTCTCCCACTTGCACTAGAGTCAATAATCTAGATTACATCGTAATATACCTAACACCCATGGCATTCTGGTGTTGGTCATGCTTTGCCCTAGGGAGAGCTTTAGTCAACGGATCTGCTACATTCAGATCAGTGTGTACTTTGCAAATCTTTACTTCTCCATCTTCGATGTACTCGCGAATCAAGTGGTAACGCAGCTTGATATGCTTCAGCCTCTTGTGTGACCTTGGTTCTTGTGCATTGGCGATGGCACCCATGTTATCACAGTAAATGATTAATGGGTCCAATGCACTAGGAACCACACCGAGCTCTACAATGAACCTCTTCATCCATACCGCTTCGATGAAGCCTCCGAAGCCGCTTATGTACTCGATTCTCGTTGAAGACTTCGCCACCGTGCACAGCTTCGAGCTTGCCCAGCTTACCGCAGCACCATTCAATATAAACACGTACCCAGATTGTGACTTAGAGTCATCAGGATCAGTGTTCCAACTTGCATCGGTGTAACCGTTTACAACGAGCTCTTGGTCACCTCCATAACAAAGAAACATATCCTTAGTTCTTTTCAAGTACTTCAGGATATTCTTGACCGCTGTCCAGTGTTCCATTCCTGGATCACTTTGATATCTGCTAGTCAAACTAACAGCATGTGCTATATCCGGTCTAGTACATAGCATGGCATACATGATAGATCCCATCGCCGAGGCATAGGGGATATTACTCATCCTCTCTCTTTCTTCTGCCGTAGCCGGTCCTTGAGTCTTACTCAATACCTTGCCTGGTAACATAGGTAAGAACCCTTTCTTACTTTCGTCCATTCTAAACTTCTTTAGAATCTTGTCCAGATATGTACTCTGTGATAGCCCTATTAGGTGTCTTGATCTATCTCTATAAATCTTGATGCCTAATATATACGATGCTTCACCAAGGTCTTTCATTGAAAAACTATTATTCAAATAACCTTTAACACTGCTTAATAGTTCTATATCATTCCCGATCAATAATATGTCATCTACATATAATATCAGGAATGCTACAGAGCTCCCACTCACTTTCTTGTAAATACAGGCCTCTCCATGACACTGTATAAACCCGAAGTCTTTGATCACCTTATCAAAACGTCGGTTCCAACTTCTTGATGCTTGCTTCAGTCCATAGATTGAACGCTGAAGTTTGCGTACTTTGTCAGCATTTTTAGGATCGACAAAACCTTTGGGTTGTACCATATACAACTCTTCCTCAATGTCTCCATTAAGGAATGCTGTTTTGACATCCATCTGCCAAATCTCATAATCGAAAAATGCAGCTATTGCTAACAAAATCCTCACAGATTTTAGCTTCGCTACAGGTGAGAAAGTCTCATCGTAGTCAACTCCTTGAATTTGTCGGAAACCCTTTGCGACAAGTCGAGCTTTATAGACAGTAATATTACCATCAGCATCTGTTTTTCTCTTGAAGATCCATTTATTTTCGACAGCCTTTCGGCTATCAGGTAAGTCTACCAAAGTCCATACTTTGTTATCATACATGGATCCCATTTCGGATTTCATGGCTTCTTGCCATTTGTTGGAATCTGGGCTCATCATCGCTTCTTCATACGTCGCAGGGTCCTCATCATTGTTATCCACAATCATGACATTTAGACAAGGATCATACCAATCAGGAGTGGCACGTTCCCTTGTCGATCTGCGAGGTTCAGTAGTTTCCTCATTCGAAGTTTCATGATCATTATCATTAGCTTCCTCTGTTGCTGGTGTAGGCGGTACAGGTACAACTTCGATCGCGCTACTCGATCAACGAGTATAGATTCATCAATCTCATCGAGTTCTACTTTTCTTCCAGTCACTTCTTTAGTGAGAAATTCTTTCTCAAGAAAGGTTCCGTTCTTAGCAACAAAGATTTTGCCTTCGGATCTGTGATAGAAAGTATACCCTATAGTTTCCTTAGGGTATCCTATGAAGACGCATTTCTCCGCTTTGGGTTCTAGCTTGTCCGGTTGTAACTTCTTTACATAGGCTTCGCAACCCCAAACTTTCAGGAATGACAGCTTAGGTTTCTTATTAAACCATAATTCATACGGTGTCGTTTCTACGGATTTTGATGGTGCTCTATTTAAAGTGAATGCGGCTGTCTCTAATGCATAACTCCAAAACGATAACGGCAAATCAGTAAGAGACATCATACTACGAACCATATCTAAGAGAGTTCGATTACGACGTTCGGACACACCGTTTCGTTGAGGTGTTCCCGGCGGTGTCAATTGTGAAAGTATTCCGCATTTCTTTAAATGCATGCCAAACTCATAACTCAGATATTCACCTCCACGATCAGATCGTAGAAATTTGATCTTCTTGTTACGTTGATTTTCTACTTCACTTTGAAATTCCTTAAACTTCTCGAAAGTTTCGGATTTATGTTTCATGAAATAGATATACCCATATCTACTCAGATCATCTGTGAAGGTTAGAACATAACGATAACCACCGCGCGATGCTACGCTCATTGGTCCACATACATCGGTATGTATGATTTCCAATAAGTCAGTAGCTCGCTCCATCATACCAGAAAATGGAGTCTTTGTCATTTTTCCCATTAGACATGCTTCGCATCTATCAAGTGACTCAAAGTCAAGTGATTCAAGTAATCCATCAGTATGGAGTTTCTTCATGCGTTTCACTCCAATATGACCAAGACGACAGTGCCATATATAAGTAGAATTATCATTCAATTTAATTTGCTTAGCATCAATGTTATGTATATGCGTATCACTACTATCGAGATCTAACAGAAATAAGCCATTCTTTTGTGGTGCTCGACCATAAAAGATATTATTCATAAAAATAGAACAACCATTATACTCAGACTTGAATGAATAACCGTCTTGCATTAAACAAGATCCAGATATAATGTTCATGCTCAACGTGGGTACAAAATAACAATTATTTAGGCTTAAAACTAATCCCGAAGGTAGATGTAGAGGAAGTGTGCCGACAGCGATCACATCGACTTTGGATCCATTTCCAACGCGCATCGTCACTTCATCTTTCAGTAGTCTTCGTTTATTCTTTAGTTCCTGTTTCGAGTTACAGATATGAGCAACCGAACCAGTATCAAATACCCAGGTACTAGAACGAGAACCAGTGAGATAAACATCTATAACATGTATATCAGATATACCTTCTTTCCTCTTCTTGACAAGGCCGCTCTTCAGATCAGCCAGATACTTGGAGCAATTACGCTTCCAGTGTCCCTTCTCCTTGCAGTAATAGCACTCAGCATCAGGCTTAGGGCCGTTCTTAGGTTTCATAGGAGGCGTGGCAGCTTTCTTGCCACCCTTCTTGAATTTTCCCTTAGACTTGCCCTGTTTCTTGAAACTGGTGGTCTTGTTGACCATCAACACTTGGTGCTCTTTCTTGATCTCAATCTCTGCAGCTTTTAGCATGCCAAAGAGTTCAGGTAACTCCTTGTTCATGTTCTGCATATTGTAGTTCATCACAAAGTTCTTGTAACTTGGTGGCAGTGATTGAAGGACACGATTAATCCCCAGTCTATTAGGAATCACAATTCCCAAGTCACTGAGTTTCTTCGCATGCCCGGTCATGGCGAGCATGTGCTCACTAACGGAGCTACCTTCTTCCATCATACAACTGAAGAAATGTTTCGATGCTTCATAGCATTCCACGGCCGCATGAGTCTCGAATATAGCTTTCAGCTCATTCATCAACTCATGAGGATCATGGTGCTCAAAACGTTTTTGAAGATCGGATTCCAGGCTGCACAGGATGGCACACTGAACTTGAGAGTACCGAGTTTTCCGAGTCGCGTAAACAGCTTTTACTTCATCGGTTTCATCTTCTGCAGGAGGGTCACCTAGCGGTGCATCAAGCACAAATTGCAGATTTCCGCCAGAGAGGAAGATCCTCACACCGTTGCTCTTAAGTTTCTCTTTCTCTAGGAACTGATTAAAATTGATTGGTGACGCCATCTCTACAACATATATTTGCAATAGTTTAGACTAAGTTTATGACAAATTGAGTTCAAATTTTAATTCAACATAATTAAAAATCTAGGTGAACTCCCACTCAAAACAATATCCCTCGCATTGTCTTAGTGATCACATGAACCAAATCTACCGCACCGATGTCCGATCATCACGAGACAAGGTGTGATTTCAATGGCGAACACTCAAAGTGTTCATCATATCAACCATATGATTCATGCTCTACCTTTCGGTATCACGTGTTCCGAGACCATGTCTGTACATGCTAGGCTCGTCAAGGCCACCTTAGTATCCGCATGTGCAAAACTGTCTTGCACCCGTTGTATGCACTTGTTGATTCTATCACACCCGATCATCACGAGATGCTTCGAAACGACAAGTCTTGGCAACGGTGCTACTAAGGATGAACACTTTATTATCTTGAGATTTTAGTGAGGGATCATCTTATAATGCTACCATCGCGATCTAAGCAAAATAAGATGCATAAAAAGGATTATCATCACATGCAGTTCATATGTGATATGATATGGCCCTTTTGTCTTTGCGCCTTTGATCTTCATCACCAAAGCACGGACATGATCTCCATCATCGTCGGCGTAGCGTCAAGGTCAATGACACCGTCTTCATGATTGTCCTCCATGTAGCAACTATAACAACTACTTTGAAATACTACTCAACATGAAATTTAAAGACAACCATAAGGCTCCTGCCGGTTGCCACAATACAATAATGATCATCTCATACATATTCATCATCACATTATGGCCATATCACATCACCAAACCCTGCAAAAACAAGTTAGACGTCTCTAATTTGGTTTGCATATTTTACGTAGTTTAGGGTTTTCGAGAGAGATCTAATCTACCTACGAACATGAACCACAACGTTGATACTAATGTTTTCAATAGAAGAGTAAATTGAATCTTTACTATAGTAGGAGAGACAGACACCCGCAAAGCCTCTTATGCAATTCAAGTTGCATGTCGAACGAGGAACAAGTCTCATGAACGCGGTCATGTAAAGTTAGTCCGAGCCGCTTCATCCCACTATGCCATAAAGATGCAAAGTACTCAAACTAAAGATAACAAGAGCATCAACGCCCACAAACCATTGTGTTCTACTCGTGCAACCATCTATGCATAGACACGGCTCTGATACCACTGTAGGATAACGTTGCATAGAAAACAAAAATTTTCCTACGGCGAACACGCAATCCAAGCCAAGATGCAATCTAGAAGACGGTAGCAACGAGGGGGTATCGAGTCTCACCCTTGAAGAGATTCCAAAGCCTACAAGATGAGGCTCTTGTTGCTGCGGTAGACGATCACTTGCCACTTGCAAAAGCGCGTAGAAGATCTTGATCACGTTCGGTTCCGGCGCCACGAACGGGCAGCACCTCCGTACTCGGTCACACGTTCGGTTGTTGATGAAGACGACGTCCACCTCCCGTTCCAGCGGGCAGCGGAAGTAGTAGCTCCTCTTGAATCTGACAGCACGACGGCGTGGTGTCGGTGGCGGTGGAGAAGTCCGGTGGAGCTTCGCTAAGCTACGCGGGCTATATGGAGGAGAGGGGGGCGGCTAGGGTTTGGGAGGGGGTGGCCGGCCACTTCAAGGGGGGCGGCCAGCTTGTGGTCTTGGGGTGGCCGGCCCCCTCCCTTGGCCCCTCATTATATAGGTGGATCCCCAAGTGTTGGTATCCAAGTCTTCGAATAAGACCCGAACCAAAAACCTTCCATAAGAGGGGAAACCTAGCCCAACTAGGACTCCCACCAAAGGTGGGAGTTCCACCTCCCATGTGGGGGGGTTGGCCGGCCCCCTAAGGGGGAGTCCACTTGGGACTCCTCCCCCACTAGGGTTGGCCGGCCATGGAGGTGGAGTCCCATGTGGACTCCACCTTCCTTGGTGGTTTCTTCCGGAC
The DNA here is from genome assembly GCF_019359855.2 of Lolium perenne. Taxonomy (NCBI): domain Eukaryota; kingdom Viridiplantae; phylum Streptophyta; class Magnoliopsida; order Poales; family Poaceae; genus Lolium; species Lolium perenne. The sequence goes on along the minus strand of NC_067245.2, from coordinate 90,229,716 downwards.
TTTTCTAGAACCTTCTAGAACCTTCCATAGAACCTTCCGCGACATTTTAATTCACATAAAATGACATCCTATATATGAATCTTATTCTCCGGACCATTCCGGAACTCCTCGTGATGTCCGGGATCTCATCCGGGACTCCGAACAAATATTCGAACTCCATTCCATATTCAAGTACTACCATTTCAACATCCAACTTTAAGTGTGTCACCCTACGGTTCGTGAACTATGCAGACATGGTTGAGTAATCACTCCGACCAATAACCAATAGCGGGATCTGGAGATCCATAATGGCTCCCACATATTCAACGATGACTTTAGTGATCGAATGAACCATTTACATATAATACCAATTCCCTTTGTCTCGCGATATTTTACTTGTCCGAGGTTTGATCTTCGGTATCACTCTATACCTTGTTCAACCTCGTCTCCTGACAAGTACTCTTTACTCGTACCGTGGTATGCGGTCTCTTATGAACTCACTCATATGCTTGCAAGACATTAGACGACATTCCACCGAGAGGGCCCAAAGTATATCTATCCGTCATCGGGATGGACAAATCCCACTGTTGATCCATATGCCTCAACTCATACTTTCCGGATACTTAATCCCACCTTTATAGCCACCCATTTACGCAGTGGTGTTTGGTGTAATCAAAGTACCTTTCCGGTATAAGTGATTTACATGATCTCATGGTCATAAGGACTAGGTAACTATGTATCGAAAGCTTATAGCAAATAACTTAATGACGAGATCTTATGCTACGCTTAATTGGGTGTGTCCATTACATCATTCATATAATGACATAACCTTGTTATTAATAACATCCAATGTTCATGATTATGAAACTAATCATCCATTAATCAACAAGCTAGTTTAAGAGGCATACTAGGGACTTCTTGTTTGTCTACATATCACACATGTACTAATGTTTCGGTTAATACAATTATAGCATGATATATAAACATTTATCATAAACATAAAGATATAAATAATAACCAATTTATTATTGCCTCTAGGGCATATCTCCTTCAACTATAATTGTCAATTTTGACCATTATCATATGTGAGCTAGATTTGTGTTTGAATTTCATTTGAATTGTGATTCTTTGATTCCAAAAGTTGTAATAAGTGTTTAATAACATTATTCAACTAATGGTGAAGACCAAATAGGGCTAGGGTCAAAATTTATAAAAATGCCATATGGCATATGTTAGGGTTTTTAGGGTTTTTCCAATTATTGGATTTTCTTCCTCTTTGATTTATTTGGTTGGTGATCTTCATATGATCATATTAGGGTTTTAGAGCATATCAAATACAAGTAATAACAATCATCATGGCATATCAATCAAATGCACAAGTCCTATGCATGGTACTATATGCAAATTAAAAAGTTTTTGTTGGTTTGAAATTTTGCTTTCTGGAATTCTCTAACTTTCTTTTTATTGAAATTTGGGGTGTTACAAACCCTTCCCCCTTACAAAAGATCTCGTCCCGAGATCAAAAAGAAAGTTAGGTACTAAAGAGATCTGGGTACTCCTTCTTCATGAAGTCTTCGCGTTCCCATGTGGCTTCATCCTCGGTATGGTTGCTCCATTGGATCTTCAGAAACTTGATGCTTCGGGTGCGGGTGGTTCGGTAAGCTTCCTCCAGGATGCGAATCGGCACTTCGCGGTAAGTCAGATCCTTGTTGATATCCACCGATCGGTGATCGATGTTCTTGAACACTTCGGTCTTCTCCGGGACTTCAAGGCACTTCCGGAGGAGTGAGATGTGAAACACGTCGTGCACAGCCGACATCTCTTCGGGCAGCTCCAGTTGATAAGATACTTCTCCTCGGCGGTTGAGGGCTTTGAAAGGTCCGACATAGCGGGGTGCAAGCTTTCCTTTCAGTTGAAACCTTTGCATTCCTTTCAAGGGGGATACCTTGAGATAGACGAAGTCTCCGATCTCGAAGGTCATCTCCCGACGTCTCTTGTCGGCGTAGCTCTTCTGTCTCGATTGCGCCGTCTTGAGGTACTCGCGGATCTTGTGTACTTTCTCTTCGGCTTCACGAAGAACATCTGGGCCAAAAACTTGGCTCTCTCCAACTTCCGACCAGTTCAGGGGGGTACGGCACTTCCTTCCGTACAAGGCTTCAAAGGGGGCCATCTGTAGGCTGGCTTGGTAGCTATTGTTTTAAGAGAATTCTGCGTAAGGCAGGCAGTCTTCCCACTTGGATCCGTATTCCAGTACGCATGCTCTAAGCATGTCTTCCAGTATCTGGTTTACTCTCTCAGTTTGTCCGTCGGTCTGAGGGTGATAGGCGGTGCTGAAATTTAGGCGAGTGCCTAGTCCTTCATGCACTTTCTGCCAGAACCTTGAGGTGAACTGTGATCCTCTATCTGACACTATCGATTTTTGGGTTCCGTGCAGGGCGACTATTCTGGAGATGTAAAGTTCAGCTAACTTCGGGCCTTGATAGGTGGTTTTGACGACGATGAAATGGGCGACTTTGGTCAATCTATCGACAACTACCCATATTGAGTCATTGCCTTTGCTGGATTTGGGCAGTCCGGTGATAAAGTCCATTCCTACGGAGTCCCATTTCCATTCTGGAATCTGGAGTGGCTGTAACAGTCCGGCGGGTCATTGATGTTCTGCCTTGACTCTCTGACAGATGTCACACTTAGCGATATAGCTACCGATCTCTCTCTTCATTCCGTGCCACCAGAATTGTTCCTTCAAGTCTTGGTACATCTTGGTACCTCCGGGGTGGATTGAATAAAGGGTGTCATGGGCTTCTTGCAGGATGACTTGTTTCAAATCAGAGTCCGATGGTACGCAGAGACGTTCTTTGTACCGAAGAACTCCGGCTTCGTCTACGGTGAATCCGGGGGCTTTTCTTGCGGCTATCTGTTTCTTGATTCTGTCAATACTAGCGTTGTCTTTCTGGGCTTCCTTGATTTGACCAACCAAGGTGGGTTGCAGTTCTATGCTGGCTAGGAATCCTTCACTAACAAGTTCAAGTCTGAACTGTTCAAACTCTTGATGCAAGCTGGGCTGTTCAGTTGCGAGCATGGAGTTCAACTGACACGGCAGTCGACTCAAAGCATCCGCTACCACATTGGCCTTGCCTGGGTGATAGTGAATCTCCATGTCGTAATCCTTGATCAATTCGATCCATCGGCGTTGTCTCATGTTTAGCTCTTTCTGGGTGAATATGTATTTGAGGCTTTTGTGGTCGGAGTAGATCTCGCATCGATTACCCATGAGGTAATGACGCCAAACTTTCAAGGCTAAGACCACGGCTGCAAGCTTGAGGTCATGGGTTGGGTAGTTCTGTTCATGTTGCTTGAGTTGTCTTGAAAGGTAGGATACAACCTTGCATTCTTGCATAAGCACGCATCAAAGTCCAGTCTTGGAGGCGTCGCAATATACATCAAAGGGCTTTGCGATATCTGGCATGATCAGGATTGGGGCTGTTGTCAGTCTACTCTTGAGCTGTTGAAAGCTCTCTTCGTATTTGTCGGTCCATTCAAACTTTCTGTCCTTTTTCAGCAGTTGGGTCATTGGTCGAGCGATGCTCGAAAAACCTTCTACAAATCTGCGGTAATATCTGGCTAATCCAAGAAAAGCGCGGACCTCGGTTTGTGTGGTTGGGGCTTGCCATTCCATAACAGTTTTGATTTTGGCGGGATCTACGGCAATTCCTCCTGCAGACAAGAGGTGTCCCAGGAATCCAACTTCTTCCAACCAAAACTCACACTTGCTAAACTTGGCATACAACTTGTGCTGTCTAAGGGTTACTACGACAATCTCCAAATGCTGTTCATGTTCCTCTTCGGACCTGGAGTAGACGAGAATGTCATCGATGAAAACAACGACAAACTTGTCCAAAAAGTTCATGAAGATCTTATTCATGAGATTCATGAAATAAGCGGGGGCATTGGTCAGTCCAAACGACATGACGTTGTACTCATACAACCCATATCTGGTGGTAAAGGCAGTTTTTGGAATGTCGGTGGCTTGGATCTTCAGCTGATGATATCCAGTTCTAAGATCTATCTTGTAGAAAACTCTGGATCCGGTGAGTTGATCGAACAAGTCTTCTATCTTGGGTAGGGGGTATTTGTTTTTGATGGTGACATCGTTAAGCTTACGGTAGTCCATGCATAAACGATTTGCACCATCTTTCTTGTCCACAAACAAGACGGGGGATCTCCAGGGGGATGCACTTGGTCTAATAAGACCTTTGGCCAACATATCATCTATTTGCTTCTTCAGCTCCACAAGCTCGGTTGCGTTCATGCTGTAGGCTCTCTGGGCTATGGGTCCAGTTCCGGGGATTAACTCGATGATAAACTCGATATCCCTATCCGGGGGCATACCGGGTAGATCATCCGGAAACACATCAGGGTAGCGACAAACGACCCTGATTTGATCCAGAGTTGGCTTGGATACACTTTGGTTGCAGGTGACTTTTCTGGGTAGTTTTTCAGAGACGTGCTCAACTACGATACCGGTGCTGCTAGTCATGGTGATGGCTTTCTTGGCACAGTCTATCAATCCATTGTGTTTTGACATCCAGTCCATTCCTAGGACAACTTCCAAACCTTTGGTTCCTAGAATGATGAGATTGGCATAGAAATCTACATCATGGATTTTGATTGGTACATTTTTGCAAAATTTTCTGGCTTTGGTGGTTGATCCGGGGATTTGAACTATCATAACATGCTTCAAGCTGAGGGGTTGAATTTTACTTGTTGATGCAAAGTCTTCGGTGACAAAAGAATGAGATGCTCTGGAATCAAACAACACTCTGGCAGGGATGTGGTTGACAGAAAACATACCCAGTACAACATCTGGTGCTTCCTGGGCTTCTTCGGCGTTCATGTGGTAGAGGCGGCCGTTGCGGTTGTTGGGGTTGTTGGGGGCGAACTTCTTGCCGGTGGAGACACGGCGTTGCTGCTGACCAGGTGCAGCGGTGTTGCCGGCGAGCTTGGCAAGACGCTTGGGACACTCGTTGGAGTAGTTCCCCACTACACCACACTCATAACAAGTGATAGTGGTCTTGTCCTGCTTGTTCGCAACGGGCACGGCATTGCTTCCGGTTCTGGGAGTGGTGTTGGTGTTGTTGTTGTTGTTGTTAGGGGCTCGGGGTGGAGCGCGGTTGTAGTTGTTGTTGTTGTTGTAGTTGTTGTTGTAGCCTCCTGGCTTGGAGTTTCCTCCACTCCGGTTCTGATAACCGGGGCGCGAGTTCTGCATCTGGGGTTTGTTGTTTCTCGGAGTGAAACCTCCGCTTGAGCTAGGGCGAACTTTTGGGGGTGGCTTGATCCACTCTGATTCGCCATGCGGCGCTTGCGGTTCTCATTGGCTTGGTTTAACTTGCTCTCCATCTGGATGGTGGAGTCGACAAGGGCTTCAAGGTCGGCGAAGGGGATGTTGACGAGGACAGTCTGCATCTCATCATGCAGTCCGTTCAGGAATCTCTCCTTCCTCTTCTCAACGGTGTTGGTCTCATCAGGGGCATACCTCGACAGTGTGAGAAACTTGTCGCGGTATTCAACCACCGTCATGCGACCTTGTTTCAGTTCACGGAACTCATCCCTCATCTTCTTGATAAGACCCGGGGGTACATGGTACTTGCTGAACTTGAGTTTGAAATCCTCCCAAGTCATGAATTGTCCTCCGTTCATGGCACGGGTGCTTGTCCACCAAGCGCGGGCTGGTCCAGCGAGATAGTGAGTGGCGAACAAGACTTTCTCATTGGCTTCCACTCCTGCTACCTCCAGATTGTTCTCCATAGTCTGGAGCCAATCGTCGGCGTCGAGGGGCTCCTCGGTCTTGCTAAACACCGGGGGATTGGTGTTTTGGAAGTTCTTGAGCTTGGATCCGGGGTGGTCATGATTTCCATGGCCTTGGTTGGCTATGTTCTGCAAGGCGACAAGGTTGGCTTGGCGTTCGGCTCTTTCTGTTTCCCGGTCGGCAAGCATGGTCTGCAGCAGTTGCAGCATCGCGTCGTTGGTGCGATTTGGAGGGGCCATCTGAAGATATAGAAGATCATGAGATAAGAGGGAACATTCTATGGTTCATTTTGGTTAAGTTTGAAAACAGTTTGAAAACTTGTAATCTTTTCATGACAAACATAACATTCATTCATTCGTTCCACACATAGTACAAACTAGCACACACGTACTCCGATGGTTTTAAGAACCATTCTCATGCTACGATACAAGGGACGGGATACAACTCACACCTACATAAGTGAGACTAGTGCAACTACTCCTCATCCTCGACATCGATCGGGACGTAGTCGTCGGGTCCTGCCTCCAGGAACTCGTAGTCCTCCTCCTCGGTGTTCTCGTCCTCCTCAAAGTCGTTGTCATCGCTCAGGAATGCATCTCCTCCCTGAATGTCGATGCCTCCATCGTCATCCTCCAGCTGACGAATTTGATCCTCCTGGGCCTGGACAGTGGCCTCAAGTGACGCGATCCGGGTGCGAAGGCAACAAATCGTAGTGTCCTTCTTGGCACGCTGCTGGCGAAGGCTCTTGCGGTCGTTGTTGAGTAGCTTGATCGCCTCACCCTGCTCGGTGATGTGAGCATGGGTCTGGTTCGCGTAAGCGCGAGTGGCGTCGAGGTCCCTCTGAGTCTGGTAGAGCATGAAGTCCAGGTGCTCAGCATGGTGCCTCAACTCCGGGTGCGGCTGCAGCTCATGGGCACTCCTGCAGCATCACGCCTCACAAGGTGGGCGTAGCGAGAGGCGAGGATGCGCACCACGTTCTGTCCACAGAGGCGCGCAAGTGCCTCCTGAAGGCCACGTGCGAGTCCGTCGAGCTAGTTGCTCTCGCGGAAGGAGAAGAGGATCCTCTCCGAAGTGGGAGGCTCCATCTTGCCCCTCAAGTCGGCAGTGATCACCCACTGCAACTCTCCTCCGGGCGTGTCGTCCAGCTGACCCCATGAAACTCGGGGTGTGGGCGCCCAAGGAAGTCAGAGACGGCGTTGAGGTCGTGCTCGAAGATCAAGCTCCCTCCGTTCCCAAGCTGGTAAAACTTGGTGTTGATGGGTTCATTCGGCTCCATTTGAAAGAGAATTGGATGAGTAAGTTAGAGAGTGCAAAGTGTGGCAAAATTTTAAGTTGATTCAAATAAGATAGAACATGATTCATCAAATTTTGGCAAAGTCTCAAAGACAAGAGTGTAGTAAATTTTCATAAATATTTTCTTTCATTTGATTTCAAAGTTAAGTTTTTCAGAATGCCCATTCTAACTAAGGTCTTCTAAGGTCAAACAATGGCTCTGATACCAACTTGTCAACACCCGGATTTTTAAGTCCGGATGCCTATTATGTCATACATCGCAATCCCAGGAATATTGTTGTTGCGAGGCATAATAGTTAAGTATCACAGTCATCATTAATTACAAACCATAAGTCTTACAAATTTGGAATCGCATGATCCATATTACACGAATAGTTGATCTATTGATCAACGAACAAACACAAATTCATGGTTCAACATAGTGGAAGCGTAAGATACAAGGACTCTCTAGTCCACAGGCCAACGCTTGACGTCGGAAGGCGCTTAGTTGTCATAGGCGTCCTACTGATCATTTCCTTGTTCCTCTTCATACTCTGGCCATTTGAATAGCCAGGGACAAAGCCGTGAGTACTTTAAGTACTCGCAAACTAATACTAATGTAAGTGCTAGACATTCTAGTATGGTTTGCTAAGCTCTAGTTTATTTGCATAAAGCTAGTTTTAGTTCACAATATTTGAGAAAAGCTTATTCAAGTGCTAACTAACTCAAGTGGGAACATTAGTGTCATTCCCACCATTCAAGTGGTGATTTCAATTCAATTCACCACAAGTCATTTCACCATCATCTTTCAACATCATTTTCAAAGATATGACATCGGAAACTGTATGGCCTTTCCAACCGTCCGTAACCGTGGATGCGGCTATTCGAATAGGTTTACACTCTGCAGAGGTTGCACACTTGTGCCACAACATTTGATTTCATCCGTCGGGATTACCCCGAATAATCGTAACACAGTACGCGGATCATCAACCATAACCTTTCACTTATAAATCCTAGTATGAGCACCTCTCCCCATGAGCTTGGCCTCCCAGTGAAGACCAACTGTCAACCTGGGAACTGCACAGGGCTTGGCCGTACAATTCACCTCAATTTCACATCATTTCTCAACAAAGGAGGCAGCCTCAAGCGTAACCCCTATGACGTGTGTTCAAAGGGAACCCATACTAAGACGCATAAACTTCCAGTTAAGCCCTACCCATAATCAGGTATTGCGGGGGTACTTAATAATTGGAAAGGTATCGCATTCAAACCAACATCATTGTTTATCAAAAATCACCATCTTCTCTTGGTCATATTCACCTTCAAAAATCATTCAATGGAAGGCATCTTCATTCCAAGGTTTCAAATTCATTCAAATTCACATTGTTCCCATCTAGAGTAGTTAAGTTTTATTTCATTAGCACTAGCTCTAAATCATGAGGGGTGCTATCTTGCTTTGCTTGGAAGAGACTAACTCCACTACTCCGGTAACCAACTTGTACTTTGACCAAAGTTAACTATAAATGTAACTCATTTAGAAAACAAGTAAAACTTGTAAAGTAAAAACTTGGGATAGGATCATGTAAGAAAAGGTAAGAATCATGGTGCCTTGCCCCAAGGGGCTTTGCACTTTGCAAGAATATTAGCTTGCCTTGGTAGTTCTCAAACTGTTCCTCCTCCTCCTCTTGGTAGCAACCTTCTTCTTCAGCGTACTCTCCGGTGCTACCGTCTAAATTTAAATATGAGTATAATTACTCACTAATTCAATGGCTATTCCATACATCACATATAACACACAAACTATTCTATGCACACAAATAAATTAACTAGGGTGCATGGGTTGTGTGGTTTAAATAGAATTCACTTCTTTGTATTTAATATGTAAATGATAGTTTCCATAGGGTTTTTGAGAAATAATTTCCTCTCATTGAAATCTTCTTAAGATTTAATTTCTCCAACAATCATCTATGAACTCATATTGACCTAAGTCAAATGTTCATCATCATTATTTGGAGAAATGATTTAAATGAGGTAGGTCACCTCATATCATTTAATATCACTACATATGATTTAAATCTCAAGTAATTCATATAAGAGAGTTTGGGACCAGGGATCCAAACATCCCATGAATTCATGTGAGACAAGTTTAAATGAAGTATAAGACTCCACATAATTTACTTTAATAGTTTTGGACAATATCAACTAGTTAAACTAGTCAAATGATCCATTAATTAAACTAGGGCATGATCATGCAAGGTGACCACACCATTTTATTGCAGAAATAATTAGTGTAAGTCAAATTAGCTATTAGAGTTGGAATTAACTTAATATCTATTTTGATTGATTTTTAATAATTATTTGAATAGGGAAAAGTCCCTGCCTTGTTATTTTTATCACATTAATTCTACAAAGAATCTGGTCATGGGACCAGTGGCATGTTGTAGATAATTTCTCTAGCTTTCTAACAATATAAAGTTCATCATATTTGGTTTAGCCAATTTAATTCTATTGAAATTTCAAAGTGGCAGCAGTATTGAAATTATTTGAAATTAACTAAATTGAGTTTGAATTAAAAAGGCCGGCGAGAAAGCTACTGGGCCAAATCATTTAAACAGGCCCAAGGCCAGCCCAGCCACGGTCCAGTGCCACGCGGGCTGCCTGACAGAGGGTCCCACATGTCAGTGACTTATTTAACCCGAAACGGTATGGGCGAGTCTGAGGCGTTGGATTAGATCGAGGATCTACGGCCGTGGTTCATCGTCGTCTCCGACGAGAACCCGACGATGCGGCGGCGGCAGTAGGGGGTCGGAGGGCTTACGGTGGCTCCAGCTAGGGTTGGCAATATGCTTGGTGAAGTTGTGGACGACGGCGAAGCGACTGGTAGCAGTGGCGTCGCCTGAGGTGGCCTGGTTCGCCGGCGATTGCTGCAGAGCTTCTGCGGCGGCGAGCTCCCGATTGGCCTTGCTCCGGTGTGAATCGAGGGAGTGGTGAGGTGGTTGAGAGGCAGTGAGAGATGGGAAGTGCGGTGGTGTGCTTGGATCATCAAGGGGAGTGCTCCTTTTATAGCATTGCTTGAGGGTTGCGGGGCAGGGTGGCAGTCGACCATGGCGCGGCGATTCCGGCGGCTGTTCGAGCTAGGCGAGGTCATGGCGATGCTCTACGGGTCCAGGCGATGCTACTGGCAGCGACAGCTTGGTCGGGGAGCGTCGGAATAGCTCGCGTTGCTTCCATGTCTGGCGGCGGCGTTCGCGGGATCTTCTTCCCCGTCCACGGCGGCGGCGGTCCAGGGTCTGGTCGAGGTGTTGTCTGGCGGCGTCCAGGTGGCGAGTGGATGCTCAAGGCATCGAGAGCGGGTCCAGGGCGAGAGCGAGGTGGTGGCGCGGCGCGTGTACTGTGACGTCCGCGCGCATGTCCATGCGCGACGTCATCGGCATGGTGAGCGCGCTCTGGGCGCGCGTCGTCCGGCGTGTGTCGTCGTCCTCCTCGACAACGGCGAGTGTAGGCGGCGCTAGGGTGGTGTGCTGGTGCGGTTTGGCAAGGTGGCCACGGCCAGGGAAGAAGAAAGGGAGGGGAGAGCTCGACGTGTGTGGCATGGCCGGCATGGCCATGCCCTAGCTTTCCCTCTCTCTCCCTAGCATGCTATTTGACATTAATTTGGTTTAAGGGGACCAGGGGACCATATAGCTTTGATTTGGAGTAGATTAGGTTGTGTAGATCACTATTTGCAATAGTTGCAAATAGTGCCCGATTTTGTAATTTGCAAAAATATCCAAATTTGAAAATATTCAAATGGTGAATCTTTTTGAAATGTGAGTGTTGATATAAGTTGTATTTGACCAGAGAGGATTTGAGGTGGTGGTGGAAAAAGTAGAATTCAAGAATTGGCAAAAATGGCTAAGTGGAGAATGTTGCATATGTGAGAAAGTTGTGACTTTGGATGAGCATGGCTCATGATCCAAGATGATTTTGGCATGGTGATCTTTACCAAAGTTGTTCACCTTGATGTTGACTTTGAAATGGTGCAAAGAGTTAGCAAGAGTTGGTTTGCGAAAATTGAATGGCAAGGGCTCAAAGTGGTGATCAGACTATAATTGTCAATTTTGACCATTATCATATGTGAGCTAGATTTGTGTTTGAATTTCATTTGAATTGTGATTCTTTGATTCCAAAAGTTGTAATAAGTGTTTAATAACATTATTCAACTAATGGTGAAGACCAAATAGGTCTAGGGTCAAAATTTATAAAAATGCCATATGGCATATGTTAGGGTTTTTAGGGTTTTTCCAATTATTGGATTTTCTTCCTCTTTGATTTATTTGGTTGGTGATCTTCATATGATCATATTAGGGTTTTAGAGCATATCAAATACAAGTAATAACAATCATCATGTCATATCAATCAAATGCACAAGTCCTATGCATGGTACTATATGCAAATTAAAAAGTTTTTGTTGGTTTGAAATTTTGCTTTCTGGAATTCTCTAACTTTCTTTTTATTGAAATTTGGGGTGTTACACAAACCATTGATGTTTTATCCCTAGTGGCAACAACACATCCACAACCTTAGAACTTTCTGTCACTGTCCCAGATTCAATGGAGGCATGAACCCACTATCGAGCATAAATACTCCCTCTTGGAGTCACAAGTATCAACTTGGCCAGAGCCTCTACTAGCAACGGAGAGCATGCAAGATCATAAACAACACATGTATTATAGATTGATAATCAACTTGACATAGTATTCCATATTCATCGGATCCCAACAAACACAACATGTAGCATTACAAATAGATGATCTTGATCATGATAGGCAGCTCACAAGATCTAACATGATAGCACATGAGGAGAAGACAACCATCTAGCTACTGCTATGGACCCATAGTCCAAGGATGAACTACTCACACATCAGTCCGGAGGCGATCATGGTGATGTAGAGTCCTCCGGGTGATGATTCCCCTCTCCGTCAGGGTGCCAGAGGCGATCTCCTGAATCCCCCGAGATGGGATTGGCGGCGGCGTCTCTGGAACTTTTCTCGTATCGTGGCTCTCGATAATAGGGTTTTTGTGACGGAGAGTTTAAGTAGGCGAAGGGGCAGAATCGGGGTGCGCCCGAGGGGCCCACACCATAGGGCGGCGCGGGCCCCTCCTTGGTCGCGCCGCCAGGTGGTGTGGCCACCTCGTGGCCCACTCCGTATCTCCTTCGGTCTTCTGGAAAGCTCCGTGGAAAATAAGACCCTGGGCTTTTGTTTCATCCAATTCCAAGAATATTTCCTGTGTAAGATTTCTGAAACCTAAAACAGCAGAAAACAGGAACTGGCGCTTCGGCATCTTGTTAATAGGTTAGTGCCGGAAAATGCATATAAATGATATAAAGTGTATATAAAACATGTGAGTATTGTCATAAAACTAGCATGGAATATAAGAAATTATAGATACGTTTGAGACGTATCACTCATGAGGAAGTATGTGGTGTTTTATCTTTCAACCTTGTCATTTACTCTTGACAGACTTTCACCAATGGACTAGTGGCACATCCGCTTATCCAATAATTTTTCAAAAAGAGCTGGCAATGGGGTGCCCAGCCCCAATTAATTAACTTTCATTGATAATTCTCTTCACATGTTTTGCCCTGATTTATCAGTAAGCAACTTGATTTGCAAATAGACACTCCTCCATGTTATGTGAATGTTGGAAGGCACCCGAGGATTCGGTTAGCCATGGCTTGTGTAAGCAAAGGTTGGGGGGAGTGTCATCCATAATGAAACTAAAATACACGTGTAAACAAAAGAGAAGAGGGGTGATTTACCTTGCTGGTAGAGATAACGTCCTTCATGGGAGCCGCTCTTGAAAGTCTGGTTGACGAGGTAGTTAGAGTGCCCACTACCATTCGTTGACAACAACAAACACCTCTCAAAACAATTTTACTTCTGTTTTAAAAATGAAAAGCTCTAGCACATGTTAATCCCTGCTTCCCTCCGCGAAGGGTCAATCTGTTACTTTTATGTTGAGTCACCATCCTTTCTTTGAGCACCTTCTTGAGAGCATAATTGTCATTCTTAGTATAGTATGCTTGTCCCAGAAAATGATTAACTGTGGTATAACTTTGATGCTTTTACCTTTGATAATCTCTACTTCTAGTCTTTCCATGGAATTCAGAGGTGCCTGGGCATTTATGTTTTGCTGTACAAATATGGGCAAGCGAGATACCACTTTATCATATCTTTTTGTGAACATTGCAATCCTGCTGATAGACATGATTCATGATGCTTATTATTAGTTGGTTGATATCTTTTTCATGATTGACATAACTATTAGATGACTTTATTTGCATGTATCTTATTGTGAATTGCCTAAGTACTCGTCCATATCATGAGAATATTTACATCATATGAACAAATGTGTTCGTGAAAGTTCTTTTATCGCACTCAGTTGTTAACTGAATTGCTTGAGGACAAGCAATAAGCTAAGCTTGGGGGAGTTGATACGTCCAAAACGTATCTACTTTCCCGAACACTTTTGCTATTGTTTTGCCTCTAATTTGTGAATTTTGGATACAACTAACACGGACTAACGCTGTTTTCAGCAGAATTGCCCTGGTGTCTTATTTTTGTGTAGAAAATCAACTTTCAGGAAAATCCCCAGAAATAATTGCAATGGGCCTATTTTCACAGAAGACTTACGGAGCCAGAAGACGAGACGGAGGGGCGCCCACCACATGGCGGCGCGGTGGGCCCCTGGGCCGCGCTGCCCTATGGTGGCGTCGCCTCGGCCATCCCCCGACGCTCCCCTCTGGACTAATTAAAGCCCTTGACCTAAAAACGCACGGGGGTTCGACCAATTTTCCAGAAGACATCCAGAACTCCGTCGCCATCGCGAAACTCCGTCTCGGGATCAGAAACTCCGTTCTGGCACCCTGCCGGGACGGGGAATTGGAGGAGATCATCGCCATCATCACCACCGACGCCTCTCCATCGACCATCCATGTTTCCCCCATCCATGTGTGAGTAAATCCCCGCTGTAGGCTGTAGGGGATGGTAGGGATTGGATGAGATTGTTCATGTAATAGCTTAATATTGTTAGGACATAGTGCCTAGTATCCGTTGTTGGTACTTTTATGATATTGTTGCAACTTGTTATGCTTAATGCTTGTCACTAGGGCCCGAGTGCCATGATTTCAGATCTGAACATGTTATTGATTCATGATGATATTCATTGTTTTATGATCTTACCTGCAAGTTGTATACACATTGCTGTCCGGAACCCGAGGCCCCAAAGTGACAGAAATTGGGACAACCGGAGGGGAACAATACAAGAAAAGTTGCCATGGCCGACGAAGTTGAAGTCGCGCCGTGGTTGCTGGTGTACCATGGCCGACGATTTTGGGTCTGTCCGTTGTGCATGTCAAAACGTTTTTTTTTCTCGTTTTTGAGGCCACCTAGCCCGACAAAAACGGCCAAAACGTTGCGTATGGTAGCCCGGGACATGGTGCATCTCGAATTCTTGGGTTCGCCGGCCGAGTCAACGCAAATCCGCTCCGCCGAGGGATGTAGGGCCCAGATGGCAGCCTCTCTCGCATTGTTTTTTTTCTCGATCGCGCCATCTCGTTCACGATCGAGCCGTTTACGATGCAGGATCATGGGTCCCGCATGTCACCCTCTATGAACCAAAATTCTTTCTATTCTTGGATTTTTTTGACCCCCTGATTTCTGGCTACTTCCTTTTTCTTTTGATCCCTCGCCGCCTTGGAAACGTTGAGACCGCTGCTGCTAATTGGGACCTGCATGTCATCCTCTATGAGCAATCAACTTTCTTTTCTTGGAGTTTTTTTTGGCACCTCAAATTTGGTCACTTGCCTTTTTCTTTCGATCCCCTGCCGCCTCTCAAACGGTGATACCGCTGCTGCTAAATGGGACCCGCATGTCATCCTCTATGTACTATAAAACTTTCTTTTCTTGGATTTTTTGGCACCTCATATTTGGTCACTTACCTTTTTCTTTCGATCCCCTGCCGCCTCTCAAATGGTGATACCGCTGCTGCTAAATGGGACCCGCATGTCATCCTCTATGTACTATAAAACTTTCTTTTCTTGGAGTTTTTTTGGCACCTCAAATTTGGTCACTTGCCTTTTTCTTTCGATCCCCTGCCGCCTCTCAAACGGTGATACCGCTGCTGCTAAATGGGACCCGCATGTCATCCTCTATGTACTATAAAACTTTCTTTTATTGGATTTTTTGGCACCTCATATTTGGTCACTTACCTTTTTCTTTCGATCCCATGCCGCCTCTCAAACAGTGAGACCGCTGCTGCTAAATGGGACCCGCATGTCATCCTCTTTGTACTATAAAACTTTCTTTTCTTGAATTATTTTTGGATCCTGATATTTGATCACTTGCCTTTTTCTTTCGATCCCGTGCAGCCTCTCAAATGGTGATACCGCTGCTGCTAAATGGGACCCCCTTGTCATCCTCTATGTACAATCAAGTTTCTTTTCTTGAATTATTTTGGGATCCTGATATTTGGTCACTTGCCTTTTTCTTTCGATCTCATGCCACGTTTGAAACGTTTAGGAACCTGCAGGCTCATGGGACCCGCATGTCATCCTCTATGTACTATAAAAGTTCATTTTCTTGGTTTTTTTTCACCCTCTGATTTTTGGCTATTTCCTTTTTCTTTTGATCCCCTGCCGCCTTTGAAACGTTGAGGACTCTGCTGGCTCATAGGTCCCACATGTCAGCCTGTATGAACGATAAAACTTTCCTTTCTTGGAGTTTTTTTACCCCCTAATTTCTGGCTACTTTCTTTTTTTCTTTTGATCTCAAGCCGCATTTGAAACGTTGGGACCGCTGCTGCAAAATGGGACCCGCATGTCATTCTCTATGTACAATAAAGTTTCTTTTCTTGGATTATCTTTGGCTCCTGATATTTTGTCACGTGCCTTTTTCTTTCGATCTCATGCCGCCTTTGAAACGTTGACTAAGCTGCTGGCTCATGGGTCCCGCATGTCATCCTCTACAAACAATAAAAGTTTCCTTTATTGGAGTTATTTTTTGACCCCTAATTTCTGGCTATTTGCCTTTTTCTTTTGATCCCCTGCCCCTTTGAAACGATGAGGACGCTGTTCGCAGGTCGGTCCCACATGTCATCCTCTATGAACAATAAAAGTTTCCTTTGGTGGATTTATTTTTGACCCCTAATTAATTTCTGGTTATTTCCTTTTTTTTCTTTTGATCCCCTGCCGCCTTGGAATCATTGAGGATGCTGCTGCCTCATGGGTCCCGCATGTCATCCTCTCAGAATGGTAAATATTTCTTTACTTGGATTTAGTTTACCAACTGATTTTTGTCTTATTTTTCCTTTCGATCTCCTGCCGCCTTTACAACGTTGTCGAGAGGCTGCTGGCTCACAGGTCCCACATGTCAGCCTCTATAAACAATAAACGTTGAGGATGCTGCCTCATGGGTCCCGCATGCCATCCTCTCAGAACGGTAAATGTTTTCTTTTCTTCGATTTTTTTACCAACTGATTTTTGGTTTTTTTTTCATCCCCTGCCGCCTTTAAAACGTTGACGACGCTGCTGGCTCATGGGTCCCCGATGTCAGCCTCCCCATACAAGAAACATGTGATATCTTGATTATTTTGCAGACAATAAACATTGTATTTCGCTCTGAGCTATTGCAAACGGATAATTTAAATATTTATTTTTACAAAAACAAACTTATATGTTGAATCTCCTTGTTTTGTGTTTTTGCGAAGCATAGGACTTTCCTCTTTTTTTTTAGATAAATCCGAACTTTTCTGTTTTGGAGTGGGCTGAAATTGTACGAGTCAAAAGGCCCAGCAGGATAGTTCGAAGGCCCAGATGTCCAGATGTAGCCCAATTGAAATCTTTCTTTTCTTGGATTTTTTTCACCCCCTGATTTCTGGTTACTTCATTTTTATTTTGGTCCTGTGCCGCCTTGGAAACGTTGAGACCGCTGCTGCAAAATGGGACCCGCATGTCATCCTCTATGTACAATAAAATTTCTTTTCTTGGATTATTTTTTGCTCCTGATATTTGGTCACTTGCCTTTTTCTTTCAATCTCATGGCGAGTTTGAAACGTTGAGGAACTTGCTGGCTCATGGGTCCCGCATGTCATCCTCTATGAACAATAAAAGTTTCCTTTGTTGGATTTATTTTTTACCCCTAATTTCTGGCTATTTGGCTTTTTCTTTTGATCCCCTGCCCCCTTTGAAACGATGATGACGCAGCTGGCAGGTCGGTCCCACATGTCATCCTCTATGAATAATAAAGGTTTCCTTTGATAGATTTATTTTTTACCATAATTAATTTTTGGCTATTTCCTTTTTTTATTTTGATCCCCTGCCGCCTTGGAATAGTTGAGGATGCTGCTGCCTCATCGGTCCCGCATGTCATCCTCTTAGAAAGGTAAATGTTTTATTTCTTGGATTTTGTTTACCAAATGATTTTTGGCTTATTTTTTTTGTTTCGATCTCCTGCCGCCTTTAAAACGTTGACGACGCTGCTGGCTCATGGGTCCCCAATGTCAGCCTCCCGTGCATCGCAAATCCTCTTTCTGCAAAGGTTGTATTTCTAGCTAGATAGCTAAGGTGGATTCGAATCTGCCGTGGTTCAGGCAGCTCAGGTAAGCCTTCTTGCACTGATTAATGGAACTAGTGTATAGCAAGGTCAAGACATGTGGCTCGGTGTAATGAATCGATTTGAATCATGTTGTGGATTCAATCTGATAGTTCTCTAACAGGTCAGCCAAAATAGAAATTAAGTTTTTTTCTAAAACGGAAATGCAAATTAAGATGAACACAAACATTAGTTATCATAATAGCTGATCATACATACATACTTGCTAAGAGCAAAAGCTTGCCAGAGTTTTACCACCCATACAATTAATTAGCAGTTCAGATAAGATAACCTTATATAAGTATAACTACAAATGCATTTGCTAAGGGCTCATGGGACAACAGAACTAGACAACCGCAAACTTTATGACCAGCATGTCACAGTGGCATCGAAAGATCTTTACCTTCAACTTTGATCCAATGCGAAGTTTGGCACCGCCAATGAACTTTTTCCACCTGGAAGTAACAGCCAAGCGGCCATCTGTGGGACTAACGGAGTACCGTCCCTCCACGGTGAGACCTTCACTCTCCATGACGAGGGAAATCTTGCCCCTTCGGCCAAGATTGAGATCCTTGGAGATACTTTTAGGCAATTTCTGATTCAAAGCAAGAGATACCACCAAAAATTAGTCAATGGCACCAATGTACTAAAGACTGAACCATGTGAGACTTTGAGCAGAGAAGACATCAAGATAAGAGCAGTTATGATGTCATATACTCACAAACATAGCCTTCAGATGCGTCCTGGTCACCACACGGGTGGCCACAGCAATGAGCTGAGACCTCGGTGATCTGGCTGGGGCAGGTGCAGGAGCAAGGGCTGGTACACGAGCTGGTGCTGATGCAGGAGACTGCTGGGCAGGTGCAATAAACGGTGCCTCTAGAGGAACCGGTGCTGATGCAGGAGACTGTTGGGCAGGTGTAGTAAACGGTGCAGCTAGAGGAACCAGTGCTGATGCATGAGCCTGCTGGGCAGGTGTAGTATATGGGGCCTCGACAGGAACCAATGCTGATGTAGGGGCCTGCTGGGTAGATGCAGTAAACGGAGCTGGTACAGGAACCGGTGCTAATGCAGGAGAGTGGGAAGTCGGTGCCGGTGCTGGTGTGGGTGCCCTTTGTGACATCCGCTCCTGTTCCATCAGGGGATCTGCAGCTTTGATCATGTTAAACCCAGCAAGTTAGAACAGAGGGAATGGTTTAGAACAACTGCTCAGAATGTAGTAATCAAAGGATATGAGTACAAAAAAGTTACACATTATATATTTGGAAGTGTCTCCAACTCTGTAAGCAGTTACGTATATCTGCCCGTTTGAGTTTCTGATCCTCAGCTCATCGCCCTTCTTCAGACCGTAGTCAAAAGCAAACTTTCTCCAATCATGTCCATACAAATATGTGATGGCCTGCGTCTTGTAGACATACACCTCATAGACCGTGTAGGTGTTCATCAATTTGCCATTGCCATGCATAGTGAAAGACCCTTCATGCGGACACATCAGGTTAATCATTGGACGAAGTTCACAAGGTACAGTCTGCAGGTGAAAATTAATACTAATGTAAGAAGAAGGAAGACTAAAAACAAGACTTTACTATATGCCAATTCATGCTAAACCACTGAGAATTGATACGTCCAAAATGTATCCACTTTCCCGAACACTTTTGCTGTTGTTTTGCCTCTAATTTGTGTATTTTGGATACAACTAACACGGACTAACGCTGTTTTCAGCAAAATTGCTCTGGTGTCTTGTTTTTGTGCAGAAATTCAACTTTCGGGAAAATCCTCGGAATTTATATCAATGGGCCTATTTTACCAGAAGACTCAGGGAGCCAGAAGGGCAAGCCAGGTGGAGGCCCGAGGGCCCCACACACCAGGCCGGCGCGGCCCAGGGGGGGCGCGCCGCCCTAGTGTGTGGCCCCCTCGGCTGGCCTCCGACGCCCCCCTTTGGACTACTTAAAGGGTTCGATCTAAAAATCGCGAGGAAGAAGTCGAAGTCGCCAGAAACCCTCCAGTACGCCGCCACATCGCGAAACTCCGTCTCGAGGGCCAGAAGTCTCCGTTCTGGCACTCTGCCGGGACGGGGAATTGGAGGAGATCATCGCCATCATCACCACCGACGCCTCTCCATCCACCAGCAATGTTTCCCCCATCCATGTGTGAGTAATTCCCCCGCTGTAGGCTGAAGGGGATGGTAGGGATTGGATGAGATTGGTCATGTAATAGCATAAGATTGTTAGGGCATAGTGCCTAGTGTCCGTAATTGGTACTTTGATGATATTGTTGCAACTCGTTATGCTTAATGCTTGTCACTAGGGCCCGAGTGCCATGATCTCAGATCTGAACATGTTATTATTTCATCATGATATGCATTGTTTTATGATCTTACCTGCAAGTTGTATACACATGTCGCTGTCCGGAACCAAAGGCCCCGAAGTGACAGAAATCGGGACAACCGGAGGGGATGGTAGTGATGTGAGGATCACATGTGTTCACGGAGTGTTAATGCTTTGCTCTGGTACTCTATTAAAAGGAGTACCTTAATATGCAGTAGATTCCCTAGAGGCCCGGCTGCCACCGACTGGTAGGACAAAAGATGTTGTGCAAGTTTCTCATTGCGAGTACGTACGACTATATATGGAACACATGCCTATGGATTGCTTTGTACTTGGACACCGTTTTATTATTATCTGCAAATGCCCTGCTTTGATTGTTACATGAGTTTCCTTCATCCATGCAACGCCCGTCATCCATCCCTGTGCCTACAGTATTTTAATCCTGCTGTTTACTATAATTACTACTGCTGTCTCTGTTACTCTGTCGTTATTTCACTATCAAGCATCGCTATAAAATCACATTATCGATAAACTCTTGCAAGCAAGTCTGTTTCCAGGTGCATCTGAATTGACAACTCCGCTGTTAAGGCTTTCAAGTATTCTTTGTCTCCCCTTGTGTCGAATCAATAAATTGGGTTTTACTTCCCGCGAAGACTGCTGCGATCCCCTATACTTGTGGGTTATCAAGACTATTTTCTAGCGCCGTTGCCGGGGAGCATAGCTTTATTTAGAGGTTCACTTGGATTGATATTGTTCGCTGCAAATTCTCCATAATGGGTAAACATCGCGATCCTAAAGTCGCCATATTACCATCCACTACAAGAAAAGGTACAACTTTGAGTACCTCTGCTACTCTTGATTCACCATCTGTGATAAGTCAACTTGTTTCACCGCCGCAAGCTTCACTTGCTGGTACTTCTGCTGAATCTGAAAACTCTCATAATATTGATAATGTTTCTGTTGTGCTTGATGATAGTGGTTCATTGGGATCCTTTCTAGATGCTACAATTGCTAGGTCTAGACAAATTGAAAATACTGAAACTCCTAATGCTGCTACACCTGTTAATTCACCTGAACTTGATTATTCTAGTGATGATCCTGATGAGGATTATGTGGAGCTTAATGATGATTTTATTAATAGATGCAATGCTACTGCTGATGCAAGAAAAATTAAAAAGTTTCTCGCACAATATACTGTTAGACATAAGCTATCTCCTGATCCTAAATTTGCCACATCTCCTATATGCATTAAGGATAATGATTATGATTTTTCTCTTGATCTATCTCATATAGCTATTGTTGAGAAAACACCCTTTTGTGGTACTGAAAAAGAAAGTGCTGTAGAACACATGAATGAACTTTCTTCTATGAGTAGCCTGTTTTCTGATGATGTTAAGATGCGCACTTATTTCGTTGCTAAATTTTTTCCTTTCTCATTAAAGGATGATGCTAAAACTTGGTATAATAATTTTCCTCCTGGTTCTATTAAAAGTCCAGGTGATTTGCTTGATGTTTTCTTTCGGAAATACTTTCCTGCTAGTGCTCAACATGCTGCTTTACAGAAAATTTATAGCTTTGACCAGGAAGATGGAGAGAAATTGCCTGAAGCATGGGCAAGATTTTGCTCTCTTATCAGGGCTCGACCTAGACATGAATTGGAAAAGCATGATTTACTTGATATATTCTATAGTGGACTAACCGTTGAGTCTAGGGCATATTTGGATAGTTGTGCTGATTGTGTTTTCAGGAAAAGAACTCCAGACGAAGCTGAAGAATTATTGGCTAAAATAGGCCGGAATCATGATGATTGGACTACACCTGAACCAATTCCGACGCCAATATTGAAGAAGAGGGGTTTGATTAAATTAAATGATGAAGATATGAGGGAAGCCAAGAAGTCTCTCAAGGAGAAAGGTATTAAATCCGAAGATGTGAAGAATCTACCTCCCATAGAAGATATATGTGAGATAATTCCCCCTTCATCCATGATTGAGGTAAACTCCCTTCAAAGCTTTACTAGGGAAGATATTCCGTATCCGAAACCTCCTGCTCAATGCTTAGATGAGTTTGATAATTATATTGTTAAGCAAGAAAATTTTAATATGAGAGTAGAGAATCATCTAATGGAAAATTCTCAAGCTATTAGCAATTTGCATGATATTGTGGAGAGAACCTCCAATGATGTTAAGATGCTTGTTAAACATTTCCAAATGGTTCAAACTCAAATTGATCAACTCACTAAAGTGCAAAATGACTTGCTAAAAAATAATTCTAAAGAGAAACATGCTTATGAAGTAACAACTAGAGGCGGTGTCTCTACCCAGGATCCTCTATATCCTGAAGGGCATCCCAAAAGAGTTGAGCAAGATTCTCAATGAATTGAACCTAGTGCTCCTTCTAAGAAAAAGAAGAAGAAACATAAAAATGTTGTAGAATCCTCTGAACCTGTTAATGATCCTAATAGTATTTCTATTTCTGATGCTGAAACTGAAAGTGGTAATGAACATGATAATGATAATAATAATGATAAGAATGATGCTTATGATAAAGAAGAGGTTGAAGATGAACCTGAAAAGCATGCTAAAAACAAAAAGTATACTAAAGAAGATTTTATTTCTAAGAAACATGGTAATGAAAGGGAACCTTGGGTGCAAAAGCAAATGCCTTTTCCTGCTAAGAAACTAAAATCAAAGGAAGAAGAACACTATAATAAATTTTGTGATTGGATGAAACCTTTATTCTTGCAAATCCCTTTGACTGATGCTATTAAATTGCCTCCTTATTCAAAGTATATGAAAGATATTGTCACTAACAAAAGGAAAATCCCCAATGAGGAGATTTCCACTATGCTTGCTAATTACTCTTTCAGTGGCAAGGTTCCAAAGAAGTTGGGCGACCCAGGTATACCTACTATTCCTTGTTCTATTAAGAATAATTATGTTAGAACTGCTCTATGTGATTTGGGAGCCGGTGTTAGTGTTATGCCTTTTTCTCTTTATAAGAGACTTTACTTAGATAAGTTGATACCTACTGATATATCTTTGCAAATGGCTGATAAATCTACTGCTATTCCTGTTGGTATATGTGAGGATGTTCCTGTTCAAGTTACTAACAACTGCTTGATATTAACTGATTTTGTTGTGTTGGAAATGCCTGAAGATGATAATATGTCTATTATTCTTGGGAGACCTTTTCTTAACACTACAGGGGCTGTTATTGATTGCAATAAAGGAAAAGTCACTTTCAATGTTGATGACAAGGAGCATACCGTTTATTTCCCCAAGAGGATTGATAAAGTATGTGGAGTTAATACTATTTCTAATGTGAGAACTATCAAAGTTGGAACAATTGATTGTCCTATATATGAGCCTAAAGAAGGTTATCAAAATCTTATGATTGGATCCATATCAATACAATTCAAGGTAACATGATTGATTTGAGGTTTATTTCTTCTTATGCTATGTAAAATTTATTTGGTGGCAAGACTTGATCAACCTTGTTAACAAATACTTTTTATATGTATGGAGGAGGTAAACAACATCTCTTTCTTCCTCCACTTGTTCTACTTGCTGTAGCACTTTTGTTTTGCAAAGGTCCTTAGCTAATTAGAGATTTCAAAAAAATTCCTGGCCAGTAATAATAAACTTAATACCCAGAAATGTGCATTTTTCAAAGTTTTCAAAAATTCACAAAAATTATACCGTTGGTCCTATTTTTCGAAAATGCACCCGGGAGCACCTGGGGATGACCAGTGGGGCACCCCAGGGTGGCACCCCACAGGCCGGCGTGGCCTGGAAGGGGGGCGCGCCACCCTGGTGTGTGGGCTCCCCCTTGCCCCACTTTAGCATCTCTTCCTCCCACACTCTTCTCTCTCCCAAAAAAATCAACACCAGCTTTCTCTCACTCGTGTTTCTGCTCAAGAGCTCAAGATTTCTCGATCTCTTTGCTCAGCCCAGATTTCTGTCTGAAATTTGGCACATTTGCTCTCCGGTATGTGACTCCTCCGATTATCCAAGTAGAATTTTGTTTGGTTGAGTATATCTGGAATATTTTGCTGCTGTAGGTAACATGTTTAGTGAGCTTGCATGCTTGTTCTAAGATGAATAAACTAGTTTTGATGCATGATTAGTACTCTAGCAAGTTCCTATGGTAGTTCCCCTCAATTATATGTCACCAAATCAAATTTTATAATGTTTATTGAAAATTTCAGAAAATGGAGTGGAATAGACATCAACTAAACCAACAAGAATTGGAGGTGCAACAAGTCATGAGAGTGAACCGCGAAGAGGGAGTATACCCCTCTTACTACCCGTGCACAGATTTCATGAGAAGTGCAGGAATCTTGGGAGATGTCCAGAATCTAATTTCTCGTGGAGGGTTGAATGATTTTGTTGACGGAGAACCATGCCAATATGCAAAATTGAATATGTCTGTTGTGCATGATTTTAAGTTCAATTGGTCGCAATCTAACCCCATGGTTCAGTATAAAATTTATAATAAAACTGTCAACTTGCCATTCAATGATTTTTGTACAGCAATTAGAGTACCGCAATGGGGATCATGCGAGAAGATAAGGGGATCGCCGCGAGAGCTCTTAAACCTTTTCGAGAGGATTTGTCATGGAAGGAGCTTCTCAGAGGATGGTGGTAAAATCAGTAACATTCAACTCCCAGCTATCCGCTACTTTGCTTATTTCATTACTAAATGCTTTCTTGCTAGAAAGAATGGTAGTAAACTATCCATCCAGGATTTAGCTTTTCTAGCTGCTGCACTGCAAGGTAGTAAGGCTTATAATTTGGGTGCGTTGATAGCTTATAGACTTGCTACTAACCATGAGAAGGGCGGAATCTGTGGAGGTCTCATCGCCTCTTGTTTACTAGCTTTGCATGGTGTAGAACCTCACCATCTTGATATTCAACTTCCCATAGAAAAACTTGACATAGTCTCCATGATTAAACATGAATTTGTTTCTGATTCATCTAATTTGGGTAACCTGTTTTACAAGATGACATTTTATAAGAAAGCTTGGAGAATAACTAAGAAAACTGAAAAACTAGTAAGATTGCCTGCGCCTGTTCTATTTAACCTTGATTCCAGGGAGGATTGGTCAGTCACAGAAGGTGCACTGAATGCACACATAGAAGGAGGGGGCCATCATGCAAGAGACAACACGGAGGAGGCCGAGGAACACCTTGACTCGTCATCCGATGCAGCAAGTTCTTCGCATCAACATTTTGGACATGTGGAGCCTCCACGCTTTTCTTCTGCACAGGGACCTCACTATGACTACGCCATGTATGATCCACCGGCGTGGAACAGCGACCCTCGCTGGGGTTGAACTCCACTTAGGCCAAAAGCCTAAGCTTGGGGGAGGTATACCGGCATCACTCATTCTTTGCATATTATGGTTGCTGGATACTTGTATATACTTGTTTAGTTTCTTTGAGTGGTTTTCTAATGAGAGGGAGATGATATTTGGGGAAGTGCTGCCTGAAAACAGGTTCTGGACTGTTATCAAAAAAATTCTCTAAAATAGCCAGAACGATATTTTGCAAAGAAAATTTTTGTGCATGTTCCCCAGGTTGTTATCTAACTTCCATTAGTTTAACACTTATCGATTTGAGCAGTGGAAGAATTTCTTAAAAATCGAGTACTGTACTGCTGTCAAGTTTGATGAATTTCCGCTGCTTTGTGTTTATGTGACTCTTCTAGTTTCCATTTTCTTGTTTTTGCTTTGTTTCTTTCCTAAAACACAAAAAGGCCAAAAATATTTCTGTTGTTTCTCTTCACCATTTGCTTGTTTTGGTTTCTTGCATTTATTTTGCTTTATTTGCTATCGTTGGTTTGCTATAAGAAAATCCAAAAAGATTTTGCTTTGTTTGCTTGTTTTCTTTTGTTCTGGTTTCCAATTCGAAAACACCAAAAATATTTGATGTTCTTCTTTGGTTTTGTAAAGTTCATTTTGAGTTCAATGGTCTTCGGTGGCTGGAGCGTGGTTTTCATTTCATATTATCCAAGCTACACAAGTGAAAGGCAATAATGACGATCTACGACAATTCGATTGTGGTGAGAGGCTGGTATGAACTCTATTTGTTTTCATTTTTGTACATATACTCATCGATGTGAGCATGCTCAGTTGGTTCATGTGACGTATATGTCATTTAAGAAAGTCTAGTAGTTCATGATCTCTCATGTTTAGCTCCAATTTATTAATATGAGTAGCATATCATGGATGTTTGCTTGCATTGTTTTATTCATAAGTAGGTATGACATTGTGGTATCCTCCTCTGAATAATTCATTTGTATCGACTTGGCACATGCTCACTGATACGTCTCCGACGTATCGATAATTTCTTATGTTCCATGCCACATTATTGATGATATCTACTTGTTTTATGCATACTTTATGTCATATTTATGCATTTTCCGGCACTAACCTATTAACGAGATGCCGAAGAGCCAGTTGCTGTTTTCTGCTGTTTTTGGTTTCAGAAATCCTAGTAAGGAAATATTCTCGGAATTGGACGAAATCAACGCCCAGGGGCCTATTTTTCCACGAAGCTTCCAGAAGACCGAAGGGAAGACGAAGTGGGGCCACGGGGCGCCGCCACACTAGGGCGGCGCGGCCCAAGGGGGGCCCGCAAGGCCCTAGCGTGTGGGGCCCCCGTGATGCCTCCTGACCTGCCCTTCCGCCTACATATAGTCTTCATCGTGAAACCCCCAGTATCGAGAGCCACGATACGGAAAACCTTCCAGAGACGCCGCCGCCGCCAATCCCATCTCGGGGGATTCAGGAGATCGCCTCCGGCACCCTGCCGGAGAGGGGAATCATCTCCCGGAGGACTCTTCACCGCCATGGTTGCCTCCGGAGTGATGAGTGAGTAGTTCACCCCTGGACTATGGGTCCATAGCAGTAGCTAGATGGTCGTCTTCTCCTAATTGTGCTTCATTGTTGGGTCTTGTGAGCTGCCTAACATGATCAAGATCATCTATCTGTAATGCTATATGTTGTGTTTGTTGGGATCCGATGGATAGAGAATACTATGTTATGTTGATTATCAATCTATTACCTATGTGTTGTTTATGATCTTGCATGCTCTCCGTTATTAGTAGAGGCTCTGCCCAACTTTTTACTCTTAACTCCAAGAGGAAGTATTTATGCTCGATAGTGGGTTCATGCCTCCATTAAATCTGGGACAGTGACAGAAAGTTCTAAGGTTGTGGATGTGCTGTTGCCACTAGGGATAAAACATTGATGCTATGTCCGAGGATGTAGTTATTGATTACATTACGCACCATACTTAATGCAATTGTCTGTTGTTTTCAACTTAATACTGGAAGGGGTTCGGATGATAACCTGAAGGTGGACTTTTTAGGCATAGATGCATGCTGGATAGCGGTCTATGTACTTTGTCGTAATTCCCAATTAAATCTCACAATATTCATCATATCATGTATGTGCATTGTCATGCCCTCTCTATTTGTCAATTGCCCAACTGTAATTTGTTCAGCCAACATGCTATTTATCTTATGGGAGAGACACCTCTAGTGAACTGTGGACCCCGGTCCATTCTTTTACATCGAATACAATCTACTGCAATACTTGTTCTACTATTTTCTGCAAACAATCATCATCCACACTATACATCTAATGCTTTGTTACAGCAAGCCGGTGAGATTGACAACCTCACTGTTTCGTTGGGGCAAAGTACTTTGGTTGTGTTGTGCAGGTTCCACGTTGGCGCCGGAATCCCTAGTGTTGCGCCGCACTACATCTCGCCGCCATCAACCTTCAACGTGCTTCTTGACTCCTACTGGTTCGATAAACCTTGGTTTCTAACTGAGGGAAACTTACTGATGTACGCATCACACCTTCCACTTGGGGTTCCCAACGTTCGCATGCTCTACGCGTGTCAAGCTAAATTTCTGGCGCCGTTGCCGGGGAGATCAAGACACGCTGCAAGGGGAGTCTCCACATCCCAATCTCTTTACTTTGTTTTTGTCTTGCTTTATTTTATTTACTACTTTGTTTGCTGCACTAAAAAAAAAATTAGTTGCTAGCTTTACTTTATTTACTGTTTTGCACCCTATATCAAAAACACAAAAAAATTAGTTACTTGCATTTACTTATTTCATCATGTTTCCTTTTAATTTTACTGTAAAAGATATACCGGTAGGACAAGGGTCTATAATTGGAAGAGATAATATAGAAGAATTTTTCACCCATGTTAGTATGCATGAAGATCTTAAAGATATACCGCTTGCAAAAGTTGTCCCTACTTAATGCCTCTGTTTGTTTGGTGCGCATGATGGAAGCTAGATTTATTAGTCTCAACCCCATGATACAACACATGTTTCTTACACTTTCTGATATGGAGAGGGGAGAGAAGAGAGATTTTGTTCTAAAAGTCCTAGAGCGAGAATTTGAGGATATAGCCAAAGAAGCTAGAAAAGTTTTTAGTAAGCATGAGAGGCTTGGTATGATCACCGATTTTAAAAGAACACTTGAAAAAATGGATATGAATAGAATTAAGTACACTAATAATGTTAATGATGGTGGGGAGATTAAAGCACCAATACCTTGTAAGCTCCTAGCAATGCATGAAGCTCTAGATGATAATTATGCTTGGCTTGTTCCTGAAAATTTGTTTGATGAGAGTAGCAAGCCCAAGACTAATGAAAAGGGAGCCTCTGAAACTTATGTATCCAAAATACTATGCATGGTTGAGAAAACTCCAAACCCCGCTGTAGATGCATCATCTCTTGATAATATTTGATATACACTTTCTGCGCTTAGCTGAAAGGCGTTAAAGAAAAACGCTTATGGGAGACAACCCATGTTTTTACTACAGTACTTTTGTTTTATATTTGAGTCTTGGAAGTTGTTACTACTGTAGCAACTTCTCCTTATCTTAGTTTTGTGCATTGTTGTGCCAAGTAAAGTCGTTGATAGTAAGGTTCATACTAGATTTGGATTACTGCGCAGAAACAGATTTCTTTGCTGTCATGAATCTGGGCCAAATTCTCTCTAGGTAACTCAGAAAATTATGCCAATTTACGTGAGTGATCCTCAGATATGTACGCAACTTTCATTCAATTTGAGCATTTTCATTTGAGCAAGTCTGGTGCCTCAATAAAATTCGTCTTTACGAACTGTTCTGTTTTGACAGATTCTGCCTTTTATTTTGCATTGCCTGTTTTGCTATGCTTGATGGATTTTTCGATTCCATTGACTTTCAGTAGCTTTGTGCAATGTCCAGAAGTGTTAAGAATGATTGTGTCACCTCTGAACATGTGAATTTTAATTGTGCACTAACCCTCTAATGAGTTGTTTTGAGTTTGGTGTGGAGGAAGTTTTCAAGGATCAGGAGAGGGAGATGATACAATATGATCAAGGAGAGTGAAAGCTCTAAGCTTGGGGATGCCCCGGTGGTTCACCCCTGCATATTTCAAGAAGACTCAAGCGTCTAAGCTTGGGGATGCCCAAGGCATCCCCTTCTTCATCGACAACATTATCAGGTTCCTCTAGTGAAACTATATTTTTATTCCATCACATCTTATGCACTTTGCTTGGAGCGTCGGTTTGTTTTTGTTTTGTTTGAATAAAATGGATCCTAGCATTCTTTGTGTGGGAGAGAGACACGCTCCGCTGTTGCATATGGACAAATATGTCCTTAGGCTTTACTCATAATATTCATGGCGAAGGTTGAATCTTCTTCGTTAAATTGTTATATGGTTGGAATCGGGAAATGATACATGTAGTAATTACTAAAATGTCTTGGATAATGTGATACTTGGCAATTGTTGTGCTCATGTTTAAGCTCTTGCATCATATACTTTGCACCTATTAATGAAGAAATACATAGAGCTTGCTAAAATTTGGTTTGCATAATTGGTCTCTCTAAGGTCTAGATAATTTCTAGTATTGAGTTTGAACAACAAGGAAGACGGTGTAGAGTCTTATAATGTTTACAATATGTCTTTTATGTGAGTTTTGCTGCACCGGTTCATCCTTGTGTTTGTTTCAAATAACCTTGCTAGCCTAAACCTTGTATCGAGAGGGAATACTTCTCATGCATCCAAAATCCTTGAGCCAACCACTATGCCATTTGTGTCCACCATACCTACCTACTACATGGTATTTCTCCGCCATTCCAAAGTAAATTGCTTGAGTGCTACCTTTAAAATTTCTATTCTTCATCTTTACAATATATAGCTCATGGGACAAATAGCCTAAAAACTATTGTGGTATTGAATATGTACTTATGCACTTTATCTCTTATTAAGTTGCTTGTTGTGCGATAACCATGTTCCTGGGACGCCATCAACTACTCTTTGTTGAATATCATGTGAGTTGCTATGCATGTCCGTCTTGTCTGAAGTAAGGGAGATTTACCGCTAGAATGGTTAGAGCATGCATAATGTTAGAGAAGAACATTGGGCCGCTAACTAAAGCCATGATCCATGGTGGAAGTTTCAGTTTTGGACAAATATCCTCAATCTCATATGAGAAAACTAATAATTTTTGAATGCTTATGCATAAAAGAGGAGTCCATTATCTTTTGTCTATGTTTTCCCGGTATGGATGTCTAAGTTGAGAATAATCAATAGCGAGAAATCCGATGCGAGCTTTCTCCTTAGACCTTTGTACATGCGGCATAGAGGTACCCCTTTGTGACACTTGGTTAAAACATATGCATTGCGATGATAATCCAGGTAATCCGAGCTAATTAGGACAAGGTGCGGGCACTATTAGTATACTATGCATGAGGCTTGCAACTTGTAGGATATAATTTACATAACACATATGCTTTATTACTATCGTTGACAAAATTGGTTCTTGTTTTCAAAATCAAAGCTCTAGCACAAATATAGCAATCAATGCTTCCCTCTGTGAAGAGCCTTTCTTTTACTTTTATGTTGAGTCAGTTCACCTATTTCTCTCCATCTCAAGAAGCAAACACTTGTGTGAACTGTGCATTGATTCCTACATACTTGCATATTGCACTTGTTATAATACTTTACATTGACAATTATCCATGAGATATACATGTTACAAGTTGAAAGCAACCGCTGAAACTTAATCTTCCTTTGTGTTGCTTCAATGCCTTTACTTTGAATTTATTGCTTTATGAGTTAACTCTTATGCAAGACTTATTGATACTTGTCTTGAAGTACTATTCATGAAAAGTCTTTGCTTTATGATTCATTTGTTTACTCATGTCATTTACATTGTTTGGATCGCTGCATTCATTACATATGCTTACAATAGTATGATCAAGGTTATGATGGCATGTCACTCCAGAAATTATCTTTGTTATCATTTACCTGCTCGGGACGAGCAGAAACTAAGCTTGGGGATGCTGATACGTCTCCGACGTATCGATAATTTCTTATGTTCCATGCCACATTATTGATGATATATACATGTTTTATGCATACTTTATGTCATATTTATGCATTTTCTGGCACTAACCTATTAACGAGATGCCGAAGAGCCAGTTGCTGTTTTCTGCTGTTTTTGGTTTCAGAAATCCTAGTAAGGAAATATTCTCGGAATTGGACGAAATCAACGCCCAGGGGCCTGATACGTCTCCGACGTATCGATAATGTCTTATGTTCCATGCCACATTATTGACAATACCTACATGTTTTATGCATACTTTATGTCATATTTATGCGTTTTCCGGAACTAACCTATTGACGAGATGCCGAAGTGCCAGTTCCTGTTTTCTGCTGTTTTTGGTTTCAGAAATCCTAGTAAGGAAATATTCTCGGAATCGGACGAAATCAACGCCCAGCATCTTAGGATTGCACGAAGCTTCCAGAACACCCGAGAGTCGCTAGAGGGGGGCCACAGGCCCACCAGACACTAGGCTGGCGCGGCCCAGGCCCTGGCCGCGCCGCCCTATTGTGTCACCGCCTCTTCAGCCTTCTGACGCCGCCTCATCGCCTATAAGAAGCCCCTCGACCTAAATCTTCGAGACGGAAAAGCCACCGTACGAGAAACCATCCAGAGCCGCCGCCATCGCGAAGCCAAGATCTGGGGGACAGGAGTCTCTGTTCCGGCATGCCGCCGGGACGGGGAAGTGCCCCCGGAAGGCTTCTCCATCGACACCGCTGCCATCTCCACCGCCATCTTCATCAACGCTGCTGTCTCCCATGAGGAGGGAGTAGTTCTCCATCGAGGCTCGGGGCTGTACCGGTAGCTATGTGGTTCATCTCTCTCCCTATGTACTTCAATACAATAATCTCATGAGCTGCCTTACATGATTGAGATTCATATGATGATGCTTGTAATCTAGATGTCATTATGCTAGTCAAGTGGATTTTACTTATGTGATCTCCGGAGACTCCTTGTCCCACGTGTGTAAAGGTGACAGTGTGTGCACCGTGTGGGTCTCTTAGGCTATATTTCACAGAATACTTATTCACTATTATGAATGGCATAGTGAAGTGCTTATTTATATCTCTTTATGATTGCAATGTGTTTTGTATCACAATTTATTTGTGTGCTACTCTAGTGATGTTATTAAAGTAGTTTATTCCTCCTGCACGGTGTAATGGTGACAGTGTGTGCATCGTGTAGTACTTGGCGTAGGCTATGATTGTGATCTCTTGTAGATTATGAAGTTAACTATTGCTATGATGGTATTGATGTGATCTATGCCTCCTTTCGTAGCGTGAAGGTGACAGTGTGCATGCTATGTTAGTACTTGGTTTGGTTATATTGATCTGTCGTGCACTCTAAGGTTATTTAAACATGAACATCGAATATTGTGGAGCTTGTTAACTCCGGCATTGAGGGTTCGTGTAATCCTACACAGTTAGTGGTGTTCATCATCCAACAAGAGGGTGTAGAGTGTAGCATTTATCTATTTATTCTGTTATGTGATCAATGTTGAGAGTGTCCACTAGTGAAAGTATGATCCCTAGGCCTTGTTCCTAAATACTGCTATCGCTGCTTGTTTACTGTTCTACTGCATCTGTATTGTCTGCAATATTACCACCATCAACCACACGCCAGTCCTGGATAGCAAAGTACTTTTCTGGCGCTGTTGCTACTGCTCATACTTATTCATACCACCTGTAT
This sequence comes from Lolium perenne, assembly GCF_019359855.2. Classification (NCBI taxonomy): domain Eukaryota; kingdom Viridiplantae; phylum Streptophyta; class Magnoliopsida; order Poales; family Poaceae; genus Lolium; species Lolium perenne. The sequence continues at coordinate 90,196,605 of NC_067245.2, read as the reverse complement.
TTCACTATCTCTTTGCTGAACTAGTGCACCTATTAGGTGTGTTGGGGACACAAGAGACTTCTTGCTTTGTGGTTGCAGGGTTGCATGAGAGGGATATCTTGGACCTCTTCCTCCCTGAGATCGATAAACCTTAGGTGATCCACTTAAGGGAAACTTGCTGCTGTTCTACAAACCTCTCCTCTTGGAGGCCCAACACTGTCTACAAGAATAGAAGCACCCGTAGACATCAAGCACTTTTCTGGCGTCGTTGCCGGGGAGGAAAGGTAAAAGGCACTCATACTCCGGTTCCAGGTAACTAAGTACTTTTCTGGCGCCATTGTGTGTGTGCTCGAAGCTATTTCCTTTAGATCCTGCAATTGCATCTTTTTGTTTCTTGTTTACACTAGTTAGGCATAATGGAAAACAACAAAAATATGAGAGATCTTTATGAACTTTATCTTGAATTAGGACATGATGTGTTTGAAGAGAGAATTAAAAAACCCATGGAACTTTATATGCATGCTAATGGGAATGTTATTAATATGAATGCTTTGAATACTATTGTTGCTAATGCTATGGAAAATTCTAAGCTTGGGGAGGTCGGTTTTGAAGAAAATGATCTCTTTAGTCCCCCGGGCATGGAGGAGAAAATTTACTTTGATGATACTTTGCCTCCTATTTATGATGATTATAATGATAGTAGTCTTTTGGTGCCGCCTGTTATGGAGGATAAATTTGATTATGATTACAATATGCCTCCTATATTTGATGATGAGAATAATAATGATAGCTACTTTGTTGAATTTGCTCCCACTACAGCTACTAAAATTGATTATGCTTATGTGGAGAGTAATAATTTTATGCATGAGACTCATGATAAGAATGCTTTATGTGATAGTTATATTGTTGAGTTTGCTCATGATGCTACTGAAAGTTATTATGAGAGAGGAAAATATGGTTGTAGAAATTTTCATGTTACTAAAACACCTCTCTTTTTGCTGAAAATCTTGAAGCTGCACTTGTTTTATCTTCCTATGCCTGTTGCATTATGCCTACATAACTTGTTTATTTACAAGATTCCTTTTCATAGGAAGCATGTTAGGCTTAAATTTGTTTTCAATTTGCTTTTTGATGCTCTCTTTTGCTTCAAATACTATTTCTTGCGAGTGCATCATTAAAACTGCTGAGCCCATCTTAATGGCTATAAAGAAAGAACTTCTTGGGAGATAACCCATGTGTTTATTTTGCTACAGTAACTTTGTTTTATATTTGAGTCTTGGAAGTTGTTACTACTGTAGCAACCTCTCCTTATCTTAGTTTTGTTGCATTGTTGTGCCAAGTAAAGTCTTTGATAGCAAGGTTGATACTAGATTTGGATTACTGCGCAGAAACAGATTTCTTGCTGTCACAAATCTGGGCCTAATTCTCTGTAGGTAACTCAGAAAATTATCCCAATTTACGTGAGTGATCCTCAGATATGTATGCAACTTTCATTAAATTTGAGCATTTTCATTTGAGCAAGTCTGGTGCCTCAATAAAATTCGTCTTTACGTACTGTTCTGTTTTGACAGATTCTGCCTTTTATTTCGCATTGCTTCTTTTGCTATGTGGGATGGATTTCTTTGTTCCATTCACTTCCAGTAGCTTTGAGAAATGTCCAGAAGTGTTAAGAATGATTGTGTCACCTCTGAACATGTGAGTTTTTGATTATGCACTAACCCTCTAATGGGTTTGTTTCGAGTTTGGTGTGAAGGAAGTTTTCAAGGGTCAAGAGAGGAGGATGATATACTACGATCAAGAAGGGTGAAAAGTCTAAGCTTGGGGATGCCCCGGTGGTTCATCCCTGCATATTTCAAGAAGACTCAAGCATCTAAGCTTGGGGATGCCCAAGGCATCCCCTTCTTCATCGACAAATTATCAGGTTCCTTCTCTTGAAACTATATTTTTATTCGGTCACATCTTATGTACTTTACTTGGAGCGTCTGTGTGCTTTTGTTTTTGTTTGGTTTGAATAAATTTATGCTTGTGTGGGAGAGAGACACGCTCCGCTGGTTCATATGAACACATGTGTTCTTAGCTTCTAATGTTCATGGCGAAGGTTGAAACTGCTTCGTTAATTGTTATATGGTTGGAAACAGAAAATGCTACATGTGGTAATTGGTATGATGTCTTGAATAATTTGATACTTGGCAATTGTTGTGCTCATGTTTAAGCTCTTGCATCATATACTTTACACCTATTAATGAAGAAATACATAGAGCTTGCTAAAATTTGGTTTGCATAATTGGTCTCTCTAAGGTCTAGATAATTTCTAGTAAAGAGTTTGAACAACAAGGAAGACTTATTGATGCTTGTCTTGAAAGTACTATTCATGAAAAGTCTTTGCTATATGATTCATTTGTTTACTCATTGCATTACCATTGTTTTGATCGATGCATTCATTACATGTGCTTACAATAGTATGATCAAGGTTATGATGGCATGTCACTCCAGAAATTATCTTTGTTATCGTTTACCTGCTCGGGATGAGCAGAAACTAAGCTTGGGGATGCTGATACGTCTCCGACGTATCGACAATTTCTTATGTTCCATGCCACATTATTGACAATACCTACATGTTTTATGCATACTTTATGTCATATTTATGCATTTTCCGGAACTAACCTATTGACGAGATGCCGAAGTGCCAGTTCCTGTTTCCTGCTGTTTTTGGTTTCAGAAATCCTAGTAAGGAAATATTCTCGGAATCGGACGAAATCAACGCCCAGCATCTTAGGATTGCACGAAGCTTCCAGAACACCCGAGAGTCGCCAGAGGGGGGCCACAGGCCCACCAGGCACTAGGCTGGCGCGGCCCAGGCCCTGGCCGCGCCGCCCTATTGTGTCACCGCCTCTTTAGCCTTCTGACGCTGCCTCTTCGCCTATAAGAAGCCCCTCGACCTAAATCTTCGAGACGGAAAAGCCACGGTACGAGAAACCATCCAGAGCCGCCGCCATCGCGAAACCAAGATCTGGGGGACATGAGTCTCTGTTCCGGCACGCCGCCGGGACGGGGAAGTGCCCCCGGAAGGCTTCTCCATCGACACCGCTGCCATCTCCACCACCATCTTCATCAACGCTGCTGTCTCCCATGAGGAGGGAGTAGTTCTCCATCGAGGCTCGGGGCTGTACCGGTAGCTATGTGGTTCATCTCTCTCCCTATGTACTTCAATACAATAATCTCATGAGCTGCCTTACATGATTGAGATTCATATGATGATGCTTGTAATCTAGATGTCATTATGCTAGTCAAGTGGATTTTACTTATGTGATCTCCGGAGACTCCTTGTCCCACGTGTGTAAAGGTGACAGTGTGTGCACCGTGTGGGTCTCTTAGGCTATTTTTCACAGAATACTTATTCACTGTTATGAATGGCATAGTGAAGTGCTTATTTATATCTCTTTATGACTGCAATGTGTTTTGTATCACAGTTTATCTGTGTGCTACTCTAGTGATGTTATTAAAGTAGTTTATTCCCCCTGCACGGTGTAATGGTGACAGTGTATGCATCGTGTAGTACTTGGCGTAGGCTATGATTGTGATCTCTTGTAGATTATGAAGTTAACTATTGCTATGATGGTATTGATGTGATCTATGCCTCCTTTCGTAGCGTGAAGGTGACAGTGTGCATGCTATGTTAGTACTTGGTTTGGTTATGTTGATCTGTCGTGCACTCTAAGGTTATTTAAACATGAACATCGAATATTGTGGAGCTTGTTAACTCCGGCATTGAGGGTTCGTGTAATCCTACACAGTTAGTGGTGTTCATCATCCAACAAGAGGGTGTAGAGTCTAGCATTTATCTATTTATTCTGTTATGTGATCAATGTTGAGAGTGTCCACTAGTGAAAGTATGATCCCTAGGCCTTGTTCCTAAATACTGCTATCGCTGCTTGTTTACTGTTCTACTGCATCTGTACTGTCCGCAATATTACCACCATCAACCACACGCCAGTCCTGGACAGCAAAGTACTTTTCTGGCGCTGTTGCTACTGCTCATACTTATTCATACCACCTGTATTTCACTATCTCTTCGCCGAACTAGTGCACCTATTAGGTGTGTTGGGGACACAAGAGACCTCTTGCTTTGTGGTTGCAGGGTTGCATGAGAGGGATATCTTTGACCTCTTCCTCCCTGAGATCGATAAACCTTGGGTGATCCACTTAAGGGAAACTTGCTGCTGTTCTACAAACCTCTGCTCTTGGAGGCCCAACACTGTCTACAAGAATAGAAGCACCCGTAGACATCAGGGCCTATTTTGCCACGATGCTTCCAGAAGGCCGAAGGGAAGACGAAGTGGGGCCACGGGGTGCCGCCACACTAGGGCGGCGCGGCCCAAGGGGGGCCCGCGCGGCCCTAGCGTGTGGGGCCCCCGTGACGCCTCCTGACCTGCCCTTCCGCCTACATATAGTCTTCGTCGCGAATCCCCCAGTACCGAGAGCCACGATACGGAAAACCTTCCAGAGACGCTGCCGCCGCCAATCCCATCTCTGGGGATTCAGGAGATCGCCTCCGGCACCCTGCCGGAGAGGGGAATCATCTCTCGGAGGACTCTTCACCGCCATGGTTGCCTCCGGAGTGATGAGTGAGTAGTTCACCCCTGGACTATGGGTCCGTAGCAGTAGCTAGATGGTCGTCTTCTCCTAATTGTGCTTCATTGTCGGGTCTTGTGAGCTGCCTAACATGATCAAGATCATCTATCTGTAATGCTATATGTTGTGTTTGTTGGGATCCGATGGATAGAGAATACTATGTTATGTTGATTATCAATCTATTACCTATGTGTTGTTTATGATCTTGCATGCTCTCCGTTATTAGTAGAGGCTCTGGCCAAGTTTTTACTCTTAACTCCAAGAGGGAGTATTTATGCTCGATAGTGGGTTCATGCCTCCATTAAATGCAGGACATGTGACAGAAAGTTCTAAGGTTGTGGATGTGCTGTTGCCACTAGGGATAAAACATTGATGCTATGTCCGAGGATGTAGTTATTGATTACATTACGCACCATACTTAATGCAATTGTCTGTTGTTTTCAACTTAATACTGGAAGGGGTTCGGATGATAACCTGAAGGTGGACTTTTTAGGCATAGATGCATGCTGGATAGCGGTCTATGTACTTTGTCGTAATGCCCAATTAAATCTCACAATATTCATCATATCATGTATGTGCATTGTCATGCCCTCTCTATTTGTCAATTGCCCAACTGTAATTTGTTCACCCAACATGCTATTTATCTTATGGGAGAGACACCTCTAGTGAACTGTGGACCCCGGTCCATTCTTTTACATCGAATACAATCTACTGCAATACTTGTTCTACTGTTTTCTGCAAACAATCATCGTCCACACTATACATCTAATCCTTTGTTACAGCAAGCCGGTGAGATTGACAACCTCACTGTTTCGTTGGGGCAAAGTACTTTGGTTGTGTTGTGCAGGTTCCACGTTGGCGCCGGAATCCCTGGTGTTGCGCCGCACTACATCTCACTGCCATCGACCTTCAACGTGCTTCTTGACTCCTACTGGTTCGATAAACCTTGGTTTCTAACTGAGGGAAACTTACTGCTGTACGCATCACACCTTCCACTTGGGGTTCCCAACGGTCGCGTGCTATACGCGTGTCACTCACGCATGCATATGACTGAACAAAAGTCAATTAAGCCTCGATGATTTACATTGATTCAGAGTTCTTGTATCACTTTTATGCCTCCGTTAATTTATTTTGCCGCAAGCATGATTATGACAGTGACTGCTCTCTTGATTTGTCGCTCGCCAGTCTATTGCTAGCCTTCACTTGTATTGAGCGGGAACGCTGCTCGTGCTTCCAAACACCTGAAAACCAAGTTGTTCCAAAGTGTCCACCATAAATACCTATGCATGGCATTTCAAACCATTCCAAGTAAATTCTCATGCGCTACCTTTAAAACCTTCAAAATGCTTCTCAATTTGTGTTAATGTTTTATAGCTCATGAGGAAGTATGTGGTGTTTATCTTTCAACCTGGTCATTTACTCTTGACGGACTTTCATAATGGACTAGTGGCACATCCGCTTATCCAATAATTTTGCAAAAAGAGCTGGCAATGGGGTGCCTAGCCCCGACTAATAACTTCATTAATAATTCTCTTCACATGTTTTGCTCTGATTCATCAGTAAGCAACTTAATTTTGCAAATAGACACTCCTCCATGGTATGAGATTGATGGAAGGCACCCGAGGATTCGGTTAGCCATGGCTTGTGTAAGCAAAGGTTGGGGGGAGTGTCGCCCATAATAAAACTAAAGTACATGTGTAAACAAAAGAGAAGAGGGATGATCTACCCTGCTGGTAGAAATAACGTCCTTCATGGGAGCCGCTCTTGAAAATCTGGTTGGCGAGGTAGTTGGTGTACCCATTACCATTCATTGACAACAACAAACACCTCTCAAAATGATTTTACTCCTGTTTTAAAAATGAAAAGCTCTAGCGCATGTAAATCCCTGCTTCCCTCTGCGAAGGGTCAATCTTTTACTTTTATGTTGTGTCTCCATCCTTTCTTTGAGCACTTTCTTGAGAGCACAACTGTCATTCTTAGTATAATATGCTTGTCCCAAAATATGATTGACTGTGGTATAACCTTGATGCTTTTATCTTTGACAATCTCTATTTCTAGTCTTTCTATGAACCTCAGAGGTGCCTGGGCATTTATGTTTTGCTGTTCAAATTCGGGCAAGCGAGATACCACTTTATCATACTCTTTTATGAACATTGCAATCCTGCTTATAGACATGACTCATGATGCTTATTATTAATTGTTGGTACCTCTCCATGATTGATATATCTGTTGGATGATCTTATTTGCATGTACCTTATTATGAACTGCCTAAGTGTTAGCCATATCATGAGAATATTTACATCATATGAGCAAATGTGTTCGTGAAAGTTCTTTTATCGCACTCAGTTGTTAACTGAATTGCTTGACGACAAGCAATAAGCTAAGCTTGGGGGGAGTTGATACGCCCAAAACGTATCCACTTTCCCGAACACTTTTGTTGTTGTTTTGCCTCTAATTTGTGTATTTTGGATACAACTAACACGAACTAACGGTGTTTTCAGCAAAATTGCTCTGGTGTCTTGTTTTTGTGCAGAAATTCAACTTTCGGGAAAATCCTCGGAATTTATATCAATGGGCCTATTTTACCAGAAGACTCAGGGAGACAGAAGGGCAAGCCAGGTGGAGGCCCGAGGGCCCCACACACCAGGCCGGCGCGGCCCAGGGGGGGCGCGCCGCCCTAGTGTGTGGCCCCCTCGGCTGGCATCCGACGCCCCCCTCTGGACTACTTAAAGGGTTCGATCTAAAAATCGCGAGGAAGAAGTCGAAGTCGCCAGAAACCCTCCAGTACGCTGCCACATCGCGAAACTCCGTCTCGGGGGCCAGAAGTCTCCGTTCTGGCACTCCGCCGGGACGGGGAATTGGAGGAGATCATCGCCATCATCACCACCGACGCCTCTCCATCGACCAGTGATGTCTACGGGTGCTTCTATTCTTGTAGACAGTGTTGGGCCTCCAAGAGCAGAGGTTTGTAGAACAGCAGCAAGTTTCCCTTAAGTGGATCACCCAAGGTTTATGATCTCGGGGAGGAAGAGGTCAAAGATATCCCTCTCATGCAACCCTGCAACCACAAAGCAAGAAGTCTCGTGTGTCCCCAACACACCTAATAGGTGCACTAGTTCGGCGAAGAGATAGTGAAATACAGGTGGTATGAATACATATGAGTAGTAGCAACAGCACCAGAAAAGTGCTTTGCTGTCCAGGACTGGCGTGTGGATGATGGTGGTAATATTGCAGGCAGTAGTAAAACAGTGAACAAGCAGTGATAGCAGTATTTAGGAACAAGGCCTAGGGATCATACTTTCACTAGTGGACACTCTCAACATTGATCACATAAATAAATAGATAGATGCTAGACTCTACACCCTCTTGTTGGATGATGAACACCACTAACTGTGTAGGATTACACGAACCCTCAATGCCGGAGTTAACAAGCTCCACAATATTCAATGTTCATATTTAAATAACCTTAGAGTGCATGACAGATCAACATAACCAAACCAAGTACTAACATAGCATGCACACTGTCACCTTCACGCTACGAAAGGAGGCATAGATCACATCAATACCATCATAGCAATAGTTAACTTCATAATCTACAAGATATCACAATCATAGCCTACGCCAAGTACTACACGATGCACACACTGTCACCATTACACCGTGCAGGAGGAATAAACTACTTTAATAACATCACTAGAGTAGCACACAGATAAATTGTGATACAAAACACATTGCAATCATAAAGAGATATAAATAAGCACTTCACTATGCCATTCATAACAGTGAATAAGTATTCTGTGAAATATAGCCTAAGAGACCCACACGGTGCACACACTGTCACCTTTACACACGTGGGACAAGGAGTCTCCGGAGATCACATAAGTAAAATTGACTTGACTAGCACAATGACATCTAGATTACAAGCATCATCATATGAATCTCAATCATGTAAGGCAGCTCATGAGATTATTGTATTGAAGTACATAGGAGAGAGATGAACCACATAGCTACCGGTACAGCCCTTAGCCTCGAAGGAGAACTACTCCCTCGTCATGGGAGACATCAGCGTTGATGAAGATGGCGGTGGTGTCGATGGAGGAGCCTTCCGGGGGCACTTCCCCATCCCGGCGGCGTGCCGGAACAGAGACTCCTGTCCCCCAGATCTTGGCTTCGCGATGGCGGCGGCTCTGGAAGGTTTCTCGTACCGTGGCTTTTTCGTATCGAAGATTTAGGTCAGGGACCTTTATATAGGCGAAGAGGCGGCGTCAGAAGGTCAACGAGGCGACGACACAACAGGGGGGCGCGGCCCCCCCCCTTGGCCGTGCCAGGGTATCATCTGGTGGGCCTGTGGCTCCCCTCTGGCTCCTCTCGGGTGTTCTGGAAGCTTCGTGGGATCCTAAGATGATGGGCGTTGATTTCGTCCGATTCCGAGAATATTTCCTTACTAGGATTTCTGAAACCAAAAACAGCAGAAAACAGCAACTGGCCCTTCGGCATCTCGTCAATAGGTTAGTTCCGGAAAACGCATAAAAACGATATAAAGTGTGCATAAAACATGTAGATATCATCAATAATGTGGCATGGAACATAAGAAATTATCGATACGTCGGAGATGTATCAGCATCCCCAAGCTTAGTTTCTGCTCGTCCCGAGCAGGTAAACGATAACAAAGATAATTTCTGGAGTGACATGCCATCATAATCTTGATCATACTATTGTAAGCACATGTAATGAATGCAGCGATCCAAAACAATGGTAAATGACATGAGTAAACAAATGAATCATATAGCAAAGACTTTTCATGAATAGTACTTTCAAGACAAGCATCAATAAGTCTTGCATAAGAGTTAACTCATAAAGCAATAATTCAAAGTAAAGGCATTGAAGCAACACAAAGGAAGATTAAGTTTCAGCGGTTGCTTTCAACTTGTAACATGTATATCTCATGGATAGTTGTCAATGCAAAGCAATATAACAAGTGCAATATGCAAGTATGTAAGAATCAATGCACAGTTCACACAAGTGTTTGCTTCTTGAGGTGGAGAGAAATAGGTGAACTGACTCAACAATAAATGTAAAAGAATGGTCCTTCAAAGAGGAAAGCATCGATTGCTATATTTGTGCTAGAGCTTTGATTTTGAAAACAAGCAACAATTTTGTCAACGGTAGTAATAAAGCATATGTGTCATGTAAATTATATCTTACAAGTTGCAAGCCTCATGCATAGTATACTAATAGTGCCCGCACCTTGTCCTAATTAGCTTGGATTACCGGGATTATCGCAATGCACATGTTTTAACCAAGTGTCACAAAGGGGTACCTCTATGCCGCCTGTACAAAGGTCTAAGGAGAAAGCTCGCATTGGATTTCTCGCTATTGATTATTCTCAACTTAGACATCCATACCGGGACAACATAGACAACAGATAATGGACTCCTCTTTTATGCATAAGCATGTAGCAACAATTAATTTTCTCATATGAGATTGAGGATATATGTCCAAAACTGAAACTTCCACCATGATTCATGGCTTTAGTTAGCGGCCCAATGTTCTTCTCTAACAATATGCATGATCTAACCATTAGATGTGGTAAATCTCCCTTACTTCAGACAAGACGGACATGCATAGCAACTCACATGATATTCAACAAAGAGTAGTTGATGGCGTCCCCAGAAACATGGTTATCGCACAACAAGCAACTTAATAAGAGATAAAGTGCATAAGTACATATTCAATACCACAATAGTTTTTAGGCTATTTGTCCCATGAGCTATATATTGTAAAGGTAGAGGATAGAAATTTAAAGGTAGCACTCAAGCAATTTACTTTGGAATGGCGGAGAAATACCATGTAGTAGGTAGGTATGGTGGACACAAATGGCATAGTGGTTGGCTCAAGTATTTTGGATGCATGAGAAGTATTCCCTCTCGATACAAGGTTTAGGCTAGCAAGGCTATTTGAAACAAACACAAGGATGAAGCGGTGCAGCAAAACTCACATAAAAGACATATTGTAAACATTATAAGACTCTACACCGTCTTCCTTGTTGTTCAAAATCAATACTAGAAATTATCTAGACTTTAGAGAGACCAATTATGCAAACCAAATTTTAGCAAGCTCTATGTATTTCTTCATTAATAGGTGCAAAGTATATGATGCAAGAGCTTAAACATGAGCACAACAATTGCCAAGTATCAAGTTATTCAAGACATCATACCAATTACTACATGTAGCATTTTCCGTTTCCACCCATATAACAATTAACGAAGCAGTTTCAACCTTCGCCATGAAAATTAAAAGCTAAGAACACATGTGTTCATATGAACCAGCGGAGCGTGTCTCTCTCCCACACAAGCATTTATTCGAACAAAAACAAAAACAAAAACAAACAGACGCTCCAAGTAAAGTACATAAGATGTGGCCGAATAAAAATATAGTTTCAAGAGAAGGAACTTGATAATTTTGTCGATGAAGAAGGGAATGCCTTGGGCATCCCCAAGCTTAGATGCTTGAGTCTTCTTGAAATATCAGGGATGAACCACCGGGGAATCCCCAAGCTTAGAGCTTTCACTCTTCTTGATCATATTGTATCATCCTCCTCTCTTGACCCTTGAAAACTTCCTCCACACCAAACTCGAAACAAACTCATTAGAGGGTTAGTGCATAATCAAAATTTCACATGTTCAGAGGTGACACAATCATTCTTAACACTTCTGGACATTGCCCAATGCTACTGGAAGTTAATGGAACAAAGAAATCCATCCCACATAGCAAAAGAGGCAATGCGAAATAAAAGGCAGAATCTGTCAAAACAGAACAGTCCGTAAAGACGAATTTTATTGAGGCACCAGACTTTCTCAAATGAAAATGCTCAAATTGAATGAAAGTTGCGCACATATCTGAGGATCACTCACATAAATTGGCATAATTTTCTGAGTTACCTACAGAGAATTAGGCCCAGATTCGTGACAGACAGAAATCTGTTTCTGCGCAGTAATCCAAATCTAGTATGAACCTTGCTATCAAAGACTTTACTTGGCACAACAATGCAATAAAATAAGATAAGGAGAGGTTGCTACAGTAGTAACAACTTCCAAAACACAAATATAAAACAAAATTACTGTAGTAAAATAAACACATGGGTTATCTCCCAAGAAGTTCTTTCTTTATAGCCATTAAGATGGGCTTAGCAGTTTTAATGATGCACTCGCAAGAAATAGTATTTGAAGCAAAAGAGAGCATCAAGAAGCAAATTCAAAACACATTTAAGTCTAACATGCTTCCTATGCATAGGAATCTTGTAAATAAACAAGTTATGTAGGCATAATGCAACAAGCATAGGAAAACTAGACAAGCTCAACTTCAAGATTTTTAGCATATAGAGAGGTGTTTTAGTAACATGAAAACTTCCACAACCATAATTTCCTCTCTCATAAAGATTTTCAGTAGCATCATGAGCAAACTCAACAACATAACTATCACATAAAGCATTCTTATCATGAGTCTCATGCATAAAATTATTACTCTCCACATAAGCATAATCAATTTTATTAGTAATAGCGGGAGCAAATTCAACAAAGTAGCTATCATTATTATTCTCATCATCAAATATAGGAGGCATATTGTATTCATAATCAAATTTATCCTCCATAACAGGCGGTACTAAAAGACTACTATCATTATAATCATCATAAATAGGAGGCAAAGTATCATCAAAGTAAATTTTCTCCTCCAAGCCCGGGGGACTAAAAAGATCATGCTCATCAAAACCAGCTTCCCCAAGCTTAGAATTTTCCATATCATTAGCAACAATGGTGTTCAAAGTGTTCATACTAACATGTTCCATGGGTTTTTTAATTTTCGAATCAAACCATCCATGTCTTAAATCAGGAAATAGAATAAGAAGCTCATTGTCGTCCATTATGCCTTACTAGTGTAAACAAGAAACAAAAAGATGCAATTGCAGGATCTAAAGGAAATAGCTTCGAGCACAAACACAATGGCGCCAGAAAAGTACTGTTACCTGGAACCGAAGTATGAGTGCCTTTTACCTTTCCTCCCCGGCAGCGGCGCCAGAAAAGTGCTTGATGTCTACGGGTGCTTCTATTCTTGTAGACAGTGTTGGGCCTCCAAGAGCAGAGGTTTGTAGAACAGCAGCAAGTTTCCCTTAAGTGGATCACCCAAGGTTTATCGATCTCAGGGAGGAAGAGGTCAAAGATATCCCTCTCATGCAACCCTGCAACCACAAAGCAAGAAGTCTCTTGTGTCCCCAACACACCTAATAGGTGCACTAGTTCGGCAAAGAGATAGTGAAATACATGTGGTATGAATATATATGAGCAGTAGCAACAGCACCAGAAAAGTGCTTTGCTGTCCAGGACTGGCGTGTGGATGATGGTGGTAATATTGCAGGCAGTAGTAAAACAGTAAACAAGCAGTGATAGCAGTATTTAGGAACAAGGCATAGGGATCATACTTTCACTAGTGGACACTCTCAACATTGATCACATAAATAAATAGATAGATGCTAGACTCTACACCCTCTTGTTGGATGATGAACACCACTAACTGTGTAGGATTACACGAACCCTCAATGCCGGAGTTAACAAGCTCCACAATATTCAATGTTCATATTTAAATAACCTTAGAGTGCATGACAGATCAACATAACCAAACCAAGTACTAACATAGCATGCACACTGTCACCTTCACGCTACGAAAGGAGGCATAGATCACATCAATACCATCATAGCAATAGTTAACTTCATAATCTACGAAAGATCACAATCATAGCCTACGCCAAGTACTACACGATGCACACACTGTCACCATTACACCGTGCAGGAGGAATAAACTACTTTAATAACATCACTAGAGTAGCACACAGATAAATTGTGATACAAAACACATTGCAATCATAAAGAGATATAAATAAGCACTTCACTATGCCATTCATAACAGTGAATAAGTATTCTGTGAAATATAGCCTAAGAGACCCACACGGTGCACACACTGTCACCTTTACACACGTGGGACAAGGAGTCTCCGGAGATCACATAAGTAAAATCCACTTGACTAGCATAATGACATCTAGATTACAAGCATCATCATATGAATCTCAATCATGTAAGGCAGCTCATGAGATTATTGTATTGCAGTACATAGAGAGAGAGATGAACCACATAGCTACCGGTACAGCCCTTAGCCTCGATGGAGAACTACTCCCTCCTCATGGGAGACAGCAGCGGTGATGAAGATGGCGGTGGAGATGGCAGCGGTGTCGATGGAGAAGCCTTCCGGGGGCACTTCCCCATCCCGGCGGCGTGCCGGAACAGAGAGTCCTGTCCCCCAGATCTTGGCTTCGCGATGGCGGCGGCTCTGGAAGGTTTCTCGTACCGTGGCTTTTCCGTATCGAAGATTTTGGTCAGGGACCTTTAAATAGGCGAAGAGGCGGAGTCGGAAGGTCGACGAGGTGGCGACACAGTAGGGGGGCACGGCCCACCCCCTGGTCGCGCCAGCCTACTGTCTGGTGGGCCTGTGGCCCCCCTCTGGCGGCTCTCGGGTGTTCTGGATGCTTCCGGGGATCCTAAGATGCTGGGCGTTGATTTCGTCCGATTCCGAGAATATTTCCTTACTAGGATTTCTGAAACCAAAAATAGCAGAAAACAGCAACTGGCCCTTCGGCATCTCGTCAATAGGTTAGTTCTGGAAAACGCATAAAAACGATATAAAGTGTGCATAAAACATGTAGATATCATCAATAATGTGGCATGGAACATAAGAAATTATCGATATGTCAGAGATGTATCAACCAGCAATGTTTCCCCCATCCATGTGTGAGTAATTCCCCCGCTGTAGGCTGAAGGGGATGGTAGCGATTAGATGAGATTGGTCATGTAATAGCATAAGATTGTTAGGGCATAGTGCCTAGTGTCCATAATTGGTACTTTGATGATATTGTTGCAACTTGTTATGCTTAATTCTTGTCACTAGGGCCCGAGTGCCATGATCTCAGATCTGAACATGTTATTATTTCATCATGATATGCATTGTTTTATGATCTTACCTGCAAGTTGTATACACATGTCGCTGTCCGAAACCAAAGGCCCCGAAGTGACAGAAATCGGGACAACCGGAGGGGATGGTAGTGATGTGAGGATCACATGTGTTCACGGAGTGTTAATGCTTTGCTCCGGTACTCTATTAAAAGGAGTACCTTAATATCCAGTAGATTCCCTAGAGGCCCGGCTGCCACCGGCTGGTAGGACAAAAGATGTTGTGCAAGTTTTTCATTGCGAGTACGTACGACTATATATGGAACACATGCCTATGGATTGCTTTGTACTTGGACACCGTTTTATTATTATCTGCAAATGCCCTGCTTTGATTGTTACATGAGTTTCTCTCATTCATGCAACGCCCGTCATCCATCCCTGTGCCTACAGTATTTTAATAATGTTGTTTACTATAATTACTACTGTTGTCTCTGTTACTCTGCTGCTGTTATTTCACTACTGCTACTGCTATAAAACTGTTACTACTGATAAACTCTTGCGAGCAAGTCTGTTTCCAGGTGCAGCTGAATTGACAACTCCGCTGTTAAGGCTTTCAAGTATTCTTTGTCTCCCCTTGTGTCGAATCAATAAATTGGATTTTACTTCCCGCGAAGACTGCTGCGATCCCCTATACTTGTGGGTTATCAAGAATACACACCTGTAACTCTGTGAAGGAGTTATTAAAAAGGTAGATAGAGCCATAGGAGGTGTTATATGCGGGGTATGTACATGGGCCCGCCATATTCCCGCAAGCTCGGCATCGGGATGGTGAAGGAAACATGGGAGGTACTACTGGTGCGTAGCGCTGAATGTAAGTGGAAGAATTAGGTTGTGTAAAGTGCATAGTTCAGAGCAATGCAAATGTTGACAAGCGAGTGCATAACACTATGTTACAAACTGAACAGTCAAAATTTAGTGTATGATGAATATAAGCATGCTAATTTGGCGTTTCCGAATTCCAAAAAGCATTAGACAGAGCCGGTGATAATATCAGACATAAATCATGGCATGTATATGTGGCTTAAGAAAATATACCCAAACCCTTGGATGGTTACGGCCCGGCTGGTCCTTGGACTTGAGCTTATATAAGCATCCAGAAGGTGGGGCTGGCAGTAACTTGGTGGCAGCCTCTGAAGATGCCTCATCAGCAGCAGTTGCAATCCTTTTGACCAATGAAGGCTTAGCAGTTTCAGTCTGCATATGAAAATTGAATAGCAACAGACATCAGTAGTGATATATAAAATGAATCTATGATACACTGATGCATATAGTGCTGGATGTAAGTGGAAGAATATGGTTGTGTGTGTTTCTGAACTATTGGTAAGCATTAGACAAAGCCGGCAATAAACAGACAAATCAAATCATGTATGAGGATTAAGAAAATATACCTGCTTACTGAAAAGGATACCACCCAGCTGGCCCCTGGCCTTGTGCTTGAGGAGGTTTTTAGAAGATGGTGGCGGCACCATCACCTTCACAGCAGCCACATCAGGATCATTTTTTTCCATTTGAGTAGAGGCACAGAAGCTTCATCCTGCATATGAATAGCAACATAACTCATCATTGATATTTAATAAATCTATGACATAGACTGATGCAAGTAGTGCGGGATGTAAGTTGAAGAATAGGGTTGTGCATAGACAACAGTTGACAACAATGCAAATGATTACAAAAGAAGCCAACGGAACTCAACAGTTTATATACTGGATGAGACAGACTGAAAAGTGAAAAATTAGTGTATGATGATTGTAAGCAAACGTAGCGTTTCTGAACCTTTGCTAAGCATTAGGCAAAGCCAACAGTAATTAAACAGATAATAATAAAATCATGTATGTGGATTAAGAAAATATACAAGATTCATTAAAATGTCACCACCCAGCTGGCCCATGGCCTCGTGCTTGTAGAGGTTTTCGGGTGATGGTGCCGGCACCATCGTCCTCACAGCAGCCTCATCAGCCTCATTTTGCATCCACTTGAGTAAAGGCGCAGCAGTTTCAGCCTGCATAAGAATGGGAACAAATCTCAGCAGTGATATTGAATGACTCTGAGACAGACTGATGCATATAGTGCTGGATGTAAGTGGAAGGGTATGGCTGTGTATGGACAACAGTTCACAACAATGCAAGGGTGTGTTCGGTTCTGAAACAGCGTGGAATGGAATGGAATGGTTCCATTTCAGAGGAATGGAATGGTTACATTTTTTCGGTTGGGAAAAATGGAGAGCAGAACAGATCGAGGTTAAACTAATCATTTGTCTCAAAATTGTAATTAGCAATTGCAAATGACATTTTAATCTCAAAGTCGTAATTAACAGCGCCTAATGGTGCTATTTTAATCTAAAAATCGTAATTAACATCATTTTTGTTGGGTTAGGGGAACTGGAGAGTAGATGAACATTACTCTATGATGATTGTAAGCAAATGAATTTGGTGTTTCTAAACTTTTGGCTTCGAGATCTTATGGGCTTCAACTCTAGCCTACCCCAGCTTGTTTGGGACTGAAAGGCTTGGTTGTTGTTGTAAACTTTTGGCAAGCATTAGAAAAAACCGACAATAAACAGACAAAAATCAAGGCATGTTTTGTGGATTAAGAAAATATACCATATTCATTAAAAGATCACCACCCAGCGGACGCGTGGCCTTGTGCTTGTAGAGGCATTTAGAAGATGGGGGCGGCATCAACATCTTGGCAGCTTTGATCAGCCGCAGTTTTGATCTTCCTTTTGAGTAAAGGCCCTAAAGTTTGAGTCTGCATATGAATAGCAAAACAAAAGGCAGACCTCAGCAGTGATATTGAATTACTGTATGAGATAGACTGATGCATATAGTGGATGCTCTTAGCTTTTTGCACCATGAACACTAGCTATGGACATACAAAAAAAAACTAGTTGACTCAGCTTTGTCTAGATACCTCCATCCCAAAGCTTAAGGCTTATTTATTTTTGAGAAATCAAAACAAGTAAAGTTTGACCAAAATTTTAGAACATTCTATCAACAAATATAATATTGTGTAGATACCGTAGGAAAATATATTTCACAACCTATTTAATGATATTAATTTTGTATTTTGCATGTTAATGATTTTTGGTAAAAGCTTAGTCAAATATGGTATAGTTTGACTTTCTAAAAATAATATAAGCCCTAAGCTTTGGGATGGACGTAGTAGTATCTAGAGCTAAAACACGTCTAGATACATCCGTATCTACAGATAGTTGAGTCAATTAATTTGGATCTGAGGGAGTATCAGATTCAGACTACATCATGGTAAGTTGGTTAAAAAAATTTACCCCTGGGCGGTCCCTGCCCAGCTCGGCAGTGGCATTTCGCTTCTTGTGCTGCAGATCTGGCCATGCTCCTGCAGCAGGTGGGGCGCTATCGTTCCCCATAGCCTCAGCACGGAACCTGGAGGTACCAACCTGATACAGAGAATATAGAGCACGGTGTCACAGAGGCGGCTTTACGCACAAACAGCTGAAGACATGTGCTACTTTAAGCATTTTCCAGAACAGGAACAGATTGAGGATGCAGACAGGCAGAGTGGATAAGCAAACGGAGTACCTGCTTTCCGGGACTGGGGATGCAGCTCCGGCTCAGCCAACTGCCCACATGCGTGGTGGCCTTACGCTCCATTGCCCCCCACCACCACCACCACCGAGGTCTTCCCTTTCCTGTACAAGCTGACAAAAGATACAGTGAGGATCAGCAAAAACTACAAAGGTTGCAAATGTCGACAAATAAAGGAAGAACACCCCAATCCAAGCAAAGGTAGCCCCCGCCCCCCATCCCCATCAATCACTCCCAGCGCGAGGGTGACCAGTAAGACACCCCTTTGCCCATAATAGGAAATAGATGCGCAAGATATCGAGGTGAGGAAAAAAGAACCGATCTCGAGAAAGGAAAGAACACTACTAGGACTACCTAATCCGCTTGGTCTAGATGCAGCTTGCCCCTTCAAGCTGGATGCCTGGACGGTGGAGGCGAAAGGAGGGGATCGAGCTAGCGGCTTGCATCCGTCGGTTGTTGGCACTCGATCGGGAGAGACAAGGGGGCTACATAAAGGGGAGGGGTAACATATTTTCTTACACAGTGAACTTACTGATGTGACTAGTCATTACATGTCTCACTGAAACTGCGGCCCATAGTGTGGCACCCCAAATTCACTTGAACCTGCCCGCGGGACGCATTGGCGCGTCAAGAAAACCCCCGAATTGTAGCGGGGAAATAAAACATTTTACAAAAATTCAAAATTCAAGCACACTTCCACGCGCCAAGCACGCGGGCTGTTCCTTCCTCTTCCTCGGTTCCTCCTCCCCTATCCGAAAAAACCCCAAATCCCAAGCTCAAACAACAAAAAAAAACCAAATTCCCTGGCGGCCATACATGTCCTCGTTAACCCGCTGGAGATCGTTCCCGGATGAGGCGGAGCCCCCGCCCTGAGATCCCGAGTTCGTCCATTCCGTCCACCTCGAGGCACTGCGTGCTGTCTCGCAGCGACGGCTTGAGGGCGCTGCAGAGAAAGTTCCGCCGGAAAGTGCTCATGGCAACCATGCAAGCTCACCGGCGTGCTGTATCCCGAGAGGAACTGGTCAAAGATTTGCTATTCGCAAAAAAAAAGCGGGCCAAGATCTGGTCAAAGCTTCGTCGATGGCTTGCCGCGAGAGGCTTGGAGTCCAGAGTCAATAAACTAGCTGCTCGAGGACTTGGGCGGTTTACACCGATTCATATTAACTGACTCAAGTTTGTTAGTCTAGTTAACAAATGCATCTAGATACATCCATATCTAGACAAAATTGAGTCAATTAATATGAATCAGAGGGGAGTGCCTGAAAGTGTTTCATGCTACCAATTAATGCGCTGGCAGGACTGGCTGTAGAAGTAATTGTGCTACTACTCATACGATGAACTGATTGTGTGGGTGTCAAATTTTGAAACGCGATCATTGATGAACCACAAGTATAGGGGGTGTATCGTAGTATTTTCGATAAGTAAGAATGTCGATCCCAACGAGGAGCGGAAGGTGTTGACAAGCAGTTTCGATGAAGGATTCACTGTAAATGCTCACAGACAAGTATTCAAGGGGTTTTGATGTAGCAGTTGAATAAAGTACGAGTAAGTAAAGTGCGAGAGTAACAATTGCAGCGAGTGGCCCAATCCTTTTTAGCACAAAGGACAAGCCGGTTTGTTTACTTATAATGACCAAACGTTCTTGAGGACACACAGGATTTTAGTCTAGTGCTTTCGCTACATACGGCTAATTAATCTTCATTGTTTTGATAAGTGTTGTGTGGGTGAACCTATGCTAATGTACCGCCCTTCCTAGGACTAATACATACTTGTGATTATACCCCTTGCAAGCATCCGCAACTACAAGAAAGTAATTAAGATAAATCTAACCACAGCCTTAAACTCTGAGATTCTGCTATCCCTCCTGCATCGATATACCAACGGGGGTTTAGGTTTCTGTCACTCCGGCAACCCCGCAATTGGCAAACGAGTACAAGATGCATTCCCCTAGGCCCATAAAGGTGAAGTGTCATGTAGTCGACGTTCACATGACACCACTAGAAGAATAACACCACAACTTAAATATCATAACATTGAATATTACTCAACCATACTTCACTACTAACATTTAGACTTCACCCATGTCCTCAAGAACTAAACGAACTACTCACGAGACATCATATGGAACATGATCAGAGGTGATATGATGATGAATAACAATCTGAACATAAACCTTGGTTCAACGGTTTCACTCAATAGCATCAATAACAAGAAGAAATCAACACCGGGAGAGTTTCCCCTATCAAACAATCAAGATCAAACCCAAATTGTTACAGCGGTGACGATGTGCAGCGGTGGAGACGGCGGTGATGATGATGGAGATGATGATGATGGTGATGGAGATGATGTCCAGCTCGGTGACGGTGACGATGGCGTCGATTTCCCCCTCCGGGAGGGAATTTCCCCGGCGGATCTCAGCCTGCCGGAGAGCTCTTTTCTCTCTGGTGTTCTCCGCCCCGCAGAGGCGACTGTGACTCTTCGCGACTGTTCCCCCGGAGCTTAGGTTTTCGGGACGAAGAAATACGCGAAGGAGAGGAGGCCAGAGGGGGCTGTGGGCCCCCTCCTCACAGGGCGGCGCGGCCAGGGCAGGGCCCGCGCTGGCCCATGAGGTGGGCCCATGGCGGCCCTCCTCGGCTCCCCCTTCTGGCTCCCTTCGTCTTCTGGAAAAATAGGATTTTTCATATAAATTCCGTCAATTGTTGATCTTCCGAAATATTGCATTCTGACGGCACTTTTTCCAGCAGAATCCTGACTCCGGTGCGCGATCCTCCAATAATCATGAAACATGCAAAATAGATGAGATAACATAAGTATCATCTCCAAATATGAAATATATCAATGAATAACAGCAAATTATGATATAAAATAGTGATGCAAATTGGACGTATCAACTCCCCCCAAGCTTAGACTTCGCTTGTCCCCAAGCAAAACTGAACTCGGTAAACAGGACCACATGTTTATGGAGTAAAGAGTCGATAAATAAAATACGGAAAAGAAGCATCATATTCATTCACACAAGACATTCTAGTAGACAACTTCCTCATATAATTCAACTTGAAACAAGTATAAGGTAATCACAAATAAAGGTGCATAAGAAATCATAGTTGGTGATGGCAAACTTCGTTCTTGGTCAGAGAACAATTAACAGGTTATACTTATCTATCGAGCAGCGCTCTCATGTTAAAGTTTATATGGCACGACTTGCATACTCAATCATAATAGTCTCCTCGTAATCATTGATAACTTTCAAAGCTATATTCATTCGGATAAAACTTGTACTAAACAAGTAAGAGTAAAAGACATGATGAAGTAAATCACAATATAGATGGTTTGATCACAACAACTCAAATGCTTGCTTAAGATGGAGGGAAATAGGTTTACTGACTCAACATAAAGTAAAAGACAGGCCCTTCGCAGAGGGAAGCATGGATTAAATCATGTACTAGAGCTTTTTCAGTTTTGAAATCATATAAAGAGAATAAAAGTAACATTTTGAGAGGTGTTTGTTGTTGTCAACGAATGGTAGTGGGCACTCTAACCCCCTTGCCAGACAAACTCTCGAAGAGCGGCTCCCATTAAGTTTTATTTCTGGTTGGCACTCCTTCCAACCTTTGCTTTCACAAACCATGGCTAACCGAATCCTCGGGTGCCTGCCAACAATCTCATACCATGAAGGAGTGCCTTTTTATTTTAGTTTTATTTAGATGACACTCCTCCCCACCTTTGCTTTCTCAAGCCATGGCTAACCGAATCCTCGGGTGCCGTCCAACAATCACATACCATGGAGGAGTGTCTATTTTTGTAACATTATGATGGTTAATTAACTCGGGACTGGGAATCCCATTGCTAGCTCTTTTTGCAAAATTATTGGATAAGCGGATGAAGCCACTAGTCCATTGGTGAAAGTTGCCCAACAAGATTGAAAGATAAAACACCACATACGTCCTCATGAGCTATAAAACATTGACACAAATAAGAGATAGTAAATTTTGAATTGTTTAAAGGTAGCACACGAAGTATTTACTTGGAATGGCAGGAAATACCATGTAGTAGGTAGTTATGGTGGACACAAATGGCATAGGTTCGGGTTAAGGTTTGGATGCACGAGAAGCATTCCCTCTCAGTACAGGTTTTTGGCTAGCAAGGTTAATTAGCAAGCACAAGAGTTGAGGGAAACAAACAAATAAACATGTGATAGAAACAATCATGCATCTTCCTTGTAAGCACAAACAATTTTAACTTCAGAATAATAAGCTATGAGCTAACAAGAAAGGAAGACAATGAAACAACTACATGTATTTCTCTTTTCTACTTAAACCTCAAAGTGTTGTTGCTATTGACCAATGCTAAGTTTGCCAAAACCAAATAGATTAACTCTATGCTCCCAAAGTGGTACCAATACTAATAACAAGATCAATCATATAATAGGGATTGCAAACTAAAATAAGATGTGCAATATGTAAATGATAAGACTTCTCATTAATATTCCATAACGATAACTCACACCAAGGGATACATAGACAACCAACTAAAGGAGAGATACTTCCACACTGCAACCCATCTTATATGATAACTTCCCTACTCATGATATGACACTACTTGATAGTAAAAAGTAAAAGGGTAGTGATGATGTGATACCGCGGCACTCCCCCAAGCTTGGAACAAACCAAGGGGATGCCAATACCGATGATGAGTTACTCCTTCGGTGATGGTGGTGATGAATTCCCATCATCAGACTTCCAAGGAAGAGGCTCTCCATCAACAAACGACATCTTGGTCTCGGGGATCCTGAAACTAGCAGCATAGCTTATGTGTTTAAACCTATTTTCATACTCACAGTTCTGATTCTGAACGTCATAGAGTTGAGCTTGGAGTTTGTTGGTGGTGTCGTGAAGCGAGAGGATGTCGTCCCACAGCTTTGCAGTCTCCTTCTTGTGTGCATCAATAAGTTCAGACACAATCTTGTGGAAGATGTCCACTTCACGCTCAGCCATCTTCTTGTAGTTGAAGACCTCCTGTTCTAGCTTCTCCATCCTGTCTTCCAAGCTTCCTTCTCCTTTAGGACCCTGGACATCCTTGATCTGCAACTCTCCATCAACGAGCAGCAACTCCTTGGGGTGCATCTTCAGCTTGTTCATGTACAAGTTGACGAAGTCCTCGCAGAAGTTGTCCTTCGGAGTTTCCGACGAAGACATGATGGCTCTAGATCTGAAGCAGATCCTGGCAGAAAACAGCTCGAAACAAAACACGTCAAGAAGACGATATACGGACCTCCAGGGGTCCGGGGGATTATATAGCAGGAATTTTCACGACAAAAGGAAAGTACCAGGTCGAACCAGAGTCGGAGAGGGGCGACGAGGTGGCCAGCTCATAGGGCGGCGCGGCCAGGCTGGGGCCCGCGCCGGCCTATGGGGGCACGCCCTCGTGCGTCTCCTCCACTCCGTTTCGATCTCGTAATTTTTCATATTTTCCAAAAATAGCAAAAATATTGTTCGGAAAGTAAGTCGCGAACTTTTTATTACCTGTACTGTTACCTATTCAAAGTCGAGTTCTGGTGGACTGTCAATTTGACCTTTGATGAAAGCCTCCGGTGTTTCCACTCGAATAACATCAACATCAACATAATAAGAATCACCTGAGATATAATGCTTGAGTCTTTGTCCATTCACCACTTGTGTGGCATTGCCTTGGAGAGAGCTAATTTTAATTGCTCCTGAACGATACACCTCCTCAACAACATATGGTCCTTCCCATTTTGAGAGTAATTTCCACCAAAGAATGCGAGACGAGACCGATACAATAGGACTTTATCCCCAATATTAAATTCTCTTTTGATAATTCTTCTATCATGCCATTTCTTAACTTTCTCTTTAAAGAGTTTAGCATTTTCATAAGCTTCACTTCTCCATTCATCTAGAGAACTCAATTGTAGCAATCTGTTCTTACCGGCTAGTTTAGGATATTTATTTAATTCTCTTACAGCCCAATAAGCTTTGTGCTCTAGTTCTAAAGGTAAATGACAAGCTTTTCCACAAACCATTTTATAAGGTGACATACCCATGGGATTTTTATAAGCAGTTCTATAAGCCCATAAAGCTTCCTTCAATTTACTAGCCCAATTCTTTCTAGTTTTATTAACAGTCTTTTGCAAGATAGCTTTAATCTCTCTATTTGATAATTCTACTTGCCCACTAGTTTGAGGATGATAAGCAGAAGCAATTCTATGATTAATACCATATTTAGCAAGAGTTTTTCTAAAACCACCATGAATAAAATGAGAACCTCCATCAGTTATAATATATCTAGGAACTCCAAATCGAGGAAAAATAATATCTAAAAGAATTTTTAAAGAGGTCTCACCATCAGCACTTTTTGTGGGTATGGCTTCCACCCATTTAGTAACATAATCAACAGTGACAAGTATATGAGTGTTACCTTCTGAAGAGGGAAAAGGTCCCATGAAGTCAAATCCCCAACAATCAAACGGTTCAATAACAAGAGTATAATTCATAGGCATTTCATTGCGTCTGGAGATATTACCAACCCTTTGATATTCATCACAAGATAAAATAAACTTCCTTGCATCTTTGAAGAGAGTTGGCCAATAAAAACCTGATTGTAGAACCTTTTGTGCGGTTCTATCTCCGGCGTGATGTCCTCCATAAGCACTACCATGACATTTACTCAACATCTCTTGCTGTTCATATTCGGGGACACATCTTCGTAGAATACCATCCAATCCTTCTTTATATAAGTGTGGGTCATCCCAGAAATAATGCCTCAAGTCATAAAAGAATTTCCTCCTTTGCTGGGCTGAAAAGGTTGGAGGCAAGTACTTGGAAACAATAAAGTTAGCATAATCAGCATACCAAGGACTGTCTCGCGAGCTCACCTTTATTACAGACAATTGTTCATTTGGAAAACTATCATTAACATGAACAGGATCATAAGCAATATTTTCCAATCTAGACAAATTATCAGCAACAGGATTATCAGCACCTTTCCTATCTACAATATGTAAATCAAATTCTTGCAACAGAAGTACCCATCTAATAAGCCTTGGCTTAGCATCTTTCTTTTGCATTAGGTATCTAATTGCAGCATGATCAGTATGAATTGTAACTTTTGAATCTACAATATAGGATCTAAACTTATCACAAGCAAAGACTACAGCTAGCAATTCTTTCTCAGTTGTAGCATAATTTCTTTGAGCAGCATCAAGAGTTTTACTAGCATAATGAATAACATTCAATTTTTTATCTACTCGCTATCCAAGAACAGCGCCTACAGCAAAATCACTAGCATCACACATAATTTCAAAAGGTA
Organism: Lolium perenne; assembly: GCF_019359855.2. Classification (NCBI taxonomy): domain Eukaryota; kingdom Viridiplantae; phylum Streptophyta; class Magnoliopsida; order Poales; family Poaceae; genus Lolium; species Lolium perenne. The sequence goes on along the minus strand of NC_067245.2, from coordinate 90,171,050 downwards.
AGTTCCAATCAGGCGGTTCAACTATAGGAGCAGTTGTTAAGGCTTTCTTTAGAGTTTCAAAAGCTTCCTTACAATCATCATCAAAAACAAAAGGTACATCTTTTTGAAGAAGATTAGTAAGAGGCTTTGAAATCTTGGAGAAGTCTTTAATAAATCTCCTATAAAACCCAGCGTGACCAAGAAAACTACGAATACCTTTAACATCCCTAGGATAGGGCATCTTCTCAATTGCTTCAACTTTAGCTCTATCAACTTCAATACCTCTCTCGGAAATTTTATGTCCCAATACAATTCCTTCATTAACCATAAAGTGGCATTCTCCCAATTAAGAACAAGGTTAGTTTCTTCACATCTCTGCAAAACTTTATCAAGGTTCCGCAAGTAATTATCAAAAGAGTTCCCATAGACGGAAAAATCGTCCATGAATACCTCTACAATACTCTCGCAAAAGCCATGAAAAATAGCAGACATGCATCTTTGAAAAGTAGCAGGAGCATTACATAAACCAAAAGGCATACGTCTATAAGCATAAGTTCCATAGGGACAAGTGAAAGTGGTTTTCTCTTGATCCTTAGTTTTAACAGCAATTTGTGAAAACCCAGAATAACCATCAAGAAAGAAAAAATGAGTATTTTTGGATAACCTTTCTAACATTTGATCAATAAAAGGCAAAGGGTAATGATCTTTCTTAGTAACCTTATTAACTTTTCGATAATCAATGCACATTCTATACCCTACAACTGCTCTTTGAGGTATGAGCTCATCATTATCATTAGGCACAACAGTCATTCCTCCTTTCTTAGGAACACAATGCACAGGACTAACCCATCTACTATCAGCAATAGGATATATAATACCAGCTTCAAGAAGTCTTAATACCTCATTTCTTACCACATCCTTCATCTTAGGAATTAGACGACGCTGGTGTTCAACAACAGGCTTTGCATCATCTTCCATATTAATGGCATGTTGGGAAATAGAGGGAGAAATCCCCTTCAAGTCATCAAGAGTGTAGCCAATAGCTCCTCGGTGTTTCTTCAATATTTCCAATAACATTTCTTCTTCAAACTCTGTAAGCTTAGAACTAATAATAATAGGATATATTTTCTTATCATCAATATGAGCATATTTAAGATTATCAGGCAATGGTTTTAAATCAAAGACAGGATCTTCCTTTGGTGGTGGTGTTGTACCCAGATCTTGGCGCTTTTTCCAGCAGAATCCTGACTCCGGTGCACGATCCTCCAATAATCATGAAACATGCAAAATAGATGAGATAACATAAGTATCATCTCCGAATATGAAATATATCAATGAATAACAGCAAATTATAAAATAGTGATGCAAATTGGACGTATCAATCATCCACCGAATGCTTAATTATAGTTCTAGCGCCAAAGGGGTACAAATCATAACAAAGATAGTACATACTACAGCACCAGAACATAAGAGTACGAATCATAAAGTAGGTCAACATTTTGCATCAGGGCTGGGTGGTCCTGAAACTACCGGGACGCCCCTGATGATCTCCGGGCGTGCATCCACTTCAACGCAAAGCTGTGTACTTGGTCCACGGCCTCCTTCTGTAGGCTGGATAATCTCAGGTGCAGGACCTTCGTCTATGAAAGGCTCGTCATCAGTACCATCCACAGGTGCATCAGGGCTGGGTGGTCTTGAGACTACCAGGACGCCCCTGATGATCTCTGGGCATGCATCCACTTCAACGCAAAGCTGTGTACTCGGTCCACGGCCTCCTTCTGTTGGCTGGATAATCTCAGGTGCAGGACCTTCGTCTATGAAAGGCTTGTCATCAGTACCATCCACAGGTGCATCAAACTGAGATTCATCTTCAAATCTCCCATCAAACTGAGAGACCTCTTCAACTCTATGCTTCTGCAATTAGTACATCAACAGATTAGACAAACATCTAAGGGATGCAACCTGAACAAATGCCATTTTACATATTTACCTTCTCATCTGGCACAGCACATGTCCCAGAGCTGAAACCCGTTTCCTGAAGCAAGCGCTTTTTCTCTCCTTCCCGTCCATCCATCTGTAACAAGTTAAATTTGAGTACAGAACCTTGCACAGCAATGCAAACTATTGATCGAAACAGCGGCAGCATCAATATAAATAATTAACTACATATGCCAGCACACATACAGTGTGAGCAAGATCTGCTTCTCCCGCTGAAGGATCATTATATGGTTCACCATGATAAACCCACCTAACATATGTGCGGTCCATCCCAAAAATGTGTAAATGATCTTCCACTACATGGTGAGGCCTCTTCTCACCATTCATACATGTGCAGCGCGGGCAATACACGTCCAGGTTGTGACCTTCATGAGCTCTAATAAACCCCATAAAGGGTTGAACACCATTTATATATGAAGGGGAACATAAGTGTTCATGCAGTATCCAAGTTCTGTCCATCTGTTTAATTATGAGATACAATGGTTGGTGATTAATTTAAGGCGAAGTAGGAAATGTATATCCATCGAGTACAAAACTATACTAGTACATGATTATGCATTTCAGCAATAATGTCGAGTACAAAACAAAAATTGCACATCGACATTTTAGCAAACAGATCGTGTACAAAACTCTGCCATGGCATTTCAGCAAATTAACGGATCGAGTGCAGAACTGACTATATATGCCCACGCAAATGAACAAATTGATCGAGGACAAATCGAGCAGAAAACTATAAAGTGCCAATTAGTTCGAGCATACTGACGATTTTTTTAAGCAGCATCAAGAAAATATAAATTGTTAGGCCGTCTTGCCCGATGCATGATTGAGCTAGAGATAGCAGCCCTACCGTGGATCAACTTGACCGCCGGTGCGTCTCGAGAAGAACGACGGGGAGGGGAAGCTTCTTCTTCGCACGGACGGGACAAGGAGGGGAAGCTCTTCGCACGGACGGGGATAAGTTGTGTAGCGGTGGGTGGGGGGTCATGCGGCCGGGCCGCCCGGTAGGTGGTGTTTAATGGAGTTGCGTGTGTAATTTGCCGTGCACAAGGTTGAGGAATAGGCGGTTCCCTTTGTCGCGCGCACAATTCAAACTATCCCGCCCATGTAGTTTAAATTCGCCCTATTTTCATAAAATCGACATAAAGTCATGTGAGTGGGTGGAAATTAGCAAAGTTGCTTGAAAAATAGTAAAACTCTGGAATTATCCTTTAAATATGCTCTACTTCGTGTGAAAATCGGGGTGTGGAGGCATGTTGAGCTGTTTTATTTTTACTTTCTTCATTAAAATTCCCATTTTATGCACTTTGGATGGAAAGAAATCATTTGTACATAAATTTTGACAACGCCATTTGCAAACATTAATTGTTTTACATGCCAAGATGCACCCATCCACCAAATATGGGGCAAAAGTTTATCACAATCTAGATATATATGTATAATTAGTGAGGGACAGCTTTTGATTTTGTGCAATTTCCACTAATTAGCTAGAGAGAAGGGGTCAATTAATTAGGCCATGTTAGGGGCTATGTGTTTTAGATTAGGGTTGTGTGGATTCAAATACAACTTATTTATTTGTGTTATCAGTACTTATATATATAATTAATTGAATTATCAGTACTTATTATATAATTAATGAATCCCAATAATGTCTATATATATATATATATGATCGATATAGGCCATATATATTAATTGGGGTTATATAATCTAGGGTTTACTAGCTATATATAGCAAGGTTTTATTAGATTGGGTTATTAATTATCTTAGGGTTATGTGTTTTAACGAGGGTTTGATTATCTAATTAAGGTTAGTTTTCTATATATATACGATTTAGGGTTTAGGGTTAATGGCACATATATTTAATTAGAGGACCGCGAGGACCCCTGGCCTGCTTGATGCGCAATTAAGGGTCGTCGTTGGCCTATAGCTAGCTATATAGGGTTTTATGGTTTATTTAGAGGGTTTATGTGTTAGGGTTAATTATAAATTATTGTGAATTAAATTACAACTTTTTTATTAGTGTGCTACACAATTAATCAAAACTCTAGCTAGATCGATCGAGTGTGCACAGACATGCACTATTAGAGGCACCCGCCTTTGCGCGTAAAGTGCAAGCATAATGTGTGTCGTTGCGCTGGCCACACCAATCGATAAAGAGAGAGATAGAGATGAGAGATTATTGAAATCGCCAAGAATGTTCAAATATATATATATATATATGCATGCATGGTAGGCCATGCATGCATGCACACTAATTATATATATATTGTGAGGCAACTTAATCAAATGTGCGTGTCGTGGTATCGTCACGGCATATGCCATAGGGTGGCTAATCGAAGGTGGTTCCTGAGAGATCTCACGGCGGTATCCGGATGCGGGTATGGGGACGAGCGACACGGCGACGTACCCAGGTTCGAGGCCCTCCGATGGAGGTAACACCTCTACTCCTGCTATGAGTGTATATGATGATCACACAATACAATGGTGCTCCTAGAGCTGTGTCCGGCTGCTCCTGGGAGGCTAAGGAAGACGATGGTCTCTCTCACAGGGCAGCGCTAAGGGTGGAATGAAGTGGGAATGATCGATCCCCTGCACGAGAGGGGGTAGTGCGGCTTATATAGGCACCGGCACTTTACATATAAGACCCTATAGTCTACTGGCCGGCTTGGCCGGCTTCGGCTTCCGCTCCTTCCCGAGGCAGTGACGTCAGGAGCCGTTGAGGCCTCATGGCCTGTCCCATCCGGCTGCCAAGGTCAGCGGTATGGAGAGGAGGTGTCCCTGTCGCCGTCAGCCACTGTAGTCAGTACGGATCGACGTAGACCATGATGGCCTGTCCGGCGCGTGGCACTGTTGCTCCACAGTGCCCCGCGCTTTACGGAAGACGAAGTCAGCGTGGACTTTGGGAACCCGGATCACCAACCCGGTTCCTTCTAGTGCAAGACTTGCCAGCCTCGAGTCGGTCTGAGGTACAAACCCCTAGTCGGATATGGCTTGTAGAAGTCGGCCCAGCTACAGCATTGGCGGCCGTAGCCAGGCCGACTAGGACCTAGAGCCAGCCGGCTTCCGGACCAGCCGGCCACGGCGCCAGCCGGCTGCTCCTCAGCCGGCCTTTGCCACGAGCCGGCCAGTGGCCAGCCGGCTGCTCCGCGTCCATTTCCCTACCCGGGGTCTTCCCCCCGACATTAGCCCCCGAAGCTGGCAAGGTCCTGTGTTTAGAAGGACCTAGGCAGGTTTTCCTGGCTTCTCGAATATACTTGACGGCACTTGGAGGGGCCGACTGAGAATTTCCATTCAGCCGGCTGTGCCCTCATCCGGCTCGTTTCGGCCGGCTGCTTCTAGCCGGCCACTATTTACACTTATGCAGCTTTTGCTTTCTCGCAAGTTCTGGTGGTGTCTCCGCCTTGTTGGATGACTTTTGGTCCGAGTTGAACTTATTGTCCGGCTCCGGCTTGCGGCGCGCTGGAGCCTCCGCCTCCTCGAGTCCTGCACCCGACTTGACCGGTCTGACGCCTGGGCTCTGCCGCCGGTTCGTCTGGTCACATCAATGTCCCTTCCGGATCCGGTGCGGTCGTGGGTGACGTGGTGTGGCGGTTTCTGGTAACGGCAACGGTCGTGGGGGGAGTTAACGCGCAGAAGATCCGGGCGACGTGGCCACGATCGCCACTTGGAGGCTAACCGTCCGCCGCGGTCGGCTATAAATGCCGCGGGGGAGGGTATCGAGGCGGCCACTGCCTCACTTCATCTTCCTCGTGCTCCCGCTCCTCTTCGCTCTCTTCTTCGCGCTCGAGCCCGTTGCTGCTCCGGCGAACGTCTTCCACTGGCGAACTCCGGCAAGCATATCTCCGCCGATCCGCCGCCGCTACTCCGACGAGCCGGCGCCACGGGGCCCCGCGTTTCAACCTAGCGTCCTCCGCCGCCGTCGTCGCCGCCGCCGTCGCAAGGTTCCTCCTCGCCTTTCCGCCTTTCGTGGTCTTCCTCTTCTTCTTCCTCGACGATGGCCTCCGCCAGCGGATCATGGAGGGGCTCGTACATGAAGGAGGACGACATCGAGCGACTGGTGCGCCTCCGCCGGATCCCGTCATCGGTGGTCACGCGGTCGCCCGGCGAGGAGACGGAGCCTGAGCCGGAGCCCGGTGAGCGCGTCGTCTTCGGCGCGCATCTCGATCGCGGGCTGGGCCTGCCGGCCTCCACCTTCTTCCACCAGTTCCTCGACAACTTTGGCCTGCAGCCGCACCACCTGCCGGCCAACGCCTGCATCCTCCTCAGCTGCTACGTGGCCTTCATGGAGGCCTACGCCGGCTTGTGGCCGGATATCGATTTCTGGAGCCGGCTGTTCTACCTCAAGGCGCAAACCACTGAGGGCCGCCTGCGGGCCTGCGGCGCCGCCTCGATCTACACCCGGCCGGGTACGCCCTTCCCCAAAATCCCCACCGTTTACTCGGTGAAGAATTGGCAGATGTCGTTCTTCTACGTGCGCAACGAGGGCCAGCTCGTCGACCGGATCAACTTGCCGGAGTTCAACCCGGCTCCTCCAGTCGGCCGGATTAACTGGAGCTACAACGCCCGCACGGCGGACCCGGACGCTGAAGTGAATCAGCTCTGGGACTTCCTGGGGGCAGCCGTCGGGAACGGGCTGACCGCCGAAGACCTCCTCTGCACCATCGCCGAGCACCGGGTGCTGCCGCTCCAAATGCGCACCCACAAAATCGGGCACATGTCCGGCCGGTTCGACCCGAACCGGACGTCCAAGGCGCTGCTCTCCAAGGCCCAGGTGGACCACCGGGTGAATAACATCACCAAGGCGAACATGCCGGACGAATGGAACTATGGGCTGGCGCCCCGCGACAGGGACCACCCACCCGAGCTGGTAAGCTTTGTGTTTTCACCGGCTTCCGGCTTGCGGCTGCGAGGCCGACTTCCTTTTCCTTCTGCCGACTTCCGACTTGTTGTTTGCTCATGTTTTCTGTCTTTTCTAGCTCTTCGACCGCCAAAACGTCGAGGATGGCGACCCGGCGACGAGGAGATGGACGCCGGATCACGCCGATCCGGCTGACCAAGCCGGCGACCAGGCTGGCGACGACGACCTGCTGCAGGCGCCTGACCTAGGCGGCCAGGGGGAGCACAATCCGCCCCTTCACCTGAGCAGCAGGAGGACGAGGAGCCGGCGACGTCTGCCACGGGGCCAATCCCCGCCGTGCCCCTGCGCGCGAGGCCGCCAAGCACCACGGCGACTTCGGCACCCAAGGGGAAGAAGCGGGCCAGCGAACCCCGCTCTACTGCCGCCTTGGAGGCGAAGGCGAAGAAGCTCCGCCGGCAGCAGCCGAAGAAGGTTCCGGAGCAGGCCGGGTGAGCTCTCTTTTTCTTTTGTTTGATTCCTTTTCTTTCCTTACTCTCTATGCTTATCTTCTCCTTGTTTGCCCGGCTAGGGCCCCCATCAAGTTTTCCCAGGGCGGCGGCTCCCGGCAGACTCCGCGCGTCGTGTCGCCGCCTCCGCGCCAAAGGAGGGAGCCGACGCCGCAGCCTCCATCGCGCGCACCTACGCCGCCACCGCCTGCGGGTACTCCGCCTCCCGCAGGGGCGCCTTCCTTCGCCGTGCCGCTGGCCTCAGCGCCGGATCGCGGCACGCGGGCCGAGCCGACGCGCCAGCCGACGCTGGACAACATGTTCCCGCGCCGGACTCGTCTTCTGGACCCAGCTGCTGGGGCCGGCTGGGGCATGCCGCCTTTGACCGGAGCCGGAGCCGGCAGGGCTGCACCGCCCGCGACCGGAGCCGGAGCCAGGCCAAGCGTGGTGGTGCTGGATGAGAGCCCGGAGGGGGCACCTCAGGCGCCGGAGACGGCTGCGCCGACTGGGCCATCTGCTTTGCCCGGAGCGCCGCCACCGCCGGAGCCGACGACGGAGGAGCCGGCCAGGCAGGGGCCGGCAAGGGATGAGCCGGCGCACACGGAGGGCGCCGACTCGCGCGCGCTGGTGAGGACGGGAGCCCCATTGGCGCCGCAGCAGGGCCTGCACGTGGCCAAGGGCGCTCTGCTTCTGCATGTGCCGTCCACCTCCGACTCCAGCCTTGGCTCGGCTGGCACTATGGAGCAGGCGTGGCTCCGCGCCGACTCCTATGAGGTGACCAACCGGGAGGGGAACCCCGGCCAAGCATCGGTGGAGATGTTCTTCTCCAGCCTGCAGGCCAACCTCAAGGCCAGGGCTGCCGAGGCCGTGGCCAACATCGCCAAGGTGGAGGAGGCCAGCAAGGTAAGCGCTTCATCTGTTTTTCAATTTGGTTATCATCCTGGTAGCCCTCCGAGGCATGGGCCGGCTGCTCGGAGCCGGTCCGGGTTTCGCCTAGTTGACTGATTTTTCTTTTTTCCTTAGGCTGTGGCGGATCGGCGCACCAACTTATACAACCGCGCCGTGACCCACTACCACAAGGCCAAGCTGGACCGGGCCGACTTGGCTCGCGAGCTGGAGGCCGTCAAGGGTAAGATCTTTCTCTTTCCGACTCGATGTCTTCTTTTCTTTTTAGTCTTGGTTGGCTGACGTTTCTTTCCGGTTGCCTTGCAGCTGAAGCCGCCAAGGTGCCGCGGCTGGAGGCGGATCTCCGGGCTGCTCGCGCCCAGTGCGCCGAGAGCGAGGAGGTGGGCCGATCTGCGGCCGCCAAGCTCAAGGTGGCTGAGCTGGAGCTGACGCGGCTGCGCCGGCTTGAGGAGAACCACCTCAAAGAGCTTGCCCTCCTCAGGACGACCGAGAAGGCGAAGGTGGAGGATCTGAGCCGGCGGTTGACCGAGGTGGAGAGGCAGCGGCTTGCGCTTCAGGAGGAGGTCACCGCCAAGACCACGGAGCTGTCGGCCACTGCCAAGCGCTGGGTCGACAAGATTGGCGCGCTCGACCGCGGTCTGGCAGATGAGTGCATTTCTTTGTTCCTTTCCCTTTGCCGGCTTTCGGCTGTCGGCTGCCGGCTTTCGTTGGCAGCCGGCGGCAGAAACTCTGATTTCTTCGCTATCTCCATCTTTGGGCTGGGGGCAGTCGGTTCGTGCCGGCTGCCGCCAGGCTTTTCCTTTTGTCTTAGGACTTCAAAAATTTGCATTTTTCAGCTTATTTCGGCTTCGATGGTTTCTGACTTGCCTCTTCTTGCAGCGGCCTTCCCGGAAACGCAGGATGCGGCATTGGCAGCCGTTGTCATTGCGCGCGAGGCCAGGAGGCGGGCGACTGGCGAGGGCAGCTCAGAGTACTTCACCATGGAGGATCATATGGCATCCATGGCTGCCCGCGTCGAGCCCATCACCAAGCTCGGCTGGGAGCTCCGGAAGGCGGCTGAGGAGCTGGTCCCGATGCTGTGGCCCGCGGAGGCGGTGCCGCAAGATATCTCTAACCTCGTCTCCTTGATGGAGCGGGCGCCGGATCGCTTCCTCGACTGGAAGGAGTCTGCCACGCGCGTTGGTGCCGACATGGCGCTGTCCTTTGTCCTCTCCTGGTACAACGAGGTGGACCTAGGGCAGCTCGAGTACCGGCGAGCCGGCGTGGAGGACAAGCTTCCAGCCGAACACAAGACCGCCCAGCTTGCCCGAGCCAGCGCCATCGCCGACTTCATCGACAAGGGCCTCTTTGTCGCGGACCCGAACCCTCAGTCTGACGGTGAATACGAGACCGAGGATGAGGAGGCGGAAGACGCGCCCGAAGACGACCCGGCAGCCAGCTCCGTTGACGCTCCTCCGGCTGGTCCTTCTCCAGCCGCTTTTGCCAAGACAATTTATTAAATCCCCGGGATGCCGGGTGCACATGTATGAATATTATCATCCTTTTATTATGTCACACTTTTAATGTGTTTGTTAATCATTTATGTGCCGAGTTGCTTTCTTTCGACTTGTTCGCTTTTTCCCATCCGCTCCACTCTTTGGCTGTGCTCTTGCCGGTCGTACGTCCGACTTGCGATCCGTCGTCAGATCAAGAGCGGGCCGCTGGGTGAGGCCGACAGTATTTCAGTCGAACGAGCTGAATTCGGCACATCGGCACTTTTTATGAAAAGTTGCAAGTCAACTCGCTTTTACTCTTTCCTTTAGTCGCCTTTCGCGTGCCGGCTCCCTAGGCCTTACTCCCGCCAGCCGGACAGCCGGGTTGCGGTCTGTAGCTGGATCGGAAGCCGGCTGTCGGAAACCGGATCACGTTACTGAGCCGACCGCGTGAGAGGGTTCAAGCCAATTGGCGAAACAAAGTAGAGTACGCGAAAAACTTGCCGGGAACGGCGCTCTTGGCACGTGCTTTTTCATAGCTTACAAAAGGGATACAAGGGATACATACGTTCCTGCTCTCATGTGTAAAATGGGCGGAGTAAGTTGACATTCCAGGGACGTTTAGTCTCCTCGTCAGCCTTGTCCGGCTTGTTTTTCTTAGCCTCTTGGGCATCTATGAGATAGTAGGAATCATTGCCTACTGCCTTGCTCACGATGAAGGGACCCTCCCATGGGGATGACAGTTTATGCTATCCGGCTGTCCGCTGGATCAGCCGGAGCACTAGGTCTCCTTCTCGGAATGCTAAGGGCTGGACCTTCCGGCTGTGATAGCGTCGGAGGCTTTGCTGGTAGATGGTAGATCTGGACGCAGCCAGCAGCCGGGCCTCTTCGACCAGGTCGACTCCATCTTCGCGAGCTTCTTTGGCTTCGGCTTCAGTGTACAGCTTGATCCTTGGCGCGTCGTGCTCGATATCAGTCGGCAAGACGGCTTCGGCCCCGTACACGAGGAAGAATGGTGTGAAGCCGACTGAGCGGTTTGTCGTTGTGCGCAGGCTCCACAGCACATTGGGCAACTCTTCAATCCAGCAGCCGGCTGCTCGCTCGAGCGGCTCCACCAGCCGGGGCCGGATGCCGGCTAGGACCAAGCCGTTAGCCTTCTCCACTTGTCCGTTGGACTCTGGATGCGCCACAGAGGCTAGGGCCATCCGGATCCCCATTTCCCCGCAATAGCGGGAGAAGATGCCTTGGGAGAAGTTGCTGCCGTTGTCGGTGATGATGCTGTGGGGGTAGCCGAATCTCACAATGATTTCCTTGAGGAATGTGACGGCTGTGGAGCCGTCCAGCTTCTTGATTGGCTTGGCTTCGATCCACTTGGTGAATTTGTCAATCATCACCAAGAGATGTGTCATGCCGCCTCGCGCTGTTTTGAACGGACCCACCATATCCAAGCCCCATACGGCAAACGGCCATGCGATGGGGATGGTTTTCAAGGCGGAAGCCAGCTGGTGTCTCTTCTTTGCGAAGCGCTGACAGCCGTTGCACTTCTTCACCAACTCCTCTGCGTTTCTGAGCGCAGTCGGCCAGTAAAAACCATGCCGGAAGGCCTTGGCCACTATGGCTTTGGATGAGGCGTGATGTCCGCACTCTCCTTGATGGATTTCCCGTAGGAGTTCAATCCCTTCAGCCGGCTCGATGCACCGCTGGAACACCCCACTTACGCTGCGTTTGTACAGCTGGTGGTTGATGATTGTATAGGCCTTGGCCCTTCTCTCAATCTGCCTGGCCTGGACTCTATCATCAGGCAGCACACCGTCGGTGAGGTAGGAGAGGAATTCTTGTGCCCATGAAGGTACGCATCTTATCTCGAATACGCTGACCAACAGGGCCTCCTGCGTGGGAGCTTCCGGATTCGACTGCATGGTCGCCGGGTTCGGCTTGCTAGCCGGCGGGTTCGGCTTGCTAGCCCCCGAGTTTGGCGATGAAGCCCCCGGGTTGGACTGAGGAGTCCCTGGGTTCGGCGTGGTAGCCGGCGGGTTTGGCTTTGAAGCCCCCGACTTGGGCGATGAAGCCCCCGGGTTCGGCTGAGCAGCCCCCGGGTCAGCCGGCACGAATATTGAATCCGAGTCCGGTGACGGTATGATGGACGGCTTCTTGAGAACCGCCAAGGCGATGCCCGGCGGAATGGCTTGCCGGGTTGAGCCAATCTTGGACAAGGCGTCAGCCGCCTCGTTGTTTGCTCGTGGCACATGGTGGAATTCGCAGCCGTCGAAGAAGCCGGATAGCTGCTGGACATGGAAGCGGTATGAGGCCATGTTGGCGTCCTTCGCGTCCCAGTCGCCAGATGCTTGCTGTATGACCAAGTCGGAGTCGCCGAAGCAGAGTATGCGACGCATGCCAATCTCCTTGGCCAGCTTCAGCCCATGAATGAGCGCTTCATACTCCGCCACATTGTTGGATGCGGCGAAGTGGATCTGCAGGACGTAGTCCAGGCGGTCTCCCTTGGGAGAGGTGAGGACAATGCCGGCTCCCAAGCCGTTGCGCATCTTCGAGCCGTCAAAGTGCATCTTCCAATGTGTGGAATCCGGCACAGGCGGCAGGTACTGCATCTCGGCCCAGTCGACGAAGAAGTCCGCGAGGATCTGCGACTTGATGGCTGTGCGTGGCTCGTAGAGGATGGTGTGGGCGGCTAGCTCCAGGGCCCATTTGGCAACCCGGCCGTTGGCGTCCTTACTGCCGATGATTTCTGCCAAGGGCGCTGTGGCAACCACCTTGATGGGGTGCTCTTGGAAGTAGTGCTTGAGCTTCTTGGCCGCCATGTAGACGCCATAGGTGACCTTCTGGTAGTGGGGGTAGTTCTGTTTCGACTGAGAGAGCACTTCGCTAAGGTAGTAGACTGGGCGCTGAACCAGCTGCTCCCTGCCGGCTTCTTGGCGCTCCACCACCAGGACAGCGCTAACCACTCGGTTGGTGGCTGCGATGTACAACAGCATCGGCTCCATTGAAGCCGGCGTTGCAAGGATTGGCGCGGTTGAGAGCACGCGTTTCAAGTCACGGAAGGCTTCATCCGCCTGCGGTGACCAGACGAACTTGTCCGCCTTCTTCATCAATTGATACAGGGGCAGTGCCTTCTCCCCCAGCCGGCTGACGAAGCAGCTCAAGGAAGCCAGGCAGCCAGCGAACTTCTGGACGTCCTTGAGGCACTGCGGCAGTTCCATCTTCTCCAGGGCACTGATCTTCTCCGGGTTGGCTTCGATCCCTCGCTGAGAGACGAGGTAGCCAAGGAGCTGGCCAGACGGCACGCCGAATGTGCACTTGGCCGGGTTGAGCTTCATCCGAAATCTTCTCAGATTGGTGAAGGTTTCTCTCAGGTCATCAAGGAGGGTAGTCGTCTCCTTGGTCTTTACAACGACATCATCCACATATGCGTGAACGTTTCTGCCGATTTGATCCTGCAAGCATTTTTGCATGCACCTTTGGTAGGTGGCGCCTGCATTTTTCAAGCCGAACGGCATAGTCGTGTAGCAATAAGCCCCGTACGGGGTAATGAACGAAGTCTTTATTTGATCATCCGGATTCAAAGGAATCTGGTGGTAGCCTGAATAGGCATCTAGAAAAGACAACAGTTCACAGCCGGCAGTCGAGTCTATGACTTGATCTATGCGCGGCAGGGGGAAGGGATCCTTCGGGCACGCCTTGTTCAGGCTGGTGTAGTCGATACACATGCGTCAGGAGCCGTTCTTCTTCAAAACCAGGACCGGGTTCGCCAACCAGTCCGGGTGCAGCACTTCCATGATGAAGCCGGCTGCCAGCAGCCGGGCGATTTCTTCACCGATGGCCTTCCTTCGTTCTTCGGCGAAGCGCCTGAGAGGCTGCTTCACCGGCTTCGCTTCAGGCCGGACGTGGAGGTGGTGCTCAGCCAACTCCCTCGGCACACCCGGCATGTCTCTTGGAGTCCATGCGAAGATGTCCCGATTCTCACGGAGGAAGCTGGTGAGCTCGCTTTCCTATTTCTTGCTCAAGCCGGCACCGATGGTGACGTACTTGTCCGGCTGCGCCGGGTCCAGCAGGATCTTCTTGGTGTTGTCGGCCGGCTGGAAGTGAGTCGTCCCAGCCGGGTTGCCTGCAGCCGGCATGTCTGTCTGCGCGGCCCTGGCGAGGGCGACGGCGTCGTGGATGAGCTGCTTCTCGGTGGCGATGACCAGCGTCTGGGCCATCTTGGAGCTCTACATGGCGCAGTCCATGGAGCGGCGATAGTCGCCGGCTATGGTGCTGACCCCCTTGGGGCCAGGCAGCTTCATCTTCAGGTATCCATAGTGGGGCACCGCCATGAACTTGGTCAGGGCCGGCCTGCCCAGGAGCGCGTGGTACAGACTCACGAGGTCCACCACCTCGAACTCAATTCTCTCGGTGCGGAAGTGGTCCGGCTTCCCGAACATCACCTCCAGCGTGATCCGGCCGATCGGCTGGCAGCAGTGGCCTGGCACGATGCCATGGAAGACGGTGGGGGTGGGGCGTAACTCGGCCTCCTGGATGCCCAGCTTGCGGGCGGTGTCGCGGTAGAGGATGTTGATGCTGCTGCCCCCGTCGATGAGGACGCGCGAAAAATGCACGCTGCGCCGGGTTGTGCCGATGGTGGGGTCGAGGACCATGGCGTAGCCGCCCGGCTTCGGCAGGACAGCCGGTGTGTCGCGGCGATCAAAGGTGATGGCCTGCTCTGACCAGTTTAGGTACTGGGGGACCGGCGGTATGACCGCGTTGACCTCGAGGGAACGGCTCTGCTGGCTCGTCTTGTCCTCGGGCTCGGAGGTGAAGATGATGTAGGTAGCATCTTCGGCCAGATATCGGCCACCATGGTGCACTTGGTTAGCCTCGTGGTGCTCGAGGTTGGCGCTCTCTGCGCCGGCTTGGCCACCCGGCCCGCCGGCTGGAGGCGGCGGGGGTGGAGGCGGGAGAGGTTCACCGCTTGTCAGCCGCTTCATGAAGTGGCAGTCGCGGGTGGTGTGGTTGGAGGGGTTCTTGCCGCTGTGGTACTTGCACGGCGAATCGAGCATCTGCTCGAAGGTGTACTTCGGCTACCACTGCCGGTCTTGCTTCTGGCGGCGGCTGCCGCCTGCCGCGTTGTCTGCTACGGCAGCTACGTGGGCGGAGCCGTACCGGCGGTCCGGCTGGTCGTTGTGACGCTTGCCGCGGTAGTTGTCCCTTCGGCTGCCATGAGAGGCGCCGTCTGCCGGCTTGTGCTCAGCCGACTTGTTGTTGTCCCTTCTTGCTGGGGCCGGTGAAATTTCAGCCGGCGCCTTGCCGGCTTCCTCAGCCAGCGCGTACTTGTCCGCGATGGCCATCAAGGCGGCCATCGACTTGGGGTCACTGCGGCGCAGCTTGTGCCACAGCATGGTGTTGGGCCGGCAGCCTCCCATGAAGAAGCTGATGGCTTGGATCTCGTGCACACCCTCGCAGGAGTTGCGCATCTCGCACCAGCGCGTCAGGTACGCGCGGTCCGTCTCGTCTGGGCCCTGCTTGCACATCTCAAGCTGCTGAGGGCGACCCGGCCGGCGATAGGTGCCGGTGAAGTTGCTGACGAAGGCCTCTTCGAAATCCAGCCAGCCGTTGATGCTGCCGGCTGGCAGGTTGTTGAGCCAGGTGCGGGCGGAGCCGACCAGCATCAGGGGGGAGTAGCGTACTGCCCAACGCTTGTTGCCTCGAGAGATGCCGACTGCGGTGGAGTAGTCCTGCAGCCAGTCCTCCGGCTTGGCGGTGCCATCGTACTTGGGCGTGTCGCGGGGGAGCTGGAAGCCGTCAAGCACGGGCTCGTTGCCGATGCGGGGGCCGAAGCACTTGGGGCAAGCCGGCGCCTCCTCTTCCGCGATGCGGGATTCGACCAGCCGATCGAGGCGGTCTCTGGCGTCGACGGGCTCGATGCGGGGGCCCAGCCGGGAACGTGCCGGCTGGCGGGTGCCGGTTGCTTCCAGAGCCGACCGGTGCTGGCGGCGGGGCTCGGAGTCTTGCTCCTGGTTCCGGCTTGGAGGAGGCCGGCTGCGGCTGCTGCCGCTCGGCTGGTGGCTCGGCCGGCTCGAGCTTGCGTGCGTGGCCCGGGAGTCACGGTGCCGGCTTGGTGCTGGGGAGGCGGACTCGGCCGTGTCCCTGGCGCCTTCCCTGTCGTTGCCTGCAGCGCCACGAGCGTGGGAAGCTCTGGGGGCATTGACATACCTGGGGTCGGCCGCCTGCCTGGTGGCTGCGTTGAGCAGCTCAGTCACCCGCTTGGTCTGGCGGCGTAACTCTTCGCCTTCAAGGCGGTTCAGCTCTTCTGCGGCGGCTTGTGCCGCGCGCATGTTCTTGTCGGGGGTGTTGTAGACGGGTTGCTCCGCGGACAGAGTCGGCGAAGGAGCACCGTCGCGGGCGATCTCGGCGCCAAGGTCGCGGCCCCTACGGCGGATCTGGCCGGCTCGGCTGGGACCGTCGCCGCCTGGAGTGAGGCCGTGGGCGCGGTTGTACTCGCGCTGGGTGATCTCCATCTGGCGCTTAGCAGCAGCCAGTTCTTCTATTTGCTTGAGGAGGAGCTGGCGGTGCGCCTCCAAATCCGCCTCGATGGCGGTGGGGTCGGCACCAGGCGTGAGCGGGGTGCTCAGTTTCGCCCGGACTTCGTCCAGCCGGGACGGTGGTGGTGGCACCTTTGGGCCCGAGCTGGAGGCGTTGGGGTCGACGTTGCGCTCCAGGTTGGGGTCGCGGGTGCGCGGGTTCTTGATGGGGAGCTCCTCGCCAGCCATCATGACTTGCACGACGGTGGGGCTGGCGGGAGCGCTGCTGCCGGCTCGCGGAGGAGGGCTTGCGCAGCGCAGCACCTGCCGCGGGTAGCGCGGCGGTGCGACGGTGGCGACGTAAACGTTGTGGCCGCCGAAGGAGATGACGCTGCCGCCGGCTGGGAAGGGCTGGTCGGCGAAGCAGCCAGCGTTGTCGCTGACGCAGTCGAGGGAGCCGAATCTCCAGATCAAGCCTGAAGCGACTCGCTCGCCGGTGGTGATGGTGAGGCCCGTCCGGATGAAGACACCGGCCGAGGATGCTGAAGGCCCCACGGTGGGCGCCAAATGTCGTGGTATCGTCACGGCATATGCCATAGGGTGGCTAATCGAAGGTGGTTCCTGAGAGATCTCACGGCGGTATCTGGATGCGGGTATGGGGACGAGCGACACGGCGACGTACCCAGGTTCGAGGCCCTCCGATGGAGGTAACACCTCTACTCCTGCTATGAGTGTATATGATGATCACACAATACAATGGTGCTCCTAGAGCTGTGTCCGGCTGCTCCTGGGAGGCTAAGGAAGACGATGGTCTCTCTCACAGGGCAGCGCTAAGGGTGGAATGAAGTGGGAATGATCGATCCCCTGCACGAGAGGGGGTAGTGCGGCTTATATAGGCACCGGCACTTTACATATAAGACCCTATAGTCTACTGGCCGGCTTGGCCGGCTCCGGCTTCCGCTCCTTCCCGAGGCAGTGATGTCAGGAGCCGTTGAGGCCTCATGGCCTGTCCCATCCGGCTGCCAAGGTCAGCGGTATGGAGAGGAGGTGTCCCTGTCGCCGTCAGCCACTGTAGTCAGTACGGATCGACGTAGACCATGATGGCCTGTCCGGCGCGTGGCACTATTGCTCCACAGTGCCCCGCGCTTTACGGAAGACGAAGTCAGCGTGGACTTTGGGAACCCGGATCACCAACCCGGTTCCTTCTAGTGCAAGACTCGCCAGCCTCGAGTCGGTCTGAGGTACAAACCCCTAGTCGGATATGGCTTGTAGAAGCCGGCCCAGCTACAGCATTGGCGGCCGTAGCCAGGCCGACTAGGACCTAGAGCCAGCCGGCTTCCGGACCAGCCGGCCACGGCGCCAGCCGGCTGCTCCTCAGCCGGCCTTTGCCACGAGCCGGCCAGTGGCCAGCCGGCTGCTCCGCGTCCATTGCCCTACCCGGGGTCTTCCCCCCGACAGTACGTGTTTTTCATTCAAAAACTTGTCAAAATTCAAGTTAATTAATTTATCAGCGCTAATTAGTTGGTCGCCTGCTTGATGCACAATTAAGTGTCGTTGGCCTATATATATATGTAGGGTTTAATTAGGGTTTAGTGTTTAGTGTTTAGGGTGTTTAGGGTGTACATTTAGGGTTTAGGGTTTAGGGTGTTTAGGGTGTTTAGGGATTAGGGATTAGGGTTTTAGGGTTGTATGGTTTATGGTTTATGGTTTAGGGATCATCGATCGAGTGCACACACACATTATTATTAGAGGCACCCGCGCCTTTGCGCATAAAGTGCATGCATATATAAGTGTGTTTTTTGGCCACCAACGATATATAGATCGAGAGAGAGAATGAACTATATATATATCCCCAAGAATATATTCAAATATATATATTGAAATATATGCACGAATGATATGCAAGCTAGGTATGCCATGCGCGCATGCACACTAATTATATATATATTATGAGGCAACTTAATCAAATGTGTTTTCATTCGAGAGAACTTGTCAAAAATCAAGTTAATTAATTTATTAGCGCTAATTAGTTGGTCGACTGCTTGATGCGCAATTAAGTGTCGTTGGCCTATATATGTAGGGTTTAATTATAGGGTTTAGGGTTTAGGGTTTAGTGTTTAAGGTTTAGGGTGTAGTGTTTAGGGTTTAGGGTCTAGGGTTTAGTGTTTAGTGTTTACATTGTTTAGGTTGTACGTTTAGGGTATAATTAGGGATTAGGGTTTTAGGGTTTAGGGTCTAGGGTTTAGAGTTTAGTGTTTACATTGTTTAGGTTGTACGTTTAGGGTATAATTAGGGATTAGGGTTTTAGGGTTTAAGGTTTAGGGAACATCGATCAAGTGCACACACACATTATTAGAGGCACCCGCGCCTTTGCGCATAAAGTGCATGCGCGTATATATATAAGTGTGTTTCTTGGCCACCAACGATATATAGATCGAGAGAGAGATTAAAATATATATATATATCCCCAAGAATATGTTCAGATATATATTGAAATATATGCACGAATGATATGTGCAAGGTATGCCATGCATGCATTCACACTAATTGTATATATATATATATTATGAGGCAACTTAATCAAATGTGTTTTCATTCAAGAGAACTTGTCAAAATTCAAGTTAATTAATTTATCAGCGCTAATTAGTTGGTCGCTTGCTTGATGCGCAATTAAGTGTCGTTGGCCTATATATATATATATATATATAGGGTTTAATTAGGGTTTAGGGTTTAGGGTTAGCTAGCTAGGGTTTTAGGGTTAGGGTTAGGGTTAATTAGGGTTTAGGGTCTATATAGGGTTTAGGGTTTAGGGTTTGGGGTTTAGTTTTTGGGGTTTATATTAGGGTCTAGCTAGGGTTAGGGTTTAGGGTTTAGTGTTTAGGGTTTAGGGTTTAGGGTGTAGTGTTTAGCGTTTAGGGTCTAGGGTTTAGGGTTTAGTGTTTAGGGTGTTTAGGGTGTACGTTTAGGGTATAATTAGGGATTAGGGATTAGGGATTAGGGTTTTAGGGTTTAAGGTTTAGGGATCATCGATCGAGTGCACACACACACATTATTAGAGGCACCCGCGCCTTTGCGCATAAAGTGCATGCGTATATATATAAGTGTGTTTCTTGGCCACCAACGATATATAGATCTAGAGAGAGATTGAAATATATTTAGGGTTTATGGTTTAGGGTTTAGTGTTTAGGGTGTTTAGGGTGTATGTTTATTAGGGTATAATTAGGGATTAGGGATTAGGGTTAATTTAGGGTTTAAGGTTTAGGGATCATTGACACGCGTACAGCACGCGACCGTTGGGAACCCCAAGTGGATGGTGTGATGCGTACAGCAGTAAGTTTCCCTCAGTTAGAAACCAAGGTTTATCGAACCAGTAAGAATCAAGAAGCACGTTGAAGGTTGATGGCGGCGAGATGTAGTGCGGCGCAACACCAGGATTCCAGCGCCAACGTGGAACCTGCACAACACAACCAAAGTACTTTGCCCCAACGAAACAGTGAGGTTGTCAATCTCACCGGCTTGCCGTAACAAAGGATGAGATGTATAGTGTGGATGATGATTGTTTGCAGAAAACAGTAGAACAAGTATTGCAGTAGATTGTATTCGATGTAAAAGAATGGACCGGGGTCCACAGTTCACTAGAGGTGTCTCTCCGATAAGATAAATAGCATGTTGGGTGAACAAATTACAGTTGGGCAATTGACAAATAGAGAGGACATGACAATGCACATACATGATATGAAGAGTATTGTGAGATTTAATTGGGCATTACGACAAAGTACATAGACCGCTATCCAGCATGCATCTATGCCTAAAAAGTCCACTTTCAGGTTATCATCCGAACCCCTTCCAGTATTAAGTTGAAAACAACAGACAATTGCATTAAGTATGGTGCGTAATGTAATCAATAACTACATCCTCGGACATAGCATCAATGTTTTATCCCTAGTGGCAACAGCACACCACAACCTTAGAACTTTCTGTCACTGTCCCAGATTTAATGGAGGCATGAACCCACTATCGAGCATAAATACTCCCTCTTGAAGTTAAGAGTAAAAACTTGGCCAGAGCCTCTACTAATAACGGAGAGCATGCAAGATCATAAACAACACATAGGTAATAGATTGATAATCAACATAACATAGTATTCTCTATCCATCGGATCCCAACAAACACAACATATAGCATTACAGATAGATGTTCTTGATCATGTTAGGCAGCTTACAAGACCCGACAATGAAGCATAATGAGGAGAAGACAACCATCTAGCTACTGCTATGGACCCATAGTCCAGGGGTGAACTACTCACTCATCACTCCGGAGGCGACCATGGCGGTGAAGAGTCCTCCGGGAGATGATTCCCCTCTCCGGCAGGGTGCCGGAGGCGATCTCCTGAATCCCCCGAGATGGGATTGGCGGCGGCGGCGTCTCTGGAAGGTTTTCCGTATCGTGGCTCTCGGTACTGGTGGTTTCGCGACGAAGACTATATGTAGGCGGAAGGGCAGGTCAGGAGGCGTCACGGGGGCCCCACACGCTAGGGCCGCGCGGGCCCCCCTTGGGCCGCGCCGCCCTAGTGTGGTGCCGCCCCGTGACCCCACTTCGTCTTCCCTTCGGTCTTCTGGAAGCTTCGTGGCAAAATAGGCCCCTGGGCGTTGATTTCGTCCAATTCCGAGAATATTTCCTTACTAGGATTTCTGAAACCAAAAACAGCAGAAAACAGCAACTGGCTCTTCGGCATCTCGTTAATAGGTTAGTGCCGGAAAATGCATAATTATGACATAAAGTATGCATAAAACATGTAGATATCATCAATAATGTGGCATGGAACATAAGAAATTATCGATACGTCGGAGACGTATCAGCATCCCCAAGCTTAGTTTCTGCTCGTCCCGAGCAGGTAAACGATAACAAAGATAATTTCTGGAGTGACGTGCCATCATAACCTTGATCATACTATTGTAAGCACATGTAATGAATGCATCGATCAAAACAATGGTAATGCAATGAGTAAACAAATGAATCATATAGCAAAGACTTTTCATGAATAGTACATCAAGACAAGCATCAATAAGTCTTGCATAAGAGTTAACTCATAAAGCAATAATTCAAAGTAGAGGTATTGAAGCAACACAAAGGAAGATTAACTTTCAGCGGTTGCTTTCAACTTGTAACATGTATATCTCATGGATAGTTGTCAATGCAAAGCAATATAACAAGTGCAATATGCAAGTATGTAGGAATCAATGCACAGTTCACACAAGTGTTTGCTTCTTGAGATGGAGAGAAATAGGTGAACTGACTCAACATAAAAGTAAAAGAATGGCCCTTTGCAGAGGGAAGCATTGATTGCTATATTTGTGCTAGAGCTTTGATTTTGAAAACAAGAAACAATTTTGTCAATGGTAGTAATAAAGCATATGTGTTATGTAAATTATATCCTACAAGTTGCAAGCCTCATGCATAGTATACTAATAGTGCCCGCACCTTGTCCTAATTAGCTCGGATTACCTGGATTATCATCGCAATGCATATGTTTTAACCAAGTGTCACAAAGGGGTACCTCTATGCCGCCTGTACAAAGGTCTAAGGAGAAAGCTCGCATTGGATTTCTCGCTATTGATTATTCTCAACTTAGACATCCATACCGGGACAACATAGACAACAGATAATGGACTCCTCTTTTATGCATAAGCATTCAACAATTATTAATTTTCTCATATGAGATTGAGGATATTTGTCTAAAACTGAAACTTCCACCATGGATCATGGCTTTAGTTAGCGGCCCAATGTTCTTCTCTAACATTATGCATGCTCTAACCATTCTAGCGGTAAATCTCCCTTACTTCAGACAAGACGGACATGCATAGCAACTCACATGATATTCAACAAAGAGTAGTTGATGGCGTCCCCAGGAACATGGTTATCGCACAACAAGCAACTTAATAAGAGATAAAGTGCATAAGTACATATTCAATACCACAATAGTTTTTAGGCTATTTGTCCCATGAGCTATATATTGCAAAGGTAGAGGATAGAAATTTAAAGGTAGCACTCAAGCAATTTACTTTGGAATGGCGGAGAAATACCATGTAGTAGGTAGGTATGGTGGACACAAATGGCATAGTGGTTGGCTCAAGGATTTTGGATGCATGAGAAGTATTCCCTCTCGATACAAGGCTTAGGCTAGCAAGGTTTATTTGAAACAAACACAAGGATGAACCGGTATAGAAAAACTCACATAAAAGACATATTGTAAACATTATAAGACTCTACACCGTCTTCCTTGTTGTTCAAACTCTTTACTAGAAATTATCTAGACCTTAGAGAGACCAATTATGCAAACCAAATTTTAGCAAGCTCTATGTATTTCTTCATTAATAGGTGCAAAGTATATGATGCAAGAGCTTAAACATGAGCACAGCAATTGCCAAGTATGACATTATCCAAAACATTTTAGCAATTACTACATGTATCATTTTCCGATTCCAACCATATAACAATTTAACGAAGCAGATTCAACCTTCGCCATGAACACTATGAGTAAAGCCTAAGGACATATTTGTCCATATGCAACAGCGGAGCGTGTCTCTCTCCCACACAATGAATGCTAGGATCCATTTTATTCAAACAAAACAAAAACAAAAAGCAAACCGACGCTCCAAGCAAAGTACATAAGATGTGATGGAATAAAAATATAGTTTCACTAGAGGAACCTGATAATGTTGTCGATGAAGAAGGGGATGCCTTGGGCATCCCCAAGCTTAGACGCTTGAGTCTTCTTGAAATATGCAGGGGTGAACCACCGGGGCATCCCCAAGCTTAGAGCTTTCACTCTCCTTGATCATGTTGTATCATCTCCCTCTCTTGATCCTTGAAAACTTCCTCCACACCAAACTCAAAACAACTCATTAGAGGATTAGTGCACAATCAAAACTTACATGTTCAGAGGTGACACAATCATTCTTAACACTTCTGGACATTGCACAAAGCTACTGAAAGTTAATGGAATCGAAAAATCCATCAAGCATAGCAAAACAGGCAATGCGAAATAAAAGGCAGAATCTGTCAAAACAGAACAGTTCGTAAAGACGAATTTCTAAGAGGCACCAGACTTGCTCAAATGAAAATTCTCAAATTTAATGAAAGTTGTGTACATATCTGAGGATCACTCACATAAATTGGCATAATTTTATGAGTTACCTACAGAGAATTTGGCCCAGATTCGTGACAGCAAAGAAATCTGTTTCTGCGCAGTAATCCAAATCTAGTATGAACCTTACTATCAACGACTTTACTTGGCACAACAATGCACAAAACTAAGATAAGGAGAGGTTGCTACAGTAGTAACAACTTCCAAGACTCAAATATAAAACAAAAGTACTGTAGTAAAAACATGGGTTGTCTCCCATAAGCGCTTTTCTTTAACGCCTTTCAGCTAGGCGCAGAAAGTGTATATCAAGTATTATCAAGAGACGAAGCATCAACATCATAATTTGTTCTAATGATAGAATCAAAAGGTAACTTCATTCTCTTTCTAGGGAAGTGTTCCATACCTTTCTTGAGAGGAAATTGATATTTAATATTACCTTCCTTCATATCAATGATAGCACCAACAGTTCGAAGAAAAAGGTCTTCCCAATATAATGGGACAAGATGCATTGCATTCAATATCCAAGACAACAAAATCAACGGGGACAAGGTTATTGTTAACGGTAATGCGAACATTATCAACTCTCCCCAAAGGTTTCTTTGTAGAGTTATCAGCAAGATTAACATCCAAATAACAATTTTTCAATGGTGGCAAGTCAAGCATATTATAGATTTTCTTAGGCATAACGGAAATACTTGCACCAAGATCACATAAAGCATTACAATCAAAGTCATTGACCTTCATCTTAATGATGGGCTCCCAACCATCCTCTAACTTCCTAGGAATAGAAGTTTCGCGATTTAATTTCTCTTCTCTAGCTTTTATGAGAGCATTTGTAATATGTTTCGTGAAAGCCAAATTTATAGCACTAGCATTAGGACTCTTAGCAAGTTTTTGTAAGAACTTTATAACTTCAGAGATGTGGCAATCATCAAAATCCAAACCATTATGATCTAAATCAATGGGATCATTGTCCCCAATGTTGGAAAAAATTTCAGCAGTTTTATCACAGGCAGTTTCAGCAGTTTTAACAGTTTCAGGCAGTTTTTCGCGCTTTGCATTAGAAGTAGAAACATTGCCAATACCAATTCTTTTACCATTAATAGTAGGAGGTGCAGCAACATGTGGAGCATTAGCATTGCTAGCGGTGGTAATAGTCCAAACTTTAGCTATATTATCTTCTTTTTCATTTTCTTCTCTTTCCCACCTAGCACGCAATTCGGCCATCAATCTTATATTCTCATTAATTCTAACTTGGAAGGCATTTGCTGTAGTAACAATCTTATTATTATGATTTTCATTAGGCATAACTTTCGATTTCAAAAGATCAACATCAGCAACAAGACTATCAACTTTAGAAGCAAGTATATCAATTTTCCCAAGCTTTTCTTCAACAGATTTGTTAAAAGCAGTTTGTGTACTAATAAATTCTTTAAGCATAGCTTCAAGTCCAGAGGGTGTTTTCCTATTATTGTTGTACGAATTCCCATAAGAATTACCATAGCCGTTGCCATTATTATAAGGATATGGCCTATAGTTGTTACTAGAATTGTTCCGGTAAGCATTGTTGTTGAAATTGTTATTTTTAATGAAGTTTACGTCAACATGTTCTTCTTGAGCAACCAATGAAGCTAACGGAACATTATTAGGATCAACATTAGTCCTATCATTCACAAGCATAGACATAATAGCATCAATCTTATCACTCAAGGAAGAGGTTTCTTCGACAGAATTTACCTTCTTACCTTGTGGAGCTTTTTCTGTGTGCCATTCAGAGTAATTAATCATATTATCAAGAAGCTTTGTTGCTTCGCCAAGAGTGATGGACATAAAGGTACCTCCAGCAGCTGAATCCAATAGGTTCCGCGAAGAAAAATTCAGTCCTGCATAAAAGGTTTGAATGATCATCCAAGTAGTCAGTCCATGGGTTGGGCAATTTTTAACCAAAGATTTCATTCTTTCCCAAGCTTGTGCAACATGCTCATTATCCAATTGTTTAAAATTCATTATGCTACTCCTCAAAGATATAATTTTAGCAGGGGATAATATCTACCAATAAAAGCATCCTTGCATTTAGTCCATGAATCAATACTATTCTTAGGCAGAGATAGCAACCAATATTTAGCTCTTCCTCTTAATGAGAAAGGAAACAATTTTAATTTTATTATGTCACCATCTACATCTTTATACTTTTGCATTTCACATAGTTCAACAAAATTATTGAGATGGGCAGCAGCATCATCAGAACTAACACCAGAAAATTGCTCTCGCATAACAAGATTCAGTAAAGCAGGTTTAATTTCAAAGAATTCATTGTAGTAGCAGGTGGAGCAATAGGTGTGCATAAGAAATCATTATTATTTGTGGTTGTGAAGTCACACAACTTAGTATTTTCAGGAGTACCCATTTTAGCAATAGTAAATAAAGCAAACTAGATAAAGTAAATGCAAGTAACTAATTTTTGTGTGTTTTTGATATAGAGTGCAAGATAGTAAATAAAGTAAAGCTAGCAACTAATTTTTTGTATTTTGATATAATGCAGCAAACAAAGTAGTAAATAAAATAAAGCAAGACAAAAACAAAGTAAAGAGATTGGGATGTGGAGACTCCCCTTGCAGCGTGTCTTGATCTCCCCGGCAACGGCGCCAGAAATTTAGCTTGACACGCGTACAGCACGCGACCATTGGGAACCCCAAGTGGAAGGTGTGATGCGTACAGAAGTAAGTTTCCCTCAGTTAGAAACCAAGGTTTATCGAACCGGTAGGAGTCAAGAAGCACGTTGAAGGTTGATGGCGGCGAGATGTAGTGCGGCGCAACACCAGGGATTCCGGCGCCAACGTGGAACCTGCACAACACAACCAAAGTACTTTGCCCCAACGAAACAGTGAGGTTGTCAATATCACCGGCTTGCTGTAACAAAGGATTAGATGTATAGTGTGGATGATGATTGTTTGCAGAAAACAGTAGAACAAGTATTGCAGTATATTGTATTCGATGTAAAAGAATGGACCGGGGTCCACAGTTCACTAGAGGTGTCTCTCCGATAAGATAAATAGCATGTTGGGTGAACAAATTACAGTTGGGCAATTGACAAATAGAGAGGGCATGACAATGCACATACATGATATGAAGAGTATTGTGAGATTTAATTGGGCATTACGACAAAGTACATAGACCGCTATCCAGCATGCATCTATGCCTAAAAAGTCCACCTTCAGGTTATCATCCGAACCCCTTCCAGTATTAAGTTGAAAACAACAGACAATTGCATTAAGTATGGTGCGTAATGTAATCAACAACTACATCCTCAGACATAGCATCAATGTTTTATCCCTAGTGGCAACAGCACATCCACAACCTTAGAACTTTCTGTCACTGTCCCAGATTTAATGGAGGCATGAACCCACTATCGAGCATAAATATTCCCTCTTGGAGTTAAGAGTAAAAACTTGGCCAGAGCCTCTACTAATAACGGAGAGCATGCAAGATCATAAACAACACATAGGTAATAGATTGATAATCAACATAACATAGTATTCTCTATCCATCGGATCCCAACAAACACAGCATATAGCATTACAGATAGATGATCTTGATCATGTTAGGCAGCTCACAAGACCCGACAATGAAGCATAATGAGGAGAAGACAACCATCTAGCTACTGCTATGGACCCATAGTCCAGGGGTGAACTACTCACTCATCACTCTAGAGGCGACCATGGTGGTGAAGAGTCCTCCGGGAGATGATTCCCCTCTCCGGCAGGGTGCCGGAGGCGATCTCCTGAATCCCCCGAGATGGGATTGGCGGCGGCGGCGTCTCTGGAAGGTTTTCCGTATCGTGTCTCTCGGTACTGGGGGTTTCGCGACAAAGACTATATGTAGGCGGAAGGGCAGGTCAGGAGGCGTCACGGGGGCCCCACACGCTAGGGCCGCGCGGGCCGCCCTTGGGCCGCGCCGCCCTAGTGTGGCGGCGCCCCATGGCCCCACTTCGTCTTCCCTTCGGTCTTCTGGAAGCTTTGTGGCAAAATAGGCCACTGGGCGTTGATTTCGTCCGATTCCGAGAATATTTCCTTACTAGGATTTCTGAAACCAAAAATAGCAGAAAACAGCAACTGGCTCTTCGGCATCTCGTTAATAGGTTAGTGCCGGAAAATGCATAAATATGACATAAAGTATGCATAAAACATGTAGATATCATCAATAATGTGGCATGGAACATAAGAAATTATCGATACGTCGGGACGTATCAATCATCGATCGAGTGCACACACACATTATTAGAGGCACCCGCGCCTTTGCGCATAAAGTGCATGCGTATATATAAGTGTATTTCTTGGCCACCAACGATATATAGATCGAGAGAGAGAGATTGAAATATATATATATCCCCAAGAGTATGTTCAAATATATATTGAAATATATGCACGAATGATATGCAAGGTATGCCATGCGCGCATGCACACAAATTATATATATTATATGAGACTAGTTAATCAAATGTGTTTTCATTCGAGATCGAGAACTCGTCAAAATTCAAGTTAATTAATTTATCAGCGCTAATTAGTTGGTCGCCTGCTTGATGCGCAATTAAGTGTCGTTGGCCTATATACGTAGGGTTTAATTAGGGCTAGGGTTAGGGTTAGTGTTAATTAGGGTATAGGGTCTAGGGTTTAGGGTTTAGCGTTTAGGGTTTAGGGTTTAGGGTTTAGGGTTTAGTGTTTAGGGTTTTTGGGTTTAGGGTTTAGTGTTTAGGGTTTAGTGTTTAGGGTGTTTAGGGATTAGGGATTAGGGTTTTAGGGTTTTATGGTTTAAGGTTTAGGGATCATCGATCGAGTGCGCACACACATTATTAGAGGCACCCGCCTTAATTTGCGCATAAAGGGCATGCGTATATATAAGTGTGTTTCTTGGCCACCAACGATATATAGATCGAGAGATAGAGATTGAAATCCCCAAGAATATGTTCAAATATACGCACACACATGAATTATTAGACGCACCCGCGCCTTTGCGCATAAAGTGCATGCGTATATATATATATATATATATATATATATATATATATATATATATATATATATATATATAAGTGTGCTTCTTGGCCACCAACGATATATAGATCGAGAGAGAGATTGATATATATATCCCCAAGAATATGTTCAAATATATATTGAAATATATATATGCACGAATGAGATGCAAGGTATGCCATGCGCGCATGCACACTAATTATATATATATTATGAGACTACTTAATCAAATGTGTTTTCATTCGAGATCGAGAACTTGTCAAAATTCAAGTTAATTAATTTATCAGCGCTAATTAGTTGGTCGCCTGCTTGATGCGCAATTAAGTGTCGTTGGCCTATATATGTAGGGTTTAATTAGGGCTAGGGTTAGGGTTAGTGTTAATTAGGGTATAGGGTCTAGGGTTTAGGGTTTAGGGTTTAGGGTTTAGTGTTTAGGGTTTAGGGTTTAGGGTTTAGGGTTTAGTGTTTAGGGTTTGGGGGTTTAGGGTTTAGTGTTTAGGGTTTAGGGTGTTTAGGGATTAGGGATTATGGTTTTAGGGTTTTATGGTTTAAGGTTTAGGGATCATCGATCGAGTGCGCACACACATTATTAGAGCACCCACCTTAATTTGCGCATAAAGTGCATGCGTATATATATAAGTGTGTTTCTTTGCCACCAACGATATATAGATCGAGAGATAGAGATTGAAATCCCCAAGAATATGTTCAAATATACGCGCACACATGAATTATTAGAGGCACCCACGCCTTTGCGCATAAAGTGCATGCATATGTGTGTTGTTCTGGCCACCAACGATAGATCGAGTGAGGGAGATTGAAATCCCCTAGAATTAGAGGACCCCCTTGCACAAGTGTTGGCCATCTATATATAATATGAATCCCAATAATGTTCATACATGATAGGGCATATCTGTGAAGCAATTTTTTTCAAGAACTTGTAAAGATTCAAATTTATCAGTGCTAATGGAAACTAGTGCACATTAGAGGGACCCCCTTGCACACGTGTTGGCCATCTATGTATAGTTTGAATCCCAATAATGTTCATACATGATAGGCTATATGTGAATCAATTTTTTCTTCCGAGAACTTGTCAAGATTCAAATTTATCGGTGCTAATGGAAACTAGTGCGCACTAGACGAGCCCCTTGCGCAAGTGCTGGCCATTACATATAGTTTAAATCTCAAGAATTGTAACACCCCAAATTTCAATAAAAAGAAAGTTAGAGAATTCCAGAGAGCAAAATTTCAAACCAGCAAAAACTTTTTAAATTGCATATAGTACCATGCATAGGACTTGTGCATTTGATTGATATGCCATGATGATTGCTATTACTTGTATTTGATATGCTTTAAAACCCTAATGTGATCATATTAAGATCACCAACCAAATAAATCAAAGAGGGAGAAAATCCATTAAATGGAAAACCCTAAAAACCCTCACATATGCCCTATGGCATTTTTATAAATTTTGACCCTAGACCTATTTGGTCTTCACCATTAGTTGAATAATGTTATTAAACACTTATTACAAATTTTGGAATCAAAGAATCACATTTCAAATGAAATTCAAACACAAAGCTAGCTCACATATGATAATGGTCAAAAGTGACAATTATAGTCTGATCACTACTTTGAGCCATTGCCATTCAATTTTCCCAAACAAAATCTTGCTAACTCTTTGCACCATTTCAAAGTCAACATCAAGGTGAACAACTTCGGTAAAGATCACCATGCCAAAATCATCTTTGATCATGAGCAATGCTCATCCAAAGTCACAACTTTTTAACATATGCAACATTCTCCACTTAGCCATTTTTGCCAATTTTTGAATTCTAAAAATTCCACCACCACCTCAAATCCTCTCTGGTCAATTACAACTTATATCAACACTCACATTTCAAAAAGATTCACCATTTGAATTATGTCAAATTTGGATATTTTTGCAATTTACAAAATCGGGCACTATTTGCAACTATTGCAAATAGTGATTCTACTCCACCTAAACTACCCTAACCTACACCATTGTGTCCCCTGGTCCCCTCAAACCCTAAATGATGCATAGTAATGCTAAGAAGAGGAGGAGAGCAGCTAGGGCATGGCCATGCCGGCCATGTCGCCGAGCCCGACGACCTCCCCTCTCTCCCCTTGCATGCCTGCCCTGGCCACTTCGCCACCGTGCGCCACCGCATCGCCTAGCACGCCCTAGCACCGCCATGGTCGACGAGAACGACGACAACGGCCGGAGATCGCGCGCCCAGCACACGCCCTGGACGCCGCTCGCGTCGCACATGCACGCCATGGACGCACTCAGTACACGCGCCGCGCCACCACCTCGCTCTCGCCCTGGACCCGCTCTCGATGCCTTGAGCATCACCACGACACCTGGACGCCGCCAGACAACGCCTCGACCACGACCCGCACCCACCACCGTCGGAGAAGGAAACCCTGCTCCGCCGCGGGCGCGACAGACCTGGAAGCAATGCGACACAACCAGGCCCTCCCCGACCGAGCTGTCGCCGCCATTCGCCTCGCCTGGACACGTAGAACACCGCTACACCCTCGCCTAGCTCGACCAGCCACCGGAAGCGCCGCGGCATGGTCGACCGCCACCCTGCCCCGCAGCACTCAAGCAACGCTATAAAAGGAACACTCCCCTTTGCTGATCCAAGCACACCACCAGACTCCCCACCTCTCACAGCCACTCAACCACCCCACCGTTCATCGGATTCACGCCGGAGAAGGGCCAATCGCAAGATCGCCACCGCGGAAGCCCTGCAAAAATCGACGGCGAACCAGACCACCCCGAGCTCCGCCACTGCTACCAGCCGCTTCACCGTCGTCCACCACTTCGTCACGCATACTGCCAACCCTAGCTGGAGCCACCGTAAGCCCTCTGACCCCCTACCTGAGCCGCCGATGAACTCCCCTCTCGCCGGCCGGACGATGAACCACGGCCGTTAGATCTCGATCTAATCCTACGCCCCAGCTTCGCCCATACCGTTTCGGGTTTAAACACCCACTGACGGGTGGCCCCCGCTGTCAGGCAGCCCGCGCGGCACTGGACCGTGGCTGGGCTGGCCTTGGGCCTGTTTAAATGATTTGGCCCAGTAGCTTTTCCCGCCGGCCTTTTTAATTCAAACTCAATTTAGTTAATTTCAAATAATTTCAATACTGCTTCCACTTTGAAATTCAATAGATTTAAATTGGCTAAACCAAATTTGATGAACTTTATATTGTTGGAAAGCTAGTGAAATTATCTACAACATGCCACTGGTCCCATGACCAGATTCTTTGTAGAATTAATCTGATAAAAATAACAAGGCAGGGACTTTTCCCATTTCAAATAATTCTTAAAAATCAACCAAAATAGATATTAAGTTAATTCCAACTCTAATAGCTCACATTTGACTTACACTAATTGTTTATGTAATAAAATGGTGTGGTCACTTTGCATGATCATGCCATAGTTTAATTAATGGATGATATGGCTAGTTTAACTAGTTGATATTGTCCAAAACTATTAAAGCAAATTATGTGGAGTCTTATACTTCATTTAAACTTGTCTCACATGAATTCATGGGATGTTTGGACCCCTGGTCCAAACTCTCTTATATGAATTACTTGAGATTTAAATCATATGTAGTGTTATTAAATGATATGAGGTGATCTACCTCATTTAAATCATTTTCACAAATGATGATGATGAACATTTGACTTAGGTCAATATGAGTTCATAGATGATTGTTTGAGAAAT
This sequence comes from Lolium perenne, assembly GCF_019359855.2. Taxonomy (NCBI): domain Eukaryota; kingdom Viridiplantae; phylum Streptophyta; class Magnoliopsida; order Poales; family Poaceae; genus Lolium; species Lolium perenne. The sequence continues at coordinate 90,138,909 of NC_067245.2, read as the reverse complement.
TAAATCTTAAGAAGATTTCAATGAGAGGAAATTATTTCTCAAGAACCCTATGGAAACTATCATTTACATATGGATTACAAAGAAGTGAATTCTATTTAAACCACACACCCCATGCACCCTAAGTAGATTATTTGTGTGCATAGAATAGTTTGTGTGTTTATATGTGATGTATGGAATAGCCATTGAATTAGTGAGTAATTATACTCGTATTCAAATTTAGACGGTAGCACCGGAGAGTACGCCGAAGAAGAAGGTTGCTACCAAGAGGAGGAGGAGGAACAGTTTGTGAACTACCAAGGCAAGCTAATATTCTTGCAAAAGTGCAAAGCCCCTTGGGGCAAGGCACCATGAATCTTACCTTTTCTTACATAGGCCTATCCCAAGTTTTTACTTTACAAGTTTACTTGTTTTCTCAATAAATTACTTTCATAGTTAACTTTGGGCAAAGTACAAGTTGGTTACTAGAGTAGTGAAGTTAGTCTCCATCAAGCAAGCAAGATAGCACCCCTCATGATTTAGAGCTAGTGCTAATAAAATAAAACTTGACTACTCTAGATAGGAACAATGTGAATTTGAAATGAATTTGAAACCTTGGAATGAGGATGCATTCCATTGAATGATTTTTGAAGGTGAATATGACCAAGAGAAGATGGTGATTTTTTATAAACAATGATGTTGGTTTGAATGCGATACCTTTCCAATTATTAAGTACCCCCACAATACCTGATTATGGGTAGGGCTTAACTGGAAGTTTATGCGTCTTAGTATGGGTTCCCTCTGAACACACGTCATAGGGGTTACGCTTGAGGCTGCCTCCGTTGTTGAGAAATGATGTGAAATTGAGGTGAATTGTACGGCCAAGCCCTGTGCAGTTCCCAGGTTGACAGTTGGTCTTCACTGGGAGGCCAAGCTCATGGGGAGAGGCGCTCATACTAGGATTTATAAGTGAAAGGTTATGGTTGATGATCCGCGTACTGTGTTACGATTATTCGGGGTAATCCCGACGGATGAAATCAAATGTTGTGGCACAAGTGTGCAACCTCTGCAGAGTGTTAACCTATTCGAATAGCCGCGTCCACGGTTACGAACGGTTGGAAAGGCCATACAGTTTCCGATGTCATATCTTTGAAAAATGATGTTGAAAGGTGATGGTGAAATGACTTGTGGTGAATTGAATTGAAATCACCACTTGAATGGTGGGAATGACACTAATGTTCCCACTTGAGTTAGTTAGCACTTGAATAAGCTTTTTCTCAAACTTTGTGAACTAAAACTAGCTTTATGCAAATAAACTAGAGCTTAGCAAACCATACTAGAATGTCTAGCACTTACATTAGTATTAGTTTGCGAGTACTTAAAGTACTCACGGCTTTGTCCCTGGCTATTCAAATTGCCAGAGTATGAAGATGAACAAGGAGATGACCAGCAGGACGCCTACGACAACTAAGCGCCTTCCAATGTCAAGCGTTGGCCTGTGGACTAGAGAGTCCTTGTATCTTCCGCTTCCGCTATGTTGAACTATGAACTTGTGTTTGTTCGTTGATCAATAGATCAACTATTCGTGTAATATGGATCATGTGATTCCAAATTTGTAAGACTTATGGTTTGTAATGAATGGTGACTGTGATACTTAACTATTATGCCTCGCAACAACAATATTCCTGGGATTGCGATGTATGACATAATAGGCATCCGGACTTAAAAATCCGGGTGTTGACAAGAATGTTCATACATGATAGTCCATATGTGCAAAGGAATTTTTTTCCCCGTGAACTTGTCAAAATTCAAGTTTATCTGTGCAAATGGAAACTAGTCCAAAAAGTTACATAGAGGTCCAAAAGAACTAGACAACAACTAATAGGACCTGCAACTTTACAAAAAGGACCCCAGAACATATAGAAGAAAATCAATCGAGTCCTTCTGGACCGCACATCAGATCTCTGCTCCGCATCCTTTCCAGCAACTCCGTCGCCGGGGGCGCACCACTTGGGATGGTGTCGCCGGTAGTCGCCAGGACGAAGGAGAAGAAGGGCCTCAGCAACGGCATATTGGCTCTGAGAAGGGCCGCTGAAAGGCCAAGATGTTCACGGGCAAGACGGATGACGCCGTCGTATGCCCCAAGCTTGTGAACGTTAGCAGCTTGACTTCCCCATTGGCCAGATCTGAAGCACTGGCCAAAGCAAGCCTCACCGTTAGCGCCATCACCTTGATGGCACCAGATCGGGGTTTGGCCGGCAAGATCCGCCAGATCTGATCCGCCAGATTCACCATAGTCCAGATCTGAAGCCGATGACGAGATCCCCGACTCCATTGCGCCATTCTGCTCATGGGAAACACTGGATCTAAGCTTACAACAACACTAACTCCCTCGGATCCAAATTAGCTGACTCAACTTTGCTTATCTAAATTTGGGTGTATCCACACATGTTTTTACTCTAGATACATACACGTCTAAGGATAGTTGAATCAATTAATTTAGTTCGGAGGGTGTACGATATACAGAGAGAAGTCGGCCTCGTCTCCGGCCGACGAGGCTGCCGGAGAGAAGGGGGAGAGGAGCCGGGGGAGTGGGAGAGACTCGAGAGAGAAAGAGAAGAGGAAGAAATGAGAGCTCCCTGGGGAAGAACATTATTTTTGTCGTTCTGCTCGTAGCTTGAAACTAAAATTTTCGGCCGCGCGCCAAATCATCCCGCCGCATCCATTCGAAAATCCCGTGACCAGTTTTACCCTTTTAACCCTGGTCTGGAAGCTACAACCCACCGACCATGGAGGGCTCTTTCGGTAACAATGAAATATCTTGCCTAGATCCCGAACCCTCCCCACAGGCCCACACCCACCCACCAACCATTCGCCCCATTAGCTCAAAAATACTCTCACACGCCAAAGCTGTGACTCTCTATAGTACTAGATCTGCTTCGCCGCCGGCATACTCCTCCATAGTGTAGCCTTGATCGTGTTGGCTGTCCACCCACCTGATCCGCTCCCCCACCGCCCTCGCCACCGAAGGATCTGCTTCACCGCCGACCTCGCCACCGACGGATCTGCTTCACCGCCGACCTCGCCACCGACGGATCTGCTTCACCGCCGACCTCATCCACAGCGTACCAATCAACGCCTTTCCTGTGGACGCACCGGATCCTCTCCAACGGAACCGGGTCTACTTCACCGCGGCCCCCCCTCCACAGAAGCCGATCTATTCCACCGACTACCTCGGCGCAGCGGCTGTATCAACTTCACCGAATCCCTTGCCAGCCAACCAGATCTGCTTCACTAACGTGTACTTCTACTGAAACAGGTTCGACTCATCGTCTCCCGCGTTCACCGCCACTGGAATGCAAGTTGCTGCCCCCGTCCACCCCGCCGCAGCTTGGTTAGTACGCTGGCCCGTTAGATCGCGGTGTTTCTTTAGCCATGTTTTGTGTAGTTATTTGCAGATCTCATATGCCATTAACTTTCTTGATGTGTTACTTCGCATGAAGTTCGTTTAAATATTGTACAGTACAAAAGCATTATCCGGTCGCTACCATCCTGTTCATTCTACTGACACCTGTGTGCATCCACATATTTATAGCCTTATACCCATTCATTTGCTGCCAACTGTTTTTGTACTGCATGCTATTCCTTTTATAGTCATGCTATGGGCATTTCCAATCTGGTTGTTCTTATACCACGTCATTAGCTCACCGCTAGCCGCTAGCTGTTTTCCCGTGCCTGATATTCTCACACTGCTTTTATAATCATGCTATGTGCATTTCCAATCTGCTTGCTCTTATACCTCGTCTTTAGCTTATAGCTATTTTTTCCATGAATGCTAATGTCGCACAGCTTGTATAGTTATTGCTGCGTGCATGTCTTGTCTTTGTATTATCGTAGACTAACTTGTCAATGTTATTTTTCCTAGGGATTGATCATGCGAACCACTTATTAGAATATCCAACATTAACAGCGGGGACGCTAGGGAAGGTTGGAATCTGAGTTCTTGGTTGGTAACTCTGGCAGTTTACTTCCGTTATTATCTATAACCTATATGCATTGTTCCTTATGCAAGAGATTAACACTTGGAACCCTGCCATAGCAATGCCATCCATGCTTTACTATGTTTCTGCCTATTTGATATGCTTGTCTTGGAGCAACTGCGAAGGTGATTTGAACCTGACATTTGGTCATTCTTAATGCCAGTTTACTTTATGTGGAAAACCTTGGCATTACCCTACTCTAAATCTGAATGTCTGAAATTCATATCTCATGCAAAGCAACATCTAGTTGGTTTTAATCTGATATCTGGTAAATATTGGCTTATTCATTTGGCAGCTCAAGTTTTTTGTTATTTGAAACCAGCTGACTTGGTCTTAAATGTGATATCTAAACATAGATTAAGTACAATGGAGCAGGAGGATTAGTATTTCACTTGATGGCTGAACCTAAAATGACAGGCATGTCGACCACGACTAGTGCATGCAAGAGAAGGACCTGCAGCGAGCCAGTATCTGCTTAGTACATGCATCTTATCTTATCTTGTGCTTATTTCTGCTACATGCTGTTATCTGATCTCTACATTGCGTAATACATTTTTGAATAGTTAATTGTTGTAACTATGTTTGCAATATTATCAGAATGCGGTTTTAATGAAGCAGTCATCATTAGAAGATACTCGCCAAAGCGACCCTGTGCAACATTATGATGTAAGTCTGCTTAGTACAAGTTCCATACATTGTCTTATTTATGCAACTTGTTATTATCTTATATCTACATTGCATAATAAATGTTTGAATAGTTCACTGTTGTAACTATGTTTACAATATTACTAGAATGTAGTTGTAATGAAGAAGTCCTTAGTAGAAGATAGAGCGCAAAAAAGGTTCCGGGGTGAGCCTATGCAATGATATAATGTAAGTCTGTGCTTAGTACTTGTGACTATCTCATATCGACAATGCTTAATACATGTTTGCATAGTTCATCGTTTAACTCTTTTTGCATTATTATCAGAATGCAGTTGTGATGAAGCAATCTTCATCAGAAGAGAGGCCCACAAAAAGTTCTGATCTTTCTTCTGATGCATCCTCTCATAGCCGTCAACCTAGACCATTCTTTTCATCAAACAGTAAATATCTCAAGGCTGTACTTTATAAAAGACATGGTATTGCTGCTTTAAGATCTGTAGCTGATATGTTGACCAAGAGTACACAAGATTCAATCAAGGCGATTGCCAAATGTCAACGTGTTATTGATGATGCTAATAGAAGTCTTCAATGATTCTATGTAATTTTTTTATTTGGGCACATTAATTGCCTTGTAATTTTCCTGTTATTTTATTTGTGTATGTAATTGTGTGTATCATTGATATCGGATTGTAGGCCCATGAAATTTAATGCAATTTGACTAGTCAAACAACTAGGGCCCTACAACAGATTGGGCCGGCCTATTTACAGTAGTGTGGGACCCACTTTCATTTTGGGCCGGCTCACTTACTTATTGGGCCGCCCCGTTAACACGATAGTGGGCCCACCTGCTTATTGGGCCGGCCCACTATCTTGTTGGCCCGGCCCACTTGCTATATGGTGGACCCCACATAATAAATGGGCCGGCCCTTTAACAGGCAAGTGGGACCCACCTGTGTTTTTGGCCCGGCCCACTGGCTATGTGGTGGACCCCACATACTAAATGGGCCGGCCCTTTAACAGGAAAGTGGGACCCACCTGTGTTTTTGGCCCGGCCTACTATCTTGCTGGGCCGGCCCACTGGATATGTGGCGGACCCCACATACTAAATGGGCCAGCCCTTTAACAGGAAAGTGGGACCCACCCCTGTTTTTGGCCCGGCCCACTATCTTGCTGGGACGGCCCACTTGCTATATGGTGGACCCCACATACTAAATGGGCCGGCCCTTTAACAGGAAAGTGGGACCCACCCGTGTTTTTGGCCCGGCCCACTTTTTTGTTGGGCCAGCCCATTTGATCTATTGTGGACCCCACGTACTAAATGGGCCGGCCCGGTAGCAGGAAAGTGGGACCAACAGGCTAATTGGGCCGGCCCAATAACTTCTTGGGCCAGCCCACTTTCTTTAAGGTGGACCCCACTTGTAAAATGGGTCGGCCCGATAACAGGAAAGTGGGTCCCACATGTCTTGTGGGCCGGCCTTTTTGCCTGTTGACCGGTCAAACGAGTGCATTCGGCCCGGCCCACATGCTTAGTGGGCCGGCCCATTAATGTTTTGACCAGTCAACCTTAGAGGTTAGGCCCGGCCCACGTAACTAATGGTCCAGCCCAGCTATATAGTTGACCGGTCAAACTAAGTCAGCTGGCCCGGCCCGCAAACTTAATGGGCCGGCCCGCTTAAAATTTGGCAGGCCTCGTGTGGGCCTACCATCTACCACGGGGTTTCAGCCGGTTAACGCCGTTAACTGACAGTTAACGGCGTCTGCCACGTGGCAGTTTGCATGACGTCAGCAGTCAACGGGCTCCTGGAAACACTTCTGCAACGGTCCGATTTTCCGTGGCGGAAGGGCGCCCAAGCGCGACGGACCGAAAAAAACGTGGTAGGACTTTGCCTGACACAGTTTCGACAACAGAACCCATATCGTCAGGTTAGGCCCATAGGCGACGAAAAATACCCCTTAGAGGACGATTTTGGGACGTTGCCTATCAGAACTTTTCTTGTAGTGGAAGACTGTGATATGAGGATCACATGTGTTCACGGAGTGTTAATGCTTTGCTCCGGTACTCTATTAAAAGGAGTACCTTAATTACCAGTAGTTTCCCTAGAGGCCCGGCTGCCACCGGCTGGTAGGTGATACGTCTCCAACGTATCGATAATTTCTTATGTTCCATGCTTGTTTTATGACAATACCTACATGTTTTGTTCACACTATATATCGTTTTGATGCATTTTCCGGAACTAACCTATTGACGAGATGCCGAAGTGCCAGTTCCTGTTTTCTGCTGTTTTTGGTTTCAGAAATCCTAGTAAGGAAATATTCTCGGAATTGGACGAAATCAACGCCCAGCATCTTATAATTCCACGAAGCTTCCAGAACACCCGAGAGGCACCAAAGGAGGGCCACAGGGGGTCCACACGTGTGGCCGGCGCGGCCAAGAGGGGGGCCGGGCCCCCCTATTGTGTGGCAGCTACGTAACCCTTCCGACTCCGCCTCTTCGCCTATAAGAAGCCCCCTGACCTAAATCTTCGATACAAATAAGCCACGATACGAGAAACCTTCCAGAGCCGCCGCCATCGCGAAGCCAAGATCTGGGGGACAGAAGTCTCTGTTCCGGCACGCCGCCGGGATGGGGAAGTGCCCCCGGAAGGCATCTCCATCGACACCACCGCCATCTTCATCACTGCTGCTGCTCTCCATGATGAGGAGGGAGTAGTTCTCCCTCGAGGCTAAGGGCTGTATCGGTAGCTATGTGGTTAATCTCTCTCCTATGTACTTCAATACAATGATCTCATGAGCTGCCTTACATGATTGAGATTCATATGAGTTTTGTATCACTATTCATCTATGTGCTACTCTAGTGATGTTATTAAAGTACTCTATTCCTCCTCCATGATGTAATGGTGACAGTGTGTGCATCATGTAGTACTTGGCGTAGTTTATGATTGTGATCTCTTGTAGATTATGAAGTTAACTATTACTATGATGGTATTGATGTGATCTATTCCTCCTTTCATAGTCTGTTGGTGACAGTGTGCATGCTATGTTAGTACTTGGTATAGTTGTGTTGATCTATCATGCACTCTAAGGTTATTTAAATATGAATATCGAATGTTGTGGAGCTTGTTAACTCCGGCATTGAGGTGCTCTTGTAGCCCTACACAATTAGTGGTGTTCATCATCCAACAAGAGAGTGTAGAGTGGTTCTATTATGTGATCAATGTTGAGAGTGTCCACTAGTGAAAGTATGATCCCTAGGCCTTGTTTCCAAATACTGAAATCATCGCTTGTTTACTATTTTGCTGCATATCTACTTCCTGCAATATTACTACTGCACGCCAGCAAGCTATTTTCTGTCGCCGTAGACAGTCAAGTATTTTCTGGCGCCGTTACTACTGCTCATATTCATTTATACCACCTGTATTTTACTATCTCTTCGCCGAACTAGTGCACCTATACACCTGACAAGTGTATTGGGTGTGTTGGGGACACAAGAGACTTCTTGCATTGTGATCGCAGGGTTGCTTGAGAGGGATATCTTTGATCTCTTCCTCCCTGAGTTCGATAAACCTTGGGTGATCCACTTAAGGGAAAACTTGCTGCTGTTCTACAAACCTCTGCTCTTGGAGGCCCAACATTGTCTATAGGAAAAGAAGCATGAGTAGACATCAAGCTATTTTCTGGCGCCGTTGCCGGGGAGGAAAGGTAAAAGGCACTCACACTCTGGTCCCAGGTAACTAAGTTATTTTCTGGTACCGTTGTAAGTGCTCGAAGCTATTTCTTTTAGATCCTGCAATTGCATCTTTTTGTTTCTTGTTTTTATTTCACTAGTTAGGCATAATGGAAAGCAACTATGAGATTTTTAATCTATTTCCTGAGTTAAGACATGGATTGTTTGCTGCGAAAATTAAAAAACCTATGGAACCTTATTTGCGTGCTAGCAATGATATTAGTATGAACGCTTTGAACACCATTGTTGCTAATGATATGGAAAATTCTAAGCTTGGGGAAGCTGGTTTTGATGAGCATGATATTTTTAGTCCCCCAAGCATTGAGGAGAAAATTTTCTTTGATGATACTTTGCCTCCTATTTATGATGATTATAATGATAGTGGTCTTTTGGTGCCACCTACTATGGAGAGTAAATTTTATTATGATTATACTATGCCTCCTACACTTGATGATAATAATAATGATAGCTACTTTGATGAATTTGCTCCCACTTTTACTAATAAAATTGATTATGCTTATGTGGAGAGTAATAATTTTATGCATGAGACTCATGATAAGAATGCTTTATGTGATAGTTATATTGTTGATTTTGCTCATGATGCTACTGGATATTAATATGAGAGAGGAAAATATGGTTGTAGAAATTTTCCTGTTACTAAAACACCTCTCTTTTTGCTGAAAATCTTGAAGCTGCACTTGTTTTATCTTTCTATGCTTGTTGCATTATGCTTCATGAATTTGTTTATTTACAAGATTCCTTTTCATAGGAAGTGGGTTAGACTTAAATTTGTGTTGAATTTGCTTCTTGATGCTCTCTTTTGCTTCAACTCTTCATTCTCACGAGTGCATCATTAAAATTACTGAGCCCATCTTAATGGCTATAAAGAAAGCACTTCTTGGGAGATAACCCATGTCTTTATTTTGCTACTGTTTTGTTGTGTCTTGGAAGTTGTTACTACTGTAGCAACCTCTTCTTATCTTAATTTGGTTGCATTGTTGTGCCAAGTAAAGTCTTTGATAGTAAGGTTCATACTAGATTTGGATTACTGCGCAGAAACAGATTTCTTGCTGTCACGAATTTGGGTTGAATTCTCTGTAGGTAACTTAGAAAATTCTGCCAATTTACGTGAGTGATCCTCAGATATGTATGCAACTTTCATTCAATTTTAGAATTTTCATCTGAGAAAGTCTGGTGCCTCTAAAAAATTCGTCTTTACGGACTGTTCTGTTTTGACAGATTCTGCCTTTTATTTCGCATTGCCTCTTTTGCTGTGTTGGATGGATTTCTTTGTTCCATTAACTTTCAGAAGCTTTGAGCAATGTCCAGAAGTGTTAAGAATGATTGTGTCACCTCTGAACATGTGAATTTTGATTATGCACTAACCCTCTAATGAGTTTGTTTCGAGTTTGGTGTGGAGGAAGTTTTCAAGGGTCAAGAGAGGAGGATGATATATGATCAAGAAGAGTGAAAAGTCTAAGCTTGGGGATGCCCCGGTGGTTCATCCCTGCATATTTCAAGAAGACTCAAGCGTCTAAGCTTGGGGATGCCCAAGGCATCCCCTTCTTCATCAACAATTTATCAGGTTTCTTCTATTGAAACTATATTTTTATTCCGTCACATCTTATGTACTTTACTTGGAGCGTCTGTTTGCTTTTGTTTTTGTTTTTCTCTGAATAAATGCTTGTGTGGGAGAGAGACACGCTCCGCTGGTTCATATGAACACATGTGTTCTTAGCTTTTAATGTTCATGGCGAAGGTTGAAACTGCTTCGTTAATTGTTATATGGTTGGAAACAGATAATGCTACATGTGGTAATTGGTATGGTGTCTTGAGTAACTTGATACTTGGCAATTGTTGTGCTCATATAGATTATGTTTAAGCTCTTGCATCATATACCTTGCACCTATTAGTGAAGAAATACATAGAGCTTGCTAAAATTTGGTTTGCATGATTGGTCTCTCTAAGGTCTAGATATTTTCTAGTAAAGTGTTTGAACAACAAGGAAGACAATGTAGAGTCTTATAATGCTTGCAATATGTTCTTATGTAAGTTTTTCTGTACTAGTTCATACTTGTGTTTGCTTCAAACAACCTTGCTAGCCTAAGCCTTGTATTGAGAGGGATTACTTCTCATGCATCCAAAATCCTTGAGCCAAAAACTATGCCATTTGTGTCCACCATACCTACCTACTACATGGTATTTCTCTGCCATTCCAAAGTAAATTGCTTGAGTGCTATCTTGAAACACTTCAAAAGTTATTAACTCTTATTTGTGTCAATGTTTTATAGCTCATGAGGAAGTATGTGGTGTTTATCTTTCAATCATGTTGGGCAGCTTTCACCAATGGACTAGTGGCTTCATCCGCTTATCCAATAATTTTGCAAAAAGAGCTGGCAATGGGGTTCCCAGTCCCAAATTAATTAACCTTCATAATTTTACAAAAAAATAGACACTCCTCCATGGTATGTGATTGTTGGACGGCACCCGAGGATTCGGTTAGCCATGGCTTGAGAAAGCAAAGGTGGGGATGAGTGTCATCTAAATAAAACTAAAATAAAAAGGCACTCCTTCATGGTATGAGATTGTTGGCAGGCACCCGAGGATTCGGTTAGCCATGGTTTGTGAAAGCAAGGTTGGAAGGAGTGCCACCCAAAAATAAAATTTTATGGGAGCCGCTCTTTGAAAGTCTGTCTGGCAAGGGGGTTAGAGTGCCCATTACCATTCGTTGACAACAACATACACCTCTCAAAACTTTATTTTTATGCTCTCTTTATGTTTTCAAAATAAAAGCTCTAGCACAAATATAGCAATCAATGCTTCCCTCTTCGAAGGGCCATTCTTCTACTTTTATGTTGAGTCAGTTTACCCACATCTCTCCATCTTAATAAGCAAACACTTGTGTTAACTGTGCATTGATTCTTACATACTTGCTTATTGCACTTATTATATTACTTTATGTTGACAACTATCCATGAGATATACATGTTACAAGTTGAAAGCAACCGCTGAAACTTAATCTTCCTTTGTGTTGCTTCAATGCCTTTACTTTGAATTTATTGCTTTATGAGTTAACTCCTATGCAAGACTTATTGATGCTTGTCTTGAAAGTACTATTCATGAAAAGTCTTTGCTATATGATTCAGTTGTTTAATCATTGTCTTTACCATTGCTTTGAATCACTTCATTCATCTCATATGCTTTACAATAGTATGATCAAGATTATGTTGGTAGCATGTCACTTCAGAAATTATTCTTTTATCATTTACCTACTCGAGGACGAGTAGGAACTAAGCTTGGGGATGCTGATACGTCTCCAACGTATCGATAATTTCTTATGTTCCATGCTTGTTTTATGACAATACCTACATGTTTTGTTCACACTTTATATCGTTTTGATGCATTTTCCAGAACTAACCTATTGACGAGATGCCGAAGTGCCAGTTCCTGTTTTCTGCTGTTTTTGGTTTCAGAAATCCTAGTAAGGAAATATTCTCGGAATTGGACGAAATCAACGCCCAACATCTTATAATTCCACGAAGCTTCCAGAACACCCGAGAGGCACCAGAGGAGGGCCACAGGGGGTCCACACGTATGGCCGGCGCGGCCAAGAGGGGGGCCGCGCCCCCCTATTGTGTGGCGGCTCCGTAACCGTTCCGACTCCGCCTCTTCGCCTATAAGAAGCCCCCTGACCTAAATCTTCGATACGAATAAGCCACGGTATGAGAATCCTTCCAGAGCCGCCGCCATCGCGAAGCCAAGATCTGGGGGACAGAAGTCTCTGTTCCGGCACACCGCCGGGACGGGGAAGTGCCCCCGGAAGGCATCTCCATCGACACCACCGCCATCTTCATCACTGCTGCTGCTCTCCATGATGAGGAGGGAGTAGTTCTCCCTCGAGGCTAAGGGCTGTACCGGTAGCTATGTGGTTAATCTCTCTCCTATGTACTTCAATACAATGATCTCATGAGCTGCCTTACATGATTGAGATTCATATGAGTTTTGTATCACTATTCATCTATGTGCTACTCTAGTGATGTTATTAAAGTACTCTATTCCTCCTCCATGATGTAATGGTGACAGTGTGTGCATCATGTAGTACTTGGCGTAGTTTATGATTGTGATCTCTTGTAGATTATGAAGTTAACTATTACTATGATGGTATTGATGTGATCTATTCCTCCTTTCATAGTCTGTCGGTGACGGTGTGCATGCTATGTTAGTACTTGGTATAGTTGTGTTGATCTATCATGCACTCTAAGGTTATTTAAATATGAATATCGAATGTTGTGGAGCTTGTTAACTCCGGCATTGAGGTGCTCTTGTAGCCCTACACAATTAGTGGTGTTCATCATCCAACAAGAGAGTGTAGAGTGGTTTTATTATGTGATCAATGTTGAGAGTGTCCACTAGTGAAAGTATGATCCCTAGGCCTTGTTTCCAAATACTGAAATCATCGCTTGTTTACTGTTTTGCTGCATCTCTACTTCCTGCAATATTACTACTGCACGCCAGCAAGCTATTTTCTCTCGCCGTAGACGGTCAAGTATTTTCTGGCGCCGTTACTACTGCTCATATTCATTTATACCACCTGTATTTTACTATCTCTTCGCCGAACTAGTGCACCTATACACCTGACAAGTGTATTGGGTGTGTTGGGGACACAAGAGACTTCTTGCATTGTGATCGCAGGGTTGCTTGAGAGGGATATCTTTGACCTCTTCCTCCCTGAGTTCGATAAACCTTGGGTGATCCACTTAAGGGAAAACTTGCTGCTATTCTACAAACCTCTGCTCTTGGAGGCCCAACACTATCTACAGGAAAAGAAGCGTGAGTAGACATCAGTAGGACAATAGATGTTGTGCAAGTTTCTCATTGCAAGCACGTACGACTATATACAGAACACATGCCTATGGTTATTTAGTACTTGGATACTGTTTTATTATTATCTGCAAATGCCTTGCCTTGATTGTTACATGAGTTATCTTATCCATGCAGCGCCCTTTCATCCATCCTTGTGCCTACAGTATTTTAATCCTGCTGTTTACTATAATCACTACTGTTGTCTTTATTATACTGCTGCTTATATTTCACTACTGCTACTGCTATAAAACTGTTGCTACTGATAAACTATTGCGAGCAAGTCTGTTTCCATGTGCAGCTGAATTGACAACTCCGCTGTTAAGGCTTACAAATATTCTTTGGCTCCCCTTGTGTCGAATCAATAAATTGGGTTTTACTTCCCTCGAAGACTGTTGCGATCCCCTATATTTGTGGGTCATCAATCCCTTCTTGGAAAATTTAAATCCATTGTTGATAACGGATGATACTCACGGTCCTTCTAGACCAGCCCCTCTCCATTTTTCGCTTAAAACGAAAATTTAGAGATAAGAGTCTATCGTCCTTGTCTTGTCACATCGGTGTCACTCTCTCGCCACCCGATCTAGCGCATAGAGACACTTCAAGTATGATGGCGTTGCAACTATCTTCTAGTCGAGAAACATGGATGAAAGACCAATTTCTATATATTAGAGGGGAAAGAAAAGGGAATTTTCAGAATCTAAGCAATTTGGAGCAACTCCGACCGATGATGCAGCGCCCTTCGATCCAGGGCAAGGGAGCAGGGGCTCTCTTCGGCTTCAAAGATGGAGCATGGCATTTGGTCCTTTGGAGTATGCTCGGGCTTGTATCTCTTTGAGGGCAAGTTCCCATCATTCTTCAACTTTCGTCGCTTCGTGTGTGTGGCTTCGTCTTTGTCGATGAGAACTTCAACGGTCAAGCTATGGTTTTGTGTTTTTCTTGTTTGCTTTGTGTGCGTTGTTATCTTGTAAGGTGATCCCTCAGCATTTGTAACCATCTACCGTTTCTGACCTTATTGATTTAACGCAGGGCTTAGACCTGCTGTTTAAAACATGACATGCTTCCCACCTATGGAGAACACCCGTGGTGGATCGGAGAAAAGAAGCGAAGGATGAGAAGACAGGGACGGAGCCAGGATTCCCGCAATAGGGGGGCAAGATTTTTCCTATAACACAGCGGAAGATAAATCGCTTAAAAATACTACAACCTAAATAGGTAGGTGAGCAATGAGAAGCTGTCGCCAAAAAATATGTCATCAAAATTTGCATCAAACAAATGCAGAAAGCAATCGACATGATGATGAAATAAATATTATACAGGATCTAGGATCTATAGTCGGGAGATGTGTTAAATAATGTAAACCAAGGTGCGAAAATATGTGAATCGGTGAGCCGCAGCTTCATGTAAGTGCGCGAGCGCTGTTGTGGTTCACCTGCCCCTGGGAAACAGACAGGGAGAGGTTCACCTTCATCGGCAGATGTCGAAAGGCAAGGAGGAGGCCAGAAGCAAAACCTGACCGGCGGCGGGTGGGGGAATTGATTGACTGATCTAATCTGGATGCGAGGGCTGCGAAGCAACTATGGGCGCGTTTGCTAGCCTACATGGTCATTCGCTCACATCGGCTCAGCATTTTCGGCCTGTTTGGTTACCTGGTCGAGCCCGCGTTCTTGCATGAACCGCTTCTCAAAGGACCATCGGGCCAAGACCTGGAGGAACGTCCGATTCGGTCATTTCTAGCGAGCCACCCTCGTTTCCGTAGAACTGGAGAACGTCCCGTCCTTGCAGAGTCACCACGGGAGATGGCGGGAGCTCGCGCGGGACGGCAAAATCTCGGCGGGATGAATTCGGTCACCGCGCTTGAATTTTTGCCACCGTATATAGGGGCGGCTCTCTCACCGGCAAATCCAAATCCCCCATTTCCCCCCTATTTCGAGCTCATCCACCTTTCCCGATCTAGCAACATGGCCGGATCTTCCTCACCCGCACGGTCGACGAGGCTTGCGGCGGCGACGGTGGCTGTGGCGACGGCTACTGGCCGCGGATGGTCGTATTCTTCCTCTGCATTGATGAATTCGGTTGTGGTAAGCTTCTGCAAACCCTAGTCTTAGATCTAAATCTTTTGGGTATACAAGGGGGGTCTGAACGAATCCATTGTAGGACATTCCTTCGTCGCTGGTCGAGGTTGTGGAGGTTGTCCAGGTTGCATCTGACTCTACCACGGGGACCGTTGTCCCCCTTGGTGCTGCCTGCTTCTTCACCAGGGTCCCCTGCTTCCCCGACCTCGGTGCTGCGTGTGGCTCCTTTGACTGTAAGGACACTCTTACTTATCTCGTTGTTCATTCATATGGTAGTGGTAGTTAATTGATGTGGTACTGCTTAAGGATGTGGATGTGGATGTGGTACCGGTAGTGGTGGTAGTTCATTGATCTGCTAGTGCTTAAGGATGTGCTAGTGGTAGTGGTAGTGGTAGTGCTTAAGGATGTGGATCTGCTAGTCATGTAGGCGATCATACCTTTGGGCTCCCCTGATCTATCTGCGCCTAGCCATGTCTGATTGCAAGCAAACCTTCCATGGTTTGGAAACCTGAGCTATCAGAGTTTGTGCTGAACCGGTAGGTTCAGCTCGTGAGTAGCGGCGTCTGTTTCAACATGGGATTCAAGGAGCAGAAGATAAAGAAGTTAGCCGCGGATGTTCTTGAATTCGCTGACATACATGTCACCACTCATCAGCTCTACAACCACATCAGAAACTGGAGGACGAAGTGGAGCGTCATTATGAAGATGAAACCCGATCGCATTCTGGACTGGAGCGAAGATGGTTGCTGCTTCTACGGCTGTGATGAAGAGACGGCGGGCGAGTACATTCAGGTATGAAGCCTCATTGAGTTCCTTCATAGATCTGAAAGTATGTGAATCTCGTCCGCACTAACAGTTGTTCCTTGTGGATTGCAGTGCTGCCCGAAACACCGCCAGTACGTCGGCACCCTGATCACGAACTACGCTCAGATAAAGACGATATTCACGCCCCGATTTGTGTGCAAGGCGCAACTGTTCCAGCCTGACTTGCTACTCAGGGCTATCGACTTCATTGCAGAAAACAAAGCAGAGTATGCCGAGTACCGTAAGCTGCAGCCACCGGAGAGGAGGAGCTGGCTTAGGACCTGGCTCCTTAACAAGTTTTCTGCTTAGTGCTTATGCTTCCTTCGTCATGATCTGCTGATTTTGGGAGGTGATCTTGTATCCCTCCATTAGCTAGGACTTGCCACAACTTAATCCTCGGTCTGTAATGGTGAACTTGTTCGAGGTGGTACATTACTAACCCCTCATATGATGAACCTATGATGCATCACAAAGTATAGTTGCTTCGCTCGTGATGCATCGCCCACTAAGTAGTTATTGTGTATTACCAGCACCTTTTGTGATAAACTGAATCTGATGTGTGCTGTTATTCAGTACTGGTTAACCTCACCACTCCAAGTGAAGGGGTTACTGATGACCCACAAGTATAGGGGATCGCAATAGCCTTCGAGGGAAGTAAAAGCCAAATTTATTGATTCAACACAAGGGGAGGTAAAAAATACTTATAAGCCTTAACAGCGGAGTTGTCAATTCAGCTGCACCTGGAAAAGCACTAGTAACAGGTGTAATGTGAAATCAACAGTAATATGAGAGCAATGTCAATAATAACACAACAGCAGTAGCACATAGGATATGACACCGGAAAGTATTCCAGTGCGGAGTTGACTGTAGAGCAATGATGATGACAGAAGGACCAGGGTTCCCAGCTATCTACACTACTGGTAACTCTCCAAATAACATGTGTTGGGTGAACAAATTATAGTTGGGCAATGGATAATTGTGAGGGCATGATAATGCATGCTACGATAAGATAAAGGTTATTGTAGTATTTAATTGGGCATTACAACATAATACATAGACTGTAATCTAACTGTGTCTATGACTAATAATCCACCTTCACATTATCATCTGAACCCTGATACGTCTCCAACGTATCTATAATTTCTGATGTTCCATGCTTGTTTTATGACAATACCTACATGTTTTGTTCACACTTTATGATGATTTTATGTGTTTTCCGGAACTTACCTATTGACGAGATGCCGAAGTGCCAGTTCATGTTTTCTGCTGTTTTTGGTTTCAGAAATCCTAGTAAGGAAATATTCTCGGAATTGGACGAAATCAACGCCCAGTATCTTATAATTCCACGAAGCTTCCAGAACACCCGAGAGGGACCAGAGGAGGGCCACAGGGGGCCCACACGTGTGGGCGGCGCGGCCAAGGAGCCAGGCGCGCTGCCCTACTGTGTGGTGGCCCCGTCAGCCTTCCGACTCCGCTCTTCTCCTATAAGAAGCCCCCTGACCTAAATCTTCGAGACGAATAAGCCACGGTACGAGAAACCTTCCAGAGCCGCCGCCATCGTGGAGCCAAGATCTGGGGGACAGAAGTCTCTGTTCCGGCACGCCGCCGGGACAGGGAAGTGCCCCCGGAAGGCATCTGCATAGACATCACCGCCATCTCCATCACCGCTGCTGTCTCCCATGAGGAGGGAGTAGTTCTCCCTCGAGGCTAAGGGCTGTACCGGTAGCTATGTGGTTAATCTCTCTCCTATGTACTTCAATACAATGATCTCATGAGCTGCCTTACATGATTGAGATTCATATGAGTTTTGTATCACTATTCATCTATGTGCTACTCTAGTGATGTTATTAAAGTACTCTATTCCTCCTCCATGATGTAATGGTGACAGTGTGTGCATCATGTAGTACTTGGCGTAGTTTATGATTGTGATCTCTTGTAGATTATGAAGTTAACTATTACTATGATGGTATTGATGTGATCTATTCCTCCTTTCATAGTATGATGGTAACAGTGTGCATGCTATGTTAGTACTTGGTATAATTGCATTGGTCTATCATGCACTCTAAGGTTATTTAAATATGAATATCAAATGTTGTGGAGCTTGTTAACTCCGGCATTGAGGTGCTCTTGTAGCCCTACACAATTAGTGGTGTTCATCATCCAACAAGAGAGTGTAGAGTGTAGCATTTATCTATTTATTCTGTTATGTGATCAATGTTGAGAGTGTCCACTAGTGAAAGTATGATCCCTAGGCCTTGTTTCCAAATACTGCAATCATCGCTTGTTTACTGTTCTACTGCATCTGTACTTCCTGCAATATTACCACCATCGACTGCACGCCAGTTGTAGACATCAACTATTTTCTAGCGCCGTTACTACTGCTCATATTCATTCATACCACTTGTATTTCACTATCTCTTCTCCGAACTAGTGCACCTATACATCTGACAAGTGTATTAGGTGTGTTGGGGACACAAGAGACTTCTTGTATCGTGATTGCAGGGTTGCTTGAGAGGGATATCTTTGACCTCTTCCTCCCTGAGTTCGATAAACCTTGGGTGATCCACTTAGGGGAAAACTTGCTGCTGTTCTACAAACCTCTGCTCTTGGAGGCCCAACACTGTCTACAGGAAAAGAAGCGTGAGTAGACATCAAGCTATTTTCTGGCGCCGTTGCCGGGGAGGAAAGGTAAAAGGCATTCACACTCCGGTCCCAGGTAACTAAGTTATTTTCTGGTACCGTTGTAAGTGCTCGAAGCTATTTCCTTTAGATCCTGCAATTGCATCTTTTTGTTTCTTGTTTTACACTAGTTAGGCATAATGGAAAGCAACATGGAGTTTTTTAATCTATTTCCTGAGTTAAGACATGGATGCTTTGATGCGAAAACTAAAAAACCCATGGAACATATTAGTATGAACACTTTGAACACCATTGTTTCTAATGATATGGAAAATTCTAAGCTTGGGGAAGCTGGTTTTGATGAGCATGATATTTTTAGTCCCCCAAGCATTGAGGAGAAAATTTTCTTTGATGATACTTTGCCTCCTATTTATGATGATTATAATGATAGTGGTCTTTTGGTGCCACCTGTTATGGAGGATAAATTTGATTATGATTACAATATGCCTCCTATATTTGATGATGAGAATAATAATGATAGCTACTTTGTTGAATTTGCTCCCGCTACAATTAATAAGAAAAACTATGCTTATGTTGGGAGTAGTAATAATTTTATGCATGAGACTCATGATAAGAATGCTTTATGTGATAGTTATATTGTTGAGTTTGTTCATGATGCTACTGAAAATCATTATGAGAGAGGAAAATATGGTTGTAGAAATTTTCATGTTACTAAAACACCTCTCTATACGCTGAAATTTTTGAAGTTACACTTGTTTTATCTTTCTATGCTTGTTGCATTATGCTTCATGAATTTGTTTATTTACAAGATTCCTATGCATAGGAAGTGGGTTAGACTTAAATGTGTTTTTAACTTACCTTTTGATGCTCTCTTTTGCTTCAACTCTTATTTCTAGTGAGTGCATCATTAAAACTGCTGAGCCCATCTTAATGGCTATAAAGAAAGCACTTATTGGGAGATAACCCATGTTTTTATTTTGCTACTGTTTTGTTGAGTCTTGGAAGTTGTTACTACTGTAGCAACCTCTCCTTATCTTATTTTATTGCATTTGTTGTGCCAAGTAAAGTCTTTGATAGCAAGGTTGATACTAGATTTGGATTACTGCGCAGAAACAGATTTCTGTCTGTCACGAATTTGGGCAGTGTTCTCTGTAGTTAACTCAGAAAAATCTGCCAATTTACGTGAGTGATCCTCCGATATGTACGCAACTTTCATTCAATTTGAGCATTTTCATCTGAGCAAGTCTGGTGCCTCTAAAAAATTCGTCTTTATGGACTGTTCTGTTTTGACAGATTGTGCCTTTTATTTCGCATTGCTTCTTTTGCTATGTTGGATGGATTTCTTTGTTCCATTAACTTCCAGTAGCTTTGAGCAATGTCCAGAAGTGTTAAGAATGATTGTGTCACCTCTGAACATGTGAATTTTTGATTATTTACTAACCCTCTAATGAGTTTGTTTTGAGTTTGGTGTGGAGGAAGTTTTCAAGGGTCAAGTGAGGAGGATGATATATGATCAAGAAGAGTGAAAAGTCTAAGCTTGTGGATGCCCCCTTGGTTCATCCCTGCATATTTCAAGAAGACTCAAGCATCTAAGCTTGGGATGCCCAAGGCATCCCCTTCTTCATCAACAATTTATCAGGTTTCTTCTATTGAAACTATATTTTTATTCCGTCACATCTTATGTACTTTACTTGGAGCGTCTGTGTGCTTTTATTTTCGTTTTTGTTATTTTCATTCTCTGAATAAATGCTTGTGTGGGAGAGAGACACGCTCCGCTGGTTCATATGAACACATGTGTTCTTAGCTTTTAATGTTCATGGCAAAGGTTGAAACTGCTTCGTTCATTGTTATTTGGTCGGTTCAGGAAATGTTGCATGTGGTAGTGGTATAATGAAACACTTGCATAATCTTGTAGATCATTGAGCTTTGATAACTTGATTCTTCGCAAACGTTTTGAGGTATTTAGATGGTAAGGCTTGCTGGATAAATAAATTAAAATTAGTAGTGGATTGTTGTCTTTAAGCTTGTGTCGTACTACAAACTCTATTTAAATAGTTGAAGGTGTAGTTGGACTTGATAGCTTTCCATGTCTGAGAATTCATCGTAATAACTAAGTTGTGCTGAAGGTCGAGGGAGCTAGCGGGGTACTTGTGCCACCGTGAACGGCCCTCCTTGGAGTAAATTTTAATCATGCTCTTAATGATGAACCTGCTAGTTGTTTGCAATAAGCTTGTGAGTTCTTTTTGACTAATGTTAAGCTACGGTTTTTGGCACTTCCACCATCCAAATTTGCTAGCCTCTTCGGTACTGTGCATTGCCTTTTGCTCACATTGAGAATTGTGCATACTTCGCCAGTACATCCAAACCCGTGGGAGGACTTTCTCTTGTTCTCCTACACATAAGCCCATACATCTCCTCAAAACAGCCACCATACCTACCTACCACAGCATTTCCATAGCTGTTCCGAGATATATTGCCATGCAACTTCCATTTTACATTACATGCCATGTTGTCATTTATTATTTATATTGCTTTGCATGATTCTATACAGCTGATGTGTGGTTTACCCATGTTACGCTAGATCATTGCACATCCTGCTACACTGGCAGAGGCATACAGTTTTATACATCATGTTTCATTCATTATGAGTTATTTGTACCAAAAAGTGTGTTGTCATATTAGGATGTTGCCCCTAAAAGTGAAAAGAGCCATGGAGGCCATCAAAAAGAGAAAAAAAAAGAAAAAGAAAAGAAAAAAAGAAAAAAAGAGAAAGAAAAAGGGGGCAACATTACTATCTTTTATCCACACTTGTGCTCATGTTTTAGCACCTGCATTATTCATAGTCATCATTTGTGCTCATGATTAGCACCTACACTTCATATGAGAGAGTTTTCATGTTTTACTAGTATAACTATGTGGGGAATTTACACTATAGAACTTGGGTTGTATATTCCAATGATGAGCCTCCTCAAAAGTGCTCTAGGTCTTCGTGAGCAACCAAGTTGGATGCACCCCCACTAGTTCCATTGGAGAGCTTTCATACACATATAGCTCTATGTGCATCCGTTGCATGGCAATCACTACTCCTTGCATAGCTTCGATCATAAGACTTCCTCTTGTCTAATGATCACTTATAGCTTTGTAAGACTTTCTTCCATTTGGCCTTCCAAACCCCCATTAACGTTCTTTATGCCATAACATCCTGGTGCTAATGCTAAATGCTTGCGCTCACCGGTTGAGTAGACTTCGAAATAGTTGATTCATGATGTTCATGTTTATGTTTACTTGACTGAATCCTTCTTATGTTGTGAAATTTTACTTGATGCTTGGAATGAAGGATAGAACTTCTACGTTGAATACTTAACACATCTTTAATGAACTTTGTACGGTTTCATGTCTTTGAAGCAATAGTTCATGAAAACTTCTAGCTTGTTTAACTCTTGCATTATCATATCTTATATCAATATAGACATTTGCTTTGAGTGATTTGATCTCAGTTCATATGCTTTACATCATTATTGGATCAAGATTATGTTGGTAGCATGTCACCTCAGAAATTATCTTTGTTATCATTTACCTACTCGGGGACGAGTAGGAACTAAGCTTGGGGATGCTGATATGTCTCCAACGTATCTATAATTTCTGATGTTCCATGCTTGTTTTATGACAATACCTACATGTTTTGTTCACACTTTATGATGATTTTATGTGTTTTCCGGAACTAACCTATTGACGAGATGCCGAAGTGCCAGTTCCTATTTTCTGTTGTTTTTGGTTTCCGAAATCCTAGTAAGGAAATATTCTCGGAATTGGACGAAATCAACGCCCAGTATCTTATAATTCCACGAAGCTTCCAGAAAACCCGAGAGGGACCAGAGGAGGGCCACAGGGGGCCCACACGTGTGGGCAGCGCGGCCAAGGAGCCAGGCGCGCCGCCCTACTGTGTGGTGGCCCCGTCAGCCTTCCGACTCCGCCTCTTCACCTATAAGAAGCCCCTGACCTAAATCTTCGAGACGAATAAGCCACGGTACGAGAAACCTTCCAGAGCCGCCGCCATCACGAAGCCAAGATCTGGGGGACAGAAGTCTCTGTTCCGGCACGCCGCCGGGACGGGGAAGTGCCCCCGGAAGGCATCTCCATCGACATCACCGCCATCTCCATCACCGCTGCTGTCTCCCATGAGGAGGGAGTAGTTCTCCCTCGAGGCTCAGGGCTGTACCGGTAGCTATGTGGTTAATCTCTCTCCTATGTACTTCAATACAATGATCTCATGAGCTGCCTTACATGATTGAGATTCATATGAGTTTTGTATCACTATTCATCTATGTGCTACTCTAGTGATGTTATTAAAGTACTCTATTCCTCCTCCATGATGTAATGGTGACAGTATGTGCATCATGTAGTACTTGGCGTAGTTTATGATTGTGATCTCTTGTAGATTATGAAGTTAACTATTACTATGATGGTATTGATGTGATCTATTCCTCCTTTCATAGTATGATGGTGACAGTGTGCATGCTATGTTAGTACTTGGTATAATTGCGTTGGTCTATCATGCACTCTAAGGTTATTTAAATATGAATATCGAATGTTGTGGAGCTTGTTAACTCCGGCATTGAGGTGCTCTTGTAGCCCTACACAATTAGTGGTGTTCATCATCCAACAAGAGAGTGTAGAGTGTAGCATTTATCTATTTATTATGTTATGTGATCAATGTTGAGAGTGTCCACTAGTGAAAGTATGATCCCTAGGCCTTGTTTCCAAATACTGCAATCATCGCTTGTTTACTGTTCTACTGCATCTGTACTTCCTGCAATATTACCACCATCGACTACACGCCAGTTGTAGACATCAACTATTTTCTAGCACCGTTACTACTGCTCATATTCATTCATACCACTTGTATTTCACTATCTCTTCTCCGAACTAGTGCACCTATACATCTGACAAGTGTATTAGGTGTGTTGGGGACACAAGAGACTTCTTGTATCGTGATTGCAGGGTTGCTTGACAGGGATATCTTTGACCTCTTCCTCCCTTATTTCGATAAACCTTGGGTGATCCACTTAGCGGAAAACTTGCTGCTGTTCTACAAACCTCTGCTCTTGGAGGCCCAACACTGTCTACAGGAAAAGAAGCGTGAGTAGACATCAAACCCCTTCCAGTATTAAGTTGCAAGCAACAGACTATCTCATTAAGCAATGTGTGTAAAGTAAACAATAGAATTATCCTTAGACAAAACATTATTGTTTTCTCCCTAGTAGCAACAACACATCTACAATCTTAGAAGTTATTGTCACTTTTCCAGAAAACTAGAGGCATTGTGGTGACCCGGCATACCACTGCATGGTGTAGTATGCAAGTCTGATATAATACCAATGAAACACCGTTCCACTAGTATTATATCGCTCAGAGTGGTACAACAGAAACATATGCGGGTCCAAGGCATGTCTATAGAATTACATACATACTCTGTTACATAAGATCAGCACAGCCTCCTACTATACAATGAGGTAAATCAGCAAATAAACTCCAGAAGAACGACTCGTAGACTAGTCTTATCATGAACTCTATTTGTAGAGTATTTAACTAGCTAAAGAGGCTAAGAATAGATTCTAGCTAAGTAGGAGCTAGATTTAGGAAACTAGTTCCCTTCTATGGCTAAACTAGGTTTTCTCCTTGATGTATGTGGTATCTGACTCCTCTGACAGGGTCTTGTCTCTTGAATTAGTTGTTGACTCCTCGGCCTTCGAGTTGCACTATAGATACTCCTTCGATGCCTCCATATCTAAGTAGGGGATTTAAGAGTGGGATGAGTACGAGCGTACTCAACAAGTTCATTATAGGAAAGGGGTGTTTAATGCACGAGCTACAGCATTAGACCAGAAAGTCTAATACCAATGCAAGTTTTCATAACCATTTCTTCAAAAGGTTGCTTTTATTCAGAAGAACTATGTCCGTCAGCCTTCACCGGTTTACTAGAACTTCATGGAGCTCCTTTCCGGCCGCATTCGTAGTTCCATATCCCGGAACAGGGAGTGACAGGTCACGGTTCTTTACACTCTGCAGAGGTGTGTTGCTTTACCCATAAGAGATCTTAACCTTGGTGCCAACCGGGAATGACCCGTCCACACTTCCTTTGGTGTGAGGCCCGGTATAAGGTCATAGCCAATCATATTCCTCCGCTACCTCATACACCCACCCTTTGCTGCAAACTCCGACCCTGGGTCCTCGCCGGTGCTCTTATACCAATTGAGGACGGCCCCCGACCACGACAACAGTTCAGGTCTCTACCATGAACTCCTTCGCCGGTAGCTGCAACCCATCATAGACCGCAATAACCGTGGGGACTTCATCGGGACCCCCACCCTACCACTTGTCCTCTCTTGGATCAAGGGTACCACTTGTCCTCTCTTGGATCAAGGGTCTACGGTAAAGCGCATCCGTTGATGTACAAGAGGTGGAAATACAATTGACTATTCCGTCTCACTCCAGATCTTATGGTTAACACGGGTATTACGACACAAGAATCACTGGACGACATTTTTTGTTTAATCCTAGATGGATATAAACCCTTGCAATGGAACCTCCACCATATCAACACAATCCATGGTTCCATTGCCCACCACATAGTCATATTCATAGTTATGAAAATAGAGGTTTTGGTTTTTATGCAATAGTGATAATCATAGTACTTTGCAAGTAATTTGATAAAGATACTCAAATGACATGAGCAAGTGATGAACTTGCCTTTCTTGACTGCAAGATTATGCAGGCAAGGTCTTCGATACGCAATAACTCCAAATTCTGAAATAGCATCATCGTTCGGTAAGGACGATGTTTAAAAGATTGGCAAGGATGCAATAATGCATAAGTATGAGATGCAATCGCTCTAAGCGTGACCTAACCCCGATGATTTAGGATTAGTGAGTTGATATGATTGGTTTAAAGTGTGTTGCACTTTTATAGTAATTCACAAATAAGGTTCTTATTAGGGTTTTGTTGTCTTAGAATCATAAGCAAGTGGAAAAATGTTTAGTAACAATCATACACAAGTGGCATATTAAGGCATAGTAATTAATGTAGCACATAAGGAAAAGTAGTTGGCATAATGTTAATATGTGAAGAACAATTGTTGGTTTAGGTACTATATGATATGGTTAATGATTACTTGTTATGTACTTCAAAAGAATAACTTTTGAAGAACATGTTCTTTAATAAAGAACAAATATCACCGATGCAAGAGAAACCTCGATCACTTTGCCAGTTTTAAACGAAAGCGCGAAAATTCCCCGGATTTTCTATGCATGAATGCAATGCACACTTCTCTATTCTCTCTTTTTGTAACCCCAAATCCTGGGATATTACAGTCTCTCCCCCTTGAACTAAACTTCGTCCTCGAAGTTTGAACTCTCTCACGTTTCCGGAGTGTGGATCTGACTTGTGCAGACTACATCTTTTTTTTCGAACTCCGTGGTGATCTCACTGGATATAATTGAGTATATCCCTTGTCCAGATTCTTCCTGGAATCCATTAATGTTTTCCTCTGAACAGTGGGTTCTTCCTTTAACTCCATGATTTTTTTAATACTATAATCTTATTTCCTTTCCCTTCGAAGGTTCAACGATTGAGACTTCTCTTGGTGTTGATAGTCTTATTAGTTGTTGTGCTAAGTTTTTACTAATTGGTAAATAGGTCTTTGTTTCCCCTTACTACCTAAACTGCAATAATGGTACTTAGTAAGGTACTTACCATGGAAATGGTCTTGATGATTTATTTCCCTAAGAATGGTTTAGACTCACTTAGTCTATCCAATCATGGATTATGGTTGGTACCTAAAACTATTTTGGATTCTTTAGGTTCCATGAAAGGAATCTTTCTAATAGTATTTAGTTTTGGTATGGTCAATCTTCTTCCGTCTTTGGCCATCTTGAGCTTTATTGGGTCTACGGTATTTCCTTCGTCCAACTTCATTAAACTTAGCTTACTTGAGCTTTCATACTTCTGAGTAAATATTTTTCACTTTCTCAAGTTATAGTCCACTTCTTACTTCCTCGAGGTATAAACCTTGGCTTCTGGTCTGACATCCTTCTGAAAGTAGTGTCAAACAATCTTATAAAAATAAGATCGAACTTCCTCTCAGTTCAGACCTTCTGCTTCTATCTAGCTTAACGTATTGAGTCATTGTACATCCCACTCAATCTTTACTCTACCCCTTAGAGTTTTCTTATGTTCTTCAACTCCTTTTCTTCCAACTATTGGACTTATGATTAGAATATTGGTCTAGGTCTAGCTTATGGGGTGTACTTTTCTAAAGTCTTGCGAACAATATCGGTGGTGCATCCACTCAATTGTGGACATCCAATGTTAATCCTTCGACTAAATGATTATAGGTCATTGTTATTTGGTTGACAAAATTTTATTTGTTCACAACTTCTTGGTACGAATAATCCAATTATGGACTACTTGATATCAATTGTGGCTATTTGTTTTCTAAAAATGTACTTTATTATAGGTTTTGATCAACTAGACAAGACATCTTCTACTTTATCTCCCATTATTGATCCTATACCAATTGTGGTCTTCTGGTACCAACTGTGGTCTTCTTATATCTGCTATGATTTCATATATCATCTTCCTTCATTCAGGGTTTATTTTGCAGAAAAACCACTAGCTGACACTATGAATATAGTATCCTACGTGATTTTCCATGCATTCCCTCTTCCATGTTGACTATGGATCTGCTTCAGCTTCACCATAATCACCAGACTTCTCACCTTCATGCTTCTTCTGTACTAAAGTACTCCTCTATTGAGGCTAAGCATGAGTTTTGGTTGATACTTCCTTCAGAGTTTTGTGGTTGCTTCCCACAACTTTACTCCTTTCTTCTGATGAACCTTCATCTTGCCTTCAGAATCTTTAGAATTCGTCACTTCCTCACAGGAATACCATTACCCTCTAGATCTATAGCATCAAGTAAGGACTTGATATTGCAACATGCATTTGCATATCAACGCCGAACTTCATGTATGGATCTAGTCAAACAATGAAAATCCAATAAAAATCCAAGAAGATTCAGCTTTGTGCTTATAATACACACCATCATAAGCCTGAATATAATAGTTGAGTAAAACATCTCTAATCATCAGGCTCTGATGTGTAGTATATAACACCACATAATATAGGTTTATATCGTGATACTTAGCACGAATATATGGGATTCTACTATTTGTCTCAACATTTACCTTAATTACACATTTGCAATGAGATAAACTTGAAACAAGGTGGTCTAGGATAGTTAAGGTTAACCTAATTTCCCTTTTGGAAATACTAACTTAGCTTCCATTTTGTTGAGGACTACCTCACATGGTATCTCTAAGTTCTATCATGTCTACTCTAAACACATATTTATTAGGATATAGCTCCTATACTTCCAAGTGTTTCTACCATGTGACTAGGGTTCTAATGTGCTTGGCACGATTCCCATGGTTTTGGAACACAAATCTTGCTCTGTTGTTGAAGACCTGACTTCTTATTGTACTCCTCTTAATTATTTATGATGTTCAATCCATCACATAACGATTCTCAGGTGAATCATATATGATTTCTATCTCTACCATGTAAGTAGGCATATTTTATTCCTATGTCTCTTCCTTACCTCCCATGATTGACTCATCATGGTCTATACTACCTCATATAACTCATAGTTATCACTTACTATCAACTGTTTCACAAGTTTGGATAGATTTTACTTACCCATTACTTGTCTTGGTATACACCTTCTAGTAGGATATCTTCCTTATATACTTATCTTTATCACTTGATATTACTCATATTACAAGTCTGGATAACTCTTACTTAACCATAACATGTGTTGGTACACATCTTCCAATAGGACATCTTCCTTATGGTTGTATCCTCTCTTTGGACTATCATGTGTTGTATACCAACTGTGATCTACTCATCCATTGTTTTAAGGACTTATTGATGTGCTACATGTTTAGGATTAGCTAACTAACTTCACTTAGGAAAGATAGGTAAGAAATGTTGACTTAAGTGTGTCAGGATTATTCTCAAGTGAATATCCATCTCAAGTCATAAGAACTATTTAGTTTAGCTAAGACAACTTTCTATAGACACTACCAATCCTATAGGTCTCCTTTAAAGGGTTTTAATCCTAGGTCAAAGCATTTGCTCTGATACCAACTGTGGTGACCCGGCATACCACTGCATGGTGTAGTATGCAAGTCTGATATAATACCAATGAAACACCGTTCCACTAGTATTATATCGCTCAGAGTGGTACAACAGAAACATATGCGGGTCCAAGGCATGTCTATAGAATTACATACAGACTCTGTTACATAAGATCAGCACAGCCTCCTACTATACAATGAGGTAAATCTGCAAATAAACTCCAAAAGAACGACTCATAGACTAGTCTTATCACGAACTCTATTTGTAGAGTATTTAACTAGCTAAAGAGGCTAAGAATAGATTCTAGCTAAGTAGGAGCTAGGTTTAGGAAACTAGTTCCCTTCTATGGCTAAACTAGGTTTTCTCCTTGATGTATGTGGTATCTGACTCCTCTGACAGGGTCTTGTCTCTTGAAGTAGTTGTTGACTCCTCGGCCTTCGAGTTGCACTGTAGATACTCCTTCGATGCCTCCATATCTAAGCAGTGGATTTAAGAGTGGGATGAGTACGAGCGTACTCAACAAGTTCATTATAGGAAAGAGGTGTTTAATGCACTAGCTACAGCATTAGACCAGAAAGTCTAATACCAATGCAAGTTTTCATAACCATTTCTTCAAAAGGTTGCTTTTATTCAGAAGAACTATGTCCGTCAGCCTTCACCGGTTTACTAGAACTTCATGGAGCTCCTTTCCGGCCACGTTCGCAGTTCCATATCCCGGAACAGGGAGTGACAGGTCACGGTTCTTTACACTCTGCAGAGGTGTGTTGCTTTACCCATAAGAGATCTTAACGTTGGTGCCAACCGGGAATGACCCGTCCACACTTCCTTTGGTGTGAGGCCCGGTATAAGGTCATAGCCAATCATATTCCTCCGCTACCTCATACACCCACCCTTTGCTGCAAACTCCGACCCTGGGTCCTCGCCGGTGCTCTTATACCAATTAAGGACGGCCCCCGACCATGACAACAGTTCAGGTCTCTACCATGAACTCCTTCGCCGGTAGCTGCAACCCATCATAGACCGCAATAACCGTGGGGACTTCATCGGGACCCCCACCCTACCACTTTTCCTCTCTTGGATCAAGGGTACCACTTGTCCTCTCTTGGATCAAGGGTCTACGGTAAAGCGCATCCGTTGATGTACAAGAGGTGGAAATACAATTGACTATTCTGTCCCACTCCAGATCTTATGGTTAACACGGGTATTACGGCACAAGAATCACTGGACGACATTTGTTGTTTAATCCTAGATGGATATAAACCCTTGCAATGGAACCTCCACCATATCAACACAATCCATGGTTCCATTGCCCACCACATAGTCATATTCATAGTTATGAAAATAGTGGTTTTGGTTTTTATGCAATAGTGATAATCATAGTACTTTGCAAGTAATTTGATAAAGATACTCAAATGACATGAGCAAGTGATGAACTTGCCTTTCTTGACTGCAAGATTATGCAGGAAAGGTCTTCGATACGCAATAACTCCAAATTCTGAAATAGCATCATCGTCCGGTAAGGATGATGTTTAAAAGATTGGCAAGGATGCAATAATGCATAAGTATGAGATGCAATCGCTCTAAGCGTGACCTAACCCCGATGATTTAGGATTAGTGAGTTGATATGATTGGTTTAAAGTGTGTTGCACTTTTATAGTAATTCACAAATAAGGTTCTTATTAGGGTTTTGTTGTCTTAGAATCATAAGCAAGTGGAAAAATGTTTAGTAACAATCATACACAAGTGACATATTAAGGCATAGTAATTAATGTAGCACATAAGGAAAAGTAGTTGGCATAATGTTAATATGTGAAGAACAATTGTTGGTTTAGGTACTATATGATATGGTTAATGATTACTTGTTATGTACTTCAAAAGAATAACTTTTGAAGAACATGTTCTTTAATAAAGAACAAATATGATAATTAGATTTGTGGGTTTCTATGGTTTACTACGATTCCCAGTTTGATTCTGGGGTAAGTATTAAATGGATCACAACAAAGTTAGATTCATCAGCATCTAGAGCTTGTATGGTTTTAGTTAAGAATAAGCATCTTAAGTAATTAATTATACATGGTTACTATCATGGTTGGTATATCTTATTGGTGATAGCTGGCTATTGTCTATAGGTCCTATTAGGCAGGGTTGATGATGACTCTTTATTTACTTCAAAAGAATAACTTTAAAGAACATGTTACCTAAGTAATAAGAAGTATTTCAATTAAGGCCTATGGTGTCTAGGGTTTGCTATTGGATTCACTAAGTTGTTTTTCAAACAATAGGGTTTGCAATTCTTTAGTACATATAGGATTTAGTTAATCATAAACTTATAAAGTAAATTATTACATAGAGTTGCTATTATAGTTGATCACTATGGCTATATCAAAGAATAGTGGTTAGGGTTGATGACATGTAATGAAGAAATTGGGGTTTACAATTATTTCATTATATGAGGTTCTTTAAAAAAATGGATACATGAGATGACAACTCTGGTAGTAATAGGCATGTATCACTTTAAGAGAATATGAGCATTTGTTTAGTTGTTAAATATGGATCTGTGAGTGAAAGAAAAGTAACATGATCACATTTTATAATTCCTAGGTTTTAGATATATATATATCTTTTTAAGTGGAAGCACACTAGGGTTTACATATAGAACTAGGGTTTTAGGGTTCTCACATGAAATTATGAGGTTATAGTTTTATTCATAATGGACTAGGTATATGGTATATGGGTAGTGGGTATAAAGTATATGAAACTTATTATTTAAAATACAAATATATATTGAGTGGTAATAACTTAAGCTAGGTTGGATTAGTAGAGTCACTACAAGAAAAGTTGCCATGGCCGACGAAGTTGAAGTCGCGCCGTGGTTGCTGGTGTACCATGGCCGACGATTTTGGATCTGTCCGTTGTGCATGTCTGTGGGAGACCCCGGAGGTCAGGGGCTAGACAAACCTAGATCACCATCTGGCATAAGCCTAACCTAGATCTCTAGGGCCTACAGGGTGAGAATCGGTAACACAACAGTGACTCTACGACTCAAAGAGTAATACAAGCTCATAGCTGAGTGAAAATCCAAAGTATTACAAGCAGAGGTCACTGACCTGACATTTCATCAATCAACGGAAGCGAAGTTATGCTATTCTAAATAGCAAGATAGCAAAAGGCCTAAGAGTCCAGGAGCATAACGGCGACGTCCCAGCCCATAGATTCCAGGCTGCCACCTGGGAATCCCAAGCTACTCGTCGATGTCGACCTAGAAACCTTCATCTGTTGGAGAGTCTTCGTCTGAAACAAAGCATGCAAAGCTGAGTATAGGGACTCAGCAAGACTTATTACAACCTTTTAGCAAAGCTGGTATGCGAGGCTTTATGTGGAGCTTATTTTGCGGAAAGCCAGTTTTCCTTTGTAAAACAAGAGGGAGCAGAAGCTCATCTATTCAGATCATTTTAAACGGGGATAAGAGAGCGATATCTCTAGCTCTACTGATCATCATATTGAATCCACTGAATCTTCATCATTTGCTGAACCTATCAACTAGGAGCACCCCCTCGATACCCTGAGGAGGGATCCTTATCACACATTGATTCCAAGTTTTACGATTAGGTTAAAGTTGTCTATGATCAACACGTCCTTCCCCAAGTCGTCCATAACCGTGGACACGGCTTTCCGAAAATATTTACCCTACAGGGGTGTACAACTTTACCCACACGCGCCGACCGACTCTTAGCGCCGTACGTTACACACTTCCTTGGTGTGCCGGCAGAGGGTGGTCGACCAAAACCTTTCCCTTGCTTCGCCTATTCCATGAGTCAATCTAACTGGGGAACTCCGTCATCGTAGGTAGCCATTCTCCGAGGCGGTCCCGGTCATTGTGCGCAGGGGATCCAGTTCAATGCCTCCAGCATCCTTCACCCTAGCCACATCCCTGTATGATGCACCTTTGAAAACCTTTTCCACGCCTTCGCCATGCATAATGCCAAATGGAACTCGCAAACTAATTGACTCATGGGTAAGCTAGGCAAGTTTGGGCCAAGGGGTTCCCATGGGCCCCGTGTGGCTGTACGCTCAGTCTTGGTTCCGAAGGCGAGAACCTCAGGTCCTAGTATCGGTGAGAACGAGTCAAATCACCGCATCCCCATGTGGCGGCCCATCCAAGCCTTTAACAAGTTTATTATCATCACTGATCCTACCACGTCATCCTGCCATACTAGGTTCATTCGCAGCTCTGATTCATCAACCGGATGGATCGGAATTCGTCAACTAAGCATGGCTAAGCATATTCGATATCACGGCTCTAGCGATGCACACAAGCTCAAACCTAGTCTTGCTGGGAGCAGTGGATCAGAGTATTTAGGCTACAAGGATGGTAAATGCAACACACATAGGATAACTATATCTGCCGATAAAACATATTGGAATCGAATGCAATATGTAGGAACCAGAAGTAAAAGCATTTCAAAATCATAATATGAACCAGGCTAGGGCTTGCCTTTGTCCCTGACAAACCAGTATGGATCTTCGGAGATCCCATGCTTGACTTGTTCGTCGATGGACAAGTATTGATCTGCGTTGTTGTCGATCTTCATCGTCTCGGGCACGTGCTCTATCGATCGCGAAGAAGCAAACACCGGAAAGGTAGAACAACAATCAACACATGGCATCGATGCAATGCGCATACAAGCATGATGACATGACATGTTAATTATATACTGAAACTAACCTTAAGACATCATCAAATTAATTGAGGTTCAACGGGACTAGGGTTACTAGTTCCGGAGCCTCAGAGGGGTTGATTAAGTTCTTCTAAAACAACTAGGGTTCAAAGTTGTTTATCAATGCATGATTGTGTAACCAAAATGTAGATCTCATTTTTCTAAATTTTTTGATATATTATACATATTTTCTGATTTAAAATAAATAAGTTATGAATTTTACAAGTTTTATTCATTTTAAATCATTTCTGAAAAATCCTGGAAAATGTTAAAAATCTGACAGACACGGACCCACTGTCAGGGTTTTATTCTTTTCCTACATTTTGGAAATTATTAAATTTCTGACGACGGGCCCCACATGTCATATATTTATCAATTAAGAGAAAATAAGAAAATAAAAGAGGAAAAGGGGGCGGGCCACACGGGGTCAACCACGGTGGTCAACCACCGTGTGCTGCCGCCGGTGACCACACCGTGGCGGAGCTAGGGGGCGCCCCTGGACGCGCGAATGGGCGCGTTGGACGCAGGGCGATGCAGGGAGCCATCGGGTGGCGGCGCCGTGACCTGGAGGTCGCCGGAGCGTGGCCGGCGACGAGGCCGAGCGTCGGCCAGAGCAGGTGCTCGTGGCGACGGCGCTACAGAGGAGAGCGGAGGGAGGAGGGAGCACCAGGAGGAGCGGAATCTCACCGCGGTGCTGTTGGTGGTGTCGCCGGAGCCGGGGAAGGCCGGGAACGGCGGCGAGCTTGCGTGGCCAGAGGCGAGGAAGATGGCCCGATTCCGTCGATTGGAGCCCTCCTGGCTTGCGTGAGTTGGTGGGGAGGCTCAGCTTGGCGAGGCGGAGCTCCAGGGACCCTCGCCGGAGCTTGGGGTGGCGAGGAGCAGCGGCAATCGGCAACGGCCGGAGGTGCTGCAAGCAGCTAGGGTTTCATCCTCGTGAAATAAAATCGAGGGAGAGAGGGGGAAGAGGTTCCTAGGGTTTCTAGCAGCGGCGGAGGGGTCTTTATAGGCGCTAGGGGGCGGCGGCGAGGATCTTGACGCCGGCCGGCAGCGGAGGTGCTTCCACCGAGCTGCTTCCAGGGACGAAGGTAGGGGATGACTTTGGCACGTTTGCAAATAACCCCCTAGGGTGGAGTTGGGCCAAGTTGGGCTGGTGGTGGGTAGGTTTGTTGGGCTGCGCAGTGAGAGCAGGGAAGAGAGGGAATTGGGCTGCTGGCCCAAAATAGAGAGAGGGTTTCTCTCTCTTTTTTTTCCAAAATTTGTTTCTATTTTTGTTTTCAAACTCTTTTGGCTATTTGAAATATGTTTCAAACTTCAAACTTTCTGAAACTTTTCAAAATAACAATGGACTTCTTGACATATTGCAGAAGTGCCACCTATTTTAGTTTACAAACTTTTGAAACACTTTGAGCATTTGAAAGAGAGGGAGATTCAAACCAACATTTGGGTTTTCAAATCATTTCCTTATGCAAATTTCTTAGGAAATCATGATGCTCATGAAATGATGCACAATCAAAACCCTAATCTACGTTTAGCAAAACAGGGATGTTACAGATCTATCCCCCTTAAAAGAATCTCGTCCCGAGATTCCAAGGTAGGAATAGAGATAGTAACAAGGACTAGACCGGTCTTCAACGATCTTGTCGATACCACTGCAGTCTTCTTTCTTGAAGAGGTTGATCAATGACATCATGAAGAAGTTGATCCATAACACCATGAATGAAGTTGATCCACCACACCACGAATGAAGCGCTTCATTTTCTTCCTTTGAGGTTGTTGCTCAGCTGCTCCTAACGGAAAGAGGGAATGACACTGGACAGTGGATCTTCACAAAGATCGAGTATCTCATGGTCAACTCATGGAAGAAGTGTTGAAAACAACTATGGAGTTAACAAACATGAAACACATCAAGGTAACGGAGGAGACGAAAGAAGTTTCAAATATTGGTAGGCAATTGCTCCACGCTTTACAAGAATACAAAGGACAAGGTAGCGAGGAGTGGAATTTCCTTTGATACCATGACGAGGCACTCTTAGAGAGGGTGACTCGTAGAAGCACAGATGATTATCCAACGAGAGCGACTTTGGATTCCAAAATCATAGTCACTTTTCTGGAAGGATGCATGAAACGATTGTTGTCTACTCAAAAGGTTGGGTGCCTGGATGACTGATGAATTCACACAACGTGTGAATTGATTAGAACTTCAGGTGCAAACCAAAGGAAAGGAAAGAGTACTGGC
Organism: Lolium perenne; assembly: GCF_019359855.2. Lineage (NCBI taxonomy): Eukaryota > Viridiplantae > Streptophyta > Magnoliopsida > Poales > Poaceae > Lolium > Lolium perenne. The sequence continues at coordinate 90,102,994 of NC_067245.2, read as the reverse complement.
TACTGAAGTGCCAAGGTTCATGATATTACTTCATGTTACTTGAACGAAAAGACAACGGAGACTTGGCACCCTAAGAAAAGATACTTCTCTCAGGCTTTGAACTTTGAATATGACAAGAGGATTGTCATTCGGTTAAAACTTGTTCAAAAGTACTAGGGTCACATATGGCTGACGAATTCACACAACGTGTGAATTAAAGAGAACTTGAGGTAAAATCCAAAGGAAGAGGGAAGGCATTGTCGAATGACGTAGTAAGGATCACCGGGAGGTGAAATTTTCTCCTAACAGAGTTGTTAGCACCGGAGAAATGGTTTCAAGTGATTGACAGAGAGACATTTAGCAACGCTGCTTCTAATGTTCTCTTTGATGTCCTAGACACCATATCAGGCTTCTGAATAGCCTTCAATAGTTCATCAAGTGAAGGTTGGACTCCGGAACTGAGAAAACGTCATAAGGGCAACTCCTAGAATAAGTCACATAAGATCCTTATGGAGAGTGGTTATTCTTGTTGTTTCAGGAGATTATGGCATTAGGCCTTCCGACTAATTGTGTTAACCATGACATCAATCTTGCCGGATTTACAAAGAGACATATGTCACGAATCCTTGAGAAACACTAACCATCATTGCCGCTTGAGATTCAGCTTAGGTTAGGTGTAACGAGATATTTCAGACTTAGCAAGTCCAAATAGAAATTTGCAACATCTACCACCAAGGTAAAGCTGCTAGATTCTCAAGATATAGACTACAATGTCAAGCTCCAAAAGATTGAGCTAGATTACGTAAAACCATGTGGTTGCGACTGCCAAAGGCAATTGCGTGCACATGAACTTCTTGCAATGTAACACAGTTGAGTCCTGGTGGGGACATCAAAGAAGATATCAATGCGATTAAACTTCTTCTCTTTCTTGAACAAAGCAGTCAGTGGCTTAGTGTGCATATATGAACTTTTCAAGAAAATGGAGGTAACAACCTTCCATCTCAAGAATATTCCGCACATGCATGACTGACTTGCGATGATTCCCGAGGGAAAACAAAGGGAACTCTACTCAGATCCACGGCGACATCTTTCAGCAAATGCACGTGAACCAGAGATGGTCACTTCTAACATCCAGAACACATACTTCGTGCTAACACAAAGATGGTTCTTAAGAGTTTCCAACATTACTGCTAGTTGTTCAATATGAACCTCTTTAGACATGGAAAATAAGAATGTCATCGATGGGCTCAGCAACAAACTTATCAAGATACTCCAATGAGAGATTCACATGTTGCATGAACGAGGCAAAATTATTGGTCAGACCAAAGGCATGAAGATGTATTCAGGTAAAATACCATGAGTATAAACACCATCAAGATAATCCTTAGAACTGAGTTTGATTTGACGATAGCCCAAACTCAAATCAAAGATTTGGGAAGATAGCATATCCATAAAGGAGATACTTCCTGACTTCAACACGATCAAAACTAGATATCCCTTTAAGAAGAAACAAGTCTGATAGAGCTTTTGTCTTTTAACTCTCCAAGTTGTTGTTTAAGCTCAACCAACTAGTTCAACATATCCAGTACAGTTTCTTGGAGAGATAGCGGTTCATAGAACCTGCTTACTCACGAACTTGACAACACGGTCATGTGGAAACATGGCGATACTTCTAGAAAGACATCCAGAATATCACGAACCACCGATATATCACTGACTTCGAGAGTGGAATTTGCTTTATAAGGAAAGCAATGTGGTCTTGAGAGCCTCGGCACGAGCCTAACTCTTTGACTGAAGAAGGTGTGCCTAGATAACAGACTAGGGAACACGGTCAAACTTGGCTTAGTGATTGCTTAACAATCACGCTAAGAATGACACAAACGTCCTTGGATTTCAAAGCAATAAGAATTTATAAGATTCTCGGATGGCCACATCAATACATGCAAGCCAATATTCCCAAGCATGGACAGCTCGGAGGAAGCGCGGGTAAAGATATGTAAGAGCACCACTCCATCGATAAAGCCATGAGACTTAGCACGACCTATAGATATAAAAGAGTGTGATACTCGAAGGTAGAACAGAACATAAGGTGCATAAACCTTATATACTGCGGATTACAACACTTTGACCAAGTCCTAGAAATGGACGAGGTACTGGAGTTTGTTTCTCCTGACATCTCGAAGTGAAATGTCTTGAAAGATCACAAGAGTAACATGCACTAGAAGATTCCAATGCACAATTACAATGTGGCTGCTAACTAGCACACAAAGGTCAGAAAGCAACTAAGAGGAGGGACATGAACATGATCGGAAATCCTGAGATGTAGATGCATAAGTTAACACTCTTGCAAAACTCATGCTGAAAAGGGAGGTGTGGCAGAGTCACGAACATAGATGTGAGACTCACAAAGAGCACTCTTGTCGTGATCCATTTGGTTCCATGAAAGAACCTCTGCCAAAGTTAATGGTAGGAAAGATCTTTTGTTGCCGCAATTCAATCACGAGTACAACCAAAGACTTGAGGGCTAGCTGGATTTGAAGTTAGCCATCCTGATGTATGGCTTTTGACCATGGACAACATGGGTCAATGGAATGGATCTTGGGTTAAAGGTCAGCATCATGTACTGAGGTTCAAAAGAACCGAGCACAATCCGGGACCTTCGGTTCAAGTCCAAGGATTAAAATACGGAGAAATGAGTAACTACTATCTGAGGGACAACGGAGGACACTGCGAGGTAGCAATCACAAGGTAGCTTTCAAGAAGCCATACCTAGCTTCCGAAGTACGCAAGCAAAAGTAAAGGGGGCATCCAAGGTGAAATGAAACCTCGAAGCCTAGAACAGAATGATGTGGAACCCACAAAATAGAGAGATCATGATGGAAAGAGATCTCACTGTTGAAACGAAACAAAGAGAGAACAAAGAACACACAAGAGTTTAGAGAACTCAACACTATGTCAACTGGTTAAGGAACGACTTGCCCTTGAAGCACCTAAGTTTTGAAAGACCGGAAGAGATAGGATTTTTTTTTCGAATCAACACAAGGTAAGGTGACTCTGAATTAGAGCGATACCAGATAAGGAGTAAAAAGAATCCTAATCAGATTTTTGCAAATAATTTTAGCTTTCAAATAGTTTTCACAACCACTAGACTCAGCATCGACCAATAGAAAGGGTTTTCCTACAGGCAGTCCTGCTCTGATAGCAAAACCTGTGGGAGACCCCGGAGGTCAGGGGCTAGACAAACCCAGATCACCATCTGGCATAAGCCTAACCTAGATCTCTAGGGCCTACAGGGTGAGAATCGGTAACACAACAGTGACTCTACGACTCAAAGAGTAATACAAGCTCATAGCTGAGTGAAAAACCAAAGTATTACAAGCAGAGGTCACTGAACTGACAATTCATCAATCAACGGAAGCGAAGTTATGCTATTCTAAATAGCAAGATAGCAAAAGGCCTAAGAGGCCAGGAGCATAACGGCGACGTCCCAGCCCATAGATTCCAGGCTGCCACCTGGGAATCCCAAGCTACTCGTCGATGTCGACCTAGAAACCTTCATCTGTTGGAGAGTCTTCGTCTGAAACAAAGCATGCAAAGCTGAGTACAGGGACTCAGCAAGACTTAGTACAACCTTTTAGCAAAGCTGGTATGCGAGGCTTCATGTGGAGCTTATTTTGCGGAAAGCCAGTTTCCTTTGTAAAACAAGAGGGAGCAGAAGCTCGTCTATTTAGATCATTTTAAAAGGGGATAAGAGAGCGATATCTCTAGCTCTACTGATCATCATATTGAATCCACCGAATCTTCATCATTTGCTGAACATATCAACTAGGAGCACCCCCTCGATACCCTGAGGAGGGATCCTTATCACACATTGATTCCAAGTTTTACGATTAGGTTAAAGTTGTCTATGATCAACACGTCCTTCCCCAAGTCGTCCATAACCGTGGACACGGCTTTTCGAAAAGATTTACCCTGCAGGGGTGTACAACTTTACCCACACGCGCCGACCGACTCTTAGCGCCGTACGTTACACACTTCCTTGGTGTGCCGACAGAGGGTGGTCGACCAAAACCTTTCCCTTGCTTCACCTATTCCATGAGTCAATCTAACTGGGGAACTCCGTCATCGTAGGTAGCCATTCTCCGAGGCGGTCCCGGTCATTGTGCGCAGGGGATCCAGTTCAATGCCTCCAGCATCCTTCACCCTAGCCACATCCCTGTATGATGCACCTTTGAAAACCTTTTCCACGCCTTCGCCATGCATAATGCCAAATGGAACTCACAAACTAATTGACTCATGTGTAAGCTAGACAAGTTCGGGCCAAGGGGTTCCCATGGGCCCCGTGTGGCTGTACGCTCAGTCTTGGTTCCGAAGGCGAGAACCTCAGGTCCTAGTATCGGCGAGAACGAGTCAAATCACCACATCCCCATGTGGCAGCCCATCCAAGCCTTTAACAAGTTTATTATCATCACTGATCCTACCATGTCAACCTGCCATACTAGGTTCATTCGCAGCTCTGATTCATCAACCGGATGGATCAGAATTCGTCAACTAAGCATGGCTAAGCATATTCGATATCACGGCTCTAGCGATGCACACAAGCTCAAACCTAGTCTTGCTGGGAGCAGTGGATCAGAATATTTAGGCTACAAGGATGGTAAATGCAACACACATAGGATAGCTATATCTGCCGATAAAACATATTGGAATCGAATGCAATATGTAGGAACCAGAAGTAAAAGAATTTCGAAATCATAATATGAACCAGGCTAGGGCTTGCCTTTGTCCCTGACAAACCAGTATGGATCTTCAGAGATCCCATGCTTGACTTGTTCGTCGATGGACAAGTATTGATCTGCGTTGTTGTCGATCTTCATCGTCTCGGGCACGTGCTCTATCGATCGCGAAGAAGCAAACACCGGAAAGGTAGAACAACAACCAACACATGGCATCGATGCAATGCGCATACAAGCATGATGACATGACATGTTAATTATATACTGAAACTAACCTTAAGACATCATCAAATTAATTGAGGTTCAACGGGACTAGGGTTACTAGTTCCGGAGCCTCAGAGGGGTTGATTAAGTTCTTCTAAAACAACTAGGGTTCAAAGTTGTTTATCAATGCATGATTGTGTAACCAAAATGTAGATCTCATTTTTCTGAAAATTTTGATATATTATACATATTTTTCTGATTTAAAATGAATAAGTTATGAATTTTACAAGTTTTATTCATTTTAAATCATTTCTGAAAAATCCTGGAAAATGTTAAAAATCTGACAGACACGGACCCACTGTCAGGGTTTTATTCTTTTCCTACATTTTGGAAATTATTAAATTTCTGACGACGGGCCCCACATGTCATATATTTATCAATTAAGAGAAAATAAGAAAATAAAAGAGGAAAAGGGGGCGGGCCACACGGGGTCAACCACGGTGGTCAACCACCGTGTGCTGCCGCCGGTGACCACACCGTGGCGGAGCTGGGGGGCGCCCCTGGACGCGCGAATGGGCGCGTTGGACGCAGGGCGATGCAGGGAGCCATCGGGTGGCGGCGCCGTGACCTGGAGGTCGCCGGAGCGTGGCCGGCGACGAGGCCGAGCGTCGGCCGGAGCAGGTGCTCGTGGCGACGGCGCTACAGAGGAGAGCGGAGGGAGGAGGGAGCACCAGGAGGAGCGGAATCTCACCGCGGTGCTGTTGGTGGTGTCGCCGGAGCCGGGGAAGGCCGGGAACGGCGGCGAGCTTGCGTGGCCGGAGGCGAGGAAGACGGCCCGATTCCGTCGATTGGAGCCCTCCTGGCTTGCGTGAGTTGGTGGGGAGGCTCAGCTTGGCGAGGCGGAGCTCCAGGGACCCTCGCCGGAGCTTGGGGTGGCGAGGAGCAGCGGCAATCGGCAACGGCCGGAGGTGCTGCAAGCAGCTAGGGTTTCATCCTCGTGAAATAAAATCGAGGGAGAGAGGGGGAAGAGGTTCCTAGGGTTTCTAGCAGCGGCGGAGGGGTCTTTATAGGCGCTAGGGGGCGGCGGCGAGGATCTTGACGCCGGCCGGCAGCGGAGGTGCTTCCACCGAGCTGCTTCCAGGGACGAAGGTAGGGGATGACTTTGGCACGTTTGCAAATAACCCCCTGGGGTGGAGTTGGGCCAAGTTGGGCTGGTGGTGGGTAGGTTTGTTGGGCTGCGCAGGGAGAGCAGGGAAGAGAGGGAATTGGGCTGCTGGCCCAAAATAGAGAGAGGGTTTCTCTCTCTTTTTTTCCAAAATTTGTTTCTATTTTTGTTTTCAAACTCTTTTGGCTATTTGAAATATGTTTGAAACCTCAAACTTTCTGAAACTTTTCAAAATAACAATGGACTTCTTGACATATTGCAGAAGTGCCACCTATTTTAGTTTACAAAGTTTTGAAACACTTTGAGCATTTGAAAGAGAGGGAGATTCAAACCAACATTTGGGTTTTCAAATCATTTCCTTATGCAAATTTCTTAGGAAATCATGATGCTCATGAAATGATGCACAATCAAAACCCTAATTTACGTTTAGCAAAACAGGGATGTTACAATGTCAAAACGTTTTTTCTCGTTTTTGAGGCCACCTAGCCCGACGAAACCGGCCAAAACGTTGCGTATGGTGGCCCGGGACGTGGTGCATCTCGAATTCTCGGGTTCGCCGGCCGAGTCAACGCAAATCCGCACCGCCGAGGGATGTAGGGCCCAGATGGCAGCCTCTCTGGCATTGTTTTTTTTCTCGATCGCGCCATCTCGTTCAACGCTCTCCGATCTAGCCGTTTACGATGCAGGATCATGGGTCCCGCATGTCATCCTCTATGAACCAAAATTCTTTCTATTCTTGGATTTTTTTTGACACCCTGATTTCTGGCTACTTCCTTTTTCTTTTGATCCCTTGCCGCCTTGGAAACATTGAGACCGCTGCTGCTAATTGGGACCCGCATGTCATCCTCTATGAGCAATCAACTTTCTTTTCTTGGAGTTTTTTTTGGCACCTCAAATTTGGTCACTTGCCTTTTTCTTTCGATCCCCTGCCGCCTCTCAAACGGTGATACCGCTGCTGCTAAATGGGACCCGCATGTCATCCTCTATGTACTATAAAACTTTCTTTTCTTGGATTTTTTTGGCACCTCATATTTGGTCACTTACCTTTTTCTTTCGATCCCCTGCCGCCTCTCAAACGGTGAGACCGCTGTTGCTAAATGGGACCCGCATGTCATCCTCTATGTACTATAAAACTTTCTTTTCTAGGATTTTTTTTTAGAACCTCATATTTGGTCACTTGCCTTTTTCTTTCGATCCCGTGCAGCCTCTCAAATGGTGATACCGCTGCTGCTAAATGGGACCCGCATGTCATCCTCTATGTACAATCAAGTTTCTTTTCTTGAATTATTTTTGGCTCCTGATATTTGGTCACTTGCATTTTTCTTTCGATCTCATGCCACGTTGAGGACCCTGCAGGCTCATGGGACCCGCATGTCATCCTCTATGTACAATAAAATTTCTTTTCTTGGATTCTTTTTGGCTCCTGATATTTGGTCACTTGCCTTTTTCTTTCGATCCCGTGCAGCCTCTCAAACGGTGATACCGCTGCTGCTAAATGGGACCCGCATGTCATCCTCTATGTACACTCAAGTTTATTTTCTTGAATTATTTTTGGCTCCTGACATTTGGTCACTTGCATTTTTTTCTTTCGATCTCATGCCACGTTTGAAACGTTGAGGAACATGCTGGCTCATGGGACCCGCATGTCATCCTCTATGTGCTATAAAAGTTTATTTTCTTGGGTTTTTTTTTTCAACCTCTGATTTTTGGCTATTTCCTTTTTCTTTTGATCCCCTGCCGCCTTGGAAACGTTGAGTAAGCTGCTGACTCATGGGACCCGCATGTCATCCTCTATGTACAATCAACTTTCTTTTTCTTTTGATCTCAAGCCGCATTTGAAACGTTGAGACCGCTGCTGCTAATTGGGACCCGCATGTCATCCTCTATGTACAATAAAGTTTTTTTCTTGGATTATCTTTGGCTCCTGATATTTTGTCACTTGCCTTTTTCTTTCGATCTCATGCCGCCTTTGAAACGTTGAGTAAGCTGCTGGCTCATGGGTCCCGCATGTCATCCTCTACGAACAATAAAAGTTTCCTTTCTTGGAGTTATTTTTGACCCCTAATTTCTGGCTATTTGCCTATTTCTTTTGATCTCCTGCCCCCTTTGAAACGATGACGACGCAGTGGTGTCGGTCCCACATGTCATCCTCTGTGAACAATAAAAGTTTCCTTTGATGGATTTATTTTGAACCCCTAATTAATTTCGGGATATTTCCTTTTTTCCTTTGATCCTCTGCCGCCTTGGAATCGTTGAGGATGCTGCTGCCTCATGGGTCCCACATGTCATCCTCTCAGAACGGTAAATGTTTCTTTTCTTGGATTTTGTTGACCAAACGATTTTTGGCTTATTTTTTCTTTCGATCTCCTGCAGCCTTTAAAACGTTCAGGGCGCTGCTGGCTCACGGGTCCCACATGTCAACCTCTATGAACAATAAACGATGAGGATGCTGCTGCCTCATGGGTCCCGCATGTCATCCTCTCAGAACGAAAATGTTTCTTTTCTTGTATTTTTTACCAACAGATTTTTGGTTTATTTTTTCTTTCCATCCCCTGCCGCCTTTAAAACGTTGACGACGCTGCTGGCTCATGGGTCCCCGATGTCAGCCTCCCCGTACAAGAAACATGTGATATCTTGATTACTAGGTGGCGGTGGCGCGGCGGCACGCCGCGCCCGTGCTATTGATTTGTTGGCAATTTGGCATAAACGGCAAGCCCTATCTACTCTTGAGTGCTAACTTTTTGTAATGCTGGTGTGGGTTGTTCATCTTTAGGCAAGTGCTATCTACTCTTCAGCGTTAATTTTTTTTTAATGTTGGTGTGAGTTGTTTGCGTTTGGTTTCATATATGAGCTATTAAGAGCAAGACCTTGAATAAGAGACATAACGTCTTTTTTTTCAAGGATGTGTAATCTGGTCGTGGGGATTAGGATATTCTTATCTAAATCAACATTGGCATGGATTTTCAGTTCCATGTTAATGACTGCCTTGGCTTTATGCGTCACAATTTTCTCTGTGATTGGCCTGACTGTCCGCTAAGATTTTCTTGAACATTGTTAAGAATTAATTTTAGTAGACAGTCTGAGAGTGGGAGCCTGGGACTGGGAGGCAACAGTGAGGAAGTTATGTGGATAACAGGGCTTCACCGCTTTAGTACTGAATCTATCAGCAACAACGCAACTCAGCCACTCACGCCATAGTCCACCGTCCCCTTCCTCAACTTCATCCCCAAATTGGAAGACTCACCCCCTCCTCCCAAAATCCATTGACACAGCTCACGCGCCTGCCACCAGCTCCATCAGCACCACCGGCTGGGTCTGTTGTCCCCTGCTCCAAGAATCAGCCGGTGGATGGCCAAGTCGGCAAGCAGCGCCTCCGTGTCTGCGTGGAGGAGGACCAGCGGCGCGCTCCACCGCAACATCACCACCGAGCAGCTCGTGGTGTCCTTCTTCGCAGTAGGAGCTGACCAACCCGTAGCTCCCGGCCGACGCCGTGGCCTGCGTCAAGGTCAGCTACGTTGTGCTGCGGCTTCTCCAGCGAGACATCCTCGGCGGCTCTTCCTCGTTGTCACGCACGGTGACGGGTGATCCCGCTGTCGCAGTCCTCTCCTTCAACCCTCGAGCCTAGCTGCCGCACGGTCCGCACGGAGCGGCATCCTCTCTCCGCCCTGCCTAAGTCCGTCGAGCAGCCAGCAGTCAGGTTTGCTACGGCCCCATCGATTTCGGTCCGTGGAGGAGCTCAGCCTCCGTGGATCCCTCAATGTCAGCACCGCCAACTTCGGCAGCCAGCAACGTTGGGGCATGTCAACTCGCGCTTGCGCAGCTCCTCGGCTGCACCTCGTCAACCCAAGGCAAGCCCCGAGCGACTGTGGCTAGGAACGGAAAAAAATAATCACTGGAAAGCGAAGGAGGGGGCTGGAGGCGATAGGGATGGCGGCGGACAACATGTTCTCTCGTCGCTTGTTGTCGGTCGCTTGGGCCGCCGCTGAACAGGAGCACGAAGGTCAATCGCTGTGGGGGACGAACGGCCTGCGTGTTTGGGGCAGAGGGCGGCGCGGAAGAAGTTCTGTCCGTCAGGAGTCACTAAAGACTATTAGGGCGTGTTCGGAAACACTCCGGCTTCGCCAAATCCTTCGATCCCGCTTCTCAAACGCGACTCCAGCGTCGTTGCCGGAGCGACAAATGTTCGGCGCGCTCCTCCTTTACTGGTCGACTAGGAGCCCATCTACCCTAGCTGGCCCAGCCGAAGCCCACTTCGGCATGGAAGTTTTCGTTGCTAATTTGGCCCGTTTGGGAGCAGCTCGGGGACGAACGGGAGTCAACGGTGGTGGCCGGAGAAAGTACTGGACGAGGTCGGGGCAGATCAGCCGCTGTGCTGCTTGAGGTTGAGGAGGAGGGCGGGGCAGAGTCGGCTGGAACTTCTTCTTGAGGAGCAGCTCGGGGACGAACGAGATCCGCGGCTGTTGGATCTGGTCAACCGCAGCGCGCGGCCCCGCTCGCTCCGCTCCTGCGCGCACGAGCTGCCCCGCCGCCCGCCTAATCCACGTGCGCGCATCCGCCCAGCCAGCTGCTGCTCCACCGCGCACGGCGTGCCCCGCTCCCAGCCAACAACCACCACGGCTACCATGGGCGTCGCTCGATCCGGCTGACTTCGGTGGGGGATGACGAGAAGAATATGGCGGCCCAGGGAGCGACGCGAGGAGAAGCAGAGGTAGCATCGCCGGCGGCGGCGTGGCGGCCCAGGAAGTGCGGCGGCGGAGATGGAGACCTTGGCGGCGGTGCGATGGGGTTGGCCTGTGCGGTCACCCCTCTCCCGAGAGCTGTGCGTGCGTGAACAACGAAGCGTTTTCCTCACTTGGCGGTGGCATTTTGCGTAAATTGCCGCTGCTCCGCGTTTTCCAGATCCGGAGATTTGCCAAACCCCAGCTCCGCACTTTGTACATAAAATTTAGCCAGCTTCGGGGATCTGGCTCCGCGGAGCTAGGCTGTTCGGCACCGCTCTGCACGCGGAGTTGCAGAAGCTGGGAGCTGGGCTGTTCCCGAACACGCCCGGCACGCCGTGTCGTAAACGGGAGCACGCAGCCAGGAGAGAAGCGGGAGAATGCAATGGATCGACGATGAGCTCGAGCTGACTGTGGATTCAGTCATCAACAGGCGGTATGTTAACTCTTTCTATATTTGTTCGATAGCAAGGACTTCATTTCTTCTAACAATTGTGTGCACCTAAAGGGAAATTCCACGCAGCACAATATATAGCATAGAGTATACATTGGGGAACGGTAGTTGATAAGAGAGCTGAGCGCTGGTCATGCATCCCTTTTATGCAACCTAAGTGAGCATGTCGCCTGAGATATGAGTCTGTTGTAGGAAACATGTGAGCTGTGAAACCATCTCCATTAGCTGCAATTTCTTTAAATTAAAGAGAGCTGGAGTGAATAAAATGGTTTAAAATATCTGGAAAGAATTTTGTTTGCTGTTACTAAGTTATAATAGAAAGGGTAACAACAACAGATGAACTGATCATCCTATCAAGTTTTTTTTAAAACTGATCTAGGATAGTTAAACGATCACCTTTTGAAAAGGAGAATTATACGTGCATTTATCATTAGGCGAGCTCAAACACGATATGTATTATTTTGGCAAATATAGCAGAATGAGACGTGAGTGTCATCCCGGATGGAATGTTCAGAACCTTGTCACCATCCAGATTTGTTGATCTGCTTAATGTAGCAACAACATCTTGACACATAGTGTAGGCGGTATCACCCAAGAATGAACACATGAGACCAAGCACTGAGGCTGGAAGTGGCATAAATAAGGTAGTGTCTGAACAAAACAATGGAGAGCACAATAAAATCAGTAGGCAGAAAATGGTACCTCATATTACAGTCGAATGAGGTAGGTAAAAAATATATGTATGTTGCAACTCAGTAAGTATCTCAAACTATCAACTCACTCACAATAGTTTTTATTTGATCTCTAAACTCGGGTTTAACCCTGTCTCCTACCTTAGTAAGCCAAGCCAACTCTGAATACTCTGAATAGTATGAAAATACCTCCTGTTCCTTTGTTTCCAAATGTTCGAAGCACGAAGGATATACATCAAACAGTAGCTTATTCCATAATCGTGCAGTTGTGGAGATTCTACTACTCAGATCAAGGCTCGTGTCCCAAACAATCCCCAAAGCGGACGAACATGCTGCACTAAAATGGCAAGTGAAAAACAGATGGTTACTTGTCTCCCTGTGCAACTGATAGATGACAAAATTAACATTGGGAATAGGACAATTTCTCCAAACCAACATGTCTGGAGCATTGATTCTATCCATAGTCAGAAGCCAGGCGAAAACTTTGGGACGCATCATACATTTTGTTCTCCAAACCTTAGGAAGAAAAGGAACATGACAGATATTTCTGAACACAAACCTGTAGTATTTATGTGCTCTGAAATCCTTAGCTCCCCACGCATAACTCCATTCATCTAGCTGCAACACCTCACTCTGAATATTATAGACATACTCGCCAAGATATGCAGCTCCTCATGAGCTTCGAGAGACAACGACAAAACAAAGTGGATGGCTAGGTCATTCTTCTCCAAGTACTCTGCAATACTAACATCTTTTAGATCTGAATAGGAGAATAAATGAGGTTATTGATGGTGCAGGATATCATTTGCAGTACAGACGTATTTCCATAATAATACTGTGTCTCCAGCCTTGAATGAACAATGCTTGATTCCTCTAAAAATATTAGACAAACTGCACACGTCTCACCACCAAAACGATCCACGGGGAGAAATAGCATGTGGTACACAGTCTAAAAAATATTTGAACCAAACTAACATCAACCAAGGAACGTCATGTTTGTGAGAAGGAGACGCATATCAACCAAATCAGGAAACCCAGCAGGAACTTCCCCTTTATCGAACACACTTCCTGCGAATAACAAACAAAATTTAGAAACTTGTCAAGATTAACATCATGTAATGTTTGCCCGTATTCATATGAGTCGCACATTTAATATTGGTGGAAACATTGATATTGAAGGAAGCTTAGTAGCAAGTTTCTTGCAGTATAATGAAAGAAATACATTATGAGAAAGGTAAATGAAAAATTGAATATGGTCCAGCCACAGTTTTTGATTTGCTCTTCATGTTATCATGAAAAATCACCGACGACATGCTCATCTGTGCAGCAATGGACATAGAACATCACCAATACCTGGCGAACCTTGTTCTATAAATTACCATTAAAGATGATATGGCAGACATAAGCTGATCTTTTTTCTTGCTTCTAAGGTCCTGATATGAGGCCAATATATCATTCTAGTAGATGCAAAAATTGCTTTTTTTGATATAGCGATTTGCATCAACAATCCAACACATACTTTGTAGGCCTCTATGTACAAAATCACTAACACCTTGCAGTACCTGAAGGGAAAAAAATTAGGCACATTGTAGATCGAACTTAGTAACAACAAAAGAATCAAATCCGTAGATGGAACCTTCCTTTAATTTAGTCGTTCTCTGAAGTTGTATATTCGATTGGATCGCACACAGCCTTCCATTGTGTTGCGCTGAAACATCAGTTAAATCTGAGTGTATATTTCGTGCAGATAACAAATAACTTTGTTAGCAAGTAACTATACAATAGATGGAAACCTAGCATTTCTTGGTTGCATTGCAGGAAAACAGTGTGTGTTTGTCAGCAAAGAAACATAAGTGTTCAATTATTTTTCTTCGATAATGGAGTAGACATTGACACAGGCTAAGATGAATCCCTGTAGCTAATTCTAAATATTATGTTTATGAGTGATAATAACTAAGTGAAGTATCTGAATATTTGAAGGTACCTCTCATTAGTAATAATAAGGTTCAAGTGGAGCAATTTTTGCCAGGTCGCTTGGTCCCTATACTCCCAGATTTAGGGGACACACAATGGTTTTCGTTGAAACCCTCCAGGCAACAAATCTTTCACTAAGAATGGCTGCATAGCTACCCTATTGTTTTCCCTGCAATTTTTTTTAGTATTGGTTGATATGAACCGCCGTAGAAATCGTAGTTCCAACAATGCAGAAATCAAATATAAATTGATACCTTAGAACGGATGTTGAGACCACAGAAACCTAAACACCTGGGCAAACAAAAAGATACCAGTAAAATGGAATAAATAAGAGGGGGTAAAAACCTAGGCTCACAAATAGATTGAAAACAGGGAATTAGTAAGAGGGAAGGGAGAGAAGCCTCACATGAACGACGGGATGGAGAGGAGGCGCAACGACATCCTGCTACAGACGATGCCCCTCAACGACTCGGCAACTCCTGTCCAGTCGAATCGGCGCCTCCTGTCCAATCGAACCGCCGCCGCTCGTGAAGACCTGGCCGCGCGACGCGACACATCAGGCCGTGGGCATGGCGGCAAGGGCCGGCCAGTCGAAGCCCTGGGCATGGCAGCAAGGCCCGGGTAGTGGAAACCCTCCACCACGCAGGCGCATGGCCCTCGCGGCCATCCCATGGTGTTTCCGGCGCGAGCTCCTCCTCCACGCCATTAGCCACCTCGGTATGTGGCACGGTAGCCAGAGAGGGAAAAACGTGGGGTGCAGGCGTGCAACAATAGGGAGAAAGATTGGAAGAGAGATGGGGATAGGGACTCGGGTTCACCGCTTTGACCAGCCGCTTTGACGAAATCTACCAGAAACTTGTGGATGTAAATGGAAACGATCCAAAATAATAGGAAGGCAGGAGGGAGGCCAGCAGCCGGTTGCCGGTTTCCACTCTTCCTCCAAAAAAAAAGTGGTGCAAAGAGCAAACGTTGGAGGGGAAAAAAAGAAAAGGTACGTGTCACAGAATAATTGGATGAATCAGTGGATAAATAGGCAATGAACAGTGGGCAAGGCAAAGGGAGCGCTGTAAATCAGCCACCCTTTATATAGGGTATAATTTTGCAGACAATAAACATTGTATTTCGCTCTGAGCTATTGCAAGCGGATAAATTAAATCTTTATTTTTACATAAACAAACTTATATGTTGAATCTCCTTGTTTTGTGTTTTTGCGAAGCATAGGTCTTTCCTGTTTTTTTAGAAAATTTCAAACTTTCCTGTTTTGGAGTGGGCTGAAATTGTACGAGTCAAAAGGCCAAGTAGGATAGTTCGAAGGCCCAGATGTTCAGATGCAGCCTAATTGAGATCTTTCTTCTTCAATTTTTTTCACCCCCTGATTTTTGGCTACTTCATTTTTCTTTTGGTCCTGTGCCGCCTTGGAAACGTTGAGACCGCTGCTGCAAAATGGGACCCGTATGTCATCCTCTATGTACAATAAAATTTCTTTTCTTGGATTATTTTTGGCTCCTGATATTTGGTCACTTGCCTTTTTCTTTCGATCCCGTGCAGCCTCTCAAATGGTGATACCGCTGCTGCAAAATGGGATCCGCATGTCATCCTCTATGTACAATCAAGTTTCTTTTCTTGAATATTTTTGGCTCCTGATATTTGGTCACTTGCTTTTTTCTTGCGATCTCATGCCACGTTTGAAACGTTGAGGAACCTGCAGGCTCATGGGATCCGCATGTCATCCTCTATGTACTATAATTTTTTTTTCTTGGATTATTTTTGGCTCCTGATATTTGGTCACTTGCCTTTTTCTTTCGATCCCCTGCCGCCTCTCAAACGGTGATACCGCTGCTGCAAAATGGGACCCGCATGTCATCCTCTATGTACAATCAAGTTTCTTTTCTTGAATTATTTTTGGATCCTGATATTTGGTCACTTGCCTTTTTCTTTCGATCTCATGCCACGTTTGAAACGTTGAGGAACCCGTCGGCTCATGGGACCCGCGTGTCATCCTCTATGTACTATAAAAGTTCATTTTCTTGGGTTTTTTTCACCCTCCGATTTTTGGCTATTTCCTTTTTCTTTTGATCCCCTGCCGCCTTTGAAACGTTGACGACTCTGCTGGCTCATAGGTCCCACATGTCAGCATGTATGAACGATAAAGCTTTCCTTTCTTGGAGTTTTTTTACCCCTAATTTCTAGCTACTTTCTTTTTCTTTTGACAGCTGCTGTAAAATGGGACTCGCAAGTCATCCTCTATGTACAATAAATCTTGGATTGTTTTTGGCACCTCATATTTGGTCACTTGCCTTTTTCTTTCGATCTCATGCCGCCTTTGAAACGTTGAGTAAGCTGCTGGCTCATGGGTCCCGCATGTCATCCTCTACGAACAATAAAAGTTTCCTTTCATGGAGTTATTTTTTACCCCTAATTTCTGGCTACTTCCTTTTTCTTTTGATCCCCCGCCGCCTTTGAAACGTTGAGGATTTTGCTGGCTCATGGGTCCCACATGTCAGCCTATATGAACAATAAACCTTTCATTTCTTGGAGTTATTTTGACCTCTAATTTCTGGCTATTTTGCCTTTCTTAAATCCTGTGTCGCCTTGGAAACGTTGAGGATGCTGCTGCCTCATGGGTCCCGCATGTCATCCTCTCAGAACGAAAAATGTTTATTTTTTTGGATTTTTTACCAACAGATTTTTGGTTTATTTTTTCTTTCGATCCTCTGCCGTCTTTAAAACGTTGACGACCCTGCTGGCTCATGGGTCCCCGATGCCAGCCTCCCCGTACAAGAAACATGTGATATCTTGATTATTTTGCACACAATAAACAGTGTATTTCGCTCTGAGCTGTTGCAAACGGGAAAAATAAATCTTTATTATTAAATAAACAAACTTATATGTTGAATCTCCTTGTTTTTGTTTTTGCGAAGCATAGGACTTTCCTGTTTTGGAGTGGGCTGAAACTGTACGAGTCCAAAGGCGTCCAGCAAGATAGTTCGAAGGCCCAGACGGCCAGATGCAGCCCAATTGAAATCTTTCTTTTCTTGAATTTTATTGACCCCCTGATTTCTGGCTACTTCCTCTTTTTTTGTTGGTCCTGTGCTGCCATGGAAACGTTGAGTATGCTGCTACCTCATGGGTCCCGCATGTCATCCTCTATGTACAATCAAGTCTCTTTTCTTGGATTTTTTTACCCCCTTATTTTTGGTCACTTGCCTTTTTCTTTCGATCTCATGCAGCCTCTGAAACATTGAGGAAGGCTGCGGCTCATGGGACCCACATGTCATCCTCGGTATTATAAAAGTTTCTTTTCTTGGATTTTTTTCACCCTCTTATTTTTGGCTATTTCCTTTTTTCTTTTGATCCCCTGCCGCCTTGGAAACGTTGAGTAAGCTGCTGACTCATGGGACCCGCATTTCATCCTCTATGTACAATCAAGTTTTTTTTCTTGAATTATTTTTGGATCCTGATATTTGGTCACTTGCCTTTTTCTTTCGATCTCATGCCACGTTTGAAACGTTGAGTAAGTTGCGGACTCATGGGACCCGCATGCCATCCTAATTTCTGGAGTTTTTTTTTACCCCCTAATTTCTGGCTACTCTTTCTTTTGATCTCAAGCCGCATTTGAAACGTTGACACCGCTGCTGCAAAATGGGACCCGTATGTCATCTTTTATGTACAATAAAGTTTCTTTTCTTGGATTATTTTTGGCTCCTGATATTTGGTCTCTTGTCTTTTTCTTTCGATCTCATGCCGCCTTTGAAACGCTGAGGAAGCTGCTAGCGCATGGGTCCCGCATGTCATCCTCTATGAACAATAAAAGTTTCCTTTCTTGGAGTTATTTTTGACCGCTAATTTCTGGCTACTTCCTTTTTCTTTTGATCCCCTGCCGCCTTGGAAACGTTGAGTAAGCTGCTGACACAAGGGACCCGCATGTCATACTCTATGTACAATCAACTTGCAAGATCTTGGAGCGAAAGAGCTTGTATAAGTGGGACCCATATGCCATCCTCTATGTACAATAAAAGTTTCTTTTCTTGGATTATTTTTTGCTCCTGATATTTGGTCACTTTCCTTTTTCTTTCGATCTCATGCCGCCTACGAAAAGTTGAGTAAGGTCTTTGGCACATGGGACCCGCATGTCATCCTCTATGTACAATAAAGTTTCTTTTCTTAGATTTTTTTACCCCCGATTTTTGGTCACTTGCCTTTTTCTTTCGATCATATGCCGCCTTTGAAATTGAGGTCGCAGGTGGCTCAAGGGTCCCACATGTCAGCATCTATGAACAATAAACCATTCCTTTGTTGGATTTATTTTTTACCCCTAATTTCTGGCTATTTGCCTTTTTCTTTTGATCCCCTGCCCCCTTTGAAACGCTGCTGGCAGGTCGGTCCCACATGTCATCCTCTATGAAAAATAAAAGTTTCCTTTTTTGGATTTATTTTTGACCCCTAATTTCTGGCTATTAGCCTTTTTCTTCTGATCCCTGCCGACTTCAAAATGATGAGGATCTTTGCTGCAGATCGGTCCCACATGTCACCTCTATGAACTATAAATGTTTCCTTTCTAGGATTTATTTTTACCCCTATTTTCGGGCTACTTGCCTTTTTCTTTGAAACGTTGAGGACGCTACTGTCTCATGGGTCCCACATGGCATCCTCTCTGAACGATAAACCTTCATTTCTTGTTAACTACAGGTTTATCAGTATTATTTTTGCAGACTAATACAAGCTCTTTCGCTCCAAGATCTTGCAAGTTGATAGATTAAATCATGGAATTATCAGGATATGTTTTAAATTTCAAATCCACTTTATGAATTTTTAAAAATACCGTTATCCATGTGGTTATGGAGCGATCAAGGATTTTCATATTGTGCATGAGCAGTTTCAAAAATTGGAACCCAATAATTCAAAATAAATAAAAACAACTTTTATGTAGAATCTCCGTGTTTTTTTTGCCAATCATAGGATCTGTTTTTCATTAGAAAAGGGCCGAAATTGCATGAGCAGAAAGGCCCATTTGTGGTTATTGGGCTTCGACAGCCGGAACAAGTAGACCGATAACAATTACCATGTAGATGTTCGTTGGCAACCCAAAAGTGAAATATTGGGCCCAACAGGGGAAGGTTGAACAGTACTTTTTCTATTGGGAAGGTGGTACATGGGGTTATCCTGACAATAAAAAATGGAACATGGGTTACTGAAGGTTGCCCATTTGTGCCCAATATGTTTGTCAGCAGGAGCTTTACCTTCCGCCGCCGCCGCCATGGTCGAGCTAGCGGTACGGCGGCGTCTCGAGCTCGGGGTAGCGCAGCGTCCGCGCGTGCCCCAAATTAAGGTACCTATTAAGCGGAGATACGTGCTGCGACGAGCACATCGGCCTCGCGACGGCACCTACGATAGGCTCGGCTGGCCTTGGGGCATTTACCCCTAGCCTCTTCCATGCTCAAGTTTTAGAAATGTTTCTGGCTCTGTTCAACACTGGATCAAATTTGTCAACATGACCATTTTTATGGAGTAGCAACGAGTTGAATCTCTCAAAACTCTTTAAGTTCTGCAATATAACGACTAATTGGGACTACCTTATACAAAATGATTACATATCGTTATTTTGGAAGCAAGCAATCACACACTTATAGTTTGCTAGTCAGCTGCACGTAACGTTAAAAATCGGCAATTATAATGAATAAACCTGTAATCTTCACTTAAAATGCATTATGGAGCATCAAATTTGACAAATCAAACCATGTCTTACTGAAAATTGACATGCCTTTCTCATGCAGAAATTAAAATTATCCATGCATGTGCGTTTATACAGGTTAAGTTTTGCACGTATTATTTTTTGTACTAACTTTTCTGACTACCTTCAAAGCTCCAATCCTTCTTCATCATCTTTGTTGTACCGCACTGATGCAAGTGAATGCGAGCTGCTCGCCAGACGCGACTTCGTGTCCGATATGTGTACATGTACTATGCCTTCTCCATCTAGTGCTAGTTACGCCTCTGTGCTAATTAATTCTATCCCAGTGCCTACATCCAGCACAAACCTCTGTCATTGCAGCTGTGACTCACCTCGACCATTGGAGCCCAATCACAAGAGCGAGCTCGATCAGTCGTCTCAACCAGAGAGGCATGTGTCTCATGGTTAGCTATCTACAACTTGCTGTCTTACTAAAACCGTGCCTATCATAGAGATCACCTCGTAGGTGTAGCAATGGCTGCAAGTAGCTGCTATGGGGATAAGGAAGAAAAGATTTAAAAAATGGTGTGGGGCCAACAAGCAGCTCGGAAATTATTGTATTACAAGTTCATATCAACAATTATTTTGCCCGGAAATTATTGTATTGCAATTTCGACGATTCGCACTTGATCATACTTTTCATCGGCTGCCCAATTTGGCTGACCGGTTTGTTTATTCGCTAGTGTCCTCCTTCCTAGACACCCAAGTCCATCATCATGGGCACTGACAAGGTGTAATATAAGATATATGCCACAAAAATAATACGTAGGATGTTGATAATGAAAATAAGTTTCCAATGGTCCATGTCCAACAAGGGACGAGTAGTTTCTCTCCACTTCATCCTGACGTGTGTGGTGAGCAAGCCCTCCCATCAGTATCAGAGGAATTTAATTTGACAAGGGCTACATGAAGACATCACCAAGAAAGGGTGATGCATGTCTCCTTCAACAAACACAGCAGTACATGTCTGAAGCAAGTACATGAACACAAGTACACCACCATAATAATACTACATGAACACAAGTGATGCCGTCGGTTGGGGAGGCCTAAATAAAACTTAAACTTAATCCTAATCTAATGGACGTCGGTTGGGGCGCGCGACGGGTCTGCCTCGTCCTCGTTCTTCGCCTGTGCCGCCTACGTCTGTGCCCGCTTCTCGTCCCATGCTTCGCGACAGGCGGCGCTGTGGGTATTCTTGCGTATGCAGCTGAATACCCAAGATTTTGACAAAACCTTAGAATTTCCTCATAAATCAGGGAAAAATTTGGCAAATACTTGAGGATTTGGCAAAATGAATACACAGGTTGAAAATGAATACCCAGCACATCATCACTGGCGCAGCCACTGTTCGCGCTTCAGGCGTTGGAGCATGGCGGACGCCGTCAAAAGACCTTGCCGGCGGCGCTGTCCCAGCGGTTCAGTCCTTAGCCGAGAAATCTCCTTCTGGTAGAAGAGTATCGCTGTCTTTGGCGGGCGAACGCCTCATAATGGCGATGAGCCCTGTCCTCGCAGAACTTCCGTTGGGAAGCCTCCAAGATCCGGAGGTCGTGCTCGCTGTACTCCTCCTTCAATCGTGGGTCCTCGTCGTTACCGGAGCTGTACTCCGCGTCGGACTGCGGCTCCGGCTCCGGCTCCGGCTGCGATGGTGGTGGAGGCTGCGCGCGGACTTTGAGGCCAAGCCTACAGAACCTCGTCTTCCGATGGCGCGGCATTTTTGAGGTGGAGAGGAGAGAATGGAGCGTAAGCGGTGGTGGAAATGAGAGGATAGCACCGCGGGGGTGGACAGCGTAGTAGGTACTTAATGCTGGTGGTAGGCAACTACCCTCATTTACGGCGGCGTAGGCGACTGGACGCCGCGTGTCCGGCCGCTGCCCTCGTGGCCGCCTAGGTTTAGGCGCGGGAGACCATTAAACGCCGGGGACTACCAACCTTCCCGCGTCGCCTTTGATGCGAACAGTCGCGTCCTCCCGCTGACAAGGCGGCCCCACACGCGAAAACCGTCGTGCCGCGAGGCGCCGACGCGCCCGATTCGCGCCCTTCGCCGGTGTGAGCCCAAAAAATGCAACTACTACTGTACTAGCGTATAGGGTGAGCAGGCCCTCCCATCAGTATCAGAGGAATTTGACAAGGGCTACAGGACGACTAGTTACATCACCAAAAAAGGTGATGCATGTCTCCTTCACATGGTCTTCTTATGTCATATAGTAAGGCACTAGCAATGATCGGCGTGGCGTGTCTAACTAATATACTCCCTCTATCTCAGAGCTTAAGGCGTAAAAATAAATTCGATTTTTGATCAAAGCATAAGGCGTAGGGTGAACTCTATCCTATTTCTACCGAAGATGCCCCTCTCAGCCGTTTCTCGTTTGCTAAAAACAAGGAGACGATTGACCCAGCTATGGCATGCACACGGTATTCACGCTGAATTAACTGCTCCTCCAGTCAATCTCCTCTAAAACCGGTGCCTCATTGGTTGTATACGGTGCATGCATGAGATGGTAGTTAACGAGGAGTCTGATGCGGCTACTTTAGGGAAGAGAGAGAAATACGGAGTAAAAGGAGTGAGTTATTAGAGATTTATGAGGGGCAAGTATGGAAGCTAATTTGCACGCCAACCCTCCTTAATCCTAGCGCCAATTTATTTACACCTTAAGCTGTGAGATGGAGTAAATGTTTAGCAGTTGTAAATATTTATGGGCTTTTCATCAGCAATGATGATGGCACAACATGAAGTGAAGTTTAGCAGTTGTAGCATGATTTTCTTTTTGAATAAATGATGCTCAAACTCACCGATTCTCAAACTGCCCTTACAACGTTAAGGGAGCTGATATTAGGCACATACCCACTTTCCCTAAGCCCTGAGACAACGCAATCAAACATCATGCTATCCGGAAGTCTGAAACAATCTCAACTGTGAAGAGATCAACATTTAATTTAACAAAACTGTCTAATCCTGATGTGTAGAGAATGAATCCGTTGCACATATTGCTGCAACTCATAAATAGATCACAACACAACTTCAGGATTATTTTTTACAGAACACAATTTTGTGATGCCATTTGTTATCACTCCTCGGTGTGTATCTTGTGTAGTATCGGTTAAATTGCTAGGCCAACTACTAATACTGATGGTTACTGATGGTTCATGTCTCCAGTTGTGAAAGTAAGAGTTCATATACTTAGCCAAATGCTCAGCTAGCTACCCCATGTAGGAAACTGACCGTGTGAAGGTAATTGCATCCTTCTAAGAATTTGATCTATTAAAAGACATCTGAAAACAAAAGACGGCTACCCTGAAGTAATTGAGTGTAAGATGAAATACTAAAATTGCTACACCAGCAAAAGTGGACAATTGCCTCATCTAAGCTGGTCTAGTGTACATCCATGTTTAACATGTGAATATGTGAGCGTATGAATTAGTAGCCAAAAACAACAGACTATTTTCAGGGAAAGCACGGCAAAGTAAATGCAGATAATTCTACTTTAGCAATCGTCTCACCTTGACACATGTAATATGAACTATAGTTTCATGAACAGTAATTAGTAAGAACAGAGAAAAGTAACAGCTGCCTTAGTTGATATAATCTAAAAATAGTAGCTGCCCATTTCAGCTAATGATTTGTCCAGATGAAAAGCCCAACAGAAAACTAAGCATCAGAAACGTCCTAATAATATATAGAAACTAACTCTACATCAGGATAAGAATAAATTCAGTAGCTAACTCTATTTGAGTCCTTCTGTTACTTTGACTGATGTTTACATACTAAAGTGGTACTGCAATCATGTTTCGTGGATCGACATCGAGCATTCTTGCAGTTTTAGCATTTGTGTCATCTAGGTTACTATTGATGCGTAGCTAATAGTGTAGTGAATGGAAATTGGACCGACCTTTTTTTTCTCTGCAAATGATGGATATACCTTCTTTTTCTCGAATACACACCAAACTGTGTCATCAGTAATAGAAGAAAGCACTAAAGTAGTGCAAATACAACTCTCAAAGCAATATCAAAAAGAAAAGAAGAAAAATGAAGCAAAAACTTCTAAGCTAGGCTATGTAGAATCTAAAACGTGTCCAGTTGGGTCATTAGACTGGCACGTTGTACATCCCTGCACCCATCACAAGAAACAGCAGTGAAGACCAGGAGCACAAGCAAAGCGGTTGTCTACACCCAAACAATTCAGATATGAACAACAATTGACAATACAGAACATATTAAATCATGCCAACGTTACCTCAACCGTCCGTGGCTGACATTGCTAGATTCAGGCTCAATAGTATTGCTTCATGTTGCCGTATGATGATCAAAGATTGTCCGCCAACCTCGGGTCATCTTGCCCTGGAGTTTAGTAGAGACAAAAATAACTGTAGTGTCCCCCTAAGTGTAGTAGTACACTGGACCAGCTTAGATGAGGCGATATAAAAACAGTAAAAAGAGAGCTCTAATTCATATTTGTGTATTAACTAACGAATTTTCTTGTCAAGCAAATAATTGTAGCATTGTTACCATTTTAGTAAATTTATAAATCTTCCTCGCAATTAAATGTAACAAAACTACAATCACCGATAAAAGTATAACTATTTTGAGCAGATCTCCTTTGTAGGACAGAGGAAGACACACAAAAAAGAATCCTAATAAAAATATACAAATGCTTCCCGATGTGTTTTGTTTCAAGCATTAATGGCTCAGACCTATGATTATGTACTACCAATGCAAAAAAAAGACTTCTGCCAATTTTCTCATTCAACTCCATGCCTTCATGTAATTTACAGAACAAAGTACTACAATGCAATAATGCTAGAAAATAGAAATCTGTGGTACTTATGACAAAACATTACCTAGTTTGTTAAATCCAAGATGGCATTAGCGCAAGAAATTTAGTAATTAAACATCAATTAGACGTACAAACCTGTCATGTTTGTCAGCATGAAAAGGCTCGAGGGCAACTCTCGTATGCAGCTATTCGCAAGAAAACTGTAAGAGGCAAGTAGTAATTAAGTAAACTTTAGTTTATCCTATACTTTCACAGAATAATAAATTGCATCAACTGGGGTATGAAATAGAACGGGAACCTCGAAAGAAGATACATAACATGAAATTTTGATTATATTGGCTCAGACACAATGGTGATATAAAAGATGGTACACCTTGAAAAGTAAATTAAGGGCCTACATGCTAACTCTGTTTCTTCATATGACCAATAATTCAAGACTTATGTTCAGTCCATGACTAATATTTTGGTGCGTACCCTTATTTCATCAAACAGTATAAAACAACAATAGATATAAATAACCTAATTTTCTCGTATTTGCAAGTATCTAAACCTGGGGAAGGAATACAACCCTAGACGATAGGGCCACACAGATGTTTTAATCTCACCGCAAATCCAATTCGCTTTAATTCATAAATTCAAATATAGTTAATCATCGGTATAGTAAAATATACTCACACAGGAGGAATCTATTTTTACTGAAACAATGTATGCAAACATTCAAATTTCTTTAGTGACAAAATTTAAAATACGACAAAATTTATGTGGTATACTTTGTAAGAACCGAGAGAAATATCATGATAAAATGTTAGGTTTATGTAAAATAGCAAGAGTTGTAGAGAATTTAAAGTTGCAGGAGCCTAAAGATGATGATATACTGAACTTCAAGTTACTTGTGAATAATAAACCAAGGCGTGAGTTATAAGGCAGAAGAATTTTCTTACACTCCAGTAGGACACACCTCTATAAGAATGCTTCATTTTGTTTCCTGCATGTAAGCATTTTTTGTCCTACTGGAGTGAAATACCCATGATTCGAACTGAAGACCTGCCAGGACATGGAAATAAAGAGGTAACCTACTTCTATTTTTACAGCATGAAACTAAATGTGCTCCTCATGTATCTGCAACATGAAGCTAGCTCTGCATATGTTCCGTTATGCAGGAAAATGTATATCAAGAAAGAATCCTATCTAAATATCATAATAATAAAACCTGCATCCACCACTTCATCCTAATATATACAAGCAAGCAACTACTTCGGGCCAAGAAAGCAGTTCCAAAATAACATGGCAGAATTAATATCTCATGGTCTGCAGAAATAAAGACAGTTCATATACATTGTGTCTTGTTTGCTTACCCATGCATTCCTAGATTCGAGCAACACACACAAAGACCTTTTATTGTAATTGTCAAGGTGATACATAATTGAGTAGAGAGAGTTGTATGTCCCACTTTCTTTGACCTGCATGTAAGTGAATATTCAGCATCTGATCCTAGATATTGTACCAAAGAATTAAGAACAGTCCATGAAACTTACATAGAGATCCAATTTCTCATGGAAAAATGTGGGAAGAGGAATCAAAATGGAAGAGCAAGTGAAAGAAAAGAAGGAGAAGATGTACAACGCACCACAGAAAAATTTAACCTTATGATTCTGTTATCTTGGAGCTGTCGAGACCAGAGGCCAATTCAGTTGTTGTAAAGTGGCTGAAGTTACACTAATCATACATATGACCTAGTTCATGTTACCTCCAGTCTTCCAAAATACCTAGCAGCACATCAAACAGGAAGAAGAGCACATGACCTTAAAATATTGCAGTGACATGTAAGCATAGTTTCAGCATAAAAAAGGTGAATCGTATCATATAAGGAAAAAAAGTATTTTAGATTCATTTATACATCCATGGTCAGCACCGCATGGGCACGTCGAGGAAAACCCAGTTGTAAAGCTAAAATACTTATATACATAATTGTTAAAGCTTGCTGCAAATTCAGGAATTTGGGTATAAAAAAGATATTGCATAGCAATTTTTGTGATCTAATCTCTAAATAAAAAGTTCCTTCATAAGAATGATTAAATTATTTTGTTGCAGAGATCTCTACTGCAAATAAGATATATCCTTAAAAAATCAGTTTTAGTGCTTGGACCTGCAGGCATGACATATCCTGACATGAGATTTGATTTTCTAAAGCAAAAGCAATTTCATTTGAACAACTACGATTGGCATGGAATACACCGGTGTAACTTCACTAAATAGAAAAGGTCTGCTAGAGATGACAAAACGAACATACATGCATGCTTTTTCAGTTTGATACAATCTTCCTTACTGATTATTCTTATAATTTCAACACATGGAAACTTCGCTGCCATTTATAGTGCATATAAAAGGGAACCTACAGAATTTGAGAGCACAAAGTATAAGGCTCGACGAAGCTGATCTTGATCTCCCAAGTTGAGCTTCCACTGTTAATCTAGTTGTTCTCCGCATATACATGAAAGTTATAGCCAAGAAAAAAAAATTATACCTGATCTGAAAGAGCTATGAAAGAGGATTTCTGTAACTAAGCACGTAAAAGATGATCTTATTCCTAGCTAAAAAAATAGCCCAGATCTGATTGCAAAAGAAGACTCATCACTTGGCTACGGTAAGCAAAAGACTACTTATGGCATCACGAAACCATTTGTGTTTAACTTGCAAGAGAAAAGGTAGAGAGTTGGTTTGGTTTGGCTGATTGAATTTGACGTACGTGGAGCAGGCGCTGCGGCAGGGTAGTCTGGTAGCGGGGGAGAAATTCTTGTTGCTGCCACGATGCGGCGACGGCTGTTGGTCTCCTAGATCTGCAACTCAGCCAACATACACAAAAAATTCAGAAAAGAAACTGGACGATACATTGGAAAACGGGGATCGAAAGCTCGTGGTCGACCTTGGCTGGCAGCCTCCTCGCCGGCGCTGCTCCTCCCCGCCACTTCCGTGATAGCATCAGCTCGACGCGGATGTCAGCGACCACACAGGATGCACCTCACCAGCATCTTGTGCCGGCCAAGCCCCGGCCGACCTCGCCGCATCTGCCTCGTCGCCCAAGCAGCGCTGCCTGCTGCCGCCTACCTCCTGCCTCAGTGCTTGGCTCCACCGCCCCGAGTCGTAGATTGCCAACTACCTGAAGCGCCTCTCGACGCCAGGCCGTAGCGCCCGTCCCTCTATCTCCGCTTGAAGGGATCAGGCGAGGCGAGAAGCCCCGGCGGCGGAAGCCGGTGAATGTGTAGGGGATTGGCGGGTGGAGGATGTGGAGCTCGTCCGGACGCTGGGCACATCGCTCTTTGCGCCGTCGCTGCCTCCTCTCCGGCGCCGGTCCTCCCCTCCGCTCCCGCCACTGGCGCAGGTCGACGTGAACGTCCGCGACGGCTGCACCTCACCAGCAGCTTGTCACGGTCAGGCTCCGGCCGAACTCATTGCCGGCCGCCGTTCCCCGCCGCCTCTACCTCGTCGTCCAAGCAGCGGCACCTGCTGCTGCCTCAGGGCCTGGCACCACCGCCCCGCACTGTACCGCCTGAAGCGATTGTCAATGCCAGTCCCTCTATCCTCCATTGGAAGAGAATTAGGAAAGGAGAGGAGCTCCTGCAGGGAGCGTAGGGGATTGTCAGGGAGGAGCTCGCGAGTCGCGATAGTGGGGAAGATAATGAGGAAGAGAGAGAGAGAGCCGGGAGGAAACCAAGAACGGTATGGCACGTGATTTCTCCAGTCAGAGGCCATGCGGTGAGACAAAAGTAGTCAAAGCGGTTTGAAAAGAAGCTAGAGCCACCCAAACAACAAGAAAACACACTGAAACAAAGGGAAAAACCCTTAGAAAATTGCAAAGACTGCACCAAAAATACATCATGGTAATCAGCCACATACGCGTCCACCCATCCGTAGTTTAAAAATTAAAACAAGATTTTGAGAAAACAGATGTTGGTTACACTTTAATATAGTAGTTATTGAAGTTGATAAACAAGGTCTAGACATATTTAAACCAGAAAAATGATGTATCTACCCCCTAACCCTAAACTCTGTCTTGTAAAGTCAAGCATGAAGAGAAGTGGTTTAATTTGGGTTTCAAACATGGAAATTTCAAGAACCCCCCAAAATCTTCATTTTAGAGTGACTAAGAAGGATCCACGCCAGGCTTACCTTTTATTTTCATGTTTTAAACTTGTTCAAATCTTGGTCAAACCTAGGATTTGAATAAGAGTAAAATGGGCATAAAATTCAAAAAAATTTGAAAAAACAAAGCACATAGCCTTCTTATGTCATATAGTAAGCACTCAAGTTGATAAACAAGATCTAGACATGTCAAACCAGAAAAATCATGTATCTACCCCTAACCCTAAACTTTGTCATATGAAGTCAAGCACGAAGAGAAGTCGTTTTGGGCTTCAAACATGGAAATTTTAAAAGCCTTCCCATAAGCTTCGTTTTGGAGTGACTAAGAAGGATGCAGGCTTACCTTTTCATTTTCATGTTTTAAACATGTTTACATCTTGGTTAAACCTAGGATTTGACCAAGATCAAAGCATGAAAATTTTGAAAAAATCAGAAAAAGAAAACCAAAGCACATAGTATTTTTTTATGAAAGGAATACGGTAAGGGAATCCCCTACAGTGTTTTTTTATAATAAGAACCCAATTCTGCGCCCGTGGGGACTTGAACCTGGGTGGCTGGGTTGTACATCCACTTCCCTAACCGAATGAGCTAGGCTCACTTCTTTGCACATAGTATTCTTATATCATATAGTAAGCATTCAAGTTGATAAACAAGGTCTAAACATATTCAAACCAGACAAATCATGTATCTACCTCCTAACCCTAAACTCTGTTTTATGAAGTCGATCAAGCATGAATAGAAGTGGTTTTGGGTTTCAAACATGGAAATTTCAAGAACCTCCCAAAAGCTTCATTTTAGAGTGACAAAGAAGGATCCAGGCTTACCTTTTCATTTTCATGTTTTAAACTTGTTCAAATATTGGTCAAACTTAGGATTTGACCAAGATTCAAATGGGCATAAAATTACTTAGAACAATCATGTACGTATCTACCCCTAACCCTAAACTTTGTCATATGAAGTCAAGCACGAAGAGAAGTGGTTTTGTGTTTCAAACATGGAAATTTCAAAAACCTCAACTCCTGAAGCTTCATTTTAGAGTGACTAAGCAGGATCCAGGCTTACCTTTTATTTTTCATGTTTTAAACTTGTTCAAATCTTGGTCAAACCTTGGATTTTACCAAGATTCAAATGGGCATAAAAATACTTAGAAAAATCATGTACGTATCTACCCCTAACCCTAAACTCTATCTTACGAAGTCAAGCATGAAGAGAAGTGGTTTTGGGTTTCAAACATGGAAATTTCAAAAACCTCCCAAAAGCTTCATTTTAGAGTGACTAAGAAGGATTCATGCTTACATTTTATTTTAATGTTTTAAACATGTTCAAATCTTGGTCAAACCGTACCTAGGATTTGACCAAGAATCAAATGGGCATAAAAATTCAAAAAAATGAAAAACCAAATCACATAGCCTTCTTATGTCATATAGTAAGCACTCAAGTTGATAAACAAGGTCTAGACATATTCAAACCAAAAAAATAATGTACCTACCCCTAACCCTAAACTTTGTCTTATGAAGTCAAGCACGACGAGAAGTCATTTTGGGTTTCAAACATGGAAATTTCAAAAACCTTCCCAAAAGCCTCATTTTGGAGTGACTAAGAAGGATACAGGCTTACCTTTTCATTTTCATGTTTTAAACTTGTTCAAATCTTGGTCAAACCTTGGATTTTACCAAGATTCAAATGGGCATAAAAATACTTAGAAAAATCATGTACGTATCTACCCCTAACCCTAAACTCTATCTTACGAAGTCAAGCATAAAAAGAAGTGGTTTTGGGTTTCAAACATGGAAATTTCAAAAACCTCCCAAAAGCTTCATTTTAGAGCGACTAAGAAGGATCCATGCATGCTTACATTTTATTTTGATGTTTTAAACATGTTCAAATCTTGGTCAAACCGTACCTAGGATTTGACCAAGAATGAAATGGGCATAAAAATTCAAAAAAAAAATGAAAAACCATAGCACATAGCCTTCTTATGTCATATAGTAAGCACTCAAGTTGATAAACAAGGTTTAGACATATTCAAACTAGAAAAATCATGTATCTACCCCTAACCCTAAACTTTGTCTTATGAAGTCAAGCACGACGAGAAGTCGTTTTGGGTTTCAAACATGGAAATTTCAAAAACCTTCCCAAAAGCCTCATTTTGGAGTTACTCAGAAGGATACATGCTCACCTTTTCATTTTCATGTTTTAAACTTGTTTAAATCTTGGTTAAACCTAGGATTTGACCAAGATCAAATGGGCATAAAAATTCAGAACAAATAAAAAATGAAAACCAAAGCACATAGTATTCTTATATCATATTGTAATCATTCAAGTTGATAAACAAAGTCTAAACATATTCAAACCAGACAAATCATGTATCTACCCACTAAACCTAAACTCTGTCTTATGAAGTCGATCAAGCATGAAGAGAAGTGGTTTTGGGTTTCAAACATGGAAACTTCGAAAACCTCCCAAATGCTTCATTTTAGAGTGACTAAGATGGATGCAGGCTTACCTTTTCATTTTCATGTTTTAAACTTGTTTAAATCTTGGTCAAACCAAGGATTTGACCAAGATTCAAAAGGGCATAAAAATAAGTTTCCAATGGTCCCGTGTCCAACAAGGGACGAGTAGTTTCTCTCCACTTCTTCCTGGCATGTGGGGTGAGCAAGCCCTCCCATTAGTATCAGAGGAATTTAATTTGACGAGGGCTACAGGACGACATCACCAAAAAGGGTTAATTGGTCCTATGCAACTCCTCAATTCATAAGTTGTGTTTATGCCATTACAAATACTGAAGTTGTGTTTATGTCACTCTCAATTCTCAATAACCCCTTCTATGCCATTTTCAGTTTATACTTTCGTATTGACCAAAATAATACTGTGTTCAGATTTGGAGCGACTTTTGGGTGTTTCGGGCACACAAAAAATCCAAAATTTTCAAATTCTAAAAAAAAACTTCTCAGAAAATCTAAATTTTTTTACAGGAAATCAAAAACACTGAAACGAGTACTGTTTTAATTTGAGCCATTTATGTGCGGATTTGTATTAAAAACTGACATTTTATGTTCTCTCTAGAAATTGGTAAAATTTTGTCCAAAAAATCAAACTTTTTCGAAAAATCTGAAAAATTTACAGAATGTCAAGAACACTAATGTGAGTCTACTATTCTAATATGAGCCATTTCTGGGCACATATGATCCATTAAAAATATGTGCAAAGTACGGTCCAGATTATCTGAGAGTATGTACAAACTGTAGTATAGGGTACAAATACTGGATACATAGGCAGTATATGATGTTGTATTGCTGAAAATGGCATAGAAAGGGGTATTGAGAACTGAGAGTGGCATAGACACAACTTCAGTTTTTTAATGGCATAAACACAACTTGTGAATTGGGGAGTGGCATAGAACCAATTAACCCCACCAAAAAAGGGTGACGCATGTCTCCTTCACCAAAACAGCAATACCTATCTGAAACAAGTACATGAACACAAGTACACCACCATAATAATAATAATACTACATGGACACAAGTACTAATAATATAATAAAGTAAGAGTACTAGTTTGTTTACATTTCCACAGGCCACTTTTACGAACAAAAATTCGAAAATTAACCTTCAGACATTCGGAAGCCAGGTGACACAACAGTCATCAAGGATTGCAGCTAGCGGTACACAGTGACCTTGTCAAGATCTACCTTGAGCCTGGTTGATGCTTCAGCTCGGAGTTGAGAGCCTTCTCCTGTGACAGCTCGGCCTCTAGTTTGTCCGTCCTAACCGTGAGGTTCAGGATCAGTCCGACGAGTTTGTCCATGGTCTCCGCCTGGCCGAGGCTCCGCCGCTGGATCTCGTTACTCTCAGTGAACGATTTCATGGCGATATCGTCGAGAATGTGAATCCGGATCTTCTCAGTGGCGAGCTCAGAATAAAGTCTCATGCACTCATCGTCGAGGGCGCTTCTGTCCGCCGTCTCGACGCAGAAATCGCCCATAACCATTTCTAAAATGGTCCCGATCTCGTAGCGGGGCTTCTATCAGATGGGGATGGAGCACAAAATCAGAAGTGTACCCAGAGAACTACCAAGAAAGAGAGAATGGGAATCCCAATTTGCACGAATGTCTATACCTCGCTGCTTTGAGAAGTTGGCTCCGTGGAAGATGTTTCCGCAGCAGAGGGCTGGGGAAAACTAAGGCCGCCCGACCTGAAAATACGATTGAGAGAAGGTTCGAAAAGGAGGGGATGATAAGTTCTGAAAGACATAGAAAGATGCGCAAGAACGGAGGATCGCCTGAAGGTAGCAGTCGCGGGCTGCGACGCCCTTGAAGACTCTTGCGCAGAAGGCACCTCGACAGCAGCACAGGGACGCCATTGTTGGGATTCCCTCAGCTTCGCCACAGCCGCACGAGCCCTTCTGTGGCGAGACTTGCTCCCGGTCATGGTGGCGAAGTAGTATTCCAAGAGGTAAATGAAGTGGTGAACTGAGGAAGATGGCTAGAGCAAAGGTTAGTCCTTAAATTTGGCCTCCCCGTCTCCTCGGCTCCTCGCGAGTAGTAGGAGTAATACTTATCTGGTCAAAGAGCAAACTTCAAGGCAGAGACTTGGTGGGCCATTCATCTCCAACTATACTTCCTCCGATCCGAATGATACAGTACCAAATTTTTGAATGACAAATCACCCAAAACAGTATTTCAGGAGTATATGTAAGCTTTGGTGTTTTTACAATATAGTACTAGCAAGATGGCATGTGATGGCTCCAAGAGCTTGTTTCACAATTTTACATTTTTTGAACCTTGATCTGTAGTACTGGGCAAAACCCTAGTTTAACCTATTTAATTATAGATTCGTAGCTCAATTTTTCTACGTACCTTTTTATTATTACTCTACTATGCAGCACATATGTGTTTGCCCGTCGAGTGAAACTCGGAGGAAGAGGGATCACTCGGAAGGAGAGAAGAAGGAGGGAGAGCATTATGGTGTCTCCCCTTTTTCGGGTGATGATGTTGACTGTGTGCAGGTTTTGTCAGTGAGCAGGAGGTGCGAGCGAGCGAGGCCGAGAATGAGAGAGATTTTTTTGTGTGTGTGAGAGGGACAACCGAAGGATCCTGAAGGACCCAGAGACTTCCAATACGCATCCTGATGCGTCTTCTCTTGACAAAGAAGATGGCTTGGAGTTTGCGTACCTACCGCAC
Source organism: Lolium perenne (assembly GCF_019359855.2). Taxonomy (NCBI): domain Eukaryota; kingdom Viridiplantae; phylum Streptophyta; class Magnoliopsida; order Poales; family Poaceae; genus Lolium; species Lolium perenne. The sequence continues at coordinate 90,069,244 of NC_067245.2, read as the reverse complement.
TTGACTTGTGCTCACTGAAGTGTGGGACCTCACGCATGAGCACCACACGTAAGTGACAGACCTGTTGGTGTAAAAACTCGGTTGATTATTATACTAATACATTTGTACTGTACAAAGTTTCCTATGGATTCAAGGGTACGAAAGCCAAGTTAACTCATTTACATGACATTATTTTTTCCATGAAGCCAGGTTAACTCATCTATCAATTGGTACATTTTGGAGTGACTAAGAAGGATCCAGGCTTACTTTTTTATTTTCATGTTTTAAACATGTTTAAATCGTGGTCAAACCTATGATTTGACCATGATTCAAATGGGCATAAAAACTCAAAAAAAAACGAAAAAAATGAAAAACAAAAGCACGTCGTCTTCTTATGTCATATAGTAAGCATTCAAGGTGATAAACAAGGTCTGACATATTCAAACCACAAAAATCATGTATCTACCCCCTAACCCTAACCTCTGTCTTATGAAGTCAAGCACGATGAGAAGTCGTTTTGGGTTTCAAACATGGACATTTCAAAAACAATCCCAAAAGCTTCATTTTGGAGTGACTAAGAAGGATACAAGCTTACCTTTTCATTTTCATGTGTTAAACTTGTTTAAATCTTGGTCAAACCTAGCTAGGATTTGACCAAGAGATTCAAATGGGCATAAGAATTCAAAAAAAAAAACCAAAGCGCGCATGGTCTTTTATGTCATATAGTAAGGCATTCAAGTTGATAAACAAGGTCTAGAAATATTTAAAACGGATGAATCATGTATCTACCCCCTAACCATAAACTATGTCTTGTGAAGTCAAGCATGAAGAGAAGTGGTTTTGGGTTTCAAACATGGAAATTCCAAAAACCTACCAAAAGCTTCATTTTAGACTAAGAAGGATCCAGGCTTACCCTTTTCACTTTCATGTTTTAAACTTGTTCAAATCTTGGTCAAACTTAGGATTTGACCAAGATTCAAATGGGCATAAAAATTCAAAAAAAAAATGAAAAACCAAAGCACATATATAGCCTTATTATGTCATATAGTAAGCACTCAAGTTGATAAACATGGTCTAGACATATTCAAACCAGAGAAATCGATCATATATCTACCCCTAACCCTAAACTTTGTCTTCTGAAGTGTCGATCAAGCACGAAGAGAAGTCGTTTTGGGTTTCAAACATGGAAATTTCAAAAACTTCCCAAAAGCTTCACTTTGGAGTGACTAAGAAGGATCGATGCATGCTTACCTTTTCATTTTCATGTTTTAAACTTGTTTAATTAAATCTTGGTTAATTAAACCTAGGATTTGACCAAGATCAAATGGGCATAAAAATTCAGTAAAAATAGAAAAAATGAAAACCAAGGCACATAGTATTCTTATGTCATATAGTAAGCATTCAAGTTGATAACCAAGGTCTAAACATTTTCAAACCAGGCAAATCATGTATCTACCCCTAAACCTAAACTCCGTCTTATGAAGTCGATCAAGGATGAAGAGAAGTGGTTTTGGGTTTCAAACATGGAAATTTGAAAAACCTCCCAAAAGCTTCATTTAATTTAGAGTGACTAATTAAGAAGGATCCATGCATACCTTTTCATTTTCATGTTTTAAACTTGTTCAAATCTTGGTCAAACTTAGGATTTGACCAAGATTCAAATGGGCATAAAAATTCAAAAAAATTGAAAAACCAAAGCACACATATAGCCTTCTTATGTCATATAGTAAGCACTCAAGTTGATAAACATGGTCTAGACATATTCAAACCAGAGAAATCAATCATATATCTACCCCTAACCCTAAACTCTGTCTTCTGAAGTGTCGATCAAGCACGAAGAGAAGTCGTTTTGGGTTTCAAACATGGAAATTTCAAAAACTTCCCAAAAGCTTCACTTTGGAGTGACTAAGAAGGATCGATGCATGCTTACCTTTTCATTTTCATGTTTTATACTTGTTTAAATCTTGGTCAAACCTAGGATTTGACCAAGATTCAAAATGTGCATCAAAATTCAAAAAAAAAATAGAAAAATTATAAACCAAATTAAAGCACAAAGTTTTATTATGTCATATAGTAAGCATTAAAGTTGATAAACAAGGTCTAGACACATATTCAAACAAGACAAATCATGTATCTATACCCCTAACCCCTAAACTCTATCTTATGAAGTCAACAGCATGAAGAGAAGTGGTTTTGGGTTTCAAACATGGAAATTTCAAAAACCTCCCAATAGCTTCATTTTAGAGTGACTAATATAAGAATGATCCATGCTTACCACCTTTTCATTTTCATATTTTAAACTTGTTTAAATCTGTGTGTCAAATTACACCTATGATTTGACCAAAAGATTCAAATGGGCATAAAATTAAAAAAAAATCAGAAAAATGAAAAACAAAAGCATATAGTCTTCTTATGTCATATAGTAAGCATTCAAGTTGATAAACAAGGTTTGGACATATTCAAACCTAGGAAAATCATGTATCTACCCCTAGCCCCTAAACTCTATCTTATGAAGTCAAGCATGAAGAGAAGTGGTTTTGGGTTTCAAACATGAAAATTTCAAGAACATCCCAAAAACTTCATTTTAGAGTGACTATAAGAAGGATACATGCTTCCCCTTTTCATTTTCATGTTTTATACTTGTTTAAATCTTGGTCAAACCTAGGATTTGACAAAGATTCAAATGTGCATCAAAATTAAAAAAAATTAAATAATTAAAAACCAAAGCACATAGTTTTCTTATGTCATATAGTAAGCATTAAAGTTGATAAACAAGGTCTAGACATATTCAAACCAGAAAAATCATGTATCTACCCTAACCCTAAACTATGTCTTATGAAGTCAAGAAAGAAGAGACGTGGTTTTGGGTTTCAAACATGGAAATTTGAATAACCCCCCAAAAGCTTCATTTTAGATTGACTAAAGGATCCAGGTCGGGATTACCTTTTATTTGCATGTTTTAAACTTGTTCAAATCTTGGTCAAACCGTACCTAGGATTTGACCAAGATTCAAATGGGCATAAAAATTCAAAAAAATGAAAAACCAAAGAACATAGAGCCTTCTTACGTCATATAGTAAGCACGCAAGTGTTGATAAATAAGGTCTAGACATATTCAAACTAGAAAAAAATCATGTATCTACCCCTAACCCTAAACTTTGTCTTATGAAGTCAAGCACGAAGAGAAGTTGTTTTGGATTTCAAACATGGAATTTTCAAAAACCTTCCCAAAAGATTCATTTTTGAGTGACTAAGAAGGATGCAGGCTTACCTTTTTATTTTCATGTTATAAACTTGTTTAAATCTTGGTTAAACCTAGGATTTGACCAAGATCAAATGGACATAAAAATTCAGAAAAAATCAAAAAAATGAAAACCAAAGCACATAGTATTCTCATGTCACATATAGTAAGCATTCAAGTTGATAAACAAGGTCTAAACATATTCAAACAAGACAAATCATGTATCTACCCCCTAACCCTAAACTCTGTCTTATGAAGTCAAGCATGAAGAGAAGTGGTTTTGTGTTTCAAACATGGAAATTTCAAAAACCTCCCAAAAGCTTCATTTTAGAGTGACTAAGAAGGATCCAGGCTTACCTTTTCATTTTCATGTTTTAAACTTGTTCAAATCTTGGTCAAACTTATGATTTGACCAAATTCAAATGGGCATAAAAATTGGGAGGAATGGTACATGAATTACAATTCAAGAAAACACAAGGTAACTTAAATACTTGGATGCCCCAAAGATGTGTGGAAGCCCAAAACAATGGCAAAACATGTGCACACGCAGCATCCAATTCAAGTAGAACACATACCAGGCACCAATAGTTTGACCTAAATTTGAAATCAAAGAGAAGGTGGTTAGAAAAAATCGAAATTGGCAAAGCAAAGCATGAAATCATGAATTTGTGATGCACTATAGCTATAAAAAGTATAAAACAATGCATACCAAAATGATTTTTTTAGAGGAATACTAGTTCAACTTATTTAATTTTATATTAGTAGCCCGAAATCGAACCAGTAGTTGGATATTTTTGAACTTGATCTGTAGTAGCGGGCAAAACCCTAGATTAACCTATTTAATCATAGATTCGTAGGTCAATTTTTCTACTTTTATATTATTACTATGCAGCACACGTGTTTTTGCCCGTCGAGTGAAACTCGGAGGAAGAGGGATCACTCGGAAGGAGAGAAGAAGGGAGAGAATTATGGTGTCTGCCCTTTTTTGGGTGATGATGTTGACTGTTCTGCAGGTTTTGTCAGTGAGCAGGAGGTGCGAGCGAGCGAGCGAGTCGAGCGAGGCCGAGAATGAGAGTTTTTTTTTGTGAGAGGGACAACCGAATCCTGAAGGACCCAGAGACTTCCAGTACGCATCCTGATGAGTTTGCGTACCTACCGCACTTGGCTTGTGCTCACTGAAGTGTGGGACCTTGTCAACACCCGGATTTTTAAGTCCGAATGCCTATTATGTCATACATCGCAATCCCAGGAGTATTGTTGTTGCGAGGCATAATAGTTAAGTATCACAGTCATCATTCATTACAAACCATAAGTCTTACAAATTGGAATCACATGATCCATATTACACGAATAGCTGATCTATTGATCAACGAACAAACACAAGTTCATAGTTCAACATAGCGGAAGCGTAAGATACAAGGACTCTCGAGTCCACAGGCCAACGCTTGACGTCGGAAGGCGCTCAGTTGTCGTAGGCGTCCTGCTGGTCATCTCCTTGTTCATCCTCATACTCTGGCCATTTGAATAGCCAGGGACAAAGCCGTGAGTACGTTGAGTACTCGCAAACTAATACTAAAAGTAAGTGCTAGACAATCTAGTGGGGTTTGCTAAGCTCTAGTTTATTTGCATAAAGCTAGTTTTAGTTCACAAAGTTTTGAGAAAAAGCTTACTCAAGTGCTCACTAACTCAAGTGGGAACATTAGTGTCATTCCCACCATTCAAGTGGTGATTTCAATTCAATCCACCACAAGTCATTTCACCATCATCCTTTTCGACATCATTTTCAAAGATATGACATTGGAAACTGTATGGCCTTTCCAACCGTCCGTAACCGTGGACGCGGCTATTCGAATAGGTTTACACTCTGCAGAGGTTGCACACTTGTGCCACAACATTTGATTTCATCCGTCGGGATTTCCCCGAATAATCGTAACACAGTACGCGGATCATCAACCAGAACCTTTCACTTACGAACCCTAGTATGAGCACCTCTCCCCATGAGCTTGGCCTCCCAGTGAAGACCAACTGTCAACCTGGGAACTGCACAGGGCTTGGGCCGGACATTCACCTCATTTCGCATCATATCGTATCGTTTCTTTTGTGGTAGAGGCAGCTTTCGGCATAACCCCGATGACGCTTGTTTAGAGGGAACCCATACTAAGACGCATAAACTTCCAGTTAAGCCCTACCCATAATCAGGTATTGTGGGGGTACTTGAGAATTGGAAAGGTATCGCATTCAAACCAACATCATGTTTTATCAAAAATCACCATCTTTTCTTGGTCATATTCACCTTCAAAAATCATTCAATGGAATGCATCTTCATTCCAAGGTTTCAAAATCCTTTCAAAATCACAAGGCTCCCATCTAGAGTAGTCAAATTTAGTTTATTAGCACTAGCTCTAAGTCATGAGGGGTGCTATCTTGCTTTGCTTGGAAGAGATTAACTCACTACTCTAGTACCCAACTTGTACTTTGACCAAAGTTAACTATAAAAGTAAATCATTTAGAAAACCAGTAAAAACTTGGGATGGGTTCACATAAGAAAAGATAAGAAACATGGTGCCATGCCCCAAGGGGCTTTGCACTTTGCAAGGGTAAAAGCTTGCATAGTAATTTAGCTTGCCTTGGTAGTTCTCAAACTGTTCCTCCTCCTCCTCCTGGTAGCAACCTTCTTCTTCGGCGTACTCTCCGGTGCTACCGTCTAAATTTGAATACGAGTATAATTACTCACTAATTCAATGGCTATTCCACACATCACAAATAAACACACAACTACTCTATGCACACACATAAATAAACTAGGGTGCATGGGTGGTGGGATTTAAATAGAATTTGTATTTCATATGTAAATGATAGTTTCCATAGGGTTCTTGAGGAATAATTTCCTCTCATTGAAATCTTCTTAAGATTTAATTTCTCCAACAATCATGGATGAACTCATATTGACCTAAATCAACTGTTCATCATCATCATCATTTGGTAGAATGATTTAAATGAGGTGGAACACCTCATACCATTTAACTAACACTACATTTGATTTAAATCTCAAGAAATTCATATAAGAGAGTTTGGAACCAGGGGTCCAAACATCCCATGAATTCATGTGAGACAAGCTTAAATGAAGTGTAATACTTCACACAATTTAATTCTAATAGTTTTGGACAATATCAACTAGTTAAACTAGTCAAAATATCCACTCACAAAACCATGGCATGATCATGCAAAGTGACCACACCATTTTATTGCATAAACAATTAGTGTAAGTCAAATGTGAGCTATTAGAGTTGGAATTAACTTAATATATATTTTGGTTGATTTTTAAGAATTATTTGAATAGGGAAAAGTCCCTGGCTTGTTATTTTTGTCACATTAATTCTACAAAGAAATTGACCATGAGGCCAGTGGCATTGGATAGAGAATTTCAGTGGCTTTCTAAAAATGTCAAATTCACTAAATTTGGTTTAGCCAATTTGAAACTATTTAATTTCAAAGTTTGTGCAGTATTGGAAAAAGTTTGGAAAAGATTAAACGAAATTTGAATTAAAGGGCCGGCGGGAAACGCTAACGGGCCGAGATGGTTTAAAACAAAGAAAACGGCCCAGCAGCGCATCCAGTGCGCGCGGGCCTGCTGACAGGGTGGGGTCCGCCTGTCAGCCTCCTTTAAAACCCGAAACGGTACGGGGCGACGTGGAGCGTAGGATTAGAGAGGGATCTAACGGCTGAGGTGCATCGTCTCGCCGGCGAGAGAGGTTCGCCGGCGGCTCGGGTAGGGGGTGGGAGAGCTAACCAGGGCTCCCGCGGTGGCTGGCAGTGTGCGTGATGTAGATGTGGACGACGGCGAAGCTCCTGGCACCGGCGGCGTCTCCTGGATCGGCTTCAATCGACGGCGATCTTCCGCGGCGTCCGGCGGCAGTGAGGTGGCGATTGGGTGGCTGCGGTAGGGAATGTCGACGGTGGAGTGGCTCAGGCGGTCAAGGGAGAAGAGGGGAAGGCGATGGTGTGCTCAGATCGACGAGCAGAGCTCTCCTTTTATAGGCGAGCGAGCGACCGTGGGGGCTGCGGCGAAGTCGACATGCTCGCGGCGATTCCGGCGAGCGGTTGGGCTCGGCGAGGGTGCTGTCGGGTTCTCCTCTGCCAGGCGATGCGTTTGGCGGCGACAGCGCGGTCGGGGGAGGCTGGGTTAGGTCGCATTGCTTCCGTGTCCGTCGCGTCCGCGGCGGACCAGGGTTCTCTTCTCCGGCGACGGCGGTTGCGGGTCTTGGTCGAGGGCGTGTCTGGGAGCATTGCGGTGTCACGGTGATGCTCAACGTGCTCGCAGGGGGTCCAGGGGGTGCTCGAGGTCGTGGCGCGGCGCGTGGCCAGTGTGTGTCCGCGTCGGGCACACGCGCGACGTGAGCGGCGTCCAGGGCGTCGTGGACGCGTGCTGGTCTCGGCGTTGTCGAGCTCCTCCTCGACCAGGGCTGGGCTAGGGTGGCGTAGGAGAGGCGGTGGCATGCTGTGACGCAGGGGCCAGGGTTGGGGAAGCAAGGGGAGAGGGGGTGGTGCGGCATGGCCGGCATGTGGCCGGCATGGCCATGCCATGCTTGCTCTCTCTCCCTCCTTAGCTCCACTATGTTTCATTTAGGGTTAGAGGGAACCAGGGGACACAATGGTGTAGGTTAGGGGAGTTTAGGTGTAGTAGAATCACTATTTGCAATAGTTGCAAATAGTGCCATAATTTGGAATTTGCAAAATATCCAAAATTGGAAAAAGTTCAAAAGGTGAAAGTTTGTGATAGGTGAAGGTTGAGAGAAGTTGTAATTGACCAGAGATGAATGGAGGTGGTGGTGGAAAAATTAGATTTCAAATTTTGGCCAAAATGGCTAAGTGGAGATTGTTGACAATGTTAAAAAGTCAAGACTTTGGATGAGCATAGCTAGTGATCAAAGATGAATTTGGCAGGGTGGTCTTCATCAAAGTTGTTCACCTTGATGTTGACTTTGAAATGGTGCAAAGAGTTAGCAAGAATTGGTTTTGGAAAATTGAATTGCAGGGGCTCAAAGTGGTGATCAGACTAAAATTGGCAGATTTGGTCATCATCACATGTGAGTGGGAAATGGGTTTGAAATTCACTTGAATTGTGAGACCTTGTTTCCCAAAGTTGTAATAAGTGTTTAGTAACATTATTCAACTAATGGTGAAGACCAAATAGGTCTAGGGTCAAAATTTATAAAAATGCCATAGGGCATATATTAGGGTTTTTAGGGTTTTGCCTTTTTGCTAGATTTTCTTCCTCTTTGATTTATTTGGTTGGTGATCTTCACATGATCACTCTAGGGTTTTAGAGCACACCTAAAGCAAGTAATAACAATCATCATGGCATATCACTCAAATGCACAGGTCCTATGCATGGTACTATATGCAAAAGAAAAGTTTTTGTTGGTTTGAAATTTTGTATTCTGGAAATCCCTAACTTTCTTTTCATTGAAATTTGGGGTGTTACAAACCCTTCCCCCTTACAAAAGATCTCGTCCCGAGATCGAAAAGAAAGTTAGGTACTAAAGAGATCTGGGTACTCCTTCTTCATGAAGTCTTCGCGTTCCCAGGTGGCTTCATCCTCTGTATGGTTGCTCCATTGGATCTTTAGAAACTTGATGCTTCGGGTGCGGGTGGTTCTGTACGCTTCTTCTAGGATGCGAATCGGCACTTCGCGGTAAGTCAGATCCTGTTTGATATCCACCGATCGGTGATCGATGTTCTTGAACACTTCGGTCTTCTCAGGGACTTCAAGACATTTCCGGAGAAGTGAGATGTGAAAAACGTCGTGCACAGCCGACATTTCTTCAGGCAACTCCAGTTGATAAGATACTTCACCTCGGCGGCTGAGGACTTGGAAAGGTCCCACATAGCGAGGTGCAAGCTTTCCTTTCAGCTGAAACCTTTGCATCCCTTTCAAGGGGGATACTTTGAGATAGACGAAATCTCCGATCTCAAAGGTCATCTCCCGACGTCTTTTGTCGGCGTAGTTCTTCTGTCTGGATTGCGCAGTCTTGAGATACTCATGGATCTTGTGAACCTTCTCTTCGGCTTCACGAAGAACGTCTGGGCCGAAAACTTGACTCTCTCCGACTTCTGACCAGTTCAGGGGGGTACGACACTTCCTTCCGTACAAGGCTTCAAAGGGGGCCATCTGTAGGCTGGCTTGATAACTATTGTTGTATGAGAATTCGGCGTAAGGTAGGCAGTCTTCCCACTTAGATCCGTATTCCAGTACGCATGCTCTAAGCATGTCTTCCAGTATCTGGTTTACTCTCTCAGTCTGTCCGTCGGTCTGAGGGTGATAGGCAGTGCTGAAATTCAGGCGGGTGCCTAGTCCTTCATGCACTTTCTGCCAGAACCTTGAGGTGAACTGTGATCCTCTATCTGACACTATCGATTTGGGGGTTCCATGCAAAGCAACTATTCTGGAGATGTAGAGTTCAGCTAACTTGGGGCCTTGATAGGTGGTTTTGACGGCGATGAAATGGGCGACTTTGGTCAATCTATCGACCACTACCCATATGGAATCATTGCCTTTGCTGGATTTGGGCAGTCCGGTGATAAAGTCCATTCCTACGGAGTCCCATTTCCATTCTGGAATCTGAAGGGGTTGCAACAGTCCGGCGGGTCTTTGGTGTTCTGCCTTGACTCTCTGACAGATGTCACACTTAGCGATATAGCTACCGATCTCTCTCTTCATTCCGTGCCACCAAAATTGTTCCTTTAGGTCCTGGTACATCTTGGTACCTCCGGGGTGGATTGAGTAAAGGGTGTCATGGGCTTCTTGCAGGATGACTTGTTTCAAGTCAGAGTCCGATGGTACGCAGAGACGTTCTTTGTACCAAAGCACTCCGGCTTCGTCAATGCTGAATCCGGGGGCTTTTCCTGCGGCTATCTGTTTCTTGATTCCATCAATGCTAGCGTTGTCCTTCTGGGCTTCCTTGATCTGACCAATCAAGGTGGGTTGCAGTTCTATGCTGGCTAGGAATCCTTCACTTACAAGTTCAAGTCTGAACTGTTCAAACTCTTGGTGCAAACTGGGCTGTTCGGTTGCGAGCATGGAGTTCAAGCGGCACGGCCGATCGACTCAAAGCATCCGCTACCACATTGGCCTTGCCGGGGTGGTAGTGAATCTCCATGTCGTAATCCTTGATCAATTCGATCCATCGGCGTTGTCTCATGTTCAACTCCTTCTGGGTGAATATATATTTGAGGCTTTTGTGGTCGGAGTAGATCTCGCATCGATTACCCATGAGGTAATGACGCCAAACTTTCAAGGCTAAGACCACGGCTGCAAGCTCGAGGTCGTGGGTTGGGTAGTTCTGCTCATGTTGCTTGAGTTGCCTAGAAAGGTAGGATACAACCTTTCCTTCTTGCATAAGCACGCATCCAAGTCCAGTCTTGGAGGCGTCGCAATATACGTCAAAGGGCTTTGCGATATCTGGCATGATCAGGATTGGGGCTGTTGTCAGTCTACTCTTGAGCTGTTGAAAGCTCTCTTCACACTTGTCGGTCCACTCAAACTTTCTGTCCTTTTTCAGCAGTTGGGTCATTGGTCGAGCGATGCTCGAGAAACCTTCGACAAATCTGCGGTAATATCCGGCTAATCCAAGAAAAGCACGGACCTCAGTTTGTGTGGTTGGGGCTTTCCATTCCATAACAGTTTTGATCTTGGCGGGATCTACGGCAATTCCTCCTGCAGACAAGATGTGTCCGAGGAATCCAACTTCTTCCAGCCAGAACTCACACTTGCTAAACTTGGCATACAACTGGTGCTGTCTAAGGGTTTCTAGAACAATTTCCAAATGCTGTTCATGTTCCTCTTCGGACTTGGAGTAGACCAGAATGTCGTCGATGAAAACAACGACAAACTTGTCCAGGAAGTTCATGAAGATCTTATTCATGAGATTCATGAAATAAGCGGGGGCATTGGTCAATCCAAACGACATGACGTTGTACTCATACAACCCATATCTGGTGGTAAAGGCAGTTTTTGGAATGTCGGTGGCTCGGATCTTCAGTTGGTGGTATCCAGTTCTAAGATCAATCTTCGAGAAAACTCGGGATCCGGTGAGTTGGTCGAACAAGTCTTCGATCTTGGGTAAGGGGTATTTGTTTTTGATGGTGACATCGTTAAGCTTACGATAGTCTGTGCATAAACGATTTGCACCATCCTTCTTGTCAACAAACAAGACGGGGGATCTCCAGGGGGATGCACTTGGTCTAATCAAACCTTTGGCTAACATGTCATCTATTTGCTTCTTCAGCTCCACAAGCTCTGCTGCGTTCATGCTGTAGGCTCTCTGGGCGATGGGTCCAGTTCCGGGGATTAACTCGATGATAAACTCGATATCCCGATCTGGGGGCATACCGGGTAGATCATCTGGAAACACATCAGGGTAGCGACAAACGACCCTGATTTGATCCAGAGTTGGCTTGGATACACTTTGGTTGCAGGTAAATTTTCTGGGTAGTTTTTCAGAGACGTGCTCAACTACGATGCCGGTGCTGCTAGTCATGGTTATGGCTTTCTTGGTGCAGTCTATCAACCCATTGTGCTTGGACATCCAGTCCATTCCTAGGACAACTTCCAAACCTTTGGTTCCAAGTATGATTAGATTTGCAAAGAAATCAACCTCATGGATTCTAATTGGCACATTTTTGCAAAATTTTCTGGCTTTGGTGGTTGATCCGGGGATTTGAACTATCATAACATGCTTCAAACTGAGGGGTTGAATTTTACTTGTTGATGCAAAATCTTCGGTGACAAAGGAATGCGATGCTCCGGAATCAAACAACACTCTAGCAGGGGTGTGGTTGACAGAAAACATACCCAGCACCACATCTGGTGCTTCCTGGGCTTCTTCGGCGTTCATGTGGTAGAGGCGGCCGTTGCGATTGTTGGGGTTGTTGGGGGCGAACTTCTTGCCGGTGGAGACACGGCGTTGCTGCTGAGCAGGAGCAGCGGTGTTGCCGGCGAGCTTGCCAAGACGCTTGGGACACTCGTTGGAGTAGTGCCCCACTACACCACACTCGTAACAAGTGATAGTGCTCTTGTCCTGCTTGTTCGCAACGGGAATGGCATTGCTCCCGGTTCTGGGGTTGGTGTTGGTGTTGGTGTTGTTGGTGTTCGGGGCTCGGGGTGGAGCGCGGTTGTAGTTGTTGTTGTTGTTGTTGTAGCCTCCTGGCTTGGAGTTTCCTCCACTCCGGTTCTGATAACCGGGGCGAGAGTTCTGCATCGGGGGTTTGTTGTGTCTCGGAGTGAAACCTCCGCTTGAGCTAGGGCGAAACTTTTGGGGGTGGCTTGATCCACTCTGATTTGCCATGCGGCGCTTGCGGTTCTCATTGGCTTGGTTTAACTTGCCCTCCATCTGGATGGCGGAGTCAACAAGGGCTTCGAGGTCGGCGAAGGGGATGTTGACGAGGACAGTCTGCATCTCATCATGCAGTCCGTTCAGGAATCTCTCCTTCCTCTTCTCAACGGTGTCAGTCTCATCAGGGGCATACCTTGACAAAGTGAGAAACTTGTCGCGGTACTCAACCACCGTCATGCGACCTTGTTTCAGTTCCCGGAACTCATCCCTCATCTTTTTGATAAGACCCGGGGGTACATGGTACTTGCTGAACTTGAGTTTGAAATCCTCCCAAGTCATGAATTGACCTCCGTTCATGGCACGGGTACTTGTCCACCAAGCGCGAGCTGGTCCAGCGAGGTAGTGAGTGGCGAACAACACCTTCTCGTTGGCTTCCACTCCAGCTACTTCTAGATTGTTCTCCATAGTCTGGAGCCAATCGTCGGCGTCGAGGGGCTCCTCGGTCTTGCTAAACACCGGAGGGTTGGTGTTCTGGAAGTTCTTGAGCTTGGATCCAGGGTGGTCATGATTTCCATGGCCTTGGTTGGCGATGTTCTGCAAGGCGATGATGTTGGCTTGGCGCTCGGCTCTCTCGGTTTCCCGGTCTGCAAGCAGAGTTTGCAGAAGTTGCATCATCGCGTCGTTGGTGCGATTCGGAGGGGCCATCTGAAGATATAGAAGATCATGAGATGAGAGGGAACATTCTATGGTTCATTTTGGGTTAAGTTTGGAAAACATTCGAAAACTTGTAATCTTTTCATGACAAACATAACATTCATTCATTCATGCAACACATAGTACAAACTACACATACTCCAATGGTTTTAAGAACCATTCTCATGCTACGATACAAAGGACGGGATACAACTCACACCTACTATAAGTGAGACTAGTGCAACTACTCCTCATCATCGATATCGATCGGGACGTAGTCATCCTGTCCGGCCTCCAGGAACTCGTAGTCCTCCTCCTCGGTGTTCTCGTCCTCCTCAAAGTCATCGTCATCGCTTAGAAAGGCGTCTCCTCCTCGGATGTCGATGCCTCCATCGTCCTCCTCCAGCTGAAGAATCTGGTCCTCCTGGGCCTTGACGGTGGCCACAAGTGACGCGATCCGGTCGCGAAGGCGGCGAATCGTAGCGTCCTTCTTGGCACGCTGCTGGCGAAGGCTTCTGCGGTCGTTGTTGAGTAGCTTGATCGCCTCACCCTGCTCGATGATGTGAGCATGGGTCTGGTTCGCGTAAGTGCGAGAGGCGTCTAGGTCCCTCTGAGTCTGGTAGAGCATGAAGTCCAAGTGATCCACATGGTGCCTCAACTGGGGGTGCAGTGGCACATCCATGGGTCTTCCGTCAGAGTTGCGCCTCGCGAGATGCGCAAAGCGTTCCTCACGAAGTGCTTCTGCATTCTGTCCGCACAGACAAGCAAGTGCTTCCTGAAGAGCACGGGCAAGCCCGTCGAGCCAGTTGCTTTCCCTGAAAGAGAAAAGGATCCTCTCCGAGGTGGGAGGCTCCAGCTTGCCCCTCAAGTCGGCAGTGATAATCCACTGCAGTTCCCCTCCCGGCTGGTCGTCCACCTGAATCCCGTGGAACTCGGGGTGTGGGCGGCCAAGGTGATCCGACAGGGAGTCGAGGTCATGCTCGAAGATCAAGCTTCCTCCGTTTCCAAGCTGATAAAACTTGGTGTTGAGGGGTTCATTTGGCTCCATCTGAAAGAGAATTGGATGAGTAGGTTAGAGAGTGCAAAGTGTGGCAAAGTTTTAAGTTGATTCAAATAAGATAGAACATGCTCAATTTTTGGCAAAGTCTCAAAGACAAGAGTGTAGTAAATTTTCACAAGTAATTCTTTCATTTGATTACAAAGTTAAATTTTTCAGAACGCCCATTCTAACTAAGGTCTTCTAAGGTCAAACAATGGCTCTGATACCAACTTGTCAACACCCGGATTTTTAAGTCCGAATGCCTATTATGTCATACATCGCAATCCCAGGAGTATTGTTGTTGCGAGGCATAATAGTTAAGTATCACAGTCATCATTCATTACAAACCATAAGTCTTACAAATTGGAATCACATGATCCATATTACACGAATAGCTGATCTATTGATCAACGAACAAACACAAGTTCATAGTTCAACATAGCGGAAGCGTAAGATACAAGGACTCTCGAGTCCACAGGCCAACGCTTGACGTCGGAAGGCGCTCAGTTGTCGTAGGCGTCCTGCTGGTCATCTCCTTGTTCATCCTCATACTCTGGCCATTTGAATAGCCAGGGACAAAGCCGTGAGTACGTTGAGTACTCGCAAACTAATACTAAAAGTAAGTGCTAGACAATCTAGTGGGGTTTGCTAAGCTCTAGTTTATTTGCATAAAGCTAGTTTTAGTTCACAAAGTTTTGAGAAAAAGCTTACTCAAGTGCTCACTAACTCAAGTGGGAACATTAGTGTCATTCCCACCATTCAAGTGGTGATTTCAATTCAATCCACCACAAGTCATTTCACCATCATCCTTTTCGACATCATTTTCAAAGATATGACATTGGAAACTGTATGGCCTTTCCAACCGTCCGTAACCGTGGACGCGGCTATTCGAATAGGTTTACACTCTGCAGAGGTTGCACACTTGTGCCACAACATTTGATTTCATCCGTCGGGATTTCCCCGAATAATCGTAACACAGTACGCGGATCATCAACCAGAACCTTTCACTTACGGACCCTAGTATGAGCACCTCTCCCCATGAGCTTGGCCTCCCAGTGAAGACCAACTGTCAACAGGGAAGCGCACAGGGCTTGGGCCGGACATTCACCTCATTTCGCATCATATCGTATCGTTTCTTTTGTGGTAGAGGCAGCTTTCGGCATAACCCCGATGACGCTTGTTTAGAGGGAACCCATACTAAGACGCATAAACTTCCAGTTAAGCCCTACCCATAATCAGGTATTGTGGGGGTACTTGAGAATTGGAAAGGTATCGCATTCAAACCAACATCATGTTTTATCAAAAATCACCATCTTTTCTTGGTCATATTCACCTTCAAAAATCATTCAATGGAATGCATCTTCATTCCAAGGTTTCAAAATCCTTTCAAAATCACAAGGCTCCCATCTAGAGTAGTCAAATTTAGTTTATTAGCACTAGCTCTAAGTCATGAGGGGTGCTATCTTGCTTTGCTTGGAAGAGACTAACTCACTACTCTAGTACCCAACTTGTACTTTGACCAAAGTTAACTATAAAAGTAAATCATTTAGAAAACCAGTAAAAACTTGGGATGGGTTCACATAAGAAAAGATAAGAAACATGGTGCCATGCCCCAAGGGGCTTTGCACTTTGCAAGGGTAAAAGCTTGCATAGTAATTTAGCTTGCCTTGGTAGTTCTCAAACTGTTCCTCCTCCTCCTCCTGGTAGCAACCTTCTTCTTCGGCGTACTCTCCGGTGCTACCGTCTAAATTTGAATACGAGTATAATTACTCACTAATTCAATGGCTATTCCACACATCACAAATAAACACACAACTACTCTATGCACACACATAAATAAACTAGGGTGCATGGGTGGTGGGATTTAAATAGAATTTGTATTTCATATGTAAATGATAGTTTCCATAGGGTTCTTGAGGAATAATTTCCTCTCATTGAAATCTTCTTAAGATTTAATTTCTCCAACAATCATGGATGAACTCATATTGACCTAAATCAACTGTTCATCATCATCATCATTTGGTAGAATGATTTAAATGAGGTGGAACACCTCATACCATTTAACTAACACTACATTTGATTTAAATCTCAAGAAATTCATATAAGAGAGTTTGGAACCAGGGGTCCAAACATCCCATGAATTCATGTGAGACAAGCTTAAATGAAGTGTAATACTTCACACAATTTAATTCTAATAGTTTTGGACAATATCAACTAGTTAAACTAGTCAAAATATCCACTCACAAAACCATGGCATGATCATGCAAAGTGACCACACCATTTTATTGCATAAACAATTAGTGTAAGTCAAATGTGAGCTATTAGAGTTGGAATTAACTTAATATATATTTTGGTTGATTTTTAAGAATTATTTGAATAGGGAAAAGTCCCTGGCTTGTTATTTTTGTCACATTAATTCTACAAAGAAATTGACCATGAGGCCAGTGGCATTGGATAGAGAATTTCAGTGGCTTTCTAAAAATGTCAAATTCACTAAATTTGGTTTAGCCAATTTGAAACTATTTAATTTCAAAGTTTGTGCAGTATTGGAAAAAGTTTGGAAAAGATTAAACGAAATTTGAATTAAAGGGCCGGCGGGAAACGCTAACGGGCCGAGATGGTTTAAAACAAAGAAAACGGCCCAGCAGCGCATCCAGTGCGCGCGGGCCTGCTGACAGGGTGGGGTCCGCCTGTCAGCCTCCTTTAAAACCCAAAACGGTACGGGGCGACGTGGAGCGTAGGATTAGAGAGGGATCTAACGGCTGAGGTGCATCGTCTCGCCGGCGAGAGAGAGGTTCGCCGGCGGCTCGGGTAGGGGGTGGGAGAGCTAACCAGGGCTCCCGCGGTGGCTGGCAGTGTGCGTGATGTAGATGTGGACGACGGCGAAGCTCCTGGCATCGGCGGCGTCTCCTGGATCGGCTTCAATCGACGGCGATCTTCCGCGGCGTCCGGCGGCAGTGAGGTGGCGATTGGGTGGCTGCGGTAGGGAATGTCGACGGTGGAGTGGCTCAGGCGGTCAAGGGAGAAGAGGGGAAGGCGATGGTGTGCTCAGATCGACGAGCGGAGCTCTCCTTTTATAGGCGAGCGAGCGACCGTGGGGGCTGCGGCGAAGTCGACATGCTCGCGGCGATTCCGGCGAGCGGTTGGGCTCGGCGAGGGTGCTGTCGGGTTCTCCTCTGCCAGGCGATGCGTTTGGCGGCGACAGCGCGGTCGGGGGAGGCTGGGTTAGGTCGCATTGCTTCCGTGTCCGTCGCGTCCGCGGCGGACCAGGGTTCTCTTCTCCGGCGACGGCGGTTGCGGGTCTTGGTCGAGGGCGTGTCTGGGAGCATTGCGGTGTCACGGTGATGCTCAACGTGCTCGCAGGGGGTCCAGGGGGTGCTCGAGGTCGTGGCGCGGCGCGTGGCCAGTGTGTGTCCGCGTCGGGCACACGCGCGACGTGAGCGGCGTCCAGGGCGTCGTGGACGCGTGCTGGTCTCGGCGTTGTCGAGCTCCTCCTCGACCAGGGCTGGGCTAGGGTGGCGTAGGAGAGGCGGTGGCATGCTGTGACGCAGGGGCCAGGGTTGGGGAAGCAAGGGGAGAGGGGGTGGTGCGGCATGGCCGGCATGTGGCCGGCATGGCCATGCCATGCTTGCTCTCTCTCCCTCCTTAGCTCCACTATGTTTCATTTAGGGTTAGAGGGAACCAGGGGACACAATGGTGTAGGTTAGGGGAGTTTAGGTGTAGTAGAATCACTATTTGCAATAGTTGCAAATAGTGCCATAATTTGGAATTTGCAAAATATCCAAAATTGGAAAAAGTTCAAAAGGTGAAAGTTTGTGATAGGTGAAGGTTGAGAGAAGTTGTAATTGACCAGAGATGAATGGAGGTGGTGGTGGAAAAATTAGATTTCAAATTTTGGCCAAAATGGCTAAGTGGAGATTGTTGACAATGTTAAAAAGTCAAGACTTTGGATGAGCATAGCTAGTGATCAAAGATGAATTTGGCAGGGTGGTCTTCATAAAAGTTGTTCACCTTGATGTTGACTTTGAAATGGTGCAAAGAGTTAGCAAGAATTGGTTTTGGAAAATTGAATTGCAGGGGCTCAAAGTGGTGATCAGACTAAAATTGGCAGATTTGGTCATCATCACATGTGAGTGGGAAATGGGTTTGAAATTCACTTGAATTGTGAGACCTTGTTTCCCAAAGTTGTAATAAGTGTTTAGTAACATTATTCAACTAATGGTGAAGACCAAATAGGTCTAGGGTCAAAATTTATAAAAATGCCATAGGGCATATATTAGGGTTTTTAGGGTTTTGCCTTTTTGCTAGATTTTCTTCCTCTTTGATTTATTTGGTTGGTGATCTTCACATGATCACTCTAGGGTTTTAGAGCACACCTAAAGCAAGTAATAACAATCATCATGGCATATCACTCAAATGCACAGGTCCTATGCATGGTACTATATGCAAAAAAAAGTTTTTGTTGGTTTGAAATTTTGTATTCTGGAAATCCCTAACTTTCTTTTCATTGAAATTTGGGGTGTTACAGACCTCACGCATGGGCACCACACGTAAGTGACAGACCTGTTGGTTTAAAAACTCGGTTGATTATTATATCACTCCTATGGATTCAAGGGTAGGAAAGCCAAGTTAACTCATTTACATGACATTATTTTTTCCATGAAGCCAAGTTAACTCATATATCAATTGGTACATTTTGGAGTGACTAAGAAGGATCCAGACTTACTTTTTCATTTTCATGTTTTAAACATGTTTAAATCGTGGTCAAACCTATGATTTGACCAAGATTCAAATGGGCATAAAAATTCAAAAAAATCAAAAAAAAAAAAAAACAAAACCACGTCGTCTTCTTTTGTCATATAGTAAGCATTCAAGGTGATAAACAAGGTCTGACATATTCAAACTAGAGAAATCGATCATATATCTACCCCTAACCCTAAACTTTGTCTTCTGAAGTGTCGATCAAGCACGAAGAGAAGTCGTTTTGGGTTTCAAACATGGAAATTTCAAGAACATCCCAAAAACGTCATTTTAGAGTGACTATAAGAAGGATACATGCTTCCCCTTTTCATTTTCATGTTTTATACTTGTTTAAATCTTGGTCAAACCTAGGATTTGACAAAGATTCAAATGTGCATCAAAATTTAAAAAAATCAAAAAAATGAAAACCAAAGAACATAGTATTCTCATGTCACATATATAGTAAGCATTCAAGTTGATAAACAAGGTCTAAATATAATCAAACAAGACAAATCATGTATCTACCCCCTAACGACCCTAAACTCTGTCTTATGAAGTCAAGCATGAAGAGAAGTGGTTTTGTGTTTCAAACATGGAAATTTCAAAAACCTCCCAAAAGCTTCATTTTAGAGTGACTAAGAAGGATACAAGCTTACCTTTTCATTTTCATGTGTTAAACTTGTTTAAATCTTGGTCAAACCTAGCTAGGATTTGACCAAGAGATTCAAATGGGTATCAGAATTAAAAAAAAAACCAAAGCGCATGGTCTTCTTATGTCATATAGTAAGACATTCGAGTTGATAAACAAGGTTTAGAAATATTTAAAACAGACGAATCATGTATCTACCCCCTAACCATAAATTCTGTCTTGTAAAGTCAAGCATGAAGAGAAGTGGTTTTGGGTTTCAAACATGGAAATTTCAAAAACCTCCCAAAAGCTTCATTTTAGAGTGACTAAGAAGGATCCATGCTTACCTTTTCATTTTCATGTGCTAAACTTGTTTAAATCTTGGTCAAACCTAGCTAGGATTTGACCAAGAGATTCAAATGGGCATAAGAATTAAAAAAAAACCAAAGCGCATGGTCTTCTTATATCATATAGTAAGACATTCGAGTTGATAAACAAGGTCCAGAAATATTTAAAACAGACGAATCATGTATCTACCCCCTAACCATAAACTCTATCTTGTAAAGTCAAGCATGAAGAGAAGTGGTTTTGGGTTTCAAACATGGAAATTTCAAAAACCTCCCAAAAGCTTCATTTTAGAGTGACTAAGAAGGATACAAGCTTACCTTTTCATTTTCATGTGTTAAACTTGTTTAAATCTTGGTCAAACCTAGCTAGGATTTGACCAAGAGATTCAAATGGGCATAAGAATTAAAAAAAAAACGCATGGTCTTCTTATGTCATCTAGTAAGACATTCGAGTTGATAAACAAGGTCTAGAAATATTTAAAACAGACGAATCATGTATCTACCCCCTAACCATAAACTATGTCTTGTAAAGTCAAGCATGAAGAGAAGTGGTTTAATTTGGGTTTCAAACATGGAAATTTCAAAAACCTCCCAAAAGCTTCATTTTAGAGTGACTAAGAAGGATCCAGGCTTACCCTTTTCATTTTCATGTTTTAAACTTGTTCAAATCTTGGTCAAACTTAGGATTTGACCAAGATTCAAATGGGCATAAAAATTCAAAAAAAAATGAAAAACCAAAGCACATATATAGCTTTCTTATGTCATATAGTAAGCACTCAAGTTGATAAACATGGTCTAGACATATTCAAACTAGAGAAATCGATCATATATCTACCCCTAACCCTAAACTTTGTCTTCTGAAGTGTCGATCAAGCACGAAGAGAAGTCGTTTTGGGTTTCAAACATGGAAATTTCAAAAACTTCCCAAAAGCTTCACTTTGGAGTGACTAAGAAGGATCGATGCATGCTTCCCTTTTCATTTTCATGTTTTATACTTGTTTAATTAAATCTTGGTTAATTAAACCTAGGATTTGACCAAGATCAAATGGGCATAAAAATTCAGTAAAAATAGAAAATTGAAAACCAAATTAAGCACATAGTATTCTTATGTCATATAGTAAGCATTCAAGTTGATAAACAAGGTATAAACATTTTCAAACCAGGCAAATCATGTATCTACCCCTAAACCTAAACTCCGTCTTATGAAGTCGATCAAGGATGAAGAGAAGTGGTTTTGGGTTTCAAACATGGAAATTTCAAAAACCTGCCAAAAGCTTCATTTAATTACAGTGACTAAGAAGGATCCATGCATACCTTTTCATTTTCATGTTTTAAACTTGTTCAAATCTTGGTCAAACTTAGGATTTGACCAAGATTCAAATGGGCATAAAAATACTTAGAAAAATCCTGTACGTATCTACCCCTAACCCTAAACTCTATCTTACGAAGTCAAGCATGAAGAGAAGTGGTTTATTTGGGTTTCAAACATGGAAATTTGAAGAACCCCCCAAAAGCTTCATTTTAGAATGACTAAAGGATCCAGGTCGGGATTACCTTTTATTTGCATGTTTTAAACTTGTTCAAATCTTGGTCAAACCGTACCTAGGATTTGACCACGATTCAAATGGGCATAAAAATTCAAAAAAATGAAAAACCAAAGAACAAAGAGCCTTCTTACGTCATATAGTAAGCACGCAAGTGTTGATAAACAAGGTCTAGACATATTGAAACCAGAAAAAAATCATGTATCTACCCCTAACCCTAAACTTTGTCTTACGAAGTCAAGCACGAAGAGAAGTCGTTTTGGATTTCAAACATGGAATTTTCAAAAACCTTCCCAAAAGATTCATTTTTGAGTGACTAAGAAGGATGCAGGCTTACCTTTTTTATTTTCATGTTATAAACTTGTTTAAATCTTGGTTAAACCTAGGATTTGACCAAGATCAAATGGACATAAAAATTCAGAAAAAATCAAAAAAATGAAAACCAAAGCACATAGTATTCTCATGTCACATATAGTAAGCATTCAAGTTGATAAACAAGGTCTAAACATATTCAAACAACAAATCATGTATCTACCCCCTAACCCTAAACTCTGTCTTATGAAGTCAAGCATGAAGAGAAGTGGTTTTGTGTTTCAAACATGGAAATTTCAAAAACCTCCCAAAAGCTTCATTTTAGAGTGACTAAGAAGGATCCATGCTTACCTTTTCATTTTCATGTGCTAAACTTGTTTAAATCTTGGTCAAACCTAGCTAGGATTTGACCAAGAGATTCAAATGGGCATAAGAATTAAAAAAAACCAAAGCGCATGGTCTTCTTATATCATATAGTAAGACATTCGAGTTGATAAACAAGGTCCAGAAATATTTAAAACAGATGAATCATGTATCTACCCCCTAACCATAAACTCTATCTTGTAAAGTCAAGCATGAAGAGAAGTGGTTTTGGGTTTCAAACATGGAAATTTCAAAAACCTCCCAAAAGCTTCATTTTAGAGTGACTAAGAAGGATACAAGCTTACCTTTTCATTTTCATGTGTTAAACTTGTTTAAATCTTGGTCAAACCTAGCTAGGATTTGACCAAGAGATTCAAATGGGCATAAGAATTAAAAAAAAAACGCATGGTCTTCTTATGTCATCTAGTAAGACATTCGAGTTGATAAACAAGGTCTAGAAATATTTAAAACAGACGAATCATGTATCTACCCCCTAACCATAAACTATGTCTTGTAAAGTCAAGCATGAAGAGAAGTGGTTTAATTTGGGTTTCAAACATGGAAATTTCAAAAACCTCCCAAAAGCTTCATTTTAGAGTGACTAAGAAGGATCCAGGCTTACCCTTTTCATTTTCATGTTTTAAACTTGTTCAAATCTTGGTCAAACTTAGGATTTGACCAAGATTCAAATGGGCATAAAAATTCAAAAAAAATGAAAAACCAAAGCACATATATAGCTTTCTTATGTCATATAGTAAGCACTCAAGTTGATAAACATGGTCTAGACATATTCAAACCAGAGAAATCGATCATATATCTACCCCTAACCCTAAACTTTGTCTTCTGAAGTGTCGATCAAGCACGAAGAGAAGTCGTTTTGGGTTTCAAACATGGAAATTTCAAAAACTTCCCAAAAGCTTCACTTTGGAGTGACTAAGAAGGATCGATGCATGCTTCCCTTTTCATTTTCATGTTTTATACTTGTTTAATTAAATCTTGGTTAATTAAACCTAGGATTTGACCAAGATCAAATGGGCATAAAAATTCAGTAAAAATAGAAAATTGAAAACCAAATTAAGCACATAGTATTCTTATGTCATATAGTAAGCATTCAAGTTGATAAACAAGGTATAAACATTTTCAAACCAGGCAAATCATGTATCTACCCCTAAACCTAAACTCCGTCTTATGAAGTCGATCAAGGATGAAGAGAAGTGGTTTTGGGTTTCAAACATGGAAATTTCAAAAACCTGCCAAAAGCTTCATTTAATTACAGTGACTAAGAAGGATCCATGCATACCTTTTCATTTTCATGTTTTAAACTTGTTCAAATCTTGGTCAAACTTAGGATTTGACCAAGATTCAAATGGGCATAAAAATACTTAGAAAAATCCTGTACGTATCTACCCCTAACCCTAAACTCTATCTTACGAAGTCAAGCATGAAGAGAAGTGGTTTATTTGGGTTTCAAACATGGAAATTTGAAGAACCCCCCAAAAGCTTCATTTTAGAATGACTAAAGGATCCAGGTCGGGATTACCTTTTATTTGCATGTTTTAAACTTGTTCAAATCTTGGTCAAACCGTACCTAGGATTTGACCACGATTCAAATGGGCATAAAAATTCAAAAAAAATGAAAAACCAAAGAACATAGAGCCTTCTTACGTCATATAGTAAGCACGCAAGTGTTGATAAACAAGGTCTAGACATATTGAAACCAGAAAAAAATCATGTATCTACCCCTAACCCTAAACTTTGTCTTACGAAGTCAAGCACGAAGAGAAGTCGTTTTGGATTTCAAACATGGAATTTTCAAAAACCTTCCCAAAAGATTCATTTTTGAGTGACTAAGAAGGATGCAGGCTTACCTTTTTTTATTTTCATGTTATAAACTTGTTTAAATCTTGGTTAAACCTAGGATTTGACCAAGATCAAATGGACATAAAAATTCAGAAAAAATCAAAAAAATGAAAACCAAAGCACATAGTATTCTCATGTCACATATAGTAAGCATTCAAGTTGATAAACAAGGTCTAAACATATTCAAACAACAAATCATGTATCTACCCCCTAACCCTAAACTCTGTCTTATGAAGTCAAGCATGAAGAGAAGTGGTTTTGTGTTTCAAACATGGAAATTTCAAAAACCTCCCAAAAGCTTCATTTTAGAGTGACTAAGAAGGATCCAGGCTTACCTTTTCATTTTCATGTTTTAAACTTGTTCAAATCGTGGTCAAACTTATGATTTGACCAAATTCAAATGGGCATAAAAATTGGGAGGAATGGTACATGAATTACAATTCAAGAAAACACAAGGTAACTTAAATACTTGGATGCCCCAAAGATGTGTGGAAGCCCAAAACAATGGCAAAACATGTGCAGACGCAGCATCCAATTCAAGTAGAACACATACCAGGCACCAATAGTTTGACCTAAATTTGAAATCAAAGAGAAGGTGGTTAGAAAAAATCGAAATTGGCAACGCAAAGCATGAAATCATGAATTTGTGATGCACTATAGCTATGAAAAGTATAAAACAATGCATACCAAAATGATTTTTTTAGAGGAATACTAGTTCAACTTATTTAATTTTATATTAGTAGCCCGAAATCGAACCAGTAGTTGGATATTTTTGAACTTGATCTGTAGTAGTGGGCAAAACCCTAGATTAACCAATTTAATCATAGATTCGTAGGTCGATTTTTCTACTTTTATATTATTACTATGCAGCACACGTGTGTTTGCCCGTTGAGTGAAACTCGGAGGAAGAGGGATCACTCGGAAGGAGAGAAGAAGGGAGAGAATTATGGTGTCTACCCTTTTTCGGGTGATGATGTTGACTGTTCTGCAGGTTTTGTCAGTGAGCAGGAGGTGCGAGCGAGCGAGCGAGCGAGTCGAGCGAGGCCGAGAATGAGAGTGTTTTTTTGTGAGAGGGACAACCGAATCCTGAAGGACCCAGAGACTTCCAGTACGCATCCTGATGAGTTTGCGTACCTACCGCACTTGGCTTGTGCTCACTGAAGTGTGGGACCTCACGCATGGGCACCACACCTAAGTGACAGACCTGTTGGTTTAAAAACTCGGTTGATTATTATACTACTCCTATGGATTCAAGGGTAGGAAAGCCAAGTTAACTAATTTACATGACATTATTTTTTCCATGAAGCCAAGTTAACTCATATATCAATTGGTACATTTTGGAGTGACTAAGAAGGATCCGGACTTACTTTTTCAATTTCATGTTTTAAACATGTTTAAATCGTGGTCAAACCTATGATTTGACCAAGAATCAAATGGGCATAAAAATTCAAAAAAATCAAAAAAAAACACGTCGTCTTCTTATGTCATATAGTAAGCATTCAAGGTGATAAACAAGGTCTGACATATTCAAACCAGATAAATCGATCATATATCTACCCCTAACCCTAAACTTTGTCTTCTGAAGTGTCGATCAAGCACGAAGAGAAGTCGTTTTGGGTTTCAAACATGGAAATTTCAAAAACTTCCCAAAAGCTTCACTTTGGAGTGACTAAGAAGGATCGATGCATGCTTCCCTTTTCATTTTCATGGTTTATACTTGTTTAAATCTTGGTCAAACCTAGGATTTGACCAAGATTCAAAATGTGCATCAAAATTCAAAAAAAAAATAGAAAAATTAAAAACCAAATTAAAGCACAAAGTTTTCTTATGTCATATAGTAAGCATTAAAGTTGATAAACAAGGTCTAGACACATATTCAAACAAGACAAATCATGTATCTATACCCCTAACCCCTAAACTCTATCTTATGAAGTCAACATCATGAAGAGAAGTGGTTTTGGGTTTCAAACATGGAAATTTCAAAAACCTCCCAAAAGCTTCATTTTAGAGTGACTAATATAAGAAGGATACATGCTTATTGATACGTCTCCGATGTATCGATAATTTCTTATGTTCCATGCCACATTGTTGATGATATCTACATGTTTTATGCACACTTTATGTCATATTCGTGCATTTTCTGGAACTAACCTATTAACAAGATGCCGTAGTGCCAGTTCCTGTTTTCTGCTGTTTTTGGTTTCAGAAATCCTAGTAACGAAATATTCTCGAAATCGGACGAAATCAACGCCCAGGTTCCTATTTTGCCCGGAAGCATCCAGAACACACGAGAACCGCCAGAGAGGGGGCACAGGCCCACCAAACCCTAGGCCGGCGCGGCCAAGGGGGGGCCCGCGCCCCCCTATAGTGTCGGCACCCCGTTGACCTTCTGACGCCGCCTCTTCGCCTATATAAAGGTCCTCGACCTAAAACCTCGATACGAAAAAGCCACGGTACGAGAAACCATCCAGAGCCGCAGCCATCGCGAAGCCAAGATCTGGGGGACAGGAGTCTCTGTTCCGGCACGCCGCCGGGATGGGGAAGTGCCCCCGGAAGGCTCCTCCATCGACACCACCGCCATCTCCATCAACGCTGCTGTCTCCCATGAGGAGGGAGTAGTTCTCCATCGAGGCTCGGGGCTGTACCGGTAGCTATGTGGTTCATCTCTCTCCTATGTACTTCAATACAATAATCTCATGAGCTGCCTTACATGATTGAGATTCATATGATGATGCTTGTAATCTAGATGTCGTTATGCTAGTCAAGTGAATTTTACTTATGTGATCTCCGGAGACTCCTTGTCCCACGTGTGTAAAGGTGACAGTGTGTGCACCGTGTGGGTCTCTTAGGCTATATTTCACAGAATACTTATTCACTGTTATGAATGGCATAGTGAAGTGCTTATTTATATCTCTTTATGATTGCAACGTGTTTTGTATCACAATTTATCTATGTGCTACTCTAGTGATGTTATTAAAGTAGTTTTATTCCTCCTGCACGGTGTAATGGTGACAGTGTGTGCATCCGTGTTAGTACTTGGCGTATGCTATGATTGTGATCTCTTGTAGATTATGAAGTTAACTATTGCTATGATGGTATTGATGTGATCTATTCCTCCTACATAGTGTGATGGTGACAGTGTGCATGCTATGTTAGTACTTGGTTTAGTTGTGTTGATCTTTCATGCACTCTAAGGTTATTTAAATATGAACATTGAATTGTGGAGCTTGTTAACTCCGGCATTGAGGGTTCGTGTAATCCTACGCAATGGTGTTCATCATCCAACAAGAGAGTGTAGAGTATGCATTTATCTATTCTGTTATGTGATCAAAGTTGAGAGTGTCCACTAGTGAAAGTCTAATCCCTAGGCCTTGTTCCTAAATACTGCTATCGCTTGTTTACTGTTTTACTGTGTTACTACTGCTGCGTTACTACTGCTTGTTTACTGTCTTGGGCAAAGCACTTTTCTGGTGCCGTTGCTACTACTTATTTATACCACCTGTATTTCACTATCTCTTCGCCGAACTAGTGCACCTATTAGGTGTGTTGGGGACACAAGAGACTTCTTGCTTTGTGGTTGCAGGGTTGCATGAGAGGGATATCTTTGACCTCTTCCTCCCTGAGTTCGATAAACCTTGGGTGATCCACTTAAGGGAAAACTTGCTGCTGTTCTACAAACCTCTGCTCTTGGAGGCCCAACACTGTCTACAGGAAAAGGAGAGGGCGTAGACATCACTTACCACCTTTTCATTTTCATATTTTAAACTTGTTTAAATCTGTGTCAAATTACACATATGATTTGACCAAAAGATTCAAATGGGCATAAAATTTAAAAAAAATCAGAAAAATGAAAAACAAAAGCATAAAGTCTTATTATGTCATATAGTAAGCATTCAAGTTGATAAACAAGGTTTGGACATAATCAAGCCTAGGCAAATCATGTATCTACCCCCTAGCCCCTAAACTCTATCTTATGAAGTCAAGCATGAAGAGAAGTGGTTTTGGGTTTCAAACATGAAAATTTCAAGAACATCCCAAAAATTTCATTTTAGAGTGACTATATAAGAAGGATACATGCTTCCCCTTTTCATTTTCATGTTTTATACTTGTTTAAATCTTGGTCAAACCTAGGATTTGACAAAGATTCAAATGTGCATCAAAATAAGAAAAAAATGAAAACCAAAGCACATAGTATTCTCATGTCACATATATATAGTAAGTATTCAAGTTGATAAACAAGGTCTAAACATATTCAAACAAGACAAATCATGTATCTACCCCCTAACCCTAAACTCTGTCTTATGAAGTCAAGCATGAAGAGAAGTGGTTTTGTGTTTCAAACATGGAAATTTCAATAACCTCCCAAAAGCATCATTTTAGAGTGACTAAGAAGGATACAAGCTTACCTTTTCATTTTCATGTGTTAAACTTGTTTAAATCTTGGTCAAACCTAGCTAGGATTTGACCAAGAGATTCAAATGGGCATAAGAATTCAAAAAAAAAGCGCATGGTCTTCTTATGTCATATAGTAAGACATTCGAGTTGATAAACAAGGTTTAGAAATATTTAAAACAGACGAATCATGTATCTACCCCCTAACCATAAACTATGTCTTGTAAAGTCAAGCATGAAGAGAAGTGGTTTAATTTGGGTTTCAAACATGGAAATTTCAGAAACCTCCCAAAAGCTTCATTTTAGAGTGACTAAGAAGGATCCAGGCTTACCCTTTTCATTTTCATGTTTTAAACTTGTTCAAATCTTGGTCAAACTTAGGATTTGACCAAGAATCAAATGGGCATAAAAATTCAAAAAAAATATGAAAAACCAAAGCACATATATAGCCTTGTTATGTCATATAGTAAGCACTCAAGTTGATAAACATGGTCTAGACATATTCAAACCAGAGAAATCGATCATATATCTACCCCTAACCCTAAACTTTGTCTTCTGAAGTGTCGATCAAGCACGAAGAGAAGTCGTTTTGGGTTTCAAACATGGAAATTTCAAAAACCTCCCAAAAGCTTCATTTTAGAGTGACTAAGAAGGATCCAGGCTTACCCTTTTCATTTTCATGTTTTAAACTTGTTCAAATCTTGGTCAAACTTAGGATTTGACCAAGATTCAAATGGGCATGAAAATTCAAAAAAAAAACCAAAAACCTTCCCAAAAGCTTCATTTTGGAGTGACTAAGAAGGATGCAGGCTTACCTTTTCATTTTCATGTTTTAAACTTGTTTAAATCTTGGTTAAACCTATGATTTGACCAAGAGCAAATGGGCATAAAAATTCAGAAAAAATCAAAAAATGAAAACCAAAGCACATAGTATTCTTATGTCATATATTAAGCATTCAAGTTGATAAACAAGGTCTAGCCATATTCAAACCAGAAAAATCATGTATCTACCCTAACCCTAAACTCTATCTTACGAAGTCAAGAATGAAGAGAAGTGGTTTATTTGGGTTTCAAACATGGAAATTTGAAGAACCCCCCAAAAGCTTCATTTTAGATTGACTAAAGGATCCAGGTCGGGATTACCTTTTATTTGCATGTTTTAAACTTGTTCAAATCTTGGTCAAACCGTACCTAGGATTTGACCACGATTCAAATGGGCATAAAAATTCAAAAAAATGAAAAACCAAAGAACATAGAGCCTTCTTATGTCATATAGTAAGCACGCAAGTGTTGATAAACAAGGTCTAGACATATTGAAACCAGAAAAAATCATGTATCTACCCCTAACCCTAAACTTTGTCTTATGAAGTCAAGCACAAAGAGAAGTCGTTTTGGATTTCAAACATGGAATTTTCAAAAACCTTCCCAAAAGATTCATTTCTGAGTGACTAAGAAGGATGCAGGCTTACCTTTTTTATTTTCATGTTATAAACTTGTTTAAATCTTGGTTAAACCTAGGATTTGACCAAGATCAAATGGACATAAAAATTCAGAAAAAATCAAAAAAATGAAAACCAAAGCACATAGTATTCTCATGTCACATATAGTAAGCATTCAAGTTGATAAACAAGGTCTAAACATATTCAAACAACAAATCATGTATCTACCCCCTAACCCTAAACTCTGTCTTATGAAGTCAAGCATGAAGAGAAGTGGTTTTGTGTTTCAAACATGGAAATTTCAAAAACCTCCCAAAAGCTTCATTTTAGAGTGACTAAGAAGGATCCAGGCTTACCTTTTCATTTTCATGTTTTAAACTTGTTGAAATCTTGGTCAAACTTATGATTTGACCAAATTCAAATGGGCATAAAAATTGGGAGGAATGGTACATGAATTACAATTCAAGAAAACACAAGGTAACTTAAATACTTGGATGCCCCAAAGATGTGTGGAAGCCCAAAACAATGGCAAAACATGTGCACGCATGACATCCAATTCAAGTAGAACACATACCAGGCACCAATAGTTTGACCTAAATTTGAAATCAAAGAGAAGGTGGTTAGAAAAAATCGAAATTGGCAACGCAAAGCATGAAATCATGAATTTGTGATGCACTATAGCTATGAAAAGTATAAAACAATGCATACCAAAATGATTTTTTAGAGGAATACTAGTTCAACTTATTTAATTTTATATTAGTAGCCCGAAATTGAACCAGTAGTTGGATATTTTTGAACTTGATCTGTAGTAGTGGGCAAAACCCTAGATTAACCTATTTAATCATAGATTCGTAGGTCGATTTTTCTACTTTTATATTATTACTATGCAGCACACGTGTGTTTGCCCGTCGAGTGAAACTCGGAGGAAGAGGAATCACTCGGAAGGAGAGAAGAAGGGAGAGAATTATGGTGTCTGCCCTTTTTCGGTTGATGATGTTGACTGTTCTGCAGGTTTTGTCAGTGAGCAGGAGGTGCGAGCGAGCGGCGGCGAGTCGAGCGAGGCTGAGAATGAGAGTTTTTTTGTGAGAGGGACAACCGAATCTGAAGGACCCAGAGACTTCCGGACGCATCCTGATGAGTTTGCGTACCTACCGCACTTGGCTTGTGCTCACTGAAGTGTGGGACCTCACGCATGGGCACCACACGTAAGTGACAGACCTGTTGGTTTAAAAACTCGGTTGATTATTATACTACTCCTATGGATTCAAGGGTAGGAAAGCCAAGTTAACTCATTTACATGACATTATTTTTTCCATGAAGCCAAGTTAACTCATATATCAATTGGTACATTTTGGAGTGACTAAGAAGGATCCAGACTTACTTTTTCATTTTCATGTTTTAAACATGTTTAAATCGTGGTCAAACCTATGATTTGACCAAGATTCAAATGGGCATAAAAATTCAAAAAAATCAAAAAAAAACATGTCGTCTTCTTATGTCATATAGTAAGCATTCAAGGTGATAAACAAGGTCTGACATATTCAAACCAGAGAAATCGATCATATATCTACCCCTAACCCTAAACTTTGTCTTCTGAAGTGTCGATCAAGCACGAAGAGAAGTCGTTTTGGGTTTCAAACATGGAAATTTCAAAAACTTCCCAAAAGCTTCACTTTGGAGTGACTAAGAAGGATCGATGCATGCTTCCCTTTTCATTTTCATGTTTTATACTTGTTTAAATCTTGGTCAAACCAAGGATTTGACCAAGATTCAAAATGTGCATCAAAATAAAAATAAAAATAAAAAATGAAAACCAAAGCACATAGTATTCTCATGTCACATATATATAGTAAGCATTCAAGTTGATAAACAGGGTCTAAACATATTCAAACAAGACAAATCATGTATCTACCCCCTAACCCTAAACTCTATCTTATGAAGTCAAGCATGAAGAGAAGTGGTTTTGTGTTTCAAACATGGAAATTTCAAAAACCTCCCAAAAGCTTCATTTTAGAGTGACTAAGAAGGATACAAGCTTACCTTTTCATTTTCATGTGTTAAACTTGTTTAAATCTTGGTCAAACCTAGCTAGGATTTGACCAAGAGATTCAAATGGGCATAAGAATTCAAAAAAAAAGCGCATGGTCTTCTTATGTCATATAGTAAGACATTCGAGTTGATAAACAAGGTTTAGAAATATTTAAAACAGACGAATCATGTATCTACCCCCTAACCATAAACTATGTCTTGTAAAGTCAAGCATGAAGAGAAGTGGTTTAATTTGGGTTTCAAACATGGAAATTTCAAAAACCTCCCAAAAGCTTCATTTTAGAGTGACTAAGAAGGATCCAGGCTTACCCTTTTCATTTTCATGTTTTAAACTTGTTCAAATCTTGGTCAAACTTAGGATTTGACCAAGATTCAAATGGGCATAAAAATTCAAAAAAAAATATGAAAAACCAAAGCACATATATAGCCTTCTTATGTCATATAGGAAGCACTCAAGTTGATAAACATGGTCTAGACATATTCAAACCAGAGAAATCGATCATATATCTACCCCTAACCCTAAACTTTGTCTTCTGAAGTGTCGATCAAGCACGAAGAGAAGTCGTTTTGGGTTTCAAACATGGAAATTTCAAAAACCTCCCAAAAGCTTCATTTTAGAGTGACTAAGAAGGATCCAGGCTTACCCTTTTCATTTTCATGTTTTAAACTTGTTCAAATCTTGGTCAAACTTAGGATTTGACCAAGATTCAAATGGGCATAAAAATTCAAAAAAAGAAGAAAAACAAAAGCACATATATAGCCTTCTTATGTCATGTAGTAAGCACTCAAGTTGATAAACATGGTCTAGACATATTCAAACCAGAGAAATCGATCATATATCTACCCCTAACCCTAAACTTTGTCTTCTGAAGTGTCGATCAAGCACGAAGAGAAGTCGTTTTGGGTTTCAAACATGGAAATTTCAAAAACTTCCCAAAAGCTTCACTTCGGAGTGACTAAGAAGGATCGATGCATGCTTACCTTTTCATTTTCATGTTTTATACTTGTTTAAATCTTGGTCAAACCTAGGATTTGACCAAGATTCAAAATGTGCATCAAAATTCAAAAAAAATAGAAAAATTAAAAACCAAATTAAAGCACAAAGTTTTATTATGTCATATAGTAAGCATTAAAGTTGATAAACAAGGTCTAGACACATATTCAAACAAGACAAATCATGTATCTATACCCCTAACCCCTAAACTCTATCTTATGAAGTCAACAGCATGAAGAGAAGTGGTTTTGGGTTTCAAACATGGAAATTTCAAAAACCTCCCAATAGCTTCATTTTAGAGTGACTAATATAGGAATGATCCATGCTTACCACCTTTTCATTTTCATATTTTAAACTTGTTTAAATCTGTGTGTCAAATTACACCTATGATTTGACCAAAAGATTCAAATGGGCATAAAATTAAAAAAAAATCAGAAAAATGAAAATCAAAAGCATATAGTCTTCTTATGTCATATAGTAAGCATTCAAGTTGATAAACAAGGTTTGGACATATTCAAACCTAGGCAAATCCTGTATCTACCCCCAAGCCCCTAAACTCTATCTTATGAAGTCAAGCATGAAGAGAAGTGGTTTTGGGTTTCAAACATGAAAATTTCAAGAACATCCCAAAAACTTCATTTTAGAGTGACTATAAGAAGGATACATGCTTCCCCTTTTCATTTTCATGTTTTATACTTGTTTAAATCTTGGTCAAACCTAGGATTTGATAAAGATTCAAATGTGCATCAAAATTAAAAAAAATTAAAAATTAAAAACCAAAGCACATAGTTTTCTTATGTCATATAGTAAGCATTAAAGTTGATAAACAAGGTCTAGATATATTCAAACAAGAAAAATCATGTATCTACCCCTAACCCTAAACTCTATCTTATGTAGTCAAGCATGAAGAGAAGTGGTTTTGGGTTTCAAACTTGGAAATTTAAAGAACCTCCCAAAATATTCATTTTAGAGTGTCTAAGAAGTATCCATGCTTACCTTTTCATTTTCATGTTTTAAACTTGTTTACATCTTGGTCATAGCTAGTATTTGACCAAGATTCAAATGGGCATAAAATTAAAAAAAAACAAAAAATGAAAACCAAAGTACATAGTCTTCTTATGTCATATAGTAAGCATTCAAGCTGATAAACAAGGTCTAGACATATTCAAACCAAACAAATCATGTATCTACCCCCTAACCCCTAAACTCTACCTTATGAATTCAAGCATGAAGAGAAGTGGTTCTGGGTTTCAAACATGGAAATATCAGAAACCTCCCAAAAGCTTCATTTAGAGTGACTAAGAAGGATCCATGCTTACCTTTTCATTTTCATATTTTAAACTTTTTTAAATCATTGTCAAACCTAGGATTTAACCAAGATACAAATATGGGCACAAAATAAAAAAATCAGAAAAATGAAAAACAAAAGCACATATATAGTCTTCTTATGTCATATCGTAAGCATTCAAGTTGATAAACAAGGTCGAGATATATCCAAACCGGACAAATCATGTATCTACCCCATGTTGATCTTATGAAGTCTAGCATGAAGCGAAATCGTTTTGGGTTTCAAACATGGAAATATCAAAAACCTTCCCAAAAGCTTCATTTTGGAGTGACTAAGAAGGATGCAGGCTTACCTTTTTCATTTTCACGTTTTAAACTTGTTTAAATCTTGGTTAAACCTAGGATTTGACCAAGATCAAATGGGCATAAAAAATCAGAAAAAATCAAAAAAATGAAAACCAAAGCACATAGTATTCTTATGTCATATAGTAAGCATTCAAGTTGAGAAACAACGTCTAAACATTTTCAAACCAGACAAATCATGTATCTACCCCTAACCCTAATAAACTCTATATATTTTACGAAGTCGAGCATGAAGAGAAGTGGTTTTGGGTTTCAAACATGGAAATTTCAAAAACCTCCTAAAAGCTTCATTTTAGAGTGACTAAGAAGGATCCATGCTTACCTTTTATTTTCATGTTTTAAACATGTTCAAATCTTGATCAAATCGTACATAGGATTTGACCAAGATTCAAATGGGCACAAAAATTCAAAAAAATTGAAAAACCAAAGCACATAGCCTTCTTATGTCATATAGTAAGCACTCAAGTTGGTAAACAAGGTCTAGACATATTCAAACCAGAAAAATCTTGTATCTACCCCTAACCCTAAACTTTGTCTTATGAAGTCAAGCACGAAGAGAAGTCGTTTTGGGTTTCAAACATGGAAATTTCAAATACCTTCCCAAAAGCCTCATTTTGGAGTGACAAAGAAGGATGCAGGCTTACCTTTTCATTTTCATGTTTTAAACTTGTTTAAATCTTGGTTAAACCTATGATTTAACCAAGAGAAAATGGGCATAAAAATTCAGAAAAAAATCAAAAAATCAAAACCAAAGCACATAGTATTCTTATGTCATATATTAAGCATCCAAGTTGATAAACAAGGTCTAGACATATTCAAACCAGAAAAATCATGTATCTACCCTAACCCTAAACTCTGTCTTATGAAGTCAAGAATGAAGAGACGTGGTTTTGGGTTTCAAACATGGAAATTTCAAGAACACCCCAAAAGCTTCATTTTAGAGTGACTAAGCAGGATCCAGGTCGAGCTTACCTTTTATTTTCATGTTTTAAACTTGTTCAAATCTTGGTCAAACCTAGGATTTGACCAAGATTCAAATGGGCATAAAAAATTGAAAAACCAAAGCACATAGCCTTCTTATGTCATATAATAAGCACTCAAGTTGATAAACAAGGTGTAGACATATTCAAACCAGAAAAATCATGTATCTACCCTAACCCTAAACTCTATCTTACGAAGTCAAGCATGAAGAGAAGTGGTTTTGGGTTTCAAACATGGAAATTTCAAAAATCTCCCAAAAGCTTCATTTCAGAGTGACTAAGAAGGATCCAGACCGGGCTTACATTTTATTTTCATATTTAAACTTGTTCAAATCTTGGTCAAACCATACCTAGGATTTGACCAAGATTCAAATGGGCATAAAATTTCAAAAAAAAAATGAAAAACCAAAGCACATAGCCTTCTTATGTCATATAGTAAGCACTCAAGTTGATAAACAAGGTCTAGACATATTCAAACCAGAAAAATCATGTATCTACCCCTAAGCCTGAACTTTGTCTTATGAAGTCAATCACGAAGAGAAGTCGTTTTGGGTTTCAAATATCGAAATTTCAAATACCTTCCCAAAAGCTTCATTTTGGAGTGACTAAGAAGGATGCAGGCTTACCTCTTCATTTTCATGTTTTAAACATGCTTAAATAAGGAAGCGTGGTTCTGAAACCTCATACACATTGTTGCAAAAGTAATTACATCACCTAAACAATACTACTAGTTCATAATTCTAAACTTATGTACAATCTTGGAAACATATAACGCCAGCCTAGTTCACCAATTATCATCATCCCTCTTGATGCGCTTGCCGGTGCCGCTTGTACCTGCCGCCCATGGGTTGGCAGTCCAAGTTCTGCACTCGTCCGCACTTCGTGTGTCGGGAGCTTCCCGACCACATACAGGCCCTGCTCTTGCTAGCTCACCACATCCAGCCGTTGCCCTAGCTTGCTCACCATGTGAACCGCCATCCCACAGAGACCCCGAAGTAGGCTCGCACGGGTCCTTTATCCATGGTGGCATATTCTTCGGATCAAATGGTATGTTGTGCCTAAAGCAATAAGATACAAATTCCCAGTAGGTTTTCCCGACAAACTGCTTCTTCTCGTCGCGCCAGGCAGGGGGAAGAGCGGCCAACCTAGTCGCTTCCTTGCAATCCGGGCAAATCACTTCCCTTGGAATTGGTTGTGCTTGACGCAGCCCATCATTGATTTTTTTGAGTCGCCTGTACAACTCAAAACTGACATACCCATCAATCGCAGCATACCTCAAGTTTACTTGAGGCAATGGCATGCACTCCCATTGATCGTGGCTGCTACTAGGGAACTTGGTCTTCATGTCTTTGTAAGATGGGTCAATGATGGCGGCTGCCAAATCAGCCATGCCAGTCCTATTGCCAGGACCATTGAAATTGATCATTTCCTGAATGTCAATCCAATTATGTTCAGGAATTTTAATGCCATCTCTAGCAAACCTTATAGAGTCACCACTGATGTCAACAGTTGTGAAACAAATTCCTTTATGTTGATGGAATTCTCGCAGTGCCACATTGTCAGGACTCCTGCATGTTAACACAAATCAATCTTGTAAGATTGTATATGCTGAAATAGTACACATATTTTTCTTCCAGTAAACTGTATACTTGTTGCAGTGAAACAATGATTTTGCATCAGTGATACACATCAAAATAACATGAATTATTATTGCAACTATATGATCTAATTATTTAAGTGTCAAGTTAAGATTCAGTTACTATATGTAAAATAAAAATATCTTGACATCCATGCCGATTATCGGTGAGTATGAGTACATGAAATTTGTGAAAATTTTGAGTACCAAAATCATGAAACTAGATATCGTGGTCAATCCAAAAAAACAATACAAGTTTGTTGGATATTACGTTCCAGACCACATTTTTCATACAAGTTAGTTTGTTCGTGTTTTCATACAAGTTAGAACCTAGTCTATTTCGAAATAGAAAAGCAGATCCAAGATAAAGGAAGGCATGTGAAGAACATACCTGCAGAAATGGTACACCAGGACGTGGTCGTCCATGGCCAACTGAACGACGGCGGTACTTACTTGGTCCGAAGTGTATTCTAGGTCGAGGCCGACGAACCTGGGCCTGTCCTCTAGAAGCTTTTGTTCGTACATCTTGAGGGTGCGCTCAAGAACGAAAGGGTCATTCGTGTAGACCACATTCACCTTGGTCGTCCCATGGGGAACGACGCTCCTCTTTAGAGTAAACAGGCCGTCGTTGGCCATGGCAGCGCTGAAGCACGTCGAACTGATTGGAGGGATTGAGGGGGAGGGAGGGAGAGCAACTGCAAACAATGGGTTTTTTGGAACTTGCCGAAATGCACGGGAGAACGAACCGCCAGGGGTAGTTTAGTGGGGACAGATGGGAATAATACTGCGACGAGGTTGAGGAATTAACTCCAACCGCCATTTAAATCTAGTACTCCCTATAGTCAGTTGATAGGAAATGGACGGGCAAGATTGATTCTAGGGAGGTGAATCCCAGTATTTTCCCAATTTATTTGAGTTTTAATATAACCATCGTTAATACTTGAATTGAAAAATATTTACAAAATTAATTTATTATATACTACATGATGAGATAATCCAACAAACCATGGAAATGGATGGCCATCCAACCATGTCACCCGCTTGTGAAAATTGTATAGGTGGTAGTGTGCGCAATACACACGGTAGCCACTTCACAAATACATCCTTTTAATTTTGCCCCCCTTAAATCGGCCAATAAAAATGAAAAGACTTTACGTGGAAAACCAAAAAAACTGTATTTGGCAAAGTATAGTTGAAAATACGAAGTTTTTCATTGATCTCTTAAAAAAGGGGTCATGATTCAAAAGTTCGCCATGCATGGTTCTTGCGGTAACCAAGCTCGCTCACCCATGTGGCAAGAAGCAAATCAATGTCCAACATGCATGGTTCCAAAAATATATATCTTACAGAATGATTCTGCTTCTCAAGAATATTTGCATGCCATGATGTTTGTTATTTTTCCTAGATAAAAGTAGTAATTGGCGACTTCTTGATTGCCTTGCTTGCTGATTTCAATAAGTTTGAACCTCATTTTGGCTTTATTTCAAATTTAGGCAAAAACTTCTTGGCAATCGACTTGTGATCTACTATACTTGGATGCAACCCACATTTTCGTTGGCTAATGTTTTCTGATTCCACAACAATAGGGCACATCCCTATATCATCCCAAATTTTGAATTCTTATTAGTTTGGTTGATGACCACCATTCATATCCGAACTTAATTAATTGGAGTACAAATGATTTAGTTTATGGTTTCATGGTAAGCTAGTTTGACAAATTAACCTTCGAAATGGCGATTCGCCTACCATGCATGCATGTTTGGCCTACCTGGGAAATTTTGATTTGTGGTATTGTGCACACACTGCACATGATAGCGAATAAAAAAACACCTATTTGGACCCCTTTGGCCAGCAAGGGCATATTTGGTTCCTAGCCACAATTTGCCAAGAAGCCAAAATTTGGCAGCCATATAGTTTATTAGGCATGTGTTTGGTTTTTGCCACAATTTGGCTTATCATGCTTTATTGCATGTATGGTCCATTTGTCATAGACTCAACTTTTTTTTACAAAGTTTTGCCAAAGTTTGGCTTTAATATTTTAAGCCACAATTTGGTGGCTAGCCACACAATTTGGAGTATTTTTTTTGGCTAACCACACTTTGGCTTTGGAAAAAATGTGGCTACCAAATAGGGGTCCTAATAAAAATAAAACAACACACTAATGTGTGGTAAACCAAACATCCCTAATTTGCAAAGTTGCATATGTGCAAAAGGGGGGAAATACATGCATTATTCAGAAGTTGACTGTGGTTTTCGTAGTGTAACCAATTAATTAAGCTTACATATGGGAAGAGGCTAGCGAGGCGAACTCAAGCAGCTATGGTTCCAATGTTGTCAAGTTTGAAGTGGACAATGCATGAAGCTTGCTCAAATTAATGGGTAGAAAGCCAAAAGCAGTCCATATTTATTGTATATGTGTGTGAATAATGACTCTTCACCCCAAACCTCTATGTATGATTGGGTTTTATATTTTTTACTTGTTAGTAGTAAGTACATGTCACGTGATGGCTCCATGCACATGTTTCACAACTTTTTTTTTTTGATTTGTTTCTACCTCATTTGGTTGGTTTCAAATTTGCTCAAACTTCCTATGCGTGCTATATATGTTGTACTATTGGGACCCATGTTTGGGCTTTGTTTGTGGTACCACACTTGCAGGGTACGTACCTCCAAGTATTTTATTCCCCAAAATTATGAATTCTAATTAAATGGTGAACTAAAAACTGATCATCTAAAGTTGGAAAATAAAATCCATATATAGCTCCACATCGAGATATTTGTATAAGGTAGACAAACTGCATTGCCACACATGCCTTATATAAGTTTGTTTTTTCTAGCGGAGTGGATTCCCTAATCACCCCACGGTTGTGACATTGTCAATGTTGTCATGATAAATAACATTGCGAGACTTTCCATCTTATTCTTTTTTGTAGAAATGATTGTCCCATTATGGCAAATGTCCCCATTCGTTTTTCAAATTAAGTAAATGTTATAGGATGAAAATTCACTGAATTGACAAATTTTCTAGATTTCTAACTATTTTAGCTCATTCAAACAAGTTTGCAATAGGCCAGCCTGTTGTCCAGTGACGATTTTAGAGTACAATTTGATCAACATCACAAAAAAGTGCTTTTAAGGTATCCTAGATGCCTTGGTAATCGTCGAACACTTTCAAAAAGTGACCATATGTGAGCTGTGGAAAAAATAAAGACCAAAGTTAATAATATTCCTTAACTATTCACATATCATTTGTCTTTTTTGTGCAAGCTAGAAAATTTCATTTTTTGATGAAACTTCACAGATGCATACTCATCTGTGACCTGTGGAGGCGTGGAGCAATATACAACATAATATGTGTCCCAGTTTTGATTTTCTTCATATTTTTTAAAAGTGCAGAAGTGTGATATCCGATAATAGGATGCGGGTGCAACTAGTTGCAAATGAGATGCTATGCATGCTGATATGATATGTCTTTTGTCGTGGCCCCATCCTACTTCTGCATTTTCTTTACGGCCATATTTTAGTAGTTGCGACCTGGACGTGATCGGACTAGTCGATACCTGATAGTAGTCGTAGTACTGTACAACTTCTGCATGTGGCGTACAAGATGGTTGTAGAAGCCTCTAGAGTAGTAGTACTAGCTAACGGATAGTAGATTATATCTGGAGAAACTGACATAGCCATTGATATGACAAGACTATACCCGGATTTGGACGCATTGCAGTGGCTCCATCAATGTTCCGCTATGATGGTCAATTTTACTGCTACAGCAGATTGTCGACGCAGAGGATTCCTTGGCTTCCGCGCAAGACCCTTCCTAAAGAAGGCATCTGCTCTGGCCCGTTGATTCTATGTGGACAGTTCAGTTGCTTTATGTGTTTTTGTACGTATCGGATACTAGGTTTTCCTTCCCTCCCTATTAGGGGTTGTTTGGTTTAGG
The DNA here is from genome assembly GCF_019359855.2 of Lolium perenne. Lineage (NCBI taxonomy): Eukaryota > Viridiplantae > Streptophyta > Magnoliopsida > Poales > Poaceae > Lolium > Lolium perenne. Next base: position 90,028,084 of record NC_067245.2, on the reverse strand, counting down.
GGATAGGTTTATGGGATGAGAGTATCCCCAACCACCTGGCTAGGGATAGCCAATTTTTGTTGTTTGGTTGTGTAGGAATTGAGTGTAGGACGAGAGGTGGTTAGTGGTAGTATAGATTTTTTTTGTTTGCTCGAAATGTTATGGGTGGCTATAAGATGGTGAGATTATCTCTACACACATCAAATATACCACACATCCTATTTTTATAGCCCAAAAAAAACATAACCGGTGGTATGTGAATTGATCTGGGTAAAAATATTACACAACCGTACAAATATTCAAATCCTATAGTCAAATCCTACATAACTCCTATAGTCAAATCCTACATAACTCCTATACAAATTGTACGAATCAAAGGATATGATTTCCCCCCTATATAGCTTGTTTGATTTGAAGAATTGAATCCTCCAAAATTTCTATGTATTGTTTTCTTATACTAGTACAACCCTATAGGATTTCTAATAAGAGGTTAGACCTCTTGGAAAAATTCATATGCATTTGTGACAACTATGCTATGCACTCTCAATCTCTAGTAGAAATTTCCTTTGGCTTTCCTATGATACCATCACACACCTAGCTTTACCAATTCTCGTAGATTTTCCCGTAGGATTCAAGGAGGCATATGTCATAGTGATTCTCCATTTTTCTATCATATGAACATGCCCTCTCAGTTTGAGTGATGCAAAGTGGCCACTATAAGATTTATTTAGTCAGATTAATTGGTCATGCATACACTAGTTGTTTTCTATCTTTCCCTACACATGTCAATTAGTGAAATTTATAAGTAAAATCCTAAAATTCAAATAAATTGCTGAAAATTGGAAATAATATTACAATTGTAGCAAATTACTTAAATCGATCCAGAAAATATGTACATGGCTTCAAGAATCTTTTTTCCGAACTGAGTAGTCCGTAAAGAATGTCCCTTTCGTCAAACTGACATGGCCTTTGATTTGACAAGAGAACACTAATATTTTGGACATGAATCAGAGTGGTGAAGGCGTACAGCTCGATCAATGCAATGGTATGATGGCTATGCAGCTATACCTATATAGAAGTAGACTACTACTCGTAGTAGACTTTGCGACACAGAGATTTGGCTTCCGCGGCCGACCCCGAACAAGATTCTTTTACATTGCCGATATATCTTTTCACTGACATTGAATCGCTAAAACTTGGGGTCCGCCTGTGGCAGGACCAGCCTGTCAATGGCCCAAAGTCTTATGTGCTCCCGCCCTTCGATTTTGGATGGACAGACAAGATTGCCCAGTCCCATCCCTGTCCTGTTCATTCCAGTTTCATCCTCCTCCCCGGGGAACCCTCCCCGGAGAGCTCTACACCGACCCCTTCTATCCCCACCTGCTTGTCCCTTCCTTCTTCCTCCAGCGATTCATCCCTCGTTCAACAAGTTGTCTAAGAAGAACATGAAGAAGAGTAAGAAGAGGAAGGAGGCGTTGGTGTCTGAGACTAAATCCGCGGTGAAATCCATCCCGCTGAAAGTCCTGCAAACTCCGACTTTGAAAGTGTACCAGCGGCGCCGGCGGACAGGCATGTCTGCGCTTCCATCGCAAGCTCAGTCTGCTTCGGGCTTGTTGGGTCAGGGCAGAGTAATCCAGCAAGAGTCCTGGTAGGTTTTTATCGCCATGTGCTTTCTTTGCTCCCATGAACGCAGATTACAGCAAGGCAAACAGATCCAACTATTTTTTTTACCCGGGAGAACCAGCTATTTGACCGTCTTTCTTCCAGGGCCGCCCGTTCAAGTGTCGCCCTTCCTACCGATGCCGAGAAATCGCCCGTGTTTCGCCAAGATGGTGGGTACGAAGCTCCCCGGTATGTTTCCATCGCCATGCCGAAGTTTCTCTGCCTTCTGGCTGGCTAGCGGATCAAACAATTTAACTGTCTTTCTTCCATGGTGGCTGGTTTCAGCGCCATTCCTACCCAAGTTGAGAAATCGCTCGTTTCTCGCCAACCTGGTGGGTACGAAGCTCCTGGGTATGTTTCCATCGCCATGCCGGATTTTCGTTGAGTCCTTGCTGGCAGGCGGTGCCAACTAAACCGGCTATCATCTTCCAGGGCCGACGGTTCCAGGCTCGTGCTTTCTACCGCAGGATCCACTTCGTACTTAGCTATCGAGGACCCGTTGTTTGATGAGCACTTGTTAGCTCTCAAGAGCATTAATAATGTATGCACTATATAATATATATCCATTGCTTTTTTTTCTTCCTCTTCATCTCTGTACTGCATGAGGGCTTCTTTAATTCGTAGGACTCCTATAAGAATTGTGTAGCATTTAGATCCTATGGGATTTTTTCCTACATTAGTGGTTTGATTTATAGGAACATATCCTATAGGAACTAATCCTATAGGAATCTAGTAGTGCGAATAATATAGGAATAAAACATTAATTCAACTAGCCATGACATCTCAATCCTATGTTTGTTCCTTTTTTCGAAATGGGGGACATACCACAACCTCTGCATCAAAATGATGTATATGGTTGCTTTATTGCTTTCTTCAGTTCATACACTAATTATGACAACTTCTCACGGATCAGCTAGAGTCGACACAAAGATCCACCAACGAAACATAGAAAACAGCGGGTGCCAAAAAGGCAAAAACACACCAGTAAGTAATTCTATGAGGAAACTGCCAGCCACCCTGGCTGTAAAAATCCCGTGCGGCTGTCTCTAGTCAGTTGCACCCAGACTCCATGATATCCTGCTGATCCTCGGGCGGGAGATAAGAAACATACGGATCTAGTGAATAATCATAGGGATAACCTGCAAGAAGGGATGAGATTTAGGTTTATTAAACACGAATTCATTTTGTACATTCCAAATAGCCCATAAAATAGCGCATACACCCACTCTAATGTATACAAAATCCTATGCTTTTCCTAATCTTATGATTTTCCTATCCTGTGAATGAAAAAAGATCCCTGATTCGTTACTGGTGAATTTTTCAATGCAGGAAGGGATTATGAGATTATCGGCGACAGCCGCCGAGATCAAGGGCCAGAACATGCATAGGTTTGCTATCTTGAATGCATAATCAGAGACGAATGCTCAGTCTCCGGGAGAGGAGCAGCCAGTGCGCGTGTATGCATCTTCGGCCGTGTATGTTTCCATTGCCGTGCCGCAGTTTCATCGCCTCCTTGCTGGATGCCAGATCCAACTACTTAACTGTCTTTCTTCCAGGAATGGCGGTTCCATCGTTGAAGAGGTTCCTATGGACAAGGACTTTGCAGCTCTCAGGCATATTGAAGAGGTTGGCACTCCATTTGTTTATTTCTCCCCCCTCATCTGCACTCTGCATACTTCATTGCTCATGAATTTGCAATGCAGGATGTGATAACACGATTCTCCGTGAAACTGGACCAGATCAAGGGCCACAACACCATCCTTCATAAGAAAATCCGCCACCTCGTGGGCAGGTGCATTTTAGATCATGCCATGTCGGAGGAGAATGCCCGTTCCGTGCAATCTTCTTTTGATAAACGGTACTCAGACGTTGTCGCTGAGTGTAAGAAGTTGAAGAAGTAAGTCAAGGAACTACGCGCCCAGCCACCGATGAGTGTGGTCACTGACAAGGCTGGTCAGTGTGATTGCAACTGTGACTGTGAAAGTTTTCGACAGGAAGTGGAGTTGCATGCTGAACATGCGCAATATTTCGAGACGAAGTACTTGAAAGTACGCACAGAGTGCGATAAGTTGAAGAAGGAAGTCGGGTGTCTCCGCTCCCAGCAGCCAACTATTGCGACATCAGGAGACCAGGGTGTGCTAATTGCAGCCAGAATTTTGCAATCAATGAAAAGTTGAATTTGGCTTTGCTGTGCAATATAGCAAGACCTGTTCCTCCCCAGCCTTCGTCTTTTGGCATAATTGCTTTGTCTTCAGTATTGACTCCGGAATGCTTCGTATATTTCTGACGGTTTCTGAATTATGTACAACTTTTGTAATATTGGTCAAACTAGTTTTGACCAGGGTTTGTGTTGGGTGGTTGATTTTTTTTTGTTGGTCCAAATTGTGTTGTGTGGTCCAAATGTGATGTATCATCACACCACCATGTGCCCCGCCACCCCCAGGTTTTGGTAATGCCATTTGATACATGCTTCATAGAAGGAACATACATTTTTTCCGTTAGGGCATGAAAATTTTGAAAAATTCAAACAAAAATGGGAAGAGAGAATGGTAACATCATTTTCCACGTGTTGCCCCTGTGCCAAATTTTGGTTCATTTTAAGAATGTAAGGTGACAAATTACTCGAGGAAGCTAGTTGGAGTAGACGGGCATGGCCGGATTGGCATAGGGGATTTATTTTTTGAAGGATGTTATTTTTCATGGACAATATCTGACACAAACAATAAAATGTTAAGGTCTCATATTTTTCTGAATGATTGTGAATTACTTATGACGTTTAGAAGTATTGGTATACATGAGCCCCACATGAAGTTAAATGGTCCAAGAAAAAAAGGTTTCGTACACGTTTCTCAGAAAGTGGAAAATCGAGTACATGCACGACTTCACGCGTCCACAACTCGATACAGAGAGTCAGAGGCTATAAAATAATTGGCCTCATCATCTCTCGCGAGCTCGTCCTCTCCCCTCCCCCACACTGTGAAAAAACCCCATCAACTCACCGCACCTCCGAGGCATCGACTTCCTCGTTTCCAACCGCAGCAGCATGAAGACAGGTCTTGCGTACGAGGCGGAGCAATCGGCGGCCGCTCGCGCAGAGGATTCCTCTGCGGTAGTGGCCATCGCTTCACCGGGCACCCAGGCCGCTCGTCTCCTCTGCTTGTCTGATTCTTCGACCTCGGTCGAAACGGGCGTCCTGGCCGTCGAGGAGAAGGTGGATAGCAACGCCGTTGCTCCCGCCGAAGATCTGCAAGGCGTTGCAGGCCACCACGGCGAGGTCTTCCTAGACCCGGTGCTGGACGCGGACCTCGACCCCTTCGACGATTTCGGCCCAAACGTTCAGTTCCAGGAGGATGTCGAGGGTGACGATGAGGAGGTACTGCTCTTTTACCGAAACTGTCCCGATCCTCTTTGTGTCATATTACTGTTCACGTGGTTTGCACGAACCTGGTTCTTGATTGATTTGATCTCCTACCTTGTTCTTGTAGACGTACTTGATTCTATGGTTCGTACGGTCAGATTCTAGTTTAATTTCGACTAATCTGCCATGTAGTTGGCTTGATTAGTCATATAATTAATTTATGTGTTCATACTTAGTGGACTTGCAATTGTTGTGGCTTATGTTCATTGCTGTTCATAGGGTTTTCTCGTGATTTAGTATGATTTCTTCTGCCATTTACTTGTTCTACACATTTAATTTTAGGGTTTCTAAGGTTTGCTTATGATAGAGCAGTATTTATTCGATCTGTCATTAAACACCTGATTATTATGTACTTTATAATTCACAGGAATATTCTGATGACATGGACGACAACAAGGAGCGCAGGGACCAGAAGAGCCGCTACGTTCTGAAGCGGCTGAAGGGTGGTGAAATTCGTTTCCGCATGCGCGGGAGCTATTTTGCCCATTACGTGGCAAAATCCTCCCGGAAGGACATCCGCGGCCCGATCCGGCATGCGATGGGTGTAGGCCTAAGTACATCGGGGAAGCACCGCCAGCAGCCAAGGCCAAGCACGCAGCATATGGCCTCTTCCTCCAGAATTACGTCTTGCCTGGCTTGTTCCCGGTCAACGCCCCTGTTGCTGGCCCTCATGCTCCTGGTCCTGTTTAAAGTTCATATGTGTAATCTTATTCCCTTTGGAAGTTCAGCATTAAACTCTACTAGTACAACCGTGGTGGTCTTGTGATGTAGTACTCTTTTGATGCATTTGTGATGTAGTAGGAGTAGTACTTTTTTTTGAACTGGTATAGTACTATCTAAGAAAAGTACTCCCTTCGATTCACATTCATTTTACACCAAGAAATATGGATCGGAGTGAGGGAGTAAATTAAACATGGCATCTCCTGCATGAAGCTTGACATATCGATCAGGTTGGCTAGAATGGCAATACAATGCTGCTCATTAGGCAAATGCATGCCATGTAAAGAAGTTTATACTGACATAAAAAAAGACTACATTGGGGATGAGAGTCAATTGGGGCATCTACAATATAGAAAATCTTGCTCGTAGCTGATTTTGGCTAAGAGGGTTTTTTCTCACATTACATGTGCCACTTTCCTTGTCTGCAAAACAAGTTCCAATAAAGGAAGAGGAAAGAAGAGGACATTGTGGGCGAGATTGAACACCTTTTTCATGTGTTAAGCTGAGGCCTCGTTTAGCTGAGGATTTCGACTTAGGCCTAACAGCATGGGCGTACGCAGCGGGGGGGGGGCACCCAGAATTGTTGAAAACGTTTTTGATACACCTAATTTAAGTGCTGAAAAAGGCCCAATAAGCCTGTCTCGTATCAAGGATCGACGAGAGACCAGGTGAGCGACCACACAATTCCCCGCCGCGCCGCCGCCAATCTCTCTCTTCGCCCTCTACACTCTCTCCCGTCCGGGGCTGTTGCCCGCCTGTTAGCCTATCCGCTCGTCACTGCCCCCTTTCTGGACTCCCTCTGCACTTCTGAGGCTTGCGGATGGCCGCCGCTCGACGCTCAAAAAGAAGCGGGCTGGGGCTCGGCCGCCGCAGCGCTGGCCGCCGACCGCCATTGTACACCTTCCCCGGCTCTTCCCGCCGGCCGCCACACCACTGCGCTCTAGCAGGTCCACGTCCAGTGTCCGCTTCCGCCTCCCCATTCTCTGTTTCTATTTCCATGTGCTATACTGTGTGTTAGTGTTAAGTGTTCAAAACTTAAAATTGCCCATATTCAGCTATTCTCCCCACATTGAAAAGTTTAGTTTTTCATAATTCCTAAAATAATGAATCGATGTTCAGAAAATGGGTGCTTGTTGTATGTCACAAAAATGTAAAGTACTGAAGATATTTTCATCACTGAGTTGCATATATGTAGCAAAATGTTGAGGTGGTTGTGGATGATCTCAAAAACGCGGACACGCGGCGCCCGCCCCGCCGGCGGTCGGAGCGGCGGCGGCAAGACGGAAACCCTAGCGCGTGGTTCCACCGAGCTCCTTGTGTTGTACACATTGTTTCTTAGTTTTTCAGAATTTCAAAGTTGATCCGACTATTTTGGCATTCACCCTCCATATTAAGTCGAGCTTCTAAATATCTAAATATCCAAACAGAAATATTGGCATTCAATCTCAATATCCTAGGTTATCAACATTCAACTAAACGCAATGACAAGTCTCCCAATATAAACATCCCAACAGAGCCTTATATATTGTTCATTTGGCAAACGTTTTTCACAATTTTGACGACGCAAAAAAAAATTTTGGGGGTGTGCCCCCCTCCAATTCTTTGCTGCGTCCGCCACTGCCTAACAGCTCAGCACACCCACAAATAAATCTCCTTGCGCGCACCACTGTCAGCAAAAATAACAAAATTAGCACGCAAGATTAAGAATGAAGTGAATTTAAGTAACTTGGTTAGCTTTTCAAGCAATATATTCAGAGAAAGAGCACACATGTTCGGCTTGAAATAATCGTAAGAGAAGAACAATAAATCTAAGGCACCCCACTTCATCGGAAGAAGGGGCGCGACAACGCAAGGATTCAGACCTTGAGTCGATGCTGGCTCGTAGAAGGGCGGTCGCACCTCGAGGATGCCGGCAACGTCTCCACCTCGGTATCACATGTGACTGCTTCTCGACGGGCGGTGCGTCGCGCCATGTAGAAGATCTTTGAAAAGAGGAGAGCCCGATGACGCTACTGACGCCTCAACCTTGATAGCACTGGCCTGTTGCTCCGCAATGAGATGCGCCACATGCAAGATTTAGCGGATGCGCCAATTTCAGAGATATGTCATGATCGTTGTAACAATTTTCAACATGATGATGATTTGATCCTGCACTCGGCCTTGAACATAAGTACTACTCTGTAGTACAATCTCACAATTTTTTTATCATTATACTTTGCGAGATTTAGCGGATGCGCCAATTTTAGAGATATGTCATGATCGTTGTAACAAATTTCAACGTGATGATGATTTGATCCTGCACTCGGCCTTGAACATAAGTACTAGTACATTCTCACAATTTTTTTATCATTATACTTTGTGAGATTTAGCGGATGCGCCAAATTCAGATATAGATCATGATCATGGTAACACACTTTTCAATGTAATGATGATTTGATGTTGCACTCGACCTTGAACATAAGTACTAGTATGGTCTCACAATTTTGTATCATTATACTTTGCAAGTTTTAGCGGATGCGCCCATTTTCAGAGGTAGATCATGATCATGGTAACAAATTTTCAACGTGATGATGATTTGATGTTGCACTCGACCTTGAACAGAAGTACTACTACTGTCTCACAATTTCTTTATCATTATACTTTGCAAGATTTACCGGATGCGCCAAATTTAGAGATAGATCATGATCATGGTAACAAATTTTCAATGTGATGATGATTTGATGTTGCACTCGGGCTTGAACAGAAGTACCGTCTCACAAATTCTTTATCATTATACTTTGCAAGATATAGTGGATGCGCCAATTTTAGAGATAGATCATGATCATGGTAACAATTTTTCAACGTGATGATGATTTGCTGTTGCACTCGGCCTAGAAGAGAAGTACTAGTACGGTCTCACAATTATTTTTATCATTATACTTTGCAAGATCTAGCGGATACGCTAATTTCAGAGATAGAACATGATCATGGTAGTGACCGTTATTTACTGTTATGATGATTTGATTTTGCATTCGGCCTTGAACAGAGGTACTAGTATGGTGTCACAATTTTTTATCATTATACTTGGACGGTAGCCAAATTCAAAATCTCATAGCGGCAAAATCTTCCCGCCCACAAAATACAAAAATTTCACACGCTTTCAAATTCCCATTCTACCCCTGTGGAGATGACAGCAAAGTCGGTTGGTGGGGGGGTCTGCCCGTCATTTTTTGGATCACCACCTCCCTAGCCCGGAAACCCTCCCAAAAAAAATTCATTTCCCTCAGACCACCCACCGGAACTTCCCAAGTCCCTCTCTCCCACCTCCTCGACCACCGCACCGGAACATCCCCGCCGGACTTCCCTGGCCTACCCGAGGCCTCGCGATCCTCGTCATCCGGCTGCCTGCCGGAGCCGCTTCATCGACGCCGTCATCAACCGGACCGGATCATCCCCGCCGAACCTCGAAACCATATGCTCATCCAGCAGTCTACCGCAGTCGCTTCAGCTGCGGTATCATCCACCCCACCGGAGCCGCTTCGCCGGATCCATCGTCCACCGCATCGGATCTTGCTCACCGACACCGCTGTGCATGAACCGGATCTGCTTCACCGGCGCCGTGCATGATCTAAACTCTTCTACTATCGCTTTTCTATTGCTTGCCTGCAAGTTCTTGTTTAATCTTGGGGGGAACCTGTTTGTGCTAATGACGCGCCGTTACGTTTTTGCAGATGAGATGAGTAACCATGAAGTGTAATGGCCGTCTCTCCAACCCCAAGTAGCACATGTTGCGTACTTCATCACCAGATCTATCAACCCCAGGAAGATCTGCTGTGACTCACACAGAGTGCTTCTCCTAATGTAAGTCCCTTGTTTTAGCGCCATGTTCTGGGTTCAGATGCTTGTTTGTCTGAAGCTCTTTTAGTTCATTCCTAGCTATGACCGTAACACCTTGCTATTTTCTAGTTCATTGCTAACTTTAAGCAATTAAACATTTTGGTTTGCATTCCCTGCTCTGTAGATGTAGCCATCATAACTTCTATCTTGCTCAGTCGTTGTTACAAAAATTATAGGTATTATAGTAACATCCTGCTATTATTTAGTTCATGGCCAATTTTAAGTAATTGCACATGTTGGTTCGCATTCCCTGCTCTATAGCTTTTGGCATCGTAACTTCTATATTTGGTTTACATTGCCTGCTCTGTAGATCTAGCCATCATAACTTTATCTTGCTCAGTCGTTGTTACAAAAATTATGGCCTGCTACTATGTTGTTTGTGCCAATTTTTTACTCCATGAACATGTTGGCTTGCATTCCCTGTACTACAGGTGATGCCATTATTTTGTATCTACTTCATTGTAAGCTAACAAAGTAAGGACTTAGTTTGGCATGCTATCACTCTGCTATCTAGCCTGTAGTACAAATAAACTTGTCATATTACTAGATAATAATTTTGCGTGCCATCTTGTTCTTCAAAAGCTGCATTATTGACTTGTTTCTCTGACTTGGCATGACGCTCACATATGGAATGCTGAACATATTGGTTTGCATTCCCTCTTATACAAGTTCACAGGTGATCCCACTATATTCTGTATCTGGTCCATCCTAAGCTCCAGCATTAACTATCCTCTATGTGTTGCTCATTACAAGTTTATATCCCGAAACATCTTGATTTGCATCCCCTTCACTATAAGTTCAGGAGTATTATTTAGTTCACGGCCAAAATGAAGTAATTGCACTTGGCACATGTTGGTTCACATTCTCTCCTCTTTAGCTTTTGCCATCGTAACTTCATCTTGCTCAGTCGTTGTTACAAAATTTATAGCCTGCTACTATGTTTGGTTTACATTCCCTGCTCTGTAGATGTAGCCATCATAACTTCATCTTGCTCGGTCGTTGTTACAAAATTTATAGCCTGCTACTATGTTGTTCATGCCAATTTTGTACTCCCTGAACATGTTGGTTTGCATGGGACTCGACAGTAGTAAGTCTATTTGTTTCATTCTAACATGCTCTGTTATATTGGCTGTTGGTATGCGGCATGCACTCTTTGTTTGCTTATTGTGCGCATTACAATGATCTTGTTATAACGACGAAATGATGACTTCCAAATTCTTTGGCAAACAATATTGTAGTGTATTTGCCTTTCCATTGTTGCTGTCTTAACTTGTAATGTCTTTGTTTCAGATATAGGTGCTGCATGGACAACTTAAAAGATTGCTGGATCGCTTCATTGTATTGCTAGGTTTAATTACCATTCAATTTCAATGGGTTCTGTAATATTTTTTCAAAGCCTTGCAGCTGATGTAATATTTAGTTAGTTTTTATAGTTCTTTCGCGCATTTTTTCTTTGGTGCTTGTGGTAAGTGAGGCTATCCGACAGAAATCAATGCTGCGTAAATATTCTAAGTATCTAAATCACGAATTCCCATCCCTTAAACGGCCCAATTAAGCGAAATCACATATGTGCCGGCCCGCAAAATCCTAAAGCGCCTATTATGCCGGCATATAAACAGCAACTAAACGGGCTGGCCCACTTACTTATTGGGCCAGCCCACTTGATTTATGGTGGACCCCACACACTAATTGGGCCGGCCCACTTACTATAAGGTGGACCCCACAAACTACTGGGCCGGCCCACTAACTAGTTGGGCCAGCCCAATTGCTTTTGTGGTGGACCCCACATACAAAATGGGCCGGCCCTTTAAGAGGAAAGTGGGACCCACCTGTGCTTTTGGCCCGGCCCACTATCTTGTTGGGCCGGCCCACTTGCTATATGGTGGACCCTACGTTCTAAATGGGCCGGCCCTTTAACAGGAAAGTGGGACCCACCTGTGCTTTTGGCCCGGCCCACTATCTTGTTGGGCCGGCCCACTTGCTACATGGTGGACCCCACATACTAAATGGGCCGGCCCTTTAAGAGGAAAGTGGGACCCACCTGTGTTTTTGGCCCGGCCCACTTGCTATATGGTGGACCCCACATACTAAATGGCCGGCCCTTTAACAGGAAAGTGGGACCCACCTGTGCTTTTGGCCCGGCCCACTATCTTGTTGGGCCGGCCCACTTGCTATATGGTGGACCCCACATACTAAATGAGCCGGCCCTTTAACAGGAAAGTGGGACCCACCTGTGCTTTTGGCCCGGCCCATTTGATCTAATGTGGACCCCACGTACTAAATGGGTCGGCCCGATAGCAGGAAAGTGGGACCCACACACTAATTGGGCCGGCCCAATAACTTCTTGGGCCGGCCCACTTGCTTTAAGGTGGACCCCACTTGGTAAATGGGCCGGCCCGATAACAGGGAAGTGGGTCCCACGTGTTTTGTGGGCCGGCCCTTGTGCCTGTTGACCGGTCAAACGGGTGCATTCGGCCCGGCCCACATGCTTAGTGGGCCGGCCCATTAATGTTTTGACCAGTCAACCTTAGAGGTTAGGCCCGGCCCACGTAACTAATGGACCAGCCCAGCTATATAGTTGACCGGTCAAACTAAGTCAGCTGGCCCGGCCCGCAAGCTTAATGGGCCGGCCCGCTTAAGACGTGGCAGGCCTCGTGTGGGCCTACCATCTACCACGGGGTTTCAGCGGTTAACGCCGTTAACTGCCAGTTAACGGCGTCTGCCACGTGACAGTTTGCATGACGTCAGCAGTCAACGGGCTCCCGGAAACACTTCTGCAACGGTCCGATTTTCCGTGGCGGAAGGGCGCCCAAGCGCGACGGACCGAAAAAAACGTGGTAGAACTTTGCCTGACGCAGTTTCGACAACAGAACCCATATCGTCGGGTTAGGCCCATAGGCGACGAAAAATACCCCTTAGCGGACGATTTTGAGATGTTGTCTATCAGAACTTTTCTTGTAGTGAGTTGTTAAGGATTAAGGTATGATATTATGCTCCTAATGGTACACCATTAGGAATGATCACATACTAACAAAGCTATGGTTATATTAGTAGATGAGTTATCTATATAAATTAGAATGATTGTCTACGAGAAACACATGATTTAGGTATCACCTCCTATCTAAGGTTTAATTCATAAAGTTTTTTACATGTAATCACACATGGTTATGTATAGCTAGTCAAGCAATTGGATATAGATGAAAGATGTACAATTGTATTACTAAATCATGTTTAAATAATTATGACAATATTTATAGCATGTTTAAGGTTGAATTAATATTGTAAACATTTCAGAAATTCAATTTCAGCACAAAATATATTTTTAGGTTTCAAGCTGCAATTGGTATTTTTAAAATGTTTGTTTGATACCTTAGAGTAATTTTATTTATGCAAAATTAGATTAGTGAATAATTGTATTTAACATGTAAATATTAAATCTACACAAACCTAAATATTGGTACTACGTATTAGCTAGGCATGTGTAAGCCAACTAGGACGCACTACATACACATGGTCGGATCGCACACTTGCATTGCATATACTGTACGAGTCCAACACGGCCGAACCCTCCCTCACGTTTCTCTCGCTCATCCTCTCTCCCATCGCGCAGACACGCACGCTCGAACACGACCTCGCCCTCGCTCATTCCCCTCCTGTGATCGAGCCGCCACCTGCTGCCGCCATGGCCGCTGCCGGCCGAATCCGCCGTCGCTGCTCGCCGGCTCCGCTCCATCTCTCTCTACCCTCGTAAACCCTCTAATTTGATTCGTTTTTCTTGCCCTCTCGTGTCCTTCGCGGATGGCTTCGATCTTGTTGCTATGCCGCCGCCGTTACTGCTTCGGCCGACTCGGGGCGCCATCGGCGCCGCCATGCTGCGCTACACTTTCAAATCGTCCCTCGCCATTGGATCCTCGCGGCCACAGCGCCGTCGTGCAACTTCCCGCGACCCCCACGGCTAACCCTAGCCTGGGCTCGCCGGCATGGTTTCCCCGGCTTCCGCACCTCCGTTTGCTTCCCCGATGACCACAACTTCCTCGTCGCCGCCTACGACTTCTACAACGACCTCCCGAGTCCTGCTTCGATGACCTCACAGTATCCCTTGACCACGGGCTTGGCTGCGGGGTAAGCTCTGCTTCTCCCCTGCCCTTTCTTGTTCAGTAATATTGCTAGATAATCTAGAGCATCACATGGTGATGAAATGGGGTAAGCTGACTTGTTGCTGTTTGTGGTATCTCACTTTGGATTATTTAATCATCCCAGAAATGTATGGTTTACTGCTATGAATTAACTCTGATGAAACTGAACATTTAGTTTCAGTTTAATTCAGTTTTGAGATTTTGTAATTGCTCATATATGTATTCAACGTTGGGGCTTAAATTGATTGCTGCTCCGCGGAAATATATCTTTTTGGTGTCAAGCATTAGTGGTTTGCCTATAGAGATGGTGGGATTATTACTTGGTTGGCCTTGGAGTTTTTCCTGGACCCCAAGTAACTCTGAAACTTATTAACTTTTAATCTAGTGACTCCAAGTAAATTGTTGTGATACTTATACTGTCGAAACTGAATATTAACAGTTCAGTTTGGTTTAGATATTTATTTGTAGTCATCTATATGTGTCCAAATTCTGATTTTAGCTTGCCGTGGTGGTTTGATGCTCTAGTTCACTTCGAGTTGGGTTTAAACAGCAAGATACAAATTAATGTTGCCTATATATTGATGATTTACTTGATATGGCTTTCTTTGTGAGCTTGTGTAGTTGTTTATGGTGGCTTTGCTGCTAGATCAAAATAATCCACTGATCACTATTATGTCGTGTAACAGATATATGTATGTGCTATGCAAAGTGGGTGCTTGACCATTTCCAGGACATGGCTTACTTGTGGGCTTGATGTATTTGGATGGTATTGCAGTAGGTGATCTCTCTGATTGCCACTGTAGTGCTATCAAAACATGTGAAAGATGTAGAAAAATCTTATGGGTTAAAATATGATGCCTTTGTCTTAACCCAAGTCTGATGGTGTTTTAAACTGGGTTAAACTTGGTAGCTTTTGTAGTTGTGAAATAATCTGGTGCTAGTCACTTTTGCTTCTTGCTGTGTGTTTATTCTTTGTAACTATGCATACGGCTGGATGCTGAGCTGGCTTGGTATCTTTTTATTCTGCTCTGTTTAAGTTACCAGGTTTATTTAGTTCAGTACCAAGTGATGATAAAAACATTCAAACATTGCAGTTTGATGCTTTCCCCCGATTTACTTGTCTATCTATATGCTTTGCTGGAAAGAGTTCATGTATGATCTGTTTCAAGTGTGAGATTTATACCTCACTCCAGCTCCTATAAAAAGTTTGTTTTGATCTTGTTTAGCTTCTGATCTTGATGAGCTTCTCCTCCTCGAACTTGTCCTTCTCCTCCTAGATCCAGCTATATCACCATGATCTTCTTGCTTCAGCTTCTGGTTTATGATTTGATTTGGCTGTTGGAATTCTCTGGTTTGAATTCTAGGACGTTTCAGTGTTTTGGACAAAAGAACTGAGACATGTTCTTGGTTCTTTGTGTAGAACGTCGGCTATGAAAAATGGTATGCTCCTAGAGTGTTTTGAACAACACGGCATGGCTTTAATACCCTGCCCAAGGAGTGTCCTGGGTGGACAGCACACACATGCAAATGGTGACTGTGCTGTTAGCCTGCATGGCTGCTGGACGTGACGGAGTGCATCTCCTTGTGGATCAGATCGGCTAAGAAAGATCTTCCTTTTCCATTTTTTTTCCAGCCACTTGGCTTTACTTTTCATTTGTGTTATCTTTGTTTGTTTTGCAGGTGATCAAGTTAAACGAGAAATGCTGAAGATAGCAATCTTCAAGATTTAGTTTAAGATCTGATTTACTTTTATTATCTGTGTACTTGTATTTTATATTCATTTTTCACTATTAAAGACATTGTATAATTGTGTGTCAATCAATAAAGCTATAATTTCCTTGTTAGTAATTGTATTCATTTGTGAATGGTGATACTTTGATAATTGTTGCAAGATTACTCATATGAGTATTTATTATTTGTAATATTTAGTTCCTATTTTTATTTACTTGTCTTTAATCCCTATTGTTTAATCATAACTTGTATTATGGAACATTGTTCTATATGATAATATTGGAAATTTGAGTTTTCCCCATTTTGGTATTCCAAGAATTCTATGGTTCTTAATAGTTTAATTCCTTAATTTAGTATTATTAAATACCACAATAAATGTAAATTGCTCTTTTCAATTCAAATTTCCAATATGAGGTTCAATTTAACTTTTGATGACTATCAAGTTGAAGTATTTGTCTTACCCATCTTTGATATTTCAATTGTCTTAAAAGCTTAAGCTTGTCGAGATTTATCGCACTCACATCGATGACTAACTCAATTCCACTGATGCAAGAGAAACCTTGATCACTTTGCCAGTTTTAAACGAAAGCGCGAAAATTCCCCGGATTTTCCATGCATGAATGCAATGCACACTTCTCTATTCTCTCTTTTTGTAACCCCAAATCCTGGGATATTACAGGCATGAACCCACTCTCGAGCATAAGTACTCCCTCTTGGAGATACAAGTAACTACTTGATCAAGGTAACTACAAGTACCAGAGAGCATGCAAGATCTTAAATAATAGTAGTATGACAATATGATGAACAACCTGATCACAATTCCACAATTTATCGGATCCCAACAAACACAACACAAATTACATCAGATGGATCTCAATCATGTAAGGTAGCTCATGAGATCATTGTATTGAAGTACATGGGAGAGAGAATACCAACTAGCTACAGCCGAGAACCCATAGTCCAGCGGGGAAACTACTCACGAACCATCATGGAGTCGAAGTGGAGGCAGTGGAGTCGATGGGGATGGCTCCGGGGATCAATCCCCGTCTCGATAGGGTGCCGGAACAGGAACTTCTGACCCCCGAAACTCGTCGGGACGATAACAACGGCGACGGAATGTTTCGTGGATGGAGCTTGGATGTTTCAGGGTTTTCGCGTCGGAGGCAATTAATTGGCGGAAGGGCGAGGTCGGTGGGCGCCAGGTGGTCCCACACCACCCCTAGGCGCGGGCCAAGGCTAGGCCGCGCCTAGGGTTGGTCTGGCCGGCTCCTGGCCCCCTCCGTCTCTCCTCTGGACTCCGTCTTTGTTTCGTTAAAATAGCAACTCTGGCTTTTGTTTCGTCCAATTCCAAAAATATTTACTGTACACATTTTTTGAAATACAAAACAACAGAAAATAGGGAACTGGCACTCTGCCATCTTGTCGGGTTAGTTCCGGAAAATGCATAAAAGTGCCACGAAGTGTAAACAAAACATATAGAAATTGGTGTAAAACAAGCATGGAGCATCAAAAATTATAGATGCATTTGCAACGTATCAGCATCCCCAAGCTCAACTACTGCTCGTCCTCGAGTAGGTAAGTGATAACAAAATAATTTTTGAGGTGATGATGTCTACGCACACTCCTTTTCCTGTAGACAGTGTTGGGCCTCCAAGAGCAGAGGTTTGTAGAACAGCAGCAAGTTTTCCCTTAAGTGGATCACCCAAGGTTTATCGAACTCAGGGAGGAAGAGGTCAAAGATATCCCTCTCAAGCAACCCTGCAACCACAAAGCAAGAAGTCTCTTGTGTCCCCAACACACCTAATACACTTGTCAGATGTATAGGTGCACTAGTTCGGCGAAGAGATAGTAAAATACAGGTGGTATGAATGTATATGAGCAGTAGTAACGGCACCAGAAAATAGCTTGCTACTACAACTGGCGTGTGGATGATGGTGGTAATATTGCAGGCAGTACAGATGCAGTAGAACAGTAAACAAGCAGTGATTGCAGTATTTGGAAACAAGGCCTAGGGATCATACTTTCACTAGTGGACACTCTCAACATTGATCACATAATAAAACCACTCTACACTCTCTTGTTGGATGATGAACACCACTAGTTGTGTAGGGCTACAAGAGGACCTCAATGCCGGAGTTAACAAGCTCCACAATATTCGATATTCATATTTAAATAACCTTAGAGTGCATGATAGATCAACACAACTATACCAAGTACTAACATAGCATGCACACTGTCACCTTCATACTATGAAAGGAGGAATAGATCACATCAATACCATCATAGTAATAGTTAACTTCATAATCTACAAGGGATCACAATCATAGCATATACCAAGTACTTCATGATGCACACACTGTCAACATTACATCATGGAGGAGGAATAGACTACTTTAATAACATCACTAGAGTAGCACATAGATGAATAGTGATACAAAACTCATATGAATCTCAATCATGTAAGGCAGCTCATGAGATCATTGTATTGAACTACATAGGAGAGAGATTAACCACATAGCTACCGGTACAGCCCTTAGCCTCGATGGAGAACTACTCCCTCCTCATGGGAGACAACAGCGGTGATGAAGATGGCGGTGGTGTCGATGGAGATGCCTTCCGGGGGCACTTCCCCGTCCCGGCGGCGTGCCGGAACAGAGACTCCTGTCCCCCAGATCTTGGCTTCGCGATGGCGGCGGCTCTGGAAGGTTTCTCGTACCGTGGCTTTTCCGTATCGAAGATTTAGGTCAGGGACCTTTAAATAGGCGAAGAGGCGGAGTCGGAGGGCTGACGAGGTGGTGACACCATAGGGGGGCGCCCCCCTGGGCCGCGCCGCCCTGTCATCTGGTGGCCCTGTGGCCCCCCTCTGGTGGCTCTCGGGTGTTCTGGAAGCTTCGTGGAATTTTAAGACTCTGGGCGTTGATTTCATCCAATTCCGAGAATATTTCCTTACTAGGATTTCTGAAACCAAAAACAGCAGAAAACAGGAACTGGCACTTCGGCATCTCGTCAATAGGTTAGCTCCGGAAAACGCATAAAATCATCATAAAGTGTGAACAAAACATGTAGGTATTGTCATAAAACAAGCATGGAACATCAGAAATTATAGATACGTTGGAGACGTATCAGCATCCCCAAGCTTAGTTCCTACT
The DNA here is from genome assembly GCF_019359855.2 of Lolium perenne. Lineage (NCBI taxonomy): Eukaryota > Viridiplantae > Streptophyta > Magnoliopsida > Poales > Poaceae > Lolium > Lolium perenne. The sequence continues at coordinate 90,009,413 of NC_067245.2, read as the reverse complement.
CGTCCTCGAGTAGGTAAACGATAACAAAGATAATTTCTGAAGTGACATGCTACCAACATGATCTTAATCATACTATTGTAAAGCATATGAGATGAATGCAGCGATTCAAAGCAATGGTAAAGACAATGATTAAACAACTGAATCATATAGCAAAGACTTTTCATGAATAGTACTTTAAAGACAAGCATCAATAAGTCTTGCATAAGAGTTAACTCATAAAGCAATAAATTCATAGTAGAGGCATTGAAGCAACACAAAGGAAGATTAAGTTTCAGCGGTTGCTTTCAACTTATAACATGTATATCTCATGGATATTGTCAACATAAAGTAATATAATAAGTGCAATATGCAAGTATGTAGGAATCAATGCACAGTTCACACAAGTGTTTGCTTCTTGAGATGGAGAGAAATAGGTGAACTGACTCAACATAAAAGTGGAAGAAAGGCCCTTCGCAGAGGGAAGCATTGATTGCTATATTTGTGCTAGAGCTTTTATTTTGAAAACAAGAAACAATTTTGTCAACGGTAGTAATAAAGCATATGTATTATGTAAATTATATCCTACAAGTTGCAAGCCTCATGCATAGATTACCAATAGTGCACGCACCTTGTCCTAATTAGCTCGGATTAACATGGATTATCATCGCAATACATATGTTTTAACCAAGTATCACAAAGGGGTACCTCTATGCCGCCTGTACAAAGGTCTAAGGAGAAAGCTCGCATTGGATTTCTCGCTTTTGATTATTCTCAACTTAGACATCCATACCGGGACAACATAGACAACATGTAATGTCGTCCTCTTTAATGCATAAGCATTTAGCAACAATTAATATTCTCATATGAGATTGAGGATATTTGTCCAAAACTGAACTTCCACCATGGATCATGGCTTTAGTTAGCGGCCCAATGTTCTTCTCTAACAATATACATGCTCAAACCATTCAACTCATGGTAAATCGCCCTTACTTCAGACAAGACGAACATGCATAGCAACTCACATGATATTCAACAAAGAGTAGTTGATGGCGTCCCCAGGAACATGGTTATCGCTCAACAAGCAACTTATAAGAGATAAAATGCATAAGTACATATTCAATACCACAATAGTTTTTAGGCTATTTGTCCCATGAGCTATATATTGCAAAGGCAAAGGATAGAAATTTTAAAGGTAGCACTCAAGCAATTTACTTTGGAATGGCAGAGAAATACCATGTAGTAGGTAGGTATGGTGGACACAAATGGCATAGTGTTTGGCTCAAGGATTTTGGATGCATGAGAAGTATTCCTTCTCGATACAAGGCTTAGGAAGCATTATAAGACTCTACACCGTCTTCCTTGTTGTTCAAACCCTTACTAGAAAATATCTAGACTCTAGAGAGACCAATCATGCAAACCAAATTTTAGCAAGCTCTATGTATTTTTCATTAATAGGTGCAAAGTATATGATGCAAGAGCTTAAACATGATCCTTATGAGCACAACAATTGCCAAGTATCAAATTATTCAAGACATTATACCAATTACCACATGTAGCATTTTCTGTTTCCAACCATATAACCATTAACGAAGCAGTTTCAACCTTCGCCATGAACATTAAAAGCTAAGAACACATGTGTTCATATGAACCAGCGGAGCGTGTCTCTATCCCACACAAGCATTTATTTAAAGAATGAAAATAACAAATAACGAAAATAAAAGCACACAGACGCTCCAAGTAAAGTACATAAGATGTGATGGAATAAAAATATAGTTTCAATAGAAGAAACCTGATAAATTGTTGATGAAGAAGGGGATGCCTTGGGCATCCCCAAGCTTAGATGCTTGAGTCTTCTTGAAATATGCAGGGATGAACCACCGGGGCATCCCCAAGCTTAGACTTTTCACTCTTCTCAATCATATATCATCCTCCTCTCTTGACCCTTGAAAACTTCCTCCACACCAAACTCAAAACAACTCATTAGAGGGTTAGTGCATAATCAAAAATTCACATGTTCAGAGGTGACACAATCATTCTTAACACTTCTGGACATTGCTCTAAGCTTCTGAAAGTTAATGGAACAAAGAAATCCATCCAACATAGCAAAAGAGGCAATGTGAAATAAAAGGCAGAATCTGTCAAAACAGAACAGTCCATAAAGACGAATTTTTAAGAGGCACCAGACTTGCTCAGATGAAAATGCTCAAATTGAATGAAAATTGCGTACATATCTGAGGATCACTCACGTAAATTGGCGGAATTTTCTGAGTTACCTACAGAGAATTCAGCCCAGATTCGTGACAGCAAGAAATCTGTTTCTGCGCAGTAATCCAAATCTAGTATCAACCTTTCTATCAAAGACTTTACTTGGCACAACAATGCAATAAAGTAAGATAAGGAGAGGTTGCTACAGTAGTAACAACTTCCAAGACACAAATATAAAACAAAAGTACTGTAGCAAAATAAACACATGGGTTATCTCCCAAGAAGTTCTTTCTTTATAGCCATTAATATGGGCTCAGCAGTTTTAATGATGTACTCGCAAGAAATAGTATTTGAAGCAAAAGAGAGCATCAAGAAGCAAATTCAAAACACATTTAAGTCTAACATGCTTCCTATGAAAAGGAATCTTGTAAATAAACAAGTTCATGAAGAGCAAAGTAACAAGCATAGGAAGATAGAACAAGTGTAGCTTCAAAAATTTCAGCACATAGAGAGGTGTTCTAGTAACATAAAAATTTCTACAACCATATTTTCCTCTCTCATAATAATATCCAGTAGCATCATGAGCAAATTCAACAATATAACTATCAAATTAAACATTCTTATCATGAGCTATATGCATAAAATTATTACTCTCCACATAAGCATAATCAATTTTATTAGTTGTAGTGGGAGCAAATTCAACAAAGTAGCTATCATCAAATATAGGAGGCATATTGTAATCATAATTAAATTTATCCTCCATAGTAGGTGGCACCAAAAGACTACTATCATTATAATCATCATAAATAGGAGGCAAAGTATCATCAAAGAAAATTTTCTCCTCAATGCTTGGGGGACTAAAAATATCATGCTCATCAAAACCAGCTTCCCCAAGCTTAGAATTTTCCATATCATTAGCAACAATGGTGTTCAAAGTGTTCATACTAATATTGCTACCAGCATGCAAATAAGGTTCCATAGGTTTTTCAATTTTTGCAACACACCATTTATGTCTTAACTCAGGAAATAGATTAAAAAGCTCCATGTTGCTTTCCATTATGCCTAACTAGTGATAAACAAGAAACAAAAAGATGCAATTGCAGGATCTAAAGGAAATAGCTTCGAGCACTTACAACGGCGCCAGAAAATAACTTAGTTACCTGGGACCAGAGTGTGAGTGCCTTTTACCTTTCCTCCCCGGCAACGGCGCCAGAAAATAGCTTGATGTCTACGCACACTCCTTTTCCTGTAGACAGTGTTGGGCCTCCAAGAGCAGAGGTTTGTAGAACAGCAGCAAGTTTTTCCTTAAGTGGATCACCCAAGGTTTATCGAACTCAGGGAGGAAGAGGTCAAAGATATCCCTATCAAGCAACCCTGCAACCACAAAGCAAGAAGTCTCTTGTGTCCCCAACACACCTAATACACTTGTCAGATGTATAGGTGCACTAGTTCGGCGAAGAGATAGTAAAATACAGGTGGTATGAATGTATATGAGCAGTAGTAACGGCACCAGAAAATAGCTTGCTACTACAACTGGCGTGTGGATGATGGTGGTAATATTGCAGGCGATACTGAGATGCGGTAGAGAACAGTAAACAAGCAGTGATTGCAGTATTTGGAAACAAGGCCTAGGGATCATACTTTCACTAGTGGACACTCTCAACATTGATCACATAATAAAACCACTCTACACTCTCTTGTTGGATGATGAACACCACTAGTTGTGTAGGGCTACAAGAGCACCTCAATGCCGGAGTTAACAAGCTCCACAATATTCGATATTCATATTTAAATAACCTTAGAGTGCATGATAGATCAACACAACTATACCAAGTACTAACATAGCATGAACACTGTCACCTTCATACTATGAAAGGAGGAATAGATCACATCAATACCATCATAGTAATAGTTAACTTCATAATCTACAAAAGATCACAATCATAGCATATACCAAGTACTTCATGATGCACACACTATCAACATTACATCATGGAGGAGGAATAGACTACTTTAATAACATCACTAGAGTAGCACATAGATGAATAGTGATACAAAACTCATATGAATCTCAATCATGTAAGGCAGCTCATGAGATCATTGTATTGAACTACATAGGAGAGAGATTAACCACATAGCTACCGGTACAGCCCTTAGCCTCGATGGAGAACTACTCCCTCCTCATGGGAGACAGCAGCGGTGATGAAGATGGCGGTGGTGTCGATGGAGATGCCTTCCGGGGGCACTTCCCCGTCCCGGCGGTGTGCCGGAACAGAGACTCCTGTCCCCCAGATCTTGGCTTCGCGATGGCGGCGGCTCTGGAAGGTTTCTCGTACCGTGGCTTTTCCGTATCGAAGATTTAGGTCAGGGACCTTTAAATAGGCGAAGAGGCGGAGTCGGAGGGCTGACGAGGTGGTGACACCATAGGGGGGCGCGCCCCCCCTGGGCAGCGCCGCCCTGTCATCTGGTGGCCCTGTGGCCCCCCTCTAGTGGCTCTCGGGTGTTCTGGAAGCTTCGTGAAATTTTAAGACTCTGGGCGTTGATTTCATCCAATTCCGAGAATATTTCCTTACTAGGATTTCTGAAACCAAAAATAGCAGAAAACAGGAACTGGCACTTCGGCATCTCGTCAATAGGCTAGTTCCGGAAAACGCATAAAATCATCATAAAGTGTGAACAAAACATGTAGGTATTGTCATAAAACAAGCATGGAACATCAGAAATTATAGATACGTTGGAGACGTATCAGGTGACATGAAGCCAACACAATCTTGATCTAGTTATTGTAAAAGCATTGTGAGCTGGGATAAAAGTACTCTAAACATAGACATGATATATATGATTCAATAGAACTTAGCAACTATGTTATAACATGAGAAGTAACTCAAACAAAAGATCATGAATAATAATGCACTAAAAGCAACTGTTTGTTTATGGGCATAGTGAAAACATAGCAAAGTGGTATTCAGTTTGTCCTTTATGAAGTAGCAAAACATAAATGGGAGGACACCTTTAAAGTTTAGAAGGTGAATATATACAAAAAGTTTGAGAACAAGCAATAATCATAATCATGAATCAATCAATAATAGATTTTGGGACAATGCATGTTATACTCAGAATGACAACTGTGCTCTCTTAGTGGTGCATAAAGTAAGAAGGTGAAGACTCAACATAAAAGTAAAAGAAAGGCCATGCGCAGAGGGAAGCAAGATTACTCATGTGCTAGAGCTTTTTATTTTGAATGCAATAGGAGTGTTGAAAATATATATTTTGAGAGGTATGCATGTCTATGTCAACGAATGGCATCAAACAATCTATCATCCTTTCATATAGTGACCTTAAGAGCGGCTCCCGTGTAGTTCTCCATTGCACACCATTATTTAGGATCTCTCCAGTACATAATATGCAGAGCATTATTTGTTTATTTTATATTTTATTTGGGATGGGCATCCGGTTGCCTTGCTCTTTTTGCAATATTAAGGAAATTAGCATATTCTGCATGCTAGTCAAGGTGTGAGGTCATGAAGAGACAATAAACCATTCAATAATTCCTCGTGAGCTAAAATAAAACACAAAACAGGTAGTAATTTTGAAGGTTTAAAGGTAGCACACAAGCAATTCACTTTGGAGTGGCGGTAAAATACCACATATAGGTATGTATGGTGGACACAATTGGAAACTTTGGTTTTTGGTGGTTGGATGCATGAGTAGAGCTCATACTCACTACAGGTGAAGACTAGCAAAAGACTGGGAGCGACCAACTAAGAGAGCAATAATAGCCATAATCATGCATAGCGACAAAACATTATTAATCAAAGCATAAAGTGATATTACAAGTCAAAAATTAAATGATCATAGTGGCTTTATGTGACTGGTTTATAGTCATAACATGGTGTAAGCATGTGCCAAGTCGATCCAATAACAACATTAAAGGAGAATACCACAATACTATGCTTTTGTATGATGTAAACAACACATGATTCTTCCAGTGGCCATTAATCACTCTCAGATATTTGAGACAAGTCATGCTACAACAATAAATACTAAGCATATTATTAAAATAACATCTAACATGGCATGCCAAAGTTTATGCCATAGCCTAAACAACCTTCCTTTTGCATCACTATAGGCATGAAACATTTTACTCGTCTCCAACACCAATCAACTTATTTGAAATAGCTCTCAGAGATGAAAATCAATATAGACCAGAGAGACAATCATACATAAATAAAGAATACTAACTAGCTCTGAAAAAAATAAGAATCAAAATAAAGAGCTAAACGCAGTACCAGAAAACTAGAACACCCGCAGAACAATAAGAGTGAAAACTAGAGTGTTCGATGCAATGAAAATGGAGCGTGTCTCTCCAAAACAAATATGTTGGGATCCAACCATATGCTACAGCAAACAAAACAAACAAAAAACTAAAAACAAAATAAATACGCTCCAAGAACAACACATAACATATGAAGCAATAAAAATATAGCGTATTGAAAGATGACCTGATATTTTTGTTGATGAAGAAGGGGATGCCTTGGGCATCCCCAAGCTTTGACGCTTGTACCTCTTGAATAATTCTTGGGGTGACATGGGCATCTCCAAGCTTGAGCTTTTTTTCATACTTCATCTCATCACATCATTCCTCTCTCCCTACACTTGAAAACTTTCTTCATACAAAACTTCACACAATTCTCATTAGCAGCATTAGTATAATTAAAATAACAAATTCACTTGGTTCAGTTCTAACATATATCAAACATGCATTAAAACATTTACTACTTTATCAATTTCTTTGAAAAGCTCCTTCTCTCAATAGAACTCAAAAAATAAGAAAGAGATCAAGCGGCAAATGCAAATGGTGATAGAAATCCATCAAAACAGAACAGTAGGTAAAGATCGATTTTTCCGAAAATCTTCTTTTAATCGGCTCGAAAAGTGTTCAACTAACGAAAGTTATATAATAACCTAGGGCATATGCACAAAAATTGGAAGCTCAAAATTCCGCTCTATCTGTTTATACGATTTTTTATGGTGACGGCATAGAATCTGTTTTCAGAACAACAACTTCCCCAAATTTTACTTTCTTCTTATTAGAGGCTATTCTTGGCACAAAAACGAAATAAAAAATGATAAGGAGAGGTTATTACAGAGGTAATAACTTCCAAGACTCAATATAAAAGAAAAATTACAGAAATAAAACAATGGGTTGTCTCCCATAAACATTTTTCTTTAATGCATTTTAGCTAGGCACAATAGTTTAAGAAGATGCTCACATAAGAAATATGAATTGAATCAAAAAAGAGCATCAAGGAGAAAATATGTAACACATTTAAGTCTAACCACTTCCCATGCATAGGAATCTTGTACACAAATAAATTCACAAAGAACAAAGTGACAAGCATAGGAAGATAAAACAAGAGTAACTTTAAAACTTTCAGCATATAAAGAGGTGTTTTAGTACCATGAAAACTTCTACAACCATATTTCACTCTCTCATAATAATTTTAAGTAGCCTCATGAATAAACTCAACAATATAACTATCACATAAAGCATACTTTTCATGATTTACAAGCACATAATTTTTATCAAGCTCAAAAATGGTGGGATTAAAACATTCAAACTCACTTTTAAAAATTTATAACAAGATGGTTGATCATTCTCAAGAGGTATGGGGCTCCAAGATAAAGTAAAGACCCCTCCAATCTCATTTTCAATATTATTTCAATTAATATTATTAACCAATATAGGACCATTATCTACAGCTCTATCCTAAACATTTTCTAAGCAACATTCTTTAGTACCATGCATTTCAAAGTTAGGCACAAATAAAGGATTATCATAAGATTTATCAAAATAGCATGGATTGTCATAGATAATAGAAGCATAATTATTATCACAAGTTTAACTCATAGTAGATATTTCAAGAGAATCCATAGGAACATAACATTCATCCTCCTTTGGTAAGCATGGGAGACAATCAAATAATGTAAGGGATAAAGAGTTACTATCATTAGAAGGTTGGTATGGGTAGCTAATCCATTCTTCCTCCTTTTGTTCATAACTCTCCTCCTATTTTTTTATCTAATGAGCTTTCAGGTTCAGCAATTTCTTATTCCACAGGTTCCTGCAAATTGTGGATACATTCTTATGCATGATTGAGCCTCTTTTTATAATCAATGATATAACAATTATTGCTGAAATTTTATATGCAATAATCAAGGATAGAAGAGACCAAATCTTTAAGGTCTTTACAAGCAACACATGTTTCATAATTTTTAGACATGAAGGATTCTATTTCAGAAGCTCCCATAAATAAGATAATTTGTTCTACTTCTTCAAACCCAAGATGAATATAGTTATTCCAATGATAGTTCATAATTAAAACTTTCATTAAGAAAGCCACATTGGAATTTAAGATGTTTAGTATCCTGTTCAGAGCAACAAATTATATCATGGCGTTTAAGTAAAATTTTAGCAATTTGATCCAACCTTTTTAATGCGTCTCTCATGACTTTACACTTATATGATTATCTATACTTTATAAAATGTTCCATAGAGGGTCTAGCAGGTTCTTCCATAACAACAGTTTTTTAGATTTTCAGTTTTTCAAAATTTTATGGATTTTCGGGTATATAAGAAAAATAAAACAAGACAAAAATAAACTAGAGAAAAGTAAACTAAAAAACACAACTAATAAGAAATAAACTAAGCACAAATAAACTAGACAAGATAAAATAAAATAAAATAAAATAAAAACAGGGAGACATGTAAAGTGTACTCCCCAGGTGAACTTATGAGTAGAGCTATGCCTCCCCAGCAACGGCGCCAGAAAATAGTCTTGATGACCCACAAGTATAGGAGATCGTAACAGTCTTCGAGGAAAGTAAAACCCAAATTTATTGATTCGACACAAGGGGAGGTAATGAATAATCATAAGCCTTAACAGCGGAGTTGTCAATTCAGCTGCACATGGAAAATCACTAGTAATAGGGGCGATGTGAAAGCAACAGTAATATGAGAGCAATGGCATTAGTAACACAGCAGCAGTATCACATAGAAGATGACACTAGAAAGTATTCCAGTGCGGAGTTGACTGTAGAGCTATGATGATGACAGAAGGACCGGGGTACCCAGCTATCTACACTAGAGGTAACTCTCCAAATAACATGTGTTGGGTGAACAAATTACAGTTGGGCAATGGATAACTGTGATGGCATGACAATGCTTGCTATGATAGGATAAATGTTACTGTAGTATTTAATTGGGCATTACAACATAATACATAGACCGTAATCCAATTGCGTCTATGACTAATAATCCACCTTCAGGTTATCATCTGAACCCCTTCCAGTATTAAATTGCAAGCAACAGACTATCGCATTAAGCAATGTGTGTAAAGTAAACAATAGAATTATTCTTAGACAAAACATTGTTGTTTTCTCCCTAGTAGCAACAACACATCTACAATCTTAGAAGTTATTGTCACTCTTTCAGAAAACTAGAGTGAACCCATTATCGAGCATAAGTACTCCCTCTTGGAGATACAGGTAATACTTGATCAAGGTAACTACAAGTACCGGAGAGCATGCAAGATCTTAAATAACAGTAGTATGATAATATGATGAACAATCTTATCACAATTCCACAATTTATCAGATCCCAACAAACACAACACCAATTACATCATATGGATCTCAATCATGTAAGGCAGCTCATGAGATCATTGTATTGAAGTTCATGGGAGAGAGAGTACCAACTAGCTACAGCCGAGAACCCGTAGTCCAGGGGGAAACTACTCACGAACCATCATGGAGTCCAAGTGAAGGTGGTGGAGTCGATGGAGATGGCTCTGGGGGTCAATCCCCGTCCCGGCAGGGTGCCGAAACAGGAACTTCTGCCCCCCGAAACAGTTTTGGACGATGGCGGTGGTGACAGAACTTTTCGTTGACGGAGGCTGGATGTTTCAGGGTTTTCGCGTCGGAGGCAATTTATAGGCGGAAGGGCGAGGTCGGTGGGCGCCACCCCTAGGCGCTAGGGTTGGTCTGGCCGGCCCTGGCCCCCCTCCGTCTCTCCTCTGGACTCCGTCTTCGTTTCGGTAAAAAAGCAACTTTGGCTTTTGTTTCGTCCAATTCCGAAAATATATTTTCTGTACAACTTTTCTGAAATACAAAACAACAGAAAACATGGAACTGGCACTGTGGCATCTTGTCAATAGGTTAATTTCGAAAATTGCATAAAAGTGTCACGAAGTGTAAACAAAACATATAGGAGTTGGCGTAAAACAAGCATTGAGCATCAAAAATTATAGATATGTTTGTAACGTATCAGTTACCACATCACGCAACTATCTGCAACCAAACAGGTTGTGGGCTGCACGAGCAGGGAAGAAAGTAGTGGAAACGGGCAATCAAATAATGGGGTTTGCCTTCCCTCTCCGGCGCAGAAAAGGCCGTCCAGGCTACCAAACGACCCGCATTTCCCCATGGTCCTCACAACACGCAGGGTGTCCCATCTCGCTGGCGCAGTGGTGTAAAAAATCCATAGAGGCTACCAAACGCACCCCATAGATTACTATAGGGCTTTGCCATTTATGGCTTAGTGGGCGAAAAGTAGCGATCAGCTTTGAAAACAGGTAACTATTAGAAAAACGCTTTGCATCCGCCGGGGGATCGCACGCGACGCGTCCCCCGGGTCGAGCGAGCGACACGCGTCCGCATGGACCCACCACACCGACCTCCACATCTTATCTCTTTCCTCTGTCTCTCTCTTCCTCATCCCCCTGTGCTCACACGATTCCCCATCCGCCATCCACCATCCACCCCTCACCAGTGGTTCCCCGTGTCGCCGCCCACCGCTTGTTCCCGGCGTCGATCTCGCTGGTGGTTCCCCGCATGGCCGCCCGCAGCTGATTTCACGGCATCCTCCCTCGCTGCTGCTCTCCGTCGTCACCTACAGCAGCTTCCTGGCGTCGCCACCCGCCGCTTCTCCCACGCGCTGCTCACGGCTGGTGGCGCGGTTCCAGGCTGCTCCCGTTCCTCGTCGCGGCCGCCCTGGCAGTGAAGCTCGCGGTGGCCCATCCGCTGTTGCTGCGAAGGCGGGCCGTCGTTGCTGCGAGGCCGGGCCGGTGTTGCTCCGAGTGACATAGGCATCCCAAATAGGCCTGCCGAAGATAGTACCCGGGGTTTACTGAAGGCCCACTACCCGAAGAATAAGAAGATTCGGAAGCCCAAGATATTATTAAGGAAAGTTAGAGTTGTAATAGGAAGCGTTATTTGTAATCTTACGGGATGAGTTAGAAACCATCCCGGACTCTGTAACTTGTACAACACGAATCCCTCGGCTCCGCCTCCTATATAAATGGGGAGTCGAGGGACGAGGAAGGCATCGAATCATTGTTACAAACCCTAGTTTTCATAATCGTCGAGTACTTTTCGGCTGAAACCTTCGAGATCTACTTGCCCTCTACTTCCAACTAAACCCTAGCCTACAATCCATAGGCATTGACAAGTTGATACCTTGTCAATTGGCGCCGTCTGTGGGGACTAGAGGCGTAAGGATCTGATCTCGATGGCACATTCAAGATCTTCGACATCATCAACTGCAAGCAACGCAATGGATCGAGGTAAACAGATCGCTGCTGGTCCTGTCGATTTTGTTTCTCACCCACCCTCCCGTTTGGATGCATATGCGTATCTGGCGGAGCCTATGGAGATGACGTTCGGAAGGTTTCGCTTTCGCGTCGAGAAGGAAGGATCGTATCGTGTCGAAATTCCGATTTCGTCGGGATCGTCGGCGGTCGATTCTGATTTTTCAAGCTATACATCGTCAACCGAATCAGGAGAAGAAGAAACTTCGTCGACACGCTACGTCAGCACCAGGGCAAGAGAGAAACTCGCCAAGATCTTCAGCGACATGTCATTTGAGTCATCTGCGGACTCATATATAAGCGATGGCTCCAGCAGTGTAGACAGTTGCGACTTCATCGACAAGTCTGTTACAGTGGGCAAGGTCTTCATCAATCTTAACGATGGTGTCACCAAACCCAACATAGATCTGAATACAAAATATCATCAGATTTATGCCATTGAAGAGCCAAATAATGATCAAGAGGAAACATCTGAGGCTTTCGACGATCTGGGAAATCCATACGTCGATCCCTCCGATCTGCGACGAGGCCTGGGCAATAAATACATCGGGCCACAGCCGCGACACAGAGTTCAACTCCCGCAAGCAGCATGGGACAGAGCCGCGAGAGCTATGGACGGCTCAGAACCAATGGCCACCACGGCCACACCAGAGGAATTGCAAGCATATCAATATAGGCTCGCACGAGCTGCTAGAGAATTGGAAAAACAGACAGCTGAGTTAAACAGGAGAAAAGAGGCAGCTTCTGCATCCAGCAGGAGAAGGGCAGATCTAAGTCGACAATCTAGAACTTCGGGTGATAGCCACAGGGAGGCTCGGAACAGAGCAAGATCAAGGTTGCAACATATACCCGAAGCAGAAAGAGAGCATTTGGTCCAAAACCTTGACATGTCCTTTATGTCGATAGATACAAGAGGAAACATCATCCCTAAGACACCAGAGGCTGGGTATATGGCGACACATGCTTTTATCCTCGCATCTAAACCACCTCCAGGCGATCCAAGGGAAACACTATACAATATGGCGATAGCAGGAGTTGGAGCTATGGGGACAGCGTTTGTATCAACGCCTCCTGAAGGAGCGGCAAGGCAAAATAGTCCACGACCTGCAGCAGCAACAGCGGCAGCCCCTGAAGGACCAAGCGGAGCAAGAGACACGGCAGCACAAGCAAGGGTCAATAGAGCGTGGCAAAGTAGAAGGGAACATCGGCAATCCCCGGAGCTTAACGACGAAGATATGTGCGGCTTGCCGTGCTTCACGAGGAGAGTCCGAAAAACTCGAGTCCCTTCAGGATTCAAGTTACCCGACAATTTCAAGAAATTCGACGGCCTTCAAGATCCAGAGGATTGGCTAGTTGATTATCTCGAGACAGTAAAGCTCACAGGAGGAACCAGAGCAACAGCTATGCAAAGCATCCAGGTGCATCTGAGTGGAGCCGCACGATCTTGGATAAAGAAACTTACCCCAGGATCTATCGACAGCTGGGAAAGCTTCGAGGATGTGTTCGTTTAGAACTTCCGGTCCACATGCAAGAAACCTGCGTCATTGGAGGAGTTGAGAGCATGTCGACAAAAGCCGGACGAGCCAATGAGAAAATACATCCAAAGGTGGAACATCATCAAAAACTCGGCAGAAAATATATCTGACGAGAGAGCGATAGATGCGTTTGTCGCAGGAATCAGGCGTGGAGATTTCGTCGAGGACTTGGGAAGGACCAACCCAAAGACAGTATCCGCGTTAATGGAAATAGCAAACAGATAGGCAGATGGAGAAGATGCTGTCCACAACAAACGGCACAGGTCGCCAGAGGAGGACCGTGGTCGAAATTATCAACCGAGGCGACGATTTCCTCGGCAGTACCCGAACTATGACGCTCCAGGACAAATTTTGGCAGGTTTTCGGGCAAACACAGGAGGAAACAACAGAGATGATTATCAGAGAAGCAATGAGCAGTGAGGCGATAATAGAGACGATTCTCGAAACAACAGGCAAAATAGCGGGCCTAGGTTCCCGAGGCCTTTCGTGTCTCCTGAAGAGATGATGAATGGGCCGTGTCAGATGCAGTTTTTCCTCGACAACAATGGAAAAAGACAGTCAGGACATCTGCAGAAAGATTGCCGTAATTTTCAGGCAATGTTAAGATGGGCAGAGCACGCTAACGCTCGGGCAGCACAAAGAAATCCTCGAGAACCCAGGAGCGAGATTCACTTACCACCTCCCCCCGCGATTACAGAAGACAATCGACATCAGCTCAGAATAGCGGCAGCACCTCCACCACCACCTTATGTTGATCCTAACTCCAATGGAGCAGTGTCGATGATTCAGAAGGGAAGGCCATCCAATAGAGCTCAGAAAGTAATCTCACGACAGGTGTTCATGGCAGAAAAAATGCCTCCACCAACAGTCGAGTATCTTAACTGGTCAGGGCAAGATATTGGCTTCACCATAGCAGATCATCCGCAGCAAGTTCCTCGACCAGGGCAGTCAGCACTTATTTTACCAGCAGTTATTGCGGGATTTGATGTCTCTCGAGTGTTCATAGATGGCGGCAGCAGCTTAAGCCTTATGTATGCAGATACATTAAGGAAGATGAACATATCCTTAGCAAACTTGAAGCCAACAGACACAAGGTTCCACGGTATTACACCAGAGAAACCAAGTTACCCATTGGGGAAGATCAATCTCGACGTTCAGTTTGGAACCCGAGAGAATTATAGAATCGAGAGGCTGGAATTTGAGGTCGTGGATTTTCCGTCGCAATATCACGCTTTGTTGGGATGACCAGCATATGCTAGATTTATGGCGGTGCCATATTATACATACCTGTTGTGGAGGTTGCCTGGACCAAAGGGACCAATCACGGTCAAAGGAAGCTTCGCCTTAGCCGATAAGTGCGATAAGGATTTTCACCGGATATCAGAAACTTTCGGGATGCAAGCTGAGTATCTGGCGTCAAGGAGTATGACTGATTACGACGTGCTGCCAGACGTTGGAAGGCCAAACAAAGAATCAACTTTCAACACCGAGAAAAATTCTAAGGAAGTGCAGATTCACCCGACAGACACGAAAAAGACGACGTCCATCGCAAACGACATGGACCTCGCATAGGAAAGCGCGCTCGTCAAGTTCCTCCGTGAGAACTGGAAAATCTTCGCATGGTGTCCAGCTGACATGCCAGGAGTACCCAGGGAACTTGCCGAGCACCCCCTCAACTTGGATCCCCTCGCGAGACCAATCAAACAACCCTTGCGGCGTTTTTCGGAACCAAACCGCAAAGCTATGCTATCAGAAATCGATCGATTAAGAGATGCTGGTTTTATCAAAGAGATATCTACAGAAGCCACATGGGTAGCTAACCCAGTGATGGTGCCGAAGAAACACACGACAGTCCTTCGCATGTGCGTCGACTTTACGTGTCTCAATAAACATTGTCCTAAGGATCACTTTCCCCTCCCAAGGATCGATCAAATCATCGACTCCACGGCAGGATGTGAACGTCTTTCCTTCTTGGATGCATACTCTGGTTATAACCAGATCAGACTAAAAGAAGACGATGAGGCTAAAACAGCGTTCATAACACCTTACGGCGTGTTTTGCTACAGAACAATGCCTTTTGGTTTAAAAAATGCGGGAGCAACATATCAGAGGATGATGCAGAAGTGTTTGGCGACACAGATTGGGAAAAACGTGCAAGTATACATCGACGATGTTGTCATAACGTCAAAGAAGGGGGCAAGTTGATCGAGGATCTCAAGGAAACCTTTGACAACCTCAACAAGTTCTGCCTCAAGCTGAACCCGACGAAGTGTTCTTTTGGCGTCCCAGCAGGAGAACTTCTGGGGTTTCTAGTTTCAGCAAGAGGAATTGAAGCAAACCCCGACAAAATACAAGCTATCGTAACAATGAGGAAGCCAACAAAGTTGAAAGAAATACAGCAACTAACTGGGCGAGTCACAGCTTTGAGCAGATTCGTCGCCAGGTTGGGAGAAAAAGCGTTACCATTTTATGCTCTGATAAAGCAAGGAGAGAAATTCCAGTGGAACGAAGAAGCCGACAGAGCTTTCGAGGATTTAAAGCGCACAATCTCGACACCACCGATCTTGGTGGCGCCGAAGGAAAAGGAACCTCTCCTGCTATATATTGCAGCCACGCCCCAAGTGGTTAGCACGGTGCTAGTCGTTGAAAGAGAAGAGGAAGGAAAACTCCATGGAGTGCAAAGGCCAGTATATTTCATCAGTGAAGTTCTGTCGCCTTCCAAACAGCGGTACCCACAGTACCAAAAACTAGCATATGGAGTAATTGCAACGGCAAGGAAGTTGCGCCACTATTTTTCGGCACACCCGATAATAGTAGTCAACGAAGCACCTCTTTCAAATATACTGAACAATCCAGAAGCTACAGGGCGTGTCTCCCTTTGGGGAATAGAACTTTCCCCTCGGGACATCACGTATGAAAAAAGAAAAGCAATCAAGTCGCAAGTTCTGCCAGACTTCATCGCAGAGTGGATGGAGCTGCAAAACACAGGACCCCCAGATTTGTCGAGAACCTGGACCATGAACTTCGATGGGTCCAAGAGAGTAGAAGGAGCTGGCGCAGGAGTAGTACTTATATCACCTGAAGGCGACAAGTTGAAATACATCCTTCGGATGACGTTCCCTAACGCATCCAATAATGAAGCAGAATATGAAGCCCTCATACACGGGATGAAGATGGCAAAAGCTTGCGGTGCAACTCGACTAAAAATCTTTGGCGACTCACAATTGGTGGCTCAGCAAGTTATGAACCAATGTGATGCAATCAATGATAGCATGATGGCATACAAGGAGGTATACAACGAGCTCGAGAAGCTGTTTGATGGATGCGAGGTAAATCACATCAGTAGATTGAGCAATGATGAAGCCAACATTCTCGCAAACATCGGGTCGCAGTGCCTCCCAATCCCGCCAGGAGTATTTTGGGAAGAAATAGCGGAGAGATCCATGTGGTGACCCGGCATACCACTGCATGGTGTAGTATGCAAGTCTGATATAACACCAATGAAACACCGTTCCACTAGTATTATATCGCTCAGAGTGGTACAACAGAAACATATGCGGGTCCAAGGTATGTCTATAGAATTACAACATCGACTCTGTTACATAAGATCATCACAGCCTCCTACTTTACAATGAGGTAAAACTGCAAATAAACTCCAGAAGAACGACTCGTGGTCTAATCTTTCACGAACTCTATATGTAGAGTATTTAACTACCTACAGAGGCTAAGAATAGATTCTAGCTAATTAGGAGCTAGGTTTAGGAAGCTAGTTCCCTTCTATGGCTAAACTAGGTTTTCTCCTTGATGGATGTGGTATCTGACTCCTCTGACAGGGTCCTGTATCTTGAAGTAGTTGTTGACTCCTCGTTCTTCGAGTTGCACTGTAGATCCTCCTTCGATGCCTCCATATCTAAGCAGGGGATTTAAGAGTGGGATGAGTACGAGCGTACTCAACAAGTTCATTATAGGAAAGAGGTGTTTAATGCACTAGCTACAGCATTAGACCAGAAAGTCTAATACCAATGCAAGTTTTCATAACCATTTCTTCAAAAGGTTGCTTTTATTCAGAAGAACTATGTCCGTCAGCCTTCACCGGTTTACTAGAACTTCATGGAGCTCCTTTCCGGCCGCGTTCGCAGTTCCATATCCCGGAACAGGGAGTGACAGGTCACGATTCATTACACTCTGCAGAGGTGTGTTGCTTTACCCATAAGAGATCTTATCCTTGTTGCCAACCGAGTTGCAGGCTCGTCCACACTTCCTTTGGTGTGAGGTCAGGAGTAAGGTCATAGCCAATCATATTCCTCCGCTACCTCGCACACCCACCCGTTGTTGCATGCCCCGACCCTGGGTCCACGCCGGTCCCATTATTCCCGTAGATTTCAGGGTGGACCCCGACCACGACGACAGTGCTGGGCTCTACCATACACTCCTACGCCGGTAGCTGCAACCCATCATAGACCGCATTACCGTGGGGAATTAGAGTGGGATCCCCACCCTCCGGTTGTTCCGCAAGACACAACTGCTACGGCAAGCAATGCTTTACCGTGGGGAATTAGAGTGGGATCCCCACCCTCCGGTTGTTCCGCCAGATACAACTGCTACGGTAAGCGCATCCGTTGATGTACAAGAGGTGGAAATACGATTGACTAGTCCGTCCCATTCCAGATCTTATGGTTAACACGGGTATTACGGCACAAGAATCACTGGCGACATTTGTTGTTTAATCCTAGATGGATATAAACCCTTGCAATGGAACCTCCACCATATCAACACAATCCATGGTTCCATTGCCCACCACATAGTCATATTCATAGTTATGAAAGTAGTGGTTTTTGGTTTTTATGCAATAGTGATAACCATAGTACTTCGCAATTAATTTGATAGAAATACTCAAATGACATGAGCAAGTGATGAACTTGCCTTTCTTGACTGCAAGATTATGCAGACAAGGTCTTCGAAATCTGTGATAACTCCAAATTCTGAAATAGCATCATCGTCCGGTAAGGACGATGTTTAAAAGATTGGCATGGATGCAATAATGCATAAGTATGAGATGCAATCGCTCTAAGCGTGACCTAACCCCGAGGATTTAGGATCAGTGAGTGGTAATGATTAGCTCAGGATGTGTTGTACTTTTAAAGTGATTCACAAACAAGGTTCTTATTTAGGGTTGTGTTGTTTTAGAATTATAAGCTGATGGCAAAATGGATAGTAACAATCATACACAACCAGGAATAGTAGCTGTATAATAAGTAAAGAGCAGTTGTCAATTTTAAGTCCTATAAGGCATGGTTGATGATTACTTGTTATATTCTTTAAAAGAATAACTTTTGAAGAACATGTTATTTAATAAAGAATAAGTATGGTAATTAGTTTGGTGGGGTTCTATGGTTGACTATGGTTTCAGTTAGTTTCTGGAGTAAGTGCTAGATGGATCACAACATAGTTGGATTCATCAGCAGCTAGGCTTGATTGGTTTTACTTGAGCATAAGCAACCTAAGCAATTAATTATACAAGGTTGCTATCATGGTGGGTTCATCTTGCTGGTGATTGCTAGCTAGGGTTTATAGGTTCTTTTAAGCAGGGTTGATGATGATTCTTTATTTTCTTCAAAAGAATAACTTTTGAAGAACATACTTCTTAAATAATAAGAAGTATTGCAATTAGGGTTGAGGTTAACTAGGTTTTATTATTGGGTCCACTAAAATAGGAATGATGGTTTCTTAAATAGGATGCTTAATAATTATCTCATACTAGCAGGGTTTAGTGGAACAGGGTATGTAGTACAGAATAATAGGTATGGTTACTATTAGGGTTCATCACCATGGTGTGATGATGAATATTGATATTTAAAGTTGTTGCCTCTAAGTATAGGAACTAGGGTTGGTCCTATTTAATCATCTAGGTTGGATAGGTAAGCCTACATGGACTACCAATTATTGATAATAGGGCTCCTACAATTTTATGTGGCATGGCAAGTATGTAATTGCTATTATGGTTCTATGTATGAAAATTAGAACACCATGATTATATGAGAGGACCTAGGGTTTAGGTTTTAGAAGTAATTTAGGGTTCTAGGAGTCACATGAAATGATGAGTTCCTGGTTCTATTACTTATGAAATTAGGGTTTTCAAAATACCCTAAATTTCTTGAATTAATAACTTCACTTTAAGGTTGAAGTTATTAATAACTTTGCAAATTAAAAATAATAATGAATTTGCCATCTTGTTATTTTTGAACAATTAATAATTTAGGGTAATTATTAATCAGGGTGTAAATTTCCACTAATAAAGATTTAACAGAATAACAAATAAAGAAAAATAGCTTTAATGTTTTCTTTATTTATTTACTGGTTTCAATTTAATTTTTTTTAAAGTTTTCCTTATTTATTGAATTTAATTGAATTTTGAATTAATAAATAGGGCTTAAATAACAAGTATTAAATAATTAAATTTTTATTAAAAATAAAAATTTCATTTTATATTTTTATTGGATAGAGTTTTCTTTTCCAAGAATTTTAATATCTTATTTATATTTTTCTGAGCTTTTATGAATTTTCCACAATTATCTAAAGTGGCAGTAATTTATTAAATTGAAATTTAAACAGAATCTACTAGAGTTACCCGGTGGCCTAACCCACACAGTCACTGACTGGTGGGGTTAGTCCACGTCACCAGCCACGGTGGCACGACGTGGCAAGCATGGCCCTCACCGGCGGCAGTGGCGATGGTCGCCGGCGGTGTGGTGCTCCCCCGGGCAAATCTCCTACGCCAATCGGTTCAGCTTGCCGTGGTGCCAGCGCCGC
This sequence comes from Lolium perenne, assembly GCF_019359855.2. Lineage (NCBI taxonomy): Eukaryota > Viridiplantae > Streptophyta > Magnoliopsida > Poales > Poaceae > Lolium > Lolium perenne. The sequence goes on along the minus strand of NC_067245.2, from coordinate 89,989,237 downwards.
CCAAAAATGGTCGCCGGAGCTCGCTTGCCGGCGAGGCCAAACGGCGGCGGACACGGTTACACGCAGTGAAGATGCTACGGCCGACGATTTGCTGCAATAAGTAGCTCAGTAGGTGCGTGGGCTCACCGTGAGCACGACGGGCATGCTGGCGAGGTCGCTGGAGGTCCAGTTCGCCGGAATCCATGGCTCCGGCCGTCAGAGGGAACGAGCTCGGTGAGGACGTTGCAGGATGCTTCGGTTCAATTCCCCTTGTGGGTTGAGCGAGAAGAGCACGGCGGTCACGATGATGGCCACGGCTTGGCCAGGGGAGGTTCCTACCGGCGGCGTTGAGGATGGCCGGCTAGCTAGGGTTTCGGCCTAGAGAGAAAATTGAGCAGAGAGAGGGGATTCTAGGGTTAGGGTTCGTCTGGCGGCGGTGCATTGAGCTTTATAGACACCAGGGAGCGGCGGCGAGGATCTTGGCGTGGCCAGACGGCGTCGAGTCGACAGCGAGCAGCTTGCCGGGATGGACGAAGACGATGGTCTCCACCTGTGTGAAAACAAGACGAAGGGGTATTGGGCTGTCATATGGGCCTGGTCGTTGGATTGCTGTTGGGCTACGCCTGGGCTCCGGTGGCCTGTTCTGGTAAGTCCTCCTCCTCTCTTTATTTCTTTTTCTCTTTTCTATTTTTATTTCCTGTTTTCATTTCCTATTTTGTATTCTGCTTTTAATTCAGATTTTTAATTGCAGGTTTCTTACGTTGTTAATTCGATTAAGAGGTATAGCAGTGGTTATTAAATCATTCTTTCCTTTTGGAACAAGTATTTTATATTTGAATTATATTACATACTTGTGTTTTATTCAAAATAGTACATAGACATGATTTTGTATTTTTATTTTTATTTCATGTCTCACTTGTGAATCAATTTATTTAGATTGTTATAGCTGAGGTTTTCAACTCAAATTATTTTAGAGGTTGTTAATAGGACTTGACTTCTATTTGATGAGTGATTGACTTACATGTGATGTTATGTGAGCACTAATTTATTAGGGCTTTTCTAATTTTCTATCATAACCCCCCTTTAAGTTTATTGCTATTGTTATATTTTAACATCACCATAAAATGCCTAGAGTAAAGTATTACTCCCTTCATGGTTTGATCTTGGTTATAGGAATAGGTGGTTGATTACCACACATGGGTTTCAATTGTGATTTTAAGCACTAGATTTTTCTGAGGTTTAATATGTGAAGCATAAGATTTCATTAATATGCCATTCCAGGGTTCTATTGATATTTACCTAATGACACATGGTTTGAATCTTAATTGTGGTTTAGGTTTTATTTGTGATCACCCAAGTGATACTCAACTAGGGTTGAGATTTAATTCTAGGTTATAGAGATGGGGTGTCTCCATATTGCATGTGTTAGGGTTTAATTTCCCCCAACCATGATAAGGTGGTGGCTTGCTTCCTATCTAATGTGCTTCCCAAATTACTAAGGATTTGAGAATAGTTTTTATCTTCTACCAATTTAACTTCTATTATTATCTTCAATTTATCATTAAAGTAACTACATTGGTTATAGTTCTTTTTATAGTTAACTTTGGTCACATGGATGTATGGTTTCTCACTACATAAAGTATAGTGTTTAACTCTAAGGTTCTCTTGGGTTCCTTCATTTAGGAAATTTAGATATGGTAGGATTCTAATTGTGAGCACCAAGTGGTTCACAAGTAAAGGTTGGAATATAAGTTTAGGGTTGCTTATTAATTACCTCCCTATGATTTCAGGTGGTGAAGGATATCTACTTATCCTTTTAGGATTTATCCTCAATACCTCAAGAGCATAATCATGGATTAGGCATGATCATCTTGTTCTTAACATTTTTACCTCAAGTTCTTAGGGTTTATGATCATCACTCTATTTATAATTATCAAGGTTTCGCTTTCTAAGTTATCTCTCATTAAATAGGTTTCTCACTTCCATGATCAAGCATTGTCTTGATCAACTAGGGTATAATACTTCTAATTTACCTTCTTGAATGGAACTACTATGGTTGCCTCTAAAGTTTATATCCCAGGAGAATGTCTGAGATATTATGTTAAGGTTCTACTTAATCAATGATGATATAATCATCAAGTGTATGGATAGTTATCTCCCTCATATTCAATTGTTTCCTTAACTACTTAAGTGTAACACCATAGCCTGGGCTTTCTTATAAAGGAATGGTTTATCCTAGAGTTTATGGTGTACTCACCATATCTCAATAGGTATCTAGTCTAAACTCCACTTGGCTATCTTGGTTGAATTAATCTCCTCCTTACTTTATCAATTCATGGATATGTTATTATTCCATGTGATACTAGGTTATCTCACCACTCCAAGATGTAATGGTTAATCTCCTAATACTTTTAGTTCACAGGTTGTCCTTTATTCTTAATTAGGTAAAGCTAGGATTGATATGAATGGACTCTCTCTCATTTGGAAAGGACTTCAATGCTAACCTAAGGTTATTCTCCAAAGATAATGATGTGGTCACCAATATCTATGGTTAACATAAATGGGTTCTCTCTCTAGGAAATGTCTTCAATAATATCCTAGGGTTTCTCTGAGATGATGATTAGAATACTTGGATGCATATCCAAGGTTTAACTCAAGGTTTGTTAATGCTTCTCTAATAATTATAATAGAACTCTCACCTCTCTGGGTTTGATTCTTAACTATTTGGAATGGAGAAGAATATATACTTCTAGAGTTGATCTCCTTGTCTTATTTCCAAGATTGAAATAGAATGAATACCATGAGGTTCATGGTAGGATCAAGGATTAGTTTAAGACATGGAGAAGATAAGTGGAGAATGGTTTCTCCATTTTATTGTTACTTGGTTTCCAATTACATGGATGTTCACATGTTATGGCTAGGAATATCATGTTGTGATATTTAATAAGATCAGGTAGTTGATCATTGAGTAAAGTGTTGTTGTGTTGATTATTAGTTCCATTTGATCTAACCCTTAGATCAAATTATCTCTACCCAAAACAAAGTTTTAACAAAGTCACATTGAGGTTTATAGCGCTTGACTTGATGAGCTACTTCAATTCCACCAAGGTCAAGTGAAACTTCAGTTACTGTGACTGTTTTACTTTAACGCGCGAAAATTCCCCAGATTTTCTATGCATGAATGCAATGCACACATCTGTTTCCTCTATTTTTGTAACCCCATTACCTGGGATATTACAGTCTCTACCCCTTAAACTAAACTTCGTCCTCGAAGTTTGATATCCCTCACGTTTCGGAGTGTGGATCTGACTTGTGCAGACTACATCTTTTCTCAAACTCCTTGGTGATCTCACTGGATATAATTGAATGTATCCCTTGTCCAGATTCTTCCTGGAATCCATTAGTGTTTGACATCAAACAAATATTACTTCCTTTACTTCTATGATTTCCTCCAATATTATAAGCTTGTTTCCTTTCTCATTGAATATTCAATGATTGGGACTTCTTCTTGTACTGACAGTCTTAATTGAGGACTAATTGGATAACATTCTCCTATTTGATAAAATAGGTCTTTGTTTTTCCCTTACTACCAAAATTGCAGTAATGATACTTGTTAAGGTACTTAACATGGAAATAATCATGATGGTTCATTCCTCTAAGAATGGATTAGACTAATTTAGTCCATCCAATCATGGTTTATAGTTGATACCTATAACTATTTTGGGTTATTTAGGTTCCATGAAAGGAATCATTCTATTAGTCTTTGGTATTGGTATATTCAATCTTCTTCGGTATTTGGCCTTTTTGAGCTTTATTGGCATACGGTATTTTCTTCGTCCAACTTCTTTATACTTGACTTACTTGAGCTTTCGTATATTTTGAGTAATTATTACTCACTTTCTCAAGTTATAGTCCCCTTCTTGCTTCCTCGAGGTATAAACCTCGGCTTCTGGTCTGACATCCTTCTGAAAGTAGTGTCCAATAATCTTATGAAAATAAGATTGAATTTCCTCTCAGTTCAGACCTTCTTTATCTTTCTTACTCAGAATATTGAGTTATTGTACATCCAACTCAGTCTTTACTCTACCCCTTAAAGTTTTCTTATGGTCTTCAATTCCTTTTCTTCCAACTATTGGAATATTGATCTAGGTCTTGTTTATAATTTATATTCCTCTAAGGTTTTGCGAAGAAACTTTGTGGTGTATCCACTCAATTGTGGACATCCACTGTGAATCCTTTGACTAAATGTTTATAGATCTAGCTATTTGGCTGACAAGATTTTTATTTGTTCACAAACTTTTGTTACAACTAATTAAATCGTGGACTATTTGTACTACCAACTGATACCAGCTGTGGTTATTATACCAACTGTGGCTATTTGATATCTAAAAAAATGGATTCTATTATAGGTTCTGATCAACTGGACGAGACATCTTCTACTTTATCTCGCAGTATTGATATTATACCAATTGTGGTCTTCTGATATCGACTATGATCTTCTTATGTCTGCTATGATTTCATATATCACCTTCCTTCATTCAGGGTTTATTTTGCAAGAGAACCACTAGCTGACACTATGATTATAGTATCTAAGTGGTTTCCCATGCATTCCCTCTTCTATAATGACTATGGTTCTACTTCTACTACTCTATAATCACCAGATTTCTCACCTTCATGCTTCTTATGTACCAAAGTACTCCTCTGTTGAGGTGAAGCATGAATTTTGATTGGTACTTCCTTCTGAATATTGTGGTTGCTTCCCACAACTTTACTCCTTTCTCTGATGAACCTTCATCTTGTCTCCGGAATCTTCCAGAGTTCGTCACTTCCTCACACGGATACCATTACCCTCTAGATCTATAGCATCAAGTAATGGCTTGATATTGCAACATGCATTTGCATATCAAAGTCAGACTTCATGTATGGATCTAGTCAAACAACGAAAATCCAATAAAATCCAAGAAGATTCAGCTTTGTGTTTATAGTACACACAATCATAAGCCTGAATATACTAGTGGAGTAATACATCTCTAAACATCAGGCTCTGATGTGTAGTATATAACACCACATAAGATAGGTTTATATCGTGATACTTAGCACTAATATGTGGATTTCTACTATGTATCTCAACATTTACCTTGATTGCACATTTGCAATAAGATAAACTTGAAACAAAGTGGTTTGGGATGGTTAAGGTTCACCTAATTTCCTTTGGAAGTTCTAGCTTAACTTCCATTTTGTTGAGGACTATCTCACATGATATGTCTAGGTTCTAACATTGCTACTCTAAACACATAACTATGGAAATATAGTTCTTATACTTCCATGTGTTTCTACCATAAGGCTATTGCCATGATGTGCTTGGCACACTTCCCATAGTTTTGGGAACACAATTCTTGCACTATTGTTGACCAATTGGCTTCTTATTGTTCTCCTCCTAAATATTTGTGATATTCTGTTCCATCACATAATGATTCTCAAGTGAATCATATATGATTAACAACTCTACCATGTAAGTTGGCATATTTTATTCCTATCTCTCTTCCTTACCTCCCATGATTGACTCATCATGGTCTATACTACCGTATCTAACTTATTTTTATCACTTACTATCAGCTGTTTTACAAGTTTGGATAGATTTTACTTACCCATTACTTGTCTGGTCTATATCTTCTATTAGGATATCTTAATGATTTTCATCACTTGATATTACTTCTAGTACAGGTTTGAGTAATTCTTATTTAACTATAATATGTGTTGGTACACATCTTCCAATAGGATATCTTCCTTATGGTTGTATCCTCTCTTTGGACTACCATGTATTGTATACCAACTATGATCTACTCATCTATTGTTTTAAGGACTTATTGATGTGCTACATGTTTTGGATTAGCTAACTAACTTCACTTAGGAAGGATAGGTAGGAAATGTTGACTCAAGTGTGTCAGGATCATTCTCAAGTGAATATCTATCTCAAGTCATAAGAAAATTTGGTTCAACTAAGACAACTTCCTATAGACACTACCAATCCTATAGGTCTCCTTTAAAGGGTTTTAATCCTAAGGTCAAAGCATTTGCTCTGATACCAACTGTGGTGACCCGGCATACCACTGCATGGTGTAGTATGCAAGTCTGATATAACACCAATGAAACACCGTTCCACTAGTATTATATCGCTCAGAGTGGTACAACAGAAACATATGCGGGTCCAAGGTATGTCTATAGAATTACAACATCGACTCTGTTACATAAGATCATCACAGCCTCCTACTTTACAATGAGGTAAAACTGCAAATAAACTCCAGAAGAACGACTCGTGGTCTAATCTTTCACGAACTCTATATGTAGAGTATTTAACTACCTACAGAGGCTAAGAATAGATTCTAGCTAATTAGGAGCTAGGTTTAGGAAGCTAGTTCCCTTCTATGGCTAAACTAGGTTTTCTCCTTGATGGATGTGGTATCTGACTCCTCTGACAGGGTCCTGTATCTTGAAGTAGTTGTTGACTCCTCGTTCTTCGAGTTGCACTGTAGATCCTCCTTCGATGCCTCCATATCTAAGCAGGGGATTTAAGAGTGGGATGAGTACGAGCGTACTCAACAAGTTCATTATAGGAAAGAGGTGTTTAATGCACTAGCTACAGCATTAGACCAGGAAGTCTAATACCAATGCAAGTTTTCATAACCATTTCTTCAAAAGGTTGCTTTTATTCAGAAGAACTATGTCCGTCAGCCTTCACCGGTTTACTAGAACTTCATGGAGCTCCTTTCCGGCCGCGTTCAGCGATTCCATATCCGGAACAGGGAGTGACAGTCACGATTCATTACACTCTGCAGAGGTGTGTTGCTTTACCCATAAGAGATCTTATCCTTGTTGCCAACCGAGTTGCAGGCTCGTCCACACTTCCTTTGGTGTGAGGTCAGGAGTAAGGTCATAGCCAATCATATTCCTCCGCTACCTCGCACACCCACCCGTTGTTGCATGCCCCGACCCTGGGTCCACGCCGGTCCCATTATTCCCGTAGATTTCAGGGTGGACCCCGACCACGACGACAGTGCTGGGCTCTACCATACACTCCTACGCCGGTAGCTGCAACCCATCATAGACCGCATTACCGTGGGGAATTAGAGTGGGATCCCCACCCTCCGGTTGTTCCGCAAGACACAACTGCTACGGCAAGCAATGCTTTACCGTGGGGAATTAGAGTGGGATCCCCACCCTCCGGTTGTTCCGCCAGATACAACTGCTACGGTAAGCGCATCCGTTGATGTACAAGAGGTGGAAATACGATTGACTAGTCCATCCCATTCCAGATCTTATGGTTAACACGGGTATTACGGCACAAGAATCACTGGCGACATTTGTTGTTTAATCCTAGATGGATATAAACCCTTGCAATGGAACCTCCACCATATCAACACAATCCATGGTTCCATTGCCCACCACATAGTCATATTCATAGTTATGAAAGTAGTGGTTTTAGTTTTTATGCAATAGTGATAACCATAGTACTTCGCAATTAATTTGATAGAAATACTCAAATGACATGAGCAAGTGATGAACTTGCCTTTCTTGACTGCAAGATTATGCAGACAAGGTCTTCGATACGCAGTAACTCCAAATTCTGAAATAGCATCATCGTCCGGTAAGGACGATGTTTAAAAGATTGGCAAGGATGCAATAATGCATAAGTATGAGATGCAATCGCTCTAAGCGTGACCTAACCCCGAGGATTTAGGATCAGTGAGTGGTAATGATTAGCTCAGGATGTGTTGTACTTTTAAAGTGATTCACAAACAAGGTTCTTATTTAGGGTTGTGTTGTTTTAGAATTATAAGCTGATGGCAAAATGGATAGTAACAATCATACACAACCAGGAATAGTAGCTGTATAATAAGTAAAGAGCAGTTGTCAATTTTAAGTCCTATAAGGCATGGTTGATGATTACTTGTTATATTCTTTAAAAGAATAACTTTTGAAGAACATGTTATTTAATAAAGAATAAGTATGGTAATTAGTTTGGTGGGGTTCTATGGTTGACTATGGTTTCAGTTAGTTTCTGGAGTAAGTGCTAGATGGATCACAACATAGTTGGATTCATCAGCAGCTAGGCTTGATTGGTTTTACTTGAGCATAAGCAACCTAAGCAATTAATTATACAAGGTTGCTATCATGGTGGGTTCATCTTGCTGGTGATTGCTAGCTAGGGTTTATAGGTTCTTTTAAGCAGGGTTGATGATGATTCTTTATTTTCTTCAAAAGAATAACTTTTGAAGAACATACTTCTTAAATAATAAGAAGTATTGCAATTAGGGTTGAGGTTAACTAGGTTTTATTATTGGGTCCACTAAAATAGGAATGATGGTTTCTTAAATAGGATGCTTAATAATTATCTCATACTAGCAGGGTTTAGTGGAACAGGGTATGTAGTGCAGAATAATAGGTATGGTTACTATTAGGGTTCATCACCATGGTGTGATGATGAATATTGATATTTAAAGTTGTTGCCTCTAAGTATAGGAACTAGGGTTGGTCCTATTTAATCATCTAGGTTGGATAGGTAAGCCTACATGGACTACCAATTATTGATAATAGGGCTCCTACAATTTTATGTGGCATGGCAAGTATGTAATTGCTATTATGGTTCTATGTATGAAAATTAGAACACCATGATTATATGAGAGGACCTAGGGTTTAGGTTTTAGAAGTAATTTAGGGTTCTAGGAGTCACATGAAATGATGAGTTCCTGGTTCTATTACTTATGAAATTAGGGTTTTCAAAATACCCTAAATTTCTTGAATTAATAACTTCACTTTAAGGTTGAAGTTATTAATAACTTTGCAAATTAAAAATAATAATGAATTTGCCATCTTGTTATTTTTGAACAATTAATAATTTAGGGTAATTATTAATCAGGGTGTAAATTTCCACTAATAAAGATTTAACAGAATAACAAATAAAGAAAAATAGCTTTAATGTTTTCTTTATTTATTTACTGGTTTCAATTTAATTTTTTTAAAGTTTTCCTTATTTATTGAATTTAATTGAATTTTGAATTAATAAATAGGGCTTAAATAACAAGTATTAAATAATTAAATTTTTATTAAAAATAAAAATTTCATTTTATATTTTTATTGGATAGAGTTTTCTTTTCCAAGAATTTTAATATCTTATTTATATTTTTCTGAGCTTTTATGAATTTTCCACAATTATCTAAAGTGGCAGTAATTTATTAAATTGAAATTTAAACAGAATCTACTAGAGTTACCCGGTGGCCTAACCCACACAGTCACTGACTGGTGGGGTTAGTCCACATCACCAGCCACGGTGGCACGACGTGGCAAGCATGGCCCTCACCGGCGGCAGTGGCGATGGTCGCCGGCGGTGTGGTGCTCCCCCGGGCAAATCTCCTACGCCAATCGGTTCAGCTTGCCGTGGTGCCAGCGCCGCCCAAAAATGGTCGCCAAAGCTCGCTTGCCGGCGAGGCCGAACGGCGGCGGACACGGTTACACGCAGTGAAGATGCTACGGCCGACGATTTGCTGCAATAAGTAGCTCAGTAGGTGCGTGGGCTCACCGTGAGCACGACGGGCATGCTGGCGAGGTCGCTGGAGGTCCAGTTCGCCGGAATCCATGGCTCCGGCCGTCAGAGGGAACGAGCTCGGTGAGGACGTTGCAGGATGCTTCGGTTCAATTCCCCTTGTGGGTTGAGCGAGAAGAGCACGGCGGTCACGATGATGGCCACGGCTTGGCCAGGGGAGGTTCCTACCGGCGGCGTTGAGGATGGCCGGCTAGCTAGGGTTTCGGCCTAGAGAGAAAATTGAGCAGAGAGAGGGGATTCTAGGGTTAGGGTTCGTCTGGCGGCGGCGCATTGAGCTTTATAGACGCCAGGGAGCGGCGGCGAGGATCTTGGCGTGGCCAGACGGCGTCGAGTCGACAGCGAGCAGCTTGCCGGGATGGACGAAGACGATGGTCTCCACCTGTGCGAAAACAAGACGAAGGGGTATTGGGCTGTCATATGGGCCTGGTCGTTGGATTGCTGTTGGGCTACGCCTGGGCTCCGGTGGCCTGTTCTGGTAAGTCCTCCTCCTCTCTTTATTTCTTTTTCTCTTTTCTATTTTTATTTCCTGTTTTCATTTCCTATTTTGTATTCTGCTTTTAATTCAGATTTTTAATTGCAGGTTTCTTACGTTGTTAATTCGATTAAGAGGTATAGCAGTGGTTATTAAATCATTCTTTCCTTTTGGAACAAGTATTTTATATTTGAATTATATTACATACTTGTGTTTTATTCAAAATAGTACATAGACATGATTTTGTATTTTTATTTTTATTTCATGTCTCACTTGTGAATCAATTTATTTAGATTGTTATAGCTGAGGTTTTCAACTCAAATTATTTTAGAGGTTGTTAATAGGACTTGACTTCTATTTGATGAGTGATTGACTTACATGTGATGTTATGTGAGCACTAATTTATTAGGGCTTTTCTAATTTTCTATCATAACCCCCCTTTAAGTTTATTGCTATTGTTATATTTTAACATCACCATAAAATGCCTAGAGTAAAGTATTACTCCCTTCATGGTTTGATCTTGGTTATAGGAATAGGTGGTTGATTACCACACATGGGTTTCAATTGTGATTTTAAGCACTAGATTTTTCTGAGGTTTAATATGTGAAGCATAAGATTTCATTAATATGCCATTCCAGGGTTCTATTGATATTTACCTAATGACACATGGTTTGAATCTTAATTGTGGTTTAGGTTTTATTTGTGATCACCCAAGTGATACTCAACTAGGGTTGAGATTTAATTCTAGGTTATAGAGATGGGGTGTCTCCATATTGCATGTGTTAGGGTTTAATTTCCCCCAACCATGATAAGGTGGTGGCTTGCTTCCTATCTAATGTGCTTCCCAAATTACTAAGGATTTGAGAATAGTTTTTATCTTCTACCAATTTAACTTCTATTATTATCTTCAATTTATCATTAAAGTAACTACATTGGTTATAGTTCTTTTTATAGTTAACTTTGGTCACATGGATGTATGGTTTCTCACTACATAAAGTATAGTGTTTAACTCTAAGGTTCTCTTGGGTTCCTTCATTTAGGAAATTTAGATATGGTAGGATTCTAATTGTGAGCACCAAGTGGTTCACAAGTAAAGGTTGGAATATAAGTTTAGGGTTGCTTATTAATTACCTCCCTATGATTTCAGGTGGTGAAGGATATCTACTTATCCTTTTAGGATTTATCCTCAATACCTCAAGAGCATAATCATGGATTAGGCATGATCATCTTGTTCTTAACATTTTTACCTCAAGTTCTTAGGGTTTATGATCATCACTCTATTTATAATTATCAAGGTTTGGCTTTCTAAGTTATCTCTCATTAAATAGGTTTCTCACTTCCATGATCAAGCATTGTCTTGATCAACTAGGGTATAATACTTCTAATTTACCTTCTTGAATGGAACTACTATGGTTGCCTCTAAAGTTTATATCCCAGGAGAATGTCTGAGATATTATGTTAAGGTTCTACTTAATCAATGATGATATAATCATCAAGTGTATGGATAGTTATCTCCCTCATATTCAATTGTTTCCTTAACTACTTAAGTGTAACACCATAGCCTGGGCTTTCTTATAAAGGAATGGTTTATCCTAGAGTTTATGGTGTACTCACCATATCTCAATAGGTATCTAGTCTAAACTCCACTTGGCTATCTTGGTTGAATTAATCTCCTCCTTACTTTATCAATTCATGGATATGTTATTATTCCATGTGATACTAGGTTGTCTCACCACTCCAAGATGTAATGGTTAATCTCCTAATACTTTTAGTTCACAGGTTGTCCTTTATTCTTAATTAGGTAAAGCTAGGATTGATATGAATGGACTCTCTCTCATTTGGAAAGGACTTCAATGCTAACCTAAGGTTATTCTCCAAAGATAATGATGTGGTCACCAATATCTATGGTTAACATAAATGGGTTCTCTCTCTAGGAAATGTCTTCAATAATATCCTAGGGTTTCTCTGAGATGATGATTAGAATACTTGGATGCATATCCAAGGTTTAACTCAAGGTTTGTTAATGCTTCTCTAATAATTATAATAGAACTCTCACCTCTCTGGGTTTGATTCTTAACTATTTGGAATGGAGAAGAATATATACTTCTAGAGTTGATCTCCTTGTCTTATTTCCAAGATTGAAATAGAATGAATACCATGAGGTTCATGGTAGGATCAAGGATTAGTTTAAGACATGGAGAAGATAAGTGGAGAATGGTTTCTCCATTTTATTGTTACTTGGTTTCCAATTACATGGATGTTCACATGTTATGGCTAGGAATATCATGTTGTGATATTTAATAAGATCAGGTAGTTGATCATTGAGTAAAGTGTTGTTGTGTTGATTATTAGTTCCATTTGATCTAACCCTTAGATCAAATTATCTCTACCCAAAACAAAGTTTTAACAAAGTCACATTGAGGTTTATAGCGCTTGACTTGATGAGCTACTTCAATTCCACCAAGGTCAAGTGAAACTTCAGTTACTGTGACTGTTTTACTTTAAAGCGCGAAAATTCCCCAGATTTTCTATGCATGAATGCAATGCACACATCTGTTTCCTCTATTTTTGTAACCCCATTACCTGGGATATTACAATCCACGAAGCCAAAAAAGGTGCAGAAAAAAGCAAAAGAAGAGAAAACTTCGACGCTTCTCAAAGAAACCACGGAGGATGAAGAGGACCAAGAACTTGTGATGATGGTACAAATTCCGTGGATGCAAGCATATATATCATACATCCTCAGGAAAGAAATACCCGACGATCCAGTTGAAGCAAGGTGAGTTATTCGACGATCCAAAGCTTTCACAGTGATCAAAGGGGAATTATACAAGCGAAGTATTTCAGGCGTCCTGCAAAGGTGTGTCACACCTGAAGAAGGAAGAATAATTCTGAAGGATGTACACGAAGGAATATGTGGCCACCACGCAAGTAGTCGAGCTATTGCAGCCAAGGTTTTTCGAGCAAGATTCTATTGGCTGACAGCAATCGAGGATGCCAAGGAAATAGTAAGAACTTGCGACGCGTGTCAAAGGTTTGCCGCAAAACCTCACTCTCCAGCGGCAGAACTAACACCAATACCATTATCATGGCCCTTTGCCCAATGGGGACTTGATATGGTGGGCAAGTTGCACAAGGCTTCGCCAGGAGGATATGAGTACTTGCTGGTCGCTGTCGACAAATTCACTAAGTGGGTAGAAGCGAAGCCAATAAATTCACCAGATGCAGCGTCGGCAATAAAGTTTGTGAAAGGTCTCGTTTTTCGGTTTGGGGTGCCTCATAGCATTGTTACAGATAATGGTTCAAACTTCACATCCAAGGAATTCAAGGAATACTGCGCAGAAGTAGGCATTAAATTGCACTTTGCGTCAGTTGGGCACCCGCAAACTAACGGACAAGTCGAGAAAGCCAATGGTATCATCTGCAACGGCCTCAAAAAGCGCCTGCTAGGACCGCTTGAAAAAGCTCGACATACTTGGCCAGAGAAACTGCCAAGTGTTTTGTGGAGCATCCGAACAACACCAAATACAGCGACACAAGAAACTCCGTTTTTTCTCGTCCACGGAGCCGAAGCAGTACTACCAATTGAAATAGAGCACGATTCTCCAAGGGTAACAGAATATGACGAAGAAACATCACAAAAAGCTCGGGAGGATGATATGGACGCACTAGACGAAGCTCGCGATGAAGTACTTTCACGAGTCACCAAATACCAGCAAGACCTCAAAAACTACCACAGTCGACGGTTAAGACCAAGATCTTTTCAAGTTGGGGATTTGGTCCTGCGGTTAAATCAAAAAAGTACCGAGAAGCTCGAATCACCATGGTTGGGGCCTTACGTGGTCACGGAATTCATCGACGGAGGCGCATACAGGATCAAGGACAAGAAGACGGGGGCTCCCGAGAAAAACCCCTGGAACGTAGCACAGCTCAGGCGGTTCTACGCTTAGAGTCGAAATATAGTCCTTCTCTGTAAAAATACAATGTACTGAAACGCCCGCGAATTTTCAGACGCACTCTTTTCCTTTTCGGGGCACCGAGTGGGGCCGGAAAGGTTTTTAATGAGGCGGGCTCGCGGTGCTGCAATATAATAAAGATAGTGGAGATATATTTCTTATTCTTCGACACACTCGGGGGCTCAACGCCTTCAAGTTTCAAAATACGTACAATATAGACATATTAGACTTACCAAAATATTTCGCCTTGGTACACTAAATACCTCGCCAAATATCGGAAGCTAATAAAATTATAAACATAGTGTACGCGCCAAAAAACTTACTGCTTTGGTCCAAGAACCTCGCAACAAAAATATAGAACTTTGACACCACGACACTAAGGGCTTCCAACCCATCAATGAAAAAACAGAGATATCTTATTATGACAGGAGGGAAAACCTCCGAGATAGAAAAACAGTATAGACTCCAGCCAAAAGCTCGGGGGCTCAGTGATCAAAAACACAGCTTGACAATATAGATTGTGTTTACAAATACACAAAGATGTATCAATGATAAAAATACAGCAAAGAAGAGGAAAAAGTTTTCAAGGGAAACCTAGCACATGATCTATGGTTATCCGCTCAGTAGAAGGACGAGTACTATGTTCAGCATAGCTTCCCTTCACGAAGAACTCAGAATCCATCCGAAGAAGTTCATCCATCATATCTTCAGCAACAGGAGTCACCAAATCGTCAATCTTGCCCATATTTCTCTTTTTCTTTGCCATCTTCGCCAAACAAGTAGGAACAATTTGATCTATGGGCAATTTTGGATGACAAATTTTTATCATCATCATGGCAAATCTTGCGCCAGCAGAAAGTTGAGCTCGTAGAAAGCCATGGATTCGAGGAGCATCTCGAAATTTCTCCATTAAAGCGGGAAGGGTTTCTGGCATTTTGTTCCGAGGGAACATGGTTCCATAAACTAAGAATAAAGTCTTCGTACAGAAGTCAAGGAAATCGCGGACCTGAGCTGCGCGATCTTGAAATCTGACGATTTGGCGGGTGCGCTCAGGAGTAACCCAAAAATTAGACCCATGTTGCGCAGCCAGTCTCAGCAAAACAGTGGTTCGAGCTTCAACACGTTGGTCTTCGGCAGCAAAGATCCAGAAACGAGCCTGACACATCAAACAAAAAATCAAGGAACGAATGGTGAAGAATAATATCCAATATGGTTACGAGCGGGAAACATACCTGTCATGTCCAAACTGGCATCAGTCATTAGCTGAAGCATATAATTCTCGCGGGAAGAAGCTTCAGCAGCTTCAGCAACAGCAGCATCTTTCGCAGCGATGGCTTCTTTTGCCTGTTGAAGAGCAATTTCCTCTCTCTTGGACGCTTGTCGAGATTTTTCCATCATCGCAAGAGTTTGTTTCTTCATGGATTGAAGTTGTTGTCGAAGTTCTTGCAAATCTTCCGAAAAATGTTTGCTTGAAGAACCTTCGAGAGGGTTATCATCGATTAGCATTTTCTTCGAGAAGGAAGAAGCAGGTGAAGCATCGGCAGAGCAAGGATTGGTCGAATAGTTGTCAAATATTAACTGGAAAAGAAAGCGCCAGGATCAATGATAGTGCCAGAGGGAATTTCATTAATTTCTAGACAAATTTACATAGACATTACAAAAGAAGTTTCTCCAAAAGGACTACCAGGATAATGGCCGCCACAGCTAAATTGGCGACAGGGGCAAAAGAGACAAAGAAAGCAAAAAACAAAGAGGCATGCAACTAGACCTCCGGCCTTGATGAGCTAGGAGTTGAAGCTGGTTTGATCCCGAGATAGGCCAGGATTTTCTTCGTGTTAGGCTTGGCTGCCTTAATCAATGACCTCCATCTTGACTGCTCTATCTGATCGGTGTCGCCAACCTTCATCCAATCAACAGTTTGTTGGGCATCGACGACAAGGCAACAGTACTTTCGACAGCAATCTTCATGTTCTCCTGGCGCATCTTCAGTCCAAGGTCCTCTGATGAATTGAAGCTCTGGGCAAGGGCAAGGAAAGTCTTGGGCTCCTCTTTCTTCGGGAAGAAGTAGGGGAACAGCGTCGACAGTCCCGCGTCAGCATTCGCCACGCCTTCACGAATTTCGGATCCATGAAGCTCCAGATAAGAAAGTGTGTCTAGGAGAGGATCATTGTCGGGATTCTCTAGCTCAAACTCTTGGTTTGTTTGACCTGCAAAAGGGAATCAACGCCGGTCAAAAGCAAGGAAAAAGCAGGTCCCATAAAAAATAGAAGGGATCGATAACATTACCCTGAATGCGTCGATTTTGCGATTTCAGGCGCTTGAGGATCCCCTGCTCACGAGTGGCCTGTGCGGCTTTGTGCTCGTTTAAAGCAGTTTCAGCATCTTCAAGTTTCTTCTGCAGTTCCTCGACACTAGCAGCTTTTGCTTTGGCTTCATCAGCCTCTGCTTTGGCTTCGCTAGCAACAAGTTCGGCTTTCTTGCGGGCCGCTTCACTTTGCTCCAGTTTTTGAGCAAGTGCGTCGGCACGTTTGTTGGCCTCTGCAAGTTTCTCTGTCGAAATAAAAAAGAAAGGTCAAAAATTGCGACAAACGACAGGAGCAAGAAGTCAGAAACAACAACAGCAAAAAAAAAGTTAGTACCTTCAGTTCTGCTGGCATACTCACGGTACCCAATGAATTGGGATCCGATGCGGATAAGATCTTTGATCATGGGCTGTCAAAGAAGAACAAAGAAAGAGAAACGATCGTATAAAAAAAAGATTGAAGGCATGAAAAAGCAAAATAGAGGAAATATAGATATTGGCAAAAAAATTCAAAAACTTACATCATCCAAGAGCAGAGTAGAAGAGCTACCCAATTGAGGGGCAGGCTCAATGATCGTTTCAATCCTTGTCCTTTTTGGTGAAGGAGCAAGGGGGCTTGATGGCGGAGTAGTGGTGACGACGTCTCGTTGAGGAGGCGAGGATTCTTCTCCTTCAACTAGCGTATCCGAGGCAAGCAAAGTATGTGACGTGCTCGTCCGAAGAGCCACGTCAACAGTTGGTATTTCTTCCTCATCATCGCTGTGATTAAAAATCGACGGCATAAAAAGCAAGACAAGACAAACATTTCGAGTACAGAAAAAAGGAGAAATAAAAATAACTTACGAACTGACGAGGGATTCAAGATAAGGATCGTAAGCCGCCTTCTGACGTGAAGGATCAACTTCTTCGGCTTTGGAAGTGCCGGAATCTTCGACATCATTCCTCTTCCTTTTGCCTTTCGGGGAGGCAGCGGGAGGAGGAGATTGTGCCGACGCAGTACCTTCAGAAGAACCCGCAGATTTTCGAGAATCCACGAGTTCATTCACAAAAGATGGAGCTTCCTGATTGTCATCAGTGACAATGGCCCTTTCTTCGACTTCTCCACCTTCAGGGAGAGGAGGAAGCGAGACAAGGTCTGGATGATTCTGTGCAAAATAAAAACAGGGACCGATATCAGAAATAAAGTTACAAAAAATATAGCAAAGCAACAACAAGACAATAGACAAAGATTACCTCGGGAAGTGGATTGGCGGCGCTGAATGGCGTCACTCGACAAGAAGAAGGGACAACATCTTTTTTGCTGAGAGATGAAATTTTTTGGACAAGTCTTTCTAAATCCTTGACCTCCAAATTCACCGACAGCCGATTTACGTCCTTGTCGCCGGCATATTTCTAGAGAGGATGCTTGCGAGCCTGAAGCGGCTGCACCCTAGTCCTAAGAAAGTATGCAGTGATTTGGATACCCGATAACTCCTTGCCGCGAGTATTTTGTAACTCGTGGATACGAGCCATCAAGGTTTCTGTCAACGCCCTTTCTTCTTCGGTGGCCTCCGCGTCCCATGAGCGGCGGCGAAAGATTTTTTCGGCGCCATCAAAAGGAGGGATGTTGTCCTCCGCACATCCGTGGTTCTCCTCCTGAATGTACAACCACTTCTTGCGCCATCCTTGAACTGAGTCAGGAAGCTTGACGTCGAAGTAGTCGACAGTGGGCCGAACAGAAATTACAACGCCGCCTATATTATAGGCGACATTGGGCGAGCCATTGCGGCGGCAGAAGAAAATGCGCTTCCATAGCGCCCAGTTAGGCTGGACGCCAAGGAAGGCCTCGCACAAAGTGATGAAAATGGAGATGTGGAGGATTGAATTCGGTGTGAGGTGGTGGAGTTGCAAACCATAGACAAAGAGCAGTCCGCGGAGAAAAGGATGAATAGGGGCGGAAAGACCGCGGATGAGGTGGTCGACAAAACTTACCCGGTACCCCATTGGAGGGGTTGGGTAGCTCTCCTCACTGGGGAAGCACAATGCCTTGGGTTTCTTGCTGATCCCCAGCTTCTTCAGCATATTGACGTCTTGAGTGGAAATTTTGGATCTTTCCCACTCCGCCGTTCCAAGATCCACGGCGGCCATGGAGGATTCCGGCGTACTGTGCCTTGTTAATCGACGCGGTGGCATCAACAATGGCGTAGGGTTTGCAGCTTGGAAGCGAGGAGCTTAGGAGATTGTGGATTGCAGGAGGAAATTTGCAGATGAGAAAAGGGGGGACGGCGCGAGCGGAAGTGCTCAAGGAGGAAGACGATGATCTTATATAAGGGTGCGGCGAAACGACGAACCGTTGGATAAGGAATATGTGTGACAGATGATAACCACGTGGCAACAAGGGTAAAAAAGTAACTTAACACTGGGGAAGTTACGGTGCGTGTGCCCGAAAAAGCGGAGGACGTGTGTCCCCCACTTGCACGACGTGTCAAGAAAGTGGATCAATTGGGCCCGCATGGCAGCGAGAATAGACTTGTCGAAAAATTCTGACTAGCGATCGTGGCTATCGTCAGCATTAACGTCATCTTGGCAAAAGGAAAAATTCGACTACACAACTTCATAAAAGGCGACATGGGAAAATAATGCTGAGCCTTTGATCAAATACAAGTTTTTGACCAAATGCTCGGGGGCTACTTTGGAAAAAAGGAAAAAAGATCTAGAAAGACAAAATAGAAATGGCGTGAGCCTATGACCAAATACAAATATTTGTTCATAGCCTCGGGGGCTACTCCCATCGGGAGCGCTGTTCGCGCACCCGAGAAATTATAAAACTTCGGGAGATAAAAGGAGAATATAGCGGCATGAGGCGTGGAGCCTACAACCAAGAACAAGTCCTTGGCTGTAGCCTCGGGGGCTACTCCCATCGGGAACGCTGCTCGCGTGCCCGATGAAATTATAAATAAGAAAGAAAGGAAAGAGAAAAAGAAAGATAGAAGGGCAAAAGAGTATATTTCGAGTTATAATTAACTCTACATATACTCCCATCGGGAGAGCAATATAAGTTATCTTTGACTCGATAAAATGTGCCATTCCAACAGCCGAAAGAGCACTCGACAATATATTCTCAGAACGCCGAAGTTGCGATCAATTTCTGAATGCCGCAAATTTGCGAAGGTAAGACCCCAGATCCGTTCTGCTGGGCGTGGCATCGCCGAAGACTGCGCTCTGCTACTTTTATCCGTATCAACAGATACGAAGAAAAATTCTAACGGACGCGTTAGGTACCCGATAAATTTTACTGGGACTCGACAGAATGGTAAGACCTTAAGCGGCACCTGTCGAAGTTTACACCAGTATCCCGAGGTCATGTCCAGGGACGTGATCTTGAAGTAGGTTTTTGCGGATTGCCACGAGAGCAGTTAACTAGTACCTGATCCGTCAGATGAACTAGCCCCAATTACCATTATCCCTGTACAATATAGAAGTTTATGAGAAAAAATATAGAGAAGTTGAGTTTGTCGAATAAAAATAAACAGTGGAGATTTTCCTTAACTCTGCGATTCAAGCAAAATCTCGGGGCTACTGACATAGGCATCCCAAATAGGCCTGCCGAAGATAGTACCCGGGGTTTACTGAAGGCCCACTACCCGAAGAATAAGAAGATTCGGAAGCCCAAGATATTATTAAGGAAAGTTAGAGTTGTAATAGGAAGCGTTATTTGTAATCTTACGGGATGAGTTAGAAACCATCCCGGACTCTGTAACTTGTACAACACGAATCCCTCGGCTCCGCCTCCTATATAAAGGGGGAGTCGAGGGACGAGGAAGGCATCGAATCATTGTTACAAACCCTAGTTTTCATAATCGTCGAGTACTTTTCGGCTGAAACCTTCGAGATCTACTTGCCCTCTACTTCCAACTAAACCCTAGCCTACAATCCATAGGCATTGACAAGTTGATACCTTGTCACCGAGCACTGGTCGCCGAAGCTACGGTCGAAGGATGGTGGTGCTCGTCGGAGCACCGATCTAAGGCCTCCGATGCTACAAGGGCCGGCCGATGTTGCTGCAAGCGGGTGGTGGCGGTGCTACCAGCCATGAGCTGTGCGGCCATAAGTCGAGGTGCTACATACGGTGGCCGGCGATGCTACCAGCGACGACCGGTGGTGCTACATACGGCGATCGGTCGTGCTACATACAGCACCGGCGATGCTACCAACGGAAACTGGTGGTGCTACATACGGCGACCGGTGGAGCTACCAGCGGAACCGGCGGCGCTACATACGGCGACCGGCGGTACTACCAGCGACGACCTGCGATGCTACCGGTCGGAGCTACGAATGGCCATCGGCGATGCTGCCGTCCGTGGGCGGTGGTGCTACCAACCAAAGATGAGGTGCTGCAAGTAGCGGTCGTAGATGCTGTGCGCCGGCAAGGTCTCTCGCCGGAGCTCTGAGCGACGGTGGTGGGGGCGGTTGTAGCATGTGCGTCGGTGAGTGGATGTACGCACAGGAAAAACACAGGAGGGCGTTAGCCTTTTCTTTGGAATTTTTCTCGAGTGCGCGTGTGTGGTCCCGGTGGGACACGTGTCAACAGCTGGAGGCAGGGATCAGAAGCCCAAATCCCCGCGAGACGCTCAGCACTATCCTAACTATTAGCGATCGAGTAATCGGTCGTAGGAAACAATCAGATCGATATCTGAAGCCCGGCGGCTAGTGGTGAGGCTGACCGTTCGTACCTAGTACAGTATGCATCGCCATCACTGCGCTGTACTACTGTCTACCAGAATACCTGATTCAGAAGAAAAAAACAGAGAAATAAGGAAATAAATGTACAAGCCGCCTCTCTTGACCGATTGCATGCCACGCGACCCAACCGGATCCGCTGATTTCCTCCGTGATCACGACCTCACTGACTGACTCGTCGAACTCCTTTCGCCATCAAGGCAGCAATGGTTCGATCGTCGCCTGTCCCCGCTCAACCTCTCCTCCGCGTCAGCAGCGCAGCCTAACTCGGAGCTGATTTCCTCGCGCTGCCCATGACGATGGTGGCCATGGCCACGCGGCGTCGTCTTGCCCTTTCCTACTACCTCGCCGCTGCTCTCCTACTCCTCGTCATCGCGTTCCGCAACGCCCCGCTCACCGCCGCGCAGCCGCTGCCATGGCAGCTCTGCGGCAACAACACCGGGAACTACACGGAGGGCAGCGCCTACCAGGCCAACATACGCGTCCTCGCCAGCGTCTTCCCCAA
This sequence comes from Lolium perenne, assembly GCF_019359855.2. Lineage (NCBI taxonomy): Eukaryota > Viridiplantae > Streptophyta > Magnoliopsida > Poales > Poaceae > Lolium > Lolium perenne. The sequence goes on along the minus strand of NC_067245.2, from coordinate 89,967,703 downwards.
GAACGCATCCGCGTCCCCGGTCCTCTTCACAAAGGGCTCCGCCGGCACGGCGCCGGACGTCGTGTACGCGCTCGCGCTCTGCCGCGGCGACACCAACGCCTCCTCCTGCGCGGCCTGCGTCGCCGCCGCCTTCCGGAACGCCCAGCAGCTCTGCGCCTTCAACAGGGTCGCTACCATGTTCGACAACCCCTGCATCCTCCGCTACTCCGACCAGGACTTCCTGGCTAACGTCACAGATAACCGGGGGACGCGCGTCGCGTTGAACGGCAACAACGTCAGCGCGGGGTTGGCGCCGGCGTTCGACGCCGCATCTAGCAGGCTCGTCAACGCCACCGCCGACTACGCGGCGAAAGACCCGAGCCGGCGGTTCGGCACGGGGGAGGAGGGGTTCGACGAGACCTACCCCAAGATTTACTCGCTGGCGCAGTGCACGCCGGACATGACGGCGGCCGACTGCCAGAGCTGCCTCAGGCGCATCATTGGCTGGGCCACTCCCAAGTATTTCGTCAGCCAGCCGGGCGGGAGAGTCTTCGGCGTGCGCTGCAACTTCCGGTTCGAGACCTACTCTTTCTTCTCTGGCCGCCCGTTGCTGCAACTCCCGGCGGCGACCGCAGAAGGTGAGCTTCTGATTGTTCTTTCCTGCAGTCGACTCGTTCAATGGTGGAACGGAGCATAGGAATGATGGCATACTTCTTGGCGGAAGACTATGAGCCTTAAGATGCACCTGATCTGAAATGTACATCATATGTATTTTGCAGGAAGAACAAGACACAGGACAGGGTTGATCTTGGCCATTACACTGCCTATAGCTGCTGCACTACTACTTCTCGTTGTCACGTGCGTTTGCTTTTGGAGGAGGAGAAAACAGGCAGAAAGAAAGCCGTTGGTACCATGTAAGCTACTCATCTCTTCCTAAGGACAGTAAACCCTTTGCGGTAAATGATTCGATTGGTGGATCAGTAGGGGAATGGCCGGAATGCTCATTCGCTTGTTACCTGAATTTGTTAGTACTACTATTAGTCTTGCGTTTATTTCTAGATCCTCAATTCAACCAACATAATATGAGTTATATATTACAAAAAATAAACTATTACAAACTCTAGATGTCATACTTTTTAATGGTAGTATAATTTTTATGTTATACAATTTATATTATATAGTTTAAATTCATAATCTAGGGATCCACGCAGGGCTAATAAACAGGGACAGAGGGTAAGTTTTCAGTAAGTTCAACAAAAAAAAAAAATCAAACCTGTACTAGCCAATGATGCAACCTCAACCTCAACTGACTGCAATGAGATTCGCATCCTTTTGTTTCTGGTTTTAGTTGTAGGTTGATTTTTTGAGAAATCAACGGGGGGCGATTACCCACCTGAACTCATATTTCATCTGAAAACGACAACAATACAAAGTGTGACTCCAAGGGGGCTGCGCCCAGCATCCTGGGTCTGGAGCGGCATACCGCGCCCAAGAAGGGAGAGTTGTAGGCTGATTATTGTACACCTCTCCTCTTGCAACAGGTTCAACTAACCAAGATGACATCCAGAGCATCGATTCTCTTCTTCTTGACCTGTCGACGCTGCGGGCAGCAACCGATAACTTTGCTGAAAGCAACAAACTCGGCGAAGGGGGGTTCGGTTCTGTTTACAAGGTGCCGGTCATGCACTCAAAAATTGTTGGTTGCAAGTACTATACATCTTAGTTGTGGAGTAATAGACTGTCTTGGATTGCGCAGGGTGTTCTTTCGGAAGGTCAAGAAATAGCGGTGAAGCGGATGTCGCAGACCTCGACGCAAGGAATAGAAGAGCTGAAAACGGAGCTGGTTCTAGTCGCCAAACTTCAGCACAAGAATCTCGTCAGGATCGTTGGTGTTTGCCTAGAAGGACAGGAGAAGCTACTCGTGTACGAATACATGCCTAACCGGAGTCTCGACACCGTTCTCTTCGGTACATGCCATTCTCAGAAACGGAATGCTGCCATTTATTAGAGATGTAATATTGATATGTATACGTATCAATATTACATTCCTAATACCATTCATTGGCTCTGGTGTCTGTTTATATATCTGTTGTTTCCATGGCAGATTCTGAGAAAAGCAGAGACCTGGACTGGGGGAAGAGGCTGAAGATCGTGAACGGGGTTGCTCGAGGCCTGCAGTACCTCCACGAAGACTCCCAGCTGAGGATCGTCCACCGGGACCTCAAAGCCAGCAACGTGCTGCTGGACTCGGACTGCAATGCCAAGATTTCAGACTTCGGGCTGGCGAAGCTGTTCGGCTGGGACCAGTCGCAGGCCGTCACCAGCCACATCGCCGGAACATAGTAAGTAAAGGTTGTGTTTTCTTGGCACGACGACATCATCAGAGAGTAGAGCATTTACCCGACGAGTTGATACGCAGCGGATACATGGCGCCGGAGTACGCGATGCGCGGGCAGTATTCAGTCAAGTCGGACGCCTTCAGTTTCGGCGTCCTGCTCTTGGAGATCGTCACGGGGAGGAAGAACAGCAGCTTCGCCGACTCGGAACAATCCATCGACCTCTTGAGCCTCGTGAGTGCTTACTCCTGATCCTTGCAATCGTAAATCCAACACGGAACTGTCTCTGGAGTCTGAACCAACATTGCAACACTTGCAGGTGTGGGAGCACTGGACCACAGGGACAGTGGAGGAGCTGGCGGATCCGTCCCTGGGCATGGGCAGCCGGTCTCCGGGGGGGCAGATGCTGAAGCTGGTCCACATCGGGCTTCTGTGCGTGCAGGACAACCCGGCGGATAGGCCGACGATGTCGACGGTGAACGTCATGCTCAGCAGCAACACGGTGTCGCTGCAGGCGCCGTCCAGGCCAACGTTCTGCGTCGGCGAGATGGAGGGTTACTCGGACGTGTACACGGAACAGCCGTATCCAGGGGCATCCCACTCCCAATACGCCGGGGACAGCAAGCCGACGGCGATGTCACCCAACGAAGTGTCGATCACGGAGCTCGAACCAAGATGATGAGGGCGCTGAAACCAAACTTGCAATGTCGATCGCCTACCCTTGTCTGTTATGCTAAATCTTATGGATCATATTCTAACTGGGCAAAATCTACGTAGAAAGTTGTAGAACCCTAATATTTGTTTTGTTTCGTTGTTTATTTCGGTAACCCTCATGGGGTATATATAGAAGTACAGGAGGGAGCAGACTTGGAGTACAAGATGATATCTCTAAAGTCCTAGTCTATCTCTATGTCCTATACGTATTCTAACATTCCCCCTCAGTCGTAGCGGGAGTGAAGCGGACGATTGCGATTGAATTTGAAGTCTCGCGCTTCCGTTCTCTTCTCCTCCTTGTCATCATCGGTGTCCCCTTCTAGTTCCTTCTCTTCCCTCCCGCAGTCACAGCGGGAGTGTCGTGGACGCAAGTGATGACGCGGACGCTGTCGACTGGAGTTGTTGCCAATGTGTAGTTTTAGACATTGTCTTGATGTCGATGTCGAGATAGCCGATCGTGATGTAGCAGTGGTCGAGGTAGTCATGGTCGATGATGTAGTCGTCGTAGATGTGTAGCCGCATTCGCCGGAGGCGCAAAAAATTGCGCGGGTTTCTTCTTCCTTTATTTTTTATTTGGACGGAGCTGCAGTCGAGGCCGACGTTTTGCACCTAAAAGGTACCGTCGGGGGCGACGTTTTGCACCCTGAGGGGTACCGTCGCAGGCGTCTTGCAGATGTCAGAGGACGCGGTCGTAGGTGAGACCACCAGTTTTGCCAGGACTGGAGGAAGCCCACCAAGCACACATGGTTTTGCCAGAACCATGTGCACGGTTGTGGTGTGTCGATGCAGTCTTAGCCGTCGGACGCGGTCAATGCCGGCGTCGTGCCTTGCAGTTGTACTGTCAGAGGGCGTCGTAGTTTCATGTCCATCATGTGGACGATGACACGATGTTGTGCGACGGCGGCGTAGTGTTGACGACGATGTCGATGATGACCACGGTGATGTTGACCTTGGCGATGATGTGTCGGCGATGTTGGAGCAGCAGGCGTGTCGACAATGTGTGTAGCTTGAAGGCGTCCCTCGTGGCAATGATGATGTCGATATCGTGCTGCCCGTGAGAAGTCAACGATGAATCCACACCGGCCTGGCGTGTGGATGGTGATGTCGCGTCTCGTGTATGTACTCGACAAAGATTTTGGCTCGCAGCATGACGTATTCTCGTACAACTTGGCGTCGTGGATCGGCAGTTTGGATCGGTGAAGTGGGGGCGACCGGCATATGGATCATGGCTCAGTGTAGACGGAGTACTGCCTACTGGTGCAAGAGGTGGCCCTCCATTGATCGATGAGTAGTCGCAAAGGCCGGTGTATGGCGGTCATGAATTTTCCCATACGCGTGGCAGTATCCAGGTACGTGGGCTTCTGTATATGCAAATTGGGATTTTGCATGTTGTGGCAGATCGTGTCTCCGTGGCTGCATTATCCTGACTGACAAAGTTATTGAGGGAACCGTACTTGGATCTCGTACGGGTTGCGTGTTATATAGACATAGGGTATACAAGGTTGTTTGTATCCAATACACAAAAGGGTATGGTATACGAGTACATAAGGAAAACCCTAATACATAGTCTAACATTCCCCCTTAATCTCAACCTGTTAGCAGATTGAGATTACGCCTAAACTCATTGAGCTTCTTAACTGGAAGTGGCTTTGTAAAACCATCTGCAAGCTGATCATCACTTGAAACAAACCGAATAGCTAGTTGATTTCTTGCAACTCTTTCTCGAACAAAATGAAAATCAATTTCAATGTGCTTGGTACGGGCATGAAAAATGGGATTTACTGAGAGATAAGTAGCTCCCAGATTATCACACCAAAGACTTGGCTTTTTCTGTAACTTTACTCCTAGTTCAGCAAGAAGGGCTTCTACCCAAATCATTTCAGCAGTGGCATTAGCTACTGCCTTATACTCAGCCTCTGTGCTAGATCGAGATACTGTAGCATGTTTTCTGGCACTCCAAGAAACCAGATTAGGTCCAACAAAAATAGCAAAACCACCAGTAGACCTCCTGTTATCAATATCACCAGCCCAATCAGCATCAGTAAAACCACTCAGAAAAGTGGAGGATGATGGTTTGAAAGTAATGCCAAGCTTCACTGTATCCTTAACATATCTCAGGATGCGTTTTGCAGCTGTCCAATGTTCTGTAGTTGGAGCATGAAGATATTGACAAATTTTATTGACTGATTAAGCCAAATCAGGCCGCGTCAGAGTCAAATATTGTAAAGCTCCAACAATGCTCCTGAACTGAGTGCAGTCTTCAGAGCCAAGAGGTGTACCACTTGTAAGAGACAACTGATCAGAGGAAGACATAGGTGTGGGCGTTGGCTTACAATTTTGCATACCAACCTTTTTCAGTAAATCAATAGCATATTTTTCCTATGTCAGAAGCAAGCTATTGTTGACCTTTTTTACCTCAATTCCAAGGAAGAAGTGTAACTCACCAAGGTCCTTGATAGCAAAATTTTCATTCAAATCTTGCAGAAGAGCTGATATAGCATAACTGGAGGAGCTTGTTACAATGATGTCATCAACATAGACCAGAACAAAGATAGTGATCCCTGACTTGTTGAAGAGAAAAAGTGAAGTATCAGCCTTTGAGGGGGTAAAACCAAGCATACATAACTTTGAGCTCAACCTAGAGTACCAGGCTCTAGGTGCTTGCTTTAGTCCATATAGTGCTTTATCAAGCCTGCAAACATAATGAGGAGCACGAGGATCTTCAAAACCAGGAGGTTGCTTCATATAAACTTCCTCTTTCAGAACACCATGAAGAAACGCGTTCTTGACATCTAGCTGCCTGAGATTCCAACCACGAGACACAGCAATAGATAGAACAGTCCTGATGGTAGCAATTTTAACTACTGGGCTAAAAGTATCCTCATAATCAATACCATAGCGTTGTTTGAATCCTTTAGCAACAAGACGTGCTTTGTAGCGATCAATAGACCCATCTGCTCTTCTCTTGACTTTATATACCCATTTGCAGTCAATCAGATTTTTATTTTTGCTTGGAGGAACAAGGTGCCACGTCTTATTCTCCATTAAAGCATGATATTCCTCCTCCATAGCTTGGCGCCATTGAGAAGTATCAAGAGCCTCAGAAAGTGTAGATGGTTCACCTGTGGAAGAAAACAATCCATAGCGCACCGTACCATCAGTGTATTTTTTGGGTTGCCGTATACCTTGTTGGAGTCGAGTTTGAACACGTGTAGGAGGTGGTCGTTGTGGCGGAGCATCAGGAGAGGGTGGCGGTGACGGTGCTTGTTCAGCGGAGGCCGCAGAATCATCACTAGCAGAACCGGCCACAGAGGATCCCGAAGAATCCGACGTAGCAGCCGATAGCTGTAGGGACGCGTCCGGTGTCGCGTCAGGTGTCGCAGGCGAGGCACCAGGTGGAGGGCCGGGACTGGGCGAAGGCGTGTGTTCGCCACGAGCAGCATGCAGGGGCGGGGAGTGCCCGCGACGTGGAGCAGCAGGAGCGGCTGACGGCGCGTGGACGCCAGACGCGGTCGGGCCGCGCGTCCCGAGGGCGGGAGAATCAGCCTCGGGATCGAGGGCGGCAGGAGAATGTTCTCCAACAGAATCTGCATCGAACTCGACGCTAGTTTCGTCATTTTTTGCATGATTTCCCGCTGCATTTTCTTCATCAATTTCTTCACCATTTTGCCTGAAATTTGCATTAGTATTTCCTGCAATGGGTAGCACAGCAGTAATAGGCACAATAAGCACATGATTATCAACATTACTGGCACCCTCATGAGAACTGGATGTGTATGGTGGGAGTAAGAGAATTTCTTTTCTAAGGAGAGGACCAGCATTTGGACGCAAGGATGCAAAAGGGAACACATTTTCATCGAACACAACATCACGGGAGATATACACTCGACCAGAAGACATATCTAGGCACTTGACACCTTTATGTAAAGGACTATAGCCAAGAAAAACACAACGAGTGGATCGAAAAGCAAGCTTGCGAGTATTATATGGACGAAGATTGGGCCAACAAGCGCAACCAAAAACACGAAGTGCATCATAATTTGGTGTGACATGGAGAAGACGTCCAGCTGGGGTTTCAAGATTTATGACTTTGCTTGGGAGCAGATTTATGAGAAATGTGGCAGTGAGAAAAGCTTCATCCCAATACTTAAGAGGCATGGATGCATTAGCAAGACGAGCAAGTCCAACTTCAACTATATGGCGATGTTTTCTTTCAGCGGAGCCATTTTGTTGGTGGGCATGGGGGCAAGAGACATGGTGAGTAATACCAACCTTTTGAAATAATGCATTCAATTTTTCATACTCACCCCCCCAATCTGTTTGCATAGTAATAATTTTCCTATCAAACTTGCGCTCAACATATTTCTGAAATTAAGAAACACTTGATACACATCAGCACGAGATTTGAGAAGGTAAATCCAAGTGAACTTGCTAAAATCATCGATAAAGCTTACATCGTATGAATGTTTCCCAGCAGAGAGTGGTGCAGGACCCCGTACATCAGAAAAAACCTGTTCTAAAGGAACAGTGGATCTACTAGTAGAAATAGGATAGGGCAACTGGTGAATTTTTGCTAACTGACATGAATCACAAACATAAGGTGTACTCTCTAGGGTGTAAGATATTTTATTTCTCCTAAGCACTTTTTGAACAACAAACGAAGAGCAATGTCCTAATCGGCGATGCCATGTAGAGGAAGACGGCTTTATTGTGATGTATGCATGCTTGGAGGTCGCAGTAGAGGTGGGCATCAGGGGATATAGACCTCCGTAGCAAGGACCTCTAAACAGAATGCGTCGTGTTGCCTGATCCTTGATAACAAAAAAGAAAGGATGGAACTCAATGAAAACATGATTATCAAGGGTGAATCTATGAACAGACAAAAGATTTTTTGATGCACTTGGGACATGAAGTATGGCATTAAGATCAAATGATGCATGAGGGGTGCGCAGAGTTGAATAACCAATGTGACTAATGTGCATACCTTTGCCTTCAGCAGTGCGGACCTGATCCTGACCATTGTATGCATCATGAGTGTTGAGCTTGTTCAGCTCTCCAGTAATATGATCAGTGGCCCCAGTATCATAATACCAGTTGGTATCAACGCCATGTGATGCCAAATTAGCATGAGCATCATTGTTTCCACGCTCTCCATTGTCACGACGATCATCGCCATAGCGCCACCAGCAATCCTTTTCCGGGTGCCCATGGATATCACAGATTTGGCAAGTGGTGTCAACATAGCGAGTGGGCTGACGGCGAGGCCTGTCACCATTGTCACGGCGAGGGCCACGGTCTTGGTAGCCACCATGATTTCCTCCACGGTCTAGGTAGTGTTATCACCAGAATTTGACCGAGTCAGAGGTGGGCCACGATTGAGAAAGACTTGAAGATATACATGGAAGGAAAAACGAGAATTGGCCTTATACACGAAGTTGGGCTGAATTGCCCATTGTATCTGTAATATAGTAGATCGTATCTTTAGATTAAAAGTTAGAGTTTTACTCGTGCACGGTTAGGTGCACGTCCGAATTAGAAAGTCCGCTGGACTATAAATATGTATCTAGGGTTTATGGAATAAACAACAACTCACGTTCAACCCAAAACAAACCAATCTCGGCGCATCGCCAACTCCTTCGTCTCGAGGGTTTCTACCAGGTAAGCGACATGCTGCCTAGATCGCATCTTGCGATCTAGGCAGCACAAGCTCCACGTTGTTCATGCGTTGCTCGTACTGAAGCGCTTTTGATGGCGAGCAACGTAGTTATCATAGACGTGTTAGGGTTAGCATAGCTCTTCGTATAACATGCTTACGTAGTGCAACCCTTGCATGTCTAGCCGCCCTCACGCCTATCTCAGGTGTGGGGGCGGCACCCCGCTTGATCATCATCTAGTAGATCTGATCCGTTACGATTGCTCCTTGTTCTACAAGGATTAGTTTAATATCTGCAATAGTTAGGCCTTACAAAGGAGGGGAGGATCCAGCGGCACGTAGGGTGGCGTTCGCAAGTCCTAAACAGGATGTTCCGAGGACCAACTTCATGTTGGTTTTTAGGCCTTGTTTAGGATCGGCTTACGAGCACCGTGCGTGGCCGCGAGGCCCAACCTGGAGTAGGATGATCCGATTATGCGGTGAAAACCCTAAATCGTCGTAGATCTCATTAGCTATATCTTGATCAAGCAGGATCACCATATATTCGTGCACCCTGTACGAATCATGGGTGGATCGGCTCTTTGAGCCGATTCACAGGATAACCTGAGAGCCGATCGAGGCTCGTATTTAATGTTTACGTGTATGCCATGCAGGAAACTAAGCGAGGCATCCCCATCACCTTCCTGACTAGGTATAGGTCAGGTGGCACGCCCTTGCACTTCGCATCGCCGCGTGTGACCAGAAGAGCATTGCGGGCCGTCGCTCGGAGGGGTCTCAGCCAGCCGCAGCTCTAGGCTCTTCCCGGCTCTACAGTGTTGACAGGCCGCTGCCCGCCGGTGGGTTTTGGCAGTCAACACATTCTGGCACGCCCGGTGGGACAATCGTCTACATCAACCACATCGCCATCTACATCGGAGATGGCGGACGGCACGCCAGTCACCTACGAGGAGCTGCCTGACGAGCTCAAGAAGCGATATGACGAGATCAAGGTCACCCTCGAAGCCGACCTCATCGGCTCTTTTCAGAGAACCCGTTCCCATGGCATCAGATGGAAGGGATTCTCACCGCAAGGTGCACTCGATGGGATAGATCTCTCTGCCCCGTCGGAGGAACGCACCAGGGGTCTGCGGCAGGAGATCAACTACTTGGTGGCTCACTCGCTACACCGCCACTCTGAAAACTTGGTCAACGTGTTGGAGCGTGTCGCTCTGCGCGTGATCCAGGAGATCATGAGCCACCAGTACTCGCCGTCAGGACCAGCTCTCGGGACGCATCAAGGAGAGTTGCCACTCCAGTCCCGTCCACCGCTGCCATATGCGTTGGCAGCGCCGGCTGAAGTGCCGGCTACACCGGCATTCGTCGTCTACAAGATCGGTGGTGACCCTAGTGACTACCAGTTCTTGGCTGAGGCGCCTAAGGAGATCCCTCAAGGATACGCGTGCACGTATGTGCCAGATTGTGGCAACTGGCCACTCTCAAACCAGGCCACAACGTCAGGGACTCCGGCGCAAACAGGAGGAACGTCAGCGACAGAGCTGGAGAAGCAGACGTGGCTAACTAAGTACGCCACCCCGACGAAACTCCCGAGCCCAGCTCCTGCAGTTGGCTCAGAGCTGGAAAAGCAAACATGGTTGGCTAAGTACGCCACCCCGGCGAATCTTCAGAGTGCAACTTCCGCAGCCAGCACAGCGGATCAGATCAGTACTATACTGAGAGACCAGTTCGGCATGGTGCCGAAAAGGAGGGCAATCGGCTATTCCAAGCCGTACCCCGACGAGTACGAGATGATCCCGCTGCCACCTAAATATCGGCTCCCTGACTTCTCCAAATTCAGTGGATCAGATGGCTCCAGCTCCATCGAGCACGTCGGCCGATATTTGGCGCAACTAGGACCGGCTTCAGTGTCGGATCAGCTACGCGTGAGGCTCTTTTCACAGTCCCTCACGGGATCGGCTTTCGGATGGTACACCTCTTTGCCAGCAAACTCCATCCGGTCTTGGAAGCAATTGGAAGAACAGTTCCAGATGCAATACCATTCAGAAGCTTCCGAGTCTAGCATTGCCGATCTAGCACAACTACGTCAGAAGCGCGGAGAAACGGTGACAGAGTACATCCAGCGCTTCAGGAACCTTAGGAACCGATGTTATTCGGTTCGTATAACTGAAAAGGAAGCAGTCGAGTTGGCAGTAGCCAGCCTTGCAACACAGCTCAAGGACATGGCCTCCCAAGCAGATTATCCCTCGCTGGCGCACGTGGCTCAGAAACTATCAGCATATGAACAGCGCCACCCGGACCTGTACCAAGACAAGTTCAAGCGTGCAGTAGTCCTGGTCGATGCAGAGGAAGACGAAGTTCCTGCGGGAGACCAAGAAGTAGCAGTGGCTGAGTGGACTCGGGGAGGAACCCCTGTATCCTGCAAATGGGTAAAGCCACCAGGGCCGCCCAGGGGATTTGATTTTGACGTGACCAAGACTGAACAAATCTTCGACCTCCTGCTCAAGGAGAAACAGTTGACGATTCCTGAAGGTCTCAAGTTCCCCACGGCGCAAGAGCTAAACGGAAAGCCGTACTGCAAATTCCACAACTCGCTCTCCCATGCCACCAACGACTGCAGGGTGTGGCGTCAGCACATCCAAGCGGCGATAGAGAAGGGGCGTCTAATTTTCAACCAGTACGCCATGAAGGTTGACACCCAACCCTTCCCCGCCGTTAACATGGTGGAAGTCACCTACCCTGAGGGTTGCCAGCCAGGTCCCACGTTCAGCATCAACATGGTAGGACCTGGGAACCACTCTGGCAAAGATGGAGATGAGGGCAGCTGCTCTCATAGCAAGGACACAGAGGAGGCCGCTCCACGCGATCGGCTCCATCATGATGGCAAGCGCTACGTCACAGAGGGAGAAGTGAAGAACATAAGATATCAATGACCTCTCTCTGATCACCTCCTCAACAAATATGTGAGTCAGTACGACCAACGCCGACGGTCCAACTATGATGATGAAGGAGATCGTCTGGCTAGAGAAGCCAGAAGACATCGTCGGCATGATCGCGATGAGGAGGAGCACGAGCGCCGTGCCACGGACAGGCCAAGGGAGCAGGATGACAACGCCAGACACTGGGACTGCCCTTTCTTCAGACACTGCTGGGATTCAGGAATGAGCCGATTGCCCACAATCGGCAATTGCCCAGAATGCAACAAGAAGAAGAAGGAGGCAGCCAACGTGTCTGTGTTCGAGCGCTTAGGGCCTCTCCCGCCACAAAGCAAACGTGCTGAGTCATCTCGTTGGGCAGATCTTGAGGATTCCGAAGACGAGGGACTAGAAGAAGAAGAAGACAGGTACCACCGTCCAAGGTGGTGCCCTGACGGACTCAGCCGTTCACAAAAGCGCAGGGTTCAGCGGTTGCGCGGCCTGGAGGAAGCCGAAAGGTTATACCTGCATACGCTAAGGAAGGCACGGCCTGATCTGGCTGCAAAGGTTCAGCGAGCCCTGGATGAAGAGGGTCGTCCACGGAAAATGGAGTGGCGCCCCAAACAAAGGAGAGCCGATGATGAAACATCGGCTGGCACGAACATGGTGTTCATCCTCCCTTCAGAGTTCAGTGCTCCAGGGTTAGATGAGACATCCGTGGCACAACTTGACTGCGGCCCACGGCCGGTTATCTTTGAGAAGCCACGAGATAAGAGATACAGGCATCTGAAGGCCCTATACTTGCGAGGATATATCGATGGGAGGCCTGTAAATAAGATGCTGGTGGACACCGGAGCGGCAGTTAACATCATGCCGTACTCTATGCTACGTCGGCTGGGACGCTCTAGCTCGGATCTAATCAAGACCAACGTGACATTGAGCGATTTCAACGGCCAAGCGTCTGAGGCACAAGGAGTTCTGAACGTGGACCTGACCGTAGGAAGGAAAACTATCCCTACAACATTCTTTATCATCGATAGCACGAGCAGTTATGCTGTGCTGCTGGGAAGAGATTGGATCCACGCCAACTGCTGTATCCCCTCCACGATGCACCAATGCATAATACAGTGGGATGGAGATGAGGTAGAGGTCGTCCAAGCCGACGACTCAGCCGAAATTTCAACGGCTGGCATGAACGCATGGGAAGCAGCAGGCCAAGAACCCCTCTCAGGCATCAACTTGGACGATTGCGAGCTCATCGATGTGACAAAGGGAAGGGTTAAGCTGGTTTTATCCACTGGCCTGACCATGTAGTTGAAGGGAAGCGATGTGCAACTTGGCGAGGCTGATCCTTGTGATCGGCCCCAAAGGTCTATGAAGGGACATTACAGAACCTTCAGTCAGCGCTCCAATCATTATGGAGGCCGATCCCAGCAATCGGCCAAAATTATCCTCACCACATGTTCTGCTTGTGTTCACCCTCGACCCTATCAGGAGCCGACGTGCGAATTACAGAGCCGATATCTGCCATTCTTTAACAGATTCGGCTCGGGGGGCACCTAAACATGGGAACAGAAGCAGGGGTACATGTGTGCAATGAAATACTGGGGGCCGATAGGAGAGAATCGGCCGGTAAAAAAAAAAAAATTTTTACAGCCGATGCAAGGGCATCGACTTTAGAATTGAGAAACAGCCGATGCGCAGCCATCGACTCTAGTTGAATTATGCGATGTTTATCGAGTCTCCACCAAGTCCAGGCCAGCGGTGGTGCCTCCTGTTGCTTCGAGGGAATAAGACAATGGAAACTTCTTCAGCTGCTTCGAGCCGATCCGGGTTTCTGAACCTTTTTGTCAAGGATTTCCAATCTTTGGGGCTAGTTCAGCTGAAACGGAAGATTATCGGCTGTTGGAGGAAGAAAGAGGATCGGCTGTGGCGCATTCTCTCTGACATTCTCGCCTCGAGTAAGGCTCGGGGGGCAGCAGGCTCGAGTAAGGCTCGGGGGGCAGCAGGCTTGGAGGATACTCTGTTTAAAGAGCCAATGGGGATACCATCGGCTGATCCTTCATTGCAACCTTCTTCACAATGATGAGTACTGAAGAAGATTATTGGGTTTGGTTGGAAAAGTTCAAAGGTTTACCTGAAGATCCGGCATTTTCCACCAGATTTAGAAAATCATCAGTTGAAGGGAAGGGTGAATTTCAAAGGGCCGATGCGTTGCTATCGGCTCATTACGCATTGGCAAAAGGGACGAATCGGCAAGGTCAGTAGGAGAAGGAATCGGCTAAATTAAACTCAGAAGAAATCGGCAAAATCAAATTGGGGAAAAGTTCTTCATTGATAGGCGAGATTTCTTACATGAAGAGCTGATTGCTCTCAAAAGGAAATGCTAGGGGATACATTGCCCCATCTACTACTACTGGCCCTATTCTAGCGATCCTATCTAAGGGCCATCACTGCCCTCGTCGTCGCCGTCGTCGCCACTGTCGGCGCTGCTCCCGGCGGGCTCGTCGTCGCTCCAATGGCCGCCGACCGGGCCCTCGTTGTCTTCATCTTCTTCGTCAGCGTCGTCCTCGTCGCTGTCGAAGTCGCTAAGATTGCCCGGCCAAGGGCAGAACCGCTTGGCCGGCGGCTCGTCGGAGGAGCTCTCGTCGTCGTCCTCCTCCTCCTCTTCCTGCTCCTCCTCCTCCCCGGAAGAGGTGAAGTCGCAGGAGAAGCTGTCGTCGTCGCTCTCCTCCTCCGTTGCCCCAACGGCGAGGAAGCGGAGGTCGCTCTCCCCATCCGTCGAGGACTGGTCGTCCTCGGACCAGATGGAGAAGTCGTGGTCTGACTCCTCCCCGGCCGCAATGGCGCGGCGGATGTTCGCCGCATGGACCTCTGCCGGGTTGTACTCCGGCGTCGGCTCACGGGATGTGGAGGACTGGCTGGAAGGACCCGATGGAGCAGAGGAGGAAGAAGACATGGTGGCAGGAGGGTTTTTGGAGTGCTAGTGCGATGGAGATGCAGAGGAGAACTGTTCGTAGCGGTTAAATAAAAGGAGTTATAGTGGAAATTCAATGCCACAGCAGTTTCCGAGGAAGTGGTGCCTAAAAGAGAAAAAACTGCCAGATCACGCGGAGAAGTTGAGAAGGCAGGGCATCATGATGAAGGATACTGCAACGGTTCTGCCACGACATGACCCGACGAAGGAAAACAGAGTGATTTTGGAATTACCAATTCCAAAACCAGGGGGGCATGTGTTATCACCAGAATTTGACCGAGTCAGAGGTGGGCCACGATTGAGAAAGACTTGAAGATATACATGGAAGGAAAAACGAGAATTGGCCTTATACACGAAGTTGGGCTGAATTGCCCATTGTATCTGTAATATAGTAGATCGTATCTTTAGATTAAAAGTTAGAGTTTTACTCGTGCACGGTTAGGTGCACGTCCGAATTAGAAAGTCCGCTGGACTATAAATATGTATCTAGGGTTTATGGAATAAACAACAACTCACGTTCAACCCAAAACAAACCAATCTCGGCGCATCGCCAACTCCTTCGTCTCGAGGGTTTCTACCAGGTAAGCGACATGCTGCCTAGATCGCATCTTGCGATCTAGGCAGCACAAGCTCCACGTTGTTCATGCGTTGCTCGTACTGAAGCGCTTTTGATGGCGAGCAACGTAGTTATCATAGACGTGTTAGGGTTAGCATAGCTCTTCGTATAACATGCTTACGTAGTGCAACCCTTGCATGTCTAGCCGCCCTCACGCCTATCTCAGGTGTGGGGGCGGCACCCCGCTTGATCATCATCTAGTAGATCTGATCCGTTACGATTGCTCCTTGTTCTATAAGGATTAGTTTAATATCTGCAATAGTTAGGCCTTACAAAGGGGGGGAGGATCCAGCGGCACGTAGGGTGGCGTTCGCAAGTCCTAAACAGGATGTTCCGAGGACCAACTTCATGTTGGTTTTTAGGCCTTGTTTAGGATGGAAACTACGAGCACCGTGCGTGGCCGCGAGGCCCAACCTGGAGTAGGATGATCCGATTATGCGGTGAAAACCCTAAATCGTCGTAGATCTCATTAGCTATATCTTGATCAAGCAGGATCACCATATATTCGTGCACCCTGTACGAATCATGGGTGGATCGGCTCTTTGAGCCGATTCACAGGATAACCTGAGAGCCGATCGAGGCTCATATTTAATGTTTACGTGTATGCCATGCAGGAAACTAAGCGAGGCATCCCCATCACCTTCCTGACCAGGTATAGGTCAGGTGGCACGCCCTTGCACTTCGCATCGCCGCGTGTGACCAGAAGAGCATTGCGGGCCGTCGCTCGGAGGGGTCTCAGCCAGCCGCAGCTCTAGGCTCTTCCCGGCTCTACAGTGTTGACAGGCCGCTGCCCGCCGGTGGGTTTTGGCAGTCAACAGGTAGCCACCACGATTTCCTCCACCACCACCACGGCCACGGCCACGGCGATCATCATCACGCCATCGATCCTGGCCACCACGGTTGTCCTGCCAACCGCGATTGTCTTGCCAACGGTCCTGTCCACGTGAAGGTGCACCACCTCCACGACGAGCAACATTTGCAGAAGAGTTGAAGCTAGGTGTGTCATCATCCTTCTCCATGCGATCAAAGGCCTGAACCTGACTGAAGAGATCTGAAAGTGTGGTGTTTGGGTTTGCCCGGACTACAGTAATCAGATTTTTGTATGTGCCTCCCAGATTCTTGAGAACATACCACACAAGCTCATCATCGTCAAGTGGTTTTCCTGCAGCTGCAAGTTCTTGAGCTATCGTCTTCATCTTGGAGAAATACTTCTCAGCAGAAAGATCGTTCTTCTTAGTTTCAACAAGCGCTGCACGGAGATGCTGAATCCGGGACTTGGACGAGGCTGAGACATGGTTGTTAATGGCCTCCCATGCCTCAGCAGAAGTCTCCAAGCCAATGACATGCGCCAGAACATCAGGAGAGATTGCGTTCACAAGCCAACGGAGAACCTGTTGATCACGGGCAATCCACGAAACATATTCAGGATTTTGAATTTTGATCTTGTTACCCTTGGCATCTTCAGCGTCGATAAGTTTTGATGGGGCTTGTTCAACTCCTTCAACCAGCTCAAGGACACACGCACCACAGAGAGAAGGAACCACCAAGGCTTTCCACACCAGCACGTTTTCACGCGTGAGAAGCTGAGCGGGAGGAGGACCAAGAGCTGCGGCCAGAGCTGGAACCGGAGAGGATGACGAGGCCATTGGTGCACGGCGACAACAGATGCGTTGCAGCAGCGGCTAGATCTTGAGGCGGCGGCGACACGAATTGTGTAGCAGCAGGTGTTTTTGTCAGGGGCTTGAGCGGCGGCGGCTAGGGGAGCAGCCCTGGCGATCTGTTTGTAGGTTTTTGTTGGTCGTAGGTTTTGGGCGGCGGCTAGATGAGCGGTGGCTGCTGTTTTTGGTTTGTGTTTGTAGGTTTTGGATGTAGATCGTGAAGGCGGTGGCCACAGGTGTTCTGCGACGGCGGCTGACTTTGTTTTGAGCGGCGGCGGCGGCGATTTGTTTGGGCAGCTAGGTCACGGGAAGAGTAGCTCTGATACCATGACAAAGTTATTGAGGGAACCGTACTTGGATCTCGTACGGGTTGCGTGTTATATAGTCATAGGGTATACAAGGTTGTTTGTATCCAATACACAAAAGGGTATGGTATACGAGTACATAAGGAAAACCCTAATACATAGTCTAACACTGACAACCGCTGACGCTCGGAGCAGCAGCTCCTCGAGACGGATGCCGGGTCAGATCTCCTGGAAGCCTAGCCGTGTGTGCATCATGGTCTGGCGCTTGGCCAAGTCGAGGTGCAATGAGAAAGATGCTGGAGAAGAAGATCCACCTAGAGCAGCTCAATGGACGTACTAATGCAGAAGGACCTCCACTGCTTGAGGCCTAGGCTTGCAGACAAGTTTATTTTCTCTATCTGGTAATTTACTACCTGTAATTTAAATCTTCTGACCTCGGAATTGTATATCAACGCTGAACTCTTATCAAGGGACAAGGGTCATCGATCAGACCCAACATGCCTGATTGCCTGGAATCTTGTGGATGGTTCCGTACCATTTTTAAGCTTTCTTGGATTTTTTTCCTTGGATCCCACATTTATAATGAAGATGTGCTATTTCTGCGGCAGTTACATAATGCCAAAGCTCTAACAGTTTTTTTAAAGAAATAGTGTTAATTTAATATCTTAAATATACTGTGGACATCAAGTCATTAAGCCAGTTCTGGAGTATCTTGATGCACAAATCTTTTGCTAGCTAGGCTTTCAATATCAAGACAAACCCTAAAGTCTTTAATTCTCCTCGTTTGAATAATGAATAGCTGAAGATATGACGCTCATGATCATATATACTAGAGCTTAGTTTAGAGCTATTGTACTTAGCAAGTGGCACAAAATACCTTATAAAAGATGCAATTCAGAAATTCATCAAATAATTCACAAATTCATGTAAAAATTATTAAAATGAAACTCCAGAGTCCATCTTCTAGTCTATTCGCAATATTCCAATCTAGATCTATCTATGAAGACAAGTTTAGACCAGTTTACCATTGAGAAGTCCTGCAAGTACTCCCGCACGGCACACTAACCCCTAGTTGACCATTAAATCTCTTGTAAAGACTATACTCTTGTTGAATTTTGAATTCCTTTTACAGAAGAAAAACATCTTCATGCTCAAAAAACACCGCGGCAGCATTTGCAATATAATTCATTCGGGATATGTCCAGCAAGAAATTCGTACCCAGAAATATAATAATATACCCAAAAACTATACTACCATTTCAGCATTATCAAAGTTCGATACCATCATGTCAATCTTGACATTCGATAAATCTGGTCGGCTCGCACGAGCTATCGCTCAAATAAATCCAGAATCGGTGCTTCACATCTAGATGAACGTACATGGACAATCCATCCTAACCAGAAGTACTGAATCCATCAACGATCGCTACGTGGATACGTGCCCATGTATTTTCTCCAAGAAAACGGCTTTTGTCTACCTCATACTTGATCACCGTTACAAGTTCCACCTATTTTGCGAGACTTTAAGAAATCCGGTCAAACACCTATTCAGCATTGTTCATGGCATTAATATTATGTTGCAAAATGTTAAAAAAATGATCATGCCATTATTGTTGTTTTTTCAAAATCTTTTAAAAATGAAGCAATGGCATAATAGTCCATTTACATTAGACTTAACGGTCAATTAATGGAAGTGTGATTCTCGGAAAGATGACACTGGTTTGATGGCATTCTTAGAACGACAACTACTTTGATGGCATTTTCGGAACACAACAGTTGTTTTATGGCATTCTCGAAATTTCCTCTATTTTTATAGAACAAACTTTGTGAGCAGCAGGGAGCCCTTAAGACTCGACCCTGGGTGGTTAGCATGCACTCCCCCACACGGCACACCTAACCAACAAAGTGATGCTATGTTCTCGTGTTTTATACTCACACGAGACTGTTTCGTTCATGAAATTATAACCACACCGTATCAAATGAGAGTACATATTTGAGTATCATCTTGTTTCAGAAAAATATTCCAAAATTGCTATTTCAACAAGTATCAAAAGAGACGCACCTAGTTATCACAGCGAGTTCACGAGGCCCAGAGCACACTGTCCAACAACCGCTCTTTCTCAATATTAGTATTTCTCTTTTATTTTTTTCTACCCCATACGATATGAAACGAACGAATTGTAAGTATAAAATGAAATTCTCCCAAAATTGTGGTAGGGAGGGCGCTAGACCTCGGCCTGCCGAGAGCTTCACCATTGTAACCAGGACTAGCATATTTTTATAGAAGAAACTCTTTGAGCCCTCCAGACTCGAACGGGATGATTGGCATGCACTCCGACACACCTTACCAATGGAGCGATGCTTTGTTCTTCTGTGTTTTATACTCCAACGAGATTGTTTCATCCATAAAATTATAACCACTTCGTATCAAAAAGAGAGTACACGTTTCGGTATCATCTTTGCACTAGATATGTCGATAAAAGCGAGCAAAATCTTCAGAAGAATCCTAGTGTTCTGTTAGAAGTTTGGTGAGCATTCAAGGACGAGGCCCTAGTAGTGTACAGTGTATCTGTACTTTCACTGAACATTAAAGATTTTCGTTCATTAACATCATTAAGTCAAGATGGCCGAGTTGGTCTAAGGCGCCAGTTTCAGGTACTGGTCCGAAAGGGCGTGGGTTCAAATCCCACTCTTGACATAAATTTTGCTTTTTTTTCCATTTTGCAGTTGAGGCGAAGGTTGCTTTCGGAGGTCAGTCTTCCTACACACTGCCACAAAAAGTTTGGCAAGGCCTGTCCCGACTCGCGTGCGAGTGCGGACCAGAAACTGCTCTAATTGCTAATTGCTACTCCACGCCTCAACGGTCGGAGGATAGCTAGGGCCACTTATTTTCATCTTATAGAGCAGTTTCAAAGTACACAGGAGAAAATTTATTTTCATCTGAAGCCTAAAAAGAAGAGAAAATTTATTCCCGTTTCTTCCCACCGCGAAGTCCCGATCCTGTCTCCAGGCACCGCGAAGCTCCTATCATGTCTCCACGCAGAAGCTCCCATCGAGCAATTTCTCGAGCGTTTTCCGAGCTTGTACCGAAAAGGTAAACCAGATGCCCCTCGTTTTTACGGCAGAATTGCCACTCCCGGGATTCTCAATACGTTTGGGATTTTGACTCAAGTGAAATGAAAAAAAAAAAGGCAGGAACATGTACCCTCACGCACTCCTCTATGCCCAGGCACCCACGTGCGCGATGGACATGGTGACCTAGAGTTCCGCCGCCTCCGCTCACTCGGCCTCCATCGACGCTCACCCCTCCAGCTCACCCCGATGCGACGCTTTCATCCTCCAGTCGAGCTCGTCCTCCCGTAGCCAGGTCGTGATCGTCCTCCCGCGGCAGCTAGGTCCTTCCCAATGAGCGTGGCTCTGTTCCATCTCGGCCAGACGATGTCATCCTCGCAACCTACGGTAAATAGCTCGATTTTCTTGCAGTTTTTGTCTCAAAATTCTTGTAGTGATGCTTCCAATCAGCAGAGCCATTTGCGGCTAGAATAGTGCCTTTGATGACAGGGATACAATGGGTTGACCAGAGGATGAAGTATCCAAAAAAAGTTATACAAGTGTTTTAGGATGAGAAGGTCAAGATCGGGCGAGCCACATGTGAGCACGAGGACAGTGCATCTTTCACCGGTGGACCCTCTTCCTCTTACGCTGATGATATCATGGTTGCACTTCGAAAAACCATTGCTGAAATTTTTGTAGCTTGAGAAGTTATTTGTACCATAATTACGAAATGGCCAACATATTTTTCTATGTGGACATGTAATGAATTATACTACGACACCATATTCTAGTTTTTCGTTTGACTTCTCATAATTTTCCGCATTTGTTTATATGTTATTTTCTGCCTCTGTGGGCGACATGGTTTGAGGCCAAGAACGATGCTCAGCGTCAATCCATCAAGGCCCACCTGGAGGGCCTCGATGATGATGCGTCGTCGACTACAAGGCGTAGAAGGAGCAGGAGGCACCGCCCCAGATGCCTCCGGTGAAGGAGCATACACTGAAGAGGAGTGGGTGGGGTACACATTCCCACCCCACTTCCAGGGCAACACGATTGTTCGCACTACACAGTGCCGACAGACGGTACCTTGACTCGCTGTCGTGGCTGCCGGCGTGCCCGCACGAGCTAGCGGAGGAGGAGGCCGAGGACCCGCTGGAGGACGACCCCGACTACGAGCCAATAGAGGATGACGTGTCACCGCTAATAGAGGAAGAGTCCATCGATCTCTCCAAGAAGGAGGAGCTCGCAAAGTGGGATGGCCTCCACGAGGCCATCCAACTATCACACAGGCCGCGGTGGCACCGCCTGCTCCAAAGCAGCCGCCTCCCCCTCCTCTGGTGGCGAATGTGTGGCCAGCACCGTAGGCCTTCATCAACCTCGGTGAAGTAGACTAGGACATGGCGGTAGCACCTCCTCCGCGCCAAAATTATCTCTATGTTTTTATTTTTTATTTTGTAAGAAAAATGTGGACTTTTGGGTCCGGTATATGTAAAGATTGTTTAAAAAATTCTTCACCTATTTATTTTTTTGTGGTAGCCACCATTGGATGCACTGCCACCCGCAAGTCCGCAAATGAACACGGGCCGCGAGCCTATTCGCGGGTCACCACAAACTGATCGATTTAGACACCTTTTGTGTCTAAATGCAGTGGCATGTTCGAAGTTTCCTAAGAAACTCTACTAGATAGGTTCCCTTTGTATGGGATCGAGTACGTAATACCGTTCGCGGCTTTAAATCAATCCAAGGCGCACCGTAATCGATATCGTATAAATCGCGCATTTTTTCTACATAGGTGGTTCATCTCATTCCATAGCACAGTTCATTTTTATGAGAATCTAGATACTTATCTCAATTCTTATCTAGATTATCGGACCTAAAACCTAACCTGAAGATTTGCGTCATTGTCGTGCTCACCAGCGGAGCATAGAAGCCATCGGCTTGTTCACGGAAAGGTCTAGGAGGACTGATGTCTGCAAGGTCTCAGATCGCCTGTAGCTAGTTTTCAAAAATAAGATTATCGAATCCACAGTGCAGCTGACCGGTAATGGTTTTATTGTCTCTCCTTACCTTCACTTAAAGGCACCTGCAAGTTGTCTTAAATCCAAATCAAATTAAATCAAAAGCGGCTGTTGTTGATAAGTTGTGAACAAAGTAACAAAGATTTAAAACTGAGTGGAGACGGTGCAATTGATGATAAACTAACTGAAACTCAATAGGGGTAAATTGTTCCCAGGAGTTGTTGATCTACCACTAAGCCAGGCATGTTGATTAGGAGTATTGAATTGTTTTTTATGTGTGTGTGGCAAGACCCCTTATAAATATGCTCCCAAAGCACTATTCCGCATCCCTCGTAACCACTACCTTTTTCCAGTCACATGTCGCCGGGATACAGTAATTAAAGCTATCCTCGTGACTATGGTCATAGGCTCTTGTCATTGTGATTCTTGTATACGGTCTCCCGCTGATTTCGGTGGAAGAGGTCCAATTTAAACTAAGTGTTCACTTGTTCTAGATTTTTTGCAAAATCATATTTAGGTTTACTAGGTGTTGTTTTATCACAGCTACGATGTCGGTTTCACGCGGTTCCAAATAGGTGCCTCGCAGCGTCCATTTTTGTGAAATATCATATCTTTATCGAGTGTCCAGATTTGACATTAGGCAAATAGAGTCTTTATCGAGTGCTATCCAAAAAAACACAAGGCAAGGAGGATCTTTGCCGGATGCCAACTAAAAATATTAGTCAAAAGATTGTGTTAACAGACACTCGGCAAAGAGTGACAGCTGTTAAGGTTGCCGTCAAGTGGTCACGTGTTGCATGTCTTTGCCGAGTGTCAAATTTTGACACTGGTGGGCAAAGACAATCATTGCCTAGTGTCAAGTTCTGGCACTTTGTCGAGTGTATTTTTTTCTTTGCATGGTGTATTTTCTGCCTTTAGTGTATATGTTTTTTTGCCAAGTGTATTTTATAAAACACTCGGCAAAGGTGGTTACCAGAAAATTTGACACTCGGCAAAGAAAAAAAAAACTTAGCAAAGAAACGTTTTCCGGTAGTGAGCTAAATCTGGTAGTACAGATTGAGTTGTGCCGGGGAAACTATAGCATTTCTTAATAGCCAGGCTGATTAAACTGGATAAGTACCCAAATAAAACCATATTAGCTACTTATATGTGGGAAAGACCAGTGTGCCAGCCATACATCCATCAATGGCCACAAATAAGAGTTTCAGAATTCTGAAGCCCAAACTGCAGATATCCTTTCTCTTCAGCATTGTTATTCCAGATTTTTTACAGCCATGCAATCATGAGTCTTAAAGCAATTGTGTTTCAGTAAGTTTGCACCGTACTCCCTCCATTCTACAAAACATGTCGGAGATTTGTCTAAATTAAGATGTATCTAGGCACAAAATAGCATCTAGATACATCCAAATTATGACAAATCTCAGACATGTTTCATGGGAGGGAGGGAGTGCCAAATTTGAAAATCGGTGTAAATTTCAGGGAAGCAAGCACCCTGAAAAGAGCATGTTTTCATTTTCCTTCACTAAACGTTGCTAACCAACTACCTCTCAAGAGAAGCCTGCAATTCGGATCACTAACTCCCTTAAAACTTTGACCATCATGCAACTACATGCATGGATTCGAATCAGCAAAACATCAAAAGCATAATGGATTCTTCTATTCTTCAGTCTACCAGCTCCAAGTAGACTCTTCTCAAGAAATGCTAAATGACATCCGTTAGAAAAATGTCAGCCTTTCAATTCTGTAACGCCCCCTTTAGGTATAACTTGTCAAGAAACTTCAAATGATCTATCACTTTCTTGACCGGATGTACTCCGTCAGCTCTCATTCTCTCTCTGAACCCGTAGGGTTGGACTTTGGCATTGACATAAGCTTCAAGTAACACAGCATAAGGTGGTTTCCTTCCTGGGTACCCTACCATCTTCAGCCCATCAAATATCTTCTCGGCATTATGAATATCACCCTTTTCTGCATATGCCCTCAGTAAATAGATGTATGAGCCATAAGTGGGCCTTCGGTCAGGGTTCTGCTCTGTAACACTCAGCAGAAACGAATCAGCTTTCTCTACCTCACCTGAATTTACATAGAGCTTGATAAGCGCTTCCCAGGTTAGAGGGCCATCTGGACACCCATCAGAAGACATCCTTTCTACAAACTCTTTGCCCTTGGCCATAAGTTTATTTTCTGCATACACACTCAGCATCGCGTTATAATACCTGGAAGATACCTTTTTTGTTGTTTCGAGCATTGCCTCAAAGGTCTCCTCTGCCTGTTTGATACACCCAAGTTTACCCCATGCCTCAATTGCAGCCATGAAATCCTCCAAATTAGGATCCGTGCACAACTTCCATATCCTCGCCACCTCACCTGGCTTGCTGAGAGCTGCATTGAGATGGAGAAGAGATCTGATAGCATGTCGTTTATCCTTGATATACTCCATTTCCATCTCACTGATAACTGCTTCTGCTTTCTCTGTAAGGCCCCCAGATATGTAGAATTCCGCAACCATTGTCCGTGTAGCAAAATCTGGCTCAACACCACTGGCCTTCATCTCATTTAAGATCAGCTCAATGCCTGACATGTCATTTGCTCGCCCTTTCAAGTCAATTAGGAGCTTGTATGTGAAGGGAGAGGGTTTGATATTTTCCTTTTCCATCAGCATGAGTATATCAGCTACCTTATTACGAGCAACCCTCTTGTACAACAATATCATCTGGTTGCAAGCAGATACAGTTAAGGGTAAAGAGAGGTTTCTTATTTCCCTGAAAACTTTTTCTGCTTTCTGGATATCGCCCACACAGACACAGTTCACGAGTAGAGTTTCGTACAGGATATCATTCCTGAAGGGCTTTGGGACCCTTGCAATGAACTTTTGAGCATTTTCAATACCACTATTCCGTGCAATCAAATCAAGATGGCAAGCATAGTCACGTTCTTCAAAATTGAGTAGATTTCTTCCTTCCATCCACTCAACAAACTGCAAATGTTTAGAGGCACATTAAAAAAATGTGTATGCATTTCCATGATTATGAACTAGCCTGTAATTTCTAATATTGTGTTTACTCTAGTCTAATAAACATGGAAGAACCAATAAGAGGAATGTGTTACGAATGAAGAAAGAAATGGCAAGGAAAAGACAATACACAGTATGTGCTAAGCAAAAGACAAATATGACTTGAAATAGATTAAAAGTATTAGAATCCTAACCAATTTATCCAACTGCTAAGACAACATAAAGTAAGGCATAGAGGAAAAACTGTATGTTCCCTACAGAATAATCTCCACATGTGGTTTAAAATTAGATATTTTATCCTTCCTTCACAACTTTTTTACGAAATACAAAATTTCTGGCTAAGGGCATATACATTATACATGCTAGTTGTCTCTAGCACTGTCAACTAATATTTCCGATGTGGAGGAGAGCGGGGGAGATGATGAACTAAACCATCTCCCATGCGACAGAAAGCTTCTGCAGAAAAACATAAGTGAAAAAGACAACTATAATTAATTTTCATTACAAAATTATCACTATGCGGTGTCGCTGAAGTGTGGATCCGCAGAAACATAATGGATGGAAAATTCACATAGTTCCAAAAACATATAAGACCTTATATATTTGGTAACACTGAATGCTTGAACCAATCAGTAATCCACGTGTTCTTGAAGTGTTTAGAATTCAACCAAGTGTTCTATAGTTACGGTCTAGTCTAGAACCAGCAACAGAAATAGCTTAACTGAGGTTCTATTTCAACCACTCCAGCCCAGTTAATAAGAAATTCATGCTTCTGTTGGTTTTCCATCTCGGCCCTAACATGTCAGTAATATTTGAACGCATTAAGCGGTCAACATAGTACAAGTGAACTTAAAGCTTCGGCATGTCCAGACACATTTTTCATAATATGACAAGGCTGGGGTTTATAAATGCATGACTTATCCCAAATGAAGTGACACCTCTTCACCAAACACTTCACACAACTGTGAACAACAACAACAAAAAAAATAAAATATAATGCAGTTCCACAATGCATGCCAATTTTTGTGACGAACATTAAGAAACTATGAACCAAGCAAGAAAGTAAGAGTAAACGCCAAATGGATGCATGCTGTATTTATGAATAACAGTAAACATGTGATTCATTTTACTAAAATAAGTACACATAATAAGATGCAATCCCACAATCGTACTAATCAGAAAGTTGTCAAGCAGGTACCTGCAAAGCCTTCCAATACAATCGCTGCTTCTTGAGGTGAAACAAAACGAGCAACACTTCATTTCTTTCAAGCTGGTTACTATCTCCAAGCCATCTATCAAGCATGGATCCAATAGAATGTGAAGGAGCATCCAACACGGCCTGGAAGAGAAAAGGCCTGCGGGATCTGTGTCGTGATTTTAGATCAGCACTGTGATCCATATTAGAACTCCAAGATCCTGAAATACTAGGTTTTGTTACATTAGGTTTCTTGCTGGCCTCGATGGTAACATTACCATGGCTGGGCTCATCGTTGCAATCAAAGTTGTCATCTGGTTGATCAGCTGCTTCGTGACCTCGCAACTCATCACAAAATTTGCTGTTGGTGAGCCTATCTGTGGATTCTGCACAAAATCTCCGAAAAATGGGGAACAGACTTTCCGGATACCCAAGTGGAAGCAATTGGGATAACACCTGACAACCACTATCGCTCAAGCCTCCACCTGTCAATTTACTATCCATGGATCCAGAACACATAGGAAACACATGGCCAACATTCTTTGATCTGAAAAAGAAGTAGAGTTGGAAATTGAAGGCTCGATTGGCAAAAAGAAGTTGCCCCACATTTTGTCATGTATACATAAGCTAAATGAATTTGAGGTGCAGTTTACATGATTTTATCGCTCACGCCTGATCATCATGCGCTATTTTCCTTCTTATTTCTGAAACCATATCTGGTAAGGTTCTATTCCTCAAAAGCAGTATAACTCTACATGTGTATTCCCACTGTTGACTAAAATTTTACTTCCTCCGATCCATATTACTTGCCACTAAAATGGATGTATCTACAATTAAAATGTGTCTAGATACATTTATATTAGTGTCAAGTTAATATACATCGGAGGGAGTAATAATCTTTCTCTTTCTATCCAATCTAATATTCCTCACCCGTGCGCTAGGTTTCGCGAACAGGATAGGGGGGAGGGGGGGGGGGGGGGGGGGGCTTGCCTGGCGGCTCGACGAAGGGACGCCCACATGTCGGCCGTCGAGTCGTCCGGATGCAGTAGGACGGAGGGAACCTAGCCAAGGTCGGCTACCGCCGGCGGTTATAGTCGGCTGGCCGTGCACTAGGTTTCGCGAACAGGAGAAATGGGGGTTGGGGAGAGGAGGGTTGAGCAGGGGGCTTCAAGTCGCATCGAACGTCCCGGCCGTGCGATGAGACGCGGCCGGACGGTCGGATCTAACGCAATCTCCACCGCAGGCGAGTAAATAGGAAACTTTATTTTTTCACTATTTGATCCGTTTATGGTCTGCATCTCCAACTAGGCGACGCAAACACGCACGTTTGAAAAAATACGTATGCACCTAATCCTAGCGGTCTAGACCAGCCTATCCGCCGAGACACAAATGTGGTCTAAATATGCGTCAGAATATCAGTGGGGGAGATGATGCCTCCACATCCGATAATGGCGTCGATGTGTGGAGCCGATTATGGAAGCTTTTTGTTGTACCTAAAGTGTGTGTCTTTTGGTGGAGAGTTCTTCGAGGAATTTTACCTGACTATAGGACTCTTACACGGCGGCATGTCATGGAGAACATTACTTGTGGTATTTGCAAAGCTAAATCTGAAGATTTGATGCATGCTCTAATTGAGTGTAGTCATGCAAAACAGTTTTGGAGTGCAGCCAAAGAAATTCTTCTTTTGAAGTTACCTAGGCTTCACCCTAAGACTTGGATAAAGGACATTTTATGTGATCCTAGGTATACCGTTGATGGGCGCGCAAAGATTACTACGGTGATGTATAATATCTGGACCTCCAGAAATAACATTACCCATGGAGAGGTGGGGTATAATCCAGCTGAAAGTGCATGGAGCCCCCATGTGTGGTTTTGGTAATTAATGACAATCCCTATGGACTAATGTTTGCATTGAGTTATATTTGTAGGAGTTGTCCATAGGCAATTCTTGAACCATATGTTGGCTTCAAGGTTGCAATAAGAAGAAATTGATGAAGGATATCAAGTGTCAAGTATGTCTTGAAGATGAAGATGAAGTGAGCCCTCAAGCTACTTCAAGACATCAACATGATGAAGAATGAAGAAATGAAGTGCAAGTTCAAGATGAGCCATCTCGAAGAGATCCTTTGCTTGAGTCTTGCCATCCATATGGTGATCATGGATATGTGAAGATGCGCCGAAGAAGAAGCTCTCCCATGGTGGATTATGGGGGAGCAATCCACAAGACTTCGTCAAGCAAGCACAAGCAAGAAAGGCGTTCCATCTTGTTGAGGTCAAGATCGTCGTCATCGAGCTCAAGTGGAATGCGCAAGTATAAGGTTTGCTCTTGATAGGGTTTGTTTCTCACCGGTCTCATAGTGTAGTTGGAGACCGGTTTATAGTTTAGTTGCCGTACTATCAAGAGGGCTCTCGAGTGAGTAACTCGATCGTATCGTTCGGAGAGAGCTCAAACCTTTGCATCCTTGCATCATCTTTCTTGGTTGTTATTTGGACCTTATCCATGTGATGTTTTAGAGCTTGTGCTTATTCTCATGACAAGCTCTAGTTCATCGAAAACGGATTTCGCATAGATCACTTGTTGCGTTTTCGAGTTTGGTTCATCATCTTTCTTGGTTTTATTTGGATCTTATCCATGTGATGTTTTAGAGCTTGTGCTTATTCTCATGACAAGCTCTAGTTCATTGAGAATGGTTTTTCCATGGGCAACTTGTTGCATTTTCAAGATTGGAGGTTTTACCGGTATGTCTTTTTGAGATAGGTCAAACCTTTCTTCATTTGTTTCTATCCTCCTTTGCTGGACTATGATGTTTCTATGCATATTGTTGTAGAGCTCGTTGTTGTGATTTCAACGAGCCCAAGATCATCGAAATCGGAGTCCGGATGCAAAAGTTATGCCCGTTTTAGTTTTGGTGTTTCTGCGGTTTTCTTAGGCCGGATATTTTGGAAATATCCGGGCCGGATTATCCGGGCCGGATATTTCGGAAATATCCGGCCCCCGAAATCGTCTAAGGACCGGAAGAAAAGCAGCTCTGGATAGGGGCCGGATTTTTGGCCGGATTTTGTCCAGGTTTTGTCCCCGAGGCCGGATTATCCGGCCCCGGATAATCCGGCCTCAACTTGGGCCGGAATATCCGCCCCGTTTTTGCCCAAACGGCTCGATTTTCTTGGGGGTATAAATACCCCCTTCTTCCTCCTTGGGCTGTGCTTCTCTCACTCTCTCCCCTCCATTGTTGAACTAGAGAAGCTTGCTCCATCTCTCAATCCCTCCATGATTCTTGCCCCCATTTGAGGGAAAAGAGAGAGGAGATCTAGATCTACATTTCTACCAATCAAATCCATCTCTTTGTGAGTGGAACTCTCTAGATCTTGATCTTGGTGTTCTTTGTGAATTCCTTTGTTCTTCCTCTCTTATTCCCCCAATAGCTTTTGTAGCTTTGTTGGAATTTGAGAGAGAAGGACTTGAGCATCTTTGTGGTGTTCTTGCCATTGCATTTGGTGCATCGGTTTGAGTTCTCCACGGTGATTCGTGGTGGTGAAAGCAAGAAGGTTGTTACTCTTGGGTTCTTGGAACCCTAGACGGACTCTAGGCCTTTGTGGCGGTTTGTTGGGAGCCTCCAATTAAGTTGTGGATGTGTGCCCCAATCTTTGTGTAAGGCCCGGTTTCCGCCTCGAAGGAAATCCCTTAGTGGAACCGTGACCTAGGCCTTTGTGGCGAGGGTCACCGGAGATTTAGGTGAGGCGCCTTCGTGGCGTTCGGTGTGTGGTGTGAGTACCGCATCTTGGGGTGAGGCCTTTGTGGCGTTGGTGTGCATCGAGCAACCACACCTCAAGGTGAGCCTCTTGTGGCGTTCGGGAGCACTAAGCAACCGCACCTCTCCACCGGAGATTAGCACTCGCAAGAGTGTGAACTCCGGGATAAATCATCGTCTCCCGCGTGCCTCGGTTATCTCTATACCCGAGCTCTTTACTTATGCACTTTACCTTGTGATAGCCATCGTGCTTGAAGTTATATATATCTTGCTATCACATACTTGCTTGTATTGCTTAGCATAAGTTGTTGGTGCACATAGGTGAACTCTTGCTTAGAATAAGTTGTTGGTGCACATAGGTGAACCATAGTATATAGGCTTTGGGCTTGACAAAGTAAACGCTAGTTTTATTCCGCATTTGTTAAGCCCATCTCGTAAAAGTTTTAAATCGCCTATTCACCCCCCTCTAGGCGACATCCGTGTCCTTTCAATTGGTATCGAGCAAGGTCTCTCATTCTTAGGCTTCACCGCCTTGAGAGTAAAGATGTCGGTTAGGGGATTAGCGCACAATAACTTGGTTATATTTGATGGCACAAATTATGATCTATGGAAAATTTATGTGCTTAATATTTTGCGGCGTATGTCTCCGGGACATGGAGCGATTTCTTGGCATGGGTTTTTCTTCTCCTAAGGATCCTCAAAATTTATCTCTTGAGGAGGAGAAAAACTCTTGCCTCGATGCTCTTGCTTCTCATGTGTTTTCCATTGTTGTGAGCAATGTAGTTACTTCTTCAATCATGCCTTTTGGGAGCGCTCATGAGTTATGGACAAAAATTCAAGATAAATATGATGTGTCCAATATTATTAAGGATGATTGCATTGCTTCCACTTCCGGCCGTGATGAGTTCTCATCTTCATCCACTTCACCAAAGTGTGTCAAGACACAAGGTAATGATATGGTGAGTGGTGATGAAAATTGCAATGTTGATATTAAGCTTTCTATTGATGATTCTTCATCTCTATCTCAATGCAATGTTTCATCTACGGACTCAAACACATCTAGCACTAGAAATGATTTACATGCTTGTGTTGATAGTCCTTGCATATCATGTGTAAGTTGCTTGAATAAATCTAATGATGATATGCTTGCTTTGTCTTGTGGCCATGATAAAAATGCTTCTATTTCCTCTAGTTGTTGTGTGACTAACATTGTAGAGGAAACCAAAGATTATATTGGTCAAGACAAGATCTTGAAAGGAGCCTCAAGTAACTCCTCATCTTTATCTCACGGTTCTCATATGTGCCTTATGGCCAAGGGTTCCACGGTATCTCCTACCATGGAACCTCATACTTCTCGTGGTGATAAGGATGAGGATGTTTATGAAGAAGAGGATTGGGTTGTCTCTCTACGCGATAAGGGTAAGAGTGTATTCAAGATTATTTGCAAAGATAAAATTGCTAGCACTCACTTCTTTGAAATCTTGACTACCGCTATTGAGAGCCAAAAACTTATTTGGATGCATGAGAACACCATTGATAAAAAGGGTGCTCTTGAACGAGAGTATGCCGATGATGTAGCATCTTTAAAGAATGAACTTGAAGAAGAACAAACCATCAAGGAAGCTCTTGAGGAGACCTTTGCTCTAGAATTGTCTAGAGAAAAGGAAAACCATGATAGAGCTCTTGAGATGGCAAATGAACTAAAGCTAAAAAATGATAAGCTTGTGTTTGTTAATGCTAAACTCCTTGAGGATTTTGAGCAACTCAAAAAGGGCTCAAGGGTCATTGAGAGTGCGCTCACCAAACTCACCGAGTCGCATGAGCAACTTAAAGCTTCTTATCTAAAAGTGCATGCCAACTTGCCTTCTCCTATTGCTATTGATAATGATGCTTGTGCTACTAACTCTACTTCTTGTGAAGCATCTACCTTGAAGGAGAATGTTGAGCTAAGGGCTCAACTTGATTTGCTAACTAGCAATTATGGGAAATTGGGAGAAATTCATGGAAAGCTTTCTAGCTCCTATGAGGATCTTCTAGCCTCTCATGATAGGCTAAAGTTAGCTCATGAGGCTATAATATCTAAGGCAACACCTTGTGAGCCTCATGTGGGTACTAGCACTACTACTCAAAATGTTATATTGCCATGTGCTAGTCCTAGTAATTCATCCACTCATAATATTGCTAAATCTTGTGATGAATTATCTTCATTGCCTTGTTGCTCTAACAATGAAGGTTCTACTTCCACTAGTACTTGTGTTGTTACTAACCATGTAGAGGAAATCAAAGAGCTCAAGGCCCAAGTCTCTTCTTTGAAGAACGACTTGGTAAAGGGTCATGAAGGGAAATGCAAACTTGATAAGATGTTAAGTGTGCAACAATCCCCCAATGACAAGAGTGGACTTGGATTCAACTCCAACAACAAGATCAAGTCCAAGAACAACAAGAAGAAGAAGGGCAAAGTACAAGTCAAAGACCCGGCCAAGATCGTTTGCTTCAAGTGCAAAATTGAAGGGCACCATGTTAGATCTTGCCCTTTGAAGAAGAAGCAAAAAGGGAAGCGGCCTCAAGCTCAAACTCATATTCAACCTCAAGTTGAAGAAATGCCACTTCCCAAGAAGAATCAAGCCAATGCTCCCATTGTGGAGAAATCTAGTGAGAAGAAGGAGAAGAAAAGAACTTGCTACATATGCCGTGAGAAGGGTCACATCTCCTCCTTTTGCACTATTGGTACCTCATCCAACTCTATCACCATTGATGATGTTTATTCTCTTCGTAAGGATGAGGGTGGCAATGTGTTTGCCAAATTTGTTGGTGCTCAAAGTGGTGTCAAGAAAAGAACCATTTGGGTTGCCAGGCCTATTGTGACTAACCTCTTAGGACCCAACTTAGTTGGGGACCAACAATCCAAAACTTGATCAATAGGTGCTTGTTGGAGGGCATTGGAGACTTGGCTACATCATGAAGAGTTAAGGGATCTTCATCATTTATACTATCTCAAGCCAAGTCTTTTGGTTATCTTACTTCTATCATACACCCAATGTTCCTCCTTGCGGTAACATGTGCTCAACTCATTTATATTGAAAGTTACTCGCCCCTTTGCATGTGTTAGTTTTGTTCCTAACATGTGTTTGTATATGTTGTGCATCCTACGTGTTTTTCTTGAGAAATCAAGGCTATGTATGTTAGGTTGCACACCATGTATTTGTGCTTGTGTTGGAGCCTCTTTGCATCTTGTTGTATCTTATATGGCTCTTATGAGAGATTATTGGACTATAACATTTTGGGGGAGTGATATGCCTTTAGGAATTTCACAATCCTAACAATGTGTGTACATGAGGAATATCACTTAGAATTGATATTGCAAGATTATCTAGTCTCTATGTGGTATGTCATCTTCATGAGAAATTCAAATTCTAATGTTCATTAATATCTCTAGTTGGATCTTATTTGCCTCTTGTGAAAATAAATTCCTTATCACATTATGGGGGAGTAATAAGCTTTGTGCATATTACAAGCCTAGGAAATGTGAACATTTGAGGTTGTGTCACATAGAATTGATATTGTAGATTATCTCTCCTATGTGGCATGTTTGCTCAAACAAGCTCCAATTTGCTTAAATGGCTTCATTGCTAATATCTTTGTGGATCTTATTTGTGTAAGTTTTTCTTGGCATGGTTTTTCACAACGTGTCCCTCAATACATTTTTGGAAAACCATGTGCTTCAAGTCATACTATTAATTGCTTTGCATGTTGGTATGAATACTATTAATTGCTTTGCATGTTGGTATGAATACTATTAATTGCTTTGCATGTTGGTATGAATACTATTAATTGCCTTGCATGTTGGTATGACTAAATGAAGCTATCAAGAAACTTTCTTTGCATGATGGTTAACTCTTATCTTTTACCATATGCTTTGTTCGTTGTAAATATGATCTTATGTATACTTACAAACTACCACCGGAAATATTTCCTAATACCTCTTGTCCTAGGACAATTGGTAATCAATTATGAGGTAGATATTTATTGATCATATCTACATTGGCTCTTGTGTTTAAATTGCCTTATTTATTGCCATGAATTTGTTGTGCTTTGACTCCCATGTGTCTTCCTTGCATCTTATGGATCTTGTGTTTAAATTGCCTTATTTATTGCCATGAATTTGTTGTGCTTTGACTCCCATGTGTTCTTTTTTCTATTCAAACTTTCTTAGCTTTTTTTTGTAGATATAGGTAGTGTGATGATCCTAGTTGTGTGCATTTTGTATCCATATTCTAAATCCTAGATAATGCACTAATCTTGGGGGAGCTCTCCTATATTTGTTATATAAACTTCTCTTGATCTTTATCAAAAATTTGGTTTTGGGAGTCATAAATTTTCTTTTTGGTACTGTGTGCCATCATAAAAAGTGTCGAGGGTTTGGTTTATTTGTTGGAACCTTGCTCTCTTGGGAGTTGGTTATCTCATTCCTTTGTGCTTAGGTTTAATTAGCTTCTTATAATGAGATAAGTCTTTGGAGTCAATCTTGTGTTGATTTGATTCTTTGATATAATTTGGACAACCATTGTCTCTTGGTTTATTTGGTGTTTTGTCCAAATTGTATCTTCCTTTGGTTCTTGAAAGTATTGTGCATGCATATTTAATATATGTATATCTTATGGCATGTGTCACTTTCTTTGATCCAATATATAGGGTAAACTCCATCAAATCCTAATTTGGCTAAGATGTGCATGAAATTCAATTTCATATCTATATGCACATAGAATTGTGGAGTTTGTCCTATATGTTGTAGTGTGTCTAACTACTTCGGACCCAATTAGTTTGGGGACCATTTTGTACTTACCTTTGTGTTAGGTACAATGGATATGCATTGAATGCTTGTCTCACTCTTGGAAAGAAGTGGTGACTCAATGGTAACGTGAGGCAAGCTAGGATGATCAACGAACACATATCTACTACATCCACACCAATGCTATCTTGGTAACAAGTATCTTCTCATGCATACTTTTCTTGTATCCAACCTTATGGTTGCATCTTGGCATGAATCTCTTGTTTTGCAAATGTTGTGCTTCTTGCAAAAGTCTTAATGAAACCTCTTTATTGTGAATGTGAGTAATTTGAGATGAGTGCATGTGTTGGGAAGTATTTTAAATCATGCTCATGATTCATCCATCCCAACTATGCCTATCTAGCAATTTTGTTGCATATCAATTCCTCAAGGCTCTCACATGTGCAATATAGATGAAAGTGCAAATTTAGTTACTTCTTTTGGTATCCCCGTTTGTGATACTTGTTGCCTTTCTCAAATGCATCCCAACTATCTTCTATCCCTTGTTGATATTTGTGATGTATTTTAGTTGTTTGTGGTTGAAGTTCATGAATGTACAATAAGATAATATTGAGCCTTTGGCCATGCTATTAAGCAAAAATCTTATTGGTATATTGCATGACTTCGTCTTGGATATCATGCTATTTTTCTTGTGTATCTATTTGGTGTGTGCATGTTTCTTTGTGGATAAATATCTTTGTGATATTGTCCACTTAGAGAAACTTATACACATAAGAGATGATACATCTCCATTTGATATCTTTTTTATTTGTTGCATGTTGATTGGTCATGCTAAGAAATATAATTCATTGAAGACTATGATGATTCTTTTTGCTCATCCATATAATAGTCTTATAATATGCTTTATCATGCCTTTCACATATCTTCTTGGTTGAGCCTTTTATTATGGTGCCTCTTACTTTTTGCTCAACTATTTGTTTGTTGCAAGTGTTAAGCTTATTTCTCTATCTATGATCTATTCCAAATGTTTGTGTTTTAAATGGTAATGAGGGAGTGAGGATTCCATGTTATGCATATTGTATTCAAATACAACATTTTAATTTATGCATGTACCTTGGGGAGCTTCCTCATTTGATTTAGAGCACTATCTTGTGGTGATCATTAGAGTTTGATTCACTTGGTATCTTTTGTTTTTGAATGATATTATGGGAGTGATGATTCCATGTTTGTGCACTTTATACTCCAATGCAAATTGTCTAGTTTTGTGCACAAACCTTGGGAGCTTCCTCATATTATTTAGAGCAATCTTCTTGATCTTATCATAATATCTATCTTTCTTTTGGTATCCTCTTTGTGATTCATTTGGTTGCTTGCTTCATTTGTTGAAGCTTCTTGACTTTGTTATCTTTTTGCAATCTTTGATCCTATCTATAGTGTGATTCCTTCCGAATATTCGCCATTGGATATGTGCATTTGATTCCACTCAAATTATGAGAAATGCACACGCTATGGAGGAACTCTCACTATATTAGCCTTTTAAATTTTTCACCCATTTCGGCAATTGGTGCCAATGGGGGAGAAGTTTGGAGGGTTTAAGGGAATTTGGTTATGTCTTTGCTTTGTGCTTAAGCATGAGCCTTTATTGCATTGCATCTTGTTGCTTTGCATAGTTGAATATTTAGAGGAAACTCCACTAGGCTTTGAATGCCAATATATGCAATGAAAGTCAAGATCATTCACACATGCATATATTATGGGGGAGTTTGCTCTATATATTCAACTTATTTGTTACTTAAATTCCTTATATAAACCCTCTCAAAGAGATTGTCATCAATTACCAAAATGGGGGAGATTGAAAGTGCATGGAGCCCCCATGTGTGGTTTTGGTAATTAATGACAATCCCTATGGACTAATGTTTGCATTGAGTTATATTTGTAGGAGTTGTCCATAGGCAATTCTTGAACCATATGTTGGCTTCAAGGTTGCAATAAGAAGAAATTGATGAAGGATATCAAGTGTCAAGTATGTCTTGAAGATGAAGATGAAGTGAGCCCTCAAGCTACTTCAAGACATCAACATGATGAAGAATGAAGAAATGAAGTGCAAGTTCAAGATGAGCCATCTCGAAGAGATCCTTTGCTTGAGTCTTGCCATCCATATGGTGATCATGGATATGTGAAGATGCGCCGAAGAAGAAGCTCTCCCATGGTGGATTATGGGGGAGCAATCCACAAGACTTCGTCAAGCAAGCACAAGCAAGAAAGGCGTTCCATCTTGTTGAGGTCAAGATCGTCGTCATCGAGCTCAAGTGGAATGCGCAAGTATAAGGTTTGCTCTTGATAGGGTTTGTTTCTCACCGGTCTCATAGTGTAGTTGGAGACCGGTTTATAGTTTAGTTGCCGTACTATCAAGAGGGCTCTCGAGTGAGTAACTCGATCGTATCGTTCGGAGAGAGCTCAAACCTTTGCATCCTTGCATCATCTTTCTTGGTTGTTATTTGGACCTTATCCATGTGATGTTTTAGAGCTTGTGCTTATTCTCATGACAAGCTCTAGTTCATCGAAAACGGATTTCGCATAGATCACTTGTTGCGTTTTCGAGTTTGGTTCATCATCTTTCTTGGTTTTATTTGGATCTTATCCATGTGATGTTTTAGAGCTTGTGCTTATTCTCATGACAAGCTCTAGTTCATTGAGAATGGTTTTTCCATGGGCAACTTGTTGCATTTTCAAGATTGGAGGTTTTACCGGTATGTCTTTTTGAGATAGGTCAAACCTTTCTTCATTTGTTTCTATCCTCCTTTGCTGGACTATGATGTTTCTATGCATATTGTTGTAGAGCTCGTTGTTGTGATTTCAACGAGCCCAAGATCATCGAAATCGGAGTCCGGATGCAAAAGTTATGCCCGTTTTAGTTTTGGTGTTTCGCAGTTTTCTTAGGCCGGATATTTTGGAAATATCCGGGCCGGATTATCCGGGCCGGATATTTCGGAAATATCCGGCCCCCGAAATCGTCTAAGGACCGGAAGAAAAGCAGCTCTGGATAGGGGCCGGATTTTTGGCCGGATTTTGTCCAGGTTTTGTCCTGAGGCCGGATTATCCGGCCCCGGATAATCCGGCCCCAACTTGGGCCGGAATATCCGCCCGTTTTTGCCCAAACGGCTCGATTTTCTTGGGGGTATAAATACCCCCCTTCTTCCTCCTTGGGCTGTGCTTCTCTCACTCTCTCTCCCCTCCATTGTTGAACTAGAGAAGCTTGCTCCATCTCTCAATCCCTCCATGATTCTTGCCCCCATTTGAGGGAAAAGAGAGAGGAGATCTAGATCTACATTTCTACCAATCAAATCCATCTCTTTGTGAGTGGAACTCTCTAGATCTTGATCTTGGTGTTCTTTGTGAATTCCTTTGTTCTTCCTCTCTTATTCCCCCAATAGCTTTTGTAGCTTTGTTGGAATTTGAGAGAGAAGGACTTGAGCATCTTTGTGGTGTTCTTGCCATTGCATTTGGTGCATCGGTTTGAGTTCTCCACGGTGATTCGTGGTGGTGAAAGCAAGAAGGTTGTTACTCTTGGGTTCTTGGAACCCTAGACGGACTCTAGGCCTTTGTGGCGGTTTGTTGGGAGCCTCCAATTAAGTTGTGGATGTGTGCCCCAATCTTTGTGTAAGGCCCGGTTTCCGCCTCGAAGGAAATCCCTTAGTGGAACCGTGACCTAGGCCTTTGTGGCGAGGGTCACCGGAGATTTAGGTGAGGCGCCTTCGTGGCGTTCGGTGTGTGGTGTGAGTACCGCATCTTGGGGTGAGGCCTTTGTGGCGTTGGTGTGCATCGAGCAACCACACCTCAAGGTGAGCCTCTTGTGGCGTTCGGGAGCACTAAGCAACCGCACCTCTCCACCGGAGATTAGCACTCGCAAGAGTGTGAACTCCGGGATAAATCATCGTCTCCCGCGTGCCTCGGTTATCTCTATACCCGAGCTCTTTACTTATGCACTTTACCTTGTGATAGCCATCGTGCTTGAAGTTATATATATCTTGCTATCACATACTTGCTTGTATTGCTTAGCATAAGTTGTTGGTGCACATAGGTGAACTCTTGCTTAGAATAAGTTGTTGGTGCACATAGGTGAACCATAGTATATAGGCTTTGGGCTTGACAAAGTAAACGCTAGTTTTATTCCGCATTTGTTAAGCCCATCTCGTAAAAGTTTTAAATCGCCTATTCACCCCCCCCCCTCTAGGCGACATCCGTGTCCTTTCACCAGCCAAATCTATGGAGTTTATAACTGAGACGTTGAGTCTCTTGGAGCTGCCAAAGAAAGTAATTTCGAAGAAGGGAGCTCGTCGGCCTAGTCAATGGAGCAAACCAGCCCAGGGGTATGTTAAAATAAATGTGGATGGGGCGATCGGGGAGGAGGATAGTATGGCAGTCACATTAGCTATCGCAAGGGACAATGTGTCCTTCCTTGGAGCAATGACCAAGGTTTATGATGGGGTTTTGGACCCCTTGATTGTTGAAACTCTAGCCATGCGTGATGCTTGTGCCTATGCGATTCAAAGAGGTTTTGATAGAGTGGTTCTAAGTACGGACTGTCAAGTTTTGTTGAAGCACTGTGAAGAAAGAAGTCTATAGAGATCTATGATTGGCCCTATTTTAGATGAGATTAGTGAGAAGAGGAGTGCCTTTTCTTCTTTTCACTTTATGTATGAGGGTCGCGAAGCTAACCAAGTGGCTCACTGTTGTGCCAAATTTGCTGTTATCAATGGTGAGCCTAACACTTAGGATGCTGAGCCACCGCCTTGGTTAATTTACAGTCTTTGGGCTGATTGTAATAGTGTGTAACTGGAGGCTGCAAGTTTTTGATGCACTTTTTTCCTTACCAGAGTACCGAAGGGGACTGGAGGGTTTTTAATGAGGCGGCTTGCTAGCTTGATATATATATAAAAAGAATGCTTCTGCGCGATCGCGTCGCGTGCCCGATGTTCCTCCTGTATGGCCCGCACAGCACAAGGCACTCACACTCCCGCCAAAACCCAAAAAATCGTATTTGGGCGGCGTCAACAACCCTACCCTACGATGGACGTCCTCGTCGTCGCAGCCGCCATGGAATTTGAGAAAATCACCGCACTCACCGCCCCATCCGCCACCCCAGCCCCGATGGAGACCGCATCTCCTGCGGGTTCAAAGCGTGCCACCATCGGCGTGCGCGAAACGAAGGCCAAGGAGACAAAGAAGGTGCTAACGCGTCGAGGCCGCGAAGCGATGGGGCAGGAGCAAGAATCTGAAGGGGAGGAAAGACGCGACAGCGGTCGAACACCAACTGAGGGTGGCAGCCCAATTGGCCTCGGAGATGTCGCGAATGCCAACGCCCAGGTAAGCCTTCCGCCTGGCCTCGCGGAGGCCATGCGACATCAAGCAAGAGAGGAATGTTGGCGTTGCTCCCCCGTCAGTGAGCTCGGTAAGTTCCGAGATACGATGACCTTCGTTTATGCCGCCCGGAACGCCTTCCCCAGGTGTGCAGGTCCACACAACGTCCCGGTTCACCTCTGGCGCGTCGTCGCCGGTCCAGTTCAACGGCCCCAGTTCTGGACCTCAACCACACGCCATGAAGCGGTGACTCGTTCCCAACCCCAACACGCTGAGGAGTGCAGGAGGAGAACATGTCGGTACCCCGCAACTTGTATGAGGAAATGACACCATCCGTCCTGACGATGGACGACGCGGTACGTGCGCTCTCAGTCTCCCGGTCTCAAATGCTTCATTCGTATGACATCCAGTATTCGTAGGCCTATTGGGCGGGATGCAGGGAGGGCGATATTGCAGTGATGATCCACAGCGGCAGCTTTGTCGATGAAGGCGGCGTTGGGACAGGGATGCAGGAGCCATGCTCAGAGACATGATCACGAGGCAGGGATGCAAGATCCGTTGGCACAAACGCAAGATGGGGCAGATATCGATGGCGAACGGCTGTTCTTTACCCAGTCGTCATGGAGTTGAGATTGAGTTGCTGACGCCGGGAGGAGGGTTTACGGGGCGCGGCGAGAAGTGGGATTGACGCCCGATAGGCGACAGCGACGATCAAACAGACCCGATGGA
Source organism: Lolium perenne (assembly GCF_019359855.2). NCBI lineage: Eukaryota > Viridiplantae > Streptophyta > Magnoliopsida > Poales > Poaceae > Lolium > Lolium perenne. The sequence goes on along the minus strand of NC_067245.2, from coordinate 89,926,649 downwards.
ACTCTTGCTGTTGCTGCCTGCTCGATCATGGTCAGGACAGCAACTGATGGCGAAAGGAGTAGGACGAGTGAGTCAAAGTCAGTGAGGTCGCGATCAGGGACGAAATAAGGGGCTGCGGTTACGTCGCGTGGCACATGGAAATCGGGTCAAGCTATTCTGGATGGCGATGGATAGGCACGGCCCCTGACCTGACGGGCACATGAGAGAGGAGGTGTCAAGATCAGCAAAGAACACTTGGTGGCACGGGGAAATAAACTATACTAGGATGATTTCCACGAGACTAAGTTCAGTCAATCGAAATTCGCCAAATAATTAAAAAAGCAGTTCAGTCAAAGGATAAAGGATACGTTGGCTCACCACCATTAGCCGCCGGTCCTTAGAAAAAGCACATGTTTCTTCCTGGCGCACGCACTTCTATACATTTTCTACTTCCGAGTCGTGGAATTCAACTTGTTCCCATCGGTCTTCACTTCTCCGATCGACCGTATCAGGCCAATTGTCCTTTGGCCCTCAAGTCTCAACCCCCCATCACCAGGAATGCCCTATCCATTTTCTCGAGAATACCTAAGATGTGTATTAATAATTAAATAAGTGTCACTCTCGGCATTGTCCAACGCCATCAATCGGCTAGTTTTGATGCCAACATGAGGTGGTATTTTCATGAAAAACCTACTCTCCTACCCGCAACCACACAGACATCACTATGGATTTGCGTTTCTCCTCGGCCAACTTTTCATCGTCGTTTTGTTTAACACTTCGCCACATTGCGATCCTCTCGTTGCTGCTTTTCGGATAGCTCCATCTTCACTTGTATTAGCTTGATCCGCTCTCTGTTTCATTGAATCAACTCATCGACTTTCCCTCCAATGTACGTAGCCTTGGCCATATTCATCACATTCTTCTTTGACTTCCTTCCATCCGGTCTCCCCCTTGATTGCCCCCACCATTGGACTCCGCCTTCGTTCCTCACCATATTTCTCTTCCTCATAATCCAAGTCCATAGTGGACAAGTTGTTTGACCATGATTCCTTCAACCTCCATTTCACACTACTTTGTAGCAATTTCAAATAAGGTTTGAACACGATGTTTTTTCCTTTGACATGGCCATTTCCTTGTACCTTTGAATGCGGTCATAAGCTGAAAAAAATTCCTTGAAGACAAGTTTGAGTGAATACATACAGGGTGCATTCACAAAAAAATGAGACTAATTGAGATACACAACAATGTCATACCAAAGCCACGTCCTCATCGTTTATGTAATTTACTTGCCGTTTCCCTCTCCTTTTTGTTTTCTTTTGAGAAGCATCAAACAGATCCTCAACATCAATCGAGTAATCGTAATCATCCATATGATCAATTGTCACATCTAGGTTGATTCAGAATCCTCCATCATGCTCACATACAAAGCATGCACATTATGCAAATCAAAACTAAATAATGAAATAAAAATAACTAAGTAGGGAGCTAATTTAGTACACACACGTAAGTTTGAACTCTAGAGAAGTGAAATTATATCTCTATGTCGATTCGTCGAACATGTTGTAGGCGTCCGAGCTGGTCATTATCGAGGCAGCAGGAGCAGATGCCGGAAGGGGTACTCTCATCGGTGCAACTGAAAGAGGAAGAGGATTCTGCGTTTCGCTAGCTCTTGCTCTGCAGTGGCAGGACATAGCCGACTTAGGCAGAGGGTGGGAGCACGAATACATGCCTTGACGCGGATCATGGCAGTGGGAGACGTGAGACAATCCGATTCGGGCAACATCAAATGGAATACACGACAAGCGGTGGGAGAGGTCTATCGCGATGTGGCTGTGGCAAGGGGAGGTCGCATGGAACCCATCGAGGACGTGAGAAGGAAACATATTGTCAACAACCTGCTTGTATCTGGAAGGGAACAAGAAGAGAAGGCCGTTGATCAAGATGGTTGACCTCTAGGTGGACGGCCCAAGATGTGAAGATGGGCCCCGGGTGGGCATGCTGGCGAGGAGTGGGCCAAGTAAAGGGTCTACGGGCGAGATACGCCGGTGTGCTACTAAATGATGATTCCTTCTCTGTAAGCGTTGTCTTGGAACCAAAGAAAGAATTGGATGGCACTACGGTAGGACGGCGATGCCATAGAACTTGTTGTGTGGGTGATTGGGTGGATCTCAGTGAGAAATGCTACAATTTGTTTTGAATTTGATCTTGTTCTTCCTGCCTCTAGATAGATTAGTAGTTGGTGCTTACAAGTGGTATCAGAGTAATTCAATCCCCAAATTCCCCGATCTAGAGTTGTCCAAACAATAGTACCTAACTCAATTTGCATCGTGATCCAGCTCGGAAGTGTTAGAAAGCCTCTCCCCTAGTCCAATGCTCTATATTGCTCCTCATGATGGACACCAAGGAGGAGTACGAGAAGCGCTTCATCGACTACAAGAAAGAGATATTGGATTCCATCAAGCCCTTCGTCGCCAACACCACACGCCAACTCAAGACCGTCAACGTCATGGATTCCATCAGATCGTCGGTGAGCTCGAATCTGGAAGCCGTAAGGACTCAAATCGGTGGTGACCTTCATTCTCTGCGCACAACTCCCAGCGCGTAGATCGCACAACTAGCGGCCTCGATCAAGAGCATGATGCGATCGAATCCAGGCGATGCGATGGGAGGATCTTTGGTTTCGTTCTCCAAGGAGCTAGGAGGGAATACCGACAGCCCCAATGAGCACCGCATAAAAAACATGACACATGGGCTGCATATGCTTATCACGCGCCTCCTCCGACCGAAGGTATGTGCCCCGACCGAAACTTCTGTGATTCATCATTCTACATCGCACTTAAATCGCGTCCTACGGATACTCGAACTGCCAAAATCGCGTCCTACGACGTTGCGAGCATTATTTTCAGAGAGACCAGACGCCGACAACGATGTGGGTGACGTACGCATCAAACCAATACGTGGGAGCAGTGATACCTTCGATCCAGATTATGGATTGTAATATTGTATACTTTTTGGCTAGAAGATCTAGGTTTAATTGAACCTAGGTCCCCTCGCGTGATTCTTTGGCCCACGGTCCTTCTTTCGGTGAAAAACTGATCACGTATTTTCTTCAATTTTTAGGTGTCCTGAATGTCCCTGAAACAATAAAATACGAAAAAGAAGGTTTTCTACTTTCCAGAAATTAAATACCAATAAAAAGACTTTGTAGAAAAGTCCCAGAAATAAAAAATGCATAAATAATGATGTATGGTGGTAAATATCAATGTAAACTAAACATATATGTAACAATATTAATGATGTAAAATATACCTATCAAACACCTGCAGGAAGTACCGAGAGAAAGTCTCTGTGGATCGCCTGAATATGTTATGGATGACTCTGAACCTCTGGTTATAACCCACTTGTCGAGGGTACTCCTCGGCAATGCCCTCCGTTTGGGGCTTAGGGTACATGGAATCCTGTAGGCTGACACGAGACATCGGTTATCAAACAAGCGGGGAGAGCGATTTACCCAGGTTCGGGGCTCTCGATGAGGTAAAACCCTTACGTCCTGCCTGTCTGATCTTGATTATGAAAATATCGGGTTACAATGGGGTGCCGAAGGTTTCGGCTATGATCTCGTCGAGAGACTAAGTTCTGCGATGACCTAGCTCTAGACTTGCGGTGGCTATGATTACTATGATTGCGTGTGTCCTCGGCAGTCCCTCTCCTGGCCCTTATATTGGGAGCCATGTCTCGAGAGATCTATCCGGTACGAATAGGTTACAAAGAGTCCTAGGTCTAAACTTTCCTTGTATTCTTCGTCTCCTTGTCTTGTTCTTCAAGAATTCTTCTTAGGAACCGACGTAACGGCCCACCTGGCCATCGAGTGCCTTCATGGGCCCCTGATTGGGCCGCAAGAGGTAGTGCAACATTAGTTACCCGAAGGGTAATGCCCACGTCAGTAGCCCCCGAGTGACTGGTCGAAGATACTTCGGGCAGGGACTAAAAGCATGCCTTCTGTCGAATGCTCGCCTTAACCAACAAATCTTGACTTCCTTGTAACAGTAGCGTCTTTTTCTATCGAGTGCGCGTCCAGCGCTCCCGATGGGAGTAGCCCCCGAGTCTAGGTACGGATCCTTGCAACCGTGCGTAGACTCAAGTTGTACTACTCGAATGTTTTCTTCTGCCGAAGCTTTCTGCAAATTTCCAAGGTCACCCGATACTTTTATATCGGGACTTTCATATTTTCAAATAAGATTTAGTACGTAAAGGATATCGAGTAACGTGTCCAGCTTTGCTGGTTAACTGCCGATGGCAAAACAACGCTACCCTACACAGAATCAAGTCCCCGGGCATGATTCTGGATCGCACAAATTATTTTTCGAGTCCATAACTTTTATCGGGTGCACATTCAATGCTCCTGTCATCGGCGGAGTTGGATTCGTCGTCCGCAAAGAGGTCAACTACTTCAATTTTCCAATGAGGGAATCTGTCCAAGGATGGAGGTTGAAGTGGTTCTACATCAGAGATTAATCAGCAGCCGACACACAACTTCCTCGATTTACTGATGTCCCGGAGGCCGTGCCTATGAGGTCTTGGAAGAATATTCTCTCACCTGAAGAAAAGCCAACAGCCGATAGATTATTCGAGAGAGTTCTTCGAATCAAAGAATCCGATGGCCAAACCATGATAGGTACCGAGATAGCCGCCGTTTTCTTGAAACGTCGAGTCCAACCAATTATGTCTAGGGCCCACCCAATGTGGTTGTATTCAGGCCCCAAGGACGTGACTAGAGTGAACGTTGCCGAACTATCCGAGAAAGAACTGCTTGATGAAGTTAGGCGTTTAATACACTGATACGTCTACAACGTATCGATAATTTCTTATGTTTCATGCTTGTTTTATGACAATACCTACATGTTTTATAAATACTTTATGTCATATTTATGCATTTTCCGGCACTAACCTATTAACGAGATGCCGAAGATCTAGTTGCTGTTTTCTGATGTTTTTGGTTTCAGAAATCCTAGTAAGGAAATATTCTCGGAATTGGACGAAATCAACGCCCAGGGGCTTATTTTTCCACGAAGCTTCCAGAACACCGAAAGGGAAACGAAGTGGGGCGACGAGGCGCTGCCACACTAGGGCGGCGCGACCCAAGGGGGGGCCGCGCGGCCCTAGCGTGTGGCCCCCTCGTCAGCCCTCCGACTCCGCCCTTCCGCCTACTTAAAGTCTTCGTTGCGAATACCCCAGTACTGAGAGCCACGATACGGAAAACCTTCCAGAGACGCCACCGCCGCCAATCCCATCTCGGGGGATTCAGGAGATCGCCTCCGGCACCCTGCCGGAGAGGGGAATCATCTCCCGGAGGACTCTTCACCGCCATGGTCGCCTCCGGAGTGATGTGTGAGTAGTTCACCCCTGGACTATGGGTCCATAGCAGTATCTAGATGGTTGTCTTCTCCTAATTGTGCTATCATTGTTGGATCTTGTGAGCTGCCTAACATGATCAAGATCATCTATCTATAATGCTACATGTTGCGTTTGTTGGGATCCGATGAATAATGAATGCTATGTTATGTTAATTATCAATCTATCATCTATGTGTTGTTTATGATCTTGCATGCTCTCCGTTATTAGTAGAGGCTCTGGCCAAGTCGTTACTTGTAACTCCAAGAGGGAGTATTTATGCTCAATAGTGGGTTCATGCCTCCATTAAATCTGGGACAGTGACAGAAAGTTCTAAGGTTGTGGATGTGTTGTTGCCACTAGGGATAAAACATCAATGCTATGTCTAAGGATGTATTTGTTGATTACATTACGCACCATACTTAATGCAATTGTCTGTTGTTTGCAACTTAATACTGGAGGGGGTTCGGATGATAACCTGAAGGTGGACTTTTTAGGCATAGATGCATGCTGGATAGCGGTCTATGTACTTTGTCATAATGCCCAATTAAATCTCACACTACTCATCATAACATGTATGTGCATGGTCATGCCCTCTTTATTTGTCAATTTCCCAACTGTAATTTGTTCACCCAACATGCTAATTATCTTATGGGAGAGACACCACTAGTGAACTGTGGACCCCGATCCATTCTTTTACATCGAATACAATCTACTGCAATACTCGTTCTACTATTCTCTGCAAACATCATCATCCACACTATACATCTAATCCTTTGTTACAGCAAGCCGGTGAGATTGACAACCTCACTGTTACGTTGGGGCAAAGTACTTTGGTTGTGTTGTGCAGGTTCCACGTTGGCGCCGGAATCCCTGGTGTTGCGCCGCACTACACTCCGCCGCCATCAACCTTCAACTTGCTTCTTGGCTCCTACTGGTTCGATAAACCTTGGTTTCTTACTGAGGGAAAACTTGCCGCTGTACGCATCACACCTTCCTCTTGGGGTTCCCAACGGACGCGTGCTACGCGTATCAAGCTCTTTTTCTGGCGCCGTTGCCGAGGAGATCAAGACACGCTGCAAGGGGAGTCTCCACTTCCAATCTCTTTACTTTGTTTTTGTCTTGCTTTATTTTATTTACTTCTTTGTTTGCTGCACTAAAACAAAACACAAAAAAATTAGTTGCTAGCTTTACTTTATTTACTGTCTTGTTTGCAATCTCTATATTAAAAACACAAAAAATTAGTTACTTGCATTTACTTTATCTAGTTTGCTTTATTTACTTCTGCTAAAATGAGTAATCCTGAAGTTGAAGTTCGTTTGTTTAAGCAACAAGGGGGAGAATGTTTAAAAGATGCTTGGTATAGAATTAGTGATGCCCATAATAGGTGCACTAAGAAACACTCCACCACTATCCTACTCAGGAATTTTTATGTTGGTATCTCTAGCTGGAATCGGTATGTTCTTGATTGTCTCGCGGGAGGGAATTTCCTAGGCACCCCTGCTTTAGAAGCTAGTTGCATTATTGAGAGTCTATTTGGAATACCACCTGTTAATGAAGTTAAAATTGAAATCTCTCTTGAAGATGTCATGAAAAAGTTGGAGACCATAGAGCAAAATCTTCCAAGTATTGAGACTAAATTGGGAGTATTACTTAATAGCACTGATAAACTTGACAAATCTCTAGGTGGAATTAATGAGAGAATTTCCATCTTAGAAGCTTGTGCTATTCATGATAATCAAACCCACAGGATTAGTGAACTTGAAGAAGCTATGGGAACCTTGGGTTCAACTTTTTCTTCTATTAAGTTTAAGGAGAAAGCTTATGTGGGTAAGGAGCAAAAGTTCATGTATGTCTCTAAGGTGCCTAAACCAAAAAACCATTATAGGCCTAAAATTGATAAAACTCTTAATACCACTATAGATAAGGGAGCATCTAAGATACCTATTGTGACAAGTTGTGAAAATTATGATATTGATGCTTCATCTCTTGATGTTAGTGTTACTACTGTAGCAACCTCTCCTTATCTTAATTTTTCTGCATTGTTGTGCCAAGTAAAGTCTTTGATAGTAAGGTTCATACTAGATTTGGATTACTGCGCAGAAACAGATTTCTTGCTGTCACGAATTTGAGCAGTAGGCTCTGTAGGTAACTCAGAAAATTCTGCCAATTTACGTGAGTGATCCTCAGATATGTACGCAACTTTCATTCAATTTGAGCATTTTCATCTGAGCAAGTCTGGTGCACCTAAAAAATTGGTCTTTACGGACTGTTCTGTTTTGACAGATTCTGCCTTTTATTTCACATTGCCTGTTTTGATATGTTTGATGGATTTATTTATTCCATTAACTTTCAGTAGCTTTGTGCAATATCCAGAAGTGTTAAGAATGATTATGTCACCTCTGAACATGTGAATTTTGATTATGCACTAACCCTCTAATGAGTTGTTTTGAGTTTGGTGTGGAGGAAGTTTTCAAGGATCAAGAGAGGAGGATGATACAATATGATCAAGGAGAGTGAAAGCTCTAAGCTTGGGGATGCCCCGGTGGTTCATCACTGCATATTTCAAGAAGACTCAAGCATCTAAGCTTGGGGATGCCCAAGGCATCCCCTTCTTCATCGACAACATTATCAGGTTCCTCTAGTGAAACTATATTTTTATTCCATCACATCTTATGTGCTTTACTTGGAGCGTCTGTATGTTTTTGTTTTGTTTTGTTTGAATAAAGTTGGATCCTAGCATTCATTGTGTGGGAGAGAGACATGCTCCGCTGTTGTATATGGACAAATATGTCCTTAGCTTTACTCATAATGTTCATGGCGAAGGCTGAAACTGCTTCGTTAAATTGTTATATGGTTGGAAACGGGAAATGCTACATGTGGTAATTGGTAGAATGTCTCGAATAATTTGATACTTGGCAATTGTTGTGCTCATAAGGATCATGTTTAAGCTCTTGCATCATATACTTTGCACCTATTAGTGAAGAAATACATAGAGCTTGCTAAAATTTGGTTTGCATGATTGGTCTCTCTAAAGTCTAGATATTTTCTAGTAAGGGTTTGAGCAACAAGGATGACAGTGTAGAGTCTTATAATGCTTGCAATATGTTTTTATGTGAGTTTTGTTGTACCGGTTCATACTTGTGTTTGCTTCAAATAACCTTGCTAGCCTAAGCCTTGTATTGAGAGGGATTACTTCTCGTGCATCCAAATCCTTGAGCCAATAACTATGCCATTTGTGTCCACCATACCTACCTACTACATGGTATTTCTCCGCCATCCCAAAGTCAATTGCTTGAGTGCTACCTTTAAATTTCTATCCTTTGTCTTTGCAATATATAGCTCATGGGACAAATATCCTAAAAAACTATTGTGGTATTGAATATGTACTTATGTATCTTATTTTTATTAAGTTGCTTGTTGTGCGATAACCATGTTCCTGGGGACGCCATCAACTACCCTTTGTTGAATATCATGTGAGTTGCTATGCATGTTCGTCTTGTCTGAAGTAAGGGCGATTTACCATGAGTTGAATGGTTTGAGCATGCATATTGTTAGAGAAGAACATTGGGCCGCTAACTAAGGCAATGATCCATGGTGGAAGTTTCAGTTTGGACAACAATCCTCAATCTCTTATGAGAATATTATTTGTTGTTGAATGCTTATGCATTAAAGAGGAGTCCATTATCTGTTGTCTATGTTGTCCCGGTATGGATGTCTAAGTTGAGAATAATCAAAAGTGAGAAATTTTATGCGAGCTTTCTCCTTAGACCTTTGTACAGGCGGCATAGAGGTACCCCTTTGTGATACTTGGTTAAAACATATGTATTGCAGTGATAATCCAGGTAATCCGAGCTAATTAGGACAAGGTGCGGGCACTATTGTTAATCTATGCATGAGGCTTGCAACTTGTAGGATATAATTTACATAATACATATGCTTTATTACTACCGTTGACAAAGTTGTTTCTTGTTTTCAAAATAAAAGCTCTAGCACAAATATAGCAATAGATGCTTCCCTCTGCGAAGGGCCATTCTTCTACTTTCATGTTGAGTCAGTCTACCTACTTCCTTCCACCTTAGAAGCAAACACTTGTGTTAACTGTGCATTGATTCTTACATATTTGCATATTTGCATTCATCATATTACTTTATATTGACAACTATCCATGAGATATACATGTTACAAGTTGAAAGCAACCGCTGAAACTTAATCTTCCTTTGTGTTGCTTCAATGCATTTACTTTGAATCTATTGCTTTATGAGTTAACTCTTATGCAAGACTTATTGATGCTTGTCTTGAAAGTACTATTCATGAAAAGTCTTTGCTATATGATTCAATTGTTTAACCATTGTCTTTACCATTGCTTTGGATCGCTGCATTCATTACATGTGCATACAATAGTATTGATCAAGATTATGATGGCATGTCACTTCAGAAATTATCTTTGTTATCGTTTACCTACTCGGGACGAGTTGGAACTAAGCTTGGGGATGCTGATACGTCTCCAACGTATCGATAATTTCTTATGTTCCATGCTTGTTTTATGACAATACCTATATGTTTTATACATACTTTATGTCATATTTATGCATTTTCCGGCACTAACCTATTAACGAGATGCCGAAGAGCCAGTTGCTGTTTTCTGCTGTTTTTGGTTTCAGAAATCCTAGTAAGGAAATATTCTCGGAATTGGACGAAATCAACGCCCAGGGGCTTATTTTTCCACGAAGCTTCCAGAACACCGAAAGGGAAACGAAGTGGGGCGACGAGGCGCCGCCACACTAGGGCGGCGCGACCCAAGGGGGGCCCGCGCGGCCCTAGCGTGTGGCCCCCTCGTCAGCCCTCCGACTCCGCCCTTCCGCCTACTTAAAGTCTTCGTTGCGAATACCCCAGTATCGAGAGCCACGACACGAAAAACCTTCCAAAGACGCCGCCGCCGCCAATCCCATCTCGGGGGATTCAGGAGATCGCCTCCGGCACCCTGCCGGAGAGGGGAATCATCTCCCGGAGGACTCTTCACCGCCATGGTCGCCTCCGGAGTGATGTGTGAGTAGTTCACCCCTGGACTATGGGTCCATAGTTGTAGCTAGATGGTTGTCTTCTCCTAATATTGCTATCATTGTTGGATCTTGTGAGCTGCCTAACATGATCAAGATCATCTATCTGTAATGCTACATGTTGCGTTTGTTGGGATCCGATGAATAATGAATGCTATGTTATGTTGATTATCAATCTATCATCTATGTGTTGTTTATGATCTTGCATGCTCTCCGTTATTAGTAGAGGCTCTGGCCAAGTCGTTACTTGTAACTCCAAGAGGGAGTATTTATGCTCGATAGTGGGTTGATGCCTCCATTAAATCTGGGACAGTGACAGAAATTTCTAAGGTTGTGGATGTGCTGTTGCCACTAGGGATAAAACATCAATGCTATGTCTAAGGATGTATTTGTTGATTACATTACGCACCATACTTAATGCAATTGTCTGTTGTTTGCAACTTAATACTGGAGGGGGTTCAGATGATAACCTGAAGGTGGACTTTTTAGGCATAGATGCATGCTGGATAGCGGTCTATGTACTTTGTCGTAATGCCCAATTAAATCTCACACTACTCATCATAACATGTATGTGCATGGTCATGCCCTCTTTATTTGTCAATTGCCCAACTGTAATTTGTTCACCCAACATGCTAATTATCTTATGGGAGAGACACCACTAGTGAACTGTGGACCCCGGTCCATTCTTTTACATCGAATACAATCTACTACAATACTCGTTCTACTGTTCTCTGCAAACATCATCATCCACACTATACATCTAATCCTTTGTTACAGCAAGCCGGTGAGATTGACAACCTCACTGTTACGTTGGGGCAAAGTACTTTGGTTGTGTTGTGCAGGTTCCATGTTGGCGCCGGAATCCCTGGTGTTGCGCCGCACTACACTCCGCCGCCATCAACATTCAACGTGCTTCTTGGCTCCTACTGGTTCGATAAACCTTGGTTTCTTACTGAGGGAAAACTTACCGCTGTACGCATCACACCTTCCTCTTGGGGTTCCCAACGGACACGTGTTGTACGCGTATCACACACTTTAGTCAAGAAGACTTGATTCCACTTCTACCTCTTCAATCACCTTTCGATGCCGACCATCCGCCGAACGAGGTAATTTCCCCTTTGTGTTTGCATTAATTTATTGCTTCCAAACATATAATTTTCATTATCTTCACTTAATTCTTTCGACAGATCCCGGTAGCTCCCAAATGTTTTCAAGACTTGTCGGATGACACCCCCGAAGAAAGAAACTCTTCCGTTCCTGTAGAATCCCATACTGAAGAAAATATAGATCCAGAAGATGAAGACAATGATCCGATGAATCCTGAAGCTTTTTCCATAGATCCTAAATCCCTCGCCGATGACACAAGTGATACGGCGGAGTCGATCCATGATGACGATGTTGATCCCGCTGCCTTTGTTGATGCAGCTGCGGAGAAGGCCAACGTGCTGCCCTCAAAGAGATCGTCCGACAGTTTTGCCGATGAAGATGATCTTTTTGATCTGTAAGTCCTCTCTACTTACTCCAAAGTTTGATTTTGACAGAGTTCGTCCGTATTCAGCTCCCATTTTGTCTAATTCACATACTTGTAGTGATGAGGGCTTCATAGAACCTCCGCCAAAGAAGGCCAAGACGAGCTCCAGCAAGCCAACCCCGGCAGCCTCAGAGGCTTCGGCTCCTGCTACGGCCCCAGCAGCTCAAGTCTGAACAGCTTCTTCCCTCTCCAAAGGGAAGGAGATTCCTTCGACTGCCGTGACTACACTTTCTCCTCCTGAAAAACCTGTAAGCCCTTTCTGCTTTGATAATATATTCGACTCTGGCAGCTTCCGAGTGGGTCTTCATTGGATTACAAACTTTCCGAAAAGGGTTTGATTGCCTGTTAATAGCTATTTCTTCTTATTTTTCTAGGACTTTCGAGCGGTCATTTCTTCCATGGAGGTCTTCGCCTCTCAATTTACTTCTCTTGAAGCTGATAAAGCTCGACTGCATAAAGAAGTCGAGTCTTCTTCTTCAAAGCTTGAAAAACTCAATTAAAATGGCTGCCAAAACCCGCCAAAATTCCGATTCTTTGAAGGAGGAACCTGAGAAGCTGAAGAACAAGCTGAAGGACAAAGAAACTTCGAAGCTTGCTGCCGAAGCTCAAAGGAATGAGAAGGATGATCTTCTTCGCCAATCTATCTTGGCCTTGCTCAGTAATTCCCATTGACTTATTTTTGATTCCCCCTTTCTTGACTCAATCGTGATTAACGAATTTTTCATTTTTATCCTTTGCAGAAGCTGCCGATATCCCTACTGATGCCTTGGAGAGGCTTCCGAATAATTCCCCTGTCGATTCTTTGACATTGACCCTTGAATCTCACAAACTTATTCAATCTCTTCTCCAGAAGAATAAAGGAGTCATGGTGAGGTTGCACTCGATGATTCTTCCCAAGGTCGACAAAAACAAAACTCTGGAACATCTAATAGATGCTTTTGCTGTCGACACGAAGGAAGTTATCGAGGTATTGAAACGCACTTCACGCACCTACGACGCTCTCCTAGCTTTTCAACTTATGATGGGTCATGGATTCAAAGCCAATATTGAACAAATGTCCATGGAGCTGCCAAAGGAACAAGATGGGCAAATTATTGACTTGGGTGTCTATAAAACTTCAGCGCTCAAGTGTGCTCGCCAGCTTCTCGAATTGGTTTTGTCAAACAAATCAGCTAATGGCCCAAGCTTGTCAACTCAGACCCAAGCTCCTTGACTTCTTTTTCATTGGATTGTAATCTTTTTTGTTTTGAAACAATTTTCCTGTCACAAGACCTTTTGATTGTAATGAATTTCGTATTGGCAATGTTGCCAATACCCTCCTGCTGTAATACTTTTGATACTTTTAATTGCACGCTCCCGATGGGAGTGAATCCCAATAATGAGCTCATATACTCCATTGTGTTCTTAATGGCATAACTTTGTAGGTATTTCCTATACCCTCCTTTACCGAAGGTTCTTCGGATGCTTCTTCTGAAAGTGATGGCCTCCAACGCATGAAAGCTCGGATCGCCCAGATGGAGAAGGATATGCATGGTATTTATGCCATGGCCGCTGTTATAGAGAAGAAGGGCGAACTGGCCGCCGACGCAGAATGATATGCCCTCACTGAATTGCACAAAGCCACAGAAAGCTTGAATTGTAAGTGTCCTAACTTCTTGTTCCTTAACTTCTGGGATAAAGAAATTTTCTTGACTTGACTTCCTTCATTGCTTCCTATAGTCATAGCTCTGAACTTAGCGGAAGTGAACAAGCGTATTCATGAACGCGTAAATGCATTGACCCATCTTGCATATTTGGATGAGGTCTTCTGGAGAAGTCAATCAAAAGCTTCTACTGTCGCAAAGTTTCAGGATCGGGTGCAGCAAGTGCACTGATTCTTCACCAAGTGCCATACTGTCTTAAGAGTAATGTGGAAGATAATGTCCCCCCCCCCCTAAATGGGGTTCCTCCTACGTTACTAGCTTTGATGTCTGAATTAGTTAACGTCAGGAAAATCCGAAGCTTGGTCCCTGCACAACTTGTTGCTGGAGCTCAATCTGCTTTTGCTCTTCTTCTGTCGAAACACCCAGCCATAGACCTGATGGCCATTGCAACTACCAATGGCAATGTAGGACATCTTTTTGCCAAGGCTCATATTCCTTCTACCATTGTAGTCGACAGGCTGGAACAAAATTGATCAAAGGTAGGTGAAGAAGCAAAGGTTCTAGAAGGAGAGTCCTAAAAAATATTTTATGCTCTTGTAATGTAAATACTTTAGCACTTGTTGCATCCGAATATTCGGGCGCATTGATTCGATGGAAAGTGTATATATGTACTTCCCTTTTGCTTTTAATTGTGTTGAAGTGCCGTTGGCAATTTTTAGTATGGATAGAGTAAATCTTAATTACTCGTGTTACATCTGTATTATGATGTATATGTAAGTTTATCGGCAGCACATTCTTTGAGTGATCAGCTCATGTTGCAGGTTTTGTGAAACCTGTTGTATGAGCAACTTTGCTTTCAACCGATGTATGACTTGACAGCAGCTCCCGAACAAATCGATGGAGCTAGATCTGTCGATGAATCTATCGCTCTTTAGTACTTCTGTAGTTTAAAGTACCGGTCATGGGTCGTTTTGTATGTGTTTATAATCCTTGCTATCTGCAGCACTCTCGTATTCTTGAGGCTTTTGCAGCAAAGGATAAAAGCAATATTCCCACCAATTTTGCATCGTAGCACTTGTATTTTCAGAGGCTTTAGAGTGCAATCTTGGGTATATTTTCAAATAAACCAATGTTCGCCATAGTATACGAAAAGAGTTCTTGATAAACCTGTTATGGTGTCTCGAATTACTGCAATACTTTAGACAAACAAAGCTTGAGTCTTTACTAATAAAGTGAGCAAAAACTAAGGAGCTAAAAAAGCCCTATTGAAAGAGGAAAAACTAAATGTATATAATGCTACCCATCTTCTTAAATAAGAGGAGGGTTCTTCTTATCTTCGATCTTGTCTAATGTGCTTGTGGCTTTGGAGGCATCGCTGATTTCATCAAGAGTACTTGCAGCAAGCGCTGGAGTTTTACTTTCTTCGGCAGTGGCCTTGCCGTCAGCTGCCGAAGTCCCCACTGCTGAAGCTTTCGGAGTGAGATCGTCTGGTTTCTTCTTTAATTTCTTGATGCGTTCGTCTTCCTTATCGCCGAGTGCTAACGATTTTGGAGGGAGGTCGTCAGGTTCTTGTTTCATTCCAAACTTGGCAGCGATCCTCTGAAACTCACGATCACAATTATCCGAGCGTGAAAAACTTCCATAGACTGTGATGTTTGTTCCATTGTTCCCTGGCATTTTGAGCTTGAGATACGCATAATGTGGCACAGCCATGAACTTGGCATAAGCTGGTGTCCCGAGTATAGCATGGTACTGTGATTCCCAATTTACTACTTCGAACTCGATCTTTTCCTTCCTGAAGTTATCGGGTTTCCCAAAGACAACATTCAAGTAAAGTTTGCCAAGAGAGTACGCCGATAAAGTGGGGTGGATCCCGTGGAAACAAGTATTTGTTTCTTCCAACATCCTCATCGTAATTCCCATATTTTAGATTGTGTTCAGGAATATCAGATTTAATCCACTTCCACCATCCATGAAGACCTTGCTCATATTAAATCCTCCAATTTGCGCTTCAACTACTAAGGCAACATGTCCTGGCTTTGGGATTGTCATCGGGTGGTCCGCTCTACTGAATAGAATGCTCTGAGACGACCAGTCGATGTATTCTGGAATATTGGCCATGATACATTCTGCCAGGTTGATTTCTTGGGTGAGCTTCTTCATCTCCCTCCTCGAAACACCAGTTCTGCGAATCATGCTCATCTGTCCATGTGGTGGAGGGAAGGACTCATTAGAGTTGCGAGGCTACACTTGCTAAACTTGGTGCTGAGGTGGTGGCGGTGGTGGTGGTGGGCTTGGCTGTTGTTGCTGGATAAAATTTTGCATCTCAATGAACTGTCGACAATCTCTGAGTAGATGACTCGACTTTTTCTTATCGTCCTTAGGGTCAATTGACGCATGTAAGTAACAGGGAGCATTTATCTGTTCAGCAAAAGGCAATTCAGGGATCCTCGAGGGTCATGGTTTGTAGTTGTCACGATTCTTGAGTTATTGCGATTGTTGTCCTGCCAATCATCTCGCATATCATCGTACCGATCATCCCGACGATCAGAATATCCTGCGGCTACCATGTTAGCATCATCGTATCCATGGTCTTTCCTTTTCTTACGGCGATCTCTTCGACTGCCCGAGTCATGCCTCGCATGGTCGTCATCTTCATCGTCACTGCGTGGGCGAAGTTTCCGTACATTATCCTCGCCATCGGCCCAACTATTGGCGATTTCCATTAATTTGGTGATAGTCTTCGGCTTCTTACGCCCAAGCTCCTCTATGTAAGATTCACGTCGAATGCCATCGCTGAAGGCGTCGATTGCTCTGTCGATAGACACATCTTCGGCAGCGTTCAAAAGTTTGGTAAACCTTTCGATGTACGTACGCATCGACTCTTTCGGCTTCTGCTGACAATGACGTAATTCATCGATTCCAAGAGACCTTTTATATGTAGCTTGGAAATTTTTGACAAAAGCGTCTATTAGATCGTCCCATGATTTGATGGATCCCTTCGGCAGACCTCTCAACCAGGCTCGTGTTGAGTCCTTCAGGTAGAGCTGTAAGCACTGCATCGCCGCTATTTGGTTTCCCTTATGTAGGATTACGGTCTGCAGGTAATCGTCTATCCAAGACCTCGGCTCTTGTTGCCCGTCATACTTAGCGGCATCAGTAGGATTAGGTTTGAATCTTTTGGGCGGCATTGTCTCGCGGATCTTGTAGCTTAAACAATCTGCTCCCCTCATCTCGCCGTCGTACTCCTGGATTTCCTCGGATTCATCACTGTCGTATTCTTCCCTTGCCGCTCGCCGCCGTCTGGCTCTGTCGATCCTGATCTGAGTAATTTCGTCTCGAACGATGCCTGGAACCGCTAGCTTGAAGTATAGATTTCTCTTTCCGTGGAACCAACTGATCTCCGAGGATTGCGAGGCTTTCGAAGGAACCCCGATGAGCTTGGGCCATTGGACCTTTGAGTGCTGGTTGCTGGTTGATCAAGTATGCCGCTAGATTGGCGGTTGCTCCTTCGATGGTCTTTGGTCTCAACATACCCGCAGTATCTGTGGTCATGAAGGACTTGGATAGATTTGACATTATTTCTCTGGCAACGTCTTCCGAAAGTCGAGAAAATCTTGATCGATACTTCCCTACACCTTGGCTGCTTCGAGATGCGCTTCCTCGTGAGGCCCTCCGTCGTTCGCTAGATTGATCTGCTGCAAGTAGACGTCGATCGAGGGTGGCCTGCTCGTTTGATAGTCGCTCCCGATTCTTCTCCAGAATAGAATGATATTGATCACGACAGCTCGAGCAGCTACCCATTCTTCCTCTGCGATAGTATAATCAGTATTGTTGTTACTGGCGCTATTTTCAGAGTTACGTCGTCTGCCGGAACGGGGGGTGCGATCTCCTTCTTCTCCTCCATTCCCCGTGTTTCCTGCATTGAGGGTAGCGTAGACTTGGTGATGCGCCATCCTCCAAGTGATCATCCTGATGGCGTTGTTGATACTTTCCTCTCCCGACGAATATCTGGCGCTGCAGATGAACGGTGTATCGCTTGATCCCAATCCGTGCCTGGTGTCGCAGTTCAAGCGGTAGTACGAGGTCATATCGGATGACATAGAGCCATCGGATCCAATCGACATAGAAGATATCGACCAAGGGGTTGATGGTGAAGATGAATTCGTCGAGTCTGTCAAACCAGCCGATAGATCGATTGATGATGACACTATCGATCCTGCAACTGATGGAGACGGTTTCCTTGTTGATCTGGGGACGAACGGCTCGGGCAGCCGAAGGACCCATTCCGCGTTGATGCTGCAATGGACACTTCCAAACGTCATGCTCAAACCTCCTTGCAGATCCGAAAAGGTCGGACGGGATGAGTCGCTGTGCGGGGTGAACTCGAAGGAACCGAATCGAATCGAATTCCCTGAGCTTGGCGATGAAGGTGCCGGTGGTGATGCCGGCGGTGTCGATGAAGCTGCCGACGACATGGCCGAATCTACCGATGACGGATCTTGTGCCAAAAGGTTTCCCACAGACGGCGCCAATTGTCGAGGGTACTCCTCGGCAATGCCCTCCGTTTGGGGCTTAGGGTAGATGGAATCCTGTAGGCTGACACGAGACATCGGTTATCAAACAAGTGGGGAGAGCGATTTACCCAGGTTCGGGGCCCTCGATGAGGTAAAACCCTTATGTCCTGCCTGTCTGGTCTTGATTATGAAAATATCGGGTTACAATGGGGTGCCGAAGGTTTCGGCTATGATCTCGTCGAGATACTAAGTTGTTCGATTACCTAGCTCTAGACTTGCGGTGGCTATGATTACTATGATTGCGTGTGTCCTCGGCAGTCCCTCTGCTGGCCCTTATATTGGGAGCCAGGTCTCGAGAGATCTATCCGGGTACGACTAGGTTACAAAGAGTCCTAGGTCTAAATTTTCCTTGTATTCTTCGTCTCCTTGTCTTGTTCTTCAAGAATTCTTCTTAGGAACCGACGTAACAGCCCACCTGGCCATCGAGTGCCTTCATGGGCCCCTGATTGGGCCGCAAGAGGTAGTGCAACATTAGTTACCCGAAGGGTAATGCCCACGTCACCACGACATGAATAAACATTATGACTTATTCTTCGATAGAGGTGTGGATGCTATCAACTAGCAGTCCTCTATTCTCGAACGTTTGGCTAGCCTCTACACCATTGCCATTGTAGATGTACTTTAGGTTGGTCATCCTCTCCCGATATCGTTGTAACATAGGACCGTAGATAACAGGAAGAAGCTGCGGGCATGACCCTCTTCCGGCTTTGGCCAACAGCTTGATGCGGTCGCGCTCCGCCCTCTTGGAGTCGAGGCATGGAGGAGGTTTGGTTTTTGCCTTCTTAGCGGAGGCCTCGCCGCTGGTTCTGGCATCGGTGCTGGAAACCTTAGCGCGGGGACATTTTGGAGCGCGAGGAGCAACTTTCTTCGAAACTTGCTATCAACACCCGGATTTTTAAGTCCGGATGCCTATTATGTCATACATCGCAATCCCAGGAATATTGTTGTTGCGAGGCATAATAGTTAAGTATCACAGTCATCATTCATTACAAACCATAATGTCTTACAAATTGGAATCACATGATCCATATTACACACATAGTTGATCTATTGATCAACGAACAAACACAAGTTCATAGCGGAAGCGTAAGATACAAGGACTCTCTAGTCCACAGGCCAACGCTTGGCGTCGGAAGACTCCTAGTTGTCGTAGGCATCCTGCTGGTCATCTCCTTGTTCATGTTCATACTCTGGCCATTTGAATAGCCAGGGACAAAGCCGTGAGTACTTCAAGTACTCGCAAACTAATACTATTGTAAGTGCTAGACAATTCTAGTAAGGTTTGCGAAGCTCTAGTTTATTTGCATAAAGCCAATTTTAGTTCACAAGTATTTGAGAAAAAAAGCTTATTCATGTGCTAACCAACTCAAGTGGGAACATTAGTGTCATTCCCACCATTCAAGTGGTGATTTCAATTCAATTCACCACTTCACCATTCATTTCACCCATTTCATTTCAACATCATTTTCAAGAATTTGACATCGGAAACTGTATGGCCTTTCCAACCGTCCGTAACCGTGGACGCGGCTATTCGAATAGATTGACACTCTGCAGAGGTTGCACACTTGTGCCACAACATTTGATTTCATCCGTCGGGATTACCCCGAATCATCGTAACACAGTACGCGGATCATCAACCATAACCTTTCACTTACAAATCCTAGTATGAGCACCTCTCCCCATGAGCTTGGCCTCCCAGTGAAGACCAACTGTCAACCTGGGAACTGCACAGGGCTTGGCCGTACAATTCATCTCAATTCACATCATTTCTCAACAACGGAGGCAGCCTCAAGCGTAACCCCTATGATGTGTGTTCAGAGGGAACCCATACTAAGATGCATAAACTTCCAGTTAAGCCCTACCCATAATCAGGTATTGTGGGGGTACTCGATATTGGAAAGGTATCGCATTCAAACCAATATCATTTTTATCAAAAATCACCATCTTCTCTTTGTCATATTCACCTTCAAAAATCATTCAATGGAATGCTTCATCATTCCAAGGTTTCAAAATTCAGTTCAAGTCAAATTGTTCCCATCTAGAGTAGTCAAGTTTTAATCATTAGCACTAGCTCTAAATCATGAGGGATGCTATCTTGCTTTGCTTGATTGAGACTAACTTTACTACTCTAGTAAACTTCCTTACTTTGACCAAAGTTAACTATAAAAGTAACTCTTGGAAAACAACAAGTAAAACGTGTAATGTAGGAACTTGGGATAGGCTTATGGTAAGAAAAGATAAGACTATGGTGCCTTGCCCAAAGGGCTTTGCACTTTGCAAGAATATTAGCTTGCCTTGGTAGTTCTCAAAGTTCTCCTCCTCCTCCTCTTGGTAGCAACCTTCTTCCTCCGGGTATTCTCCGGTGCTAGCGTCTAAATTTAAATACGAGTATAATCACTCAACTAATTCAATGGCTATTCCATACATCACATATAATCACACAAACTATTCCAAGCACACAATTAATCTAATTATGGTGCATTGGTTGTGTTGCTTGAGGAGAATTATTTTCCTTTAATTTAATATGTAAATGATAGTTTCCATAGGGTTCTTGAGAAATAATTTCCTCTCATTGTAATCTTCTTAAGATTTAATTTCTCAAATAATCATACATGAACTTATATTGACCTAAGTCTAACATTCATTATCATCATTTGAGAAAATGATTTAAATGAGGTAGACCACCTCATACCATTTAATAATGCTACCAATGATTTAAATCTCCAAGTAATTCATATAAGAGAGTTTGGCCAGGGGTCCAAACATCACATGAATTCATTTGGGACAAGATTTAAATGAAGTACAATACTTCATATGATTTGCATAATAGTTTTGGACAATATCACTTAGATAAACTTGCCATATTGTCCATTAATTAAACTAGGGCATGATCATGCAAAGTGACCACACCATTTTCTTGCATAAACAATTAGTGTAAATCAAATGTGAGCTATTGG
Source organism: Lolium perenne (assembly GCF_019359855.2). Lineage (NCBI taxonomy): Eukaryota > Viridiplantae > Streptophyta > Magnoliopsida > Poales > Poaceae > Lolium > Lolium perenne. Next base: position 89,905,511 of record NC_067245.2, on the reverse strand, counting down.
AGTTTGAATTAACTTAATATCTATTTTGGTTGATTTTTAATAATTATTTGAATAGGGAAAAGTCCCTGCCTTCTTCTTTTTATCAGATTAATTTTACAACTAATCTTGAGGTGGGACCAGTGGCATATTGTAGATCTTTTTAGTAGCTTTCCAACAATATGAAATTTGTTAAATTTGGCCAAGCCAAACAGATTCTATTGAGTTGGATGCAGTATTGAAATTGGTTTGAAATTATTTAAACGAGATTTAAATAAAAGGGCCGGCGGGAAACTCTAACGGGCTAGGTTTTCAAATTAACGGCCTGCTCAGCCCAACAGCGCATCCAGTGCGAGTGGGCCGCCTGACAGCGTGGTTCCCGCATGTCAGTGGCTCTTAAAACCCAAAACGGTATGGATCACAGCGGTGCGTTGGATTAGATCCTGATCTAATGGATCAGGGTCATCGTCTTCTCCGACGAGATCGAGCCACTGGCGCGGCGAGCCTAGGGGGTCGGAGGGCTCACCGAGGCTCCAGCAAGGTTTGGCACTGTGCTCGAGGTAGATGTGGACGACGGCGAAGCAGCTGGTAGCAGTGGCGGAGCTCGAGGTGGCCTGGATCAACTGCGATTGCTCCAGGGCTTCCGCGGCTCCGAGCTTGCGATTGCGGCGACTCCGGCGGTGATTGGCTTGGCTAATGGTGTGAGGAGAAGTGGTGAAGGGTGGGGAGTGAGATGGTATTCTCAATGGCGTCCAGGGAACGCGGTATTTATAGAATCGAGCGAGGGCTGCGGGACAGGGTGGTGGTCGACATGGGCGCGGCGATTCCGGCGAGGTGTTGGGCTAGGCAAGGGTTCAGGGACGTTCTCCTCGTCCAGGCGAAGCTATAGGTAGCAACGGCACGGTCGGGCGGCGTCTGTGGGCGACGCATTGCTTCCATGTCGTCGGGTGGTGTCTACGGGATTTTCTTCCTCGTCTCCGGCGGCGGCGGTCCAGGGTCTGGTCGTGAGCGTGTCTGGTGGCGTCGTGGTGTCACGGCGGTGCTCAACGTCTTGCAAGCGGGGCCAGAGCGAGTGCGAGGCGATGGGGTGGCGCGTGTCCAGTGCACGTCCACACGCGACGTGAGCGGCATCTGGCGGCGACCTTGGCGCGCGATCTCCGGCGAGGCTACGTTGTCTACGGCGAAGCTGTCGGTGCTAGGAGATGTAGGAGAGCAAGGTGGCAAGGTTTGGCACGGTGGCCAGTGGTGGCGATGAAGGGGAGAGGGGGTGGTGCGGCAAGGTGGCGACATGGCCGGCATGGCCATGTCCTAGCTTTGCCCTCATCTCTCCTAGGGTTACTATGTGTCATTAAGAGTGAGAGGGGACCAGGGGACCATTTAGAATAGGTTTGGGGTAGATTAGAGGTGAGTAGATCACTATTTGAAATAGTGTCAAATAGTTCCATATTTGGAATTTGTGAATTTTGTCCAAATTTGATTGAATTCCAATGGTGGCAAGATTTGAATTGTGTGTGTTTGGTTGAGTTATAAATGACCAGAGAGGATGAGGTGTGGTGGTGGAATTGTTAAATTCAAAGAATTGCAATTTTGGTTAAGTGTGAGATTGTTCCACTTAATAAAATGTTGCAACTTTGGATGAGCATAGCATTTGATCAGAAAGAATTTGGCATGGTGATCTTTACAAAAAGTGTTCACCTTGATGTTGTCTTGGATGAGGTGCAAAGAGTTAGCAAGGTTTAGTTTGAAAATTTTGAATTGCAGGGGCTCAAAGTAGTGATCAGACTATAATTGGCAGATTTGACCATTATCATATGTCAGCCAAATTTGAATTTGAAATCCATTTGATTTGTGTTTCTTTGATTCCAAAAGTTGTAATAAGTGTTTAGTAACATTATTCAACTAATGGTGAAGACCAAATTGGTCTAGGGTCAAAATTTATAAAAATGGCATAAGCCATATGTGAGAGTTTTAGGGTTTTTCTTTTATTTGATTTCTTTCTCTTTTTGATTTATTTGATTGGTGATCTTCACATGATCACATTAGGGTTTTAGAGTATAGCACATACACATAATAACAATCATCATGGCATATCAATCAAATGCACAAGTCCTATGCAGGGCAGTATATGCAATTTAAAAAGTTTTTGTTGGTTTGAAATTTTGCTCTCTGGAATCTTCTAACTTTCTTTTTATTGAAATTTGGGATGTTACAAACCCTTCCCCCTTAAAAAAGATCTCGTCCCGAGATCGAAAAGAAAGTTAGGTACTAAAGAGATCTGGGTACTCCTTCTTCATGAAGTCTTCGCGTTCCCAGGTGGCTTCATCTTCGGTATGATTGCTCCACTGTATCTTCAGAAACTTGATGCTTCGGGTGCGGGTGGCTCGGTAAGCTTCCTCCAGGATGCGAATCGGCACTTCGCGGTATGTCAAGTCCTTGTTGATATCCACCGAGCGGTGATTGATGTTCTTGAACACTTCGGTCTTCTCAGGGACTTTAAGGCACTTCCGGAGGAGTGAGATGTGAAACACGTCGTGTACAGCCGACATTTCTTCGGGTAGATCCAGTTGATAAGATACTTCGCCTCGGCGACTCAGAACTTTGAAGGGTCCGACATATCGGGGTGCGAGCTTTCCTTTCAGTTGAAATCTCTGCATTCCTTTCAAGGGGGATACCTTGAGATAGACGAAATCTCCGATCTCGAAGTTCATCTCCCGACGTCTCTTGTCGGCGTAGCTCTTCTGTCTTGATTGCCCCGTCTTGAGGTACTCGTGAATCTTGTGTACTTTCTCTTTGGCTTCACGAAGAACGTCTGGGCCAAAAACTTGGCTTTCTCCAACTTCCGACCAGTTCAGGGGGGTACGGCATTTCCTTCCGTACAAGGCTTCAAAGGGGGCCATCCGTAGGCTAGCTTGATAGCTGTTGTTGTAAGAGAATTCTGCGTAAGGTAAGTAGTCTTCCCACTTGGATCCATATTCCAGTACACATGCTCTCAGCATGTCCTCCAATATCTGGTTGACTCTCTCGGTCTATCCATCGGTCTGAGGGTGATAGGCGGGGCTGAAATTCAGACGGGTTCCTAGTCCTTCGTGCACTTTCTGCCAGAATCTTGAGGTGAACTGTGATCCTCTATCTGACACTATCGACTTCGGGGTTCCGTGCAGGGCGACTATTCTGGAGATGTATAGCTCAGCTAACTTTGGGCCTTGGTACGTGGTCTTGACGGCGATGAAATGGGCGACTTTGGTCAATCTATCGACAACTACCCATATTGAATCATTGCCTTTGCTGGATTTGGGCAGTCCGGTGATAAAGTCCATTCCTACGGAGTCCCACTTCCATTCTGGAATCTGCAGTGGTTGTAGCAGTCCGGCGGGTCGTTGATGTTCTACCTTGACCCTCTGACAGATGTCACACTTGGCGATGTAGCTGCCGATTTCTCTCTTCATTCCATGCCACCAGAATTGCTCCTTCAGGTCTTGATACATCTTGGTACCTCCGGGGTGGATTGAGTAAAGGGTGTCATGGGCTTCTTGCAGGATGACTTGCTTCAAGTCCGAGTCTGATGGTACACAGAGACGTTCTTTGTACCAAAGAACTCCGGCTTCATCTACGGTGAATCCGGGGGCTTTTCCTGCGACTATCTGCTTCTTGATTCCGTCGATGCTAGCGTTGTCCTTCTGGGCTTCCTTGATCTGGCTAACCAAGGTGGGTTGCAGTTCTATGCTGGCTAGGAATCTTTCACTAACAAGTTCAAGTCTGAACTGTTCAAACTCTTGGTACAGGCTGGGCTGCTCGATTGCGATCATGGAGTTCAACTGACACGGAAGTCTACTCAAAGCATCCGCTACCACATTGGCCTTGCCGGGGTGGTAGTGAATCTCCATGTCGTAATCCTTGATCAATTCGATCCATCGGCGTTGTCTCATGTTTAGCTCCTTCTGGGTGAAGATATATTTTAGGCTCTTGTGGTCGGAGTAGATCTCGCATCGATTACCCATGAGGTAATGATGCCAAACTTTCAAGGCTAGGACCACGGCTGCAAGCTCGAGGTCATGGGTTGGGTAGTTCTGTTCATGTTGCTTCAGTTGTCTTGAAAGGTAGGATACAACTTTGCCTTCTTGCATAAGCACACATCCAAGACCAGTCTTGGAGGCGTCGCAATATACGTCAAAGGGCTTAGCAATGTCTGGCATGATCAGGATTGGGGCTGTTGTCAGTCTACTCTTGAGCTGTTGAAAGCTCTCTTCACATTTGTCAGTCCACTCAAACTTCTTGTCCTTTTTCAACAGTTGGGTCATTGGTCGAGCGATGCTCGAAAAGCCTTCTACAAATCTGCGGTAATATCCGGCTAATCCAAGAAAAGCGCGGACCTCGGTTTGGGTGGTTGGGGCTTGCCATTCCATAACAGTTTTGATCTTGGCGGGATCTACGGCAATTCCTCCTGCAGACAAGATATGTCCCAGTAATCCTACTTCCTCCAACCAAAACTCACACTTGCTGAACTTGGCATACAACTGGTGGTGTCTAAGGATTTCTAGGACAGTCTCCAAATGCTGTTCATGTTCCTCTTCGGACTTGGAGTATACCAGAATGTCATCGATGAAGACAACGACAAACTTGTCCAAAAAGTTCATGAAGATCTTATTCATGAGATTCATGAAATAAGCGGGGGCATTGGTTAATCCAAACGACATGACGTTGTACTCATACAACCCATATCTGGTGGTAAAGGCAGTTTTTGGAATGTCGGTGGCTCGGATCTTCAGCTGATGATATCCAGTTCTAAGGTCTATCTTGGAGAAAACTTTGGCTCCGGTTAGCTGATCAAACAAGTCTTCTATCTTGGGTAGGGGGTATTTGTTTTTGATGGTGACATCGTTAAGCTTACGATAGTCAGTACATAAACGGTTGGCACCATCCTTCTTGTCCACAAACAAAACTGGGGATCTCCAGGGGGATGCACTAGGTCTAATCAGACCTTTGGCTAACATATCATCTATCTGTTTCTTCAGCTCCACAAGCTCTGTTGCGTTCATGATGTAGGCTCTCTGGGCTATAGGTCCAGTTCTGGGGATTAACTCGATGATGAACTCGATATCCCGATCCGGGGGCATACCGGGTAGATCATCCGGAAACACATCAGGGTAGTGATGACCCACAAGTATAGGGGGTGTATCGTAGTATCTTCGATAAGTAAGAATGTCGATCCCAACGAGGAGCAGAAGGTGTTGACAAGCAGTTTCGATGAAGGATTCACTGTAAATGCTCACAGACAAGTATTCAGGGGGTTTTGATGTAGCAGTTGAATAAAGTACGAGTAAGTAAAGTGCGAGAGTAACAATTGCAGCGAGTGGCCCAATCCTTTTTAGCACAAAGGACAAGCCGGTTTGTTTACTTATAATGACCGAACGTTCTCGAGGACACACGGGATTTTAGTCTAGTGCTTTCGCTACATACGGCTAATTAATCTTCATTGTTTTGATAAGTGTTGTGTGGGTGAACCTGTGCTAATGTACCGCCCTTCCTAGGACTAATACATACTTGTGATTATACCCCTTGCAAGCATCCGCAACTACAAGAAAGTAATTAAGATAAATCTAACCACAGCCTTAAACTCTGAGATCCTGCTATCCCTCCTGCATCGATATACCAACGGGGGTTTAGGTTTCTGTCACTCCGGCAACCCCGCAATTGGCAAACGAGTACAAGATGCATTCCCCTAGGCCCATAAAGGTGAAGTGTCGTGTAGTCGACGTTCACACGACACCACTAGAAGAATAACACCACAACTTAAATATCATAACATTGAATATTACTCAACCATACTTCACTACTAACATTTAGACTTCACCCATGTCCTCAAGAACTAAACGAACTACTCACGAGACATCATATGGAACATGATCAGAGGTGATATAATGATGAATAACAATCTGAACATAAACCTTGGTTCAACGATTTCACTCAATAGCATCAATAACAAGTAGAAATCAATACCGGGAGAGTTTCCCCTATCAAACAATCAAGATCAAACCCAAATTGCTACGGCGGTGACGATGTCCAGCGGTGGAGACGGCGGTGATGATGGTGAAGATGATGATGATGGTGATGGAGATGATGTCCAGCTCGATGACGGTGACGATGGCGTCGATTTCCCCCTCCCGGAGGGAATTTCCCCGGCGGATTTCAGCCCGCCGGAGAGCTCTTTTCTCTCTGGTGTTCTCCGCCCCGCAGAGGCGGCTGTAACTCTTCGCGAGGTATCCTCTGTGGCTTAGGTCTTCGGGACGAAGGATTTCGCAAAGAAAAGGAGGCGAGAGGGGCTGTGGGCCCCCCTCCTCACAGGGCGGCGCGGCCAGGCCTTGGGCCGTGCCGGCCTATGGGGTGGGCCCACCTCGGGTCCCCTCAACTCCCCCTTCTGGCTCACTTCGTCATCTGGAAAAATAGGATTTTTGGTATAATTTCCGTCAGCTGTTGATCTTCCGAAATATTGCATTCTGACGGTGCTTTTTCCAGCAGAATCCTGGCTCCGGTGCTCGATCCTCCAATAATCATGAAACATGCAAAATAGATGAAATAACATAAGTATTATGTCCAAATATGAAATATATCAATGAATAACAGCAAATTATGATATAAAATAGTGATGCAAATTGGATGTATCAACTCCCCCCAAGCTTAGACTTCGCTTGTCCCCAAGCGAAACTGAACTCGGTAAACAGGACCACATGTTTATGGAGTGAAGAGTCGATAAATAAAATATGGACAAGAAGCATCATATTCATTCACACAAGACATTCTAGTAAACAACTTCCTCATATAATTCAACTTGAAACAAGTATAAGGTAATCACAAATAAAGGTGCATAAGAAATCATAGTTGGTGATGGCAAACTTCGTTCTTGGTCAGAGAACAATTAACAGATTATACTTATCTCATTGAGCAGCGCTCTCATGTTAAAGTTTATATGGCACAACTTGCATACTCAATCATAATGGTCTCCTCATGATCATTGATAACTTGCAAAGCTATATTCATTCAGATAAAACTTGTATTAAACAAGGAAGAATAAAAGACATGATGAAGCAAATCACAATATAATGGTTTGATCACAACAACTCAAATGCTTGCTTAAGATGGAGGGAAATAGGTTTACTGACTCAACATAAAGTAAAAGACAGGCCCTTCGCAGAGGGAAGCAGGGATTAAATCATGTGCTAGAGCTTTTTCAGTTTTGAAATCATATAAAGAGAATAAAAGTAACATTTTGAGAGGTGTTTGTTGTTGTCAACGACTGGTAGCGGGTACTCTAACCCCCTTGCCAGACAAACCTTCAAAGAGCGGCTCCCATTTTATTTTTATTTTGTGTGGCACTGCCTCCAACCTTTCTTTCACAAACCATGGCTAACCGAATCTTCGGGTGCCTGCCAACAATCTCATACCATGAAGGAGTGCCTTTTTATTTTAGTTTTATTATGATGACACTCCCCCCAACCTTTGCTTACACAAGCCATGGCTAGCCGAATCCTTCGGGTGCCGTCCATCAATCACATACCATGGAGGAGTGTCTATTTAGTTTAATCAGTTTGGGACTGGGAATCCCATTGCCAGCTCTTTTTGCAAAATTATTGGATAAGCGGATGAAGCCACTAGTCCATTGGTGAAAGTTGCCCAACAAGATTGAAAGATAAAACACCACATACTTCCTCATGAGCTATAAAACATTGACACAAATAAGAGATAGTAGATTTTGAATTGTTTAAAGGTAGCACACGAAGTATTTACTTGGAATGGCAGAAAATACCATGTAGTAGGTAGATAGGTTTGGATGCACGAGAAATATTCCCTCTCAGTACAGGTCTTTGGCTAGCAAGGTTAATTAGCAAGCATAAGAGTCGAAGGAAACAAACAAATATACATGTGATAGAAATAATCATGCATGTTCCTTGTAAGCACAAACAGTTTTAACTTCAGAATAATAAGCTATGAGCTAACAAGAAAGAAAGACAATGAAACAACTACATGTATTCCTCTTTTCTACTTAAACCTCAAAGTGTTGTTGCTATTGACCAATGCTAAGTTTGCCAAAACCAAATAGATTTATTCAATGCTCCCAAAGTGATACCAATACTAAAATCAAGATCAATCATATAATAGAAATTGCAAACTAAAATAAGATGTGCAATATGTAAATGATAAGACTTCTCATTAATATTCCATAACGATAACTCACACCAAGGGATACATAGACAACTAGCTCAAGGAGAGATACTTCCAAACTGCAACCCATCTTATATGATAACTTCCCTACTCATGATATGACACTACTTGACAGTAAAAAGTAAAAGGTAGTGATGATGTGATACCGCGGCACTCCCCCAAGCTTGGAACAAACCAAGGGGATGCCAATACCGATGATGAATTACTCCTTTGGCGATGGTGGTGATGAATTCCTGACAAGCTTCTCAACAAGCTCCTGAAGCTCATCAATCTTGTACGTGAGGTTGCGAATCATCTCCGAATTGTGCTCGACGCGGTTAAGAAGTATGTCCGACGGCGAGTCCCAACTCTTGGAGTTATTTCCCCACTCTTCACCCTCAGGCTTCATCCTTCCTGCAGTGTTAGAACGATCTATATCCCAATTGCTAGGCAATGCTGCCCTGGGAGTCCTTTCAATTTGATTATTGAAAATTAGATTGCGGAAGGGATGGTGAGTGCCTGAGAAAGATGTCTTCGGAGCTAGGTAATGACGTGGAACCCCTCCTCCGGTGCGAATTCTTGCGCTCTTGTTTGCACTAGAAGGGTTGTCCACCACCTCGACACTTGCGATGGTAGCACGCGGGTGTGCACGCGAGTCTTCCTCCACCTCTTCTTCATCCTCTTCCTTGACGCTCTTGTCCTCCTCTTTCCACTCAGGATCTTGAATATCTTCATCCGAAAGCTCCTTGCCCTTGTTCTTGGAGACCATGGTGCTTCTAGACTGAAAACAGATCCTGGCAGAAACAGCTCGAAACAAAACACGTCGAGAAAACGATATACGGACCTCCAGGGGTCCGGGGGATTATATAGCAAAAATTTTCACGACAAAAGGAAAGTACCAGGTCGAACCAGAGTCGGAAAGGGGCGACGAGGCGGCCAACTCATAGGGCGACGAGGCGGCCAGCTCATAGGGCGGCGCGGCCTGGCTAGGGCCCGCGCCGACCTATGGGGGCACGCCCTCGTGCGTCTCCTCCACTCCGTTTCGATCTCGTAATTTTTCATATTTTCCAAAAACAGCAAAAATATTGTTCGGAAAGTAAATCGCGAACTTTTCATTACCAGTACTGTTACCTATTCAAAGTCAAGTACTGGCGGACTGTCAATTTGTCCTTTGATGAAGGCCTCCGGTGTTTCCACTCGAATAATATCAACATCTACATTATAAGAATCACCTGAGATATAATGCTTGAGTCTTTGTCCATTCACCACTTGCGTGGCATTGCCTTGGAGAGAGCTAATTTTAATTGCTCCTGAACGATACACCTCCTCAACAACATATGGTCCTTCCCATTTCGAGAGTAATTTCCCTGCAAAGAATCTGAGACGGGACCGATACAATAGGACTTGATCCCCAATATTAAATTCTCTTTTGATAATCATTCTATCATTCCATTTTTTAACTTTCTCTTTAAAGAGTTTAGCATTTTCATAAGCTTCACTTCTCCATTCATCTAGGGAACTCAATTGCAGCAACCTCTTATTACCGGCAAGTTTAGGATCTTTATTTAATTCTCTAACTGCCCAATAAGCTTTGTGCTCTAGTTCTAAAGGTAAATGACAAGCTTTCCCATAAACCATTTTATAAGGTGACATTCCCATGGGGTTTTTATAAGCAGTTCTATAAGCCCATAATGCATCCTTCAATTTACTAGCCCAATTCTTTCTAGTTTTATTAACAGTCTTTTCCAAGATAGATTTAATCTCTCTGTTTGATAATTCTACTTGCCCACTAGTTTGAGGATGATAAGCGGAAGCAATTCTATGATTAATACCATATTTAGCAAGAGTTTTTCTAAAACCACCATGAATAAAATGAGAACCTCCATCAGTCATAATATATCTAGGAACTCCAAATCGAGGAAAAATAATATCTAAAAGCATTCTTAAAGAGGTCTCACCATCAGCACTTTTTGTAGGTATGGCTTCCACCCATTTAGTAACATAATCCACAGCCACAAGTATATGAGTGTTACCTTCTGAAGAGGGAAAAGGTCCCATGAAGTCAAATCCCCAACAATCGAATGGTTCAATAACAAGAGTATAATTCATAGGCATTTCATTGCGTCTGGAGATATTACCAACCCTTTGGCATTCATCACAAGATAAAATAAACTTTCTTGCATCTTTGAAGAGAGTTGGCCAATAAAAACCTGATTGTAGAACCTTTTGCACGGTTCTTTCTCCGGCGTGATGTCCTCCAAAAGCACTACCATGACATTTACTCAATATCTCTTGTTGTTCATACTCGGGAACACATCTTCGCAGAATACCATCCACCCCTTCTTTATATAAGTGTGGGTCATCCCAGAAATAATGCCTCAAGTCATAAAAGAATTTCCTCCTTTGCTGAGCTGAAAAGGTTGGAGGCAAGTACTTGGAAACAATAAAGTTAGCATAATCAGCATACCAAGGACTGTCTCGCGAGCTCACCTTTATTGCAGCCAATTGTTCATTTGGAAAACTATCATTAACAGGAACAGGATCATAAGCAATATTTTCCAATCTAGACAAATTATCAGCAACAGGATTATCAGCACCTTTCCTATCTACAATATGTAAATCAAATTCTTGCAACAGAAGTACCCATCTAATAAGCCTTGGCTTAGCATCTTTCTTTTGCATAAAGTATCTGATTGCAGCATGATCAGTATGTATAGTAACTTTTGAATCAACAATATAAGATCTAAACTTATCACAAGCAAAGACTACAGCTAACAATTCTTTTTCAGTAGTAGCATAATTTCTTTGAGCAGCATCAAGAGTTTTACTAGCATAATGAATAACATTCAATTTCTTATTTACTCGCTGTCCAAGAACAGCGCCTACAAAGAAAATCACTAGCATCACACATAATTTCAAATGGTAAATTCCAATCAGGAGGTTCAACTATAGGAGCAGTTGTTAAGGCTTTCTTTAGAGTTTCAAAAGCTTCCTTACAATCATCATCAAAAACAAAAGGTACATCCTTTTGAAGAAGATTAGTAAGAGGCTTTGAAATCTTGGAAAAGTCTTTAATAAACCTCCTATAAAACCCAGCATGACCAATAACACTACGAATACCTTTAACATCCCTAGGATAGGGCATCTTCTCAATTGCTTCAACTTTAGCTCTATCAACTTCAATACCTCTCTCGGAAATTTTATGTCCCAATACAATTCCTTCATTAACCATAAAGTGGCATTTCTCCCAATTAAGAACAAGGTTAGTTTCTTCACATCTCTACAAAACTTTATCAAGGCTCCGCAAGCAATTATCAAAAGAATTCCCATAGACAGAAAAATCGTCCATGAATACCTCTACAATACTCTCGCAAAAGCCATGAAAAATAGCAGACATGCATCTTTGAAAAGTAGCAGGAGCATTACATAAACCAAAAGGCATACGTCTATAAGCATAAGTTCCATAGGGACAAGTGAAAGTGGTTTTCTCTTGATCCTTAGTTTTAACAGCAATTTGTGAAAACCCAGAATAACCATCAAGAAAACAAAAATGAGTATTTTTAGATAACCTTTCTAACATTTGATCAATAAAAGGCAAAGGGTAATGATCTTTGTTAGTAACTTTATTAAATTTTCGATAATCAATGCACATTCTATACCCTACAACTACTCTTTGAGGTATGAGCTCATCATTATCATTAGGCACAACAGTCATTCCTCCTTTCTTAGGAACACAATGCACAGGACTAACCCATCTACTATCAGCAATAGGATATATAATACCAGCTTCAAGAAGTCTTAATACCTCATTTCTTACCACATCCTTCATCTTAGGAATTAGACGACGCTGAGGTTCAACAATAGGCTTTGCATCATCTTCCATATTAATGGCGTGTTGGCAAATAGAGGGAGAAATCACCTTCAAGTCATCAAGAGTGTAGCCAATAGCTCCTCGATGTTTCTTCAGAATTTCCAATAGCCTTTCTTCTTCAAACTCTGAAAGCTTTGAACTAATAATAACAGGATATATTTTCTTATCATCAATATGAGCATATTTAAGATTATCAGGCAAAGGTTTTAAATCAAAGACAGGATCTTCCTTTGGTGGCGGTGTTGTACCCAGATCTTCCACCGGTAAATCATGCTTAAGAATAGGTTGGCGAAGAAAAATTTCATCAAGCTCATATCTTTCTTTCCTAAAAACTTCACTCTCGCTATTCTCCAAACGTTGCTGCAAAGGATTATTAGGAACAAGAACAATAGATGCACACTGTTCAACTTTAAAATCATTATTAGGCAAATCAGCTTTATAAGGAGTTTTGGTAAATTTAGAGAAGTTAAACTCATAAGATTCACCAGCAAATTTAGTCAAAATTTTCTCTTTCTTGCAATCTATAATAGCTCCACATGTATTTAGAAAAGGTCTACCAAAAATGATAGGACAATATTTACTAGCAGCAGAACCAAGTACCAAAAAGTCAGCAGGATATTTAATCTTACCGCATAGAACTTCCACATCTCGAACAATACCAATTGGAGAGATAGTTTCTCTATTAGCCAGCTGAATAACCACATCAATATCTTCAAGTTCACAAGAACCAATTTCGTGCATAATCTCCGTGTAAAGCTCATAAGGAATAGCACTAATACTTGCACCAATATCACATAAACCATAATAACAATGATCACCAATTCTAACAGATAGCATAGGAACACTAGCTTGTTTGGGTTTATTAGGATGTGAAACAATATTAGAAGCATCTTCACAGAAAATAATATGACCATCCTCCACATTTTCAGTCACAAGATCTTTAACTATTGCAACAGCAGGTTCAACTTTTATTTGTTCTTCAGGTTCTATAGGTTTCTTTTCACTTTTATGAACCGCACTATTTATAACAGAGTACTCCTTCATTTTAGCAGGGAAAGGAGTTTTTTCAATATAAGCTTCAGGAATAACATGATCAACAGTTTCAACTACAACGCATTTATTAATAGATGAATCAATTTTATCTTTATACGGTTCATGATACTTATCAAAATTCTTCTTAGGCAATTCATAATGAGAGGCAAAAGCTTTATAAAGATTTGCAGCAACTTGAGAATCAAGACCATAAGTAGCACTCATATTACGAAATTTATCAGTATCCATAAAAGCTTCAATGCATTTATAATCATAATTTATACCTGATTCTCTATCTTTGTCGTTCTCCCATCCTTCAGTATTTTCCTGGATCCGATTAAGAAGGTCCCTTTTAAACTCTTCCTTGTTGCGCGTGAATGATCCAGAACAAGAAGTATCCAGCAAGGTCTTGTCTTCAAAAGAAAGTCTTGCATAGAAATTATCAATAATAACATTACCAGGAAGCTCATGAATGGGGCATTTGAGCATTAAAGACTTCAATCTCCCCCAAGCTTGGGCAATACTCTCTCCATCATGAGGCCAAAAATTATATATGCGATTCCGATCCTTGTGAATTTCACTTGGAGGATAGAACTTAGAATAAAACCGGGGCACAATATCATTCCATTCAAGAGAATCCCCATTATCCAGTAATTTATACCAATGCGCCGCTTTACAAGACAACGATATAGAGAATAGTTTCTTCCTCACTTCATCCATAGCAATACCTGCACACTTGAATAAACCGCATAATTCATGCAATAACAGTAAATGATCTCCAGGGTGGACAGTTCCATCCCCTGTATAACGGTTACCCACTACGCGTTCAATAATTTTCATAGGTATTTTGTATGGTATCTCTTCCTTACCTGGCGCCTCATCCACTACCTTTGCAGTAGTAGCAGATTTTCCAAATAAACATTCAAAATGAGATCTCTCCATAATGAATTATGGCAGCAGGCAAAAATAAAATCAGCACAAACAGTAGAAGTTTCCCTTACCAATTCCACTTACCAATAGCGCTTCACTCCCCGGCAACGGTGCCAGAAAATAGTCTTGATGACCCACAAGTATAGGGGGTGTATCGTAGTATCTTCGATAAGTAAGAATGTCGATCCCAACGAGGAGCAGAAGGTGTTGACAAGCAGTTTCGATGAAGGATTCACTGTAAATGCTCACAGACAAGTATTCAGGGGGTTTTGATGTAGCAGTTGAATAAAGTACGAGTAAGTAAAGTGCGAGACTAACAATTGCAGCGAGTGGCCCAATCCTTTTTAGCACAAAGGACAAGCCGGTTTGTTTACTTATAATGACCGAACGTTCTCGAGGACACACGGGATTTTAGTCTAGTGCTTTCGCTACATACGGCTAATTAATCTTCATTGTTTTGATAAGTGTTGTGTGGGTGAACCTGTGCTAATGTACCGCCCTTCCTAGGACTAATACATACTTGTGATTATACCCCTTGCAAGCATCCGCAACTGCAAGAAAGTAATTAAGATAAATCTAACCACAGCCTTAAACTCTGAGATCCTGCTATCCCTCCTGCATCGATATACCAACGGGGGTTTAGGTTTCTGTCACTCCGGCAACCCCGCAATTGGCAAACGAGTACAAGATGCATTCCCCTAGGCCCATAAAGGTGAAGTGTCGTGTAGTCGACGTTCACACGACACCACTAGAAGAATAACACCACAACTTAAATATCATAACATTGAATATTACTCAACCATACTTCACTACTAACATTTAGACTTCACCCATGTCCTCAAGAACTAAACGAACTACTCACGAGACATCATATGGAACATGATCAGAGGTGATATAACAATGAATAACAATCTGAACATAAACCTTGGTTCAACGGTTTCACTCAATAGCATCAATAACAAGTAGAAATCAATACCGGGAGAGTTTCCCCTATCAAACAATCAAGATCAAACCCAAATTGCTACGGCAGTGACGATGTCCAGCGGTGGAGACGGCGGTGATGATGGTGAAGATGATGATGATGGTGATGGAGATGATGTCCAGCTCGATGACGGTGACGATGGCGTCGATTTCCCCCTCCCGGAGGGAATTTCCCCGGCGGATTTCAGCCCGCCGGAGAGCTCTTTTCTCTCTGGTGTTCTCCGCCCCACAGAGGCGGCTGTAACTCTTCGCGAGGTATCCTCTGTGGCTTAGGTCTTCGGGACGAAGGATTTCGCGAAGAAAAGGAGGCGAGAGGGGCTGTGGGCCCCCCTCCTCACAGGGCGGCGCGACCAGGCCTTGGGCCGCGCCGGCCTATGGGGTGGGCCCACCTCGGGTCCCCTCAACTCCCCCTTCTGGCTCACTTCGTCATCTGGAAAAATATGATTTTTGGTATAATTTCCGTCAGCTGTTGATCTTCCGAAATATTGCATTCTGACGGTGCTTTTTCCAGCAGAATCCTGGCTCCGGTGCTCGATCCTCCAATAATCATGAAACATGCAAAATAGATGAAATAACATAAGTATTATGTCCAAATATGAAATATATCAATGAATAACAGCAAATTATGATATAAAATAGTGATGCAAATTGGACGTATCAGGTAGCGACAAACGACCCTGATTTGATCCAGAGTTGGCTTGGATACACTTTGGTTGCAGGTGAATTTTCTGGGTAGTTTTTCAGAGACATGTTCTACTATGACACCGGTGCTGCTAGTCATGGTTATGGCTTTCTTTGCACAGTCTATCAATCCATTGTGTTTTGACATCCAGTCCATTCCTAGTACGACTTCCAAACCTTTGGTTCCCAGAATGATTAGATTGGCATAGAAATCTACATCATGGATTTTGATGGGTACATTTTTGCAAAATTTTCTGGCTTTGGTGGTTGATCCGGGAATTTGAACTATCATAACATGCTTCAAACTGATGGGTTGAATTTTACTTGTTGATGCAAAGTCTTTAGTGACAAAAGAATGAGATGCTCCGGAATCAAACAACACTCTGGCAGGGATGTGGTTGACAGAAAACATACCCAGTACAACATCTGGTGCTTCCTGGGCTTCTTCGGCGTTCATGTGGTAGAGATGGCCGTTGCGGTTATTGGGGTTGTTGGGGGCGAACTTCTTGCCGGTGGAGACACGACGTTGCTGCTGAGCAGGTGCAGCGGTGTTGCCGGCGAGCTTGGCGAGCCTCTTGGGACACTCGTTGGAGTAGTGCCCCACTACACCACACTCATAACAAGTGATGGTGGCCTTGTCCTTGGTCGCAACGGGGATGGCGTTGCTTCCGGTTCTGGGAGCGGTGTCGGTGTTGTTGTTGTTGTTGGGGGCTCTGGGTGGAGCGCGGTTGTAGTAGTTGTTGTTGTTGTAGTTGTTGTTGTTGTAGCCTCCTGGCTTGGAGTTTCCTCCACTCCGGTTCTGATAACCGGGACGCGAGTTCTGCATCGGGGGCTTGTTGTTGTGGTTTCTCGGAGTGAAACCTCCGCTTGAGCTGGGGCGATACTTCTGGGCATTGCTAGACCCACTTTGATTCATCATGCGGCGCTTGCAGTTCTCATTGGCTTGGTTCAGCTTGCCCTCCATCTGGATGGCGGAGTCCACAAGGGCTTCAAGGTCGGTGAAGGGGATGTTGACGAGGACAGTCTGCATCTCATCATGCAGTCCGTTCAGGGACCTCTCCTTCCTCTTCTCGGTGGTGTCGGTCTCATCGGGGGCGTACCTTGACAGGGTAAGGAACTTGTCGCGGTATTCTACCACCGTCATGCGACCTTGCTTCAGTTCACAGAACTCATCCCTCATCTTTTTGATAAGACCCGGGGGTACATGGTACTTGCTGAACTTGAGCTTGAAATCCTCCCAAGTCATGAACTGACCTCCGTTCATGGCACGGGTGCTTGTCCACCAAGCGCGGGCTGGTCCGGCAAGATAGTGGGTTGCAAACAAGACCTTCTCATTTGCTTCCACTCCGGCTACTTCCAAGTTGTTCTCCATAGTCTGGAGCCAGTCGTCAGCGTCGAGGGGTTCCTCCGTCTTGCTAAACACCGGAGGGTTGGTGTTCTGAAAGTTCTTGAGCTTGGATCCGGGGTGGTCATGATTTCCAGGGCCCTGATTGGCAATGTTCTGCAAGGATGCGATGTTGGTTTGGCGTTCAGCTCTTTCTGTCTCCCTGTCGGCAAGCAGGGTTTGCAGCAGTTGCATCATCGCATCGTTGGTGCGATTGGGAGGGGCCATCTGAAGATAGAGAAGATCATGAGATAAGAGGGAAATTTCTATGGTTTATTTTGAGTAAGTTTGAAAACATTTGAAACTTGTAATCTTTTCATGACAAACATAACATTCATTCATTCATTCATCACATAGTACAAACTAACACACACATACTCCCATGGTTTTAAGAACCATTCTCATGCTACTATACAAAGGACGGGATACAACTCACACCTACATAAGTGAAACTAGTGCAACTACTCCTCATCCTCGACGTCGATCGGGACGTAGTCATCAGGTCCTGCCTCCAGGAACTCGTAGTCCTCCTCCTCGGTGAACTCGTCCTCCTCAAAGTCGTCGTTGTCGCTCAGGAAGGCTCCTCCTCCCTAAAGGCCGATACCTCCATCGTCATCCTCCAGCTCTCTAATCTGATCCTCCTGGGCTTTGACAGTGGCCTCAAGAGACGCGATCTTGGCGCGAAGGCGCACAATCGTAGCGTCCTTCTTGGCACGCTGCTGGCGAAGGCTCTTGTGGTCGTTGTTGAGTAGCTTGATCGCCTCACCCTGCTCGATGATGTGAGCATGGGTCTGGTTCGCGTAAGCGCGAGTGGCGTCGAGGTCCTTCTGAGTCTGGTAGAGCATGAAGTCCAGGTGCTCAGCATGGTGCCTCAATTGCGGGTGCGGCTGCAGCTCCATGGGCACTCCCATGGCATCACGCCTCACGAGATGCGCGTAGCGCGAAGCGAGGATGCGCACCACGTTCTGTCCACAGAGGCGCGCAAGTGCCTCCTGAAGGCCACGTGCGAGTCCGTCGAGCCAGTTGCTCTCGCGGAAGGAGAAGAGGATCCTCTCCGAGGTGGGAGGCTCCATCTTGCCCCTCAAGTCAGCGGTGATGATCCACTGCAACTCTCCTCCAGGAGTGTCGTCCACCTGAATTCCGTGGAACTCAGGGTGCGGGCGCTCGAGGAAGTCCAAAAGGGCGTTGAGGTCGTGCTCGAAGATCAAGCTCCCTCTGTTCCCAAGCTGGTAAAACTTGGTGTTGATGGGTTCATTCGGCTCCATCTGAAAGAGAATTCGATGAGTAAGTTAGAGAGTGCAAAGTGTGGCAAAATTTTAAGTAGATTCAAATAAGATAGAACATGATTCATCAAATTTTGGATAAGTCTCAAAGGCAAGAGTGTAAGTAAAATTTTCACAAATATTTTCTTCATTTGATTTCAAAGTTAAGTTTTTCAGAACGCCCATTCTAACTAAGGTCTTCTAGGGTCAAATAATGGCTCTGATACCAACTTGTCAACACCCGGATTTTTAAGTCCGGATGCCTATTATGTCATACATCGCAATCCCAGGAATATTGTTGTTGTGAGGCATAATAGTTAAGTATCACATTCATCATTCATTACAAACCATAATGTCTTACAAATTGGAATCACATGATCCATATTACACGAATAGTTGATCTATTGATCAACGAACAAACACAAGTTCATAGCGGAAGCGGAAGATACAAGGACTCTCTAGTCCACAGGCCAACGCTTGACGTCGGAAGACTCCTAGTTGTCATAGGCGTCCTGCTGGTCATCTCCTTGTTCATCTTCATACTCTGGCCATTTGAATAGCCAGGGACAAAGCCGTGAGTACTTCAAGTACTCGCAAACTAATACTAGTGTAAGTGCTAGACAATTCTAGTAAGGTTTGCGAAGCTCTAGTTTATTTGCATAAAGCCAATTTTAGTTCACAAGTATTTGAGAAAAAGCTTATTCATGTGCTAACTAACTCAAGTGGGAACATTAGTGTCATTCCCACCATTCAAGTGGTGATTTCAATTCAATTCACCACTTCACCATTCATTTCACCCATTTCATTTCAACATCATTTTCAAGAATTTGACATCGGAAACTGTATGGCCTTTCCAACCTTCCGTAACCATGGACGCGGCTATTCGAATAGATTGACACTCTGCAGAGGTTGCACACTTGTGCCACAACATTTGATTTCATCCGTCGGGATTACCCCGAATCATCGTAACACAGTACGCGGATCATCAACCATAACCTTTCACTTACAAATCCTAGTATGAGCACCTCTCCCCATGAGCTTGGCCTCCCAGTGAAGACCAACTGTCAACCTGGGAACTGCACAGGGCTTGGCCGTACAATTCATCTCAATTCACATCATTTCTCAACAACGGAGGCAGCCTCAAGCGTAACCCCTATGATGTGTGTTCAGAGGGAACCCATACTAAGATGCATAAACTTCCAGTTAAACCCTACCCATAATCAGGTATTGTGGGGGTACTCGATATTGGAAAGGTATCGCATTCAAACCAATATCATTTTTTTTCAAAAATCACCATCTTCTCTTTGTCATATTCACCTTCAAAAATCATTCAATGGAATGCTTCATCATTCCAAGGTTTCAAAATTCAGTTCAAGTCACATTGTTCCCATCTAGAGTAGTCAAGTTTTAATCATTAGCACTAGCTCTAAATCAAGAGGGGTGCTATCTTGCTTTGCTTGATTGAGACTAACTTTACTACTCTAGTAAACTTCCTTACTTTGACCAAAGTTAACTATAAAAGTAACTCTTGGAAAACAACAAGTAAAACTTGTAATGTAGAAACTTGGGATAGGCTTATGGTAAGAAAAGATAAGACTATGGTGCCTTGCCCAAAGGGCTTTTCACTTTGCAAGAATATTAGCTTGCCTTGGTAGTTCTCAAAGTTCTCCTCCTCCTCCTCTTGGTAGCAACCTTCTTCCTCTGGGTATTCTCCGGTGCTAGCGTCTAAATATAAATACGAGTATAATCACTCAACTAATTCAATGGCTATTCCATACATCACATATAATCAAACAAACTATTCCAAGCACACAATTAATCTAATTATGGTGCATTGGTTGTGTTGCTTGAGGAGAATTATTTTCCTTTAATTTAATATGTAAATGATAGTTTCCATAGGGTTCTTGAGAAATAATTTCCTCTCATTGAAATCTTCTTAAGATTTAATTTCTCAAATAATCATACATGAACTTATATTGACCTAAGTCCAACATTCATTATCATCATTTGAGAAAATGATTTAAATGAGGTAGACCACCTCATACCATTTAATAATGCTACAAATGATTTAAATCTCCAAGTAATTCATATAAGAGAGTTTGGCCAGGGGTCCAAACATCACATGAATTCATTTGGGACAAGATTTAAATGAAGTACAATACTTCATATGATTTGCATAATAGTTTTGGACAATATCACTTAGATAAACTTGCCATATTGTCCATTAATTAAACTAGGGCATGATCATGCAAAGTGACCACACCATTTTCTTGCATAAACAATTAGTGTAAGTCAAATGTGAGCTATTGGAGTTTGAATTAACTTAATATCTATTTTGGTTGATTTTTAATAATTATTTGAATAGGAAAAGACCCTGCCTTCTTCTTTTTATCAGATTAATTCTACAACTAATCTTGAGGTGGGACCAGTGGCATATTGTAGATCTTTTTAGTAGCTTTCCAACAATATGAAATTTGTTAAAGTTGGCCAAGCCAAACAAATTCTATTGAATTTCAAAGTTGGATGCAGTATTGAAATTGGTTTGAAATTATTTAAACGAGATTTAAATAAAAGGGCCGGCGGGAAACTCTAACGGGCCAGGTTTTCAAATTAACGGCCTGCTCAGCCCAACAGCACATCCAGTGCGAGTGGGCCGCCTGACAGCGTGGGTCCCGCATGTCAGTGGCTCTTAAAACCCGAAACGGTATGGATCACAGCGGTGCGTTGGATTAGATCCTGATCTAATGGCTCAGGGTCATCGTCTTCTCCGACAATATCGAGCCACTAGCGCGGCGAGCCTAGGGGGTCAGAGGGCTCACCGAGGCTCCAGCAAGGTTTGGCAGTGTGCTCGAGGTAGATGTGGACGACGGCGAAGCAGCTGGTAGCAGTGGCGGAGCTCGAGGTGTCCTGGATCAACGGCGATTGCTCCAGGGCTTCCGCGGCTCCGAGCTTGTGATTGCGGCGACTCCGGCGGCGATTGGCTTGGCTAATGGTGCGAGGAGAAGTGGTGAAGGGTGGGGAGTGAGATGGTATGCTCAATGGCGTCCAGGGAACGCGGTATTTATAGAATCGAGCGAGGGCTGCGGGGCAGGGTGGTGGTCGACATGGGCGCGGCGATTCCGGCGAGGTGTTGGGCTAGGCAAGGGTTCAGGGACGTTCTCCTCGTCCAGGCGAAGCTGTAGGTAGCAACGGCACGGTCGGGCGGCGTTTGTGGGCGACTCATTGCTTCCGTGTCGTCGGGCGGCATCTATGGGATTTTCTTCCTCGTCTCCGGCGGCAGCGGTCCAGGGTCTGGTCGTGAGCGTGTCTGGTGGCGTCGTGGTGTCACGGCGGTGCTCAACGTCTTGCAAGCGGGGCCAGAGCGAGTGCGAGGCGATGGGGTGGCGCGTGTCCAGTGCGCGTCCACGCGCGACGCGAGCGGCATCTGGCGGCGACCTTGGCGCGCGATCTCCAGAGAGGCTACGTCGTCTACGGCGAAGCTGTCGGTGCTAGGAGATGTAGGTGAGCAAGGTGGCAAGGTTTGGCACGGTGGCCAGTGGTGGCGATGAAGGGGAGAGGGGGTGGTGCGGCAAGGTGGCGACATGGCCGGCATGGCCATGTCCTAGCTTTGCCCTCCTCTCTCCTAGGGTTACTATGTGTCATTAAGAGTGAGAGGGGTTCAGGGGACCATTTAGAATATGTTTGGGGTAGATTAGAGGTGAGTAGATCACTATTTGAAATAGTGCCAAATAGTTCCATATTTGGAATTTTTGAATTTTGTCCAAATTTGATTGAATTCCAATGGTGGCAAGATTTGAATTGTGTGTGTTTGGTTGATTTATAAATGACCAGAGAAGATGAGGTGTGTGGTGGAATTGTTAAATTCAAAGAATTGCAATTTTGGTTAAGTGTGAGATTGTTCCACTTAATAAAATGTTGCAACTTTGGATGAGCATAGCATTTGATCTATAAAGAATTTGGCATGGAGATCTTTACAAAAAGTGTTCACCTTGATGTTGTCTTGGATGAGGTGCAAAGAGTTAGCAAGGTTTAGTTTGAAAATTGTGAATTGCAGGGGCTCAAAGTAGTGATCAGACTATAATTGGCAGATTTGACCATTATCATATGTGAGCCAAATTTGAATTTGAAATCCATTTGATTTGTGTTTCTTTGATTCCAAAAGTTGTAATAAGTGTTTAGTAACATTATTCAACTAATGGTGAATACCAAATTGGTCTAGGGTCAAAATTTATAAAAATGGCATAAGCCATATGTGAGGGTTTTTGGGTTTTTCTTTTATTTGATTTCTTTCTCTTTTTGATTTATTTGATTGGTGATCTTCACATGATCACATTAGGGTTTTAGAGTATATAACATACACATAATAACAATCATCATGGAATATCAATCAAATGCACAAGTCCTATGCAGGGCACTATATGCAATTTAAAAAGTTTTTGTTTGTTTGAAATTTTGCTCTCTGGAATCTTCTAACTTTCTTTTTATTGAAATTTGGGATGTTACACTTGCTCCTCCCCCTCGTCATCATCCTCCGGATCCTCCTCCACCCTTCCGGCGTCAGTGGGTAGATGGAAAACATTTCTGAAACTATCCTCCGCCAAAGAGTTGAGCTGAAAGAGGAAGTGCTGAAGAAGTAAGAACATTTCAAGTATAAAGAAGCAAAATGACTAAGTGAGAAAACGCACCGAAGGGCACTCGTTGTTTATGAACATGTCTTTGTTTATCTCCGGGACCTCCTGGCCCCGGGTGAGCTTCACGAGTGTCCGGATCCTCTTGTTCAGAGAATCTGTTGGCAGGTTATCCTCGGTCATCCGCATCTGATCGTCAACTCCGGAGTATTCACAGATCAGTCGCTTATTGTATTTGAGCGGCTGGATCCGATGAGTGAACCAGCTCAAGGTCAAGTCCATTTCGGTTAAACCGTCATGGACCAGCCAAGATATCCTCCGAGCCGTCTTGTCCAGTTCCAGATACTGGGCAAGGGCGGGGATAAGGCTCCAGCTGGCAAGCTCCTCCGGAGGATTGTTGACAAAGGAGGGGAGACCGTCATGGACGCCCGGAACTGATACATTCTTCATGTAGAACAGATAAGGGCTAAGCCCAAGGGTGTGCCCGATCTTCACGGATTTGGGTGGAATTCGTGGGGGAGGTGGATGAACGCGATGAACACGAAGAACGCGAGGGGAATCGTGGGGATACAACACACACACACACAAATCGGTTTTCCCTCATTGGCCCGAACCACCAACTCGATAGAGGTTGCGAGAAAAGACCTTCCGGTAGAAGTCCCGCAAAGAGATCGACAAATCAAAGCTCGCAAGATCTAGAAGGGTGAAAAGACCGGAAGGTTGATAGAAGTGCAAGCAAAAGACCAAATAGGTAGAAGTGCAAGCAAAAGATCAAACAAACGGTAGAAGTCACCAAAGAGATCTTCACGAGTCGATAAGGAGCCCGGGTGGGTACAAGATCAAAGATCTAGGTAGGGTTCCCACAAGGGTGAGCTAAGCTTAGGTTTAATTTCACATCAAGTCTAATCTAAGCTGAAAAGTGCTGTCTTGCTGAAGTTCGATGGGGCGGAAGTTCCGGTCATCTTGGGCGGAAGTTCCGGTCAGGGGCGGAAGTTCCGGTCTGGTGGGGCGGAAGTTCCGGTCGGGGCGGAAGTTCCGGCCAAGTATGGTTTTCGCGGACTTTCGGAACTTGGGCGGAAGTTCCGGCGGGCGGAAGTTCCGGTCCTCTGGGGCGGAAGTTCCGGCTGGGTCCTTTCTCCTGGGCGCTGGAAGGCATCTTGAGGGCATCTGGCCGGAAGTTCCGGTCCTAGGGGGCGGAAGTTCCGGCCTGGGCGCTGTAGCTCCATCTTCATCATTTCCAGCTCTCTCTTCATTTGCTTGGTCTCCATGGCTCGCTTCTTGGTCGATGTACCTGATTGAACATAGGGTATTGGCATGAAGTAGCAATCCATCCAAAGGGGTGTCAAAAGCATACGTGGAGAGGAGCGAATTCACCTCTTGGTGTAGGGCTTGGGCTCGAGCTCGTGTCATTGGACCACGAGGAGGGCTTGTCGGTCTTGATGTAGTATCGACCTTGGGTAGGGCTACATCATCTCCCCCCCTTGGGAAAGAGTCATCCTCGACTCTAACATCTCTTCATCTTCATGGTATGGTGAGAGGTCGGAGACATTGAATGTGTTGCTCACCAAATACTTGGATGTTGGTATGTCGGTGACGTAGGCGTTGTCGTTGATTCGCTTGAGGACCTTGAATGGACCATCGCCTCGGGGCTTGAGCTTGGAGTTTCTTTCTTGAGGGAAACGGTCCTTGCGAAGATGTATCCACACTAGGTCCCCTTCATTGAAGATCCGTGCCTTTTTCTTCATGTTGATGCGTGTTGCTTGACGAAGAACTTGTTGCTCGATTGTTGCCCTTGTATCTTCATGTAGCTTCTTCATGTATTGTGCTCGCTTGTCGATGTTCATGTTTACTTGCTCATGTAGCGGTAGAGGAAGGAGGTCAATCGCCGTATGTGGTTCAAAGCCATAGACAACCATGAACGGGCTTCTCATTGTTGTAGTGTGCTTGGCGCGGTTGTAGGCAAACTCCGCATGCGGGATGCAATCTTCCCAAGACTTCAAATTCTTCTTGACAAGGACTCGTAGTAATGTGGAGAGGCTTCGGTTCACCACTTTGGTTTGCCCATCGGTTTGTGGGTGTGAGGATGAGGAGAACAAAAGCTTGACGTTGAACTTGGCCATTAGCGTCTTCCAAAGGTAAATCATGAACTTGACATCTCAATCCGACACAATGGTTCTTGGTACACCGTGGAGTTTCACAATTTCCCTAAAAAACTAGGAAGCAATGTGTGAAGCATCATCCGTTCGGGAGCATGTATGAAATGAGCCATTTTAGAGAATCGATCAACCACTACAAAAATTGAATCATGACCATATTTGGTTCTAGGCAATCCTAGCACAAAATCCATACTTATGTCGGACCAAGGAGCATGAGGAATAGGCAATGGTGTATAAAGACCATAGGGGTTGGAAGTTGACTTAGCTTGTAAGCATGTTGTACACCGTCGGCAAAGGCGCTCCACATCGCGCTTCATTCTTGGCCAATAATAGTGAGTGGAGAGCATGGCATATGTCTTGTCTCTTCCAAAGTGTCCCATAAGACCACCACCATGCGATTCTTGTAAGAGCAAAAGGCGAAGCGAGGACATGGGAATGCAAAGTTTGTTGCCCTTGAACAAGAATCCTTGGTGCAAATAGAAATCTTCGATGCCCTTCTCACTAGACCACTTTGCAAAGATTGGGCCAAAGAAAGTATTGGAGGCATATAAATCTTTGATTTCATCAAGACCCAAAACATTGATATCCAAACGAGTGAGTAAGAGGGTGAGTTTGCGGGAAAGAGCATCCGCAACAACATTGTCCTTGCCCTTCTTGTATTTGATTACATATGGAAAGGACTCAATGAACTCAACCCATTTTGCATGACGTTTGTTCAAATTGTGTTGACTTTTCAAATATTTCAAAGACTCATGGTCGGAGTGGATAACAAACTCTTTTGGCCAAAGATAGTGTTGCCAAACTTCAAGAACACGAACCAAAGCGTAAAGTTCCTTGTCATATATAGGATAGTTGAGGCGTGCGCCATCCAACTTCTCGCTATAGTATGCCACGGGTTTTCCATCTTGCATAAGAACTCCACCAATACCGAGTCCACTTGCATCACACTCAATCTCAAAAGTTTTGGAAAAGTTTGGAAGAACAAGAAGTGGTGCCTCGGTAAGTCTCTTTTTCAACTCATCAAAAGCTTTTTGTTGTGCCTTGCCCCACACAAACGGAACATTCTTTTTGGTAAGCTCATTCAAAGGGCAAGAAATTGTGCTAAAATCTTTCACAAAGCGGCGGCAGAAACCGGCAAGTCCATGAAAACTTCGAACTTGACCAACATTGGTAGGAGTGGGCCAATTGTGGATGGCCTCAACCTTGGAAGAATCAACTTCAATGCCATTGGCGGAAACCACAAATCCAAGAAAAACCAACTTGTTTTGAGCAAAGGTGCACTTGGGAAGGTTTGCATAAAGCTTCTCATGACGCAAGATGCATAAGACTTCTCTCACATGTTGCACATGGTCCTCGAGATTTTTGCTATAAATGAGAATATCATCGAAATAGACAACCACACTCTTGCCATTGAGAGGTCGCAAGATGTGATTCATGAGACGCATGAAAGTAGATGGAGCATTTGAAAGACCAAATGGCATGACAAGCCATTCATAGAGACCAAGTTTGGTCTTGAATGCCGTCTTCCATTCATCACCTATTGCCATGCGAATTTGGTGGTAGCCACTACGCAAATCAATCTTAGAGAAAATCGTGGCACCACTCAATTCATCAAGCATGTCATCTAAACACGGAATGGGATGGCGGTATCGAACGGTAATGGCATTGATGGGGCGACAATCCATACACATTCGTTGCGTCTCATCCGGTTTAGGAACAAGAATCACGGGAACCGCACAAGGGCTTAAGCTTTCACGAACATACCCTTTTTCGAGGAGGTCTTGTATTTGGCGTTGGATCTCCTTTGTGTGTTCGGGGTTGGTGCGGTAGGCGGCGCGGTTTGGTAGAGGGGCGCCGGGTATGAGGTCGATGCGGTGCTCAATCCCACGAAGCGGTGGTAGTCCATGAGGAAGCTCGTCGGGGAAGACATCTTGGAATTCCTTCAAAAGAGACAACAAAGACGAAGGAAGTGTTGTTAAGTTGTTAGTCTCCGAGGATGGCCCCTTGCAAATGAGCACATAGTGCAATATGGTGGATGGGTTGTGGTGCAATTCTCTCATCTCACTCTTTGTAGCTATGAGGACACTCTTCATCTCACTCATATATGGCTTGTGGCGCTCACTTTCATTTTGGTGGGTCACTCTCTCACCACTCATCTCACTAGTGATGGTAGCTTCCTTAGCCCTCGCTAGAGCCTTTGCATTGTCCGCAATTAATTGGCTAGGAGTCATTGGGCGTAGGATGAACGTCTTGTCGCCGACCTTGAAGCTATAGGCATTTGTGTAGCCATCATGGCTTGCTCTTTTGTCATATTGCCAAGGGCGACCAAGTAGCATGTGGCACACCGTCATGGGCACTACATCACAATCAACGGTGTCTTCATAGGCGCCAATCTTGAAGGATACGGAGACGGTGTGTTGTATCTTGACGTTTCCATTGTCACTTAGCCATTGCACATGGTAAGGATGGGGGTGTTTCCGGAGTGTGAGGTTGAGATTGGAGCATAGTTCGGTGCTTGCAAGATTGTGGCAACTCCCTCCATCGATGATAACTTTTATTGACTTGCCATTGATTCCGGCTCTTGTTTGGAAGATGTTGCATCTTTGATCTTCATTGTGAAGTGCATTTGTTGTCAACACTTTGGTCACCACAAGGGATGGGCTTGCATCATGCACACATAGGACTTGCTCTTGGTCTTCCAAGTCATCATCCTCATGAGTGGTTGCGGCTTGTACCAAGGCTTCATATTCACCTTCACTCAAGTACTCCACATCTCCATCATCTCTAGTTATCATAACTCTTGTGTTCTTGCATTCAAAGGATTTATGTCCTTGAGCTCCACACTTGAAGCAAGTGATGTTACTAGATCCCGTGGAAGCTTTGGAGGACATAGTTGATTGATCCGGCTTGAAGCTTGTTGTCTTGAAGGCACTCTTCGTTTGCTTGGGAGGATCCTTTGGAGCAATAGCACTTGTGTTCTTGATGCTTGAGGAGGTGTTTGTTGCATTCCGCGCGGCGAAGAAGGACTTTGTTTTTGCACTTGCTATGTCTTCTCGCACTTGGCGCTCGGCTCTTGTAGCTTGATGAAGCAATTCAACCATGTTGGTGTAAGGCAAGAACTCCACTATCCTCTTGACGGGAATGTTCAATCCATTCAAGAATATTGCCATTGTTTGCTCTTCTCGCTCGTCCACATTGGCACTCATCATGGTCATATGCATCTCCTTGTAGTACTTCTCAACGGACTTGTAGCTTTGCTTGAGTTGAGTAAGCTTGTTGAAGAGGTCGTGTTTATGGTGGTTGGGCACAAAGCGTTTGTGCATGACTTCTTGCATCTTTTCCCATGTAGCAATGGGTTCTAGTTCTTCCTTGTCACGCTTCTTGTTCACTTCTTCCCACCAAACATTTGCATACCCTTCAAACTCTAGTGATGCCATGGCCACTTTCTTTGCTTCGGAGAAGTTGTGTATGCAGAAAATCTTGTCAACCTTGAGAACCCAAGATAGGTATGCATCGGGGTCTTCTTCTCCGTGGAATTTGGGCATGGTGAACTTGAGCTTCCCAAAGATTTCCTCTTCATTGCGGTCATTGCGTCTAGGAGGTGGTCTTTCTTCACCAAGGTCTTGACGTTGTTGAGGTGGAGGTTGTGGACCTTGAGCATCTCTATTGTTGTTGCTATGTTGTTGACGAGGAGGTGGTCTTCCATGACCTTCATCTTGATCATCATTGTTGCGGGGGCGTCGAGGCATCACAATTTCTTCACTTGATGCTTGGTGATGACTTGAGTCTTCATTTCTTGCCCTTGGAGGTGGTCTTCTAGCATGAGGATGATCATCATGATGGCGGCGATTGTCTTGACCTTGAGGGCGTTGAGGATGAACAACATTGATGATTTGGTGCTCTTGGCGCGCTTGCCTTTGTTCCTCTTCATGAAGGCATTGTCTTCTAGCTTGAGCTTCTTGTGCTTGTCGTTGCCGCTCTTGTTCTTCAAGTGCTTGTTGTTCATTGCGGAGACGCTCTTGTTCCCTTGCTCGAACTAGCTCTTGATCATGTCGAAGGCGTTCTTGCTCTTGTTGGAATTGAGCATTGAGGTTCTCTTGGTGAAGGCGCTCTTCTTCAAGGCGTTGACGTTCTTGGACAAGTCGAAGTCGAGCTTGCTCCACTTCTTGAGCTTGTTGGTGAAGCACTTGAACATCCACATTATGGTGGCATGGGTCTTCATTGGAATCATGGTGAGACGGTGTAGGAGCTCGTGACCTTGAGCTATGAGAGCGCGAAGACCTTGAGTGGTGTCTTCTATCTTCTTGATGGTTGAGTGTATGGAGGTGATACGTCTCCGACGTATCGATAATTTCTTATGTTCCATGCCACATTATTGATGTTATCTACATGTTTTATGCACACTTTATGTCATATTCGTGCATTTTTTGGAACTAACCTATTAACAAGATGCCGAAGTGCCGCTGTCTTTTTTCTGCTGTTTTTGGTTTCAGAAATCCTAGTAAGGAAATATTCTCGGAATTGGACGAAATCAAAGCCCAGGGGCCTATTTTCTCACGAAGCTTCCAGAAGTCCGAAGGAGAGACGAAGAGGGGCCACGGAGGGGCCACACCCTAGGGCGGCGCGACCCCCCCTTGGCCGCGCGGCCCTGTGGTGTGGGGCCCCCGTGCCGCCTCTTGACCTGCCCTTTCGCCTATAAAAAGTCTCCGTGATTTAAAACCCCAAGATCGAGAACCACGATACGGAAAACCTTCCAGAGACGCCGCCGCCGCCGATCCCATCTCGGGGATCCAGAGATCGCCTCCGCACCCTGCCGGAGAGGGGAATCATCTCCCGGAGGACTCTACGCCGCCATGGTCGCCTCCGGTGTGATGTGTGAGTAGTCTACCCCTGGACTATGGGTCCATAGCAGTAGCTAGATGGTTGTCTTCTCCCCATTGTGCTATCATTGTCGGATCTTGTGAGCTGCCTAACATGATCAAGATCATCTATCTGTAATTCTATATGTTGCGTTTGTTGGGATCCGATGAATAGAGAATACTTGTTATGTTGATTATCAAAGTTATGCTTATGTGTTGTTTATGATCTTGCATGCTTTCCGTTACTAGTAGATGCTCTGGCCAAGTAGATGCTTGTAACTCCAAGAGGGAGTACTTATGCTCGATAGTGGGTTCATGCCTGCATTGACACCGGGACAAAGGATGAAAGTTCTAAGGTTGTGTTGTGCTGTTGCCACTAGGGATAAAACATTGATGCTATGTCTAAGGATGTAGTTGTTGATTACATTACGCACCATACTTAATGCAATTGTCTGTTGCTTTGCAACTTAATACCGGAGGGGTTCGGATGATAACCCGAAGGTGGACTTTTTAGGCATAGATGCAGCTTGGATGGCGGTCTATGTACTTTGTCGTAATGCCCAATTAAATCTCACTATACTCATCATGATATGTATGTGCATGGTCATGCTCTCTTTATTTGTCAATTGCCCAACTGTAATTTGTTCACCCAACATGCTGTTCGTCTTATGGGAGAGACACCTCTAGTGAACTGTGGACCCCGGTCCAATTCTCTTTACTGAAATACAATCTACTGCAATACTTGTTCTACTGTTTTCTGCAAACAATCATCTTCCACACAATACGGTTAATCCTTTGTTACAGCAAGCCGGTGAGATTGACAACCTCACTGTTTCGTTGGGGCAAAGTACTTTGGTTGTGTTGTGCAGGTTCCACGTTGGCGCCGAATCCCCGGTGTTGCGCCGCACTACATCTCGCCGCCATCAACCTTCAACGTGCTTCTTGGCTCCTCCTGGTTCGATAAACCTTGGTTTCTTTCTGAGGGAAAACTTGCTGCTGTGCGCATCATACCTTCCTCTTGGGGTTGCCCAACGAACGTGTGAAATACACGCCATCAAGCATATTTTCTGGCGCCGTTGCCGGGGAGATCAAGACACGCTGCAAGGGGAGTCTCCACTTCTCAATCTCTTTACTTTGTTTTTGTCTTGCTTAGTTTTATTTATTACTTTGTTTGCTGCACTAAATCAAAATACAAAAAAATTAGTTGCTAGTTTTACTTTACTTGCTATCTTGTTTGCTATATCAAAAACACAAAAAAATTAGTTTACTTGCATTTACTTTATCTAGTTTGCTTTATTGTCTTGCACTCTATATTAAAAATACAAAAAAATTAGTTACTTTTGTTACCATGTCTAGCTCTGAACCTGTTACTTCTTCGCCTGAAGAATTAGTCTTCACTTTTAAACAAGGGGATGAGGAGAGTTTTAAGGATGCTTGGTCTAGAATTTTTACTTCTTATCGTAAAACTGAACCTCAAATGACTCTAAGTTTGCTCCTTAGTAATTTTTATTTTGGTCTTATGGTTCGCTATAGATATGCTTTGGACACTTTAGTGGGAGGAGATTTCCTTCATTGCAATGGGGATCAAGCTTTTAATGCCATAAAGAAGTTGGTTGCATCACATGATTCAGCTAATAACTTTGATTCAGCCCTCACTAGCATTTATAGTAGATTAAACAATCTCGAGATAAGTACATCTCGCTTGGATGATAACTATTGCCACGTTCGTAATCGTCTTGAACAAGTCTTAGTGAACTCTAAACTCTCATTGTGGGATCCCGCTATTAAAATTGTTATCGGTGATCGAACTCTCCATGCCTACTGTGATATTATGTATGAATTTTGCCTTATGCCTGAAAGTATTTATAAATCTTTGAAACTTTGGGGAGTTGAGGAAGGAGGAGAAGAAATAACTCTCATTGATAACTCTACTATAATTCCTAAAGGAATAGCCGCAGGTGTGCATACAACCATTCTTGGAAGAACAATATCCATTGATTATCTTGTTGTTGAAACAGGAAAACTCACACTCGGAAGATCCCTGCTGAAACTATTGGGAGCAGTCATTGATGTTGGAGAAGGCACTCTGAAATTCACCTCAATACCGGGGGGAAATCATATATTTCCTAAACCAAAGGGAAAGAAGAACAATAAGAAAGGTAAGGGTAAAGCCCAAGGTAAGGTTAACACTTCGTCTCTTGATAATACTTGATACACACTTTCTGCGCCTAGCTGAAAGGCGTTAAAGAAAAGCGCTTATGGGAGACAACCCATGTTTTTACCTACAGTACTTTGTTTTTATTTTGTGTCTTGGAAGTTGTTTACTACTGTAGCAACCTCTCCTTATCTTAGTTTTGTGTTTTGTTGTGCCAAGTTAAGCCGTTGATAGAAAAGTAAGTACTAGATTTGGATTACTGCACAGTTCCAGATTTCTTTGCTGTCACGAATCTGGGTCCACCTCCCTGTAGCTAGCTCAGAAAATTAAGCCGATTTACGTGCATGATCCTCAGATATGTATGCAACTTTCATTCAATTTGAGCATTTTCATCTGAGCAAGTCTGGTGCCATTTTAAAATTCGTCAATACGAACTGTTCTGTTTTGACAGATTCTGCCTTTTATTTCGCATTGCCTCTTTCGCTATGTTGGATGAATTTCTTTGATCCACTAATGTCCAGTAGCATTATGCAATGTCCAGAAGTGTTAAGAATGATTGTGTCACCTCTGAATATGTCAATTTATATTGTGCACTAACCCTCTAATGAGTTGTTTCGAGTTTGGTGTGGAGGAAGTTTTCAAGGGTCAAGAGAGGAGTATGATGCAACATGATCAAGGAGAGTGAAAGCTCTAAGCTTGGGGATGCCCCGGTGGTTCACCCCTGCATATATCAAGAAGACTCAAGCGTCTAAGCTTGGGGATGCCCAAGGCATCCCCTTCTTCATCGACAACATTATCAGGTTCCTCCCCTGAAACTATATTTTTATTCCATCACATCTTATGTGCTTTTTCTTGGAGCGTCGGTTTGTTTTTGTTTTTGTTTTGTTTGAATAAAATGGATCCTAGCATTCACTTTATGGGAGAGAGACACGCTCCGCTGTAGCATATGGACAAGTATGTCCTTGGTTTCTACTCATAGTATTCATGGCGAAATTTCTCCTTCGTTAAATTGTTATATGGTTGGAATTGGAAAATGATACATGTAGTAATTGCTATAAATGTTTTGGATAATGTGATACTTG
Source organism: Lolium perenne (assembly GCF_019359855.2). NCBI lineage: Eukaryota > Viridiplantae > Streptophyta > Magnoliopsida > Poales > Poaceae > Lolium > Lolium perenne. Next base: position 89,872,318 of record NC_067245.2, on the reverse strand, counting down.
GCAATTGTTGTGCTCATGTTTAAGCTCTTGCATCATATGCTTTGCACCCATTAATGAAGAAATACATAGAGCATGCTAAAATTTGGTTTGCATATTTGGTTTCTCTAAGGTCTAGATAATTTCTAGTATTGAGTTTGAACAACAAGGAAGACGGTGTAGAGTCTTATAATGTTTTCAATATGCCTTTTATGTGAGTTTTGCTGCACCGGTTCATCCTTGTGTTTGTTTCAAATAAGCCTTGCTAGCCTAAACCTTGTATCGAGAGGGAATACTTCTCATGCATCCAAAATACTTGAGCCAACCACTATGCCATTTGTGTCCACCATACCTACCTATACTACATGGTATTTTCCGCCATTCCAAAGTAAATTGCTTGAGTGCTACCTTTAAAATTCCATCATTCACCTATGCAATATATAGCTCATGGGACAAATAGCTTAAAAACTATTGTGGTATTGAATATGTCATTATGCACTTTATCTCTTATTAAGTTGCTTGTTGTGCGATAACCATGTTTACTGGGGACGCCATCAACTGTTCATTGTTGAATTTCATGTGAGTTGCTATGCATGTTCGTCTTGTCTGAAGTAAGGGCGATCTACACTGAGTTGAATGGTTTGAGCATGCATATTGTGAGAGAAGAACATTGGGCCGCTAACCGAAACCATGTTCCATGGTGGAAGTTTCAGTTTTGGACAACAATCCTCAAATCTCTAATGAGAAAAGAATTAATTGCTGTTGAATGCTTAAAGCATTAAAAGAGGAGTCCATTATCTGTTGTCTATGTTGTCCCGGTATGGATGTCTAAGTTGAGAATAATCAAAAGCGAGAAATCCAAATGCGAGCTTTCTCCTTAGACCTTTGTACAGGCGGCATAGAGGTACCCCTTTGTGATACTTGGTTAAAGCATGTATTGCGGTGATAATCCAGGTAGTCCAAGCTAATTAGGACAAGGTGCGGGCACTATTGGTACACTATGCATGAGGCTTGCAACTTATAAGATATAATTTACATGATGCATATGCTTTATTACTACCGTTGACAAAATTGTTTCATGTTTTCAAAATCAAAGCTCTAGCACAAATATAGCAATCGATGCTTTTCCTCTATGAGGACCATTCTTTTACTTTCAATGTTGAGTCAGTTCACCTATTTCTCTCCACCTCAAGAAGCAAACACTTGTGTGAACTATGCATTGATTCCTACATACTTGCTTATTGCACTCATTATATTACTCTATGTTGACAATATCCATGAGATATACATGTTACAAGTTGAAAGCAACCGCTGAAACTTAATCTTCTTTTGTGTTGCTTCAATATCTCTACTTTGAATTATTGCTTTATGAGTTAACTCTTATGCAAGACTTATTGATGCTTGTCTTGAAGTGCTATTCATGAAAAGTCTTTGCTATATGATTCACTTGTTTACTCATGTCATATACATTGTTTTGATCGCTGCATTCACTACATATGCTTTACAAATAGTATGATCAAGATTATGATGGCATGTCACTCCAGAAATTATCTGTGTTATCGTTTTACCTGCTCGGGACGAGCAGAACTAAGCTTGGGGATGCTGATTCGTCTCCGACGTATCGATAATTTCTTATGTTCCATGCCACATTATTGATGTTATCTACATGTTTTATGCACACTTTATGTCATATTCGTGCATTTTCTGGAACTAACCTATTAACAAGATGCCGACGTGCCACGTGCTGAATTCTGCTGTTTTTGGTTTCAGAAATCCTAGTAAGGAAATATTCTCGAATTGGACGAAATCAAAGCCCATGGGCCTATTTTCTCACGAAGCTTCCGTAAGTCCGAAGGAGAGACGAAGAGGGGCCACGGAGGGGCCACACCCTAGGCGGCGCGGCCCCCCCCTTGGCCGCGCGGCCCCGTGGTGTGGGGCCCCGTGCCGCCTCTTGACCTGCCCTTTCGCCTATAAAAAGTCTCCGTGACGAAAACCCCGCATCGAGAACCACGATACGGAAAACCTTCCCGGAGACGCCGCCGCCACCGATCCCATCTCGGGGATCCAGAGATCGCCTCCGGCACCCTGCCGGAGAGGGGAATCATCTCCCGGGGACTCTACGCCGCCATGGTCGCCTCCGGTGTGATGTGTGAGTAGTCTACCCCTGGACTATGGGTCCATAGCAGTAGCTAGATGGTTGTCTTCTCCCCATTGTGCTATCATTGTCGGATCTTGTGAGCTGCCTAACATGATCAAGATCATCTATCTGTAATTCTATATGTTGCGTTTGTTGGGATCCGATGAATAGAGAATACTTGTTATGTTGATTATCAAAGTTATGCTTATGTGTTGTTTATGATCTTGCATGCTTTCCGTTACTAGTAGATGCTCTGGCCAAGTAGATGCTTGTAACTCCAAGAGGGAGTACTTATGCTCGATAGTGGGTTCATGCCTGCATTGACACCGGGACAAAGGATGTAAAGTTCTAAGGTTGTGTTGTGCTGTTGCCACTAGGGATAAAACATTGATGCTATGTCTAAGGATGTAGTTGTTGATTACATTACGCACCATACTTAATGCAATTGTCTGTTGCTTTGCAACTTAATACTGGAGGGGGTTCGGATGATAACCTGAAGGTGGACTTTTTAGGCATAGATGCAGTTGGATGGCGGTCTATGTACTTTGTCGTAATGCCCAATTAAATCTCACTATACTCATCATGATATGTATGTGCATGGTCATGCTCTCTTTATTTGTCAATTGCCCAACTGTAATTTGTTCACCCAACATGCTGTTCGTCTTATGGGAGAGACACCTCTAGTGAACTGTGGACCCCGGTCCAATTCTCTTTACTGAAATACAATCATCGCAATACTTGTTCTACTGTTTTCTGCAAACAATCATCTTCCACACAATACGGTTAATCCTTTGTTACAGCAAGCCGGTGAGATTGACAACCTCACTGTTTCGTTGGGGCAAAGTACTTTGGTTGTGTTGTGCAGGTTCCACGTTGGCGCCGGAATCCCTGGTGTTGCGCCGCACTACATCTCGCCGCCATCAACCTTCAACGTGCTTCTTGGCTCCTCCTGGTTCGATAAACCTTGGTTTCTTTCTGAGGGAAAACTTGCTGCTGTGCGCATCATACCTTCCTCTTGGGGTTGCCCAACGAACGTGTGAAATACACGCCATCAGGAGGATATTGTCCAACGCCGTCTTCATTTACCTTGTCTCTTGACCTTGTATGGCAAGTGTTGCCTTCAACTCATTGCCTTGAGTTTCAATCTTCTCATTGAGGTCTTGAACTTGATTGTTGAGATCATTCCTTTGCACTTGAGCTCTTTCTTCATAGCGGGCATTGGTATCCTTGAGCATGGCTTCAAATTGATTGAGCTTGGCGTGGACGGCTTGAGTAGCTATCCAATGTTGGTGCCACATCATCGGTAGTTGGTTCCCTTCTCCACTAGACATGGTTACAACTAAAAACAAGAACTATGTGGTGGGTGGTTAGGAAAGACTACCAAGAATGTCAAAACTTGCAAACCAAAATCGAAAAGTTGTTTCAAGTCGGAGGGAAACCGATATGTATGCACACACACAAAAAACAAAAACTCTATATGGTGTTAGGTATGGATGTGGAAATCCAAATGGAAGAACCAAACGAAAAGTCTATTGTCAAAAGTGGGTAAGATCCAAAAGTCACAAGTCAAAGGCGGTGATCACAAAAGGCATACACAAGGAGGAACACACGCGTGGGACAAAATGGGGTTAGCGCGACTTGGAAAATGAGCAAGAACAAAATGGTCCTAACGAATACTACTAGCTCGGTGTCACGCTAACGCAAGAGAGACCGTGGCTTGGTTGCAAAATCGAGAAGCAACAAGATTTGCGCAAGACGCCTCTCTTCTCTTTTCTCTCTTTTGCTTAAAAGCTTTGGACTCTTTTGTGTATAGGTGTCACTCACACACTTTTTTCTTTTTGTATTTTTCTTTCTTTTTCTCACTATGTAAGTATACTACTATCTATGTAAGTATGTCACACTTCTTTTGCTTATCTTTTCGCACGAGCTTGCTTCGTAGCTTTGCTCAACACACGCACACCCTCACGGTCGGGATGCTTGCGCAATGCTTCGGAACACTAGAAAGCCACTCTCGATAGGAAAGGTACGCAAAAGAGGCTAGGGTTACAAGTTAGGAGCAAGTTATACCACTTGATGACGGTGGCCGACGATCTTGAACTTGCTATGGTGGTGGGGGTGTCAAATGAACCGCTTGGATCCCCGGGGTGCCGTCGTCGTTGTCGATGTTGCGGAAGCTTTGTGGTAGCTGAAATGGCACTCAAACCAAAATCCAAACACAAGGGGGTTAGTACCAAAACGAAAAACGAAGGTTGCTGTCAAAATTTCGGCCAGGCGGAACTTCCAGTCCTGAGGGGCGGAACTTCCGGTCCTGAGGGGCGGAACTTCCAGTCGCAATCAGATCTGCGGGCTGTCGATTTGGGCGGCAAATCCGGGCCGAAATCCTTCGAATTCGAGGAAATTTTGGCACTAAAAGCTGTAGGAAGGTGGGGGAATTGCAGATCAACACCAAAGACAAGTTTCTATTGGAGCAAAACCACCAAAAACTCAACAAATCGAGAGATCGATCCAAGGCCAATTTGGGGCTATTTCTTGGGAAAAAAATTTGGAAATTTTTTTGGGCGAAATTGGTGGAATTGGGGGATGTGGGGGTCAAATCCGTGGCAACCAAAGACCTGTTGATACCATATGATAAGGGCTAAGCCCAAGGATGTGCCCGATCTTCACGGATTTGGGTGGAATTCGTGGGGGAGGTGGATGAACGCGATGAACACGAAGAACGCGAGGGGAATCGTGGGGATACAACACACACACACACACAAATCGGTTTTCCCTCGTTGGCCCGAACCACCAACTCGATAGAGGTTGCGAGAAAAGACCTTCCGGTAGAAGTCCCGCAAAGAGATCGACAAATCGAAACTCGCAAGATCTAGAAGGGTGAAAAGACCGGAAGGTTGATAGAAGTGCAAGCAAAAGACCAAATAGGTAGAAGTGCAAGCAAAAGATCAAACAAACGGTAGAAGTCACCAAAGAGATCTTCACGAGTCGATAAGGAGCCCGGGTGGGTACAAGATCAAAGATCTAGGTAGGGTTCCCACAAGGGTGAGCTAAGCTCAGGTTTAATTTCACATCAAGTCTAATCTCAGATCTGAGCCAACAAGGCTATTTATAGGTGGGGGCGAAGGGGTAAGTTACACGCTGAAAAGTGCTGTCTTGCTGAAGTTCAATGGGGCGGAAGTTCCGATCATCTTGGGCGGAAGTTCCGGTCAGGGGCGGAAGTTCCGGTCTGGTGGGGCGGAAGTTCCGGTCGGGGCGGAAGTTCCGGGCAAGTTCCAGCCTTGTTCCGGAATTCCGCCATTGTCCCGCAGTAACATCCAGTATGGTTTTCGCGGACTTTCGGAACTTGGGCGGAAGTTCCGGTCCTCTGGGGCGGAAGTTCCGGCTGGGTCCTTTCTCCTGGGTGCTGGAAGGCATCTTGAGGGCATCTGGCCGGAAGTTCCGGTCTTGGGGGGCGGAAGTTCCGGCCTGGGCGCTGTAGCTCCATCTTCATCATTTCCAGCTCTCTCTTCATTGGCTTGGTCTCCATGGCTCGCTTCTTGGTCGATGTACCAGATTGAACATAGGGTATTGGCATGAAGTAGCAATCCATCCAAAGGGGTGTCAAAAGCATACGTGGAGAGGAGCGAATTCACCTCTTGGTGTAGGGCTTGGGCTCGAGCTCGTGTCATTGGACCACGAGGAGGGCTTGTCGGTCTTGATGTAGTATCGACCTTGGGTAGGGCTACATCAAGAACCATCCAGCATTCCAGTACCAGACGGACTCGTGGGAAGCAAGAGTCGGAAAAATCCTCTTGGTGCGGAGCACGAACGTCATGCTACCACAGTTCACCATGCCCTTGTCCTTGGTCTCCTTCTTGATGATACGTCTCAAACGTATCTATAATTTCTTATGTTCCATGCTAGTTTTATGACAATACTCACATGTTTTATATACACTTTACATCATTTTGATGCATTTTCCGGTACTAACCTATTAACAAGATGCCGAAGCGCCAGGTCCTGTTTTCTGCTGTTTTTGGTTTCAGAAATCCTACACAGGAAATATTCTCGGAATTGGACGAAACAAAAGCCCACGGTCTTATTTTCCACGGAGCCTTCCAGAACACCGAAGAGGAGACGAAGAGGGGCCACGAGGCGGCCACACCATAGGGGGGCGCGGCCCCACCCCTGGCTGCGCCGCCATATGGGGTGGGCCCCTCGGGCGCCTCCCGACTCTGCCCCTTCTCCTATTTATTCTTATGTAAGTTTTGCTGTACCGGTTCATACTTGTGTTTGCTTCAAAAAAACCTTGCTAGCCAAAGCCTTGTACTGAGAGGGAATGCTTCTCGTGCATCCAAAACCTTGAGCCAAAACTTATGCCATTTGTGTCCACCATAACTACCTACTATGTGGTATTTTTCTGCCATTCCAAAGTAAATTGCTTGCGTGCTACCTTTAAAAATTTCATTCCTTGTCTTTGCAATACATAGCTCATGGGAAAGTAGCCTAAAAACTATTGTGGTAATGAATATGTCGCTTATGTATCTTAGTTCTTATAAGTTGCTTGTTGAGCGGTAACCATGTTTCTGGGGACGCTATCAACCTGTTACACCTTTGTTGAATTTCATGTGAGTTGCTTGCATGTTCATCTTGTCTAAAGTAAGGGAGATTTCTCATGATTAAATGGTTTGAGTATGCATATTGTTAGAGAAGAACATTGGGCCGCCAACCAAAGCCATGTATCATGGTGGAAGTTTCAGCTTGGACATTAATCCTCACATCTCTTATGAGAATATTATCTGTTGTTGAATGCTTAAAGCATAAAAGAGGAGTCCATTATCTATTTTCTATGTTGTCCCGGTATGGATGTCCTCAAGTTGAGATCTATCAAAATTGAGAAATCAAGTGCGATCTATCTCCTTGGACCTTTGTACAGGTGGCATAGAGGTACCCCTTTGTCACACTTGGTTGAAACATATGTAATGCAATGATAATCCATGGAAGTCCGAGCTAATTAGGACAAGGTGCGGGCACTATTGGTATTCGATGCATGAGGCTTGCAACTTATAAGAGGTTTTATGCATAACACATATGAATTATTACTACCGTTGACAAAATTGTTTCCATGTTTTCATAATAAAAAGCTCTAGCACATGAGTAATCCCTGCTTCCCTCTGTGAAGGGCCTTTCTTTTACTTTATGTTGAGTCAGTTTACCTACTTCTTTCTATCTTAGAAGCAAACACTTGTGTCAACTGTGTGCATTGATTCTTACATGTTTACTTATTACACTTGTTATATTACTTTGTGTTGACAACTATCCATGAGATATACATGTTACAAGTTGAAAGCAATTGCTGAAACTTAATCATCCTTTGTGTTGCTTCAAAACCTTCTATTAAGAATCTATTGCTTTATGAGTTAACTCTTATGCAAGACTTGTTGATGCTTGTCTTGAAAGTACTATTCATGAAAAGTCTTTGCTATATGATTCGGTTGTTTAGTCGTTATCTATTTGTTAACAAATTATAGACCATTGCTTCGAATCATTTCATTCATCTCATATACTTTACAATAGTATTGATCAAGATTATGATAGTAGCATGTCACTTCAGAAATTATCCTTGTTATCGTTTACCTACTCGAGGGCGAGTAGGAACTAAGCTTGGGGATGCTTGATACTTCTCAAACGTATCAATAATTTCTTACGTTCCATGCTAGTTTTATGACAATACTCACATGTTTTATATACACTTTACATCATTTTGATGCATTTTCCGGTACTAACCTATTAACAAGATGCCGAAGCGCCAGTTCTTGTTTTCTGCTGTTTTTGGTTTCAGAAATCCTACACAGGAACTATTCTCGGAATTGGACGAAACAAAAGCCCACGATCTTATTTTCCACGGAGCCTTCCAGAACACCGAAGAGGAGACGAAGAGGGGCCACGAGGCGACCACACCATAGGGGGGCGCGGCCCCACCCCTGGCCGCGCCGCCATATGGGGTGGGCCCTTCGGGCGCCCCCCGACTCTGCCCCTTCGCCTATTTATTCCTTCCGTCGCGAAAACCATAGTACCGAGAGCCACGATACGAGAAAAGTTACTGAGACGCCGCCGCTGTCAACCCCATCTCGGGGGGTTCTGAAGATCGCCTCCGGCACCCTGCCAGAGAGGGGAATCATCACCGGAGGGCTCTACATCACCATGCCCGCCTCCGGACTGATGCGTGAGTAGTTCATCCTTGGACTATGGGTCCATAGCAGTAGCTAGATGGTTGTCTTCTCCTCTTGTGCTATCATGTTTAGATCTTGTGAGCTGCCTATCATGATCAAGATCATCTATTTGTAATGCTACATGTTGTGTTTGTTGGGATCCGATGAATATGGAATACTATGTCAAGTTGATTATCGATCTATCATATATGTGTTGTTTATGATCTTGCATGCTCTCCGTTTTAGTAGAGGCTCTGGCCAAGTTGATACTTGTGACTCCAAGAGGGAGTATTTATGCTCGATAGTGGGTTCATGCCTCCATTGAATCTGGGACAGTGACAAAAAGTTCTAAGATTGTGGATGTGCTGTTGCCACTAGGGATAAAACATCAATGCTTTGTCTAAGGATATTTGTATTGTTTACATTACACACAGTACTTAATGCAATTGTCTGTTGTTTGCAACTTAATACTGGAAGGGGTGCGGATGCTAACCCGAAGGTGGACTTTTTAGGCATAGATGCATGCTGGATAGTTGTCTATGTTCTTTCTCGTAATGCCCTAAGTAAATCTCATAGTAGTCATCATGATATGTATGTGCATTGTTATGCCCTCTCTATTTTTCAATTGCCCAACTGTAATTTGTTCACCCAACATGCTATTTATCTTATTGGAGAGACACCACTAGTGAACCGTGTTTACATCTGAAATACAATCTACTGCAATCATTGTTCTCTGTTGTTCTTTGCAAACAAACATCATTCTCCACACCATACGTTTAATCCTTTGTTTACAGCAAGCCGGTGAGATTGACAACCTCACTGTTAAGTTGGGGCAAAGTATTTTGATTGTGTTGTGCAGGTTCCACGCTGGCGCCGGAATCCCTGGTGTTGCGCCACACTACACTCCTTCACCAACAACCTTCACGTGGCCTTCATCTCCTACTGGTTCGATAACCTTGGTTTGTTACTGAGGGAAAACTTGCTGCTGTGCGCATCACACCTTCCTCTTGGGGTTCCCAACGGACGTGTGCTTCATGCGTCATCACTTGACTCAATAGAAAAATTGCCAGAGGCGGACGTTCGGTCGGACTCCGAGATAACCCTCGCAAAGAGTTGCGAAGTTGGAGAGAAGGAGAAAGAATTTGGACATATGTTGTGTGGTTGGAGGCCATAAGTGCTAAGCACCGATAGAAAGAATTCGAAGGGAGGAAGAGAGAGACCGCGCTCCACCCAAGCTTTCGTGAAAACACGTTCGTCAGGTTTAGGGGTCGGAGTGCTGGAGTCTTTGTGGAAACTCCAGGTATCCGGAGCAATGAGACCCTCCTTTGCGAAGGCTCTGAGTTTCGAATCCGTGACTTTGCTGGGCCACCATTGACCCTTCTCGCCTTCACGGTTCCGGGTCTTCAAACCCTTCTTCTGCTCAACTTCTTGTACTTTGGCTGCCATCCTATCTTGCCCTTCTAATTCCTCCAGGATCTCTTCGCGTGTTGGGATCCGGCCAAGGATATTGCTGGAAGAGGCGGAGTAAGGTTGAGCTAACCTAATATCGGAAACATTGGGCGGAAGGAATGCTAAAGGCTCAACGAATGTTGGTTCCGTTGAGTTTGGCTGTGGGCTATTCGGAGAGCTACCAGTGAATTTAGGTGAGCTAGTGGACATGTTTTCCGGCTGCATGCATCTGGTAAAACGCTTAAGAAGCCGGATGTAGCTAAGTCTATCTTCTACAAGTCCGGTGGACTTACCGGCAAAGGCGTGGCGGTTCCCCGTGACACCGGCGAGGAAGAAGTTCTCGGACTTGATGCGTAGGCCACCGACGTGACCACGAATCGGCGGCGGAGACGAAATCCTGGTCAAGCGCGACGTGGGCGAGAAATGTGCTAAGTTACCGTTACAAAAGAACGAATGATTTTCCGGTTGAATGAAGTCGGATATGATGAAGTTTTGGAAGCTCTTCGAGATTCTCTTCGGATCCGGGCAAAGATAGGCGGAGGAATGATGAATCTTGAAGAACTTCGGGGGCTACTATTGTGGATATACTTTATGGGTATATTAACGACGTGGTCTAGATCCGACAAGCCCGGGTGGCCCACAGATGGTGATGGTGGCATGTGGCCCATCGGGCAGCCTAGTTGCTGTTGATAGATGATGGACGAAGTCAATCCCAGGAACAGGAGCCGGATCTCAACCGACCTATGCAGGCAGTCGGATCCGTGAAGGCCCATGAAGTATCCGGATCCAATACGGCGTATAAGGAAAGGTGGATCCTTGACGTGCACGGCAATGTAATATTCCGTAGTTAGGCATCTTGTATTCCGGCTAGAACTCTCCGTGTAAACCCTAGATCCGAGCGCCTTTATAAGCCGGATCCCGGGAGCCCTAGAGGCAAAACCCCAACTCATTGTAACAACGCGAAAGCGCCCAGATAATTCCAGACAAGCAGCAGTAGGCCCTGTCATCGTGCAGGTGTTTCGAAGCTGGGTAAATCGCGTACCACCGTCCCGAGGACTCTCCACCCGATGGCCCCTACTTCTTCTCTCCCTCGTGAGGATCCCTCCTTTGAGGTACCGTCAAATAGTGTAAGGGTATATTGCCCCTATGTGTGGTTTTGGTAATTAATGACAACCCCTATGGACTAATGTTTTCATTGAGTTTATATGAAGGAATATTCAATGGGTACTACTTGTATTCCATGTGTTGGATTCAAGTATGGATACCATGAAGATAAAGATATACCTTGTGTATTGGCATCAAGATCATCGATTTGAAGATATATATGTGATATGATCAAGAAGAAGAAATGAAGATAGAGTTCTTATGTGGAACTCAATATTAGCCATGCTTTAGCTTATGTTATAAGCAACGAATGATCAAGATCTTGAGTGCTTGATTCCAAGTGAAGAATTCAAGTTATGGCTCTAAGTCGGTGTCATGATAGTCTCATAAGTTGAGCTATGGTTGACTAAGATTTAGAGCATGCAAACCAATGAAGAATCCTTTATACACCTCAAGATAGTATGATAGAGCATGAGAAGATACAAGGTTGACCAATACAAAGAGTGAAGAATAGATTCAAGATTTGTCAACACATGAAGCATGAAGAATGTGCCACGAGAAGTCATGTGGTATGGTAAGCCGTGTCAATCATGCTTTATGAACTAACCCATCATATATGTTCCCTTGTGTTGTCTATGTGGGTTAGATATCTTTCCATGGGCATGCATCAACAGTGTGATCTCATATAGCCCATGATAGGATGATGTCAAGTGGTGATCGTCATCAAGGTTGAGTTGGGCAAGTTCAAGTTGATCATCTCAAGAGGATCATATGCTTGAAGCTTGTCGTCCATTTGGTGATAACGGACATGTGAAGATGTGCATCAATGTAGCTTTCCCATCATGGTATGTATGGGAGAGCATTTGTGAGTCTTCACGAAGCAACAATGATCAAGTGAGGCATTCCGGCTTGAGTGGAGCTTGAAGAGTTATCATAAAGATCAAGAGGGATGCGCAAGGAAAAGGTATGGCCTTGATAGATTTTTCCTTTTACCAGTCTCAAGGTGGTTGATGGGAGACCGGATTATAGGATAGATAGCCGCACTATCAAGAGGGGCTTTCAGTTGGGTAACTTGATCACATCGTCTTAGGGATCTCAATCCTTTGCATACTTTGCATATCCCTATTGCTTCTTGGTGTTTCTCCGTGAGAGGTTCTTGAGCTTGTTGCTAGCTTTACAACAAGCCCAAGCTCATCGAAAACGGAATCCACATGCATCTTCTATTGCGTTTTCAAATTTGGACGTCTTCACCGTTTCTTGACGGTGGGGGATTCCCTCTCTAAAAACATATAAAAATATCCCGTGAGGAGTCTCCATATTTCCAACAAAATTGGTTTCATGTCAATCAGGGTCCGGACACAAAAGTTATCACATTTTTTGTATAACATGTTTTCCTGCTGGCCCGGTTTCTCGCCCGGCGTGACCGACCGTCCCACCGGATGACCCGGTTCAAACCGGCCCCTGAACTGGTTCCAACCGGGGCCATGTACTGCAAGACACGGAAGTATCCCGGTCATGGCCCAGTCACAGGCCCGGTTTGGACCGGCCGGGTCCGGCCTGTGGCCCGGTCTGACCGGCACCTGGAACGGACAGCCCGGCCCCAGGCCTTGTTGACCAGTCTCCTCGACTGTGCTGAGCTGAATCTCACCCAACGGTTATATTTCTCCCTAGACTATAAATATGCCTTCTTCCACCTTGGGCTGGATAAGTTCTTACAGTCTCTCTCCTCCATTGTTGACTTTAAAGAACTTGCCCTCTCTCTTGATCCCCCCCATGATTCTTGCTCATTCTTGAGGGATCTAAGAGAGGAGATCTAGATCTACAATCCCCACCAATCCATCTCTCCTCTAAGTGAGGGGAACCCTTTGGATCTAGATCTTGAAGTCATTTGTTGATTTCCTCTTTGTTCTTCCTCTCTAATCTCATCCTAGCATTTGTTGCTTAGGTGGGATTTGGGTGTGAAGGATTTGAACACCTCTAGTGTTCTTGCTTTGCATCATTTCATAGTTTTGAGCTCTCCACCACGATTAGTTTGAGTGAGAGACCGTGAGCTTGTTACTCTTGGAGGGAGACCTCCTAGTTGGCTTGGTTGGTGTCCCGATGACCTCTTCGTGGAAGATTGTGAAGGGGTTCGGGCTTCTCCTTCGTGGAGCTTGTGAAGTGGTTGTGGAGCTTGCCATCTCCGGAGTGGAGGAAAAGCTAACCATAAGGAAAGGGCCATTATCCTTCGTGAGTTTGGCTCGGAGAAGAAGGTGAGCCTTCGTGGCATTGAGAAATCCTTCGTGGGACCACCACCTCTCCAAACGTGACGTACCTTCTTGCAAAGGAAGAGAACACGGGAATACATCTTCATCTCCGTGTGCCTCGGTTATTTCTATACCCGAGCTTACTTTCCTTGTGATAGCCATCGAGGTTGAAGTATCTATTATATCTTGCTATCACTTGTTCATATATATTGTGCCTATCTTGCTTAGCTCTAGTTGTTGTTGCACTTAGTTGAGCCTAGTATATTTAGGGTTTGTGCTTGTAGAATAAACATTGTTTAATTCCGCATTCTTACAAGCCAAATCCGTAAGAGTTTTTTAAACGCCTATTCACCCCCCTCTAGGCGACATCTCGTCCTTTCAAATTGGCAAGAACACGCGTCGTCCCGCCACGACTTCTGTAGCCACCATAGAGTTAAGGTAGCGGTTCACCACACCCCTGTTCTCGGAGTCTTCTCCTGCTAGATTGGATCCGAAACTTGCCATTGCTAAAAATATGAAAGGACTGTGCAGGAAAACAAGGTTCGCTCGAAAAGACTTGATGCGAGATTAGATCGGCAAAGAGGCGTATATATTGACGGTTTTTAGGGTAAGACTTCAACGCTGTAGTCCAAACGGAGGCAAAACGGACTTCAGAGGGGCAAAAGAGCTATGGTGGCACATCCTGTTGAGGGGGGCGCGCCACCTGGGCTCTTTCCCCTTTGGGACTCCGTTTCGTCCAAATCTTTTGCTACCCGCTTTTATTTTCCAAAAATTACATTCCTAAAAGATTAAGATATTTCAAGATCATTACGCACGTGAAAATTAGCTTTTATTAATTTCTAATATCAGGCAGGGGATATTTCTTTTCAATTACGACCTCGGGACTCTGGAGATTTAACTCTTCCACCGTTCCATCGAATTTTGTACATGCAATATAATGTTCAAGATGGTGTCCATTAACAACATGAGGTTTACCTTTGTAGTTTCCATGAAGATAGATGACTCCAGAGCGATTCACCTCCTGCAAAACTAATGCACCTTATCACTTCGATGTTAACTTCCCTACGGAGAACTTGAAACGAAAGTTGAACAATAATACTTGATATCTTACTTTAAATTCATTTCTCTTTATTTTTTATCATACCAAATCTTCACTTTTTCCCATTAATAACCTAGCATGTTCATAAGTTTCATTCCTCCATTCATCTAACGAGTTTAGGTCTAGAATTCTTTTCATAGACGGGGGGAATATAAAATTATGTCAGTCTTAGTTATAGTGACAAAGCTCTTGGTACAGTGAGGTCTGGCGGGCCGCCCTACCTCGGTTTTAGGGAAAAAATATATATGGATGATTCGATTCGTTCGTTTCAAATCGTTGGGGAGAAAAAAAAAGTACCCCCTTCATCCATAAAAAAAATCTTATATTTATATAAAGCTAGATATATCTATATATTAAATAGTTTGTATATACATTTAACTTACATGAATGTAAAATATCCTTTTACGAACAAAGTAGTATGAGAAAAAACAATTCTGAGAAAGAGCGGTTGTTGGACCGTGTGCTCTCGGCTTCGTGGGCCTGGGCCAACTCGCTGAGATAACTGGGTGCAGCTCGCGACTCGAACCGCGCGCGTCCGAACGAACACGAGCGACTTGCCATGAGACTATGGTGAGGTCGGCGGCTGACCAAGCACCGAACTTGGCACTTCTGCAACGGCCATCCGACAGCGAAGGCGCTGGTGGCTTGTCCTAGGAGACTGCGCGACAGCAAGGGAGCTGCTGAACAATGGGAGGTCGGCGATAGTGCGGCGTGCGGGCGTGCATGACTTCTCAACGGTAAACTGGCGAGGACGCGTATGTTGGCCTGCTAGGCGATGCCCTCTGTGTAGTTCCCTGGTAGGCGCTGATGGCGAAAGGAGTACGACGAGCGAGTCAGTGAGGTCGCGATCAGGGAGGAAATAAGGGGATGCGGTTAGGTTGCGTGGCACATGGAATCGGGTCAAGCCGCCGCTTCTGCATTTATTTCCTCGTGTTTCTTCGGCATCAGGTATTCTGTACCGAATGGCGATGAATAGGCACAGGAAATAGGAGGTGTCAAGATCAGCAAAGAAAACTTGGTGGCACGGGGGAATAAACTATACTAGGATGATTTCCACGAGACTAAGTTCAGTCAAAGGATAAAGGATAGGATATGTTGGCTCACCATTAGCTATCGGTCTTTGGAAGAAAAAAAAAACACAGCGCGCTTTCTTTGTGGCGCACACACTTTTATCCATTTTCTACTTCCTTGAGACGTGAACCATTAGTCGAGACTGTATCACGCCAATCCTCATTTCCCCGCCTCAACCCACCACCACCACCATTTTGAATGCCCTATTTTACAAAGTAGGTTAGCCGAATTCGTGACATGTATGGTAAAAAATAGTCCACCTTAGGAGGCAAGACTCCTCCATATAAACCGATCATGATGTTTTTATAATTTGGATCTACCCGAAAAAACACAGCTTTCTTCCTGGCGCACGCACTTGTATCCATTTTCTACTTCCAAGTCGTGGAATTCAACTTGTTCCTGTCGGTTTTCACTTGTACGATCGACCACCAATGTGATCCATTAGTGGAGACTGTAGTCTTTGGGTAGGATTCCTCCATGTAAACCCAAGATTATGATGCTTTTCTAAGCTATATCTGGGGAGGCATTGAGGTAGAACCAATTCTCTTATTGTAATTGTGTACTTGTTTCCCTTATAGTAAATAATAGAGGCACGCAGGGGCTCGCCACCGTTGCAAGATCTAAACCTGTGAAGCTTTAGCCCGCTTCTCTCTCTCTCTCTCTCTCTCTCTCTCTCTCTCTCTCTAGCTGTGAGGTACCCACTATGGTGCACTCATCGATCACACAACGACGCCACACCTTCTTGAATTTGAACGCCTCCTCCTGCGCCGCCTGGTTCACGATTTTTGCATGCCGACGCTAGTAAGGATTGGATGATCATCTCGCTTGGAGGTGCCCTCCTTCGAACGATGCCTTCCTCCAGTCGCTGCTTCATCAATTTTTAGGGATTTAATTACGTCTTCTTATCTTATGCATAGTCCTCTATTAGTTCACGATAAATTTTTAGGGTTAATCCTGTTTAAACATAAGAGTAATTTTTCCTCAATGTGTGTTTTCTTAATTTTCGTGCCAAATGCTATATAGCTTATATTTAGAACTTATTTTGCACTCAGTGGACAAGGTTGTGCAATTAGCTCTTTCTTTTCTAACAAACGAGCCATTTTTGGGTTTGGCTCATTTTCTACCCACATTCCACACGAAGCTCGAAACAACGGGCTCTCTCCTCCAGAGTTCAGATGTTTCGCCACACTAAAAAGTCAATGAATGCTTTGCTCCACACCTCCAGTCAACCCCTCCCGCTAATGATACACGGACACCGAACAACCCCTTCTCTTGGCAAGCCAGTGAGCCACCGCTGACGCCAGAGTGCCATGGACAAGCCCCACCGCCGCTTATCCCGGTACCTCGCCGGCATCAGCGCAACATTCCTCCTCGCCGTCCTTCATGCCCCGCTCACCGCCGCGGAAGACGAACCGCCTCCGTGGCCAACCTGCGGGCCCTATCCCCCCACCGGCAACTACACACAGAACAGCACCTACCACGCCAACATCGATCTCCTCGCCGCGTCCCTCCCCGGGAACGCCTCCTCGTCCCCGTCGCTCTACGCCACAGGGAGCGTCGGCGACGTGCCGGACATCGTCTACGGCCAGGCGCTCTGCCGCGGCGACGTCGCCAACGCCTCCGCCTGCGAGAGCTGCATCGCGACCGCCTTCCGCGGCGCGCAGCAGGCGTGCCCGCTCTACAAGGACGTGATGATCTTCTACGACCTCTGCCAGCTCCGCTTCTCCAACCGGAACTTCCTCCTCGACGACGACTACATCGTCACCACGTACACGCTCCAGCGCTCCCGGCTCGTGGGCGCGCCGGCGTTCGACGCCGCCGTCGGGCTGCTCGTCAACGCCACCGCCGACCACGCGGTGGGGGACTCGTCCAGGCGGTTCGGCACGGGGGAGGAGGGCTTCGACGACAAGGGGAACCCCAAGATTTACGCGCTGTCGCAGTGCGCGCCGGAAACGACGGTGGACGTCTGCCGGACCTGCCTTCGCCGCATAATTGGGCAGCTGCGGAACTCCTTCAGCGGGAGGACAGGTGGAGGTATTTTCGGGGTGTGGTGTAACTTCCGGTACGAGGTGTACCCTTTCTTCTCCGGCCAGCCGCTGCTGCAGCTGCCGCAGTTCGTGGAGAGGCCACCGGTGACCGGAGGAGGAGGTGAGTTGGCCGTACGAAGCGAAATCATTTAGTTTGTTCTGCAGTTATGCAATCTGATGGCCTGTTTGGTAGTGATTAGATGTGCAATAACGTCCATATGTAAGAAAATGCAACTAATTTCTGGAATGCTGAACTAACGATTCTGTGTCTAGGAAGTAAAATACCGTTTCAATTTTTTTTCTCCTAAAACAGGATTAACCAACAAAAGAAATTATCAGCACAATCATGGAAAGTTCTCTAGCAAAATATTACATGTGCTACAAAATTCTGATTCAGTTATAACTAAGAACTATACCTTCTGAATTTGTTAGTTATTACTTCACTTGCAGAGGAAACTAGTAATCGTACAGGTAAAGCTTCTGAATCAGTTGACAACACCTCATTGTTTACTTTCCTGCTAATTAGTAGAGTTGCTTGACCCGAAAGAACTCTATTAATATGTATGTCTTGTGCAAAATCGCCAAGTATTTTTCACTGTAATGCACATATTTTTTCTATAAAGGAAATATATTAGTATCGCGGTATAGAAAGAACATGCGCCTTGACTAAAGACAATCTTGAAAATGGTTTTGTATGCTCTGAAACTCGCAAGGTTTCTTTATGAAAAATCCTGGAAATTTTTGTAGCAAAATACTACATGTGCTACAAGATTCTGATTCAGTCATACCTTAGAACTATACCTTCTGAATTTGATAGTGTATTACTTACTTGCAGAGAAAATGAGAAATCGTACAGTTAAAGTTCTAGCTATTGTGATGCCTACAATTGCTGTGATATTGGCGATCCCGGTGGTATATTTTTTCTGTTGGAGGAAGAGGAGAAGACCAGAAGCAGATGCGTTTCTACCTTGTAAGGCCTCTTAACCATTTTAAACTATCGAATAATGGGCAGTGGAGTACTGAATCAATCGATTACCCAGCGGTTGCTAAATTCAGTACCAAAGATCCATGCTTTTCATCATTGTGTATTTATCCTCCAACATTTTTTTTGAATTTTTTTTATCCTCCAACATAATTAGCTACCTCGGAGGATATTCAACACATCGATTCGCTTCTTCTTGATCTAGCAACACTAAGAGTTGCCACCGATGACTTTGACGAAAGGAAGATGCTTGGTAAAGGAGGGTTCGGTATGGTTTATAAGGTACATAATCATGCCGTATGTAGCTTATGTTTCGAAACAAATAGCTGTCAAAAAGCTTGGCCAGTCATGTGTTCTTTGGCCGAGTAGTAAGTATCTTGTTACTTGGACAGGGAGTCCTACCTGACAGTCAAGAAATAGCCGTCAAAAGGCTTGGTCAGACTTCCAGACAAGGAATAGGAGAACTGAAGAGTGAACTGGTTCTAGTTGCCAAGCTTCACCACAGGAATCTCGTGAGACTTGTTGGTGTTTGCTTGGAAGAAGATGAGAAAATACTTGTGTACGAATATATGCCCAATAGAAGCCTCGATACCATTATTTTCGGTAAGTTTTTAGTACTTTTTTTATTCACATGAGTAGTAACACATCTGCCACCAAATTTACAGTACAATGGTAATCTTGTTTGGGCCACAGATTTTGAGAGAAAGAAAGAGCTGGATTGGGGAAAGAGGTTCAAGATCATCAACGGGGTCGCTCGAGGCTTACAATACCTCCATGAAGATTCTCAACTGAAGATAGTTCACCGTGACCTCAAAGCGAGCAACGTACTACTAGATTTGGATTACAATCCCAAAATTTCTGATTTCGGCCTAGCAAAGATATTCGGAGGGGATCAATCACAGGATGTGACTCGTCGTATCGCCGGCACATAGTAAGCATGTGAGGTATATTTCTCTCAGAAAACACCAGAGCTAAATCAGGTTTTGAAGTTCTGTTTCTATCACAGCGGATACATGGCGCCTGAATACGCCATGCGCGGTCACTACTCCATCAAGTCGGACGTGTTCAGCTTCGGCGTCTTGGTCTTAGAGATCGTCACCGGGAGGAGAAACAGCGGCCCCTATAACACCGAGCAAGACGTCGATCTCTTGAATCTTGTGAGCACCTGAAGCATGTCCATGTATGAACTCTGCACGCAGCCAGATTCTGGAAACAATGTCTGACTAGTGAGTACCCTTTACCAAATTTACTGCAGGTATGGGAGCACTGGACCCGGGGAAATGTTATCGAGCTGATCGATCCGTCCCTGAGCAGTCATCCTCCCGTCGACCAGATTCTGAAGTGCATCCACGTCGGGCTCCTGTGCGTGCAGAGAAAACCGGCGAGCAGGCCGGCGATGTCGTCGGTGAATATCATGTTCAGCAGCCACACCGTCCGTCTCCCTTCTCTGTCCAGGCCAGCGTTCTGCATCCAGGAGGTCAGCGTGAATGAAAGCTCGACCGCCTATTCGGAAACCTACCCACTCACAGAAAAATCAACTGTGATGTCTTCGAACGAAGTGTCGATCACGGAGCTTTCACCCAGATGAGTCTTCCAGCTCCAGCTTTGGGAGCGGGTTGCTGAACAATATGTGTATAGCACTTACTTCAATTTCTGGAAATGATCCCGATGGAAGAGCCCGCCCGCCGGTATGGATATTAGTGCTGAATCTTGCATTCTATGTAAGTAGAACTGCGAAGCTGCAATGCTTAGGGACTGAAACTCGTGGACTTCACTGCATCATAGAAGTCAGAGTGATGCTGGTGTACAGGATGATAGATTGTCACAAGGACGAGGCTCCCGTTAGATGTAGATGTATATGTCTGTATATCGTAGTTTCCCCATATGTTAGGGGGCTTTCTGCATATGTGCACCTGTACTTGTACTACATATTGTGGCCTTTGGCCCCCTGGTAATATTACACGCATATTTCCTAACATGGTATCAGAGCCAAAAATTGATTCTCTAGTCTAGTACGTGTTCCTCCGGCCGCTTCTCCGTCCCCGGCCGGCGCCCGCCCTCAGCTCCCGGCCGATGTTCGCCGGCGTTCTCGGCCGCTTCTCCGTCCCCGGCCCGCCCGATTCGCCTGCTCCCAAGCGCCGATCCGCTCTTCGCGCCACGCCGATCCTCTCTAGCTCCGATCCTGATCCACGCGTGGCGCGATCTGCGCGCGCTGCCGATCCGCGCGTGGCTGCTTCCTCCCGATTCGCGCGTGGCGCGCGTCTGCCAGGCCCGCCCGTTTCTCCCGATCTGCTGGTTTCTCATCCCGTTTCCTGTAAATCCAAAAAAAAAACAAAAGAAAAAATTTACTATCGTCGGCTGTTGTTATCCGATGTCTTCCGCTGATCCCGCCTTATTTTTGGGCCTCCCTTCGGTACTTGGTATTTGTCCGCTGTCTCCGTGTATGACGGCTAGCCATTTTTCGTCGCCGTTTGCGGCCTCTTCACGCGGCTCTGCCCGCGCTTTACCGACTCCGTCTACGTCGGCTCGCCGCTCTATACCGACTTTCGCGGCCTCTTCCCGCGGCTCTGGCCGCGCTTCGCCGATTTTGTCTCCCTCTACATCGACTTTTGCGGCCTCTTCATGCGGCTCTGCCCGCGCTTCGCCGACTTCGTTTACGTCAGCCCGCCGCTCTACATCGACTTTTGCGGCCTCTTCATGCGGCTCTGCCCGCGCTTCGCCGACTTCGTTTACGTCGGTCCGCCGCTCTACATCGACTTTTGCGGCCTCTTCGCGCGGTTATGGCCGCGCTTCGTCGACTCCGTTTACGTCGGCCTGTCGCTCTACATCGACTTTCGCG
Organism: Lolium perenne; assembly: GCF_019359855.2. Classification (NCBI taxonomy): domain Eukaryota; kingdom Viridiplantae; phylum Streptophyta; class Magnoliopsida; order Poales; family Poaceae; genus Lolium; species Lolium perenne. The sequence continues at coordinate 89,851,200 of NC_067245.2, read as the reverse complement.
GCCTCTTCACGTGGTTATGACCGCGCTTTGCCGACTCTGTCTTCATCGGCTTGTTGCTCTCCGTCGCCCCCTTTAGTGGCCTCTGTGCGTGTGGGTGATAGCTCCTCGTCAGCACCTGCTTGTACGCCGACCTCTCCAGTCGCGCCCCTCTCTGCGTATGAGATAGCGCAGCTTCACTACCTGCTTGATGCTTGGGATTCCAGTTTACGTCAGCAGCCTCGCGGTCCGAGTTTCAGCCCTCGCCCTCATTGCACCTACTGTGGCAAGGTTGGCCACACTTCCTCCACCTGCTAGACGCGGGATCCCAGTTTACGTCAGCAGTTCCAGGATCGTCAGCAGGCTGGCTCTTCAGGATCTTCTGCAGTTGCACTCTCTGATCAGGACATTCTGAGGGGTCTTCATGGTCTGCTCGCTACTACAGACTCTTCCTCGCCGGGCGCTGCTGGTTCTGTGACTGGCTCTTCTGGCACTGCGCGACCACCACTTTCTACACAGTCAGGTACGTCCCCATGGTATCTGGATTCTGGAGCTTCCTTTCATATGACCTCTGAGTCTTCTATTCTGTCTGCTCTTCGGTCTCTTATTTCTCCTGTCCGTGTTGTCACGGCTGATGGTACCTCTATTCATGTTTCTAGTAGAGGCACCCTTTCTACTCCCTCTTTCTCTGTCCCTGATGTTTCTCATGTTCCTCATCTTCAGATGAACCTTTTCTCTGCTAGCCAGCTCACCGATTCTGGTTGTCGCGTCATTCTTGACGCTGAGTCTTGTGCTGTTCAGGATCGGCGCACACGCCCTGGTTGGAGCTGGCCCTCGTAGCCGTAAGTCTCCGGGGCTTTGGGAGTTAGACTGGCTTCGTGTTCCTTCCGCTGCCACTTCATCTGCCAGTTCTCCTCCGGTTGTTGCCTCTGTCACCGGCTCTTTTCAGCAGTGGCATCATCGTCTTGGTCACCTTTGTGACTCTCGCCTGTCGTCTTTGGTTCATCGTGGCCTTCTGGGGTCTGTCTCTGGAGATGGGTCGTTACACTGTCAGGGTTGTTGGTTAGGCAAACAGATTCAGCTTTCCTATCCTACTAGTGTGTCTGTCTCTCAGCGACCGTTCGATTTAGTCCATTCAGATGTTTGGGGTCCGGCTCCCTTCGCTTCGAAAGGGGGCCATCGATACTATATCTTATTCATTGATGATTTTTCACGGTACACCTGGGTGTTTTTCATGCACTCTCGCAGTGAGGTGCTCTTTATTTATCAGCGTTTTGCGACCATGGTCCGCACTCAGTATTCCTCACCCATTCGCGTGTTCCGTGCTGATTCTGCTGGTGAGTATATCTCCCAGCACCTTCATGGTGTCCTTGCTGAGGAGGGCACCCTCGCTCAGTTTTCTTGTCCCGGCGCGCATGCTCAAAATGGCATCGCCGAGCGTAAGCATCGTCATCTTCTTGAGACCACCCATGCTATGATGATTGCTTCTTCTCTTCCGCCACATTTTAGGGCTGAGGCTGTCGCTACGTCGGCCCACCTCATTAACATTCAGCCTTCCGCTGCTCTACAGGGTGGTATTCCTCTCGAGCGTCTCTCTGGTGTTTCTCCAGACTACTCGACTCTCCGTTCATTTGGTTGCGTCTGCTATGTCCTTCTGCCTCCTCGCGAACGCACCAAACTGACTGCTCAATCTGTTGAGTGTGTTTTTCTCGGATACAGTGATGAGCATAAGGGCTATCGCTGTTGGGACCCCGTTGGTCGTCGGATGCGCATCTCTCGTGACGTCACGTTTGATGAGACTCGTCCCTTCTATCCTCGCCCCACCTTGGGTACTTACCCGATGGATGATATCTCGTTTCTTCTTTTTCCGGATGCACCCCCTGCTGTCCCTCCTCCCCTCCCTCCTACTTCTGATGCGCCCCCTTCGGTGCCATCCTCTCCTCTATCTAGTCCACCTAGTACTCCTCGTTCTCCTGCTTCGGATCCTTCTGATGCTGTCCCTTCTTCCGCTTCCTCTGATGCGTTGTCCTCTGCTGATGACCTTCCCCCTTCACGGCCTATCCGTCAGCGTCGTGCTCCAGCTCGTTACTCTCCTAGTCAGTATGGTCTCTCTGTCGTTTCCGAGCCGACTTCTTATCGGGATGCCGAGCGTCATCCTGAATGGCAGCTTGCCATGGCTGAGGAGATCGCTGCGCTTGAGCGCACTGGCACTTGGGATCTTGTTTCTCCACCTTCTGGTGTTCGTCCCATCACGTGTAAGTGGGTCTATAAAATTAAGACTCGCTCTGATGGATCTCTTGAGCGCTATAAAGCGCGTCTTGTGGCTCGTGGCTTTCAGCAGGAGCACGGCCGTGACTATGATGAGACTTTTGCCCCTGTGACTCATATGACTACTGTGCGTACCCTTCTTGATGTTGCTTCTGTTCGCCACTGGTCTGTCTCCCAGCTTGATGTTCAGAATGCTTTTCTTAATGGCGAGTTGAGTGAGGAGGTTTACATGCATCCTCCTCCTGGGTATTCTGTTCCCGATGGGATGGTTTGTCGTCTTCGACGTTCTCTGTATGGTCTCAAACAGGCCCCTCGTGCCTGGTTTGAGCGCTTCGCCTCTGTGGTGACTGCTGCTGGTTTCTCTCCTAGTCTTCATGATCCAGCACTTTTCGTTCACACTTCTCCTCGTGGACGTACTCTTCTTCTTCTCTATGTTGATGATATGATCATTACTGGTGATGATCCTGAGTATATTGCCTTCGTCAAGGCTCGTCTTCGTGATCAGTTTCTTATGACTGATCTTGGTCCTCTTCGCTATTTTCTTGCATTGAGGTTACCTCCACTTCTGATGGCTTTTCTATCTCTCAGGAAAAGTACATTCATGATCTTCTTGCTCGTGTTGCTCTTGGGGATGAGCGCACAGTTGATACTCCTATGGAGCTGAATGTTAAGCTTCATCCTACTGATGGTGATCCTCTTCCTGATCCCACCCGTTATCGCCATCTTGTTGGGAGTCTTGTTTATCTTGCTGTCACTCGTCCTGATATTTCTTATCCTATTCATATTTTGAGTCAGTTTGTCTCATCTTCTACCACTGTTCACTATAGTCATCTCCTCCGTGTTCTTCGTTATCTTCGTGGCACGATCACTCGTCGCCTTTTCTTTCCCCGTTCCAGCTCTCTCCAGCTCCAGTGCTATTCGGATGCCACGTGGGCGAGTGATCCTACGGATCGTCGTTCGCTTTCTGCTTACTGTGTGTTTCTTGGTGGTTCGCTTGTTGCTTGGAAGACGAAGAAACAGGTCGCAGTTTCCCGTTCGAGTGTTGAGGCTGAGTTGCGGGCTATGGCTTTGTTGATTGCTGAGGTGACTTGGTTACGGTGGTTGCTTGCAGATTTTGGGGTCTCTGTTACGACACCCACTCCACTTTTGTCTGACAGTACAGGTGCTATCAGTATTGCACGTGATCCGGTCAAGCATGAGCTGACCAAGCATATCGGTGTTTATGCTTTTTACACGCGTGCACAGGTACAGGATGATGTTGTTGCGGTTCATTATGTGCCTTCAGATTTGCAGTTGGCGGATTTCTTTACGAAGGCACAGACTCGAGCGCAGCATGATTTCTTACTCTCCAAACTCAGTGTTGTGGATCCACCATGAGTTTGAGGGGGGTGTTAGATGTATATGTCTGTATATTGTAGTTTCCCCATATGTTAGGGGGCTTTCTGCATATGTGCACCTGTACATGTACTATATATTGTGGCCTTTGGCCCCTTGGTAATACTACACGCATATTTTCTAACAGCTACAAAGTGCCCGGTTACCGGTTAGTCTTACCCGGTGCTCCCCCTGTCGGAATCTAATTCTTTCCCAAAATAGAAATGGGGGATGCGGTGATAGTGACAGGTAACAACTTTGGCACTACGGATACTCCGAAAATATAAAAGCACATGGTCCTCCACATTTCCTTCCGCGTGTTTAAACCCGTGCAATCTTAGATGCGAAACTTCGTCCATTTTTTACAAAAAATTATTACATCCCCTAAAATCAACCCATACCACTAAGTATGTGTGATCTAATTGAGGATGTACAAAATGCAGTGATGGATGTAAAAATTTGTAAAAATTACATCCAAACTCACTAAAACTTGGATCACAAAAATACAGTGTTTTACACCTTTATCAATTGAAACATTCTGAATGTAGAAAAATGAAAAAAATTACAGCTAGAGTGGAGAAGAATTAATATAGTTACATCCATCTACTGATCTCCGGATGAATAGTTCAAGAGCCACTAATTAGTCTGCAAAAAATTACATCCAGGAACCATAATATACATCTTTCTACCGATTTTAGTCTGCCAAAAATCACTTCCAGGAACCATAATATACATCCTTCTACCAATCTGGAAGTAGAAAGTTTAAGAGGCAAAATTATTCTGCAAAATTTACATCCAAAAACATCATTTCGATTCTTCAATTGATCTGGAAGTAGAAAACTACATGACCGATATGCAATAGAGTAGATCAAGTAGTAATAAGCACCTTAAGAAGCATGAACTCGCGAAACAAAACAGAGAAGGATTAGGGGCAAGAAGAGACAAGGAGTGGAGATGATAGCACATACACACACTAGAGAAAAAAGTGGCTTGTTGGCCTGCTGGCGTGCAGGGCCATAGCTGCAGCAGCTATCGATTGGGAGCCAGGCGATGGGCGGTGCTGCTGCGCGAAGAGCAAAGGCTTTGACCAGGGCCTGGTGTGGAGATTGGTTGCCCTGCTGCTGTCGGTGTGCTGCAGGTCCTGTGCCGGCCCGGAGACCAAGTCGAAGACGAGCTGGAGCAGTGACGATTGGGGCTTGGCGGTCGGATCAAATCAGCACGTCAGCTCTGCATGAAAAACAATACGCTAGGGTTTTGGGCTATGATAGTGCACAACTCAATCGTGAGCGTGCCTTGGCATTATATAGGTACAAGGTATACAGAATTAGAGTCAGATACGGTTGGTTTATACAAGCACCATACCGTATGTCTATACTAAAGTATTAGATAGTTTATCACCCTCCCTCGATCTCAACGGGACAATGTAAGTTGAGATTGCATCGACAGAAAGTAAATAGTGGTAGTGGAAGAGGTTTAGTGAATATATCTGCCAGCTGATCCTTGGAGGAAATAAATCTGATTTGAAGCAACTTTTGAGCAACCCATTCTCGCACAAAATAAAAATCTACCTCGATGTGCTTAGTCCTTGCATGAAACACCGGGTTCGAAGAAAGAAACGTTGCTCCAATATTGTCGCACCATAAAATAGGTGGACTACTCTGTGATACTCCAAGTTCACCAAGTAAAGCTTGTACCCAAATAAGTTCAGCAGTTGCATTAGCAAGCGCCTTGTACTCAGATTCTATACTGGAACGAGAAACTGTAGCCTATTTATGAGCACTCCAGGAAATAAGATTACCACCATAGAAGATAGCAAAACCCCCGTTGATTGCCGGTCATCAGAATTGCCAGCCCAATCCGCATCAGAGAAGGCACACAGAAGATCGGGCGTTGTACGAGACGGCCGAAGTAGTAAACCATGGGACAGAGTTGCTTGCACATAGCGTAAGATGCGCTTGACTGCTGACCAATGGGAACACCGATGAGCATGTAGATACTGACAAACTTTGTTAACAGCAAACGAAATATCGGGGCGAGTCATAGTGAGATACTGTAATCCACCGACAATGCTACGGTATCGAGTAGAATCATCAGCAGAGAGGAGAGTACCATCAGTAGCAGAAAGTCTGTCAGTAGATACCATAGGAGTAGACACTGGAGTGCATTTATGCAACCATGCACGCTGCAGTAAATCAGAAGCGTACTTGTGTTGACTCATAAGAAGATCACGACCAAGTGTATGCACCTCGATTCCAAGGAAATAGTGTAGAGAGCCGAGATTCTTCAGAGCAAACGAAGCACCAAGCTGATGAACAAGGCGATCAGCTAGTAGACGAGCTCACCACAATAATATCGTCCACATAAACAAGTAAGTAGAGCGTGATGTCAGGGCGCCGGAGCATAAACAACGAAGTATCTGCTGTCGATGGAGTAAAACCAAGAACAACAAGGACAGAACTGAGTCGAGCATGCCAGGCACGTGGAGCTTGTTTCAACCCATAGAGAGCCTTGTCAAGACGACATAGGTAACCAGAACAATCGGAATTCTCAAAACCAGGAGGTTGCCGCATGAACACCTCTTCTTCAAGAACTCCATGTAAGAATGCGTTCTGTATATCGAGCTGACGAAGATGCCAACCTCGAGTGAGATCCATGGAAAGGAGTAGTCGAATGGTGGTAGGTTTAACAACGGTACTAAAAGTATCTGTTATATTGTGATCCAAATTCCAAGAAGAGGCTAACTTCTGACGAGCAGAGCGAGGCCCGTCGCCGGTAGGCTTGGGCCGAGCGAAGCCCCCCGCCGTACGGATCGTTGCCACCGTCTATATATATTCCCTGTAAGCCGCCGCTAGGGTTTGGTCGCATCATTGTGCATCTCGATTATAACAAGTGGTATCAGAGCCCGTGTTCTTTGGATCTAGGGTTTACGAGATGTCGTCACTGAAGTTCGATCTACCGCAGCTGGACTACACCACGAGATTTGCTTTGTGGCAAGTGAAGATGAGGGCGATTCTCGCCCAATCTTCAGATCTGGATGAAGCGATCGATGCTTTTGGCGAGAAAGCGAAGGATACCTGGACCGATGCGGAGAAGCGGAAAGACCGTAAGGCTTTATCGTTGATTCAACTCCATCTGTCCAATAATATTCTGCAGGAAGTGCTGCAGGAGAAAACCACCGCCGAGTTATGGGTCAAACTAGAGGAGATATGTTTGTCCAAGGATCTCACGGGCAGATTGCATGTGAAGATGAAGCTGTTCTCGCATAAGTTGCAAGAGGGAGGTTCGGTAATGAATCACCTATCTTCCTGAAAAGAGATTGTTTCTGATTTGCAATCTATAGAAGTTAAGTATGAGGATGAGGATTTAGGTCTTCTTCTTTTATGCTCGCTGCCTAATTCTTTCAGTAATTTTCGTGACACCATATTATTGAGCCGCGGCAAACTAACTCTCGCGGAAGTTTATGATGCTCTCCAACAAAAGGAGAAAATGAAATCTATGGTGCAGGCTGAAAGTTCGTCCTCCAAGGCGGAGGCATTAGAGGTCCGTGGCAGGCCTGAGCAGCGAGATAACTACTACCACAACAACAGAGATAAGAGCAAGGGCGACAGAGGTCGCTCAAAGTCCAAAGGATGTGACAAGTTCTGCAGGTATTGTAAGAAATCTAACCACAATATTGATGATTGTTGGAAGCTGCAGAACAAGGAGAAAAGGAACAGAACTTACCAACCGGAAAATAATGATGGTAATGGTAAGGCTGCCGTTGTCACCGGTAAGGGTGAGGCTGCTGTTGTTGCTGGTAATGATGGTAGTGATAGTTCTGATGGAGATTGCTTAGCTGTCTTGGCTGCATGTGTTTCACGTGATGATGAATGGATTCTTGATACTGCATGTTCGGTTCATATTTGTTGTAACAAAGATTGGTTCAGTTCTTATGAGTCTGTGCAGAGTGGAGATTTTGTGCGTGTGGGGAATGACAACCAGTGCAGCATTGTTGGCATTGGTTCTGTTCAGATCAAGACCCATGATGGGATGACACGCATGTTGACAGGAGTGAAACACATACCCTCCATGGCGAGGAATTTGATCTCTTTGAGTACCCTTGATTGTGACGGGTACAAGTACAAATGTGGGAACAAACTTTTGAAGGTATCATCAGGTTCTCTCATTATTATGATTGGTGATATGAATTCTGCGAAATTATATGTCCTTAGAGGTAGCACTTTGCCTGGTATTGCTGCTGCTGTTAGTTCTGATGAATCTAGTAAGACTAACCTTTGGCATAAGCGTCTTGGACATATGAGTGAGCTTGGCATGGCAGAATTGGCAAAGAGAGAGCTAATTGATGGCTGCGATTTAGTTAAGCTTGAGTTCTGTGAGCATTGCATCTTTGGTAAGCATAAAAGAGTAAAATTTAATGCTTCCGTTCATACCACCAAAGGCATTTTAGATTATGTACACGCTGATGTTTGGGGTCCGTCCCGTAGAACTTCTAATGGTGGTGCTAATTACATGCTTACTATTATTGATGATTACTCAAGGAAAGTGTGGCCGTATTTCCTGAAACATAAATCTAATGTTTTTAATGCTTTTAAGAAGTGGAAAGTTATGGTAGAAACCCAAACTGAAAAGAAGGTTAAGATACTCCGTACTGACAATGGTATGGAATTTTGTTCAAATGAATTTGATGAGTTTTGCAGCAATGATGGGATGGTAAGACATCATACCATTCCGTACACCCCTCAACAGAATGGCGTGGCTGAACGCATGAACAGGACCATTATTTCGAGGGCTCGCTGCATGTTGTCTAATGCAAAGATGCATAGAAGTTTTTGGGCTGAAGCAGCCTCCACCGCATGCTATCTCATCAACAGGTCACCTTCTGTTCCACTTGATAAGAAAACTCCAATTGAGGTATGGTCTGGTTCGCCTGCTGATTATTCAGATTTGAGAGTTTTTGGTTGCACTGCTTACGTTCATGTTGATAATGGAAAGTTGGAGCCAAGGGCTGTTAAGTGCATCTTCCTTGGTTATGGTTCAGGAGTTAAGGCATATAGATTATGGAATCCTAAAACTAAGAAAATTGTGTTGAGCAGGAATATCATTTTTAATGAGGCGGTTATGTTTAATGATAGTCCGTCTTCTGATATTTCTGATGTTATTGATTCTCCTGATGTTTCTGATGATGAGCAGCATAGAATTGGCGTGCAGGTGGAGCACGCAAAGTAGAATGAAAATGTGGTTCCTGAAACCAACAATGATGATAATGATGTTCCACCTTCACCACCTATTGTTCAGCGACAAGGACGGTCTATTGCTGCTGACTGCCCTAAGAGAAATATTGCACCTCCTACCCGATTAATTCAAGAATGTGATATTGTTGATTATGCTTTGAGTTGTGCTGAAAAGGTGGAGCATGATATTGAACCAGCTACATATACTGAAGCCATTGCTTCAGTTGATAAAGAGAAGTGGGTAGGTGCGATGCAAGAAGAGATGCAATCGCTTGAGAAGAATGGCACATGGGATGTTGTGTACTTACCTAAACAAAAGAAGGCTGTCCGCTGCAAGTGGATATTTAAAAGAAAGGAAGGTTTGTCTCCTAATGAGCCTCCACGGTTTAAGGCAAGGTTAGTAGCAAAAGGTTTCAGTCAAATTCCAGGTGTTGATTATAATGATGTATTCTCCCCGGTTGTGAAGCATAGTTCTATTCGTGCTTTCTTTGGTATTGTTGCTATGCATGATCTTGAGCTTGAGCAGCTAGATGTAAAGACTGCTTTTCTGCATGGTGAGTTGGAGGAGGAGATATATATGGACCAACCTGAAGGTTATGTTGTGCCTGGTTAGGAGGATCTTGTTTGCAAATTAAAGAGGTCCCTTTATGGTCTGAAAGCCGCCACGATTGGTATAAAAGGTTTGATTCATTTATGCTTACACATGGTTTTGAGAGATCTCAGTATGATAGTTGTGTGTATATCAAGTTTGTTAATGGATCACCTATTTATGTGATGCTATATGTTGATGATATGTTGATTGCTGCCAAGAGCATGAAAGAGATCACTATTTTAAAGAAGGGATTTCTATTTTCGTGCCCCTGGTTCGTTAGTTGTACTCAGTTTTCCCCAGTCCCTTAGTTTTTCCTCAGTTTTCCCCTCCTCTAGTTTGAAACACGCACAAGTGCTGGAACGGCCGGTAGCCGTCAGGTCAGAGGCCTTGACCGTTAGTCTGACCGGGTGGGGCCGCATAGGGGCAGCTCCTCCCTGACCGTCTCGTGCTGACGGGTAGGGTCAGGAGACACGTCGGAGCAGCCATCCATCTATCGCTGACGTGTGGGCCGTTTTATTTCATGATTTTATACGCGGTGCTGCCAATGACAAATGGGGCCGCTCTATAGGGCTGCCGCAGCCAATGACCAGTGGGGTCATCTATTTTTCAGGAAAAGACATATATTGCCGCTCTGTGGGGCTGCCGCAGCCAATGACCAGTGGGGTCGTCTATTTATTTAGAGAAACTCATATATTGCCGCTCTGTGGGGCCTCCGCAGCCAATGACCAGTGGGGTCGTCTATTTTTCAGGAAAATACATATATTGCCGCTCTGTGGGGCTGCCGCAGCCAATGACCAGTGGGGTCGTCTATTTATTTAGAGAAAATCATATATTGCCGCTCTGTGGGGCCTCCGCAGCCAATGACCAGTGGGGTCGTCTATTTTTCAGGAAAAGACACATATTGTCGCTCTGTGTGGCTGCCGCAGCCAATGACCAGTGGGATCGTCTACTTATTTAGAGAGAAAAAAATCATATATTGCCGCTCTGTGGGGCCTGCGCAACCAATGACCAGTGGGTCGTCTATTTTTCAGGAAAACTCACATATTGCCGCTCTGATATATGTCTTTAGAGAATATCATAGAGAGAAGCAACAAGTTCGCTAATTAATTATTCTTAAGCTAGACCGGAGAACCGCTGGCAGCTCGTTCCCCACCGTCGGACGGAGCAGCCATCGCCGGCGCCTCGTCGCGCCGCCGGCCTCATCCCCGGCGGCGTCGGACGAACTGCGGCGCTGCACGTCAACCACGGCTCCAAAGCACTTGTTTCGTCCGCACGCATTGTACCCACCGCAGGAAAGTCCGCCGCAAGCAGATCCGCCGCCCACGACGACCGGGATTTGTTCCGCGCACCAATTGGTATAGCTTGGTAAGACCTCCGCTTCTGCCTCCCCCGCCCCCTAATCGATTCGGTTCCCGTAATTTATTGGAGTTTGCAGGTACGAAATAGTCCTCAATGTCTGGTCGTAGCGGGTACACCGGCGAGGGTGGGGATTCGATCATGTCGTGGCCACGTTCTACTTCTCCTACCTCGTCGGAAGTGCAGGTATCTAGCTTCAGCTCTCTGTACTACCGTTGAATTTGAAGTTCCGCCATGGCCTGTTGGGGTGATTTCAGTTGTTCTTTTTTCCATTATTGTTACAGTTAGCCAGGCAAGCTGATGATCCATGGTACATTGCATACCAAGATGAATCAACCCAGTGGTGTAGCCAGAGGATGGATTTGGAGGAGAAGGTGGCCAATTTAGGTGATGAATTGGCCCGTAAAAACCTGATGATATTCGAGCTGAAGCGTATTGTGGAGGAAGAAAAGAAGAATTCAGAGCTTATTCGCAAGGAGAAGTTGAGAGTTGAGACAGATCTTGCCGTATTTGATCAAGTGGTATAAAATCTAGAACATGAACTTAAAGTGATGGGAGAGGAGAAAAGTAGATTCATCTGTGCAGTTTTATTAGGTGTCATCCCTGTCCTAGCAGTTATGTGGTTCTGGTAGACGATTTAGTATAGAATTGTTATTCAGTAGATGGCTCTAACCACTGTATTTTGTTGTGGCTCTAAGCACTGTATTTTGGTGTACAATTTCCTACTTGTGCTAAGTAATGCGCACGATAATTTTAGAATGCATGAACATTTTATAAAAGTGAAGGGATCCCAAAAGTGAAAGCATGTACCAGCCTCCGGATCAAATACATATCAATATCTTCCCAATCAAGTTGGGATAGAATTCAAATCATACATACGGATGTACATGGACACATCAAGAACGTGGAGAAGCTTTTTTTGAGACGGAGGTAGTAGTTCGAACAATTTTATCCCATTTGGAAATTGAAAAATACAAATTTATCATAATTTATCCCAATTTGCGGCGTCGAACACGATCATCTGCGCCATCAAACGTTGAAGCGATGTTATCGGCGATGGCTTCAATGTTCGTGGCATCGATGACCAGTGTCGGAACCGCCGCTGTCTTGGTGTACTTCATCAGCGACGGATCTACGGAGGGCTGGATCGGCGGCTTTGCAGCGCGGTTGTAGACGATGGCTTCAATTGTCTTGGCATCGATTCGCACTCTCGGCACTGGAAGTGAGACATCAACAGGCTCCGACATTGAAGGCTGGGTCTGCGCTGTCGAAGCGATGTTGTAGGCGATGGCTTCAATGTTCGTGGCATCGATGACCACTGTCGGCACGGCCGCCGTCTTGGTGTTCTTCATCATTCAACAGATCTGAGAATAGAATCCTCACCGGTTAGAGACAGAGAGAGACATTTCAACTATTTCTGACGGTTAGATCCTCACCGGCACTCTTAGATCCACGGCGCACGCACGGTTAGATCCGCGCCGCCGCACGCCGCCGCACGCACGGTTAGATCCGCGCCGCCGCATGCCGCCGCACGCACGGTTAGATCCGCGCCGCCGCACGCCGCCGCACGCACGGTTAGATCCGCGCCGCTGCACGCACGGTTAGATCCGCGCCGCCGCGACCGCCGTAGTAAGAGAGGAAATACGAGAGAGGAGGATGCGACTGGAATATGCGACTGCCAGGGTTGGTAGGTATGTGCTCTGCTCTTGTCTCCGTATGCGTCCATCGTGGTAGAGAGAGAGATACAGGCCGTCCGATCATAAATGATCGAACGGTGCAAGCGTTCGTTGAGCTTTCAACTAACCAAGATCCGTGTGACATACATCTCGACCAATCAGAGATCAGCCAGTGAGTACAAGTTAGGAAAACTGAGTAGAACTAAGAGGGGGAAAAGTGAGGAAATGTTTATCGGAAGGGCAAAACTAAGTATGACTGAGTAAAACAAGTGGGCCTGGAGGGGAAAAACTGAGTAACACTAAGTAAAACAGGGGCACCCAAATAATAAACGGACTAAGGGAAATTGAAGCTTTTGGCATAAAAATTGTAAAATTGTGTTATTTGAACAATATATTACATTTTGGCCGACTAGATATTGTTTGCAACTCAAAGATACACAAGTGTGACGAATTTGGACTCATTTGGACAAAGTTTGTAAGCATAGTGGGTATTTGGGAGGTGTATTGAGCAGAAAGCCCTGCATCTTCATATCTAGTAGCTCATGGACTAGGAAGTGGTTTTGAAGCTTTTGGCATAAAAACTTCATATCTCTATATTTCCTTTTCCATTATTATTTCTCTAGGTTGTAGGTAACATAACAAGGCTCCATGGGAAGGTTCCACCATGTTTTGAATTATTTTGAATTGAACCCTAAAACCCTAAAACCCTAAAATGATAAATGTGGCTTAAATGTGGCATACAAATTGTTCATACAAATTCAAATTGTTCAACACAAAGGGATCCCCAATACAAAGGGAACCACAATACAAATTGTTCATACAAATTCAAATTGTTCAACACAAAGGCATCCCCAATACAAATTGTTCAACACAAAGGGATCCCCAATACAAAGGGAACCACAATACAAATTGTTCATACAAATTCAAATTAGTTGTTCAGAATAAAATCTTTCTCTTGCTCCTGGTGTGACTCGCCGGGGCCACCACCTTACTCCGGGTAACCCTACCAGGGATATTACCGGTGTCTACCTTCCTTTTGCCCTCTTTCTTGTTCTTCTTCTTCTGCAAAGCTTGTGCTTTTTCTTCTGCCATGTACTCTTCGAAGTTAGCTTCTATCATGGCCTTACTACTTTCGAGGCATTCTCGACTATACTGTTCCCTCTCCTCTAGACTCATCGGTTGAAGCCATTCTACATCCATCTGTTCCCTCTGCTCTCGATCCATCGGTTCAATCTCCTCATGTTCAATTGCTGCTTCAATCTCCTCTGCATTTGCTGCTTCAATCTCCTCATGTTGAACTGCTGCTTCAATCTCCTCTGCATTTGCTGCTTCAATCTCCTCATGTTGAACTGCTGCTTCAATCTCCTCTGCATTTGCTGCTTCAATCTCCTCATGTTGAACTGCTGCTTCAATCTCCTCTGCATTTGCTGCTTCAATCACCTCATGTTGAACTGCTGCTTCAATCTCAAGTTGAATTGCTGCTTCATTCTCCTCTGCATTTTCTGCTCCCGCCTGATCTTCCATTCCAAAAGCTGGGTCAACTCCATTTTTACAAAGCCTAGCAATGTGTCCAGGAATTCCACAATGTTTGCACTTACGTTTTCGAATTGGTGCACCACCCTCTGCACTAGCTCTGATCCTATTCTTCCTCGCCCTACCTGCCGGTCTAGTCAATACTGGAGAGTACAGTTTGAAGCCTGGATCGACTTTCATCCATTGGTCTTTTCCCAACAAGGTAGGAACATTCATAGCATATGCAGCCCTAAATTTGGCAACAGAGAAATACTCTGACACATACTGATCAACTTCACCATCTTCACCCCCTATAACACTCATGAAAAACAATGCGTGTATGCAGGGTATCCCACGGATCTGCCATCCCCTACAATGGCATGTCCTATCAACCAAACTCACTGGATACCTCCACTGCCTATTTTCTTTGTCAGTGTAGGTTACCTCAGCCTCCATTCCTTTTCTGACGCATTGCATCCTCAATTGTTTTGCCCTGGCATGCAAAGACTTAATCAAAGATGGGAGCATGAGATGGCCAACATAATTTGTGGATGCAATTCTTTGACGCAGATCGATCTTTATCATGATCATCTACCTAATCTTATCAAATATTTGCCACAGCATAAGCCCTTTCAATGACTTGACCTTTGAATTGAAACTCTCCGCAAGGTTACTTGTTACATAGTCTACCTTGCAAATTTCATTGAATTGGCTTCTTGACCACACCCTACCATGATGTTCATCCAAGTACTCCTTCACCCCAGGTTTTTGTTTATACAACACATCCAAATGAAACAGATGCTTCCTAGAGTTGCATGTGTATGAAGCTGGCCATAGGTTGTCAGTAAAAACTTTACCCTTGAATTTCTTTGTAAAATTCTGTACCAAGTGTCGCATACATTCCCTATGCTCCACTCCAGGGAATACTGCTTCTACCGCAGTCTCCAAACCTTTGCAAGCGTCTGTGTGGATAACAAGTCTTGGTGGATGACCTATAAGGTCGCGCAAATTCTGCAGAAACCAAGTCCAACTTTCCTGTGACTCAACCTCCAAAACCCCATAAGCAACAGGGAACATCCAATTATGTCCATCAACTGCAGTAGCAGCAACTAGCTGTCCTTTAAACCTGCCATGAAGAGCTGATGCATCCACGGCCAAATAAGGCCTGCAACCCTCCAAAAAGCCTTTCCAGCACGCTTTGAAACAAACAAAAGCCCTTCTAAAACATTCCTTGTGCATTACCTTCCCGCTTTTCAATTTGTAGGGAACTGTATGCTTGTCTATCGCTACAACACTGCCTGGACTAGCCATCTCCACTTCAGCTTTGAAAGTGTAAAGCAACTGAAAGCTTTCATTCCATGGACCATTGATCTTGTCAAGAGCCATTTCCTTTGCATAGAACATCCTCATGTAAGGTACTTCCATTTTATACTTCTCAACCACCTTTTTTACGAGTGCTGTTGGACCAAGTGAAGGATCTTCTCTCAGCCAATCTAGGATTATATCTGCCAACCACCTAGTCTTCGCTAGCTTTGTTTTCAGCTCTGGCTCTCCCCCTAGAGGTGGACACCTATGGATCTCCTTATTCTTCTTTATCTGAAACATAATGATAAGGGATGTCAGTAATAGATAACAAATTTTACACCATGATCTAAATACCCAACTGGTTGGCGTAGTACCTGAACCAAGCTGCTTCTACGCATTGTGGATGCATGCAGCCTAAACCTACACCTTGGGTATGGGCATTTAATTGTGAACCTACCTGGCTCACTTTTAATAACCTCAAAATTATTCTTAGTGAGAATGTGATATGTAGTAATTGCATTACGGCAGTCCATCATCGTTTGAAACACGGTGCCTTCTACAAGCTGGGGATTCTCCCTGTTCCACTCAATTGTTGGCAAGTCTTCACCTTCGTAATCGGCTAAAACGAGGCTGTCATCATTCTCATTCTTCTCTTCATCATCAGTGTCATCAAATCTGGCACCAAAAGCCATATCTTCCATGTATTGATCCTCCATTGCCTGCTTACTGCATCGATCTACCAATTCAGGAAACATCAACTCATCCTCATCATCTTGAGGAGGCTGATCCTCAATGTCTGCATCGTCCTCCACATCGACCGTACGAACGATCTGGCTACCACTAGCACTGGGGACAGATGGTGCTGCTGTGGACCTACAAGGAGCGCCACGGCGCACACTATTAGCAGAGGCAGCAGCAGTAGAGAGACATGATGCCCGACCACCTGATGATGCCCCAGCACCAGAGAGAGATGATGCCTGGCCCCTGTCCACATGGATACGAATTTTACCGAACCGGCAAGAAGCATTCAAAGCAAAAAGAAATCCCAGATCGTCTTCGGAAATTAGTGGAACAAATCTTCCCTCCGAGCTGTTGAAATATTCGAAATGAACTGCATCGAGAGAGCTCCAGGTGTAGTTATCGTAGATGTTAGCTTTGAAATCCGTTAACGAGATGGTGGTTGCAACCACCGCAGGGAAGTTAAACCCAGTCTTACAGCATTTAGAATCACGCGTAAAGCTAGAATCCAGCCTAACCACCAGCCGAAAAGCCAGCGCTGGATCCATCCTATTCGAAAAGCAACGCAGTTAGTTGAGCAACAACGATTGGCGCTCAAAAACTGCCTACTGTTAATTCACATGGGATAGGCAGACGATGCTTACCCAGATGGAATCCATGCGTTAGATCCCTCCGATTCCCAATCTTCTCCACGGCTGGCGGGAATAGTCTGCACACCAGACGGAATTACAAAGAGGACAGGGGTAGATCCAGATCTGGTGGAGGCGGAGCCCGGGGGTGGTGGTGGGGGCGGGGCTGGCTCGGCGGCGGACGACGCCATAAGGTAGGTGGGCAGGATGGCGTGGCGGCGGAGGGGCGGTGTGTGAGCTCCTCCAGTCTCAGACGGAGGGGAAAGCTTTGGGTCAGCTCTTCCAGTCAATAGTCAACACATTTCGAAAGCAACGGTCAAGTCAAAACCACCGCGGCTCCCTAGCCGTCACCGGTAACGGAAGGCCTCTGAACAGACGGCAACCCTCCCGTCCGAGCCTCTGAAAGGGGTTTCAAACTAGAGGGAGGGGAAAACTGAGGAAAAGTTAAGAGGCTGGGGAAAACTGAGTACAACTAACGAACCAGGGGCACGAAACTAGAAATCCCTTTAAAGAATCAATTAAGTAGTGAGTTTGAGATGAAGGATCTTGGTCCTGCTAAGAAAATACTAGGCATGGAAATTAAAAGGGACAGAAAGTCTAGTTTGTTGTTTCTTAGTCAAGAAAAGTACATTGAGAAAGTTCTTCATCGTTTTAATATGCATGATGCAAAGTCAGTTACTACTCCTATTGCTTCTCATTTAAAGTTGCCAGCTTTGCAATGTCCTAGCTCTGAAGATGATACTGAGTACATGTCTCGAGTTCCCTATTCTAGTGCTGTTGGTTCCTTGATGTATGCCATGGTTTGTTCACGTCCTGATCTGTCATATGCTATAAGTTTGGTCAGTCGATACATGATTAATCCTGGTAAAGAACATTGGAAAGCTGTTCAGTGGATTTTCAGGTACCTTCGCGGCACATCAAAAGCTTGCTTGAGGTTTGGCAGGATTGGTGAGGGGCTCGTCGGATATGTGGATTCAGATTATGCTGGTGATTTGGATAAGAGAAGGTCCCTCACAGGTTATGTGTTTACTGTTGGTGGATGTGCTGTTAGCTGGAAGGCTACTTTGCAGGATGTTGTTGCACAATCTACTACTGAGGCTGAGTACATGGCTATTGCTGAGGCAGGTAAAGAGGCTGTTTGGCTGAAAGGTTTATATGCTGAGCTTTGTGGAGATAATTCTTGCATTAAGTTGTTCAGTGATAGTCAAAGTGCTATTTATCTTACTAAAGATCAGATGTTCCATGAGAGGACAAAGCACATTGATATTAAGTACCACGCAATCAGAGATGTGGTTGCAATAGGTAAAGTGAAGGTATGCAAGATTAGTACTCATGATAATCCTGCTGATATGATGACTAAGCCTGTCACTGTGTCCAAGTTTGAGCTTTGCTCAAGCTTGGTTGGTATAACTGTTTAGCCCAAGTGTCTATAGGCGCCAGCAAGTATTTTCTTTGTTGATTCAGGTGATTGTTGAAGTTCATGCTACAAGGAATTTGTCTCAAGGTGGAGTTTGTTATATTGTGATCCAAATTCCAAGAAGAAGCTAACTTCAGACTCGCTTCGCTCGGCCCAAGCCGGTACGGATCGTTGCCACCGTCTATATATATTCCCTGTAAGCCGCCGCTAGGGTTTGGTCGCATCATTGTGCATCTCGATTATAACAGTATCCTCGTAGTCTAGGCCGTAGCGTTGCTTGAACCCCTTTGCCACCAATCGAGCTTTGTATCTGTCAATAGACCCATCAGGTTTCCTTTTAATTTTGAACACCCATTTACAGTCAATTATGTTGACATCAGAACGAGGAGGAACAAGATGCCAGGTCTTGTTTCGCTGTAGAGCACTAAATTCATCTTCCATGGCTGTCCTTCAATGCGGTGAAGTCATGGCCGCTCTATGATCACGCGGTTCAGTGTTGACAAGAGCTGCATCCAAGCGAGAAGTGTTCCATGCAATCGTTCCATCTGTGCGATGTTTCTCCTGCCGAATACCGCGCTGAAGGCTGATGACCCACAAGTATAGGGGGTGTATCGCAGTATCTTCGATAAGTAAGAGTGTCGAACCCAACGAGGAGCAGAAGGTGTTGACAAGCAGTTTCGATGAAGGATTCACTGTAAATGCTCACAGACAAGTATTCAGGGGGTTTTGATGTAGCAGTTGAATAAAGTACGAGTAAATAAAGTGCGAGAGTAACAATTGCAGCGAGTGGCCCAATCCTTCTTAGCACAAAGGACAAGCCGGTTTGTTTACTTATAATGACCAAACATTCTCGAGGACACACGGGATTTTAGTCTAGTGCTTTCGCTACATACGGCTAATTAATCTTCATTGTTTTGATAAGTGTTATGTGGGTGAACCTGTGCTAATGTACCGCCCTTCCTAGGACTAATACATACTTGTGATTATACCCCTTGCAAGCATCCGCAACTACAAGAAAGTAATTAAGAATAAATCTAACCACAGCCTTAAACTCTGAGATCCTGCTATCTCTCCTGCATCGATATACCAACGGGGGCTTAGGTTTCTGTCACTCCGGCAACCCCGCAATTGGCAAACGAGTACAAGATGCATTCCCCTAGGCCCATAAAGGTGAAGTGTCGTGTAGTCGACGTTCACACGACACCACTAGAAGAATAACACCACAACTTAAATATCATAACATTGAATATTACTCAACCATAATTCACTACTAACATTTAGACTTCACCCATGTCCTCAAGAACTAAACGAACTACTCACGAGACATCATATGGAACATGATCAGAGGTGATATGATGATGAATAACAATCTGAACATAAACCTTGGTTCAATGGTTTCACTCAATAGCATCAATAACAAGTAGAAATCAATACCGGGAGAGTTTCCCCTATCAAACAATCAAGATCAAACCCAAATTGCTACGGCGGTGACGATGTCCAGCGGTGGAGACGGCGGTGATGATGGTGGAGATGATGATGATGGTGATGGAGATGATGTCCAACTCGATGGCGGTGACGATGGCGTCGATTTCCCCCTCCCGGAGGGAATTTCCCCGGCGGATCTCAGCCCGCCGGAGAGCTCTTTTCTCTCTGGTGTTCTCCGCCCCGCAGAGGCGGCTGTAACTCTTCGCGAGGTACCCTCTGTGGCTTAGTTCTTCGGGACGAAGGATTTCGCGAAGAAAAGGAGGCGAGAGGGGCTGTGGGCCCCCCTCCTCACCAGGCGGCGTGGCCAGGCCATGGGCCGCGCCGGCCTATGGTCTGGGCCCACCTTGGGTCCCCTCGGCTCCCCCTTCTGGCTTCCTTCGTCATCTGGAAAAATAGGATTTTTGGTATAATTTCCTTCCACAGTTGATCTTCCGAAATATTGCGTTCTTACGGTGCTTTTTCCAGCAGAATCCTGGCTCCGGTGCTCGATCCTCCAATAATCATGAAACATGCAAAATAGATGAAATAACATAAGTATTATGTCCAAATATGAAATATATCAATGAATAACAGCAAATTATGATATAAGATAGTGATGCAAATTGGACGTATCAACTCCCCCCAAGCTTAGACTTCACTTGTCCCCAAGCGAAACTGAACTCGGTAAACAGGACCACATGTTTATGGAGTGAAGAGTCGATCAATAAAATACGGACAAGAAGCATCATATTCATTCACACAAGACATTTGTCGGGGGGAAGACCCCGGGTAGGGCAATGGACGCGGAGCAGCCGGCTGGCCACTGGCCGGCTCGCGGCAAAGGCCGGCTGAGGAGCAGCCGGCTGGCGCCGTGGCTGGCTGGTCCGGAAGCCGGCTGGCTCTAGGTCCTAGTCGGCCTGGCTACGGCCGCCAATGCTGTGGCTGGGCCGGCTTCTACAAGCCATATCCGACTGGGGGTTTGTACCTCAGACCGACTCGAGGCTGGCGAGTCTTGCACTAGAAGGAACCGGGTTGGTGATCCGGGTTCCCAAAGTCCACGCTGACTTCATCTTCCGTAAAGCGCGGGGCACTGTGGAGCAATAGTGCCACGCGCCGGACAGGCCATCATGTCCACGTCGATCCGTACTGGCTACAGTGGCTGATGGCGACAGGGACACCTCCTCTCCATACCGCTGACCTTGGCAGCCGGATGGGACAGGCCATGAGGCCTCAACGACTCCTGACGTCACTGCCTCGGGAAGGAGCGGAAGCCGGAGCCGGCCAAGCCGGCCAGTAGACTATAGGGTCTTATATGTAAAGTGCCAGTGCCTATATAAGCCGCACTACCCCCTCTCGTGCAGGGGATCGATCATTCTCACTTCACTTCCACCCTTAGCGCTGCCCTGTGAGAGAGACTCTCGTCTTCCTTAGCCTCCCAGGAGCAGCCGGACACAGCTCAAGGAGCAACCTTGTATTGTGTGATCATCATATACACTCTAGCAGGAGTAGAGGTGTTACCTCCATTGGAGGGCCTCGAACCTGGGTACGTCGCTGTGTCGCTCGTCCCCATACCCGCATCCGGATACCGCCTTGAGATCTCCTAGGAACCACCTTCGTTAGCCACCCTATGGCATATGCCGTGACGATACCACGACATTTGGCGCCCACCGTGGGGCCTTCAGCATCCTCGGCCGGTGTCTTCATCCGGACGGGCCTCACCATCACCACCGGCGAGCGAGTCGCTTCAGGCTTGATCTGGAGATTCGGCTCCCTCGACTGCGTCAGCGACAACGCTGGCTGCTTCGCCGACCGGCCCTTCCCAGCCGGCGGCAGCGTCATCTCCTTCGGCGGCCACGACGTCTACGTCGCCACCGTCGCACCGCCGCGCTACCCGCGGCAGGTGCTGCGCTGCGCAAGCCCTCCTCCGCGAGCCGGCAGCAGCGCTCCCGCCAGCCCCGCCGTCGTGCAAGTCATGATGGCTGGCGAGGAGCTCCCCACCAAGAACCCGCGCACCCGTGGCCCCAACCTGGAGCGCAACGTCGACCCCAACGCCTCCGGCTCGGGCCCAAAGGCGCCGCCACCTCCATCCCGGCTGGACGAAGTCCGGACGAAGTTGAGCTCTCCGCTCACTGCAGGTGGCGACGCCGCCACCGTCGAGGCGGACCTGGAAGCACATCGCCAGCTCCTCCTCCAGCAGGCCGAAGAGCTGGTTGCAGCCAAGCGCCAGCTGGCCATCACCCAGCGTGAGTTCGAGCACGCCCATGGCTTCACACCAGGCGGCAACAACCCCAGCCGAGCCGGCATGATCCGCAAGCGCGGAGGCGGCTTAGGCGCTGAGATCGAGCGTGACGGCGTGGAAGCGCCGGCTCCGTCCGCGGAGCTGCCCGTCTACAACACCCCCGACAAGAACATCCTCGCAGCTGAAGCGGCTTCGAAGGAGCTAGCCCTCCTCGAAGGAGAAGAGCTGCGCCGCCAGACGCAGCGCGTAGCTGACCTGTGCCGGGCTGCAGCTGAGCAGACCAAGGACCCCAGGTATGATGCTTCGAAAGCTCCTCCCGTCTGCGCTGCTGCAGGCACCAGCAAGGACCCCCACAGAGACACGGCCGAGTCCGCCTCGCCCGCACCAAGCCGGCACAGAGACTCCCGCGACACCCGCGCAGGTTCAAGCCGGACAAGCCGGCTGGACGGCGGCCACAGCGGCCGCAACCGCCCACCACCAAACCGGAACGAGGAGCATGACTCCGAGCTGGCGGCGCCGAGGCGCCAACACAGGCCGGCTCCAGAGCGAACCGGCACCCGCCAGCCGGCACGTTCCCAGCTGGGCCCCCGCGTCGAGCCCGTCGACGCCAGAGACCGCCTCGATCGGCTGGTCGAGTCCCGCATCGCGGAAGAAGAGGCGCCGGCTTGCCCCAAGTGCTTCGGGCCCCGCATCGCCAACGAGCCCATGCTCGACGGCTTCCAGCTCCCCCGCGACACACCCAAGTACGACGGCACCGCCAAGCCGGAGGACTGGCTGCAGGACTACTCCACCACAGTCGGCATCTCCAGAGGCAACAAGCGCTGGGCGGTGCGCTACTCCCCCCTGATGCTGGTCGGCTCCGCCCGCACCTGGCTCAACAACTTGCCAGCCGGCAGCATCAACGGCTGGCTTGATTTCGAGGAGGCCTTCATCAGCAACTTCACCGGCACCTATCGCCGGCCGGGTCGCCCCCAGCAGCTCGAGATGTGCAAGCAGGGCCCGGACGAGACGGATCGCGCGTACCTGACGCGCTGGTGCGAGATGCGCAACTCCTGCGAGGGCGTGCACGAGATCCAGGCCATCAGCTTCTTCATGGGCGGCTGCCGGCCCAACACCATGCTGTGGCACAAGCTGCGCCGCAGCGAGCCCAAGTCCATGGCCGCTCTCATGGCCATCGCCGACAAGTACGCGCTGGCTGAGGAAGCCGGCAAGGCGACGGCTGAACCAGTGCCAGCTCCCTCTAGGCGGGACCACCACAAGTCGGCTGAGCACAAGCCGGCAGACGGCGCCTCTCATGGCAGCTGGCGGGACAACTACCGCGGCAAGCGTCACAGCGACCAGCCGGACCGCCGGTACGGCTCCGCCCACGTAGCCGCCGTGGCAGACAACGCGGCAGGCGGCAGCCGCCTCCAGAAGCAAGACCGGCAATGGAAGCCGAAGTACACCTTCGAGCAGATGCTCGACTCGTCGTGCAAGTACCACAGCGGCAAGAACCCCTCCAACCACACCACCCGCGACTGCCACTTCATGAAGCGGCTGACAAGCGGTGAACCTCTCCCGCCTCCACCCCCGCCCCCTCCAGCCGGCGGGCCGGGTGGCGCAGCCGGCGCGGAGAACGCCAACCTCGAGCACCATGAGGCTAACCAAGTGCACCATGGCCGATATCTGGCCGAAGATGCTACCTACATCATCTTCACCTCCAAGCCCGAGGACAAGACGAGCCAGCAGAGCCGTTCCCTCGAGGTCAACGCGGTCATACCGCCGGTCCCCAGTACCTAAACTGGTCAGAGCAGGCCATCACTTTTGATCGCCGCGACACACCGGCTGTCCTACCGAAGCCGGGCAGCTACGCCATGGTCCTCGACCCCACCATTGGCACGACTTGGCGCAGCGTGCGTTTTTCGCGCGTCCTCATCGACGGCGGCAGCAGCATCAACATCCTCTACCGCGACACCGCCCGCAAGCTAGGCATCCAGGAAGCCGAGCTGCGTCCCACCCCCACCGTCTTCCATGGCATCGTGCCGGGCCACTGCTGCCAGCCGATTGGCCGGATCACGCTGGAGGTGATGTTCGGGAAGCCGGATCACTTCTGCACCGAGAAGATAGAGTTCGAGGTGGTGGACCTCGTCAGTCCCTACCACGCGCTCCTGGGCAGGCCGGCCCTGACCAAGTTCATGGCGGTGCCCCATTATGGGTACCTGAAGATAAAGCTGCCTGGCCCCAAGGGGGTCATCACCATAGCCGGCGACTATCGCCGCTCCATGGACTGCGCCACGCAGAGCTCCAAGATGGCCCAGACGCTGGTCATCGCCACCGAGAAGCAGCTCATCCACGACGCTGTCGCCCTCGCCAAGGCCGCGCAGACAGACATGCCGGCTGCAGGCAACCCAGCTGGGACGACCCACTTCCAGCCGGCCGACAACACCAAGAAGATCCTGCTGGACCTGGCGCAGCCGGACAAGTACGTCACCATCGGTGCCGGCTTGAGCAGGAAATAGGAAAGCGAGGTCACCAGCTTCCTCCGTGAGAATCGGGACATCTTCGCATGGACTCCAAGAGACATGCCGGGTGTGCCGAGGGAGTTGGCTGAGCACCACCTCCACGTCCGGCCTGAAGCCAAGCCGGTGAAGCAGCCTCTCAGGCGCTTCGCCGAAGAAAGAAGGAAGGCCATCGGTGAAGAAATCGCCCGGCTGCTGGCAGCCGGCTTTATCATGGAAGTGCTGCACCCGGACTGGTTGGCGAACCCGGTCCTGGTTTTGAAGAAGAACGGCTCCTGGCGCATGTGTATCGACTACACCAGCCTGAACAAGGCATGCCCGAAGGACCCCTTCCCCCTGCCGCGCATAGATCAAGTCATAGACTCGACTGTCGGCTGTGAACTGTTGTCTTTCCTAGATGCCTATTCAGGCTACCACCAGATTCCTTTGAATCCGGATGATCAAATAAAGACTTCGTTCATTACCCCGTATGGGGCTTATTGCTACACGACTATGCCGTTCGGCTTGAAAAATGCAGGCGCCACCTACCAAAGGTGCATGCAAAAATGCTTGCAGGATCAAATCGGCAGAAACGTTCACGCATATGTGGATGATGTCGTTGTAAAGACCAAGGAGACGACTACTCTCCTTGATGACCTGAGAGAAACCTTCACCAATCTGCGAAGATTCCGGATGAAGCTCAACCCGGCCAAGTGCACATTCGGCGTGCCGTCTGGCCAGCTCCTTGGCTACCTCGTCTCTCAGCGAGGGATCGAAGCCAACCCGGAGAAGATCAGTGCTCTGGAGAAGATGGAACTGCCGCAGTGCCTCAAGGACGTCCAGAAGTTCGCTGGCTGCCTGGCCTCCTTGAGCCGCTTCGTCAGCCGGCTGGGAGAGAAGGCACTGCCCCTGTACCAATTGATGAAGAAGGCGGACAAGTTCGTCTGGTCACCGCAGGCAGATGAAGCCTTTCGTGACCTGAAGCGCGTGCTCTCAACCGCGCCAATCCTCGCAACGCCGGCTTCAATGGAGCCGATGATGTTGTATATCGCAGCCACCAACCGAGTGGTTAGCGTTGTCCTGGTGGTGGAGCGCAAAGAAGCCGGCAGGGAGCAGCTGGTTCAGCGCCCAGTCTACTACCTCAGTGAAGTGCTCTCCCAGTCGAAGCAAAACTACCCCCACTACCAGAAGGTCACCTACGGCGTATACATGGCGGCCAAGAAGCTCAAGCATTACTTCCAAGAGCACCCCATCAAGGTGGTTGCTACAGCACCCTTGGCGGAAATCATTGGCAGCAAGGACGCCAATGGCCGGGTTGCCAAGTGGGCCCTGGAGCTAGCCGCCCACACCATCCTCTACGAGCCGCGCACAGCCATCAAGTCACAGATCCTCGCGGACTTCTTCGTCGACTGGGCCGAGATGCAATACTTTTCGCCTGTGCCGGATTCCACACATTGGAAGATGCATTTTGACGGCTCGAAGATGCGCAACGGCTTGGGAGCCGGCATCGTCATCACCTCTCCCAAGGGAGACCGGCTGGACTACGTCCTGCAGATCCACTTCGCCGCATCCAACAATGTGGCGGAGTATGAAGCGCTCATTCATGGGCTGAAGCTGGCCAAGGAGATTGGCGTGCATCGCATACTCTGCTTCGGCGACTCCGATTTGGTCATACAGCAAGCATCTGGCGACTGGGATGCGAAGGACGCCAACATGGCCTCGTACCGCTTCCACGTCCAGCAGCTATCCGGCTTCTTCGACGGCTGCGAATTCCACCACGTGCCACGGGCAAACAACGAGGCGGCCGACGCCTTGTCCAAGATTGGCTCAACCCGGCAAGCCATTCCGCCGGGTGTCACCTTGGCGGTTCTCAAGAAGCCGTCCATCATACCGTCACCGGACTCGGATTCAATATTCGTGCCGGCTGACCCGGGGGCTGCTCAGCCGAACCCGGGGGCTTCATCGCCCAAGTCGGGGGCTAACAAGCCGAACCCGCCGGCTACCATGCCGAACCCGGGGACTTCTCAGTCCAACCCGGGGGCTTCATCACCAAACTCGGGGGCTAGCAAGCCGAACCCGCCGGCTAGCAAGCCGAACCCGGCGACCATGCAGTCGAATCCGGAAGCTCCCACACAGGAGGCCTTGTTGGTTAGCGTATTCGAGATAAAATGCGTACCTTCATGGGCACAAGAATTCCTCTCCTACCTCACCGACGGTGTGCTGCCGGATGATAGAGTCCAGGCCAGGCAGATTGAGAGAAGGGCCAAGGCCTATACAATCATCAACCACCAGCTGTACAAACGCAGCGTAAGTGGGGTGTTCCAGCGGTGCGTCGAGCCGGCTGAAGGGATTGAAATCCTACGGGAAATCCATCAAGGAGAGTGCGGACATCACGCCTCATCCAGAGCCATAGTGGCCAAAGCTTTCCGGCAGGGTTTTTACTGGCCGACTGCGCTCAGAGACGCAGAAGAGTTGGTGAAGAAGTGCAATGGCTGTCAACGCTTCGCAAAGAAGAGACACCAGCCGGCTTCCGCCCTGAAAACCATCCCCATCACATGGCCGTTTGCCGTATGGGGCCTGGACATGGTGGGCCCGTTCAGAACAGCGCGAGGCGGCATGACTCATCTCTTGGTGATGATTGACAAATTCACCAAGTGGATTGAAGCCAAGCCAATCAAGAAGCTGGACGGCTCCACAGCCGTCACATTCCTCAAAGAAATCATCGTGAGGTTCGGCTACCCCCATAGCATCATTACCGACAACGGCAGCAACTTCTCCCAAGGCATCTTCTCTCGCTATTGCGGGGAAATGGGGATCCGGATGGCCCTAGCCTCTGTGGCGCACCCGGAGTCTAACGGACAAGTGGAGAAGGCTAACGGCTTGGTCCTAGCCGGCATCCGGCCCCGGCTGGTGGAGCCGCTCGAGCGAGCAGCCGGCTGCTGGATTGAAGAGCTGCCCAATGTGCTGTGGAGCTTGCGCACAACGACAAACCGCTCAGTCGGCTTCACACCTTTCTTCCTCGTATACGGGGCCGAAGCCGTCCTGCCGACTGATATCGAGCACGACGCGCCAAGGATCAAGCTCTACACAGAAGCCGAAGCCAAAGAAGCTCGCGAAGATGGAGTCGACTTGGTCGAAGAAGCCCGGCTGCTGGCTGCGTCCAGATCTACTATCTACCAGCAGAGCCTCCGACGCTATCACAACCGGAAGGTCCAGCCCTTAGCATTCCGAGAAGGAGATCTAGTGCTCCGGCTGATCCAGCGGACAGCCGGACAGCATAAACTGTCATCCCCATGGGAGGGTCCCTTCATTGTGAGCAAGGCAGTAGGCAATGATTCCTACTATCTCATAGATGCCCAAGAGGCTAGAGAAAACAAGCCGGACAAGGCTGACGAGGAGACTAAGCGTCCCTGGAATGTCAACTTGCTCCGCCCATTTTACACTTGAGAGCAGGAATGTATGTATCCCTTGTATCCCTTTTGTA
Organism: Lolium perenne; assembly: GCF_019359855.2. Lineage (NCBI taxonomy): Eukaryota > Viridiplantae > Streptophyta > Magnoliopsida > Poales > Poaceae > Lolium > Lolium perenne. The sequence goes on along the minus strand of NC_067245.2, from coordinate 89,823,462 downwards.
AGTTATGAAAAGCATGCGCCAAGAGCGCCGTTTCCGACAAGTTTTTCGCGTACTCTACTTTGTTCCGCCAATTGGCTTAAACCCTCTCACGCGGCCGGCTCAGTAACGTGATCCGGTTTCCGATAGCCGGCTTCCGATCCAGCTACAGACTGCAACCCGGCTGTCCGGCTGGCGGGAGTAAGGCCTAGGGAGCCGGCACGCGAAAGACGACTAAGGGAAAGAGTAAAAGCGAATTGACTTGCAACTTTTCATAAAAGTGCCGGATTACCGAAATCGGCTCGTTCGACTGAAATACTGTCGGCCTCACCCAGCGGCCCGCTCTTGATCCGGCGACGGATCGCAAGTCGGACGTACGACCGGCAAGAGCAAAGCCAAAGAGTGGGGCAGATGGGAAAAAGCGAACAAGTCGAAAGAAAGCAAGCCGGCACACAAATGATTAACAAACACATTAAAGTGTGACATAATAAAAGGATGATAATGTTCATACATATGCACCCGGCATCCCGGGGATTTAACAAATTGTCTTGGCAAAAACAACTAAGAGACAGGTAAATTAAACACCGGCTGGAGGAGGACCAGCCGGAGGAGCATCAGCGGAGCCGGCTGCCGGGTCGTCCCCAGGCGCATCTTCCGCCTCCTCGTCTTGTATCTCCTCATCCTCGTCGTCAGACGGCGGGTTCGGGTCCGCAACGAAGAGGCCCTTGTCGACGAAGTCGGCGATGGCGCTGGCTCGGGCAAGCCGGGCAGTCTTGTATTCGGCCGGGAGCTTGTCCTCCACGCCGGCCCGCCGGTACTCGAGCTGCCCAAGGTCCACCTCGTTGTACCAGGAGAGGACGAAGGACAGCGCCATGTCGGCTCCAGCGCGCGTAGCAGACTCCTTCCAGTCGAGGAAGCGATCCGGCGCCCGCTCCATCCAGGAGATGAGGTCGGAGAGATCTTGCGGCACCGCCTCCGCGGGCCACAGCATCGGGACCAGCTCCTCAGCCGCCTTCCGGAGCTCCCAGCCAAGCTTGGTGATGGGCTCGACGCGGGCAGCCATGAATGCCATATAATCCTCCATGGTGAAATACTCCGAGCTGCCCTCGCCAGTCGCCCGCCTCCTAGCCTCGCGCGCAACGCCAACGGCTGCTAATGCCGCATCCTGCGTTTCCGGGAAGGCCGCTGCAAGAAGAAACACGTCAGAAATCGTCAAAGCCGAGATAAGCTAAAAAATGCAAATTTTCGAAGTCCTAAAGTAGGCCTGGCGGCAGCCGGCAAGAGCCGACTGCCCCTGCCCGAAGATGGAGATTCCGAAGGATAAAAGGAAAAGCCTGGCGGCAGCCGGCAATAACCGACTGCCCCCAGCCCGAAGATGGAGATAGCAAAAAATCAGTTTCCGCCGCCGGCTGCCAACCTAAGCCGGCAGCCGACAGCCGAAAGCCGGCAAAGGGAAAGGAAGAAAGAAAAATGCACTCACCCGACAGGCCACGGTCGAGCGCGCCAATCTCGTCCACCCAGCGCTTGGCGGTGGCCGACAGCTCCGTGGTCTTGGTGGTGACCTCCTCCTGAAGTGCAAGCCGCTGCTTCTCCACCTCGGTCAGCCGCCTGCTCAGGTCCTCCACCTTCTCCTTCTCAGCCGTCCTGAGGAGGGCAAGCTCCTTGAGGTGGTTCTCCTCAAGCCGGCGCAGCCGCACCAACTCCCCCTCAGCCACCTTGAGCTTGGCGGCAGCAGATCGGCCCGCCTCCTCGCTCTCGGCGCACTGAGCGCGAGCAGCCCGAAGATCCGCCTCCAGCTGCGGGACCTTGGCGGCTTCAGCTGCAAGGCAGCCAGAAAGAAGCGTCAGCCAACCAAGACTAAAGAAAGAAGACATCAAGTCGGAAGGAAAAAGATCCTACCCTTGACGGCCTCCAGCTCGCGAGCCAAGTCGGCCCGGTCAAGCTTGGCCTTGTGGTAGTGGGTCACGGCGTGGTTGTACAAATTGGTGCGCCGCTCCGCCACAGCCTAAGGACAAAGAAAATCAGTCAGCTAGACGAAACCCGGACCGGCTCCGAGCAGCTGGCCCATGCCTCGGAGGGCTACCAGGATAATAACCAAATCGAAAAACAGATGAAGCGCTTACCTTGCTGGCTTCCTCCACCTTGGCGACGTTGGCCGTGGTCTCGGCAGCCCTGGCCTTGAGGTTGGCCTGCAAGCCGGAGAAGAACATCTTCACCGACACTTGGCCTGGGTTCCCCTCCCGGCTGGTCACCTCGTAGGAGTCCGCGCTGAGCCACGCTTGCTCCATAGTGCCAGCCGAGCCGAGGCTGGAGTCGGAGGCGGACGGCACGTGCAGCAGCCGGGCGCCCTTGGCCACATGCAGGCTCCCCAACGGCGCCGACGGGGCTTCCGTCCTCACCAGCGCGCGCGAGTCGGCGCCCTCCACGCGCGCCGGCTCATCCCTTGCCGGCTCCCGCCTGGCCGGCTCCTCCCTTGTCAGCTCCGGCGGTGGCGGCGCTCCAGGCGAAGCAGTTGGCCCAGTCGGTGCGGCCATCTCCGGCGCCTGAGGTGCCCCCTCCGGGCTCTCCACCAACACCACCACGCTTGGCCCGGCTCCGGCTCCGGCTCCGGTCGCGGGTGGCGCAGCCCTGCTGGCTCCGGCTCCGGTCGAAGGCGGCATGCCCCGGCCGGCCCCAGCGGCTGGGTCCAGAAGACGAGCACGGCGCGGGAACATGTCGTCCAGCATCGGCTGGCGCGTCGGCTCGGCCCGCGTGCCGCGGCCAGGCGCTGAGGCCAGTGGCACGGCGAAGGAAGGCGCCCTTGCGGGAGGCGGAGTACCCGCAGGCGGTGGCGGCGTAGGCGCGCGCGACGGAGGCTGTGGCATCGACTCCCTCCTCTGTCGCGGAAGCGGCGACACGACACGCGGGGCTTGCCGGGAGCCGCCGCCCTGAGCGAACTTGATGGGGGCCCTAGCCGAACAAATAAGAAAAAGATAAGCATAAAGAGTAAGGAAAGAAAAGGAATCAAACAAGAGAAAAAGAGAACTCACCCGGCCTGCTCCGGAACCTTCTTCGGCTGCTGCCGGCGGAGCTTCTTCGCCTTCGCCTCCAAGGCAACGGTGGAGCGAGGGTCGCCGACCCGCTTCTTCCCCTTGGGCGCCGAAGTCGCCGTGGTGCTAGGCGGCCTCGCGCGCAGAGGCACCGCAGGGATCGGCCCCATGGCGGACGTCGCCGGCTCGTCGTCCTCCTGCTGCTCTGGCGAAGGAGGCGGGTTGTGCTCCCCCTGGCCGCCTAAGTCAGGCGCCTGCAGCAGGTCGTCGTCGCCGGCCTGGTCGCCGGCTTGGCAGCCGGAGCGACGTGATCCGGCGTCCACCTCCTTGTCGCCAGGTCGCCGTCCTCGACGTTCTGGCGGTCGAAGAGCTAGAAAAACAGAAGACATGAGCAAACAGCAAGCCGGAAGTCGGCAGAAAGAAAGAGAAGTCGGCCTCGCAGCCGCAAGCCGGAAGTCGGCCCAAACAGTAAAGCTTACCAGCTCGGGCGGCAGGTCCCTGTTGCGGGGCGCCAGCCCGTAGTTCCACTCGTCCGGCATGTTCGCCTTGGTGATGTTGTTCACCCGGCGGGCCACCTGAGCCATGGAGAGCGGCGCCTTGGACGTCCGGGTCAGATCAAACCGGCCGGACATGTGCCCGATCTTGTGGGTGCGCATTTGGAGCTGCAGCACCCGGCGCTCGGCGATGGTGCAAAGGAGGTCCTCGGCGGTCAGCCCGTTCTCGATGGCCACCCCCAGGAAATCCCAGAGTTGGCTCACCTCCGCGTCCGGGTCCGTCGTGCGGGCGTTGTAGCCCCAGTTGATCCGGCTGACTGGAGGAGCCGGGTTGAACTCCGGCAGATTGATCCGGTCGACGAGCTGGCCCTCGTTGCGCACGTAGAAGAATGACATCTGCCAATTCTTCACCGAGTCAACGGTTGGAATCTTGGGGAAGGGCGTACCCGGCCGAGTGTAGATCGAGGCGGCGCCGCAGGTCCACAGGTGGCCGTCAGTGGTCTGCGCCTTGAGGTAGAAGAGCCGGCTCCAGAAATCTATGTCTGGCCACAAGCCGGCATACGCCTCCATGAAGGCCACGTAGCAGCTGAGGAGGACACAGGCGTTGGCCGGCAGGTGGTGCGGCTGCAAGCCGAAGTAGTCGAGGAATTGGCGGAAGAGGTTGGACGCCGGCAGGCCCAACCCGCGGTCGAGGTGCGCGCCGAAGACGACGCGCTCGCCGGGCTCCGGCTCGGGCTCCGTCTCCGCGCCGGGCGCCCTCGTGACAACCGTCGACGGGATCCGGCGGAGGTGCACCAAGCGCTCGATATCATCGTCCCTCATGTAGGATCCCCTCCAAGATCCGCTGGCGGAGGCCATTGACGAAGAAGACGAAAAAGAGGACCACAAAAGGTGAAATGGGGAAGAAGAACCTCGCGAGGCCGGCGGCGACGGCGATAGCGAAGGGCGCACGGTTGAAACTCGGGGCCCCGTGGCGCCGGCTCGACGGAGTGGCGGCGGCGGCTTGACGGAGATACGCTCGCCGGAGTTCGCCAGTGAAAAATGTTCGCCGGGGCAGCGAGGAGCTCGAGCGCGAGGAAGAGCGGAGCGAGAGCACGAGCGGAGCGGAGACGCGAGGAAGAAGAAGAAGTGCGGGAGTGCCGCCTCGATCCCCCCCCCCCCCCCCCCGCGCGGCATTTATAGCCGCCCGGGGCGGACGGTTGGGCTCCAAGTGGCGTACGTGGCCACGTCGCCCGGATCTTCTGCGCAATAACTCCCCCCACGATCGCTGCGGTTACCGGAAACTGCCACACCACGTCGCCCACAACCGCACCAGATCCGGAAGAGACATTGATGTGACCAGACGAACTGGCGGCAGAGCCCAGACGTCAGACCGGTCAAGTCGGGTGCAGGACCCGAGGCGGCGGAGACTCCGGTGCGCCGCAAGCCGGAGCCGGACATTAAGTTCACCTCGGCCCAAAAATTTGTCCAGCAAGGCGGAGACATCGCCAAAACTTGCGAGAAAGCAAAAGTTGCATAAGTGTAAATAGTGGCCGGCTAGGAGCAGCCGGCCGAGACGAGCCGGAAGAGGGCGCAGCCGGCTGAATGGAAATTCTCAGTCGGCCCCTCCGAGTGCCGTCAAGTATATTCAAGAGATCAAAAGCCAGGAAAACCTGCCTAGGTCCTTCTTAACGCAGGACCTTGCCAGCTTCGGGGGCTAATGTCGGGGGGAAGACCCTGGGTAGGGCAATGGACGCGGAGCAGCCGGCTGGCCACTGGCCGGCTCGCGGCAAAGGCCGGCTGAGGAGCAGCCGGCTGGCGCCGTGGCCGGCTGGTCCGGAAGCCGGCTGGCTCTAGGTCCTAGTCGGCCTGGCTACGGCCGCCAATGCTGTGGCTGGGCCGGCTTCTACAAGCCATATCCGACTGGGGGTTTGTACCTCAGACCGACTCGAGGCTGGCGAGTCTTGCACTAGAAGGAACCGGGTTGGTGATCCGGGTTCCCAAAGTCCACGCAGACTTCATCTTCCGTAAAGCGCGGGGCACTGTGGAGCAATAGTGCCACGCGCCGGACAGGCCATCATGGTCCACGTCGATCCGTACTGGCTACAGTGGCTGATGGCGACAGGGACACCTCCTCTCCATACCGCTGACCTTGGCAGCCGGATGGGACAGGCCATGAGGCCTCAACGACTCCTGACGTCACTGCCTCGGGAAGGAGCGGAAGCCGGAGCCGGCCAAGCCGGCCAGTAGACTATAGGGTCTTATATGTAAAGTGCCGGTGCCTATATAAGCCGCACTACCCCCTCTCGTGCAGGGGATCGATCATTCTCACTTCACTTCCACCCTTAGCGCTACCCTGTGAGAGAGACTCTCGTCTTCCTTAGCCTCCCAGGAGCAGCCGGACACAGCTCAAGGAGCAACCTTGTATTGTGTGATCATCATATACACTCTAGCAGGAGTAGAGGTGTTACCTCCATTGGAGGGCCTCGAACCTGGGTACGTCGCCGTGTCGCTCGTCCCCATACCCGCATCCGGATACCGCCTTGAGATCTCCTAGGAACCACCTTCGTTAGCCACCCTATGGCATATGCCGTGACGATACCACGACAACATTCTAGTAAACAACTTCCTCATATAACTCAACTTGAAACAAGTATAAGGTAATCACAAATAAAGGTGCATAAGAAATCATAGTTGGTGATGGCAAACTTCGTTCTTGGTCAGAGAACAATTAACAGATTATACTTATCTCATTGAGCAGCGTTCTCATGTTAAAGTTTATATGGCGCAACTTGCATATTCAATCATAATAGTCTCCTCATGATCATTGATAACTTGCAAAGCTATATTCATTCAGATAAAACTTGTACATAAACAAGGAAAAATAAAAGACATGATGAAGTAAATCACAGCATAATGGTTTGATCACGACTACTCAAATGCTTGCTTGAGATGGAGGGAAATAGGTTTACTGACTCAACATAAAGTAAAAGACAGGCCCTTCGCAGAGGGAAGCAGGGATTAAATCATGTGCTAGAGCTTTTTCAGTTTTGAAATAATATAAAGAGAATAAAAGTAATATTTTGAGAGGTGTTTGTTGTTGTCAACGACTGGTAGCGGGTACTCTAACCCCCTTGCCAGGCAAACCTTCGAAGAGCGGCTCCCATTTTATTTTTATTTTGTGTGGCACTCCTTACAACCTTTCTTTCACAAACCATGGCTAACCGAATCCTCGGGTGCCTGCCAACAATCTCATACCATGAAGGAGTGCCTTTTTATTTTAGTTTTATTATGATGACACTCCCCCAACCTTTGCTTACACAAGCCATGGCTAACCAAATCCTTCGGGTGCCTTCCATCAATCACATACCATGGAGGAGTGTCTATTTAGTTTAATTAATTCGGGACTGGGAATCCCATTGCCACCTCTTTTTGCAAAATTATTGGATAAGCGGATGAAGCCACTAGTCCATTAGTGAAAGTTGCCCAACAAGATTGAAAGATAAAACACCACATACTTCCTCATGAGCTATAAAACATTGACACAAATAAGGGATAGTAAATTTTGAATTGTTTAAAGGTAGCACACGAAGTATTTACTTGGAATGGCAGGAAATACCATGTAGTAGGTAGATATGGTGGACACAAATGGCATAGGTTTGGGTTAAGGTTTGGATGCACGAGAAGTATTCCCTCTCAGTACAGGTCTTTGGCTAGCAAGGTTAATTAGCAAGCATAAGATTTGAAGGAAACAAACAAATATACATGTGATAGAAACAATCATGCATCTTCCTTGTAAGCGCAAACAGTTTTAATTTCAGAATAATAGGCTATGAGCTAACAAGAAAGACGGACAATGAAACAACTACATGTATTTCTCTTTTCTATTTAAACCTCAAAGTGTTGTTGCTCTTGACCAATGCTAAGTTTGCCAAAACCAAATAGATTTATTCAATGCTCCCAAAGTGATACCAATACTAAAATCAAGGTCAATCATATAATAGAGATTGCAAACTAAAATAAGATGTGCAATATGTAAATGATAAGACTTCTCATTAATATTCCATAACGATAACTCACACCAAGGGATACATAGACGACTAATTAAAGGAGAGATACTTCCAAACTGCAACCCATCTTATATGATAACTTCCCTACTCATGATATGACACTACTTGACAGTAAAAAGTAAAAGGTAGTGATGATGTGATACCGCGGCACTCCCCCAAGCTTGGAACAAACCAAGGGGATGCCAATACCGATGATGAATTACTCCTTTGGCGATGGTGGTGATGAATTCCCGTCATCAGACTTCCAAGGAAGAGGCTCTCCATCAACAAACGACATCTTGGTCTCGGGAATCTTGAAACTAGCAGCATGGCTTATGTGTTTAAACCTGTTTTCATACTCACAGTTCTGATTCTGAATGTCATAGAGTTGAGCTTGGAGTTTGTTGGTGGTGTCGTGAAGTGAGAGGATGTCGCCCCATAGCTTTGCAGTTTCCTTCTCGTGTTCAGTAATGAGTTCAGACACAATCTTGTGGAAGATGTCCACCTCACGCTCAGCCATCTTCTTGTATTTGAAGACCTCTTGTTCTAGCTTCTCCATCCTGTCTTCCAAACTTCCTTCTCCTTTAGGACCCTGGACATCCTTGATCTGCAGTTCTCCCTCAACGAGCAGCAACTCCTTGGGGTGCATCTTCAGCTCCTCCATGTACAAGTTGTCAACGTCCTTGCAGGAGCTGCCCTTCGGAGTTTCTGACGAAGACATGATGGCTCTAGATCCGAAGCAAATCCTGGCAGAAATAGCTCGAAACAAAACGCGTCGAGAAAACGATATACGGACCTCCAGGGGTCCGGGGGATTATATAGCAAAAAATTTCACGACAAAAGGAAAGTACCAGGTCGAACCAGAGTCGGAAAGGGGCGACGAGGCGGCCAGCACATAGGGCGGCGCGGCCTAGCTGGGGCCCGCGCCGGCCTATGGCGGCACGCACTCGTGCGTCTCCTCCACTCCGTTTCGATCTCGTAATTTTTCATATTTTCCAAAAACAGCAAAAATATTGTTCGGAAAGTAAATTGCGAACTTTTTATTACCAGTACTGTTACCTATTCAAAGTCGAGTTCTGGCGGACTGTCGATTTGTCCTTTGATGAAAGCCTCCGGTGTTTCCACTCGAATAATATCAACATCAACATTATAAGAATCACCTGAGATATAATGCTTGAGTCTTTGTCCATTCACCACTTGCGTGGCATTGCCTTGGAGAGAGCTAATTTTAATTGCTCCTGAACGATACACCTGCTCGACAACATATGGTCCTTCCCATTTCGAGAGTAATTTCCCTGCAAAGAATCTGAGACGAGACCGATACAATAGGACTTTGTCCCCAATATTAAATTCTCTTTTAATAATCCTTCTATCATGCCATTTCTTAACTTTCTCTTTAAAGAGTTTAGCATTTTCATAAGCTTCACTTCTCCATTCATCTAAAGAACTCAATTGCAGCAATCTCTTATTTTCGGCAAGTTTAGGATCTTTATTTAATTCTCTAACAGCCCAATAAGCCTTGTGCTCTAGTTCTAAAGGTAAATGACAAGCTTTCCCATAAACCATTTTATAAGGTGACATTCCCATGGGATTTTTATAAGCAGTTCTATAAGCCCATAGTGCATCCTTCAATTTACTAGCCCAATTCTTTCTAGTTTTATTAACAGTCTTTTGCAAGATAGATTTAATTTCTCTATTTGATAATTCTACTTGCCCACTAGTTTGAGGATGATAAGCGAAAGCAATTCTATGATTAATACCATATTTAGCAAGAGTTTTTCTAAAACCACCATGAATAAAATGAGAACCTCCATCAGTCATAATATATCTAGGAACTCCAAATCTAGGAAAAATAATATCTAAAAGCATTCTTAAAGAGGTCTCACCATCGGCACTTTTTGTAGGTATGGCTTCCACCCATTTAGTAACATAATCAACAGCAACAAGTATATGAGTGTTACCTTCTGAAGAGGGAAAAGGTCCCATGAAGTCAAATCCCCAACAATCGAACGGTTCAATAACAAGAGTATAATTCATAGGCATTTCATTGCGTCTAGAGATATTACCAACCCTTTGGCATTCATCACAAGATAAAATAAACTTTCTTGCATCTTTGAAGAGAGTCGGCCAATAAAAACCTGATTGTAGAACCTTTTGCGCGGTTCTTTCTCCGGCGTGATGTCCTCCATAAGCACTACCATGACATTTACTCAATATCTCTTGTTGTTCATATTCGGGAACACATCTTCGCAGAATACCATCCACTCCTTCTTTATATAAGTGTGGGTCATCCCAAAAATAATGCCTCAAGTCATAAAAGAATTTCCTCCTTTGTTGAGCTGAAAAGGTGGGAGGCAAGTACTTGGAAACAATAAAGTTAGCATAATCAGCATACCAAGGACTTTCTCATGAGCTCACCTTTATTGCAGCCAATTGTTCATTTGGAAAACTATCATTTACAGGAACAGGATCATAAGCAATATTTTCCAATCTAGACAAATTATCAGTAACAGGATTATCATCACCTTTCCTATCTACAATATGTAAATCAAATTCTTGCAACAGAAGTACCCATCTAATAAGCCTTGGCTTAGCATCTTTCTTTTGCATAAGGTATCTGATTGCAGCATGATCAGTATGTATAGTAACTTTTGAATCAACAATATAAGATCTAAACTTATCACAAGCAAAAAATACAGCTAGCAATTCCATTTCAGTAGTAGCATAATTTCTTTGAGCAGCATCAAGAGTTTTACTAGCATAATGAATAACATTCAATTTTTTGTTTACTCGCTGTCCAAGAACAGCGCCTACAGCAAAATCACTAGCATCACACATAATTTCAAATGGTAAGTTCCAATCAGGGGGTTCAACTATAGGAGCGGTTGTTAAGGCCTTCTTTAGAGTTTCAAAAGCTTCCTTACAATCATCATCAAAAACAAAAGGTACATCTTTTTGAAGAAGATTAGTAAGAGGCTTTGAAATCTTGGAGAAGTCTTTAATAAACCTCCTATAAAACCCAGCATGACCAAGAACACTACGAATACCTTTAACATCCCTAGGATAGGGCATCTTCTCAATTGCTTCAACTTTAGCTCTATCAACTTCAATACCTTTCTCGGAAATTTTATGTCCCAATACAATTCCTTCATTAACCATAAAGTGGCATTTCTCCCAATTAAGAACAAGGTTAGTTTCTTCACATCTCTGCAAAACTTTATCAAGGTTCCGCAAGCAATTATCAAAAGAATTCCCATAGAAAGAAAAATCATCCATGAATACCTCTACAATACTCTCGCAAAAGCCATGAAAAATAGCAGACATGCATCTTTGAAAAGTAGCAGGAGCATTACATAAACCAAAAGGCATACGTCTATAAGCATAAGTTCCATAGGGACAAGTGAAAGTGGTTTTCTCTTGATCCTTAGTTTTAACAGCAATTTGCGAAAATCCAGAATAACCATCAAGAAAACAAAAATGAGTATTTTTAGACAACCTTTCTAACATTTGATCAATAAAAGGCAAAGGGTAATGATCTTTTTTAGTTACCTTATTAACTTTCCGATAATCAATGCACATTCTATATCCTACAACTACTCTTTGAGGTATGAGCTCATCATTATCATTGGGCACAACAGTCATTCCTCCTTTCTTAGGAACACAATGCACATGACTAACCCATCTACTATCAGCAATAGGATATATAATATCATCTTCAAGAAGTCTTAATACCTCATTTCTTACCACATCCTTCATCTTGGGAATTAGACGACGCTGAGGTTCAACAACAGGCTTCGCATCATCCTCCATATTAATGGCGTGTTGGCAAATAGAGGGAGAAATCCCCTTCAAGTCATCAAGAGTGTAGCCAATAGCACCTCGGTGTTTCTTCAATATTTCCAATAACCTTTCTTCTTCAAACTCTGTAAGCTTAGAACTAATAATAACATGATATATTTTCTTATCATCAATATGAGCATATTTAAGATTATCAGGCAAAGGTTTTAAATCAAAGACAGGATCTTCCTTCGGTGGCGGTGTCGTACCCAGATCTTCCACCGGTAAATCATGCTTAAGAATAGCTTGGCGAAGAAAAATTTCCTCAAGCTCATCTCTTTCTTTCCTAAAAACTTCACTCTCGCTATTCTCCAAATGTTGCTGCAAAGGATTATTAGGAACAAGAACAATAGATGCACACTGTTCCATTTTAAAATCATTATTAGGCAAATCAGCTTTATAAGGAGTTTTGGTAAATTTAGAGAAGTTAAACTCATAAGATTCACCAGCAAATTTAGTTAAAATTTTCTCTTTCTTGCAATCTATAATAGCTCCACAAGTATTTAGAAAAGGTCTACCAAAAATGATAGGACAATATTCACTAGTAGCAGAACCAAGTACCAAAAAGTCAGCAGGATATTTAATCTTACCACATAGAACTTCCACATCTCGAACAATACCAATTGGAGAAATAGTTTCTCTATTAGCCAGCTGAATAACCACATCAATATCTTCAAGTTCACAAGAACCAATTTCGTGCATAATCTCCGTGTAAAGCTCATAAGGAATAGCACTAATACTTGCACCAATATCACATAAACCATAATAGCAATGATCACCAATTCTAACAGATAGCATAGGAACACTAGCTTGCTTGGGTTTATTAGGATGTGAAACAATATTAGAAGCATCTTCACAGAAAATAATATGCCCATCCTCCAAATTTTCAGTCACAAGATCTTTAACTATTGCAACAGCAGGTTCAACTTTTATTTGTTCTTCAGGTTCTATAGGTTTCTTTTCACTTTTATGAACCGCACTATTTATAATAGAGTACTCCTTCATTTTAGCAGGGAAAGGAGTTTTTTCAACATAAGCTTCAGGAATAACATGATCAACAGTTTCAACTACAATGCATTTATTAATAGATGAATCAATTTTATCTTTATACGGTTCATGACACTTATCAAAATTCTTCTTAGGCAATTCATAATGAGAGGCAAAAGCTTTATAAAGATTTGCAGCAACTTGAGAATCAAGACCATAAGTAGCACTCATATTACGAAATTTATCAGTATCCATAAAAGATTCAATGCATTTATAATCATAATTTATACCTGATTCTCTATCTTTGTCGTTCTCCCATCCTTCAGTATTTTCCTGGATCCGATTAAGAAGGTCCCTTTTAAACTCTTCCTTATTGCGCGTGAATGATCCAGAACAAGAAGTATCCAGCAAGGTCTTGTCTTCAAAAGAAAGTCTTGCATAGAAATTATCAATAATAATATTACCAGGAAGCTCATGAATGGGGCATTTGAGCATTAAAGACTTCAATCTCCCCCAAGCTTGGGCAATACTCTCTCCATCATGAGGCCAAAAATTATATATGCGATTCCGATCCTTGTGAATTTCACTTGGAGGATAGAACTTAGAATAAAACTGGGGCACAATATCATTCCATTCAAGAGAATCCCCATTATCCAGTAATTTATACCAATGCGCCGCTTTACCAGACAGCGATATAGAGAATAGTTTCTTCCTCACTTCATCCATAGCAATACCTGCACACTTGAATAAACCGCATAATTCATGCAAGAACAATAAATGATCTCCAGGGTGGACAGTTCCATCCCCTGTATAACGGTTACCCACTACGCGTTCAATAATTTTCATAGGTATTTTGTATGGTATCTCTTCCTTACCAGGCGCCTCATCCACTACCTTTGCAGTAGTAGAAGATTTCCCAAATAAACATTCAAAAGGAGATCTCTCCATAATGAATTATGGCAGCAGGTAGAAATAAAATCAGCACAAACAGTAGAAGTTTCCCTTACCAATTCCACTTACCAATAGCGCTTCACTCCCCGGCAACGGCGCCAGAAAATAGTCTTGATGACCCACAAATATAGGGGGTGTATCGCAGTATCTTCGATAAGTAAGAGTGTCGAACACAACGAGGAGCAGAAGGTGTTGACAAGCAGTTTCGATGAAGGATTCACTGTAAATGCTCACAGACAAGTATTCAGGGGGTTTTGATGTAGCAGTTGAATAAAGTACGAGTAAATAAAGTGCGAGAGTAACAATTGCAGCGAGTGGCCCAATCCTTTTTAGCACAAAGGACAAGCCGGTTTGTTTACTTATAATGACCAAACGTTCTCGAGGACACACGGGATTTTAGTCTAGTGCTTTCGCTACATACGGCTAATTAATCTTCATTGTTTTGATAAGTGTTATGTGGGTGAACCTGTGCTAATGTACCGCCCTTCCTAGGACTAATACATACTTGTGATTATACCCCTTGCAAGCATCCACAACTACAAGAAAGTAATTAAGAATAAATCTAACCACAGCCTTAAACTCTGAGATCCTGCTATCCCTCCTGCATCGATATACCAACGGGGGCTTAGGTTTCTGTCACTCCGGCAACCCCGCAATTGGCAGACGAGTACAAGATGCATTCCCCTAGGCCCATAAAGTTGAAGTGTCGTGTAGTCGACGTTCACACGACACCACTAGAAGAATAATACCACAACTTAAATATCATAACATTGAATATTACTCAACCATAATTCACTACTAACATTTAGACTTCACCCATGTCCTCAAGAACTAAAAGAACTACTCACGAGACATCATATGGAACATGATCAGAGGTGATATGATGATGAATAACAATCTGAACATAAACCTTGGTTCAACGGTTTCACTCAATAGCATCAATAACAAGTAGAAATCAATACCGGGAGAGTTTCCCCTATCAAACAATCAAGATCAAACCCAAATTTCTACGGCGGTGACGATGTCCAGCGGTGGAGACGGCGGTGATGATGGTGGAGATGATGATGATGGTGATGGAGATGATGTCCAACTCGATGGCGGTGACGATGGCGTCGATTTCCCCCTCCCGGAGGGAATTTCCCCGGCGGATCTCAGCCCGCCGGAGAGCTCTTTTCTCTCTGGTGTTCTCCGCCCCGCAGAGGCGGCTGTAACTCTTCGCGAGGTACCCTCTGTGGCTTAGGTCTTCGGGACGAAGGATTTCGCGAAGAAAAGGAGGCGAGAGGGGCTGTGGGCCCCCCTCCTCACCAGGCGGCGCGGCCAGGCCATGGGCCGCGCCGGCCTATGGTCTGGGCCCACCTTGGGTCCCCTCGGCTCCCCCTTCTGGCTTCCTTCGTCATCTGGAAAAATAGGATTTTTGGTATAATTTCCTTCCACAGTTGATTTTCCAAAATATTGCGTTCTGACGGTGCTTTTTCCAGCAGAATCCTGGCTCCGGTGCTCGATCCTCCAATAATCATGAAACATGCAAAATAGATGAAATAACATAAGTATTATGTCCAAATATGAAATATATCAATGAATAACAGCAAATTATGATATAAGATAGTGATGCAAATTGGACGTATCAAAGGCGCGTAACAGGCCGGCCGACCGGTGTAGGGTCAGGTACAGGAGGCAACGGTGGAGCATCAGGTGACCCGGGTGCATGGGTTGTGAAGGTAGGTGATGCAGCAACATCCGTTGTTGAGGTAGCATACCCCGGAGAACGGGTAATAGTGACAGGTGAGGAAGACCCAACAGAGCGAGACGGTGTGGCCGGCTCGGGGTCAGCTCCATACGCATGGGAGCCATGCTGATCGTCAGCATGATCGACGTCCGCAACGACATGAGACGAAGAAGGCATGTCTGTCTCATCAGGAAGTAATTCAAGACGAGCTCATCGCCCCAAACCCACACCATGGTTAGGTAACAACGACGGTGTATATGCAACATCAATAAATTGGTCAGAAAATAAAGGTAAAGTGGATGATAATGGTGTAGTGAGAGACGAGTTTTGAGATAATGGGAATACATTCTCATCAAACATAACATCACGGGAAATATAAACTCGATTTGTAGGTATGTGGAGACATTTGTAACCCTTGTGTAAGGAACTATAACCGAGGAAGACACATTGTTTGGAGCGAAATTCAAGTTTCCTTTCATTATATGGGCGGAGATGTGGCCAACAAGCACAACCGAAGACTTTAAAGAAAGTATAGTCAGGAGTTTCACCTAAAAGACGTTCCAGCGGTGTTTGCATGTTGATAACACGACTCGGAAGACGATTAATAAGGAAACAAGAAGTAGAAATAGCATCGCTCCAGTAACAATATGGCATAGACGCATGAGCTATGAGAGTGAGACCTGTCTCAACAACATGACGATGTTTGCGTTCAGCAGTACCGTTCTTTTGGTGAGTATGGGGTGACACGCATACAGCACGCGACCGTTGGGAACCCCAAGTGGAAGGTGTGATGCGTACAGCAGTAAGTTTCCCTCAGTAAGAAACCAAGGTTTATCGAACCAGTAGGAGTCAAGAAGCACGTTGAAGGTTGATGGCAGCGGAGTGTAGTGCGGCGCAACACCAGGGATTCCGGCGCCAACGTGGAACCTGCACAACACAACCAAATTACTTTGCCCCAACGTGACAGTGAGGTTGTCAATCTCACTGGCTTGCTGTAACAAAGGATTAGATGTATAGTGTGGATGATGATTGTTTGCAGAAAACAGTAGAACGAGTATTGCAGTAGATTGTATTAGATGTAAAGAATGGACCGGGGTCCACAGTTCACTAGAGGTGTCTTTCCCATAAGAATAAGCATGTTGGGTGAACAAATTACAGTTGGGCAATTGACAAATAAAGAGGGCATGACCATGCACATACATGATATGATGAGTATTGTGAGATTTAATTGGGCATTACGACAAAGTACATAGACCGCTATCCAGCATGCATCTATGCCTAAAAAGTCCACCTTCAGGTTATCATCCGAACCCCTTCCAGTATTAAGTTGCAAACAACAGACAATTGCATTAAGTATGGTGCGTAATGTAATCAACAACTACATCCTTAGACATAGCATCGATGTTTTATCCCTAGTGGCAACAGCACATCCACAACCTTAGAACTTTCTGTCACTGTCCCAGATTTAATGGAGGCATGAACCCACTATCGAGCATAAATACTCCCTCTTGGAGTTACAAGCAAAAACTTGGCCAGAGCCTCTACTAGTAACGGAGAGCATGCAAGATCATAAACAACACATAGATAATAGATTGATAATCAACATAGCATAGTATTCTCTATTCATCGGATCCCAACAAACACAACATGTAGCATTACAGATAGATGATCTTGATCATGTTAGGCAGCTCACAAGATCCAACAATGAAGCACAATTAGGAGAAGACGACCATCTAGCTACTGCTATGGACCCATAGTCCAGGGGTGAACTACTCACTCATCACTCCGGAGGCGACCATGGCGGTGAAGAGTCCTCCGGGAGATGATTCCCCTCTCCGGCAGGGTGCCGGAGGCGATCTCCTGAATCCCCCGAGATGGGATTGGCGGCAGCGGCGTCTCTGGAAGGTTTTCCGTATCGTGGCTCTCGGTACTGGAGTTATTATCGACGAAGGCTTCTTATAGTCGGAGAGGTAGGTTTAAGGGCGACGCGAGGGCCCCACACAACAGGGCCGCGCGGCCAGGGGGTGGGCCGCGCCGCCCTGGCGTGTCGCCGCCTCGTCGCCCCACTTCGTTTCTCCCCCGGTGTTCTGGAAGCTTCGTGGAAAAATAAGATCCTGGGCGTTGATTTCGTCCAATTCCGAGAAAATTTCCTTACTAGGATTTCTGAAACCAAAAATAGCAGAAAACAGCAACTGGCTCTTCGGCATCTCGTTAATAGGTTAGTGCCGGAAAATGCATAAATATGACATAAAGTATGCATAAAACATGTAGGTATCATCAATAAAGTGGCATGGAACATAAGAAATTATCGATACGTTGGAGACGTATCAGCATCCCCAAGCTTAGTTCCTGCTCGTCCCGAGTAGGTAAACGATAACAAAGATAATTTCTGAAGTGACATGCCATCATAATCTTGATCAATACTATTGTAAGCACATGTAATGAATGCAGCGATCAAAGCAATGGTAAATGCAATGAGTAAACAATTGAATCATATAGCAAAGACTTTTCATGAATAGTACTTTCAAGACAAGCATCAATAAGTCTTGCATAAGAGTTAACTCATAAAGCAATAATTTCAAAGTAAAGGCATTGAAGCAACACAAAGGAAAATTAAGTTTCAGCGGTTGCTTTCAACTTCTAACATGTATATCTCATGGATATTGTCAACATAAAGTAATATAATAAGTGCAATATGCAAGTATGTAGGAATCAATGCACAGTTCACACAAGTGTTTGCTTCTTGAGATGGAGAGAAATAGGTGAACCGACTCAACATAAAAGTAAAAGAAAGGCCCTTCGCAGAGGGAAGCATTGATTGCTATATTTGTGCTAGAGCTTTGGTTTTGAAAACAAGAAACAATTTTGTCAACGGTAGTAATAAAGCATATTCATCATGTAAATTATATCCTACAAGTTGCAAGCCTCATGCATAGTATACTAATAGTGCCCGCACCTTGTCCTAATTAGCTCGGATTACCTGGATTATCACCGCAATACATATGTTTTAACCAAGTGTCACAAAGGGGTACCTCTATGCCGCCTGTACAAAGGTCTAAGGAGAAAGCTCGCATTGGATTTCTCGCTTTTGATTATTCTCAACTTAGACATCCATACCGGGACAACATAGACAACAGATAATGGACTCCTCTTTAATGCTTAAGCATTCAACAACAATTAATTTTCTCATATGAGATTGAGGATATTTGTCCAAAACTGAAACTTCCACCATGGATCATGGCTTTAGTTAGCGGCCCAATGTTCTTCTCTAACAGTATGCATGCTCAAACCATTCAACTCATGGTAAATCGCCCTTACTTCAGACAAGACGGACATGCATAGCAACTCACATGATATTCAACAAAGAGTAGTTGATGGCGTCCCCAGGAACATGGTTATCGCACAACAAGCAACTTATAAGAAATAAAGTGCATAAGTACATATTCAATACCACAATAGTTTTTAGGCTATTTGTCCCATGAGCTATATATTGCAAAGGTGAAGAATATAAATTTTAAAGGTAGCACTCAAGCAATTTACTTTGGAATGGCGGAGAAATACCATGTAGTAGGTAGGTATGGTGGACACAAGTGGCATAGTGTTTGGCTCAAGGATTTTGGATGCATGAGAAGTATTCCCTCTCGATACAAGGTTTAGGCTAGCAAGGTTATTTGAAACAAACACAAGTAAAAGACATATTGTAAACATTATAAGACTCTACACCGTCTTCCTTGTTGTTCGACCCTTACTAGAAATTATCTAGACCTTAGAGAGACCAATTATGCAAACCAAATTTTAGCAAGCTCTATGTATTTCTTCATTAATAGGTGCAAAGTATATGATGCAAGAGCTTAAACATGAGCACAACAATTGCCAAGTATCAAATTATTCAAGACATTCTACCAATTACTACATGTAGCATTTCCCGTTTCCAACCATATAACAATTTAACGAAGAAGATTCAACCTTCGCCATGAATATTATGAGTAAAGCCTAAGGACATATTTGTCCATATGCAACAGCGGAGCGTGTCTCTCTCCCACACAATGAATGCTAGGATCCATTTTATTCAAACAAAACAAAAACAAAAACAAACCGACGCTCCAAGCAAAGTGCATAAGATGTGATGGAATAAAAATATAGTTTCACTAGAGGAACCTGATAATGTTGTCGATGAAGAAGGGGATGCCTTGGGCATCCCCAAGCTTAGACGCTTGAGTCTTCTTGAAATATGCAGGGGTGAACCACCGGGGCATCCCCAAGCTTAGAGCTTTCACTCTCCTTGATCATATTGTATCATCCTCCTCTCTTGATCCTTGAAAACTTCCTCCACACCAAACTCAAAACAACTCATTAGAGGGTTAGTGCACAATCAAAATTCACATGTTTAGAGGTGACATAATCATTCTTAACACTTCTGGACATTGCACAAAGCTACTGAAAGTTAATGGAATAGAAAAATCCATCAAGCATAGCAAAACAGGCAATGCGAAATAAAAGGCAGAATCTGTCAAAACAGAACAGTCCGTAAAGATGAATTTCTAAGAGGCACCAGACTTGCTCAAATGAAAATGCTCAAATTGAATGAAAGTTGCGTACATATCTGGGGATCAGTCACGTAAATTGGCATAATTTTCTGAGTTACCTACAGAGAATTAGGCCCAGATTCGTGACAGCAAGAAATCTGTTTCTGCGCAGTAATCCAAATCTAGTATGAACCTTACTATCAAAGACTTTACTTGGCACAACAATGCAACAAAACTAAGATAAGGAGAGGTTTCTACAGTAGTAACAACTTCCAAGACTCAAATATAAAATAAAAGTGCAGTAGTAAAATCATGGGTTGTCTCCCATAAGCGCTTTTCTTTAACGCCTTTCAGCTAGGCGCATAAAGTGTATATCAAGTATTATCAAGAGACGAAGCATCAACATCATAATTTGTTCTAATGATAGAATCAAAAGGTAACTTCATTCTCTTTCTAGGGAAGTGTTCCATACCTTTCTTGAGAGGAAATTGATATTTAATATTACCTTCCTTCATATCAATGATAGCACCAACAGTTCGAAGAAAAGGTCTTCCCAATATAATGGGACAAGATGCATTGCATTCAACGGGGACAAGGTTATTGTTAACGGTAATGTGAACATTATCAACTCTCCCCAAAAGTTTCTTTGTAGAGTTATCAGCAAGATTAACATCCAAATAACAATTTTTCAATGGTGGCAAGTCAAGCATATTATAGATCTTTCTAGGCATAACGGAAATACTTGCACCAATATCACATAAAGCATTACAATCAAAGTCATTGACCTTCATCTTAATGATGGGCTCCCAACCATCCTCTAACTTCCTAGGAATAGAAGCTTCGCGTTCTAATTTCTCTTCTCTAGCTTTTATGAGAGCATTTGTAATATGTTTCGTGAAAGCCAAATTTATAGCACTAGCATTAGGACTCTTAGCAAGTTTTTGTAAGAACTTTATAACTTCAGAGATGTGGCAATCATCAAAATCCAAACCATTATAATCTAAAGCAATGGTATCATTGTCCCCAATGTTGGAAAAAATTTCAGCAGTTTTATCACAGGCAGTTTCTGCAGTTTTAGCAGTTTCAGGCAGTTTTTCACGCTTTGCATTAGAAGTGGAAACATTGCCAACACCAATTATTTTACCATTAATAGTAGGAGGTGCAGCAACATGTGAAGCATTAGCATTACTAGTGGTGGTAATAGTCCAAACTTTAGCTATATTATCTTCTTTAGCATTTTCTTCTTTTCCCCACCTAGCACGCAATTCGGCCATCAATCTTATATTCTCATTAATTCTAACTTGGATGGCATTTGCTGTAGTAACAATTTTATTTTTATTATTTTCATTAGGCATAACTTTCGATTTCAAAAGATCAACATCAGCAGCAAGACTATCGACTTTAGAAGCAAGTATATCAATTTTCCCAAGCTTTTCTTCAACAGATTTGTTAAAAGCAGTTTGTGTACTAATAAATTCTTTAAGCATGGCTTCAAGTCCAGGGGGTGTATTCCTATTATTGTTGTAAGAATTCCCATAAGAATTACCATAGCCGTTTCCATTATTATAAGGATATGGCCTATAGTTGTTACTAGAATTGTTCCGGTAAGCATTGTTGTTGAAATTATTATTTTTAATGTAGTTTACATCAACATGTTCTTCTTGAGCAACCAATGAAGCTAACGGAACATTATTAGGATCAAGATTTGTCCTACCATTCACAAGCATAGACATAATAGCATCAATCTTATCACTCAAGGAATAGGTTTTTTCGACAGAATTTACCTTTTTACCTTGTGGAGCTCTTTCCGTGTGCCATTCAGAGTAATTAATCATCATATTATCAAGAAGCTTTGTTGCGTCGCCTAGAGTGATGGACATAAAGGTACCTCCAGCAGCTGAATCCAATAGGTTCCGCGAAGAAAAATTCAGTCCTGCATAAAAGGTTTGGATGATCATCCAAGTAGTCAGTCCATGGGTTGGGCAATTTTTAACCAAAGATTTCATTCTTTCCCATGCTTGTGCAACATGCTCATTATCCAATTGTTTAAAATTCATTATGCTACTTCTCAAAGATATAATTTTAGCAGGAGGATAATATCTACCAATAAAAGCATCCTTGCATTTAGTCCATGAATCAATACTATTCTTAGGCAGAGATAGCAACCAATCTTTAGCTCTTCCTCTTAATGAGAAAGGAAACAATTTTAATTTTATAATGTCACCATCTACATCCTTATACTTTTGCATTTCACATAGTTCAACAAAATAATTAAGATGGGCAGCAACATCATTAGAACTAACACCAGAAAATTGCTCTCTCATAACAAGATTCAGTAAAGCAGGTTTAATTTCAAAGAATTTTGCTGTAGTAGCAGGTGGAGCAATAGGTGTGCATAAGAAATCATTATTATTTGTGGTTGTGAAGTCACACAACTTAGTATTTTCAGGAGTACCCATTTTAGGAACAGTAAATAAAGCAAACTAGATAAAGTAAATGCAAGTAACTATTTTTTTGTGTTTTTAATATAGCAAACAAGATAGCAAGTACAGTAAAGCTAGCAACTAATTTTTTTGTATTTTGATATAATGCAGCAAACAAAGTACTAAATAAAGTAAAGCAAGACAAAAACAAAGTAATGAGATTGGAGGTGGAGACTCCCCTTGCAGCGTGTCTTGATCTCCCCGGCAACGGCGCCAGAAATTTAGCTTGACACGCGTACAGCACGCGGCCGTTGGGAACCCCAAGTGGAAGGTGTGATGCGTACAGCAGTAAGTTTCCCTCAGTAAGAAACCAAGGTTTATCGAACCAGTAGGAGTCAAGAAGCACGTTGAAGGTTGATGGCGGCGGAGTGTAGTGCGGCGCAACACCAGGGATTCCGGTGCCAACGTGGAACCTGCACAACACAACCAAATTACTTTGCCCCAACGTGACAGTGAGGTTGTCAATCTCACCGGCTTGCTGTAACAAAGGATTAGATGTATAGTGTGGATGATGATTGTTTGCAAAAAACAGTAGAACGAGTATTGCAGTAGATTGTATTAGATGTAAAGAATGGACCGGGGTCCACAGTTCACTAGAGGTGTCTCTCCCATAAGAATAAGCATGTTGGGTGAACAAATTATAGTTGGGCAATTGACAAATAAAGCGGGCATGACCATGCACATACATGATATGATGAGTATTGTGAGATTTAATTGGGCATTACGACAAAGTACATAGACCGCTATCCAGCATGCATCTATGCCTAAAAAGTCCAACTTCAGATTATCATCCGAACCCCTTCCAGTATTAAGATGCAAACAACAGACAATTGCATTAAGTATGGTGCGTAATGTAATCAACAACAACATCCTTAGACATAGCATCGATGTTTTATCCCTAGTGGCAACAGCACATCCACAACCTTAGAACTTTCACATCGTCCCAGATTTAATGGAGGCATGAACCCACTATCGAGCATAAATACTCCCTCTTGGAGTTACAAGCAAAAACTTGGCCAGAGCCTCTACTAGTAACGGAGAGCATGCAAGATCATTAACAACACATAGATAATAAATTGATAATCAACATAGCATAGTATTCTCTATTCATTGGATCCCAACAAACACAACATGTAGCATTACAGATAGATGATCTTGATCATGTTAGGCAGCTCACAAGATCCAACAATGAAGCACAATTAGGAGAAGACGACCATCTAGCTACTGCTATGGACCCATAGTCCAGGGGTGAACTACTCACTCATCACTCCGGAGGCGACCATGGCGGTGAAGAGTCCTCCGGGAGATGATTCCCCTCTCCGGCAGGATGCCGGAGGCGATCTCCTGAATCCCTCGAGATGGGATTGGCGGCGGCGGCGTCTCAGGAAGGTTTTCCGTATCGTGGCTCTCGGTACTGGAGTTATTATCGACGAAGGCTTCTTATAGTCGGAGAGGTAGGTTTAGGGGCGACGCGAGGGCCCCACACAACAGGGCCGCGCAGCCAGGGGGTGGGCCGCGCCGCCCTGGCGTGTCGCCGCCTCGTCGCCCCACTTCGTTCCTCCCCCGGTGTTCTGGAAGCTTCGTGGAAAAATAAGATCCTGGGCGTTGATTTCGTCCAATTCCGAGAAAATTTCCTTACTAGGATTTCTGAAACCAAAAACAGCAGAAAACAGCAACTGGCTCTTCGGCATCTCGTTAATAGGTTAGTGCCGGAAAATGCATAAATATGACATAAAGTATGCATAAAACATGTAGGTATCATCAATAAAGTGGCATGGAACATAAGAAATTATTGATACGTTGGAGACGTATCATGGGGACACGAAACACGATGAGAAATACCAAGATCAGCAAAGAATTTATTTAGCCTATGATATTCGCCACCCCAATCAGTTTGAACATGTATAATTTTATTGTTTAACAAACGTTCAACATGCTTTTGAAACTGAAGAAACACACCAAACACATCAGATTTGTGCTTAAGAAGATAAAGCCATGTAAAGCTACTATAAGCATCAATAAAACTGACATAAAATTGATGTCCACTAACAGAAGTTTGGGCAGGACCCCAAACATCTGAATATATAATCTCCAGAGGAGAACTAGTAACACGATTTTGACAAAGGAAAAGGTAATTGATGACTCTTGCCCTGCTGACAGGCATCACAAACTGCAGCTTTATTAACTGAAACTACTGATGGAAGCTCATGGCGATGAAGAATATGTTGGACTATTGGAGTGGCTGGATGTCCTAGGCGAGAGTGCCACTGATCCCGTGACACATTAATGACGCTGAAAACTTGCTTGATGGTGGACATATCAAGATTATAGAGACCTCCACGACATCCCCCTCTAAGAAGAACCCGCCTCGTAGCTCGGTCCTTAACAAGAAAATACCAAGGATGAAATTCAAAGAAGATATTATATCGAGTGCAAAACGCTTAACCGAGAGTAAATTGCGAGTAACAGAGGGAACGTGGAGGATGTTCTTAAGATGCAATGATTGTGTAGTTGTAGGAATTATTGCCTGACCAATGTGTGTAATGCGCATACCTGTGCCGTCTGAACATGGTCCTTGCCATGATATGGCTCCTTCATGGTGAGTTGAGCGAGATTGTTGGTGAGATGATCCGTCGCTCCAGTATCAGCATACCAGTTTGGATCAACTGGATATGAAGAGGTATTCCCACTATGCGTGGTGGTAGAGAGAGCAGCAAGTTGCCGCTCCATATTGCGACCATCATTGCCAGCACCAAGGTAATCTCTCTTGTATCTTTTGAAGCAACAGGAGGCTTTGTAACATCCCAAAAATTTCAAAAACAAACAAAATAAATTTCCCTAGTTCCAAATTTTGGAACCAACAAAAACTTTTATTAAAATAAGATTGATACATATAGATCTTGTTTAAATCTTGTGCTATTGCCATGATTGCTTGTTTAACTAGTATTTGAAATACTCTTAAACCATAAACCTCACCCCTCTCTTTTCACCATCCTATTTAAAATAAAATAAAAGGAAATTAAATAAGAAAAAGGCATATGTGCCTATGGCTATATTCATAAAACCTTACCCTAATCTTTTCTACTTTGCTTAGAGGTTTGGAAAACCTTCATACACCTTACCTAGTACTTATCAAACCAAATCCAAGTGGTTTCCAAAGAAAATAAAAAGAAACTAAAAATGCCATAGAGGCATATGAGAGAAAAGTGCAAATTTGTGAATTTGAGAAGATTGACCCTAGGACTTGTTGTGAATGGTTGGATCACTTCCATATACCATTTCAACACTCAACAACACCATTTGGGTCAAGCAAAGTCAAATTAAAAATCAAATGCAACATATGCATAGAAGCATATGTGACACATAGCCATTTCACCAAACTTTGACCTATGACTCTAAACCTTGACCAAATGATGGGAAACCATCTCTCAACCTAATATAACACTAAATTGACCCTAACCCATGCCCAAGTAAAGCAAGGTGAACAATTTACAAAAATAATAAAATTTAACACATCACCTCTTATGTGTTATGGCCATTTTTGCAAATCTTTGATCAAGACCTTTTGAAATGGATTCAATGGTCTTAAAATGTTTCTAAACCAATAAGAATCACATTAGAGTCAACAAAAGTCAAAACAAATGGAGAGAAATCAAATAGGGAGAAAATCCCATTTTTACTCACATACACATTTAGCCATTTTTGCAAATCCTCACCCAAGGCCACTTTGGCTTGTGCAATTGCTTGTAAAACCCTTATATATGAATAACAAACACAATTGCATCAAAGAAACCAAAATCAAATCAAAGCAAAATTCAAAACTATCACACATATGATAATGGTCATATGTCACATTTATAATTTCTTCACCACTTTGCCCCCATTTATCTTCTGGTTCCTAAACAAAACTTGGTAAACTATGACCATGTCATCCAAGACCATATGAAGGTGAACAACTTTCATGTTGACCACCATACCTAATGTTGACCAGGTTGACCAGTATAGTGTTGACAAGAGGGGACTTTGAAACAAAGAGAAGATGATCCACTTTTTGAAAACTTGCAAAACAACACCAAATTGACCACCACCACCACCATTCCATCTCTAGGAATATATGAATGAGATCCACCAAAGGATTTTCCAAAATTTGAAAACATTTTTCTTTCGGCCATATCATTAAACACCTTGTGGGCAGCACCTATTTTTGTGCCCATGCTAGGATTTTGGTTGGACCAAGTCCAACCCTGGCCCCTCCCTGCTGCCCTGGAACATCCTCTCACCCCTCAGCATCAATCCCTCCATTTGCCAGCCCTGTACCTTGCTCAACATGACCAAGACCAAGACCATGCCGGCCACCTTGTCACTCCACATGCTCACCCCCTCTCCTCTCCCATCCAAGCCACTCCACCATGTCTCTGAGCTTGCCTGGACCTTGCTGATGCTGACCCTGCCTGCCCTTGACCAAGTTGACGTCAACATCGCCCAGGCCACGCGCGCCCAGACGCGCCCAGCACCTGCCAGGATCGGCATGGACGCGCGCCAGGACGCCCCGGAGCGCGCCAGGACATCACCTCGCCCCGTCGACTCAGCGCTCGCCTTGACCTCTCCTTGCACCTGCACGCTCACCTCGACGTCAGGAACCCAGTGGATACGCTCCCCTGACCTCGCACGCCCTATCGCCGTCGTCACGGACGACGACTGTCCGCCACCGTACTGCAAAGACCGATGACGATGACGATCGCTAGAGACCTCCATTTTCGGTGCCGTCAAGTCCCAAGAACTCACCATGACGTCGCCTACCCGCCTGCATCAGCGCCCAACTCCCTGGGCCATGGTATCGCCGTCGTCACCATGGACATGCTCACACCCCCACGGCCTCTCCTCGCTGCTATAAAAGGGGCACGATCCAGCCTCCAAACTCCACACCATTCGCTTCCCCTCACTCCTCTGGCTCGCCAATCCCTCTTCCCCTCTCTGATTCACTCCTCCTTCGCCGGAATTTGGCCGGAGCCCGCCGCTGCAGTAGCTCGACGCCGCCGACGATCCCGAGCACCCCCGGAGCTGCTGCGACCCTCCTTCGACTCGTCGTCCTCGACAACGTCGATTGCCCGCCTCTCCGACCCCGCTGGACGCCGGTAAGCCCCTCACCGCGACCCCTCTGCCGCCGGTAGGGTTTGGACCTCGCCGGAGCTCGTCGACGATGAGGACAAACCATGGCCGTCCGATTTCCTTAAATCCCACGGCCCCCATTCACGTACCGGTTCGGCGATTTTTTTAAAAAAAACAGGCTGACAGCTGGGGCCCGCCCTGTCAGACAGCCCACGGCGCATCTGCGCGTAGTTGGGCTGGCCCAGACCTTTTCCTCTCACCCTGGCCCGTTTACTTTCCCGCCTAAGCCCACCAGTTCAAATATGAATTTTTGAAATTTGTTAATTATTCTCAGATGCTGTTTTCAAAATTAATTAGGGGAAAATCTACCAAACCAAATTTGACAAATTTTATATATTTGGAAACCTTGTTAAATTATCTACAAAACTACACTGGCCCCAACTCTAGTTTTGTTGTAGAATAAATGTGACAAAAATAACAAGGCAGGGCCTTTTTCCACTTCAAATAATTATTAAAAATTATAGAAAAGTGCTTTTAAGATAATTCCAACTCTCAAAAATCACATGTCACATTATCTACCAGAATATATAAAAATATGACATAGTTGCTTTACATGATCATGGCCTAGTTTAAAGATTGGCCCTATGGCTAGTTCTAGATCATTTAAATTAGGCAAGATAACTTATTAAAATGTATGAGAGCCTTCCTCTCATTTAAATCTTGTCTCAACTAATTCAACCTGAGGTAGATACCCTGGTTAGTTAAATCTCATATTGAATTAGTTGATGATATTAAATCATTACTATGTGTTATTAAAATGCATGAGGTGCACCACCTCATTTAAATTATGTTCAAAATTAGGGTTCAAATCTATGAGGTGTAGCACCTCATTTAAATCAACTTCCCAAGTGGCCTAAAGTAATGTGATGACCCTTATTGTTTGGTCTCATATATGCTCACTTGAGGATATTAAATCAAATAGGATTTAAATAGCATGAGGTATGGAACCTCATTTAAATCATTTTCTCAAATGATAAGTATGAAGAGGTTGACTTTGGTCAACCTAGGTCATATATTGTTCATGAGAGAAATTAAATCCTAATAAGATAATGAGAGGAAATTATTTCTCTAAGTAATTAAAAGTAACACCTAATTTAGTATGAGAGGAAATTATTTTTTTCTAAATAAGAAAACAACACATTTACCCACTTAATAGTAATGAGTGATGCTAGTTTACTTGTGTAAATTATATGAGGTGTTTCACTTCATTTAAATCTTGTCCCAAGTACTTTCATATGAAGTTTGAACCCCTGGTCAAATACTCTCACATGAAATACTTGGAGATTTTTAAATCATAATAGGCATTATTAAATGGTATGAGGTATCCCTACCTCATTTAAATCATTTTCTCAAATGATGTTGATGAATGGTTGACTTAGGTCAACCTGAATTCATGAGTGATTGTTTGAGAAATTAAATCTTAAAGAAGATTCAATGAGAGGTAATTATTCCTCAAGAACTATATGGAAACTATCATTTACATATGAAATGAGAGGAAATTATTTTTCCTCAAGCAAGACCACCAATGCACCAAATTGTATTAATTGTGTGAATAGAATAGTTTGTGTAAATACATGTGATGATTAGAATAGCCAATGAATTGCTTGGTGATTGTATCCTTGTATTCGTTTATAGACGCTAGTACCGGAGACTATCAAGAGGAAGAGGTCTTCTACCAAGAGGAAGAGCAAGAAAACTTTGATCACCTCACCAATCAAGGCAAGCTATTACCAATGCAAGCTAGACTAATGCAAGTTATATTGTGGCAAGCTAATATTCTTGCAAGATAATACTCTTGCAAAGTGCAAAGCTCACCATGAGCAAGGCATTACCCCATTTACTTTATGCTTATGATCCTATTTCCCAGTTTTACTTTACAAGCTTTATTTACTTTTGTTTTCTCAAAGTACTTTTTGATTTATGATTCACTTGATTAGTCTTGGATTAGTACAAGAGTATCAAAGTTAGCCTAGAAGCAAAGCAAATTACTTAGTACCCCTCATACCTAGATGCTAGTGCTAAATAAAAATTGGTTATTCTAGATGGGAACTTGTGTGTGTGTGAAATGACTTTGAAAACCTTGGAATGATGAGTCATTCTATTGAAAGATTTTGAAGGTGAATATGACTGGTGAATGACTTGGTGAATTTTACAAAAAACTGATGGTTGGGTTCGGATGCGATACCATTCCAATTTTACAAGTACCCCCACAATACCTGAATCTGGGTAAGGCTTAGCTGGAAACTTATGTATTTTAGTATGGGTTCCCTCTGAACAAGCGTCATAGGGGTTATGCCGAGGCTGCCTCTGTACTGGTGAAGTGATGTGAAATGACGTGAAATGAGGTGAATGTCCGGCCCAAGCCCTGTGCAGTTCCTGTGCCGACCGTCTGTCTTCACTGGGAGGCCAAGCTCATGGGGAGAGGTGCCTATACTAGAGTATGTAAATGAAAGGTTAGGATTGGTAGTTCGCGTACTGCGTACGATAAATCAGGGCCAGTTACCCCTGACGAGCTATTGCAATTGTTGTGGCACAAGTGTACAACCTCTGCAGAGTGTAAACCTATTCGAATAGCCGCGTCCACGGTTATGGACAGTTGGAAAGGCCATACTGTTCCGTCATCAGAACTTTTCCAAAATTATGAATGGTGACTGGTGACTTGAGTTTGAAAGGTGACTTTGACTTTGAATCACAACTGAGTTGTGGGAATGACACTAATGTTCCCACTTGAGTTAAGTTAGGCAAATGAAAGGTCTTGGTTTACTAAAGTGCTTATGAAATAAAACTGGCTTTATGCAAATGAAACTAGAGCTTAGCATCCCCTTCCATAGTTGATAATACTTACCTTAGTATTAGTTTGCGAGTACTTTAAAGTACTCATGGCTTTGTCCCTGGCTATTCGAATGGCCAGACTATGAAGAGGAGTACCAGAACCCGGAAGAAGGACAGCAGGACGTCTACGACAACTAGGATCACTCCTGACGTCAATAGTTGCCTGTGGAATAGATGGACTACCACTACGCTACTTCGCTTCCGCTATGTGCTTTGTAATTGATCAATAGATCATCTACTATTGTAATGAGACTGGATCATGTGATCTTTTGTTGTAAGACAATTACGATGTTGTAATGAATGATGTTCTGTGATATCAATCTATTATGTCTCGCAAAAACAATATTCCTGGGATTGCGATGAATGGCATAATAGGCATCTGGACTTAAAAATCCGGGTGTTGACAGGCTACATGGCCAACTTTGGTACAAATTTGACAGGTCGGTGATGACCCACAAGTATAGGGGATCGCTACAGTCTTCGAGGGAAGTAAAACCCATTTTATTGATTCGACACAAGGGGAGCCAAAGAATATTTGTAAGCCTTAACAGCGGAGTTGTCAATTCAGCTGCACCTGGAAACAGACTTGCTCGCAAGAGTTTATCAGTAGTAACAGTTTTATAGCAGTAGCAGTAGTGAAATATCAGTAGCAATGTAACAAAAACAGCAGTACTGATTATAGTAAACAGCAGGATTAAAATACTGTAGGCATAGGGATGGATGAACGGGCGTTGCATGGATGAGAGGAACTCATGTAACAATCAAAGCAGGGCATTTGCAGATAGTAATAAAATGGTATCCAAGTACTAATCAATCCATAGGCATGTGTTCCATATTTAGTCGTACGTGCTCGCAATGAGAAACTTGCACAACATCTTTTGTCCTACCAGCCGGTGGCAGCCGGGCCTCTAGGTAATCTACTGAAAATTAAGGTACTCCTTTTAATAGAGCACCAGAGCAAAGCATTAACACTCCGTGAACACATGTGATCCTCATATCACCGCCTCCCCCTTCGGTTGTCCCAATTTCTGTCACTTTGGGCCTCGGGTTCCGGACAACAATACGTGTATACAACTTGCAGGTAAGATCATAAAGCAATGAATATCATCATGAATTGATAACATGTTCAGATATGAGATCATGGCACTCGGGCCCTAGTGACAAGCATTAAGCATAACAAGTTGCAACAATATCATAAAAGTACCAATTACGGACACTAGGCACTATGCCCTAACAATCTTATGCTATTACATGACCAATCTCATCCAATCCCTACCATCCCCTTCAGCCTACAGCGGGGGAATTACTCACACATGGATGGGGAAACATGGCTGGTCGATGGAGAGGCGTCGGTGGTGATGATGGCGATGATCTCCTCCAATTCCCCGTCCCGGCGGAGTGCCAGAACGGAGTTTCTGGTCCCGAGACGGAGTTTCGCGATGGCGGCGGTGTTCCGGATGTCTTCTGGCGATTTCGTCTAACCCCTGTGTGTTTTTAGGTCGAAGCCCTTAAGTAGTCGAAAGGGGGGCGTCAGAGGCTGGCCGAGGCGCCGCCACCATAGGCCGACGCGGCCCAGGGGCCTGCCGCGCCGCCTGGTGGGGTGGGCGCCTCGTGGCCCCCCTCCTTCTGGTCTTCTGGCTCTGTCCCTCTTCTATGAAAATAGGCCCATTGGAATTAATCCCGGGGATTTTCCTGAAAGTTGAGTTTCTGCACAAAAACGAGACACCAGAGCAATTCTGCTGAAAACAACGTTAGTCCGTGTTAGTTGTATCCAAAATACACAAATTAGAGGCAAAACAATAGCAAAAGTGTTCGGGAAAGTAGATACGTTTTTGACGTATCAACTCCCCCAAGCTTAGCTTATTGTTTGTCCTCAAGCAATTCAGTTAACAACTGAGTGCGATAAAAGAACTTTCACGAACACATTTGTTCATATGATGTAAATATTCTCATGATATGGGCAAGTACTTAAGCAATTCATAATAAGATACATGCAAATAAAGTCATCTAATAGCTATGTCAATCATGGAAAGGGTACCAACAAATTAATAATAAGCATCATGAATCATGTCTATCAGCAAGATTGTAATGTTCATAAAAGGATATGATAAAGTGGTATCTCGCTACATAAATGCTCGGGCACCTTTGAAGTTCATGGAAAGACTGGAAGTAGAGATTATCAAAGATAAGAGCATCAAAGTTATACCACAGTTAATCACATTTTGGGACAAGCATATTATACTAAGAATGACAGTTGTGCTCTCAAGAAAGTGTTCAAAGAAAGGATGGTGACTCGATGTAAAAGTAAAAGATTGACCCTTCGCAGAGGGAAGCAGGGATTAACATGCGCTAGAGCTTTTCATTTTTCAATCAGGAGTAAAATTATTTTGAGAGGTGTTTGTTGTTGTCAACGAATGGCAGTGGGCACTCCAACTACCTCGTCAACCAGACGTTCAAGAGCGGCTCCCATGAAGGACGTTATATCTACCAGCAAGGTAGATCATCCCTCTTCTCTTTTGTTTACACACGTACTTTAGTTTTATTATGGATGACACTCCCCCCAACCTTTTCTTACACAAGCCATGGCTAACCGAATCCTCGGGTGCCTTCCAACATTCACATACCATGGAGGAGTGTCTATTTGCAAATTAAGTTGCTTACTGATTAATCAGGGCAAAACATGTGAAGAGAATTATTGATGAAAGTTAATTAATTGGGGCTGGGAACCCCGTTGCCAGCTCTTTTTGCAAAATTATTGGATAAGCGGATGTGCCACTATTCCATTGATGAAAGTCTGTCAGGAGTAAATGACAAGGTTGAAAGATAAACACCACATACTTCCTCATGAGCTATAAAACGTCGACACAAATTGAGAAGCATTTTGAAGGTTTAAAGGTAGCACATGAGAATTTACTTGGAATAGTTTGAAATGCCATGCATAGGTATTTATGGTGGACACTCTGGAATAACTTAGTTTTCAGGGGTTTGGAAGCACGAGCAGTGTTCCCGCTCAGTACAAGTGAAGGCTAGCAATAGACTGGGAAGCGACAATCAAGAGAGCAATAAGTGTCATAATCATGCTTGTGACAAAATAAATTAACAGAGACATAAAAGTGATACAAGAACTCTGAGGCAAAGTAAATCATCGAGGCTTAATTGACTTTTGTTCAGTCATATGCATGCGTGAGCATGTGCCAAGTTGATTCAAGTGAATTATTCAGAGGAGGATACCACAATGTCATACCTATTTATGAATAAAACAATGCAAGCAAATATTCATGACATGCTACTCATATTAATAAATTGGAGCTAAACATGAGAGATCATGGACTACCAAACTTTCTTAAATGACATATACCTCACATGAACCAACTAAGCATGCTCACTGATACGTCTCCGACGTATCGATAATTTCTTATGTTCCATGCCACATTATTGATGTTATCTACATGTTTTATGCACACTTTATGTCATATTCGTGCATTTTCTGGAACTAACCTATTAACAAGATGCCGAAGTGCCGATTCTGTTTTCTGCTGTTTTTGGTTTCAGAAATCCTAGTAAGGAAATATTCTCGGAATTGGACGAAATCAAAGCCCAGGGGCCTATTTTTCCACGAAGCTTCCAGAAGTCCGAAGGAGAGACGAAGAGGGGCCACGAGGGGGCCACACCCTAGGGCGGCGCGGCCCCCCCTTGGCCGCGCGGCCCTGTGGTGTGGGGCCCCCGTGCCGCCTCTTGACCTGCCCTTCCGCCTACAAATAGCCTCCGTGACGAAACCCCCAGTACCGAGAGCCACGATACGGAAAACCTTCCAGAGACGCCGCCAACGCCGATCCCATCTCGGGGGATCCAGGAGATCGCCTCCGGCACCCTGCCGGAGAGGGGAATCATCTCCCGGAGGACTCTACGCCACCATGGTCGCCTCCGGTGTGATGTGTGAGTAGTCTACCCCTGGACTATGGGTCCATAGCAGTAGCTAGATGGTTGTCTTCTCCCCATTGTGCTATCATTGTCGGATCTTGTGAGCTGCCTAACATGATCAAGATCATCTATCTGTAATTCTATATGTTGCGTTTGTTGGGATCCGATGAATAGAGAATACTTGTTATGTTGATTATCAAAGTTATATCTACGTGTTATTTATGATCTTGCATGCTTTCCGTTACTAGTAGATGCTCTGGCCAAGTAGATGCTTGTAACTCCAAGAGGGAGTACTTATGCTCGATAGTGGGTTCATGCCTGCATTGACACCTGGGACAGTGACAGAAAGTTCTAAGGTTGTGTTATGCTGTTGCCACTAGGGATAAAACATTGATGCTATGTCTAAGGATGTAGTTGTTGATTACATTACGCACCATACTTAATGCAATTGTCTGTTGCTTTGCAACTTAATACTGGAGGGGGTTCGGATGATAACCTGAAGGTGAACTTTTTAGGCATAGATGCAGTTGGATGGCGGTCTATGTACTTTGTCGTAATGCCCAATTAAATCTCACTATACTCATCATGATATGTATGTGCATGGTCATGCTCTCTTTATTTGTCAATTGCCCAACTGTAATTTGTTCACCCAACATGCTGTTTGTCTTATGGGAGAGACACCTCTAGTGAACTGTGGACCCCGGTCCAATTCTCTTTACTGAAATACAATCTACTGCAATACTTGTTCTACTGTTTTCTGCAAACAATCATCTTCCACACAATACGGTTAATCCTTTGTTACAGCAAGCCGGTGAGATTGACAACCTCACTGTTTCGTTGGGGCAAAGTACTTTGGTTGTGTTGTGCAGGTTCCACGTTGGCGCCGGAATCCCTGGTGTTGCGCCGCACTACATCCCGCCGCCATCAACCTTCAACGTGCTTCTTGGCTCCTCCTGGTTCGATAAACCTTGGTTTCTTTCTGAGGGAAAACTTGCTGCTGTGCGCATCATACCTTCCTCTTGGGGTTCCCAACGAACGTGTGAGTTACACGCCATCAAGCATATTTTCTGGCGCCGTTGCCGGGGAGATCAAGACACGCTGCAAGGGGAGTCTCCACTTCTCAATCTCTTTACTTTGTTTTTGTCTTGCTTAGTTTTATTTACTACTTTGTTTGCTGCACTAAATCAAAATACAAAAAAATTAGTTGCTAGTTTTACTTTATTTGCTATCTTGTTTGCTATATCGAAAACACAAAAAAATTAGTTTACTTGCATTTACTTTATCTAGTTTGCTTTATTTACTGTTGCTAAAATGGCCAACGCTGAAAATACTAAGTTGTGTGACTTCACAACCACAAATAATAATGATTTCTTATGCACACCTATTGCTCCACCTGCTACTACAGCAGAATTCTTTGAAATTAAACCTGCTTTACTGAATCTTGTTATGCGAGAGCAATTTTCTGGTGTTAGTTCTGATGATGCTGCTGCCCATCTTAATAATTTTGTTGAACTATGTGAAATGCAAAAATATAAGGATGTAGATGGTGACATTATAAAATTAAAATTGTTCCCTTTCTCATTAAGAGGAAGAGCTAAAGATTGGTTGCTATCTCTGCCTAAGAATAGTATTGATTCATGGACTAAATGCAAGGATGCTTTTATTGGTAGATATTATCCCCCTGCTAAAATTATATCTTTGAGGAGTAGCATAATGAATTTTAAACAATTAGATACTGAACATGTTGCTCAAGCTTGGGAAAGAATGAAATCTCTGGTTAAAAATTGCCCAACCCATGGACTGACTACTTGGATGATCATCCAAACCTTCTATGCAGGACTAAATTTTTCTTCACGGAATTTATTGGATTCAGCTGCTGGAGGTACCTTTATGTCCATCACTCTTGGTGAAGCAACAAAGCTTCTTGATAATATGATGATCAACTACTCTGAATGGCATACGGAAAGAGCTCCACAAGGTAAGAAGGTAAATTCTGTCGAAGAAACCTCTTCCTTGAGTGATAAGATTGATGCTATTATGTCTATGCTTGTGAATGATAGGACTAATATTGATCCTAATAATGTTCCATTAGCTTCATTGGTTGCACAAGAAGAACATGTTGATGTAAACTTCATTAAAAATAATAATTTCAACAACAATGCTTACCGGAATAATTCTAGTAACAACTATAGGCCATACCCTTATAATAATGGCAACGGCTATGGTAATTCTTATGGGAATTCTTACAACAATAATAGGAGTTCACCCCCTGGACTTGAAGCCATGCTTAAAGAATTTATTAGTACACAAACTGCTTTTAACAAATCTGTTGAAGAAAAGCTTGGGAAAATTGATATACTTGCTTCTAAAGTCGATAGTCTTGCTGCTGATGTTGATCTTTTCAAATCAAAAGTTTTGCCTAATGAGAATCATCATAATAAAATTACTACTACAGCAAATGCCATTCAAGTTAGAATTAATGAGAATATAAGATTAATGGCTGAACTGCGTGCTAGGTGGGATAGAGAAGAAAATGAAAAACTAGCTAAAGAGAAGAATGTAGCTAAAGTTTGGACTATTACCACCACTAGTAATGCTAATGCTACACATGTTGCTGCACCTCCTACTAATAATAATAAAAGAATTGGTGTTAGCAATGTTTCCACTTCTAATGCAAAGCGCGAAAAACTGCCTGAAACTGCTAAAACTGCTGAAACTGCCTGTGATAAAGCTGCTGAAATTTTTTCCAACATTGGGGATGATGATCCCATTGCTTTAGATTATAATGGTTTGAATTTTGATGATTGCCACATCTCTGAAGTTATAAAGTTCTTGCAAAAACTTGCTAAAAGTCCTAATGCTAGTGCTATAAATTTGGCTTTCACGCATCATATTACAAATGCTCTCATAAAAGCTAGAGAAGAGAAACTAGAGCGTGAAGCCTCTATTCCTAAAAAGCTAGAGGATGGTTGGGAGCCCATCATTAAGATGAAAGTTAAAGATTTTGATTGTAATGCTTTATGTGATCTTGGTGCAAGTATTTCTGTTATGCCTAAGAAAATTTATAATATGCTTGACTTGCCACCGCTGAAAAATTGTTATTTGGATGTTAATCTTGCTGATCATTCTACAAAGAAACCTTTGGGGAAAGTTGATAATGTTCGCATTACCATTAACAATAACCTTGTTCCCGTTGATTTTGTTGTCTTGGATATTGAATGCAATGCATCTTGTCCCATTATATTGGGAAGACCTTTTCTTCGAACTGTTGGTGCTATCATTGATATGAAGGAAGGTAATATAAAATATCAATTTCCTCTCAAGAAAGGTATGGAACACTTCCCTAGAAAGAGAATGAAGTACCCTTTTGATTCTATTATGAGAACAAATTATGATGTTGACATTTCGTCTCTTGATAATACTTGATACACACTTTCTGCACCTAGCTGAAAGGCGTTAAAGAAAGCGCTTATGGGAGACAACCCATGTTTTTACCTACAGTACTTTGTTTTTATTTTGTGTCTTGGAAGTTGTTTACTACTGTAGCAACCTCTCCTTATCTTAGTTTTGTGTTTTGTTGTGCCAAGTTAAGCCGTTGATAGAAAAGTAAGTACTAGATTTGGATTACTGCACAGTTCCAGATTTCTTTGCTGTCACGAATCTGGGTCCACCTCCCTGTAGGTAGCTCAGAAAATTAAGCCAATTTACGTGCATGATCCTCAGATATGTACGCAACTTTCATTCAATTTGAGCATTTTCATCTGAGCAAGTCTGGTGCCATTTTAAAATTCGTCAATACGAACTGTTCTGTTTTGACAGATTCTGTCTTTTATTTCGCATTGCCTCTTTTGCTATGTTGGATGAATTTCTTTGATCCATTAATGTCCAGTAGCATTATGCAATGTCCAGAAGTGTTAAGAATGATTGTGTCACCTCTGAATATGTTAATTTTTATTGTGCACTAACCCTCTAATGAGTTGTTTCGAGTTTGGTGTGGAGGAAGTTTTCAAGGATCAAGAGAGGAGTATGATGCAACATGATCAAGGAGAGTGAAAGCTCTAAGCTTGGGGATGCCCCGGTGGTTCACCCCTGCATATATTAAGAAGACTCAAGCGTCTAAGCTTGGGGATGCCCAAGGCATCCCCTTCTTCATCGACAACATTATCAGGTTCCTCCCCTGAAACTATATTTTTATTCCACCACATCTTATGTGCTTTTTCTTGGAGCGTCGGTTTGTTTTTGTTTTTTTGTTTTGTTTGAATAAAATGGATCCTAGCATTCACTTTATGGGAGAGAGACACGCTCCGCTGTAGCATATGGACAAGTATGTCCTTGGTTTCTACTCATAGTATTCATGGCGAAGTTTCTCCTTCGTTAAATTGTTATATGGTTGGAATTGGAAAATGATACATGTAGTAATTGCTATAAATGTCTTGGGTAATGTGATACTTGGCAATTGTTGTGCTCATGATTAAGCTCTTGAATCATATGCTTTGCACCCATTAATGAAGAAATACATAGAGCATGCTAAAATTTGGTTTGCATATTTGGTTTCTCTAAGGTCTAGATAATTTCTAGTATTGAGTTTGAACAACAAGGAAGACGGTGTAGAGTCTTATAATGTTTTCAATATGTCTTTTATGTGAGTTTTGCTGCACCGGTTCATCCTTGTGTTTGTTTCAAATAAGCCATGCTAGCCTAAACCTTGTATCGAGAGGGAATACTTCTCATGCATCCAAAATACTTGAGCCAACCACTATGCCATTTGTGTCCACCATACCTACCTATACTACATGGTATTTTCCGCCATTCCAAAGTAAATTGCTTGAGTGCTACCTTTAAAATTCCATCATTCACCTTTGCAATATATAGCTCATGGGACAAATAGCTTAAAAACTATTGTGGTATTGAATATGTAATTATGCACTTTATCTCTTATTAAGTTGCTTGTTGTGCGATAACCATGTTCACTGGGGACGCCATCAACTACTCATTATTGAATTTCATGTGAGTTGCTATGCATGTCCGTCTTGTCTGAAGTAAGAGAGATCTACCACCTTATGGTTAAGCATGCATATGTTAGAGAAGAACATTGGGCCGCTAACTAAAGCCATGATCCATGGTGGAAGTTTCAGTTTTGGACATATATCCTCAATCTCAAATGAGAAAATTATTAATTGTTGTTACATGCTTATGCATAAAAGAGGAGTCCATTATCTGTTGTCTATGTTGTCCCGGTATGGATGTCTAAGTTGAAGAATAATCAATAGCGAGAAATCCAATGCGAGCTTTCTCCTTAGACCTTTGTACAGGCGGCATAGAGGTACCCCTTTGTGACACTTGGTAAAAACAATGCATTGTGATGATCCGGTAGTCCAAGCTAATTAGGACAAGGTGCGGGCACTATTAGTACACTATGCATGAGGCTTGCAACTTATAAGATATAATTTACATGATGCATATGCTTTATTACTACCGTTGACAAAATTGTTTCATGTTTTCAAAATCAAAGCTCTAGCACAAATATAGCAATCGATGCTTTTCCTCTATGGAGGACCATTCTTTTACTTTCAATGTTGAGTCAGTTCACCTATTTCTCTCCACCTCAAGAAGCAAACACTTGTGTGAACTGTGCATTGATTCCTACATACTTGCTTATTGCACTTATTATATTACTCTATGTTGACAATATCCATGAGATATACATGTTACAAGTTGAAAGCAACCGCTGAAACTTAATCTTCTTTTGTGTTGCTTCAATGCCTTTACTTTGAATTATTGCTTTATGAGTTAACTCTTATGCAAGACTAATTGATGCTTGTCTTGAAGTGCTATTCATGAAAAGTCTTTGCTTTATGATTCACTTGTTTACTCATGTCATATACATTGTTTTGATCGCTGCATTCACTACATATGCTTTACAAATAGTATGATCAAGATTATGATGGCATGTCACTCCAGAAATTATCTGTGTTATCGTTTTACCTGCTCGGGACGAGCAGAACTAAGCTTGGGGATGCTGATACGTCTCCGACGTATCGATAATTTCTTATGTTCCATGCCACATTATTGATGTTATCTACATGTTTTATGCACACTTTATGTCATATTCGTGCATTTTCTGGAACTAACCTATTAACAAGATGCCGAAGTGCCGATTCTTTGTTTCTGCTGTTTTTGGTTTCAGAAATCCTAGTAAGGAAATATTCTCGGAATTGGACGAAATCAAAGCCCAGGGGCCTATTTTTCCACGAAGCTTCCAGAAGTCCGAAGGAGAGACGAAGAGGGGCCACGAGGGGGCCACACCCTAGGGCGGCGTGGCCCCCCCTTGGCCGCGCGGCCCTGTGGTGTGGGGCCCCCGTGCCGCCTCTTGACCTGCCCTTCCGCCTACAAATAGCCTCCGTGATGAAACCCCCAGTACCGAGAGCCACGATACGGAAAACCTTCCAGAGACGCCGCCAACGCCGATCCCATCTCGGGGGATCCAGGAGATCGCCTCCGGCACCCTGCCGAAGAGGGGAATCATCTCCCGGAGGACTCTACGCCACCATGGTCGCCTCCGGTGTGATGTGTGAGTAGTCTACCCCTGGACTATGGGTCCATAGCAGTAGCTAGATGGTTGTGTTGGGGGGATAACCCCCGGTATGCCAAAGGCATGCCAAACCGGATGGTTTGAGCCATCAAGATACCGGTTTAATGTTCTTACCGGAAGCCTGGTAGGAATTTGGGAAAGCAAAGCTAGGCCGGTATCCCCAAAGGGGTATGCCGGAACCCGGTAAAGAAGGTACCGGAAAGAAGGGCCTGTCGGCAGGACTGGTCAAAGATTCTCTTCTGAGCAAGAAGACAAGGATGAGCTAAGCAAAGTGGCTTTAATCGGAGCCCTGGCGCCAAAGAGAGGGATGACGTCCAAAGAAGCCGGAGGACATCAGCAGCCCTGATTAAAGAGGACCCCGGCGTCATCTGTGATTAAAGTAGCTTTGTAAAGTAGTTTGTCCAGTCAAAGATGCCATTAGGGTTTCTTGTTCTGTAAGCCACCATCTCCCCTATATAAGGAGAGGGGGTACTGCCTCTTACAGGCGCGAGACCACAAGAGAGTTTAGGCAATCGAACTTGTAACCATGTTGATATCAATGAAACTAGCGATCTAGTAAAGAGTTCTTCCTCTTGTCTCTCTTCTTGTATACCGGCCTTTGGTTGTGTTCTTGAGGAAAGCATCCGGAAGTTCTTCCCATCTGATCGCAAACCCTCCCCCGAATCCTCTTGCGTCCATTCGGCCCCAATCTAAGCCATCCTATGGCATCTGCTCGTTCACCACGACGACAGTTGGCGCCCACCGTGGGGCATGAAGTGGCGCTTGATGGAGTTCACATTCGGGCGGGCGTCCTCGAGATCTCCGGCGAGCGTACGGTGTCCGCGTTGGTACAGCGCATCTACGCCATGGACTTCATCAACGACAACGCGGGCTGCTTCGCCAACGGCGGCGTCTTCCCCAAGAACGGCCGCATCATCGAGTTTGGCAGCCACTGCGTCTACCTCGGCACCGTCCCCGTGCGCCAGCGCCTCTCGCCGGTGCTGGTGGCACCGGACCCGCCAAGATGGCTCTGTGCTGGTCGCGCCGCCGGCAGCGTCGAGGTAATGATGACCGGTGTGGCTGGTGCAGGAAAAGAGGTTGCGGGTGAAGGTGCTGGTCGCGCGGTTTTGACCCGTCCGGCTAAGCCACCGCTGGAGCGCGGCGCAGGCGCAGCGGGAGCATCGTCCGCACCACCGGAGACACCGCTCC
The DNA here is from genome assembly GCF_019359855.2 of Lolium perenne. Taxonomy (NCBI): domain Eukaryota; kingdom Viridiplantae; phylum Streptophyta; class Magnoliopsida; order Poales; family Poaceae; genus Lolium; species Lolium perenne. Next base: position 89,781,723 of record NC_067245.2, on the reverse strand, counting down.
AAGCGGCGATGAACGTCCTCGTCACCCCCATCGCGCAGAACATCGACCCGGCAGCGGCTCAGGTGGAGCTGGAGGCGCAGCGCCAGAAGATGCTCGAGAGCGGCAAGGACATCGTCAGGGCGCAGCGCGAGCTGAACCTAACCGTACGTGAGTATAACGCTGCCCATGGCTTCGCTTCTGTTAGCGCGCATGCTGCTAGGATGCCGGAAAACCGGCTAAAAGCTCGCAACCTAGATCAAGATTTGCGCAAAGAGATTCATGCCGGCAAAAGTACCTCTGCATCTGTAAGCATCGTGGAAAAGCCTAAGTATAGCAGCCCGGATAAAACTATAAAAGCTGCTAAAGCTGCGGTAGAACTATGCGAGTCGCTTTCCGGAGATGCTTTGGCAAAACAGCAAGAGCGTGTTAGAGAGCTGCTGGAAACTATTGAGCAGCAAAATGCGGAGCAGCTGGCTAAGCTGAACAAGGCAGCGGCCTCAAAATCCGCGCGTTCAACAAAGAATGCCGGTAGCAAGTCCCATGGGCAGGCTTCGTCCCCCCATCCGGATAGAAGAAGAGAAAAAGAAGTGAATGCACAGCAGATGACTGTGTATGATCCGGTTCTTGCCGGAAAGCAACAAGCCGGGCAACATGATGCCGGTAGAAAAGGCCAAGGGGCAGAGCGAGGCTATGCCAGAGGCGGCTATGCCGAAAACAATCATGCCGGTAGATATGAGACCGGGCAAAATTATCGACCTGCAAGGGCAGCGTACGATGAGGAGGAAATGGATCCCCCCGAGGTACCGGCAGGCAAGGGCCGCGGTACCGGAATGCTACGATGAAGCTGATTCTGCAAGACCGGCAGCATACCGGAACCCATTGGGAGAACGCCTGGGAGAGAGATACCTACCGGAACGGGATGCGAGGCACCGTCTGGATAGAGTGTACTTGTCAGAAATGATTGAGGAGGAAGGTCCTCCAGGTCCAAAATGCTTTGGCCCAAGGATCATGAAAGAAAAACCACCAGTTCGCAATTTTATGTTGCCCCGTGACACAAAAACATACGATGGCACCACGAAGCCAGAAGATTGGCTCGCGGATTACGTGACCGCGGTATACGTTGCAGGCGGTGGAGGAACCGTAGCAGGAGGAGGAAACAGGCGTTGGGCCGTGAGGATCATACCATCATTTTTGGTTGGACCGGCAAGAATCTGGCTAAACAACTTGCCGGCAGGAAGCATAAATGGCTGGCTGGATTTTGAGGAGGCTTTTGTGAGCAATTTCAGCAGCACCTACCAGAGGCCAAACAGGCCGCAGCAACTTGCTCTGTGCGTACAGCGCCCGAACGAAACAGACCGGGATTATCTGGCCCGGTGGAACACTACAAGGAACTCCTGTGAAGGGGTAATCGAGGCACAGGCCATTGCTTGGTTTAGCAGTGGATGCAGAAGAGGTTCACCGTTGTGGCAAAAGCTGCATCGGAACATGCCGACAACGTTGGCAGAGATGATACGTGTGGCGGATAGCTATGCGTTGGGAGACCCAACGCAGCCGGCAGTGCAACCTGAGCCGGAACAGCTGCGCCACGAACAACACCGGGACAACCGGAATAACAAAAGAAGGGAAGATTTTCCGGATCGAAGGTACGGTCCGCAGCAAGTTGCTGCTGTGAAGGAAAACTCTGAGGCCAGCGGCAGTCAGAGGCAAAAAACCGGATCGTAGCCATGGGCGGGTCCTAAGAAACAGTGGGTGGAAAAGAAACCCTGGGTCCAGAAAAGAAACTGGCAAGAACCCGCGAAATACACCATGGAAGCTGCCATGGACCAACCTTGCCGGTGGCACACACCGAATCCGGCACACCCGTCAAACCATCTGACGAAGGATTGTACCTGGACCAAGTACTTGATGCAAAAGGGAACGGTAAAAGATGCACAGCCACCACAAGACATGCCGCGGCAGCAGCAACAGCTACCACCACCACCGCCACTTACCGGGGCAAACGCCTTACCGGTACAGCCAAACCGGCAGCAGTACCAGCAAGTTAACCGGGTGGAGCAAGATGATCAGCCACCTCCACCGGCACCTTTAGGCCGGAATGTTTACGAAGACCCGCATCTGTGCTGTGTTGTCTTTGTCACTGAGCCAACAGACAGGCAAAGTGTACATCGCCGCTCCATGGAGGTCAATGCTGTGATGCCGGCAGTCCCCAAGTACATGCTGTGGTCCAATCAGGAAATTACCTGGTCATTCAAGGATCACCCTAAGATCATGCCGAATCCGGGTGGATATGCTCTTGTTGTGGACCCAATCATGAAGGGGCCGCAGGCTCGAGTAAAATTCAGCAAGGTGCTGATAGACAATGGCAGCAGCATAAACATCATGTACAAGCACACCATGCGTACGTTGGGCATAACAGAAAACATGCTTCAGCCGACGCGCACAACGTTCCACGGGATCGTCCCTGGCTTGTCCTGTGCCCCGATAGGAAAAGTTCGGGTGGACGTGGCATTTGGAGGACGTGACAATTGCCGGGTTGAAAATGTTGAGTTTGAGGTGGTGGATCTAGACAGTCCCTACCATGCATTGCTGGGGAGACCGGCGTTGGCAGCCTTCATGGCCACAACTCATACGGCTTACCTCAAGATGAAGATGCCGGCACCTCGTGGACCGCTAACTGTGGTGGGAAACTACAAGGTCTCACTGGAAACTGCCTCTGCCGGATCGAACCTTGCGGAATCGCTGGTGATCGCGGAGGAAAAGAAAAGAATGCAAACAGCTGTTGCGCTGGCTCAGTCTTCACAATTGAGCTTAGCAGCAATGAGTGAAAACATGGGCTCACCGGCATTCAAGCCGACAAATGAAACAAAGGACATTGTGCTGGATCCGGCTTACCCAGAGCGCACCGTTCGTATTGGTGCCGGGCTTGATCAAGCATAGGAAAGCGCGCTCGTCAGCTTCCTCCGTGAGAATCGGAATATCTTTGCCTGGTCAACTGATGATTTGGTAGGTGTTCCGAGGGAGCTGGCTGAGCACTCTTTAAACGTCCGGAAAGATGCCAAGCCGGTGCGGCAACCACTGCGCCGGTTCGCTGAAGATAGAAGGAAAATCATAGGAGAAGAGGTGACCAAACTGCTTGTTGCCGGATTCATTGTGGAGGTCACGCACACAGAGTGGCTGGCCAATCCGGTAATGGTTGAAAAGAAGAAAGATGAGAACCTGGAGGCAAAAGCTCCGAAGGTGTGGCGCATGTGCATCGACTACACTAACCTGAACAAGGCTTGCCCAAGAGATCCTTTTCCTTTGCCACGAATCGATCAAGTGATTGATTCAACTGCTGGGTGTGAGTTGTTGTCCTTCCTGGATGCGTATTCCGGTTTCCACCAGATTCCCTTGAAAAAGGAAGATCAAATAAAAACTGCGTTCATTACCCCGCACGGGGCTTATTGCTATGTCACTATGCCTTTTGGTTTGCGCAACGCTGGTGCAACGTACCAGCGCTGTATGCAAAAATGCTTGTTTGATCAAATCGGAAAGAATGTGCAAGTCTATGTGGATGACATTGTGATAAAAACTAAGGTAAAGAACACCTTAATCGATGACATCCGGCAAACATTCGATAACCTAAGACGGTTCCGGATGAAGCTTAATCCGGCAAAATGCACCTTTGGTGTCCCTGCCGGCAAGCTGCTCGGTTTCCTGGTATCAAGCCGGGGCATAGAAGTCAATCCGGTAAAAATCCGGGCGATAGAAAGAATGGCTGTCCCTCGAGAGTTAAAAGATGTGCAAAAGTTTACCGGAAGCTTGGCATCGCTAAGCCGGTTTGTAAGCAGATTGGGAGAAAAAGCTCTGCCACTCTATGCTCTCATGAAAAAATCTGACACGTTCGTCTGGACCCCTCAGGCAGACGCAGCGTTTAAAGAGCTAAAAACAATGCTAGCCACAGCACCTATACTGGCTTCACCTCTAGAGAGAGAGCCTATGCTGTTATACATAGCGGCAACAAACCGGGTGGTGAGTGTAGTGGTTGTAGTTGAAAGAGAAGAGGAAGGAAAAACCGTCCAGAGGCTGGTATACTACCTGAGCGAGGTGCTCTCCCTCTCAAAACAAAACTACCCTCACTTCCAGAAAATGACTTATGGCGTGTACATGGCCGCCACAAAACTCAAGCATTACTTTGAGGAGCACCCCATGAAGGTGGTGAGTGAAGCACCAATCTCCGACATCATGTGCAACAAAGACGCCAGCGGCCGGATTGCAAAATGGGCGATCCAGATATCACCATACGTGCCGGTATATGAAAGAAGAGATGCTATAAAGTCACAGGCTTTAGCTGATTTCCTTGTTGATTGGGCGGAAATGCAATACAAACTGCCGGATCAGAGGATAGAGTACTGGAAGATGCACTTTGATGGATCCAAGCTCAAGGAGGGTCTAGGTGCCGGTGTGGTGCTTACTTCACCAAAAGGAGACCACCTCCGGTATGTTTTGCAAGTGCATTTCAGGGCATCAAATAATGTCGCTGAATATGAAGCTTTGATCCATGGGCTTAAAGTCGCAAAAGAAATCGGTGCACACCGGATCATTTGCTATGGAGATTCAGACCTTGTGGTACAGCAGTGTTCCAGAGATTGGGATGCAAAAGATGCCAACATGGCCTCGTACCGGTTTCACGTGCAAAAGATTGCCGGATTCTTCGAAGGATGTGAGTTCCACCATGTGCCACGCGCAGAAAATGAAGCCGCGGATGCTTTGTCCAAGCTGGGCTCATCTAGGCAAGAAATTCCTCCCGGAATAGCTTTGGCTCACTTAAGGGTACCATCGATCAAACCAAGCCCGGAATCGGAATCAATTTTTGTACCGGAGTCACACGTGGTGCCCATGGATATCGATGAAGGGAACCCGGGGACTGCTCCGGCAAGCTCGGGGACTGCTCCGGTAAGCTCGGGGACTGCTGTACCCAAACCGGAAGAAATGATGCTGGTGGATAGCATGGAGATAGATACACCGGTGTTTCTGGTTCGAGGGATACCATCATGGGTTAAACCTATTAAGGAATTCCTGATCAACGGCACCTTGCCGGCTGACGAAAATGAGTCAAGGAGGATACAAAGAAGGTCCAAAGCTTACACATTCATCAATGGTGAGGTGTACAAGAGAAGCGTTACCGGTGTCCTTCAAAGATGTGTGGAACCGGAGGAAGGGAAAGAAATGCTTGAGGAAATTCACCAAGGAGAGTGTGGGCACCATGCTTCATCAAGGGCGCTAGTAGCGAAAGTATTCCGGCATGGGTTTTATTGGCCCACTGCTTTGGAGAACGCTGAGGATTTGGTAAGAAAATGCAACGGCTGCCAGAGGTACGCCAAGCAAAATCATACCCCAGCGTCCGGTTTAAAGACAATACCGTTAACATGGCCATTCGCCGTTTGGTGCCTTGACATGGTTGGCCCATTCAAAACTGCAAGAAGCAGCATGACTCACATCTTGGTCATGGTGGATAAGTTCACCAAATGGCTAGAAGTAAAACCTATCGCAAAGTGTGATGGGCATACAGCGGTGAAATTCTTGAAAGATGTCATTTTGCGGTATGGGTACCCGCATAGCATCATCACTGATAATGGAACCAACTTTGCTCAAGGTGAGTTCAAAAGGTTCTGTGAGGACAACAACATCTGGTTGGATTTGTGCTCAGTGGCACACCCACAAGGCAATGGCCAGGTGGAAAGAATGAATGCTTTGGTGCTTTCCGGTATCAAGCCTAGACTCATTGATGCCGTGGAAAAGTCACCGGGATGTTGGCTCGATGAGCTACCATCAGTTCTGTGGAGTATAAGAACAACTCCAAACCGGTCTACCGGATACACTCCGTTCTTCATGGTTTACGGAGCAGAAGCGGTCATACCAACCGACATCATTCATGATTCGCCAAGGGTACAGCTCTATACTGAGCAAGAGGTCAAAGAGGCCAGAGAAAATGATGTGGACTTGCTAGAAGAAGCAAGAGAACTAGCTTTGGCAAGAACAGCCATTTATCAGCAAAACCTAAGACGCTATCATAACCGGAAGGTTAACCCGAGAGTTTTCCGGGAAGGAAATCTTGTACTTCGCCTGGTGCAGCGCACTGAAGGCCGGCATAAGCTTTTGCCACCATGGGAAGGTCCCTTCATTGTAAGCAAGGTGCTTCACAATGATGCATACTACTTAATCGATGCACAGGAGTGGAAGAAAGGAAAGGCGGACAGGTCCGGAGAGGAGAGCAAGCGTCCATGGAACGTAGCTCTGTTACGTCCTTTCTACTCTTGAAGTGGTGGTGTAAGAAGTTCCTTTTTGTACCTTATATGCTATGAATAAAAGATACCGGAACCTTGAATGAATCTCGGGGACTACCCCAACTTAAGTTGCATGTAACTTGTTTATTTTTTCAGTTTACCGGTTGCTTATTGAATGTTTTTTCTTTCCGGTTTAGTAGTGTGCTAAATCCTACCGGAGTCTTCGACTCTGCTGCTGTCCGCAAACCGGCTTCATGGCAAGCAAGATAAACCGGTAGGGGATAAGCACATGAACTGCGAAAAGGGAGAGCAGGAAAGAACAATCCAGAAAATTTAACTAACCCCGATTAAACCGGTTTTTTGCAAAATTTCAAAGTTATTTCTAAGTTCAATAAGATGCTTGTTTGGTGAAAGAACCTTGTGCTCATACGCCAAAGAACGCCCAGAGAAGGCAGGCAGAGCCAAGGCAAAAGAACCAAGTATGCATCAAATTGGATGCGGAAACAATTGGGAAATCTTTGCAGTGCAGGATAAAAGCAGAACCAAAAGCAAATATGCTAAAGCAAACTTAGAAATACTTAGCTACCGGTATAACTTACCGGCAGAAAATGTTGTACGGCAACCAAAAGCAGATTTAAAGTTTTACATCATAGACCCCGGCATACCGGGGTAGAATTTAACAAACATTGTCTTAGAGCAAGCAGGACCAACAGACATAGCAGGCAAACATTTCACAGAGAATCATCACGCAGCAGGGGCTTCCGGAGGAGCATCGCCAGCATCAGCGTCGTCCAGGAGCTCTTCTTCGGCTTCATCCTCCTCCTCGTCGAGATAGTCCTTGACGTCAGGAGGAGGAGGGATGAAGGTGCGCATGTCGGCGTACTCCGCAATATGATACGCGCGATCCTGCCGCTTAGCGGTAAGGATCGGGTCCAAATCGGTTTCTGCGTCTTCGCGCACGCCGGTAAGGGCGTCCAGGTCAAGCTCCAGGTACCAGGAGCAAGCGACGCGGAGGGCGGAGTCCGCTCCAGCGCGGGCAGCAGAGCACTGCCACTCGCGGATCCTCCTGCCGGCGCCCTTGAGATGATCGCTGATAAGGGAGAAGGTTTCCGGCACCTCCTCGCCAGGCCATAAAGTCCTGAAGAGCTGGGTAGCTACATCAGGGATGTCCGATAGATTGCGGTCTATGGCGCGCATGTGGGACACCCGCGCGTTAAGCGCGACCAGATGGTCGTTGGGCGTCCATGGCACGGTAAGATCCGCTCGGCCTTGGTCCTTGCGGCGCGCGTCAACCTTCTTGACAGTGTACTTCTGTGAGTCCGGAAAGAGGCCTGTGTGAAGAAAGAACAAGGTTAAGAATCCGGAAGAAAAAGAGACCGGAAGGAAAAGAATCCGGAAGAAAAATAGACCGGAAGGAAAGACAACGGAAAGAAAATGAGGTCGGAAGAAAAAAGGCTCATACGCAGTAGTCAAAGTATGAAAAGAAAACGACTCACGGTAGGCAAGTGTGTCTGTTTGCAAGATCAACTGGTTGCATTCCTTGTGCTCCTCCTCCAGCCGCGCGGCCTTCTCCTCAGCACCCTTCCGGGCCTTGGCCATCTCCTCCAGCTCTGCCCGCAATACCACAGTGGCATTGCAGGCATCCTCCAGAGCCTCGTCCAACTTGGCCGCTGCGTTCACTTCAGCGGCTTTGAGGGCCTTGGCGTGGTCAAGCCCCAGCTGAATGAGCTGAGACTTGAGCTCCTGGTAGCTGGTCTTGAGGGCGTTCAGCTCCTCCTGGTGCTGCCGGCTGAGCTGGTCCTTCTCCCCTGTAACCGGGAAAGAGAATGTTAACAAGGTTGTGCTAGTAAAAATGGAAAAGGAACCAAGTTCAAAGGAGAAAGGAGAAAATTGTACGTTGGGCGGCGGCGAGCTGCTCCTTAAGAGCATCGATGGAAGCTTCCGGGATCACTGTTAAACAGAAATTGTAAATGTCAGAAGGAAAGAAGGTTTCCGGTAAAAAGATGCCGGTTGTACAAAGTTACCTTGGCACTTATCGTGTGCCTCAGCGAGCTCCCGATGCTCCCATAGAAGCTCCTCGAAGAGGGCCTTCCGAGCGTCAGCCGTGAGCTGTTCAAGAAAAAGAAGAAGTAAGTTCAGTTTTGCGCTAAGAACAAAGTTCTTAACCCGAAACTCGGGGACTGGCAGTGCCGGTTTTGCGCATTTCTAAGGTAAGTTTTGCGCTAAGAACAAAGTTCTTAACCCGAAACTCGGGGACTGGCAGTGCCGGTTTTGCGCATTTCTAAGGTAAGTTTTGCGCTAAGAACAAAGTTCTTAACCCGAAACTCGGGGACTGGCAGTGCCGGTTTTGTGCATTTCTAAGGTAAGTTTTGCGCTAAGAACAAAGTTCTTAACCCGAAACTCGGGGACTGGCAGTGCCGGTTTCACGCTAAGTTTTTAAGTTAAGTTTTGCGCTAAGAGCTGCGCTCTCACCGCAAAACTCGGGGACTGGGAAGATAGACAAGAGAGAAACCGGCATGAAACTAAAGAAAAGATAGAACAAAGCCGGAAATGAGCAAACCGGTAAAGATTGAGGAAAGTTAGTAAAACGTACCATTAGGTTGTTCGTGGAATCGTACCACGCGCTGTCAAGCTCTTTTACGGCGCTGCGAAGCCACATAAAGTGCTCCTCGGAGGACCGGTCCCCGACAGGGTCAGGTGCCGGCAGCCTGTCCTTGCCCATTCCGCGGGTCGCCGGAGTCATGTCCGCGGCGTTCCACTTTTGGGCATAGGGCAGAAGGTGCCCCAGGTCTCGGCCTTGGCGCTGGAACTCTGTGATGCGGCCAAGGAGGCCGGTGGCCTTCGTGGCGGCATCTTTGGCAGCCTTGGCGACGTGCAGCACCAAGGGCTGCTGGCCGCCGGAAGGGGCGCTGGAGGCTGTCGCCTTCCCCTTGATGAGCTTGGAAGGCTTGGGCGGCGGCGCGGTAGAAGCGGCCCCGGAAGTCTTGGGCGGCGGCGCGTTAGGAGCGGCCCTGGAGGGCTTGGCGCGAGGAGCGTCTGGCGGAGGCATGAGGATGGTTCGTGGAGAAGGGGGAGCGCTAGGAGCGTCACCCGTGTTGGAGCCTTCCGGCGCGGAAGATTCCGGCGCGGAAGTTGTCTTTTCAGGGACGGGAGGAGCAGGAGGCTCCGCCCGCCCGGCAGCTTCTTCTTCTCCGGCGCCGATGTTGCTGGCACCGGTGTCCTGGTGTTCTGGGAGGAAGGAAAGATCCTCCTCCGTGCGGTGATCTGACGATGAAGGGGCCGCACGCCCCGAATTTGTTGTGCCCCCCGAAAGGGAGGCAGAGGTGTTGCCGGCACCAGATGGTGCCGGGCTTGAGCGAGGAGGAGGGGTTGAGGTCCTTGCGGATCCCTCAGAGCCCGATGGCCTTGGGCCAAGCTTGAGCGCAGGGCTGAGAAAAAGGAAAGACAAATGGTTGAGAAAAAGCAACCGGAAAGAGAGTTTGGCAAAAAAGAGGCAAGCAAGAAAATAAAAACTTACCCGGAAGCAGTTGGCATCGCCTTGCGCCCGTAGCGGCGCACGCCCACTTCTTTTTCCCCCACGGGCTCGGTCCGGAAGCGCTTGGAGGGAGGAGCATGGCTGGAGCCGGCAGTAGATGCCGGCTGCTTATTCTTTTGGCCCTGGGCCATGAGTTTGTCCACAAACTCAGAGCCGGCCTCGGCGCGCAGGGGCGGCACGTGCTCGTGGATCTATGAGTTGGATATGGCTAAGAAGCAATTCGCAAGAAAGCAATAGCGGCAAAGTACAGGAAACCGGAAAAGAAAGTACCTCGAGCACGGTCAGGTCATCGGAGGTCCCGGTTGGCTCCGGCGGGTCCCGGCCAAGGCGCGCTGCCGGAGTCTTGCCCATCTTCAGATCCTTCCAAAAGATGTAGGGATCTGGATCGAAGGAGTCAAGGGCGCGCTTCCGGAAAGTTCCTCGCCGCTCTGCTTCGATGAGGGGGAAGCGGTCCTTGGCCTGAAACAAGATAAAAAGAAAGGTTAACAAAAGCAGAAAGTTACCGGCAAAAGACAACCCCAAATTGCGCAATCTCTTACTTCTTGAGTCGGAGGGTTAGAAGAACTGAGGGGAAGGAGGCCCCATTCCCAGGCAAATGGCATAGCAGTTTGGCAAATCTGCTTAGCCTTGCGAACAACATCCTTCTTGCTGAGAGGACGGCCTGTGATCTTGGTAGGATCGCTAGGGCCATACATCTCGCTCATCCTATGTGCGCGGTGCTTCAGAGGAAGCACCCGGCGCGATATGAAAGTCCGGATGATATCGTCAGAACAGATCTTGGTCTCCTTCTTCAAAGAAGCCAAGAAGCGTACTACCCGGTTGGTTTCGGCGTGATCCGTCTTCGGGTTGTAGCTCCAGTTGGTTCTGCTACGGGGCCCCGCTCGATATGGAGGAAGATCGATAAGATTGGCGCGGCCGCTGTTCTTCACATAGAAGAAAGTTCCTTGCCAGGCGCGGCAGGACTCGAGGCCGGAAAATTTAAGAAAAGTGCTCCCTTGGCGGGAGCCAACTATGCAAGAGCCGCACTCCACGGGCGGCTTGGGCTTAGGGATTTCCTTGCCCTGGACGGAGTTAATCCGCAAATTGAAGAAGCGGGCAAACGTCTCACGAGTGGGACGAATGCCGATATAGGCCTCCATGAAGGTGGCATAGCAAGAAAGGTAGAAGATGGCATTGCCAGGAAGGTGGTGAGGTTGGAGTTCATAAAAATTTAGAAACTCCCAGAAAAAAGGGGAGGCAGGAAGGCCGAAGCCACGCTCAAAGTGAGCAAGAAAAACAACATATTCATCGGCTTCGGGGTCCGGTTCGATTTTGTCATCAGGAATCCGGCAAGTGACACCTTCCGGAATCCGGCAAGACCGGTACAACCAATCGATCTCAAACTCAGTAACATTGGAGCCCATCCAGGCTCTGCGGGTGATTGGGGAAGGCTCCTCGCCGGAAGATTGGCTGGAGCTGCTAGATGCTTCGCCAGAGCTACTCGCTTCTTGGCTACCGGAAGCTTGGCTAAAGCTACCGGATTCTAAGTGGCCACCGGACTCTTGGAGGCTACCGGATTCCTGCTGGTTGCCGGAATCGGTCTCCATCGGATCTGAAGCCGTGGATTCACCGGGAGATGGTCTACGGCGCTAGACAGAAAGGGAAGAAGAAGATGCGGAGGAAGATTCCTCGTCAGACATTGCGAGGGTAGGCGAAAAAACAGGAATCCCAGACTTGAACCCCGCGTGAAGATCTACGAGTAAGAAGAAAACCAGAGAAAAAGAAGAAATAAGAACACCGCAGACCCAAGATCTGAAAAGCAAGCGAACGGCGAGCAAAGTAAGATTGCTACCAACCTTGAGCGGCGCGGTCGCTGAGGAAGAGTTTTGCCGGCGACGGAGAGGATCTGCGGTCGCCAACGACCACCGTCGACGGCGAGGCGGAGAAGCTTGCAAAGAAATGCGAATGCGGCGGGCGCGGTGAAGTCGCTGAAGAAGATTTCCACGCAGCGAAGTCCGGCGGAAGCACGGCGTGAGTTCGCCGGGCGCAGGAGCTTGAGCGAGCGACGGCGGACGGAGAGCGGCGGTGGCGCAAAGGCGTGGAGCTCTGTGCGCGAAGGATGAGGAATGCGAAGAAGAAGAAGAAGAACGGGCGGTTGTGCTTATAAAGGAGAGAGAAAGTGGGCAGGAAACCGCTGGGCCGCGGCGGTTCGTCTCGCGGCCCGCGACAGTTCGCGCCTTGGGCCGCCACGTGGCGAGGGAATACACGCGAGAAAATGGGACGCCACACGGAGGCGTACACGGGATCCCGAGGAGGTAGTGGGATCCGCAGCGGTGCATTAAATGAGCGCGCGGGAGTCGAAGCGATATGACAACTGACACTGGCGTGTCATTCACAGTGCGCATGTCTCTGTCAGGCGCGGGGCCCGAAATATTCTCGACTTCGCCGAGGGAGAAGTAAAGACACGTGATACCGGAAAAGAGAGATGCCGGAACGAGCCTTGCAAAGAGAAGAAAAAGAACAAGGGTAAAGGTGCCGGAACCAAGCTCAAGACATGAGTAATTAAACCGGTATCTTAAAGAGATGAGAACCTGGCATGGCCTGTAGGATAGAATCCTCCAGGCTATACCAGCTTCGGGGACTAATGTTGGGGGGATAACCCCCGGTATGCCAAAGGCATGCCAAACCGGATGGTTTGAGCCATCAAGATACCGGTTTAATGTTCTTACCGGAAGCCTGGTAGGAATTTGGGAAAGCAAAGCTAGGCCGGTATCCCCAAAGGGGTATGCTGGAACCCGGTCAAGAAGGTACCGGAAAGAAGGGCCTGTCGGCAGGACTGGTCAAAGATTCTCTTCTGAGCAAGAAGACAAGGATGAGCTAAGCAAAGTGGCTTTAATCGGAGCCCTGGCGCCAAAGAGAGGGATGACGTCCAAAGAAGCCGGAGGACATCAGCAGCCCTGATTAAAGAGGACCCCGGCGTCATCTGTGATTAAAGTAGCTTTGTAAAGTAGTTTGTCCAGTCAAAGATGCCATTAGGGTTTCTTGTTCTGTAAGCCACCCTCTCCCCTATATAAGGAGAGGGGGTACTGCCTCTTACAGGCGAGAGACCACAAGAGAGTTTAGGCAATCGAACTTGTAACCATGTTGATATCAATGAAACTAGCGATCTAGTAAAGAGTTCTTCCTCTTGTCTCTCTTCTTGTATACCGGCCTTTGGTTGTGTTCTTGAGGAAAGCATCCGGAAGTTCTTCCCATCTGATCGCAAACCCTCCCCCGAATCCTCTTGCGTCCATTCGGCCCCAATCTAAGCCATCCTATGGCATCTGCTCGTTCACCACGACGACAGGTTGTCTTCTCCCCATTGTGCTATCATTGTCGGATCTTGTGAGCTGCCTAACATGATCAAGATCATCTATCTGTAATTCTATATGTTGCGTTTGTTGGGATCCGATGAATAGAGAATACTTGTTATGTTGATTATCAAAGTTATATCTACGTGTTATTTATGATCTTGCATGCTTTCCGTTACTAGTAGATGCTCTGGCCAAGTAGATGCTTGTAACTCCAAGAGGGAGTACTTATGCTCGATAGTGGGTTCATGCCTGCATTGACACCTGGGGCAGTGACAGAAAGTTCTAAGGTTGTGTTGTGCTGTTGCCACTAGGGATAAAACATTGATGCTATGTCTAAGGATGTAGTTGTTGATTACATTACGCACCATACTTAATGCAATTGTCTGTTGCTTTGCAACTTAATACTGGAGGGGGTTCGGATGATAACCTGAAGGTGGACTTTTTAGGCATAGATGCAGTTGGATGGCGGTCTATGTACTTTGTCGTAATGCCCAATTAAATCTCACTATACTCCTCATGATATGTATGTGCATGGTCATGCTCTCTTTATTTGTCAATTGCCCAACTGTAATTTGTTCACCCAACATGCTGTTTGTCTTATGGGAGAGACACCTCTAGTGAACTGTGGACCCCGGTCCAATTCTCTTTACTGAAATACAATCTACTGCAATACTTGTTCTACTGTTTTCTGCAAACAATCATCTTCCACACAATATGGTTAATCCTTTGTTACAGCAAGCCGGTGAGATTGACAACCTCACTGTTTCGTTGGGGCAAAGTACTTTGGTTGTGTTGTGCAGGTTCCACGTTGGCGCCGGAATCCCTGGTGTTGCGCCGCACTACATCCCGCCGCCATCAACCTTCAACGTGCTTCTTGGCTCCTCCTGGTTCGATAAACCTTGGTTTCTTTCTGAGGGAAAACTTGCTGCTGTGCGCATCATACCTTCCTTTTGGGGTTCCCAACGAACGTGTGAGTTACACGCCATCACTCACATGGATGAGTATATGTACAAAAATGAAAACAAATAGATTTCATACCAGCCTCTCACCACAGTCGAGTTGTCGTAGATCGTCATTATTGCCTTTCACTTGTGCAGCTTGAATAATATGGAATGAAAACCAAGCTCCAGCCACCGAAGACCGCTGAACTCCATAATGAAATTTACAAAACCAAAGAAGAACAACAAATATTTTTGGTGTTTTCGAATTGTAAACAAGAACAAAAGGAAACAAGCAAACAAAGCAAAATCTTTTTGAATTTTCTTATAGCAAACCAACGATAGAAAATAAAGCAAAATAGGGGCAAGAAACCAAAATAAGCAAATGGTAAAGAGAAAAAACAGAAATATTTTTGGTCTTTTTGTGTTTTAGGAAAGAAACAAAGAAAAAACAAGAAAATGAAAACTAAAAGAGTCAAATAAACACAAAGCAGCAGAAATTCGTCAAACTTGACAGCAGTACAGTAATCGATTTTTACGAAAATCTTCCGCTGCCAGCTCGAAAAGTGCTCAACTAATGAAAGTTAGATAATAACCTGGGGAACATGCAAAAAAATTGGCTTCGCAAAATAACGTTCTGGCTGTTTTTGAGAATTTTTTTGGTATCAGTCCAGAATCTGTTTTCAAACAGCACTTCCCCAAATATCATCTCCCTCTTATTAGAAACCACTTTAAGAAGCTAAACAAGTATGTACAAGTATCCAGCAATTATAATATGCAATGAATGAGTGATGCCGGTATACCTCCCCCCAAGCTTAGGCTTTTGGCCTAAGTGGAGATCAACCCCAGCGAGGGTCAGGGTTCCACGCCGGTGGATCATACATGGTGTGGTCATAATAAGGTCCCTGTGCAGAAGAAAAGGGCGAAGGCTCCACATGCCCGAAGTGTTGATGTGAAGAGCTCGCTGGATCGGATGAAAAGTCTAGGTGTTCCTCGGCCTCCTCCGTGCCGTCCTCACTATCATCTGAGAAGCTTCTCCCTTGACAAATCATCTTGTATAGAATCAAGAGCTCCTGCGGCAGTCCCCTAACCTTCTCGCATGATCCGCATTGTGGCACTCTAATTGCTGCACAAAAATCATCAAAAGGCAAGTAGACAGTTTTATTATAAATTTTGTATCGAACCATGGGGTTAGTTTGGGACCAATTGAATTCAAAATCCGGCACAACTGACATGGTTAGTTTTGCATATTGGTAAGGTTCACCAACAACAAAACCTTCCAACCCTGCATTGGAAATCAGATTTTGAACATCTCGCAAGATTCCTGCACTCATCATAAAATCAACGCATGGGTAGTAAGAGGGGTATACTCCCTCTTCGCGGTGAACTCTCATAACTTCTTGCACCTCCAATTCTTGTTGGTTCAGTTGGTGCCTATTCCACTCCATTTTCTGAAATTTTTCAACAAACATTATAAAAGTTGATTTGGAGACATATAAATGAGGGAAACTACTAGAGGAACTTGGTAGAGTACTTAAACATGCATCAAAACTAATTTTTACAGCTTAGAACAAGCACGCAACCTCACTAAACATGTTACCTACAGCAGCAAAATATTCAAGATATACTCAACCAAACAAAATTCTATTTGGATAATTGATGTCTGAGGATCACTCACGTAAATTGGCAAAATTTTCCTAGTTACCTACAGAGAATTCAACCCAGATTCGTGACAGCAAGAAATCTGTTTCTGCGCAGTAATCCAAATCTAGTTTGAACCTTACTATCAAAGACTTTACTTGGCACAACAATGCAACAAAACTAAGATAAGGAGAGGTTGCTACAGTAGTAACAACTTCCAAGACTCAAATATAAAACAAAGTTGCTGTAGTAAAATAAACACATGGGTTATCTCCCAAGAAGTTCTTTCTTTATAGCCATTAAGATGGGCTCAGCAGTTTTAATGATGCACTCGCAAGAAATAGTATTTGAAGCAAAAGAGAGCATCAAGAAGCAAGTATGAAACAAATTTAAGACTAACATGCTTCCTATGCATAGGAGTTTTGTAAATAAACAAGTTCATGAAGAACAAATTAACAAGCATAGGAAGATAGAACAAGTGTACCTTCAAAAATTTCAGCACATAGAGAGGTGTTTTAGTAACATGAAAATTTCTACAACCATATTTTCCTCTCTCATAATAACTTTCAGTAGCAACATGAGCAAACTCAACAATATAACTATCACATAAAGCATTCTTATCATGAGTCTCATGCATAAAATTATTACTACTCCCAACATAAGCATAATCAATTTTATTAGTTATAGTGGGAGCGATTTCAACAAAGTAGCTATCATTATTATTCTCATCATCAAATATAGGAGGCATATTGTAATCATAATCAAATTTATCCTCCATAACAGGCGGCACCAAAAGACCAATATCATTATAATCATCATAAATAGGAGGCAAAGTATCATCAAAGTAAATTTTCTCCTCAATGCTTGGGGGACTAAAAATATCATGCTCATCAAAACCAGCTTTCCCAAGCTTAGAATTTTCCATATCATTAGCAACAATGGTGTTCAAAGTATTCATACTAATATGTTCCATGGGTTTTTTAATTTTTGAATCAAACCATCCATGTCTTAACTCAGGAAAAAGAATAAAAAGCTCCATGTTGCTTTCCATTATGCCAAACTAGTGTAAAACAAGAAACAAAAAGATGCAATTGCAGGATCTAAAGGAAATAGCTTCGAGTACTTACAACGGCGCCGGAAAATAGCTTAGTAGCCAAGATCCGGAGTGTGAGTACCTATTACCTTTCCTCCCCGGCAACGGCGCCAGAAAAGTGCTTGATGTCTACGGGTGCTTCTATTCTTGTAGACAGTGTTGGGCCTCCAAGTGCAGAGGTTTGTAGAACAACAGCAAGTTTCCCTTAAGTGGATCACCCAAGGTTTATCGAACTCAGGGAGGAAGAGGTCAAAGATATCCCTCTTATGCAACCCTGCAACCACAAAGCAAGAAGTCTCTTGTGTCCCCAACACACCAAATTGATGTCTACGCCCCCTCCTTTTCCTGTAGACAGTGTTGGGCCTCCAAGAGCAGAGGTTTGTAGAACAGCAGCAAGTTTTCCCTTAAGTGGATCACCCAAGGTTTATCGAACTCAGGGAGGAAGAGGTCAAAGATATCCCTCTCATGCAACCCTGCAACCACAAAGCAAGAAGTCTCTTGTGTCCCCAACACACCTAATAGGTGCACTAGTTCGGCGAAGAGATAGTGAAATACAGGTGGTATGAATAAATAATAGCAGTAGCAACGGCACCAGAAAAGTGCTTTGCCCAGGACAGTAAACAAGCAGTAGTAACGCAGCAGTAGTAACGCAGTAAAACAGTAAACAAGCAGCGATAGCAGTATTTAGGAACAAGGCCTAGGGATCATACTTTCACTAGTGGACACTCTCAACATTGATCACATAACAGAATAGATAAATGCATACTCTACACTCTTGTTGGATGATGAACACCATTGCGTAGGATTACACGAACCCTCAATGCCGGAGTTAACAAGCTCCACAATATTCAATGTTCATATTTAAATAACCTTAGAGTGCAAGATAGATCAACACAACCAAACCAAGTACTAACATAGCATGCACACCGTAACCTTCACACTATGAAAGGAGGAATAGATCGCATCAATACCATCATAGTAATAGTTAACTTCATAATCTACAAGAGATCACAATCATAGCATAAACCAAGTACTTCATGATGCACACACTGCCAACATTACATCATGGAGGAGGAATAGACTACTTTAATAACATCACTAGAGTAGCACATAGATGAATTGTGATGCAAAACTCATATGAATCTCAACCATGTAAGGCAGCTCATGAGATCATTGTATTGAAGTACATAGGAGAGAGATTAACCACATAGCTACCGGTACAGCCCCGAGCCTCGATGGAGAACTACTCCCTCCTCATGGGAGACAGCAGCGTTGATGGAGATGGTGGTGGTGTCGATGGAGGAGCCTTCCGGGGGCACTTCCCCGTCCCGGCGGCGTGCCGGAACAGAGACTCCTGTCCCCCAGATCTTGGCTTCGCGATGGCGGCGGCTCTGGAAGGTTTCTCGTACCGTGGCTTTTCCGTATCGAGGTTTTAGGTCGAGGGCCCTTAAATAGGCGAAGAGGCGGCGTCAGAAGGTCGAAGGGGCGCTGACACTATAGGGGGGCGCGGGCCCCCCCCTTGGCCGCGCCGGCCTAGGGTTTGGTGGGCCTGTGCCCCCTCTCTGGCGGTTCTCGTGTGTTCTGGATGCTTCCGGGCAAAATAGGAACCTGGGCGTTGATTTCGTCCGATTCCGAGAATATTTCTTTACTAGGATTTCTGAAACCAAAAACAGCAGAAAACAGGAACTGGCCCTTCGGCATCTTGTCAATAGGTTAGTTTCGGAAAATGCATAATAATGACATAAAGTATGCATAAAACATGTAGATATCATCAATAATATGGCATGGAACATAAGAAAATCGATACGTCGGAGACGTATCAGCATCCCCAAGCTTAGTTTCTGCTCGTCCCGAGAGGTAAACGATAACAAAGATAATTTCTGGAGTGACATGCCATCATAAACTTGATCATAATATTGTAAACACATGTAATGAATGCAGCAATCCAAAACAATGGTAATGACATGAGTAAACAACTGAATCATAAAGCAAAGACTTTTCATGAATAGTACTTTCAAGACAAGCATCAATAAGTCTTGCATAAGAGTTAACTCATAAAGCAATACATTCATAGTAAAGGCATTGAAGCAACACAAAGGAAGATTAAGTTTCAGCGGTCGCTTTCAACTTGTAACATGTATATCTCATGGATATTGTCAACATAGAGTAATATAACAAATGCAATATGCAAGTATGTAGGAATCAATGCACAGTTCACACAAGTGTTTGCTTCTTGAGATGGAGAGAAATAGGTGAACTGACTCAACATAAAAGTAAAAGAATGGTCCTTCAAAGAGGAAAAGCATCGATTGCTATATTTGTGCTAGAGCTTTGATTTTGAAAACAAGAAACAATTTTGTCAACGGTAGTAATAAAGCATATATATCATGTAAATTATATCTTATAAGTTGCAAGCCTCATGCATAGTATACTAATAGTGCCCGCACCTTGTCCTAATTAGCTTGGACTACCGGGATTATCGCAATGCACATGTTTTAACCAAGTGTCACAAAGGGGTACCTCTATGCCGCATGTACAAAGGTCTAAGGAGAAAGCTCGCATCGGATTTCTCGCTATTGATTATTCTCAACTTAGACATCCATACCGGGACAACATAGACAACAGATAATGGACTCCTCTTTTATGCATAAGCATGTAGCAACAATTAATTTTCTCATTTGAGATTGAGGATATTGTCCAAAACTGAAACTTCCACCATGGATCATGGCTTTAGTTAGCGGCCCAATGTTCTTCTCTAACAATATGCATGCTCTAACCATAAGGTGGTAGATCTCCCTTACTTCAGACAAGACGAACATGCATAGCAACTCACATGATATTCAACAAAGAGTAGTTGATGGCATCCCCAGGAACATGGTTATCGCACAACGAGCAACTTAATAAGAGATAAAGTGCATAAGTACATATTCAATACCACAATAGTTTTTAGGCTATTTGTCCCATGAGCTATATATTGTAAAGGTGGAGGAATAGAAATTTAAAGGTAGCACTCAAGCAATTTACTTTGGAATGGCGGAGAAATACCATGTAGTAGGTAGGTATGGTGGACACAAATGGCATAGTGGTTGGCTCAAGTATTTTGGATGCATGAGAAGTATTCCCTCTCGATACAAGGTTTTAGGCTAGCAAGGTTTATTTGAAACAAACACAAGGATGAAGCGGTGCAGCAAGACTCACATAAATGACATATTGTAAACATTATAAGACTCTACACTGTCTTCCTTGTTGTTCAAACTCAATACTAGAAATTATCTAGACTTTAGAGAAACCAAATATGCAAACCAAATTTTAGCATGCTCTATGTATTTCTTCATTAATAGGTGCAAAGTATATGATGCAAGAGCTTAAACATGAGCACAACAATTGCCAAGTATCACATTATCCAAGACATTTTAGGAATTACTACATGTAGCATTTTCTGTTTCCAACCATACAATAATTAATGAAGCAGTTTCAACCTTCGCCATGAACATTAAAAGCTAAGAACACATGTGTTCATATGAACCAGCGGAGCGTGTATCTCTCCCACACAAGCATTTATTCAAACAAAAACAAAAACAAAAGCACACAGACGCTCCAAGCAAAGTACATAAGATGTGGCCGAATAAAAATATAGTTTCAAGAGAAGGAACCTGATAATTTGTCGATGAAGAAGGGGATGCCTTGGGCATCCCCAAGCTTAGATGCTTGAGTCTTCTTGAAATATGCAGGGATGAACCACCGGGGCATCCCCAAGCTTAGAGCTTTCACTCTCCTTGATCATAGTATATCATCCTCCTCTCTTGACCCTTGAAAACTTCCTCCACACCAAACTCGAAACAAACTCATTAGAGGGTTAGTGCATAATCAAAAACTCACATGTTCAGAGGTGACACAATCATTCTTAACACTTCTGGACATTGCACAAAGCTACTGAAAGTCAATGGAATCGAAATATCCATCGAACATAACAAAACTGGCAATGCGAAATAAAAGGCAGAATCTGTCAAAACAGAACAGTTCGTATTGACGAATTTTATTGAGGCACCAGACTTGCTCAAATGAAAATGCTCAAATTGAATGAAAGTTGCGTACATATCTGAGGATCACTCACGTAAATTGGCATAATTTTCTGAGTTACCTACAGAGAATTTTGCCCAGATTCGTGACAGCAAAGAAATCTGTTTCTGCGCAGTAATCCAAATCTAGTATGAACCTTGCTATCAAAGACTTTACTTGGCACAACAAAACACAAAACTAAGATAAGGAGAGGTTGCTACAGTAGCAAACAACTTCCAAGACACAAATATAAAACAAAGTACTGTAGCAAAATAACACATGGATCTCCCAAGAAGTTCTTTCTTTATAGCCATTAAGATGGGCTCAGCAGTTTTGATGATGCACTCGCAAGAAATAGTAGTTGAAGCAAAAGAGAGCATCAAGAAGCAAATTCAAAACACATTTAAGCCTAACATGCTTCCTATGCATAGGAGTCTTGTAAATAAACAAGTTCATGAAGAGCAAATTAACAAGCATAGGAAGATAAAACAAGTGTAGCTTCAAAAATTTCAGCACATAGAGAGGTGTTTTAGTAACATGAAAATTTCTACAACCATATTTTCCTCTCTCATAATAACTTTCAGTAGTATCATGAGCAAACTCAACAATATAACTATCACATAAAGCATTCTTATCATGAGTCTCATGCATAAAATTATTACTTTCCACAATAGCATAATCAATTTTATTAGTTGTAGTGGGAGCAAATTCAACAAAGTAGCTATCATTATTATTCTCATCATCAAATATAGGAGGCATATTGTAATCATAATCAAATTTACTCTCCATAACGGGTGGTACCAAAAGACTACTATCATTATAATCATCATAAATAGGAGGCAAAGTATCATCAAAGAAAATTTGCTCCTCAATGCCCGGGGGACTAAAAAGATCATGCTCATCAAAACCAGCTTCCCCAAGCTTAGAATTTTCCATAGCATTAGCAACAATAGTGTTCAAAGCATTCATATTAATAACATTCCCATTAGCATGCATATAAAGTTCCATGGGTTTTTTAATTCTCTCTTCAAACACATCATGTCCTAATTCAAGATAAAGTTCATAAAGATCTCTCATATTTTTGTTGTTTTCCATTATACCTAACTAGTGTAAAACAAGAAACAAAAAGATGCAATTGCAGGATCTAAAGGAAATAGCTTCGAGCACAAACACAATGGCGCCAGAAAAGTACTGTTACCTGGAACTGGAGTATGAGTGCCTTTTACCTTTCCTCCCCGGCAACGGCGCCAGAAAATAGCTTGATGTCTACGCCCCCTCCTTTTCCTGTAGACAGTGTTGGGCCTCCAAGAGCAGAGGTTTGTAGAACAGCAGCAAGTTTTCCCTTAAGTGGATCACCCAAGGTTTATCGAACTCAGGGAGGAAGAGGTCAAAGATATCCCTCTCATGCAACCCTGCAACCACAAAGCAAGAAGTCTCTTGTGTCCCCAACACACCTAATAGGTGCACTAGTTCGGCGAAGAGATAGTGAAATACAGGTGGTATGAATAAATAATAGCAGTAGCAACGACACCACAAAAGTGCTTTGCCCAGGACAGTAAACAAGCAGTAGTAACGCAGCAGTAGTAACGCAGTAAAACAGTAAACAAGCAGCGATAGCAGTATTTAGGAACAAGGCCTAGGGATCATACTTTCACTAGTGGACACTCTCAACATTGATCACATAACAGAATAGATAAATGCATACTCTACACTCTTGTTGGATGATGAACACCATTGCGTAGGATTACATGAACCCTCAATGCCGGAGTTAACAAGCTCCACAATATTCAATGTTCATATTTAAATAACCTTAGAGTGCAAGATAGATCAACACAACCAAACCAAGTACTAACATAGCATGCACACCGTAACCTTCACACTATGAAAGGAGGAATAGATCGCATCAATACCATCATAGTAATAGTTAACTTCATAATCTACAAGAGATCACAATCATAGCATAAACCAAGTACTTCATGATGCACACACTGCCAACATTACATCATGGAGGAGGAATAGACTACTTTAATAACATCACTAGAGTAGCACATAGATGAATTGTGATACAAAACTCATATGAATCTCAATCATGTAAGGCAGCTCATGAGATCATTGTATTAAAGTACATAGGAGAGAGATTAACCACATAGCTACCGGTACAGCCCCGAGCCTCGATGGAGAACTACTCCCTCCTCATGGGAGACAGCAGCGTTGATGGAGATGGCGGTGGTGTCGATGGAGGAGCCTTCCGGGGGCACTTCCCCGTCCCGGCGGCGTGCCGGAACAGAGACTCTTGTCCCCCAGATATTGGCTTCGAGATGGCGGCGGCTCTGGAAGGTTTCTCGTACCGTGGCTTTTTCGTATCGAGGTTTTAGGTCGAGGGCCCTTAAATAGGCGAAGAGGCGGCGTCAGAAGGTCGAAGGGGCACCGACACTATAGGGGGCGCGGGCCCCCCTTTGGCCGCGCCGGCCTAGGGTTTGGTGGGCCTGTGCCCCCTCTCTGGCGGTTCTCGTGTGTTCTGGATGCTTCCGGGCAAAATAGGAACCTGGGCGTTGATTTCGTCCGATTCCGAGAATATTTCTTTACTAGGATTTCTGAAACCAAAAACAGCAGAAAACAGGAACTGGCCCTTCGGCATCTTGTCAATAGGTTAGTTCCGGAAAACGCATAATAATGACATAAAGTATGCATAAAACATGTAGATATCATCAATAATATGGCATGGAACATAAGAAATTATCGATACGTCGGAGACGTATCACAAATACACTTGTCAGATGTATAGGTTCACTAGTTCGGCGAAGAGATAGTGAAATACAAGTAGTATGGATGTATATGAGTGGTAATAGCAATCTGAATAAAATATGGCAGCGAGTAAACATGTAACAAAATAGTAAACAAACGGAGATTCGATGCTTGGAAGCAAGGCCTAGGGATCCTTCTTTCACTAGTGGACACTCTCAACAATGATCACATAATAGGACTACTCTACACCCTCTTGTTGGATGATGAACACCACTAATTGTGTAGGATTACACGAACCCTCAATGCCGGAGTTAACAAGCTCCACAATATTCAATATTCATATTTAAATAACCTTAGAGTAAAAGATAGATCAATACAATTACACCGAGAACTAACATAGCATGCACACTGTCACCATCACACTATGAAGGAGGCATAGATCACATCAATACTATCATAGCAATAGTTAACTTCATAATCTACAAGAGATTACAATCATAACCTACGCCAAGTACTACACGATGCACACACTGTCACCATTACACCGTGCAGGAGGAATAGAGTACTTTAATAACATCACTAGAGTAGCACATAGATGATATTCAACTAGATCACATAAAGAGAGAGATGAACCACATAGCTACAGCGGAGCCCTCAGCCCCGGGGGTGAATTACTCCCTCCTCATCATGGAGACAGCGATGGCGGTGAAGACGGCGGTGGAGATGACTCCGGGGGCAATTCCCCGTCCCGGCGGCGTGCCGGAACAGAGACTTCTGTCCCCCGAATTGGAGTTTCGCGATGGCGGCGGCTCTGGATGGTTTTCTCTGGTTTCGTCGAACGGGGTCGAGGATTTAGGTCAGGGACGACTAAATAGGCGAAGAGGCGGAGTCGGAGGGTCGACGAGGCGGCGACACACTAGGGGGCGCGGCCAAGGCCTGGGCCGCGCCACCCTGTCGTCTGGTGGGCCTGTGGCCCCCCTCTGGCGACTCTCGGGTGTTCTGGAAGCTTCGTCCAATTCTAAGACTCTGGGCGTTGATTTCGTACAATTCCGAGAATATTTCCTTACTAGGATTTCTGAAACCAAAAACAGCAGAAAACAGGAACTGGCTCTTCGGCATCTCGTCAATAGGTTAGTTCCGGAAAATGCATAAAATCGTTATAAAGTGTGAACAAAACATGTAGGTATTGTCATAAAACAAGCATGGAACATAAGAAATTATCGATACGTTGGAGACGTATCAGCATCCCCAAGCTTAGTTCCTGCTCGTCCCGAGTAGGTAAACGATAACAAAGATAATTTCTGGAGTGATATGCCATCATAATCTTGATCATACTATTGTAAGCACATGTAATGAATGCAGCGATCCAAGCAATGTAAATGACATGAGTAAACAAATGAATCATATAGCAAAGACTTTTCATGAATAGTACTTTCAAGACAAGCATCAATAAGTCTTGCATAAGAGTTACTCATAAAGCAATAATTCAAAGTAAAGGCATTGAAGCAACACAAAGGAAGATTAAGTTTCAGCGGTTGCTTTCAACTTGTAACATGTATATCTCATGGATATTGTCAACATAAAGTAATATAACAAGTGCAATATGCAAGTATGTAGGAATCAATGCACAGTTCACACAAGTGTTTGCTTCTAAGACAGAAAGAAGTAGGTGAACTGACTCAACATAAAAGTAGAAGAAAGGCCCTTCGACGAGGGAAGCATCGATTGCTATGTTTGTGCTAGAGCTTTTATTTTGAAAACATAGAGAGCATAAAAGTAAAATTTTGAGAGGTGTTTGTTGTTGTCAACGAATGGTAGCGGGTACTCTAACCCCCTTGCCAGAAAAACCTTCAAAGAGCGGCTCTCATTTTATTTTTATTTTTGGGTGGCACTCCTTCCAACCTTTCTTTCACAAACCATGGCTAACCGAATCCTTCGGGTGCCTGCCAACAATCTCATACCATGAAGGAGTGCCTTTTTATTTTAGTTTTATTTAGATGACACTCCTCCCCACCTTTGCTTTCTCAAGCCATGGCTAACCGAATCCTTCGGGTGCCGTCCAACAATCACATACCATGGAGGAGTGTCTATTTTTGTTAATTAATTTGGGACTGGGAATCCCATTGCCAGCTCTTTTTGCAAAATTATTGGATAAGCGGATGAAGCCACTAGTCCATTGGTGAAAGTTGCCCAACAAGATCTAAAGATAAACACCACATACTTCCTCATGAGCTATAAAACATTGACACAAATCAGAGGTGATAAATTTTGAATTATTTAAAGATAGCACTCAAGCAATTTACTTTGGAATGGCGGAGAAATACCATGTAGTAGGTAGGTATGGTGGACACAAATGGCATAGTGTTTGGCTCAAGGATTTTGGATGCACGAGAAGTATTCCCTCTCGATACAAGGTTTAGGCTAGCAAGGTTATTTGAAACAAACACAAGTATGAAGCGGTACAGCAAAACTCACATAAAATACATATTGTAAACATTATAAGACTCTATACCGTCTTCCTTGTTGTTCAAACTCTTACTAGAAATTATCTAGACATTAGAGAGACTAATTATGCAAACCAAATTTTAGCAAGCTCTATGTATTTCTTCACTAATAGGTGCAAAGTATATGATGCAAGAGCTTAAACATGAGCACAACAGTTGCCAAGTATCAAGTTATTCAAGACATCATACCAATTACTACATGTAGCATTTCCCGTTTCCAACCATATAACAATTAACGAAGCAGTTTCAACCTTCGCCATGAAAATTAAAAGCTAAGAACACATGTGTTCATATGAACCAGCGGAGCATGTCTATCTCCCACACAAGCATTTATTCAAACAAAAACAAAAAGAAAAACAAACAGACGCTCCAAGTAAAGCACATAAGATGTGACCGAATAAAAATATAGTTTCAAGGGAGGAACCTGATAATGTTGTCGATGAAGAAGGGGATGCCTTGGGCATCCCCAAGCTTAGATGCTTGAGTCTTCTTGAAATATGCAGGGATGAACCACCGGGGCATCCCCAAGCTTAGAGCTTTCACTCTTCTTGATCATATTGTATCATCCTCCTCTCTTGACCCTTGAAAACTTCCTCCACACCAAACTCGAAACAAACTCATTAGAGGGTTAGTGCATAATCAAAAACTCACATGTTCAGAGGTGACACAATCATTTTTAATACTTCTGGACATTGCACAAAGCTTCTGAAAGTTAATGGAACAAAGAAATCCATTCAACATAGCAAAAGAGGCAATGCGAAATAAAAGGCAGAATCTGTCAAAACAGAACAGTCCGTAAAGACGAATTTCTAAGAGACACCAGACTTGCTCAAATGAAAATGCTCAAATTGAATGAAAGTTGCGTACATATCTGAGGATCACTCACGTAAATTGGCAAAATTTTCTGAGTTACCTACGGAGAATTCAACCCAGATTCGTGACAGCAAGAAATCTGTTTCTGCGCAGTAAACCAAATCTAGTATGAACCTTACTATCAAAGACTTTACTTGGCACAAAAATGCAACAAAACTAAGATAAGGAGAGGTTGCTACAGTAGTAACAACTTTCAAGACTCAAATATAAAACAAAGTTGCTGTAGTAAAATAAACACATGGGTTATCTCCCAAGAAGTTCTTTCTTTATAGCCATTAAGATGGGCTCAGCAGTTTTAATGATGCACTCGCAAGAAATAGTATTTGAAGCAAAAGAGAGCATCAAGAAGCAAGTATGAAACAAATTTAAGCCTAACATGCTTCCTATGCATAGGAGTTTTGTAAATAAACAAGTTCATGAAGAACAAAGTAACAAGCATAGGAAGATAGAACAAGTGTAGCTTCAAAAATTTCAGCACATAGAGAGGTGTTTTAGTAACATGAAAATTTCTACAACCATATTTTCCTCTCTCATAATAACTTTCAGTAGCAACATGAGCAAACTCAACAATATAACTATCACATAAAGCATTCTTATCATGAGTCTCATGCATAAAATTATTACTACTCCCAACATAAGCATAATCAATTTTATTAGTTATAGTGGGAGCGATTTCAACAAAGTAGCTATCATTATTATTCTCATCATCAAATATAGGAGGCATATTGTAATCATAATCAAATTTATCCTCCATAACAGGCGGCACCAAAAGACCAATATCATTATAATCATCTTAAATAGGAGGCAAAGTATCATCAAAGTAAATTTTCTCCTCAATGCTTGGGGGACTAAAAATATCATGCTCATCAAAACCAGCTTCCCCAAGCTTAGAATTTTCCATATCATTAGCAACAATGGTGTTCAAAGTATTCATACTAATATGTTCCATGGGTTTTTTAATTTTTGAATCAAACCATCCATGTCTTAACTCAGGAAAAAGAATAAAAAGCTCCATGTTGCTTTCCATTATGCCAAACTAGTGTAAAACAAGAAACAAAAAGATGCAATTGCAGGATCTAAAGGAAATAGCTTCGAGTACTTACAACGGCGCCGGAAAATAGCTTAGTAGCCGAGATCCGGAGTGTGAGTACCTTTTACCTTTCCTCCCCGGCAATGGCGCCAGAAAAGTGCTTGATGTCTACGGGTGCTTCTATTCTTGTAGACAGTGTTGGGCCTCCAAGAGCAGAGGTTTGTAGAACAGCAGCAAGTTTCCCTTAAGTGGATCACCCAAGGTTTATCGAACTCAGGGAGGAAGAGGTCAAAGATATCCCTCTCATGCAACCCTGCAACCACAAAGCAAGAAGTCTCTTGTGTCCCCAACACACCAAATACACTTGTCAGATGTATAGGTGCACTAGTTCGGCGAAGAGATAGTGAAATACAAGTAGTATGGATGTATATGAGTGGTAATAGCAATCTGAATAAAATATGGCAGCGAGTAAACATGTAACAAAACAGTAAACAAACGGAGATTCGATGCTTGGAAGCAAGGCCTAGGGATCCTGCTTTCACTAGTGGACACTCTCAACAATGATCACATAATAGGACTACTCTACACCCTCTTGTTGGATGATGAACACCACTAATTGTGTAGGATTACACAAACCCTCAATGCCGGAGTTAACAAGCTCCACAATATTCGATATTCATATTTAAATAACCTTAGAGTGCAAGATAGATCAACACAATTACACCGAGAACTAACATACAATGCACACTGTCACCATCACACTATGAAGGAGGCATAGATCACATCAATATTATCATAGCAATAGTTAACTTCATAATCTACAAGAGATTACAATCATAACCTACGCCAAGTACTACACGATGCACAAACACTGTAACCATTACACCGTGCAGGAGGAATAGAGTACTTTAATAACATCACTAGAGTAGCACATAGATGATATTCAACTAGATCACATAAAGAGAGAGATGAACCACATAGCTACAGCGGAGCCCTCAGCCCCGGGGGTGAATTACTCCCTCCTCATCATGGAGACAGCGATGGCGGTGAAGATGGCGGTGAAGACGGCGGTGGAGATGACTCCGGGTGCAATTCCCCGTCCCGGCGGCGTGCCGGAACAGAGACTTCTGTCCCCCGAATTGGAATTTCGCGATGGCGGCGGCTCTGGATGGTTTTCTCTGGTTTCATCGAACGGGGTCGAGGATTTAGGTCAGGGACGACTAAATAGGCGAAGAGGCGGAGTCGGAGGGTCGACGAGGCGGCGACACACTAGGGGGGCGCGGCCAAGGCCTGGGCCGCGCCACCCTGTCGTCTGGTGGGCCTGTGGCCCCCCTCTGGCGACTCTCGGGTGTTCTGGAAGCTTCGTCCAATTCTAAGACTCTGGGCGTTGATTTCGTCCAATTCCGAGAATATTTCCTTACTAGGATTTCTGAAACCAAAAACAGCAGAAAACAGGAACTGGCTCTTCGGCATCTCGTCAATAGGTTAGTTCCGGAAAATGCATAAAATCGTCATAAAGTGTGAACAAAACATGTAGGTATTGTCATAAAACAAGCATGGAACATAAGAAATTATCGATACGTTGGAGATGTATCAATAATCGAAGGAGTCACATACCGGAGAGCAAATGTGCCAAATTTCAGACAGAAATCTGGGCTGAGCAAACAGATCGAGAAATCCTGAGCTCTTGAACAAAAACGCGAGTGAGAGAAAGTTGGTACGAGTTTTTCGGGAGAGAGAGTGAGATGGGAGGAAGAGATGAATTAGTGGGGCAAGGAGGGGCCCACACCACAGGGTGGCGCGCCCCCCTCCTTGGCCGTGCCGGCACATGGGGGCAGCCCTGGGGTGCCCCACTGGTCATCGCCAGGTGCTCCCAGGTAGCTCTTCGAAAAATAAGACCAACGGTATAATTTCTGTAAATTTTTGAAAACTTTGAAAAATGCACATTTCTGGGTGTCGAAATTATTTTTACTGGGCAGAAAAAGATTTTGAAATCTCTAAACAATTAAAGAACCTTGCAAAACATGTAGTGCTACAGCGAGTAAAACAAGTGGAGGAAGAAAGAAATGTTTTTTAGCTCCTCTATGCATATAAAATGTATTTGCTAACAAGGTTGATCAAGTCTTGCCACCAAATAAATTTTACATAACATAAGAAGAAATAAACCTCAAACCAATCATGTTACCTTGAATTGTATTGATATGGATCCAATCATAATATTTTGATATCCTTCTTTAGGCTCATATATAGGACAATCAATAACTCCCACTTTGATAGTTCTCACATTAGAAATTGTATTAACTCCACATACTTTATCAATCCTCTTGGGAAAATAAACAGTATGCTCCTTGTCATCAACATTGAAAGTAACTTTTCCTTTATTGCAATCAATAACAGCCCCTGCGGTGTTAAGAAAAGGTCTCCCAAGAATAATGGACATATTATCATCTTCAGGCATTTCCAACACAACAAAATCAGTTAATATTAAGCAATTATTAGTAACTTGAACAGGAACATCCTCACATATACCAACAGGAATAGCAGTAGATTTCTCAGCCATTTGCAAAGATATATCAGTTGGTATCAACTTATCTAAATAAAGTCTCTTATAAAGAGAAAAAGGCATAACACTAACACCTGCTCCCAAATCACATAGAGCAGTTCTAATATAATTATTCTTGATGGAACAAGGAATAGTCGGTATACCTGGGTCGCCCAACTTCTTTGGAACTTTGCCATTGAAAGAGTAATTAGCAAACATAGTGGAAATCTCCTCATTAGTAATTTTCCTTTTGTTAGAGACAATATCTTTCATATACTTTGAATAAGGAGGCAATTTAATAGCATCAGCCAAAGGGATTTGCAAGAACAAAGGTTTCATCCAATCACAAAATTTATTATAGTGTTCTTCTTCCTTTGATTTTAGTTTCTTAGCAGGAAAAGGCATTTGCTTTTGAACCCAAGGTTCTCTTTCATTACCATGTTTATTTGCAATAAAATCTTCTTTAGTATACTTTTTTATTTTTAGCATGCTTTTCAGGTTCATCTTCAACCTATTCTTTATCAGAAGCATCATTCTTATCATTATCTTTATCATGTTCATTACCACTTTCAGTTTCAGCATCAGAAATAGAAATACTATTAGGATCATTAACAGGTTCAGAGGATTCTACAACAGTTTTATGTTTCTTCTTCTTTTTCTTAGAAGGAGCACTAGGTTCAATTCGTTGAGAATCTTGTTCAACTCTTTTGGGATGCCCCTCGGGATATAGAGGATCCTGAGTAGAAACACCGCCTCTAGTTGTTACTTCATAAGCATGTTTTTCTTTAGAACTTTTTTTTAACAATTCATTTTGCACTTTAGTGAGTTGATCAATTTGAGTTTGAACCATATGAAAATGTTTAACAAGCATCTTAACATCATTGGAGGTTCTCTCCACAATATCATGCAATTTACTAATAGCTTGAGAATTTTCCATTAAATGATTCTCTACTCTCATATTAAAAATTTCTTGCTTAACAATATAATTATCAAACTCATCTAAACATTGTGCAGGAGGTTTTGAATACGGAATATCTTCCCCAGTAAAGTGTTGAAGAGAGTGTACCTCAATCATGGATGAAGGGGGAGTTATCTTGCATAAATCTTCTATGGGAGGTAAATTCTTCACATCTTCAGATTTAATACCTTTCTCCTTAAGAGATTTCTTGGCTTCCCTCATATCTTCATCATTTAATTTAATCAAACCCCTCTTCTTCAATATTGGCGTCGGGGTTGGTTCAGGTGTAGTCCAATCATCGTGGTTCCGTCCTATTCTAGCCAATAATTCTTCAGCTTCGTCCGGAGTTCTTTTCCTGAAAACACAACCAGCACAACTATCCAAGTATGTGATGCGTGTGGTTGGCACGTCCGTTGGGAACCCCAAGAGGAAGGTGTGATGCGCACAGCGGCAAGTTTCCCTCAGTAAGAAACCAAGGTTTAATCGGACCAGTAGGAGTCAAGAAGCACGTTGAAGGTTGATGGCGGCGGGATGTAGTGCGGCGCAACACCAGGGATTCCGGCGCCAACGTGGAACCTGCACAACACAACCAAAGTACTTTGCCCCAACGAAACAGTGAGGTTGTCAATCTCACCGGCTTGCTGTAACAAAGGATTAACCATATTGTGTGGAAGATGATTGTTTGCAGAAAACAGTAGAACAAGTATTGCAGTAGATTGTATTTCAGTAAAGAGAATTGGACCGGGGTCCACAGTTCACTAGAGGTGTCTCTCCCATAAGACGAACAGCATGTTGGGTGAACAAATTACAGTTGGGCAATTGATAAATAAAGAGAGCATGACCATGCACATACATATCATGATGAGTATAGTGAGATTTAATTGGGCATTACGACAAAGTACATAGACCGCCATCCAACTGCATCTATGCCTAAAAAGTCCACCTTCAGGTTATCATCCGAACCCCCTCCAGTATTAAGTTGCTAACAACAGACAATTGCATTAAGTATTGCGCGTAATGTAACTAGTGACTACATCCTTGAACATAGCACTAATGTTTTATCCCTAGTGGCAACAGCACATCCATAACCTTAGAGGTTCTTGTCACCCCTCCAGATTCACGGAGACATGAACCCACTATCGAGCATAAATACTCCCTCTTGGAGTTACTAGCATCAACTTGGCCAGAGCATCTACTAATAACGGAGAGCATGCAAGATCATAAACAACACATAGATATAACTTTGATAATCAACATAACAAGTATTCTCTATTCATCGGATCCCAACAAACGCAACATATAGAATTACAGATAGATGATCTTGATCATGTTAGGCAGCTCACAAGATCCGACAATGATAGCACAATGGGGAGAAGACAACCATCTAGCTACTGCTATGGACCCATAGTCCAGGGGTAGACTACTCACACATCACACCGGAGGTGACCATGGCGGCGTAGAGTCCTCCGGGAGATGATTCCCCTCTCCGGCAGGGTGCCGGAGGCGATCTCCTGGATCCCCCGAGATGGGATCGGCGTTGGCGGCGTCTCTGGAAGGTTTTCCGTATCGTGGCTCTCGGTACTGGGGGTTTCGTCACGGAGGCTATTTGTAGACGGAAGGGCAGGTCAAGAGGCGGCACAGGGGCCCCACACCACAGGGCCGTGCGGCCAAGGGGGGGCCGCGCCGCCCTAGGGTGTGGCCCCCTCGTGGCCCCTCTTCGTCTCTCCTTCGGACTTCTGGAAGCTTCGTGGAAAAATAGGCCCCTGGGCTTTTATTTCGTCCAATTCCGAGAATATTTCCTTACTAGGATTTCTGAAACCAAAAACAGCAAAAAACAGCAACTGGCACTTCGGCATCTTGTTAATAGGTTAGTTCCAGAAAATGCACGAATATGACATAAAGTGTGCATAAAACATGTAGATAACATCAATAATGTGGCATGGAACATAAGAAATTATCGATACGTCGGAGACGTATCAGCATCCCCAAGCTTAGGTCTGCTCGTCCCGAGCAGGTAAAACGATAACACAGATAATTTCTGGAGTGACATGCCATCATAATCTTGATCATACTATTTGTAAAGCATATGTAGTGAATGCAGCGATCAAAACAATGTATATGACATGAGTAAACAAGTGAATCATAAAGCAAAGACTTTTCATGAATAGCACTTCAAGAAAAGCATCAATAAGTCTTGCATAAGAGTTAACTCATAAAGCAATAATTCAAAGTAAAAGCATCGAAGCAACACAAAAGAAGATTAAGTTTCAGCGGTTGCTTTCAACTCATAACATGTATATCTCATGGATATTGTCAACATAGAGTAATATAATAGGTGCAATAAGCAAGTATGTAGGAATCAATGCATAGTTCACACAAGTGTTTGCTTCTTGAGGTGGAGAGAAATAGGTGAACTGAATCAACATTGAAAGTAAAAGAATGGTCCTCCATAGAGGAAAAGCATCGATTGCTATATTTGTGCTAGAGCTTTGATTTTGAAAACATGAAACAATTTTGTCAACGGTAGTAATAAAGCATATGCATCATGTAAATTATATCTTATAAGTTGCAAGCCTCATGCATAGTGTACTAATAGTGCCCGCACCTTGTCCTAATTAGCTTGGACTACCGGATCATCACAATGCATTGTTTTTACCAAGTGTCACAAAGGGGTACCTCTATGCCGCCTGTACAAAGGTCTAAGGAGAAAGCTCGCATTGGATTTCTCGCTATTGATTATTCTTCAACTTAGACATCCATACCGGGACAACATAGACAACAGATAATGGACTCCTCTTTTATGCATAAGCATATAACAACAATTAATAATTTTCTCATTTGAGATTTGAGGATTGTTGTCCAAAACTGAAACTTCCACCATGGATCATGGCTTTAGTTAGCGGCCCAATGTTCTTCTCTAACATATGCATGCTTAACCATATGGTGGTAGATCTCTCTTACTTCAGACAAGACGGACATGCATAGCAACTCACATGAAATTCAACAATGAATAGTTGATGGCGTCCCCAGTAAACATGGTTATCGCACAACAAGCAACTTAATAAGAGATAAAGTGCATAATTACATATTCAATACCACAATAGTTTTTAAGCTATTTGTCCCATGAGCTATATATTGCAAAGGTGAATGATGGAATTTTAAAGGTAGCACTCAAGCAATTTACTTTGGAATGGCGGAAAATACCATGTAGTAGGTAGGTATGGTGGACACAAATGGCATAGTGGTTGGCTCAAGTATTTTGGATGCATGAGAAGTATTCCCTCTCGATACAAGGTTTAGGCTAGCAAGGCTTATTTGAAACAAACACAAGGATGAACCGGTGCAGCAAAACTCACATAAAAGACATATTGAAAACATTATAAGACTCCACACCGTCTTCCTTGTTGTTCAAACTCAATACTAGAAATTATCTAGACCTTAGAGAAACCAAATATGCAAACTAAATTTTAGCATGCTCTATGTATTTCTTCATTAATGGGTGCAAAGCATATGATGCAAGAGCTTAATCATGAGCACAACAATTTCCAAGTATCACATTACCCAAAACATTTATAGCAATTACTACATGTATCATTTTCCAATTCCAACCATATAACAATTTAACGAAGGAGAAACTTCGCCATGAATACTATGAGTAGAAACCAAGGACATACTTGTCCATATGCTACAGCGGAGCGTGTCTCTCTCCCATAAAGTGAATGCTAGGATCCATTTTATTCAAACAAAACAAAAACAAAAACAAACCGACGCTCCAAGAAAAAGCACATAAGATGTGATGGAATAAAAATATAGTTTCAGGGGAGGAACCTGATAATGTTGTCGATGAAGAAGGGGATGCCTTGGGCATCCCCAAGCTTAGACGCTTGAGTCTTCTTGATATATGCAGGGGTGAACCACCGGGGCATCCCCAAGCTTAGAGCTTTCACTCTCCTTGATCATGTTGCATCATACTCCTCTCTTGATCCTTGAAAACTTCCTCCACACCAAACTCGAAACAACTCATTAGAGGGTTAGTGCACAATATAAATTGACATATTCAGAGGTGACACAATCATTCTTAACACTTCTGGATATTGCATAATACTACTGGACATTAGTGGATCAAAGAAATTCATCCAACATAGCAAAAGAGGCAATGCGAAATAAAAGGCAGAATCTGTCAAAACAGAACAGTTCGTATTGACGAATTTTAAAATGGCACCAGACTTGCTCAAATGAAAATGCTCAAATTGAATGAAAGTTGAGTACATATCTGAGGATCATGCACGTAAATTGGCTTAATTTTCTGAGCTACCTACAGGGAGGTGGACCCAGATTCGTGACAGCAAAGAAATCTGGAACTGTGCAGTAATCCAAATCTAGTACTTACTTTTCTATCAACGGCTTAACTTGGCACAACAAAACACAAAACTAAGATAAGGAGAGGTTGCTACAGTAGCAAACAACTTCCAAGACACAAAATAAAAACAAAGTACTGTAGGTAAAAACATGGGTTGTCTCCCATAAGCGCTTTTCTTTAACGCCTTTCAGCTAGGCGCAGAAAATGTGTATCAAGTATTATCAAAGGATGGTGCATCGTTATCATGAGCTCCCCCATCCATAGTGGTACTAAGGGCTTTGTCAATTTTAGGCCTATAATAATACTTCTTTGGTCTAGGCACTTTAGAGACATACATAAACTTTTGCTCCTTACCCACATAAGCTTTCTCCTTATATTTAAGAGAAGAAAATGTTGAACCCAAGGTTCCCATAGCTTTTTCAAGTTCGTCAATCCTATTGATTTGATCATCATGGACAGCATTAGTTTCTAGGACACTAATTCTTTCATCAATTCCTCCTAAGGATTTATCAAGTTCATCAGTTTTATCAAGTAATATTTCCAATTTAGCTTCAATACTTGGAAAAATTTTCTCTATGGTTTCCAATTTTTTCATAACATCTTCAAGAGAGATTTCAGTTTTAACTTTATCAACCGGGGGTGTTCCAAATAAACTCTCAATAATGTAACTAGCTTCTAATGCAGGAGTACTTAAGAAGTCACCTTTTGCGAGACTATCAAGAACATATCTATTCCAGCTAGAGATACCAACATAAAAATTCCTGAGTAAAATAATGGTGGAGTGTTTCTTAGTGCATCTATTATGGGCATCACTAATTCTATACCAAGCATCTCTCAAACATTCTCCCCCTCGTTGCTTAAACGTACGAACTTCAACTTCAGGATTACTCATTTTAGTAGTAGTAAATAAAGCAAACTAAATAAAGTAAATGCAAGTAAACTAATTTTTTTGTGTTTTTGATATAGCAAACAAGATAGCAAATAAAGTAAAACTAGCAACTAATTTTATTGTATTTTGATTTAGTGCAGCAAACAAAGTAGTAAATAAAACTAAGCAAGACAAAAACAAAGTAAAGAGATTGAGAAGTGGAGACTCCCCTTGCAATGTGTCTTGATCTCCCCGACAACGGCGCCAGAAATTTGCTTCATGCGTGTGGTTGGCACGTCCGTTGGGAACCCCAAGAGGAAGGTGTGATGCGCACAGCGGCAAGTTTCCCTCAGTAAGAAACCAAGGTTTAATCGGACCAGTAGGAGTCAAGAAGCACGTTGAAGGTTGATGGCGGCGGGATGTAGTGCGGCGCAACACCAGGGATTCCGGCGCCAACGTGGAACCTGCACAACACAACCAAAGTACTTTGCCCCAACGAAACAGTGAGGTTGTCAATCTCACCGGCTTGCTGTAACAAAGGATTAACCGTATTGTGTGGAAGATGATTGTTTGCAGAAAACAGTAGAACAAGTATTGCAGTAGATTGTATTTCAGTAAAGAGAATTGGACCGGGGTCCACAGTTCACTAGAGGTGTCTCTCCCATAAGACGAACAGCATGTTGGGTGAACAAATTACAGTTGGGCAATTGACAAATAAAGAGAGCATGACCATGCACATACATATCATGATGAGTATAGTGAGATTTAATTGGGCATTACGACAAAGTACATAGACCGCCATCCAACTGCATCTATGCCTAAAAAGTCCACCTTCAGGTTATCATCCGAACCCCTCCAGGTATTAAGTTGCTAACAACGAGACAATTGCATTAAGTATTGCTCGTAATGTCACTAGTGACTACATCCTTGAACATAGCACTAATGTTTTATCCCTAGTGGCAACAGCACATCCATAACCTTAGAGGTTCTTGTCACCCCTCCAGATTCACGGAGACATGAACCCACTATCGAGCATAAATACTCCCTCTTGGAGTTACTAGCATCAACTTGGTCAGAGCATCTACTAATAACGGAGAGCATGCAAGATCATAAACAACACATAGATATAACTTTGATAATCAACATAACAAGTATTCTCTATTTATCGGATCCCAACAAACGCAACATATAGAATTACAGATAGATGATCTTGATCATGTTAGGTAGCTCACAAGATCCGACAATGATAGCACAATGGGGAGAAGACAACCATCTAGCTACTGCTATGGACCCATAGTCCAGGGGTAGACTACTCACACATCACACCGGAGGCGACCATGGCGGCGTAGAGTCCTCCGGGAGATGATTCCCCTCTCCGGCAGGGTGCCGGAGGCGATCTCCTGGATCCCCCGAGATGGGATCGGCGTTGGCGGCGTCTCTGGAAGGTTTTCCGTATCGTGGCTCTCGGTACTGGGGGTTTCGTCACGGAGGCTATTTGTAGACGGAAGGGCAGGTCAAGAGGCGGCATGGGGGCCCCACACCACAGGGCCGCGCGGCCAAGGGGGGGCCGCGCCGCCCTAGGGTGTGGCCCCCTCGTGGCCCCTCTTCGTCTCTCCTTCGGACTTCTGGAAGCTTCGTGGAAAAATAGGCCCCTGGGCTTTTATTTCGTCCAATTCCGAGAATATTTCCTTACTAGGATTTCTGAAACCAAAAACAGCAAAAAACAGCAACTGGCACTTCGACATCTTGTTAATAGGTTAGTTCCAGAAAATGCACAAATATGACATAAAGTGTGCATAAAACATGTAGATAACATCAATAATGTGGCATGGAACATAAGAAATTATCGATACGTCGGAGACGTATCAGTATGCCCTAGACTCAATGGTTAGTCCACTATAAAATATATCAAGTAAATCATGTTTTTCCAAATCATGTCCAGGTCGAGCTCTGATAAGAGAGCAAAATCTCGCCCAAGCTTCAGGCAATTTCTCTCCATCTCCCTGGTCAAAATTATGAATTTTCTACAAAGCAGCATGTTGAGCACTAGCAGGAAAGTATTTCCGAAAGAAAACATCAAGCAAATCACCTGGACTATTAATAGAACCAGGAGGCAAACTATTATACCAAGTTTTAGCATCATCCTTTAATGAGAAAGGAAAAAATTTAGCAAAAAAATAAGTACGCTTCTTGATATCATCAGAAAACAAGCTACTCAAAGTTGAAAGTTCATTCATGTGTTCTATAGCACTTTCTTTTTTAGTACCACAAAAAGGTGTTTTCTCAACAATAGATATATGAGATAGATCAAGAGAAAAATCATAATCCTTATCCTTAATGTTTATAGGAGATGTGGCAAATTTAGGATCAGGAGACAGTTTATATCTAACAGTATGTTGTGCAAGAAGCTTTTTAATATTACTTGTACCAGTAGTAGCATTGCATTTATCAATGAAATCATCATCAAGTTCCACATAATCTTCATCAAGATCATCAGTAGAGTATTCAACAGACTCAGGTGAATTAACAGGTATAACAATATTTTCATTAGGAGTTTCAGTATTTTCAATTTGTCTAGACCTAGCAATTGTAGCATCTAGAAAAGATCCTAACGAACCACTATCATCAAGCACAGCAGAAGCATCATCAATATTATAAGAATTTTCAGATTCAGCAGAAGTACCAGCATGTGAAGCTTGTGGTGCTGAAACAAGTTGACTTATCACAGATGGTGAATCAACAGCAGCAGAGGTACTCAGAGTTGTACCTTTTCTTGTAGTGGATGGTAATATGGAGACTTTAGTATCGCGAGGTTTACCCATGATGGAGAATTTGCAGCGAACAATATCAATCCAAGTGAACTTGTAAATAAAGCTATGCTCCCCGGCAACGGCGCCAGAAAATAGTCTTGATGACCCACAAGTATAGGGGATCGCAACAGTCTTCGAGGGAAGTAAAACCCAATTTATTGATTCGACACAAGGGGAGCCAAAGAATATTTGTAAGCCTTAACAGCGGAGTTGTCAATTCAGCTGCACCTGGAAACAGACTTGCTCGCAAGAGTTTATCGATAGTAACAGATTTTATAGCGATGCTTGAGTGAAATATCAGCAGCAATGTAACAAAAACAGCAGTACTGATTATAGTAAACAGCAGGATTAAAATACTGTAGGCACAGGGATGGATGAACGGGCGTTGCATGGATGAGAGGAACTCATGTAACAATCAAAGCAGGGCATTTGCAGATAGTAATAAAACGGCATCCAAGTACTAATCAATCCATAGGCATGTGTTCCATATTTAGTCGTACGTGCTCGCAATGAGAAACTTGCACAACATCTTTTGTCCTACCAGCCGGTGGCAGCCGGGCCTCTAGGGAATCTACTGGAAATTAAGGTACTCCTTTTAATAGAGCACCGGAGCAAAGCATTAACACTCCGTGAACACATGTGATCCTCATATCACCGCCTTCCCCTTCGGTTGTCCCAATTTCTGTCACTTTGGGGCCTCGGGTTCCGGACAACAATACGTATATACAACTTGCAGGTAAGATCATAAAGCAATGAATATCATCATGAATTGATAACATGTTCAGATCTGAGATCATGGCACTCGGGCCCTAGTGACAAGCATTAAGCATAACAAGTTGCAACAATACCATAAAAGTACCAATTACGGACACTAGGCACTATGCCCTAACAATCTTATGCTATTACAGGACCAATCTCATCCAATCCCTACCATCCCCTTCAGCCTAAAGCGGGGGAATTACTCACACATGGATGGGGGAAACATGGCTGGTCGATGGAGAGGCGTCGGTGGTGATGATGGCAATGATCTCCTCCAATTCCACGTCCCGGTGGAGTGCCAGAACGGAGTTTCTGGTCCCGAGACGGAGTTTCGCGATGGCGGCGGTGTTCTGGATGTCTTCTGGCGATTTCGTCTAACCCCCGTGCGTTTTTAGGTCGAAGCCCTTAAGTAGTCGAAAGGGTGGCGTCAGAGGCTGGCCGAGGCGCCGCCACCATAGGCCAGCGCGGCCTAGGGGCCTGCCGCGCCGCCTGGTGGGGTGGGCGCCTCGTGGCCCCCCTCCTTCTGGTCTTCTGGCTCCGTCCCTCTTCTATGAAAATAGGCCCATTGGAATTAATCCCGGGGATTTTCCTGAAAGTTGAGTTTCTGCACAAAAACGAGACACCAGAGCAATTCTGCTGAAAACAACGTTAGTCCGTGTTAGTTGTATCCAAAATACACAAATTAGAGGCAAAACAATAGCAAAAGTGTTCGGGAAAGTAGATACGTTTTTGACGTATCAGTCGGCCTAGTACCTTGCCCTCCCTGCTGGTTCCCCGCTGGTGGAGGACGCGGACCAGAATCACGACGCCCTGCTGGTGGAGGAGTCTGGTAGCCAGGCTGCTGGTACTGCTGCATGAACGGAGGTCGTCCACCGCCAGGCTGCTGGTGCTGGTACTGCTGCGTGAACGGAGGTCATCCACCGCCAGGGCGAGAGGAGTAATGAACCATGTGCTGGGCTTCTGCGCTCATCTCGGATCGCCTAGCTTCGATTCGCTGTTCAGTGTTGAGTAGCTGAGCATAGACATCTCTCTCATTGGCATCGGGTCAGTAATTGGACGCGCGGAGAAGCGATCGGCGAGCGCATCATACTCGCTATCTAGGCCAGCAAGAAGATATGAGTTAAATTCGTCGGGGCGTAGAGGCTGACCCATGGAAGCTAGGGTATCAGCCATGGCCTTAACTTTGTTGAAGTAGGCAGAGGCTGTTCCATTGAGCTTTTTAGCCTTGTTGAGTTTGCCACGGATGTCCATGACCCGGGCTGTAGATTGTGTAGCAAAGCTGACTTCCAGCGTTTCCCAGGCCTCATGCGAGGTAGTGGCCAAGGTGACCATGCCGATCACCGGCTCTGTGAGAGAACCGACAATCCCAGAGAGGATAGCTTGATCTTGCTGGTGCCATGCAGAGTACAGAGGGTTGGCGATGGTAGCTGCAGCGCCATCTGTCTTGTCAGTATTTGGTATCTCCTCCGGTGGACACTCTAAGGTGCCATCGACGAACCCAAAGATCAGATTGGATCGAAGGATCGGCACAATCTGCGTGCGCCAGTAGATGTAATTCTCGGAGGAGAGGCGGATGGTGATCTGGTTTGCCAGAGTAATCGGCGTCGTGGGTATCCTGGACACCATGGCGACGGCGCCCTTGCTCGAGGAAGATCCTGCGCTCTGGGAGCCAGAGGTCAAGCTGTAGGCGGACATGGAGCTGAGGGAGGACGGACTAGAGCCGACCATCGTGGACAGCAACGAAGTAGGTTGCGGCGGCGGCGGTAGGGTGGAAGAGATTCAGACGTGTAGCTCTGATACCATGAAAAACAATACGCTAGGGTTTTGGGGTATGGTAGTGCACAACTTTGCATCGTCCGCTGGATCCAGGAGCTCCAGCTCGCCACCGAGAAGCACCACCTCGGGGCGGTCTTCGATGCCTAGGAGGAGGTGCATCCGGGTGGCACTTAGCCATCCGCACCACCACATCCTCCATGGCAGCTGCACTTCGCGTTCGTCGATGGCGCTGCTCATTCCTCCCTCCCCCACAGCCGCACCAACACCATGGCCGCCGCCCTGCTTCTTGGGAGGCGCCTCTCCTTCCTGCTTCACAGACCTCAGGTTCCACTCGATGGGATCCAATCCATCTCCTCTTGTTCGAGTTCGTGGTGGAGAAGATGCGGATGGGGGATTTTTATTCGGAGATGTTTGTGGGTGAGGAACTGGGATAGGGATGGAGTGGACCAGACGAGAGGGATGCGCCTTAATCGGTGGCACGTGTGGCGTGGTCCCTACTGAAAAGCTGTTGCGCCACGTGATATTGATCGGACGCTCGGGACGAGTGAGCACTGCCTAAGACAAAAATGAGCTCAGGCAGTAATTAGATTTTGGGTTGTCACAAATGCTAATTTTCTATACCGATATAAGAAGTACTATATAAGTTTGTCGAAACCAATGGACCTGAGCACTTTATCCAATTCTTAGTCTACAACAGCTCACACATTAAGTTGGAGGAGACGGTGTTTTCTTACCCCCTTTGCTCCCTTGCCGCAAACAACCTCCTTATAAAAAAGGCTTCTAAGGGACCCTTTAAGATGGCTATTAAACGGTATGATTAGTGTTGCATAAATGTGTCATGTAATCCCTATTGTGGTTGCCCTAGCTGTTTTTATGATATTTCTTTTTTGCAATAAATGCGATTTTGTGTACCACTCGTTGTGTAGGCCGGAGATGTGACCCTAAGACTGTTCATAGGAGCATATAATATGGCACGTTAGTCATACTGGACTTGCCAAAATTAGCCCCCCGTCATAGGAGGGGAATTTACCTTACCAAGTGTTCACATTTGTTCTCTACTTTATCATCCGTGGGTTTTTTACCACTATTACCATCATTTGTAGCCAACTAGAACCCCCAAATGATTTGAAAAGGGATGGAAGTTGAGGACCGAGATCCGGTGAGTTCACTAAGAGAAGTCACCATGCGACTTTACCTACGTGAGACATCATATCAAGATCTAATGTACCTGGTTGATCCAAATTTCGAAGTCAAATTTAAGTTGCTCAGAAAAATTGTAAACATTATAGTAAGACATATATCTTCCATTGAGTATTCTGGGAAAGTTTCAGTCCATTTGAAAAACTGGTTTAATTTTAAGTTCAATTTTGGAGGTTAGATGTTGATCAAATGGCTCATGTATGTCTTTCGATAAAGAGCATATATTAATATCGCGGAGATATCAATTACACACATTCTCTGCAGCATCATGCCCTAATAGCATAAATGATGCACACAGCCAAACAAGAGAAAATAATTACAAAAAAGAAAGATCCCGCTACAGAGATCCATAACTTGAAACAGCAACACTAACACCACCAAGACAACACCAGAAGCTCAGCTTCTCCATAAGTGACGTCTCCAAGAAGGAAACAGTGCACAAACGCAGTCGTCGCCCGATCATAGATCTTAGGTTTTCACCCTCAAGAAAGTCATCTCTGTCAAAACAATGCCTTCATCAAGAACATTGCCAGTCACAACCAATTAAGGCCAGACCTTGGATTTTCACCCTGAAAGATAAGACTCTGAACTTCTCATGTGCAGTCGCCCCCACGTACCAGTTGTTGTTATAAGTCACGAATCGCCAAGCCAATTCCACCTCAGCACCAAGATCCGACCATCATAGCTATTCCACCGATCTCGGCTTGATGACCTTCTCTGCTAGCACCATGGATAGAAAACGAGCTCCATGATATTAACAGCCAGTAGAGCTTCGAAGCGCTCCCTCTGAAACTAAACGGCCAGATAAAAAACATGGGCGCGCATGACTGAAACCACCCAATCCAGCAATCTTCAAGCATTATTTGCACAATAAATTTCACCGGCAGGGCCTTCCGGCACACGACAATACACCCAGACTGGTTGAAACAAGCATCCGACAGATCTTCAAACTTGGTCCGAGAAGAATCCTAGAACCACCACCTTTATTCTTCGACGCAAACGAACAGGCCCCCACGCCACCATCCGCCGCCCGACGACGACGAAGGAGGTACGCCTCGCTAAGCCGTCGCCGCCAAGCTCATGGCGACTGCAGAAAAGAAGACTTAGCAGCAGGTTGCGATCCCCGGCCAGGAACCCGGTAGCATTGCATGATCCGAAGCAGAACGGTCAGGCCCTCTAGGCCCAGATTGGGCCCGTGCCGCCGCTGCCCAACCGCCGGCGTCCCGCA
This sequence comes from Lolium perenne, assembly GCF_019359855.2. Taxonomy (NCBI): domain Eukaryota; kingdom Viridiplantae; phylum Streptophyta; class Magnoliopsida; order Poales; family Poaceae; genus Lolium; species Lolium perenne. The sequence continues at coordinate 89,737,227 of NC_067245.2, read as the reverse complement.
TCCCGTCGCCTTGTTGCCTCCTCCGCCGCGCCAAGCTCGCCCGCTGCCGCACCTTCCCGCTCAGATGCGCCGCCGGACGTGCCCCCTCCACTGCACTCCACTGTTTGGCGGGTCTGGCGCCGCCAGCGCCGGGGACGGCAGCGGCCTGGCCGGGGTAGGCGTGGAGAAGGGCGATGTCGGGGTAGATGGGTTGCCTCTGGTGTCGCCCGAGGGGGAGCGACCCGGGAGGGGTGGAGGGAAGGGTGAGGCGGCGCCAGGAAAAGAAAGATGAGGGGCATGGCTCATGTATGTAAAGTCGCATGGTGACTTCTCTTAGTAAAGTCACCGGATCTTAGTCCGGAAGTTGATATCAGATGCCCAATGTAGATTAGATGAGGATGTGGGACTTTTTTTTTGCATTGTAAGCAAGTGAAACAGATTTAGAAAATGCTTGATCTGGAGGTGATTAGGGAGAAGCTGTGCTCTTGTCTGAATGCTAAAGACATGCTAATTATATATCTCAGCTGGATGAATAACAAGGATTGCTAGTTATTGCAATGTTGTGGCAGTGGTGGACAATACGAAATAAAAAGAACGCGGGCGAAGGAAGTCGTACAATTAAGGAGGTTGCTTTCCAGTCTAGGAGATGGCCGTTGGAATTTTCTGAATTTTATGTGAAGAAGCAAGTTCCAGAACAACAGACTAAACCTGAAAAAAGTGGTGGCCACCAAGAGAGGGAAATCTGAAGGTTAACATTGATGAAGCTTTTACTGATAATCCTAAGAGAGGGGGACGAGGCTTTGTTGTGCGAGATAATGAAGGAAGGGTGGCTGGATCAGAAGCTGGAGAGATGATGTTTCCGTTAAATGCAACTAGCAAGGTGGCCCGCGCTCTCGCGCGGGCAATACATTTGTAGTTTAGGAAAACAAATTTAGTAGGAAATTATGATCTCACTTATATATTTTAGATTATTTTATGAAATAATATATTGTGCATAATAAGAAGTTTTAATAATTTTAAAACTTTATTTTTCGTTCTATGTTCTGTATGTCATGTAAATTATAGATATATTTTGAAAAATTGGACTGCAAGGTAGAATAACATATATATATATATATATATATATGTATCAATAACTGGGCCATTTTGGACCCTCTCAAACATAGCCATCAGCATTTCCAATTATAAATCCTTATTTTCTTGGGATTATAAGATGCTAGTTTGTCAATCTTTCTTCAGTTAACAAACCAATAACACCTAAGATATTTAATGCATCATAAGAAGTATGTTATCATCCTGCAGAAGATGTCGCAATTAAAAAAATTATCGGTTAAAATCGTTGCTTCTAATTTGTCATACAGGATAGCTTTCCATGTTAACCTTCGTATTATATCTAAGGAAGGTTAACATGCAAAAAAACAATTAATTAATATTTTACTATTATTTATAGCTCTTAAAAATGTTACTACTCTATATTGTTTTGTGGAAAATCTCAGTTCAGCATTCAGAACATTAAATATTTATTTATTTCAAAACACAGTTCAGTGTTCTGCTTCAGCATCAATCCACTAACAAAAGACAACCAACAATATGAGGTAACTAAAATACAGTTCAGTGTTCTGCTTCAGCATCAATCCACTAACAAAAGACAACCAACAATATGAGGTAACTAATAAGAACATAAACATTGGTGTCAAAGCTTTATATGAAGAAACAATATGTAGGACTATGTATAGGAAAATCAACTGGCACTGATCATGGCTGGAAAAAATAAGCAAACATAGGAACACAGTTTATATTAGTTGGAGCACGATGAATTTTTTACTATGCTATGTACACGACTGGAGCTGCTGGACTTGCATCTATTTAACCCATATGGATGGCAGAATAGTCGTCTTATTGATCCTTCAAAAGCTTAAGTGGCATATGAGTCAAACTTGGGGCAGCTGGGCTGTTGGTAGAGGTAGGTCACAGGAAGAGGTAACCTAGTTGTGTCTGTGGGAGTCTACGATGCCGTGGGCTTGTTTGTAACTTTGGAGTTTCTTCCTCCTCAAGCTTAATACAAAACGCGCAGAGCTCGTGCAGATATTTGAAAAAATATGAGTCAAACTTGGATCCTAGCTTTGGAATTTTTGACCTTCGCTCATGCGGATGTGTGCATTCTTGACATGGAGAGGCTGGGTGCAAACTCGTTTACTTGTATCAACTTGATGTGAAGCCTTGAAATTAAATAATTCGCCATTTTGTCGCAAAATAGCATGCGTATGAGCTAGTGATAAGGGTAACGTAATAGACCACCGCATGATTTACCTGTTTGCAAAACTTCAGGGTAACAACTATTCAATATTCATAAGCATAGAAAATTATGATACATCAATGTACCCGCTCATGTAGAGAAAATATGGTACGCAGAGGAAATACGGTTACAGTAGTCTATATTGAAGGCTGCAGAGGACATTCTTAGGAAAAAATAATGGAACAATAGCTAACGTTAAAAATCTACTTGATGCGTACATCAACAATATATACCGCAGAAGCGGAAAACCCTAGATATATTTCTGGAGTGATCTAAATAGTATATATTAGCTTTTACCATGACTCAATATCAAGTTATCAACTAGTATATTATAGAGCCGCCGAATAACTAAGAATACACTCCTATTAACTGATAATCAAACCCAGGCCAACAAAATGCATACCTTTTGAAATCAACAACAGTGAAATATCCTTTTATAAATGAAGTTGAATAAACAAACAGTAAATTAAGTAGTGTTGATGCATTTTCACAAATACATAATTCATAAGAATCATGACTGATAATAGAGCTTGTGAAAAATCAGATGCAATCTCCAAATCATCAGTATTTGGAATATATTTCCAACTCTATGCACCTGATCGATTTGTAGATACGAACTGGACTACTCACAGTTGACACCCAGTCAGCCGTGAACACTGTAGGTCGCCTACCCAGACAATACTTAGGATAGGATCGAGTGGAGATTTGCTTCTTGCCCGTGTGTTTCCCCAGACTGCTTTATGCTGATGTACACACACATACATATGTACACATAAAGCCTGAGTAGAATTGATTCCTATTCCGACGAATCCGAGCGTAGCAAAGCTAGCTTAAGTTGGCCTCGTCCACCGAGTTGCATCATAAGAGCACCATATCAATTACGTATGAAGCTAGCTAGGTTTTAAGGGTTGTACTTATAAACAAATCAATTAGGTCTTGATGATTAGATCAGCTTTGCTGCGTGGCTTCTCTCAAGCCATCTCAACAAAAAATATTCTTGGTCTGGGGCGACGATCCAGCAGATTGACAGTGTCAATTTGAAGTATGCCAAATAGAAAACCGGCAACTCATATATCTTCAGCCAATTTTGATCGGTAGTCTCAAACTCTTCATGGAAATATCAATATGTAGGTAAGATCACCTTGCAATGCGTCCAGATTGGATCAATTCATAGTGCATCTCCATGTATCTAAACTGAAATTTGGGAAATCTATGCATTGGATAAATATCCAAGCCAAGGATAGAACTTCTCGCCATAATTAAGATCTAACCGTTCGTCCGTCCGTGGCCGGCAGAACTTTCTGAGATTGTATGACCTTGCCATGGCCGCGGCTTAGAGAACATGAAGATCTTGCAAATTGTATCTGGATTGCTGGCGTAGAGTCGTCTACTATGTGCGTAAGGCAACCAAAATTGGAACCATCTGCTCCCACCAAAACTGAATCCTTGTTGTGCACCAATATAGATGTGTATGCATATTAGGCGTCTCACAAAGGGAAAGCCATAATATGGTGACTGTGTAGGACGTAGCTTCTTTTTCTTTAGATGGAAGAACGTAACTTTCCTTTCCTTCGGATGAAGATACGTGACCTTATTATCTTGTTAGCTATTTAATCTCGAAAAGGTACGACTTATCAAGGGCATTGGTGGGTAATTTCTTTTACCTTTCATGCTAGTAATTTTTTTTTACGATCCATTGGCTAACATTCTCTTGTTAGTTAAACTGATGGCCAGATGTTTCTAATTTTTATGGGATTTTCTAGACTATTTTTCTAATTTCTGGTTAACCCGTAATGTACTTTTAATTAAACTGATGGCCAGATGTTTCTAATTTTTATGGGATTTTCTAGACTATTTCTTTAATTTCTGGTTAACCCGTAACGTACTTTTAATAGATAATAGATACATATTCAGGCGTTGGAAGCAGCAATGAACTGGGGCATGACCCGTGTATTCACTGATTGCCAGGTGTTAGTGAGTGCCCCGAATCTATACCTAATAATAAAGAAAATAAGGTTTCTTGCGGTCCAATATTTTTTTTAGACTGTTTTGCCCTCCCACCAAAATCTTAGTTCCCGTTTGGTACGTTGTGCCTTCCTCCGATCTACCGTGGTTAGTCTGGTCTCTCTTCGAAAAGAGTCCAGGTCGATCTGATAGAGATGAGTTCGTGCGGCCTATCTGCTAGCCTCGCCCAGTTTCATCCTTCGACCGACGCGTCTTCTGGTTGTTTGGAATCGCTGCACGTTACGGGACCGCTTAGCGCAGCGCGACCTGATGGCGCCTACCCACCCGGCCGTGGCAGCGTGCCGGCCAGGCCGATGGAACATCAAAATCTCCTATGCTGGAAACGCGTCGTGCTTCTACCCCGCCGGCCAGAGCGTGCAATCGGGGAACAACGAACAGCGGATCGTCCAACGAAGCCCAAGATTTGCATAGATCGGGATGCTTGCCAACTGCCCAATTGGGTCTCCCGTTCCCATCCAAAAAAACGGAAGAAGAAAACCGGCCGTCAACCAATCTTTGATGGAAGTCGATCAGAAACAATCTGTATTTGCATACAGTACCAAATATGGCATCATCGCTGATGCACTCAAACGGATTTGCACCTCTTGGACTTGATCAGATATTGTACTACGTATACGTGCTGGCTTTACCAATCAGAGCTACTACGCACATGCTAGCTTTCTCTTTACCCAGCGCCAGAACAAGATCGATCAGCTGCATACGGTCGACTTATCACCACACGAAAATATACAGCCAGAAAATCTCACAACCAAGAGAAGTCTGCACTCCTGCACCTCTCCATCATTTTTCTGCTCAATATGATACGCTAGCTATGTGCGATGCATGACGGTGCAGCGATGTCGTTGATGCACACGAGATGGAGATGAGCAATCATGGCGTGATTGCATTGTGCTCTCAGCACGCGGACCTGGTAAGCGTTCCAGGTTTCTTTGCTTCCATAGGTTTCTTTATTACTCATAATACTTTCTATGTAGTACTGAGAGGAGTCCTAATATTTATATTTAAATCCATCTCATAAAAATTATATTTAAATCGGATGCTTATAAAATGTGTTCACTATCGTGCACTTAATATTTAGTAAATATTTGCCTTCTCCCGCACTCCCCAACCCCACGAAAAGCAAAGACGCTTGTGGAGTGGACTGAGGTGCTGATGGGACACATGGCTTGGCTGGCGGTAATGGCCGCGCATGTATATCGGGTGGCTTTACTAAACAATTAGGCTGAGAAGGTAATGGTAGCGCGTATATTCATGACTATAGAGCAGACTAGAAAATATGCCCAGATGTAAGTCAACACAAGTAAGTGGCACAATAAATTGTTTGTTTCTATTATAGTTTCATTGCATTTGTGTCTGTGATACGAGAATAATAATCTCTATATCTACTCTAAATAATTCAATTTAATACTAGCATATGCAAATTATGACGCCGTAGCAACGCACGGGCTTTGTACTAGTATAGCAAAGATTATGATCGATCCCAGATAGGAGTTCTGGTTCGGGACGCACAATCCTTTGAGCATCTCCAGTCGCGTTCTCCAAACCGTCTCCAATGTGCTGGATTGAGCGTTTGAGGAACGTGTTTTGTTCATACCGCGTTTGGGGGACGTCGCTCCCAGTCGCGTCCCCCAAGCGCCGCCTCCAAATAAATATTGATCCACGAAAATAAAGGTTTTCATTTAGATTTGATTATATATTACAAAGTTTGAATGAAAACGGCTAGATTTCATCTAAACCTAGACTACTGACCGCCCGGCGGTGCGTTCGACGGCCCCGTCCCGTCGTCGCCTCCCCTCCACCGCAGCTCCTCCTGCGCGCGCCTCCTCTCCTTGCGTTGGACGGTGGCCAGCCGCCGCCGCTCCAGCCGCGCGTCCTCGTCCGCCCTCCCCTGTTGCGCCACCTGGAGGGAAAGCTCGATGGCGCGACAAATCTGCGCCTCTTCGCGGGCATGGGCGTCGTCCTGGAGCTTTTTCTCCGACTCGAAGGACTCGACGAGCGTGCGTTGCTAATCGGCCGTCTCGTCCGGGTGCGGCCCGTCGTCGTCCTCCACCTCGGTCTCCTCCTCCTCCGCCTCGGCCTCCTCCTCCTCGACATCCGTTGGCGCCTCCATCATCGCCGCCGCCAACGCGTCGGCCTACGCCGCCAACGCGTCCGCCCTCCTCCCCAGATCGTCGCCAGCGCCGCCTCCTGCTGCTGCCACTCGACCGACTCCAGCCACCGGCGCTCGATCGCCTCCCGACGTTCACGGTACAGCGCATCCCGCTCATCGCGTTGGCGCTGGCGCTCATCAGCCCACCGCTGCTCCATCTCCTCCGTCCGGCGCCGTCGCGCCTCTTCTGCCGTCGAGGAGTCGAACACCGCAATGGTGTACGCCATCGCCTCCTCGTGCCACGTTGTTGCCGTCGCGGCCTTGTCAGCTGCGGGGCCAGGGGCGCAGAACGCCGCTAGATCCGCCGCGTGTACCGCCTCACGCTGCTGGCGGGCCTGCTGCTCGAGTGCCTCCCACCGCTGCTGACGATATGCACACCAGTTCTGCATCCCTCGCCGCCGCCGCTCTTCCCGGGATGCGGGGTCGGTGTCGACCTGCAAATCCGGGACTGGAAGTGGAGGAGACGGCGGTGGAGGGAACTGGCCAGAGCCTGGGCGGTTCGCCATTGCCACTGGTGGTGGAGGAGACGGTGGAGCGACGAGGGCTGTGTTTGTTGCCGGCGGCTGTGGTTGCTACCAGTGAGCCGGGTGACCTTTTATAGACACCGGCGTCGGGAAGAAAACGCGGGAAGAGGCGAGAAGAGGCGGGAAGATCGCGCGGGATCGGGCGGTGGCGTGCGAACGCCGGCGACGCATGGAGGCTGTGCAGCACCGACGAGACGTCTCGCCTGCCCCTCCATCGCCATTAAGGCAAAGATGCCGTCGTGTGTCACTGCGCGCGAATAACTTCCGCCGCGAGGTAGGCTACGGTTAGGTTAAAATTTATTGTACCGCTGACGCATCAGCCCCGCCACTCCCCGCGTTGCTTTTCGTTGTGTCTGGCGTGCCCGGAGCGTCCCCTGTGGGACGGGGATAGGCTCGGGGCACCGGACACCGTATCGGGGCGCGCCGGACAAAACTGGGCTTTAGCGGACACAGCTGGAACCGTTTTTTGGTCCGGCGCGCCCCAAATTGCTTTGGGGGACGGTTTGGGGGACATGACTAGAGATGCTCTTAGACTAGTCATAATGGGAGTATCATAAGTAATATTATGCATGCTATGTTGGCAAAAATCTGATGTGGCACTATAATTAATGAGGAAACAGGTGAGAGTGGTATCATAGCTAGATATTGTATCATATCATGTAAAACTGGAAAGTTCAATGGCAAATAAATCAAGGACACACATTTACATTGAGATTCTATAAAACATTAAATATAAAGAAATTATGATACCACATCATTGTACTATGAATTGTAGGGGTGATATCATAAACTAGTATCATATGTATGATACTAGTGTATGGTACTTTCCATTTTGACTAGTCTTAGCTAGGTTGCGTTTACTTTTAGCCACCGTGATCATGGACGAAGCTAGAAAATAATGTTATTAGGGTCAGCCTCTCTCTCGGTTGGCGCCGGGCTAGCCGGTGCCAGGGCCGGTCTGACCGGGCCTATGGCCGGCCAGGTGCTGAAGAGCCCTTCTTGATTGTTGTCGAAGTGGGGGGGTCTCCCTTTACCTTCTTGTTCCATTGATACACCACTATGCCTCTTTGGCTAATACCTGGGATTAACCTCATAGACATGTATTAGGCCAAATACTCTATCACGGTGCCATTGTTAACAAAATAATGGATAAGGGTAAAATACCCTTACAATCTCTCCCTTTTTGGTATACGATGACAAACCGAGCTAGGGTCACATATAAATATTATGATAAGCTTTAAACCTTGATTCCATATAAGATATTAAGACAGCTCCCCCATAATGTGTGCACCTGGAGAATTTGCGTTTGAATGCAAAGTGCACCATTTGTGGAATATGATAAGCTCCCCCAATATCTTTAGGAAACAAGCATGGTATGAACATGTGTATATCAAGATATATAAGCATAAAGCATAATCATCCTAATATAGAGATTAAGCATACAAGTACTTGTCCATACACGAATTATTCAAAGTAGGAAATGGTTCTTGAAATGAAAAAGCAAGCAAATAAGCACCAGCCAAATAAGAAGCAAATGAAGTATCAAGCATGGCTTGTGAAACCAAGGAACCCCGTGAACCTAGACACTACTCTCTTCTCCCCCTTTGGCATCGGAACACAAAAAAGGCGAAGAAAAAAGTAGGGATGCTAGCGCTCCCATCAATAGAACTCTGTCCCAGCAGGTGGAGAGCGTCCATCACCATCCTCATCATCATCACCTTCATCATCATCATCATATTCTTCATTGTCTTCATCATTTTCTTCTTCATATCCAGCAGTATAAGGGTCCTTAGCAGATCTAGGGGAAGGCCACCATGAGCATACATGGAGAAATCAAAGTTCTCGAGCATCTCATCATCAATGGGAGGCATCTCCCAAGTTGGTGCAATCACAGGCTCCATCTCAGGTCCAGGAGGAGGAACATGGTTATTTCTTGTAGCCATGAACTCATTTTGGCGCCTCCTGGTCTCCTGGTTCAAGGTAAGACTTTGATGAGCAACATCATTGGTATTCCTGCACATCTCCCACAGGCTGGTCAAGAAACGAGAGGCACCGCGCTTGGGGCGCCTAGAGTAGCTGGAGCTAGCTGCAGGGTCATGTATTTCCTTGGAACGGCGCTCAGAGGGCATCATTGCTGGGATTTCCGGTCTAGTATCCTGAGAAGGAAACTTGAATGGTTCCATCTTGACCAGTTGATCTTTCTTATTGCTGGGAGAAGGCACCGCCTTATTGATGAGCTGCTGAATATACTGAGCATAGTTTGGAGTCATTCGTTCCCGAACAGAATAACTCAGTTCACGGTAGAGGAGGTCACAGCCATAAATTGTCCTAATGTTCTCAGGACGGCAATAGTACATCAGATTAAGGTGGTAGGCACGGCATTCACTTGTGTCTCCTGACTTGTAGATGAGATTCTCACGGAATAGCTTGGCAAGCACAAGATAGGAGTAATACATCCCAGAGATAGTGGGAGGACCAGTTGTATGTTCCGAAGGATAGCAGAAAGCAATGTCCCCATGAGTGAACTTATCCTGAGAGTGAATCTTAAACCCATGAGCACGGCCACCACCAAATCCCATGGCTTCACAGAAGTCAAGATAGTTGCAAGAGTACTTCTCTTTACCAGTCATCCAAGTCATAGTGCGATCGGGATCATCATGAAAGAACATGGTGCAATGGAATTGACAGACACGGATTGGACAATAGTACCCATCTCCCTTTTCATCACCGGGCTTCAAGCACACAAGATCATACATCCCCATATTCTTCAAGGTATCAACCACAAAACGGTACTTGGTGGCTTGATGCATGGTAAGCACTTCCTTGTTGATGGCCTTGGGCATCACAAAGACACCATTCTTCATACACTCTTTAGAGTTGTAGAAATCATCCCATATGCTTGCTTGAGTGTTGGTCCAGAATAACCTGTCCCCACCAGTGTAAGTCCGTTCCTCGAACCGATAAAGATTCGCCTCTCTAATTCTTCTCCTATCAGCAAGATGTGTTGTGTGCACATTGATTGTTGGCACTCTCTCAATAAGATCATCATCTTGAGCTGCATTCTTGTCTTCATTTCTCTTGGCAAATGTCTTGCTTCTAACTCCAGCTGAACTACCTGGACTAGTACTCTGAGGTGCTCTAGAAGGCAACCGAGAGCTAGTATGGCACCCTAGAGGCCTCTCATGCTTACCTGTCTTGGAAACAGTACCACGGCCATCATCACTTGAACCACCTGTGAATGACCAAATAGAGCGAGGATAGCAGTGGGATACGTGTACATGTCATTAGAAATAAGGAGGCCAAACAGTATAGCATATGTTCAAGTGTTTTGATGGGATTGTGCGAAAAACTGGGCTACCCGGCGTATGGTCCGGTCCAACCGGACGAGAGACCGGACTGGCCGGTCTGCCATCCGGTCAACCGGGCTACGCGCCGGTCCGGCCAGTGCGAGGGCCAGTTGACTGGGCCTGGGGCCGGGTGCTGTCGATTTGTTAAGATTGCCCAGAAGTTCAACCACAAAATCATGCAAAAACTCATAAAGTTGAACATATACTATAGCATTGTAGAGTGGAACATGTGCATAGTGGTGTGAGACACCGTAATGGCATGAGGACTTACAAACCCTAACCCTAATTTTTTCTCAAATTTCCTCAAAAATATGCAATGTGTGAGGAAGACGAGAAGAAGAGGGAATGGAAGAGGGATTTACCCCAAGACATGGTCCTCCTTGCTCAAAGGAACAAACAGGACAACAAGAGAAGGCTTGAGGGCCAAATCCTCAAGATCTCAAAGTGTGGCTTGAGAGAGACCAAATCCCTTGGTGGAGATTATCCAATATGCCTGATCTATGGTAGGGTGAAGTTTGAGAGGATTCTAGTGGTGGGAAAGCCCTAGGAAGAGGTGGAGATGAACGAGGCGGCACTCATGGAGTCTATGATGGAGGGGGGAAGTGAGGAAGAAGACCACCAAGGGGTAACCTCCTCCCCACTTAATCAGACGCACAACCGACGCGCCGCCCGGTTGACTGGGCCAGTGACTGGATGACCCGGTGCTGAGGCCGGTCCGATCGGACCAGTGACCGGCCAATACTGTTTTGCCTCGTTTTGCCCCTATTCTTTGTGCAATTGTGTGTGTATGCTCAGAAGATGACATGTACATATAGATAGATAGATGTATGATGAGATGAGCATAGACATGGGGTAGGAAACACAAGGTTTTCTAGGCATACCCATTGGAGTGAAATCCAAACAAGATGTAAATAGCAACAATGAGCATGATTCAAAATATATCAAGAATCATAAATCATTTTGAAATAGTTTTTGCAATATGATCATTTAGCCTTATATAGTCAAATTAATTTGCACATTAGGCTTAATGAGGGGCGGGGGATTACTCCCCCTATGTTAAAGTGCAAATGTCATGAGACCTCGAAGAGACATGCTTGGTTCCATATAATGACATTGGGTCTATTTATGTTGCACACATAGGTATGCATCAAACCAAGACATGGTAAGATGACTATCCCCATATGTGATGCACCTCTAAGAGATAGCAAGATAAATGCAAGAATGTAGTGCAAGAAGTTATTCAATCTAAGTTTTTAGGATCAAGAATACCACGTTCTCCTCTCAAGTTCACAAATCGGGCTTCATCCAAAGGCTTAGTGAAAATATATGCCAATTGGTACGCTGTCCCCACATGAGTGAGATCAATGTCCCTATTGGCAACATGGTCACGTAGGAAGTGATGGAGAATGTCAATGTGTTTGGTGCGACAGTGTTGAACCGGGTTATTGGCGATCTTTATTGCACTTTGATTGTCACATAGAAGAGGCACCATACCAAGAGACACACCATAGTCTTTCAAGGTTTGCTTCATCCATAACAACTGAGTGCAACCAGATGTCGTGGATATGTAATCGGCTTCGGCGGTGGATAGAGCGGTGGAGTTTTGTTTCTTGGATGACCAACTCACCAATGACCGGACAATAAATTGGCAAGCTCCGGAGGTAGACTTCCGGTCAACCTTATCACCGGCCCAATCGGAATCCAAATAGCCAATGAGTTCAAAGGTTGACCCCTTGGGATACCACAACCCGAGAGTAGGAGTAAGAACAAGGTATCTTAGAATCCATTTTACCATCATTAAATGGCTCTCCTTAGGAGAAGATTGAAAACAAGCACACATCCCTACACTTAACATGATATCCGGCCTAGAAACACAAAGATAGAGCAAGGATCCTATCATGGAACAGTATACCTTTATATCCACATCCTTCTCACCATCACATGAGCCAAGCTTCCCCTTTACGGGCATGAGTGTCTTCATTGGGCTTGCATTGGTCATGTTGAACTTCTTGAGCATGTCCTTCACATACTTTCTTTGAGAGATGAAGGTGCCTTTTGCAAGTTGCCTCACTTGGAAGCCTAGAAAGAACTTCAACTCTCCCATCATGGACATCTCAAATTTCCTAGTCATCAATAGCTCAAAAGCTTTGTTATGATTGGGGTTAGTTCCACCAAAGATAATATCATCAACATATATTTGACATATAAATAAGCCACCCCCTTTAACCTGCTTGGTGAAAAGGGTGGAATCGACCGTACCCATGCAAAACCCATCATGTAGTAAGAAATCCCTAAGGAACTCATACCAAGCACGTGGAGCTTGCTTGAGACCGTAGAGTGACTTATGGAGTAAATACACATGGTTGGGTCGGCGTGGGTCTTCGAAACCCGGGGGTTGAGCCACATTTGCAGTTTCTTTTAGGGGACCATTCAAAAATGCACTTTTCACATCCATTTTATATATTTTGAAATTGTGGAAAGATGCAAATGCAAGCAAAAGACGAATAGCTTCAAGATGGGCTACCGGCGCAAAGGTATCCTCAAAATCCATACCTTCTATTTGGGCAAACCCTAGCGCCACTAACCTTGCTTTATTTCTTATGACAATGCCATTATCATCTTGCTTGTTCTTCAATACCCATTTGGTCCCAATAACATTGATACGATGATCCTTGGGTCTCTCAACTAGAGACCATACTTAATTATGAGTGAAACACTCCAATTCTTCTTGCATGGCAATTACCCAATCCCGATCAACCAAGGCTTCATGTACCTTGAGTGGCTCAAAACTAGACACAAAAGCATGGTGTTGACAATAACTGATAAGTAATGCATGGTGTCTACGAGTTACCACTCCTTTTGAGATGCTACCAAGGACTTGATCTACTTTCATGTCACTTGCCCTTGTAGCAGCCTTGATCTTCCGAATGGTTCCTTCATGATCAACAAATTCATCTCTTGCTAATACTTGATCATGAGGGACAAATTGAGATTGAACATGAGTTGAGGATGTTTCTTGATCATCATCATGGTCTTGCTCAGTGGGTTGAGGGCTTTCTTCTAGTTCTTCGGAATATGGCTCATCTTGAGTAGAGGATAAATCTTGAGTTGCACTTGATGGCTCAGCTTGAGTTGAGCTAGGCTATACTTGGGCTAAGCTTGATACTCATCTTGATCATCATTATGAACTTCTGTGGGCCGGATGTGTCTGATACGTCTCCGACGTATCGATAATTTCTTATGTTCCATGCCACATTATTGATGATATCTACATGTTTTATGCATACTTTATGTCATATTTATGCATTTTCCGGCACTAACCTATTAACGAGATGCCGAAGAGCCAGTTGTTGTTTTCTGCTGTTTTTGGTTTCAGAAATCCTAGTAAGGAAATATTCTCGAAATTTGACGAAATCAACGCCCAGGGGCCTATTTTCACACGAAGCTTCCAGAAGACCGAAGGAGTCACGAAGTGGGGCCACGAGGTGGCCAGACATCAGGGCGGCGCGGCCCAGCCCTTGGCCGCGCCGGCCTGTTGTGTGGGGCCCTCGTGTGGCCCCCTGACCTATCTCCTCCGCCTACTTAAAGCCTTCATCGCGAAACCCCCAGTACCGAGAGCCACGATACGGAAAACCTTCCAGAGACGCCGCCGCCGCCAATCCCATCTCGGGGGATTCAGGAGATCGCCTCCGGCACCCTGCCGGAGAGGGGAATCATCTCCCGGAGGACTCTTCACCGCCATGGTCGCCTCCGGAGTGATGAGTGAGTAGTTCACCCCTGGACTATGGCTCCATAGCAGTAGCTAGATGGTCGTCTTCTCCTAATTGTTCTTCATTGTCGGATCTTGTGAGCTGCCTAACATGATCAAGATCATCTATCTGTAATGCTATATGTTGTGTTTGTTGGGATCCGATGGATAGAGAATACTATGCTATGTTGATTATCAATCTATTACCTATGTGTTGTTTATGATCTTGCATGCTCTCCGTTATTAGTAGAGGCTCTGGCCAAGTTTTTACTCTTAACTCCAAGAGGGAGTATTTATGCTCGATAGTGGGTTCATGCCTCCATTAAATCTGGGACAGTGACAGAAAGTTCTAAGGTTGTGGATGTGTTGTTGCCACTAGGGATAAAACATCGATGCTATGTCCGAGGATGTAGTTGTTGATTACATTACGCACCATACTCAATGCAATTGTCTGTTGCTTGCAACTTAATACTGGAAGGGGTTCGGATGATAACCTGAAGGTGGACTTTTTAGGCATAGATGCATGCTGGATAGCGGTCTATGTACTTTGTCGTAATGCCCAATTAAATCTCACAATACTCATCATATCATGTATGTGCATTGTCATGCCCTCTTTATTTGTCAATTGCCCAACTGTAATTTGTTCACCCAACATGCTTATTCTTATGGGAGAGACACCTCTAGTGAACTGTGGACCCCGGTCCATTCTTTTAATCGAATACAATCTACTGCAATACTTGTTCTACTGTTTTCTGCAAACAATCATCATCCACACTATACATCTAATCCTTTGTTACAGCAAGCCGGTGAGATTGACAACCTCACTGTTTCGTTGGGGCAAAGTACTTTGGTTGTGTTGTGCAGGTTCCACGTTGGCGCCGGAATCCCTGGTGTTGCGCCGCACTACATCTCGCCGCCATCAACCTTCAACGTGCTTCTTGGCTCCTACTGGTTCGATAAACCTTGGTTTATTACCGAGGGAAAACTTGCCGCTGTACGCATCACACCTTCCTCTTGGGGTTCCCAACGGACGCGTGATGTACGCGTATCAAGCACTTTTTCTGGCACCGTTGCCGGGGAGATCAAGACACGCTGCAAGGGGAGTCTCCACCTCCAATCTCTTTACTTTGTTTTTGTCTTGCTTTATTTTATTAGTACTTTGTTTGCTGCACTAAATCAAAATACCAAAAAATTAGTTGCTAGCTTTACTTTATTTACTGTCTTGATTGCTATATCAAAAACACACAAAAAATTAGTTACTTGCATTTACTTTATCTAGTTTGCTTTATTTACTATTGCTAAAATGGGTACTCCTGAAAATACTAAGTTGTGTGACTTCACAACCACAAATAATAATGATTTCTTATGCACACATATTGCTCCACCTGCTACTACAGCAGAATTCTTTGAAATTAAACCTGCTTTCCTGAATCTTGTTATGCGAGAGCAATTTTCTGGTGTTAGTTCTGATGATGCTGCTGCCCATCTCAATAACTTTGTTGAACTTTGTGAAATGCAAAAGTATAAGGATGTAGATGGTGAAATTATAAAATTAAAATTGTTTCCTTTCTCATTAAGAGGAAGAGCTAAAGATTGGTTGCTATCTCTGCCTAAGAATAGTATTGATTCATGGACTAAATGCAAGGATGCTTTTATTGGTAGATATTATCCCCCTGCTAAAATTATATCTTTGAGGAGTAGCATAACGAATTTTAAACAATTGGATAATGAGCATGTTACCCAAGCTTGGGAAAGAATGAAATATTTGGTTAAAAATTGCCCAACCCATGGACTGACTACTTGGATGATCATCCAAACCTTTTATGCAGGACTGAATTTTTCTTCGCGGAACCTATTGGATTCAGCTGCTGGAGGTACCTTTATGTCCATCACTCTTGGCGAAGCAACAAAGCTTCTTGATAATATGATGATTAATTACTCTGAATGGCACACGGAAAGAGCTCCACAAGGTAAGAAGGTAAATTCTGTCGAAGAAACCTCTTCCTTGAGTGATAAGATTGATGCTATTATGTCTATGCTTGTGAATGGTAGGACAAATTTTGATCCTAATAATGTTCCGTTAGCTTCATTGGTTGCCCAAGAAGAACATGTTGATGTAAACTACATTAAAAATAATAATTTCAACAACAATGCTTACCGGAACAATTCTAGTAACAACTATAGGCCATATCCTTATAATAATGGCAACGGCTATGGTAATTCTTATGGGAATTCTTACAACAATAATAGGAACACACCCCCTGGACTTGAAGCTATGCTTAAAGAATTTATTAGTACACAAACTGCTTTTAACAACTCTGTTGAAGAAAAGCTTGGGAAAATTGATATACTTGCTTCTAAAGTCGATAGTCTTGCTGCTGATGTTGATCTTTTGAAATCGAAAGTTATGCCTAATGAAAATAATAATAATAATATTGTTACTACAGCAAATGCCATCCAAGTTATAATTAATGAGAATATAAGATTGATGGCCGAATTGCGTGCTAGGTGGGAGAAAGAAGAAAATGCTAAAGAAGATAATATAGCTAAAGTTTGGACTATTACCACCACTAGTAATGCTAATGCTCCACATGTTTCTGCACCTCCTACTATTAATGTTAAAATAATTGGTGTTGGCAATGTTTCCACTTCTAATGCAAAGCGTGAAAAACTGCCTGAAACTGCTAAAACTGCTGAAACTGCCTGTGATAAAACTGCTGAAATTTTTTCCAACATTGGGGACAATGATCCCATTGCTTTAGATCATAATGGTTTGGATTTTGATGATTGCCACATCTTTGAAGTTATAAAGTTCTTACAAAAACTTGCTAAGAGTCCTAATGCTAGTGCTATAAATTTGGCTTTCATGAAACATATTACGAATGCTCTCATAAAAGCTAGAGAAGAGAAACTAGAACGCGAAACTTCTATTCCTATGAAGCTAGAGGATGGTTGGGAGCCCATCATTAAGATGAAGGTCAATGACTTTGATTGTAATGCTTTATGTGATCTTGGTGCAAGTATTTCCGTTATGCCTAAGAAAATCTATAATATGCTTGACTTGCCACCATTGAAAAATTGTTATTTGGATGTTAATCTTGCTGATAATTCTACAAAGAAACCTTTGGGGAGAGTTGATAATGTTCGCATTACCGTTAACAATAACCTTGTCCCCGTTGATTTTGTTATTTTGGATATTGAATGCAATGCATCTTGTCCCATTATATTGGGAAGACCTTTTCTTCGAACTGTTGGTGCTATCATTGATATGAAGGAAGGTAATATTAAATATCAATTTCCTCTCAAGAAAGGTATGGAACACTTCCCTAGAAAGAGAATGAAGTTACCTTTTGATTCTATCATTAGAACAAATTATGATGTTGATGCATCATCTCTTAATAATACTTGATACACACTTTCTGCGCCTAGCTGAAAGGCGTTAAAGAAAAGCGCTTATGGGAGACAACCCATGATTTTACTACTGCACTTTTATTTTATATTTGAGTCTTGGAAGTTGTTACTACTGTAGCAACCTCTCATTATCTTAGTTTTTTGCATTGTTGTGCCAAGTAAAGTCGTTGATAGTAAGGTTCATACTAGATTTGGATTACTGCGCAGAAACAGATTTCTTTGCTGTCACGAATCTGGGCCTAATTCTCTGTAGATAACTCAGAAAATTATGAAAATTTACGTGAGTGATCCTCAGATATGTACGCAACTTTCATTCAATTTGAGTATTTTCATTTGAGCAAGTCTGTTGCCTCAATAAAATTCGTCTTTACGAACTGTTCTGTTTTGACAGATTCTGCCTTTTATTTCGCATTGCATGTTTTGCTATGCTTGATGGATTTTTCGATTCCATTGAATTTCAGTAGCTTTGTGCAATGTCCAGAAGTGTTAAGAATGATTATGTCACCTCTGAACATGTAAATTTTAATTGTGCACTAACCCTCTAATGAGTTGTTTTGATTTTGGTATGGAGGAAGTTTTCAAGGATCAAGAGAGGGAGATGATACAATATGATCAAGGAGAGTGAAAGCTCTAAGCTTGGGGATGCCCCGGTGGTTCACCCCTGCATATTTCAAGAAGACTCAAGCGTCTAAGCTTGGGGATGCCCAAGGCATCCCCTTCTTCATCGACAACATTATCAGGTTCCTCTAGTGAAACTATATTTTTATTCCATCACATCTTATGTAGTTTGCTTGGAGCGTCGGTTTGTTTTTGTTTTTGTTTTGTTTGAATAAGTTGGATCCTAGCATTCATTGTGTGGGAGAGAGATACGCTCCGCTGTTGCATACGGACAAATATGTCCTTAGGCTTTACGCATAGTGTTCATGGCGAAGGTTGAATCTTCTTCGTTAAATTGTTATATGGTTGGAAACGGGAAATGCTACATGTAGTAATTGGTAGAATGTTTTGAATAATTTGATACTTGGCAATTGTTGTGCTCATGTTTAAGCTCTTGTATCATATACTTTGCACCTATTAATGAAGAAATACATAGAGCTTGCTAAAATTTGGTTTGCATAATTGGTCTCTCTAAGGTCTAGATAATTTCTAGTAAGGGTTGAACAACAAGGAAGACGGTGTAGAGTCTTATAATGTTTACAATATGTCTTTTATGTGAGTTTTGCTGTACCGCTTCATACTTGTGTTTGTTTCAAATAACCTTGCTAGCCTAAGCCTTGTATTGAGAGGGATTACTTCTCATGCATCCAAATCCTTGAGCCAAAAACTATGCCACTTGTGTCCACCATACCTACCTACTACATGGTATTTCTCTGCCATTCCAAAGTAAATTGCTTGAGTGCTACCTTTAAAATTTCTATTCTTTATCTTTACAATATATAGCTCATGGGACAAATAGCCTAAAAACTATTGTGGTATTGAATATGTACTTATGCACTTTATCTCTTATTAAGTTGCTTGTTGTGCGATAACCATGTTCCTGGGGATGCCATCAACTACTCTTTGTTGAATATCATGTGAGTTGCTATGCATGTCCGTCTTGTCTGAAGTAAGGGCGATTTACCATGAGTTGAATGGTTTGAGCATGCATACTGTTAGAGAAGAACATTGGGCCGCTAACTAAAGCCATGATCCATGGTGGAAGTTTCAATTTTGGACAAATATCCTCAATCTCATATGAGAAAATTAATTGTTGTTGAGTGCTTAAGCATTAAAGAGGAGTCCATTATCTGTTGTCTATGTTGTCCCGGTATGGATGTCTAAGTTGAGAATAATCAAAAGCGAGAAATCCAATGCGAGCTTTCTCCTTAGACCTTTGTACAGGCGGCATAGAGGTACCCCTTTGTGACACTTGGTTAAAACATATGTATTGAGGTGATAATCTAGGTAATCCGAGCTAATTAGGACAAGGTGCGGGCACTATTAGTATACTATGCATGAGGCTTGCAACTTGTAGGATATAATTTACGTGATGCATATGCTTTATTACTACCGTTGACAAAATTGTTTCTTGTTTTCAAAACCAAAGCTCTAGCACAAATATAGCAATCAATGCTTCCCTCTGCGAAGGGCCTTTCTTTTACTTTTTATGTTGAGTCAGTTCACCTATTTCTCTCCACCTCAAGAAGCAAACACTTGTGTGAACTATGCATTGATTCCTACATACTTGCATATTGCACTTGTTATATTACTTTATATTGACAATATCCATGAGATATACATGTTACAAGTTGAAAGCAACCACTGAAACTTAATCTTCCTTTGTGTTGCTTCAATACCTTTACTTTGATTTATTGCTTTATGAGTTAACTCTTATGCAAGACTTATTGATGCTTGTCTTGAAGTACTATTCATGAAAAGTCTTTGCTATATGATTCAGTTGTTTACTCATGTCATTTACCATTGTTTTGATCGCTGCATTCATTACATATGCTTACAATAGTATGATCAAAGTTATGATGGCATGTCACTCCAGAAATTATCTTTGTTATCGTCTACCTGCTCGGGACGAGCAGAAACTAAGCTTGGGGATGCTGATACGTCTCCGACGTATCGATAATTTCTTATGTTCCATGCCACATTATCGATGATATCTACATGTTTTATGCATACTTTATGTCATATTTATGCATTTTCCGGCACTAACCTATTAACGAGATGCCGAAGAGCCAGTTGCTGTTTTCTGCTGTTTTTGGTTTCAGAAATCCTAGTAAGGAAATATTCTCGGAATTGGACGAAATCAACGCCCAGGGGCCTATTTTCACACGAAGCTTCCAGAAGACCGAAGGAGTCACGAAGTGGGGCCACGAGGTGGCCAGACACCAGGGCGGCGCGGCCAAGCCCTTGGCCGCGCCGGCCTGTTGTGTGGGGCCCTCGTGTGGCCCCCTGACCTATCTCCTCCGCCTACTTAAAGCCTTCGTCGCGAAACCCCCAGTACCGAGAGCCACGATACGGAAAACCTTCCAGAGACGCCGCCGCCGCCAATCCCATCTCGGGGGATTCAGGAGATCGCCTCCGGCACCCTGCCGGAGAGGGGAATCATCTCCCGGAGGACTCTTCACCGCCATGGTCGCCTCCGGAGTGATGAGTGAGTAGTTCACCCCTGGACTATGGGTCCATAGAAGTAGCTAGATGGTCGTCTTCTCCTAATTGTGCTTCATTGTCAGATCTTGTGAGCTGCCTAACATGATCAAGATCATCTATCTGTAATGCTATATGTTGTGTTTGTTGGGATCCGATGGATAGAGAATACTATGCTATGTTGATTATCAATCTATTACCTATGTGTTGTTTATGATCTTGCATGCTCTCCGTTATTAGTAGAGGCTCTGGCCAAGTTTTTACTCTTAACTCCAAGAGGGAGTATTTATGCTCGATAGTGGGTTCATGCCTCCATTAAATCTGGGACAGTGACAGAAAGTTCTAAGGTTGTGGATGTGCTGTTGCCACTAGGGATAAAACATCGATGCTATGTCCGAGGATGTAGTTGTTGATTACATTACGCACCATACTTAATGCAATTGTCTGTTGCTTGCAACTTAATACTGGAAGGGGTTCGGATGATAACCTGAAGGTGGACTTTTAGGCATAGATGCATGCTGGATAGCGGTCTATGTACTTTATCGTAATGCGCAATTAAATCTCACAATACTCATCATATCATGTATGTGCATTGTCATGCCCTCTTTATTTGTCAATTGCCCAACTGTAATTTGTTCACCCAACATGCTTATTCTTATGGGAGAGACACCTCTAGTGAACTGTGGACCCCGGTCCATTCTTTTAATCGAATACAATCTACTGCAATACTTGTTCTACTGTTTTCTGCAAACAATCATCATCCACACTATACATCTAATCCTTTGTTACAGCAAGCCGGTGAGATTGACAACCTCACTGTTTCGTTGGGGCAAAGTACTTTGGTTGTGCTGTGCAGGTTCCACGTTGGCACCGGAATCCCTGGTGTTGCGCCGCACTACATCTCGCCGCCATCAACCTTCAACGTGCTTCTTGGCTCCTACTGGTTCGATAAACCTTGGTTTCTTACTGAGGGAAAACTTGCCGCTCTACGCATCACACCTTCCTCTTGGGGTTCCCAACGGACGCGTGCTGTACGCGTATCAGTGTCCAATGCCCATAAGCTTGATGGCACTAGATGGATCATCATTATTACCTACAACACATGGAACAACTTGCTCCACTCGGGAGCCATTATCCCCCAAGAACACCACGTCACAAGATACTTCAATAGCCCCAGTGGACTTGTTGTAGTATCTATAGGCGTGAGAGTTCTCCGCATATCCAACAAATGTACCCTCTATAGTTATAGTTTCAAATTTGCCGAGCTTCCCCTTATTGTTCTTAACAAGGCATTTGCATCCAAAGACACGAATGTACATGACATTTGGCTTGTTACCTGTAAGAAGCTCGTATGGAGTTTTATTATGCAGGGGGTGAAGGAAGAGCCGGTTGGAGTAGTGGACAGCTGTAGAGATGGCTTCTCCCCAAAAGTTATGGGGTGAGTTGAATTCACTCAACATAGTTCTTGCCATCTCAATAGTAGTCCGTTTGTTCCTTTCAACAACACCATTTTGTTGAGGGTGTATGGAGCTGAAAACTCATGCTTGATGCCCTCATCATCAACAAACTCTTGCATGGTGTAGTTCTTGAACTCGGTGCCATTGTCGGTCCTTATCGCCTTGATCTTAGATTCATACATACGTTGAGCCTTCTTGGTGAAGATGATGAACTCTCTATGGGTCTCATCCTTAGAATTAAGGAGAAAGACCCAATAGTATCTTGAGTAATCATCAACAATGACTAGTCCGTACTTGCTCCCACCAAGAGTATCATAATGTGATGGCCCAAAGAGATCCAAGTGAAGGAGCTCCAAAGGCCTAGACGTGGTGACGATGCTCTTTATAGGATGTCTCTTCTTGAGTTGCTTTCCGGCTACACATGCACTGCATACACGATCTTTCTCAAAAGAAAATGCCGGTTAGTCCAACAATGTGCGCACCCTTTAGGACTTGTTTAAGATTTCTCATATTGACATGACCAAGACGGCGATGCCATAGCCAACCTTCATCATGTTCGGACACCATTAGACATGTGGAGGGTGAGGGGCTCTCTTTCGAGAGGTCAACCACATAAAGGTTGTTCTCCACATATCCAACAAGGACCAACTTGAGGTTATCACTCCTAAAGACTTACACACAATACTTGATAAAATATGAATTGTGACCGGCATCTGCAAGGTGATATATAGAAAGCAAGTTATAGCCAAGGGATTCAACAAGCATGACCGTCTCAAGGCACAAGTCCTTAGATATTGCCACCTTGTCATACCCAAATACCTTTTCCCTTTGAATTGTCACCAAAGGTGATGCTTGAATTCTTGTTAATATCCTCAATGAATTGGTCAAGCACACCTCTTCCTCCGGTCATATGATTGGTGCATCCACTATCAAACACCCATTTTGGACCACCGGAGGAATATCCCTACAAAATCAAGTAGAGGATTTAGGAACCCATCGATTAATGGGTTCCTTTGTAATGGCAACAAGATATTTTGGTACCCAAATTGAGTACCCTCTATAAGCATAGCCATTACGAGGGCCAACATATCTAGCATAAACATCACCATAATAATCAACAAATAAATCATAGTGATTGTTAGGTCCCGTGCGGTCACCACTAGTGGTTTTGCCCTTTGAGGCTTTGCCAAGATTAGTGACCTTCTTATTCTTCTCTTGAGCGGGTTTCTCCTTCATGTAGTTGTTCTTCTTGTAGGGCTTGGAAGCATACCCAAGCCCAAACTTTTGATTGTTTTACCTTTGCTTACTCAAAAGGTCATCCAATCCCATCTTATTCTTGGCAGTGGTGAACTTGGCAAGTTCCTTTGTTAACCTAACATTTTTCTCAAGAATAGTTGCTTGCTCACAAGCCGATTCGTTAGGATGATAGTTGAGACCATATTTGGTCACTGATACGTCTCCGACGTATCGATAATTTCTTATGTTCCATGCCACATTATTGATGTTATCTACATGTTTTATGCACACTTTATGTCATATTCGTGCATTTTCTGGAACTAACCTATTAACAAGATGCCGAAGTGCCAGTTCCTGTTTTCTGCTGTTTTTGGCTTCAGAAATCCTAGTAACGAAATATTCTCGGAATCGGACGAAATCAACGCCCAGGTTCCTATTTTACCCGGAAGCATCCAGAACACACGAGAACCGCCAGAGAAGGGAGGCAGGGCCACCACACCACACCCCGGCGCGGCCTAGGGGGGGGCGCGCCCCCCTAGGGTGTGGGCCCCCCTTCGACCTTCCTGCGCCGCCTCTTCGCCTATAAAAAGCCCCTGGATCAGAAAACCCTATACCAATTGACGAAACCCACGAAAACCTTCCAGAGCCGCCGCCATCGCGAAGCCAAGATCTGGGGGACAGGATCTCTGTTCCGGCACGCTGCCGGAGCGGGGAAGTGCCCCCGGAAGGCTTCTCCATCGACACCGCTGCCATCTCCACCGCCATCTTCATCACCGCTGCTGCTCCCATGAGGAGGGAGTAGTTCTCCATCGAGGCTCGGGGCTGTACCGGTAGCTATGTGGTTAATCTCTCCTATGTACCTCAATACAATGATCTCATGAGCTGCTTTACATGATTGAGATTCATCTGAGTTTTGTATCACTACTATCTATGTGCTACTCTAGTGATGTGTTATTAAAGTAGTTCTATTCCTCCTGCACGTGTGTAATGGTGACAGTGTGTGCACCGTGTTAGTACTTGGTTTATGCTATGATCATGATCTCTTGTAGATTGCGAAGTTAACTATTGCTATGATAATATTGATGTGATCTATTCCTCCTACATATGCATGAAGGTGACAGTGTGCATGCTATGTTAGTACTTGGTTTAGTCCTTTGATCTATCTTACACTATAAGGTTACTTAAACATGAGCATTATTGTGGAGCTTGTTAACTCCGGCATTGAGGGTTCGTGTAATCCTACGCAATGTGTTCATCATCCAACAAAAGTGTAGAGTATGCATTTATCTATTCTGTTATGTGATCAATGTTGAGAGTGTCCACTAGTGAAAGTGTAATCCCTAGGCCTTGTTCTTAAATACTGCTATCGCTACTTGTTTACTACTGCTGCGTTACTACTGCTTGTTTACTGTTTCTTCGTGTTACTACTGCTGCAATACTACCACCATCAACTACACGCCAGCAAGCTATTTTCTGGCACCGTTGCTACTGCTCATACTTATTCATACCACCTGTATTTCACTATCTCTTCGCCGAACTAGTGCACCTATTTGGTGTGTTGGGGACACAAGAGACTTCTTGCTTTGTGGTTGCAGGGTTGCATGAGAGGGATATCTTTGACCTCTTCCTCCCTGAGTTCGATAAACCTTGGGTATCCACTTAAGGGAAAACTTGCTGCTGTTCTACAAACCTCTGCTCTTGGAGGCCCAACACTGTCTACAGGAAAGGAGGGGGAACGTAGACATCAAGCACTTTTCTGGCGCCGTTGCCGGGGAGGAAAGGTAAAAAGGCACTCATACTACGGTCTCAGGTAAAGTATTTTTCTGGCGCCGTTGTGTGTGTGCTCGAAGCTATTTCCTTTAGATCCTGCAATTGCATCTTTTTGTTTCTTGTTTACACTAGTTTGGCATAATGTACAAGAGTGAGCTTCTTATTCTATTTCCTGACTTAAAACATGGATTGTTTGATGCGAAAATTAAAAAACCTATGAAATCTTATATGCATGCTGGTAGTAATATTAGTATGAACGCTTTGAACACCATTGTTGATAATGATATAGAAAGTTCTAAGCTTGGGGAAGCTGGTTTTCATGATCTATTTAGTCCCCCAAGCATTGAGGAGAAAATTTTCTTTGATGATACTTTGCCTCCTATTTATGATGATTATAATGATAGAAGTCTTTTGTTACCACCTGTTATGGAGGATGAATTTGATTATGATTACAATATGCCTCCTATATTTGATGATGAGAATAATAATGGTAGCTACTTTGTTGAATTTGCTCCCACTACAACTAATAAAATTGACTATGCTTATGTGGAGAGTAATTATTTTATGCATGAGACTCATGATAAGAATGCTTTATGTGATGGTTATATTGTTGAGTTTGCTCATGTTGCTACTGAAAGTTATTATGAGAGAGGAAAATATGGTTGTAGAAATTTTCATGTTACTAAAATACCTCTCTATGTGCTGAAATTTTTCAAGCTACACTTGTTTAATCTTCCTATGCTTGTTACTTTGCTCTTCATGAACTTGTTTATTTACAAGATTCCCTTGCATAGGAAGCATGTTAGACTTAAATATGTTTTGAATTTGCCTCTTGATGCTCTCTTTTGCTTCAAATACTATTTCTTGCGAGTGCATCATTAAAACTGCTGAGCCCATCTTAATGGCTATAAAGAAAAGAACTTCTTGGGAGATAACCCATGTGTTATTTTGCTACAGTACTTTGTTTTATATTTGTGTCTTGGAAGTTGTTTACTACTGTAGCAACCTCTCCTTATCTTAGTTTTGTGTTTTGTTGTGCCAAGTTAAGTCGTTGATAGTAAAGTAAGTACTAGATTGGGATTACTGCACAGTTCCAGATTTCTTTGCTGTCACGAATCTGGGTCCACCTCCCTGTAGGTAGCTCAGAAAATTAAGCCAATTTACGTGCATGATCCTCAGATATGTACGCAACTTTCATTCAATTTGAGCATTTTCATTTGAGCAAGTCTGGTGCCATTTTAAAATTCGTCAATACGAACTGTTCTGTTTTGACAGATTCTGCCTTTTATTTCGCATTGCCTCTTTCGCTATGTTGGATGAATTTCTTTGATCCACTAATGTCCAGTAGCATTATGCAATGTCCAGAAGTGTTAAGAATGATTGTGTCACCTCTGAATATGTCAATTTATAATGTGCACTAACCCTCTAATGAGTTGTTTCGAGTTTGGTGTGGAGGAAGTTTTCAAGGGTCAAGAGAGGAGTATGATGCAACATGATCAAGGAGAGTGAAAGCTCTAAGCTTGGGGATGCACCCGGTGGTTCACCCCTGCATATATCAAGAAGACTCAAGCGTCTAAGCTTGGGGATGCCCAAGGCATCCCCTTCTTCATCGACAACATTATCAGGTTCCTCCCCTGAAACTATATTTTTATTCCATCACATCTTATGTGCTTTTTCTTGGAGCGTCGGTTTGTTTTTGTTTTTGTTTTGTTTGAATAAAATGAATCCTAGCATTCACTTTATGGGAGAGAGACACGCTCCGCTGTAGCATATGGGCAAGTATGTCCTTGGTTTCTACTCATAGTATTCATGGCGAAGTTTCTCCTTCGTTAAATTGTTATATGGTTGGAATTGGAAAATAATACATGTAGTAATTGCTATAATGTCTTGGGTAATGTGATACTTGGCAATTGTTGTGCTCATGTTTAAGCTCTTGCATCATATACTTTGCACCTATTAGTGAAGAAATACATAGAGCTTGTTAAAATTTGGTTTGCATGAGTGGTTTCTCTAGAGTCTAGATATTTTCTAGTGAGGCGTTTGAACAACAAGGAAGACGATGTATAGTCTTATAATGCTTGTAATATGTCTTTTATGTGAGTTTTGCTGTACCGGTTTATACTTGTGTTTGCTTCAAACAACCTTGCTAGCCTAAGCCTTGTATCGAGAGGGAATACTTCTCATGCATCCAAAATCCTTGAGCCAACCACTATGCCATTTGTGTCCACCATACCTACCTACTATGTGGTATTTCCTGCCATTCCAAAGTAAATTGCTTGAGTGCTACCTTTAAATAATTCAAAATTTATCACCTCTGATTTGTGTCAATGTTTTATAGCTCATGAGGAAGTATGTGGTGTTTAGCTTTCAACCTTGTCATTTACTTTTGACGGACTCTCATATGGACTAGTGGCACATCCGCTTATCCAATAATTTTGCAAAAAGAGCTGGCAATGGGATTCCCAGTCCCAAATTAATTAACAAAAATAGACACTCCTCCATGGTATGTGATTGTTGGACGGCACCCGAAGGATTCGGTTAGCCATGGCTTGTGTAAGCAAAGGTTGGGAGGAGTGTCATCATAATAAAACTAAAATAAAAAGGCACTCCTTCATGGTATGAGATTGTTGGCAGGCACCCGAGGATTCGGTTAGCCATGGTTTGTGAAAGAAAGGTTGGAAGGAGTGCCACCCAAAAAAATAAATAAAATGGGAGCCGCTCTTATAAGTCCGGTTGGCGAGGTAGTTAGTGTACCCATTACCATTCGTTGACAACAACAAACACCTCTCAAAACTTTACTTTTTATGCTCTCTATATGTTTTCAAAACCAAAGCTCTAGCACAAATATAGCAATCGATGCTTTCCTCTTTGAAGGACCATTCTTTTACTTTTATTGTTGAGTCAGTTCACCTATTTCTCTCCACCTCAAGAAGCAAACATTTGTGTGAACTGTGCATTGATTCCTACATACTTGCTTATTGCATTTGTTATATTGCTCTGCATTGACAACTATCTATGAGATATACATGTTACAAGTTGAAAGCAACCGCTGAAACTTAATCTTCCATTGTGTTGCTTCAATGTCTTTACTAAGAATTTATTGCTTTATGAGTAACTCTTATGCAAGACTCATTGAAGCTTGTCTTGAAAGTACTATTCATGAAAAGTCTTTGCTATATGATTCAATTGTTTACTCATTGCATTTACATTGTTTTGATCGCTGCATTCACTACATATGCTTTACAAATAGTATGATCAAGGTTATGATGGCATGTCACTCCAGAAATTATCTGTGTTATCGTTTTACCTGCTCGGGACGAGCAGAACTAAGCTTGGGGATGCTGATACGTCTCCGACGTATCGATAATTTCTTATGTTCCATGCCACATTATTGATGTTATCTACATGTTTTATGCACACTTTATGTCATATTCGTGCATTTTCTGGAACTAACCTATTAACAAGATGCCGAAGTGCCAGTTCCTGTTTTCTGCTGTTTTTGGTTTCAGAAATCCTAGTAACGAAATATTCTCGGAATCGGACGAAATCAACGCCCAGGTTCCTATTTTACCCGGAAGCATCCAGAACACACGAGAACCGCCAGAGAAGGGAGGCAGGGCCACCACACCACACCCCGGCGCGGCCTAGGGGCGCCCCCTAGGGTGTGGGCCCCCTTCGACCTTCTGCGCCGCCTCTTCGCCTATAAAAAGCCCCCGGATCAGAAAACCCTATACCAATTGGACGAAACCCACGAAAACCTTCCCGAGCCGCCGCCATCGCGAAGCCAAGATCCGGGGACAGGATCTCTGCTCCGCACGCCGCCGGAGCGGGGAAGTGCCCCCGGAAGGCTTCTCCATCGACACCGCTGCCATCTCCACCGCCATCTTCATCACCGCTGCTGCTCCCATGAGGAGGGAGTAGTTCTCCATCGAGGCTCGGGGCTGTACCGGTAGCTATGTGGTTAATCTCTCCTATGTACCTCAATACAATGATCTCATGAGCTGCTTTACATGATTGAGATTCATCTGAGTTTTGTATCACTACTATCTATGTGCTACTCTAGTGATGTGTTATTAAAGTAGTTCTATTCCTCCTGCACGTGTGTAATGGTGACAGTGTGTGCACCGTGTTAGTACTTGGTTTATGCTATGATCATGATCTCTTGTAGATTGCGAAGTTAACTATTGCTATGATAATATTGATGTGATCTATTCCTCCTACATATGCATGAAGGTGACAGTGTGCATGCTATGTTAGTACTTGGTTTAGTCCTTTGATCTATCTTACACTATAAGGTTACTTAAACATGAGCATTATTGTGGAGCTTGTTAACTCCGGCATTGAGGGTTCGTGTAATCCTACGCAATGTGTTCATCATCCAACAAAAGTGTAGAGTATGCATTTATCTATTCTGTTATGTGATCAATGTTGAGAGTGTCCACTAGTGAAAGTGTAATCCCTAGGCCTTGTTCTTAAATACTGCTATCGCTACTTGTTTACTACTGCTGCGTTACTACTGCTTGTTTCATCGTTTTACTGTGTTACTACTGCTGCAATACTACCACCATCAACTACACGCCAGCAAGCTATTTTCTGGCACCGTTGCTACTGCTCATACTTATTCATACCACCTGTATTTCACTATCTCTTCGCCGAACTAGTGCACCTATTTGGTGTGTTGGGGACACAAGAGACTTCTTGCTTTGTGGTTGCAGGGTTGCATGAGAGGGATATCTTTGACCTCTTCCTCCCTGAGTTCGATAAACCTTGGGTATCCACTTAAGGGAAAACTTGCTGCTGTTCTACAAACCTCTGCTCTTGGAGGCCCAACACTGTCTACAGGAAAGGAGGGGGAACGTAGACATCAGTCACCAAGGATTCAAGATATGCATTGGTCTCAACATGCAAAGATAGTTCCTCTTGTAAACGAACATGTTCCTCTACAAGTTTAGCTTGCTCATGAGTAAATGAGGTGGAGAAACTACCAACATTTTCAGTAATAATGGGATCATTCATTGATCCAAGAGCCGTTTTGTAGGTTTCTTGAAGCAGGTCATGGTTCTCTCCAAGTTTATTGAGCTCATCCTTAGCAAGCGTATTAGCTCTTTCAAGATGGTAAAGATCCCTAGTGAGAGAAGCATGAGCAACTTCAAGCTCCTTATTTGAAGCATCAAGCTCTTGGGCCAATAATTGAGCCCTTTCAATAGTTTCAAGATCCTTAACTTTATCTAGTTCAAAGGTTTCAATTTATTACTTAAGGCCTTGAGATATGCACCTTTCGGTTTTCAGCTCTTGTCATAGGAGGTTTAATCTCCGTTCTTTATCATTCAAATGATATTCTAATTCCTCAATGGACCCGTCCTTTTCTTTGATGGAGTCCATCAAGAAATCAAACTTTACAATAGCATCACCACGAAGAGTGCATCTTACTTTGCAAAGTTCCTTAAGCATAGCTAACTCTTCTTGATTTTCAGTTTCATCATCAAGAACACTAGATAGAGAAGGTGGGGATTCCATTACCTTTGTTTCTCTTACCATTAGACAAGAGCCGACGATTGTAGAGGAGGGAGGGTCATCGGAGTCATCATCATAAGTTGTTCTTGCCATGAAGGAAGAACCAACATCATTCTCCGTGGAGTAATCCTTGAATTAGTCATATGTGAAGAGTGACTCGGGTTTGGAGAAAGCCAAACCAGCCACTTCAGCCTCCTTCTCCTCATCTTCCTCTTCTTCATCGGAAGCGTACTCAGCCCCAACAAAAGCTCTTCCCTTGTTTTTCTTGTATCGATCATTGATTGGGTTTGGCTTCAATCTTGGCTTGACCCCTTTGAAAAACTTTGGCTTGTCTACCCTTTTGTCATAAGGAAACTCATTTGCAAAGTGACCATCTTCATCACATTTGTACCACGTTCCCTTCTTCTTCACATTGAGGTACGTTGGAAACTTTGTCTTGTACTTCTTCGCAAAGAAAGCAAAGTCTGTAGCGATGTCACTAGTTGATGTCATCTCTTCATCTTCTTCAATTTCATATACTTCTTCTCTTTCATGGTTAGCTCTAGCCTTCAGGACAAAGTTTGCGAGGATTCATCAACACGGTTCATCGCCATGAGACTTTCTCCAATCTTGGCCATGTTCTCATTGGCTGCCACATAGGAGACTAGATCATCTGCGTTCAGATTAGCGCTCTTGGTAAGGATTTGCAAGTTGAGTGCAAGATAGGTGTCCTTTTGCTTGACTACAATCATGGCAATGACCTTGGACTTTATGAATTATTCATTCATCTCAAAACCATCGTTGTATTTCTCACATCCAAGGCCCTTGACCTTCACTCTCAGAGAACCAAGCCTTCCATAGGCATCGGCCAAGGATTCTCCTTGTCTAATCATGAACATAGTTGCATCAATCTTTGCTGACTCATAGAGAGCTGATTGGATCAGATAGGTTGAGTACTACGATCCGATCCCACAACTCTTTAGCGGAGTCAATGTCATTGACTTGATCAAGGAGCTTGCGGTTGATGCCACTCCTAATCTTGTCACCTGCTGAGGCATTGAGTTGACGGTTGTAGAATTCGGTGGAGGTCAACCGAATGGGATCTTGTGGCTTCCGGTATCCATCAACAATGATCTCCCACAAATCCACACTGGAGCTTCGAATATGAGACTCCATAGAAGATTTCCAAAAAGCAAAGTGAGTTCCATCAAAGGGATTTCTATTTTCGTGCCCCTGGCTCCTTAGTTGTGCTCAGTTTTCCCCAGCCCCTTAGTTTTTCCTCAGTTTTCCCCAAGACCTTGTCTGAAACCCGCAGAAGGAGCTCGGACGGAGGATTCTCGTTTAGTTGATGTTGGTTGGTGCTGGCAAGTGAGGCCGCTGTTGGTGCCCCGCAGTGGACACGTCTTCACTTATCCAGATCATCGTGGGACCCACAACTTGTCCACGTTAGTGCGCCGGACCCACAGCTTACCCAGGTGACCGTTGCAAAATGGGAGCCCGAGCTAGCCCCGCGCCCGTGCCCATGCCATTGCTTCCCTTTTCTTTCCCCGCGCCACATTGTTCTTCTTCTCCGCCAGCGGCAGCCCTTCTTCGGTAGGCGGGTAATGTCTAGTTTCTCTTCGACCTCCCGTTCTTCATGGCCGCAGTATGGACCCGTGCCTTTGACGAGATGCCCTGACTGCCCACGCCAGGAGCCTCTGAAGCGGTCGATCTGTAAGACGGACGAGAACAGCAACCGTGGACGTGAGTTCCTTGCATGCGAGAGCTTGCCATATAGAGAGGGGGATAAGGTTAGATCTCGCTCCAATTTCTCTGTTTTCTCTCGATTTTCTTGCTATTCCCTCGAATTTGGGATTTAGGGTTCCCGTTGTTGTTTTCAGATTCTGAAGAAATGCAGGCATTTCGAGTGGATCGATGTGTACGTTCAGAGGCTTCAATTGCAGGAATCAATTGGCGCTATTGGGGAGCGCAATTTGGGAGGGGGGACTTGCTGTAGAGAATGCGGCGGAGAGAGGAGCCGTTCCGATTATGCCTCATGCTCCCAATGCAGGACTGGTGGAAGTGAAGGGAGA
Organism: Lolium perenne; assembly: GCF_019359855.2. Taxonomy (NCBI): domain Eukaryota; kingdom Viridiplantae; phylum Streptophyta; class Magnoliopsida; order Poales; family Poaceae; genus Lolium; species Lolium perenne. The sequence continues at coordinate 89,704,582 of NC_067245.2, read as the reverse complement.
ACTGAAGAAAATGAACAAGCAGTTAAGGCAGCTAATCGAGTTGAAGAAGCAAGCTAATCTGATGGCTAGTTGTTTTTTCTGTTGTATAATTGCGATCGGATTCTTATCATTGCTCACCGGGCGCTAGAAGTTGTTACAAGGGATACCTTGTTACAGATTCATTATTCAGTTACATGTACTTGTAGTTGTTTTCATAGTTAGTGTGTGCATTCACCAAAATTACCAACTATATTGGAATGCTCCCAATAATTGTTAGAGGGGTGAAAAATAATCTAGGGCTCCCAATAATCTATTCACCGAAATCCGCAAATATGTATGCCTCATGTTTATACAAAAATTATACCACTTTTGGGCCGTTTCAAATTACCGAAACTATATGCCAAAACTATATCCCCTAAAAGAAAAGGAAAGCGAAAGATAGTTGATAATTGTTAGAGGGGTGACAATAATGCATTCACCGAAATCCGCAAATATGTATGCCTCATGTTTATACCGAAATTATACCACTTTTGGGCCGTTTCAAATTACCGAAACTATATGCCAAAACTATATCCCCTAAAAGAAAAAGGAAAGCGAAAGATAGTTGATAATTGTTAGAGGGGTGACAATAATGCATTCACCGAAATCCGCAAATATGTATGCCTCATGTTTATACCGAAATTATACCACTTTTGGGCCGTTTCAAATTACCGAAACTATATGCCAAAACTATATCCCCTAAAAGAAAAAGGAAAGTGAAAGATAGTTGATAATTGTTAGAGGGGTGACAATAATGCTTTCACCGAAATCCGCAAATATGTATGCCTCATGTTTATACCAAAATTATACCACTTTTGGGCCGTTTCAAATTACCGAAACTATATGCCAAAACTATATCCCCTAAAAGAAAAAGGAAAGCGAAAGATAGTTGATAATTGTTAGAGGGGTGACAATAATGCATTCACCGAAATCCGCAAATATGTATGCCTCATGTTTATACCAAAATTATACCACTTTTGGGCCGTTTCAAATTACTAAAACTATATGCCAAAACTATATCCCCTAAAAGAACAAGGAAAGTGAAAGATAGTTGATAATTGTTACAGGGGTGACAATAATGCATCCACCGACAGAGAGAGAGAGGGGTGGCCACGAAGAGAGAGAGAGGGGTGGCCACGAAGAGACGGGGAGGGGTATACTGCCCGTTAGATCAGTTGATCAACGGTTCGTGGAGTCGATCCGTGTGACAATGGCTCAACCAATCAGGATAAGTTTGGGCTTCTGAGAGCATTTGTGACAGAACTTGAGGGCAAAACTGAGTAGTACTAACAATCCAAGGGAACATAAATAGTAAATAGACTAAGGGATTCAAACAAAAAGAATTACAAAATGAAAAATGCGTGTTTTGTACAATATAATTCATATTGGGCTACATCAAATTATTTGCAATTCAAATATACATGAGTGTGACAATTATGGCATCATTTAGACAAACTATGTTTTTGGGGAAGATGTTTTGCAATGGGGTTTGAGTGGAAAACCATGCATCTTCATAGCTACACTAGTGATTCTGAGAAGTGGCAATTTGTGGTAAAACTTGATTTATATATGTTTGTTAAGGTTTTCTTGGTGGCAGGTTGCGTAGGAAGACTCCATGAGTAGGTGCCGCTATGTTTTTATTTTTTTGAATTTTTTTGCGCATGAAATGCCTCAATTAGATATGTTAATCTCATTTGTTGACTCTCTGTTGACTAGCTACTTGAGGGTAAAACTGAGTATATTGCACTTGCCAGTCTAAGTACTCGAGGGGAAAACTGAGTACAGATAAAATTTCTGTATAAGGTCCGAGGTTATAACTGAGTACACCAAACGTCCCAGGGTTAGACTCGTGTCGCGGTGCACGCTGCAGCCGTGCATAGCGGACGCGTGTTGCGGTACACGCCACCTTCGTCTTTATAGAGCCCTTTTCCTCTCCCTCGACGCACGTTCTCACTGCAACCGCCTCTCCTGTCCCATCATCTTCTCCACAACCGAAGAAAAACCCCCGAAGAAAACCGCCGGCGATGGAGAAGAATGAGATGCCCATTGTCGGTGCATCAGCCGCCGGCGCATCGGCCGCTGCCCCCGTCCAGGCCCCTGTCGCTGCTTCCAACGTAGCAGCCGGCGCATCAGCCGCCGACGCATCGGCCGCTGCCCCCGTCCAGGCCCCTGCCGCTGCTTCCAATGTAGCAGCCGGTGCATCAGCCGCCAGCGCATCGGCCGCCGCCACCGTCCAGGCCCCCGTCGCTTGGGACCCGTACGAACCAGTGCTGTACGTCGCCCCGGAGAACCCCTACGACACCAGCATCGTCGACGACGAGCTGGAGGTAACCCTTTGCTCCCTTGTTCTTATCCCATTTCAATCCTTTTGTGTTAGATCTGGCGTTATTAGGGTTCGTCTGTTCCTAGTTCAATCCATTTGTGTTAGATCTAGCATTATTAGGGTGCGTCTGTTCCTAGTTCAATCCTTTTGTGTTAGATCTTGCATTATTAGTGCTTGTGATTTGCTTTTGTTTAAGATTTGTGCCGATGATGATGAATATTTGGGCACAAATTGATTCAGGGTTTGGTCAGTAAACAATTGGTGTGTTCAAATTTGTTGTGCATGATCTTTGGGCCCAATGTAACTGAGGCTACCTATCTTTTTCGAGCCCATATTATCATGCATGATCTTTGTTCACTCTCTGTTCCATCATGGTTGCAATTGACTCCGTGTTTTTTGCGCGATCTTTGGTGCTACGTGACAGGTGCAGAGCAGCGACATCGATAGCGATGACGAGTCCTTCCACACCAAGACTCGTCACGTCCTCAGGAAGCTGCAGTCCGGCCATTATGATGGCCCCTTTGTTCGAGGCATTTACAAGTGCCCCTTCTGCAACAGGAAGCTCCGCGCCACCGACTTCAACTGCCTGGTGAACCATGCTGAATCCATTGGCAGATGCGGCGCTAGAGTTGGAACGACGGTGAACGTGCATGCGTTCATGGCCAAACACAAAGCACTTGGGATTCACCTGCGCAACCTCCAGGCGAGTCACAGGCGCAACCTGGAGGCGTTGAACATGCCTACTGCACTCTCTGTATGTGACTGCTCTATCTGTAGAGCAGTTTAAATTCATGTAAAATGTAGCTTATGTTGTAGGGTTCTATCGGTACTACTGTTGGATCTGTCGTGAATATATCTATGCTATGTTGGCTGCTGTATGCAGCTTATCCTATATTTTTTTCTGGATTTGTGCCCTAGATTTCCTACCTGATTGGGTAAAAACGAAGGCATAAAGAAATGAATTTCGTTAAAAAACAGAAGGAGAAGCTGCTCTAGATTTTCTACCAATTTGGGCTATCAAATATGAATGAGATCGAGCGAGAGAAAGGAAAAAGGTACATTGAAAACTGCTAATCTGGGCGAAAGAGACAGAAACCACTCGTGCCCACGTCCCGGACCCACACGGCTCCACACGCTATGGCTCCACACGCTACGGCCCCACACGCTACGGCCACACAAACATGGTCTCGTCCTGTCCCACGCGGTACCTTCCTACCAGCCCCACACGATGTGGCCCAACAAACGACACGACCCCACTCGTCAGCACGAAACGGCCAAATTAACGGATTCCTTCCGTCCGAGCTCCTTCTGCGGGTTTCAGACAAGGTCTTGGGGAAAACTAAGGAAAAACTAAGGAGCTGGGGAAAACTGAGCACAACTAAGGACCCGAGGGCACGAAAATAGAAATCTCTCCATCAAAATGGGGAACATTCCCACTATGGTTTATATGTGGCATGGGTGAAGTGTTTTTGGGATAGTCATGATTGACTTGATGGAAGCCGTCCGGAGGGACCGAAGTCCCACTAGAGGTTCCACTAGTCAGGTTCTTAAGCATGGCAGTCATTTATGCCATTTGGCTTTGGACTTCATCCTCCTTCAACTTTTTCTCAGCATCATATGCCAAGAATCTAGATTTCATCTCCTTAACCGAGAGGTTAGAATCTTCATCCAGACCCTCGAATAGTTTATCCATCTCACTCTTAAGGCTGTGAAGCCCTTAAAAAGAGTCCAGGCTCTGATACCAATTGAAAGTTCAGGGATGGTAAACCTAGATGGGGTTGAATAGGTTTATACAAATTTTAATTCTTTCTTTGCAATATTAGGCTTTGTGGAATATAAAGGTGAGCCCAATGCAAACTAGGTGAGGCAACCTATATGATGATACTAGTAACTCGAGCACGAAGGCTCTCACAGGAAATTATATCACAAGTAGGGAGTTCAGTTAGAGATAACCGATAGCACGCAGAGACGAGGGTTTATTCACGTGTTCCCTTCCTTTCCAAGAAGGTACGTCACGTTTAGAGGGGTGGAGGTCCCACGAAGGATTCCCTAACGCCACGAAGGCTCACCCTATTCTCCGGAGCCTATCCCACGAAGGAATGGCTCACTCACTTGTGGTAGACTTTGAGGTAGTCTCCAAACCTTCACAATCTTGTCAGGAGCAAATCCACAGCCCGGATGCTTCCGAACCTCTTTTGCCCACCTAGGGTTTCCAAGGAACCCTAACGAGCAAGTATCTTGATAAAAATACAAGGGGTAACAAGATTTGGCTTGGTAGAACGGTAGATCAGGTCCTCCTCTATCTTTTCCCCGGAGGGATTTGAGTTTGGATGGAGGAGGAGAGAGATCTAAGGCTTTTGGTGTTTCTAACAATGGAGTATGAGAGAGAGAGAGCTCAAGAACAGCTTGTAGTGTAGTGCCCTAAATGTTCAGAGGTAGGAGAAGGGGTTTTTATAGTGTCACTTGAAATCTGGCCGTTGGAACTTGACACCTCAGCTTTTTCGTCGACGAACCCGGTCAACCGGGCCTGCGACCGGGAAGTCCGGCGCAGGGGCTGGTCAGACCGGGCCAGAGGCCGGGCCACCCGGTTCAAATCGGAGTTGGGACCGGGCATTGACCGTGGTAGGACATTGTCGTGCAGTAACGCCTCCGGATGTTATTAGCGCAGGAGTCGGTTGGCGCCGGGGCGTCCGGTCCACCACCTGGTCCGACCGGGCTCATGACCGGACCAGGCCGGTCCAACCCGGGCCTGCGACCGGGCCATGACCAGGAGGGTTCTGTGTCATACAGAACATGGCCCCGGCTAGCACCAGTCCAGGGGCCGGTTGGCGCTAGGTTGGCCGGTGCCAGGGCCGGTCTGACCGGGCCTATGGCCGGCCAGGTGCTGAAGAGCCCTTCTTGATTGTTGTCGAAGTGAGGGGTCTCCCTTTACCTTCTTGTTCCATTGATACACCATTATGCCTCTTTGGCTAATACCTGGGATTAACCTCATAGACATGTATTAGGCCAAATACTCTAGCACCATGTCATTATTACCAAAATAATGGATAAGGGTAAAATACCCTTACAATCATGGTCATAAAGGTTTACATACATCCAAAAGTATCCTGGCGAGTGGGGACGGTGACACTCACGTACTTCGTTCTTGGTTGTGATCTTTCATCTCCTTGTTTTAGTGTTCGGGGTGAAAACCTTAGGTCTGACCTAGGGTGGTTGTGCCTGGAAATGGTCGATCCCTGATCATTTCTTTGTTGAGGGCACTGTCAGGAGATTGGACCTTTTCCAGAGAGAAAACATAGGATCCAACCATGTTGGTTAGGCCAGACGTCGATGGTATTTGTGTATTGTTACTTTCTTGGAGACATCGTTTCAAAGAACGTTTTGCAGAGTCAAAGGTGCCATCTAAACGGATGGTGCTATCGTTGCTTTGAGTCTCTGATTGCTTTGGTGGGGTCTTTGTTTTTTTCCTTTTTATTCTCCTTTATTTTTGGCTATGTGCATTCTTGATATATATATGGGGTCTAGTCATTATGTTGTTGCAGCAGTTGGGCACGATTGATATCCTTATTAATAAATTTCCTTTATAAAAAAATATATGCATGTGTTACCACCTTAGTCGGCATTGTGTTGTTGCAAAGGTTGGGTGTGATAACAATGGTATTGCACAATACAAGCAATCTAGACAACACCAGAAGAACAAACATATACTCATGCATTACCATCTTATTCATCAGTTTGTCGACATGTGTGATATCAAGTTATGCAAATACATACGGATTTGAATGTTTTTGATACTTTTACAAAGCCACTCCCACAACCTAAGGCGCACACAAGAGAAATGGGTATTAGATACATTCTAGATTGACTCTAGTGCAAGTGGGATACTCTAAGAAATATTCCCTAGAGGCAATCATAGAGATGATTATATTTTGCTGTATCCATTAGTTATTGTAATTTTCCTTGAATATCCATATCAAGCAACTTGTATTGATTGGAAATTACATGAATTGTTTGTGAAACTCTTTACTTGTATGGTTTTCTAAAGTTATCCCTAGTCGGGGTTCATGTGAGGACGCATGTGAATATTATACTAGCACATTGATTGATTGATGACTATGTTTCCAAAGTCACAAACATGGAGATGTCAAACCAATAATGTTTGGACACATGCTATGAACATGGGGTTGGGCTGACCCACCACGAGGCATGACAACTACACTTGCAATTATCTCTATGCAATGTGTATGCTTTGTCCTTAAACCTGAGATTGTCCTATGTACTTTACATGTGAATCAACCTACTTAGGGGCTATCAAACTCTACACCGTGATAGGGTAGCTATAAAGGTAGCTTTCAGGGTTGTCCTGAAGCATGCTACAAGGCATTGTCAATCAAGAAGGGATTTGACCCTCCCTTCATGAGAGAGATGTCTCTAGGCCCCTCGAGTGATCGGATCCAAAAAATATGATAGTGCTACATAAGGTTAAGAGTTAACCTAGTATTGGATTCCAAGTAAGAGGGTCGAGGAAAAGTGGTCAGCTTGGAGCTAACTGGATATCATGAGGCAAAGGGAAAGTCATGTACAAAACATTGTGATGGAGCCCACACTAGTAGGAAAAGCCTCATCTGTGGCGCACCAAAAAGGACATTATGTGGCGCATGGGCGGTGCGCCACAGAATTCTCGACACAAAAATAAGAATTTTGTGGCGCACTTGCCCATGCGCCACAGAAATAAAAATTTCTGTGGCGCACCAGGCAAGGTGTGCCACAAAAAGAGAAACTCTTATTTCTGTGACGCACCGCCACATAATTTTTTTGTGAATTTCAAAGAAAACGGCGGCCATATCTAGATCTAGATTTGGGGCTGCCGATTTTTTTTTGGAAATTTCGCCGAAAGGTCGCCGGAAGGTCGCCGGAGGTGGGTGGTTGGTTGGTTGGGTGAGTTGGGTGGGTGGGTGGGTGGGGTGGGTGGAGGAGGAGGCCGGCCGGAGGAGGTGGTGGTGGAGTAGTGAAAGGATCCTATGCCGCACCTAGAGGGGGGTGAATAGGTGCTAACCAATTTTTAGTTCTTTTTCAATTTAGGCTTGACACAAAGGTAAATTCTCTAGATATGCAACTAAGTGAATTTACCTATATGACAAGGTAATCAACTAAGCAAGATATAGCTACGCAATATAAGAGATAGAATAGGATAGAGGTAACCGAGAGTGGAGCACGCGATGACACGGAGATGATTCCCGTAGTTCCCTTCCTTTGCAAGAAGGTATGTCTACGTTTGGAGGAGTGTGGTTGCTACGAAAGCCAAACCAACAGCCACGAAGGCTTCACTCAGATCTCCGGTGAGCAACACCACGAAGGCCTAGCCCACTTCCACTAAGGGATTTCCTCGAGGCGGAAACCGGGCCTTTACAAGGTTCTTGGGGCACACATCCACAACCAAATTGGAGGCTCCCAAATCTGTAACAATACAACAATCAACAACAACACATCAACACAAATCAACTAGGGAACCAAATAGGAACACTAGCATGAGATCCCTCAAACAAATGAGGGGGAAATGTAAATCGCTTCGGTGAGGATGTAGATCGGTGTCTTCTCCTTCGAATCTCCAAAGATCAAGAGCTTTGGTTGGGGGAGGAAGGAGATCTTGCAAATCTTGTGTTCTTGAGGTGGCTCTAATGGTGGTGAAGCTTGGCAGATTTTTTGAGCAATGATTGAGCAACTTGTCCCTTTGGAGAAGAGAGCTATTTATATGATTGGAGCTCTCAGATCTGACCGTTGGGGCGAATTTCAGTAACACCAGAAGTTCCGGCCAGGAGGGCCAGAAGTTCCGGCTAACACCAGAAGTACCGGCCAGGAGGGCCGGAACTTCCGCCAAGAAGGATCTTCGTCAGACATCCAGTTCAGAAGATATTGGGGCGGAACTAGGGCGGAACTTCCGGCGATCGGAAGTTCCGGCCAAGTTCCGGAATTCCGAGAAAACCATACTTGACATCCAGAGCCCCAAACTTCGTAATTCCGGAACTTGCCCGGAACTTGGGCGGAAGTTTCGCTGACCGGAACTTCCGGCCTTCTTCACCGGAACTTCCGCTCAGGGAAAGAAAACTGCAAACAGAACTGCGCTGAGAGGCCACTTCTCGAAGCACCAGGGCGGAAGTTCCGCCAGCTGTGGCCGGAACTTCCGCCCGAGATAAAGCCATCATATACTTCAGAACAGCCATACCAAAACACCGGTCAAACATATCTCTTGAAAACTTGTACCTGTCTACATCAGCACACATAAATATATACCTAGTGTTGACATCAAACACACAAAACCCAAAAGGGCGGGAAATGTTCTTTCAATCTCCCCCTTTTTGGTGTTTGATGACTGATACGCGTACAGCACACGTCCGTTGGGAACCCCAAGAGGAAGGTGTGATGCGTACAGTGGCAAGTTTTCCCTCAGTAAGAAACCAAGGTTTATCGAACCAGTAGGAGCCAAGAAGCACATTGAAGGTTGATGGCGGCGAAGTGTAGTGCGGCGCAACACCAGGGATTCCGACGCCAACGTGGAACCTGCACAACACAACCAAATTACTTTGCCCCAACGTGACAGTGAGGTTGTCAATCTCACCGGCTTGCTGTAAGAAAGGATTAGATGTATAGTGTGGATGATGATGTTTGCAGAAAACAGTAGAACGAGTATTGCAGTTGATTGTATTCGATGTAAAGAATGGACCGGGGTCCACAGTTCACTAGTGGTGTCTCTCCCATAAGATAAATAGCATGTTGGGTGAACAAATTACAGTTGGTTAATTGACAAATAAAGAGGGCATGACCATGCACATACATGTTATGATGAGTATTGTGAGATTTAATTGGGCATTACAACAAAGTACATAGACCGCTATCCAGCATGCATCTATGCCTAAAAAGTCCTCCTTCAGGTTATCATCCGAACCCCCTCCAGTATTAAGTTGCAAACAACAGACAATTGCATTAAGTATGGTGTGTAATGTAATCAAAAAATACATCCTTAGACATAGCATTGATGTTTTATCCCTAGTGGCAACAGCACATCCACAACCTTAGAACTTTCTGTCACTGTCCCAGATTTAATGGAGGCATGAACCCACTATCGAGCATAAATACTCCCTCTTGGAGTTACAAGTAATGACTTGGCCAGAGCCTCTACTAATAACGGAGAGCATGCAAGATCATAAACAACACATAGATAATATATTGATAATCAACATAGCATAGTATTCATTATTCATCGGATCCCAACAAACGCAACATGTAGCATTACAAATAGATGATCTTGATCATGTTAGGCAGCTCACAAGATCCAACAATGATAGCACAATTAGGAGAAGACGACCATCTAGCTACTGCTATGGACCCATAGTCCAGGGGTGAACTACTCACACAGTACTCCGGAGGCGACCATGGCGGTGAAGAGTCCTCCGGGAGATGATTCCCCTCTCCGGAAGGGTGCCGGAGGCGATCTCCTGAATCCCCCGAGATGGGATTGGCAGCGGCGGCATCTCTGGAAGGTTTTCCGTATTGTGGCTCTCGGTACTGGGGTATTCGCGACGAAGACTTTAAGTAGGCGGAAGGGCGGAGTCGGAGGGCTGATGAGGGGGCCACACACTAGGGCCGTGCGGGCCCCCCTGGGCCGCGCCGCCCTAGTGTGGCGGCGCCTCATCGCCCCACTTCGGTTCCCTTTCGGTGTTCTGGAAGCTTCATGGAAAATAGGCCCCTGGGCGTTGATTTCGTCCAATTCCGAGAATATTTCCTTACTAGGATTTCTGAAACTAAAAACAGCAGAAAATAACAACTGGATCTTCGGCATCTTGTTAATAGGTTAGTGCCGGAAAATGCATAAATATGACATAAAGTATGTATAAAACATGTGAGTATCATCATAAAACAAGCATGGAACATAAGAAATTATCGATACGTTGGAGACGTATCAATGACAACACAAGTATTTGCAAGGAATGAATAATGTAAACCAATAATGTGAGAGATATAGAGGAGCTCCCCCTAGATATGAGCATTGGTACATAAGAAGCTCCCCCTATATCTTGCATCCGTCTTCCATGGGTTAGCAATACAACATAGTGATAAGCATATAGATAATAAGATCATGCACACATAGATAACCATAGAAGACTCACATACGGAGTTTACCATACACATAGATAAGGTTCCAAACACATAGATAGAGTTTACAAACCAAATAAACTAAGAACATAGTTCGACACCACAAGGATAAATAGAATCACAAGCGATAAAAATCAAAGCCAACACGAGCTTGTGACTCCCCCATGCAAATACCCAACGGAGAGCAACCTAATAAGATCTCACTCTCCCCCTTTGGCACCAAAGCACCAAAAAGGGATAGGAGAAACTACACGTCCCAAGGGTCGGCGTTAGCCCAGCCGGGAGGGAGGTTCGATGGAGCGCTGGGGTAGGGAGGAGTGTGAGGAGGAGACTCGATCTCAAGACCATCCGGAGGAAGAGGAACACCATGCCGAGACACCCACTCAGCCTCCGGAGTGATATTCTCCTCGGATCCGGGAGGAGACACTTCCACATCAAGAGCCCTCATGATGCTCTTCTGACGAACCCGAGACTTCTTGGCTTCTGCATGCTGCTGATACTGGCGGTGGTTGACTGCAGAGGTGAGGCAAAAAATCTGTCTCATGCGGCGAGCAAGCTTAGAAGCCCAGCTAGGTGGCTTCTCATCCATCGGGGGGACATCTTCGATGGGTGAGTTGTGGCGCTTGGTCCTCAGAACCTTCACTTCATGAGATGTGATGTTGAGAGGAATAGAGTGAAGGAGGGTACTCTCACAAGTATCAACCCAAGTGTCCTCAATGATCTTCATAATGTACGGAGCAAATGAGGGAAGCTTCTTCTCCATCACACATGACCACATCTCATTGTAGATGTAGTCCATCACATCAAGCCTCTCACCGGTGCCCTTCTTAGCAAAGGAGTTTGCCATAAGATCCACTTCATATAGATGTAACTCATCAAGGTTGCCACCCTTTGGTCCAATGGTTTCCCGGTAGACTCTAAGCATAATGTCCCAAGTAGGGAGAAGATCCGCACTCTTGCCCGGAATACCCCAACCATTGATGTAGAGGTGCTCCATGACTTCCTTGGTTTGAGCAAATGAACTATCATGGCACCTCCAACCATTTGCATCTACGCTCGGGTAGCGAGGATATCCAAGGGCATTTCCAAACTTTGCCAAGTTAGACTCAAGGAGTCTTTCATGAGTCATCCACCGGAATGTTATAGCTTCATCTTGTTCAAAGTGAACGGTGGCATAGAATTGTTGAATCAACCCGATATCATAATCCTTGTTGAGCTCCATAATGGGATAGAGCCCAAACTCACCACACATAGCATAGGCTTCTTCAAAGTACCTAGTAGCGGCCATCTTGCCGGTGTCAATGGCATGTTGAGGAGCTACCCCCTTCTTGAATGGCACATAGACCTCATAGAAGATCTCCTCTTGAGTCTTATTGTGGAACCGCTTATCCCCAACCCTATTGCTCCGAGGGGTGAGGTAAGGGTTCATATCCCGGAGCTCCTTGTACTCAAGATACTGCATGTTCTTCACCGACACATGGATATTCTTGCCTCGAACTACGGGTGACTTAAGCCTCTGAGCTGATTGCTGACGAGCGGTGAGCTTGGATGGTCTAGTTTGCTCACATTCTTCCTCAATCTCATCCACATGAGCCTTGCCTCTCTTCTTGGAACCACCTGGGATGGAATCAACAGGATAGGAATGATAAATGAGTGCACACTAGCAAGGAGGCCAAAACCAGAGCCTGCACAGGATATTGAGTAACAGCAGAGAAACTGGCCAGGCCGGAAGTTCCGGTGAGAACCGGCGGAAGTTCCGCCCGGGGCGGAAGTTCCGGCGTGCAGGGCCGGAACATCCGGCTGTTCGAAAACAGCAGCATTTTCTCACCAGATCTGCGGCAATGGCTTGGTGAACCACATTACCACAACATCCTACGCAAGATCTAGTAGGGAAAAGGCATCAAGAGATGTTCTACCATAGCTTAGCCTAGAGTATGCCCTATAGTTCATCTAGTGAGGTCTACCCATACATAGAGAGGGAAAGGGCACAAACCGGGAGGAGCCATGGTGGAGGAGAGGGATGGGATGCCAATCCACGGAGCCGATCCGGCGGAGGTCGCCGGAGGAGGGAGATCCGGCCGGAGGGAGGTGCAGTCGCCACAGGGAGAGAAGGTGCTCCAAACAGATCTTGGATGGGGGAAAGTGGGGGGCAGGAACTGCCTCCCCGTTCCTGACCAGTTAAGTAGTGGAATCGTAAGGGCGGAAGTTCCGCTCATTGGAGCCGGAACTTCCGGTCCCTCAGAAACCACACCAACTGATCAGGAACAGCGGGCAGGAACTGGCAGACAGAGTCCAGCCGGAAGTACCGGCCTAAATGACCGGAACTTTCGGTGAAGCAGAAAAACTGTGCCAGCAGCAGGATTTTGACAGGAAATTGGTGCACTCGGAGAGGGAAAAGGATATGGCTTGGATGATATAGGCTTGGGACATATGAGCCAAACTGTAAGATGGTACATGATCACTCATTTTTGCAAATAACGCAAATGAAGGCCAAAAGTGAGTGATTTCCCATAAACAAGGAGATGTCAATAAAATCCAATGAAGATCCAAATAACTCCAACTCTTCACAAAGAAGGGTGTGGTGGCCTAGGCCACCATATATGAGTGTTATGGTATGACACCGCGAAGATATATCTTGGGTCCAAACCACTACTCATCATTGAAGCTCACATATCAACATATGATATAACGAGAATGATATTTTTAATGTTGGCGTTATGGGGGGAGGGATAGCTCAATAATTTAAACCGCACTCCCCCCCATTTCCATGCCCACATCTAAACCAAATAAAGTTTTGAGACAAAGGTGTGTTTGCAAGATGGTCAAGCTATACTCCTTGAATCAATGATATTTAGCTCATTCCTCAAATAAGAGAATCTTGCTTCATCAAGAGGCTTCGTGAATATATCGGCAAGTTGGTCTTTGGTAGGAACATAGATAAGCTCAATATCACCACGGGCAACATGATCCCTAATGAAATGATTCCGGATCTCAATATGCTTCGTTCTTGAATGTTGTACCGGATTATAGGCAATCTTGATGGCACTTTCATTGTCACATAATAGAGGCACTTTGTCACAAATGACACCGTATTCCTTTAAAGTTTGCCTCATCCATAACAATTGAGTGCATCCACTTGCGGTGGCAACATATTCGGCTTCGGCGGTGGAGAGAGATATACAATTTTGCTTCTTAGAAGACCAACACACCAAGGACCTACCAAGGAATTGGCAAGCCCCGGAAGTTGATTTCCTATCATCCTTGTCTCCCGCCCAATCCGCATCGGTGTATCCATTGAGAATAAAACTTGAGCCTTTGGGGTACCAAATACCATATCTTGGGGTATCAACCAAATACCGAAAGATTCTTTTGAGAGCCATCATGTGGCTCTCCTTAGGAGAAACTTGATACCTTGCACACACACCAACACTCAACACTATGTCCGGTCTAGATGCACAAAGGTAAAGCAAGGATCCAATCATGGAGCGATATACCTTTTGATCCACCTCTTTACCATTGGGATCAAGTGCAAGATGACATTTAGTAACCATAGGAGTGGCTACACCCTTCAACTCGGTCATCTTGAACCTCTTGAGCATGTCTTGGAGATATTTTGCTTGGTTGATGAAGGTTCCTTCCCTCAATTGCTTGATCTCAAAACCAAGGAATAACTTCATCTCTCCCATCATAGACATCTCAAACCTATCGGTCATAAGCTTTGAGAATTCATCATTGAAAGATTTGTTAGTATAGCCAAAGATAATATCATCAACATATAATTGGCAAACGAAAAGCTCCCCATTGACCCTCTTAGTAAAAAGAGTGGGATCGATTAGCCCAACATCAAACCCACGGTCTACCAATAATTCTTTAAGGTGCTCATACCAAGCTCTAGGAGCTTGTTTGAGACCATAAAGAGCTTTATCAAGCTTGTAGACATGGTTAGGGAAGTTGAGATCCTCAAACCCCGGGGGTTGCTTAACATAAACCTCTTCATGCAAAGGACCATTAAGAAATGCACTTTTCACATCCATTTGTTGTAACTTAAAGTTATGATGCGATGCATAAGCAAGAAGGATACAGATGGACTCAAGGTGAGCCACAGGAGCATAGGTTTCTCCAAAGTCAATTCCCTCAACTTGAGAGAACCCTTGAGCCACCAATCTTGCCTTGTTCCTCACAACATTTCCAAATTCATCTTGCTTGTTCTTGAAAATCCATTTAGTGCCTATAACATTGCGGCACCCCTTTGGCTTCTTTACTAAGGTCCATACTTTGTTGCGCTTGAAGTTGTTGAGTTCTTCGTGCATAGCTTCCAACCAATCCGAATCTTCAAGGGCTTCAAATACTTTCTTGGGTTCCACTAAGAAGATATAGGCTTGATGATTGCTAAAGTTAGCCAATTGCCTTCTTGTGGAAATCTTGGCCCTTACATCACCAAGAACCTTGTCATGAGTGTGTCCACGAAGTTCAAGGTTCCTATCTCTTCTTGCTAGACGACGGGCCTCGATCTCCTCCTTGGTTCTTCTTGGCCTTGGAGGTATCACTTGATCAACTTGATCTTTTGGGTCCCCATCTTGACCTTCAACTTGAGCAACTTCAATTTCTTGAGTGTGCTCAACCTCATGTGCTTGATCTTGGACATCATTTGGTGCGGAGCAAATATCAAATGGATACTCATCGGAGCCATCATGAATTCTTGGTTGATCTTGTCCTTGATCTTGCACACAAGAGGGAGGGTCTTGTTCTTGTTCTTGGGTTGGTGCATCATTTGCTTCACTTGATGGGGTTTGTTGATGTTGAGAAGATGAGGGCTCCACCGTGGTAGAGCATAATCCTTCCCGAGACGCCACACCGTGTCCCTTAATGGGGTGGAAAAATCCCACACCCATTCTTACTATGGCATCTTGAGGTATTTCATCACCTGCACATACATCAACTTGCCCCACATGGGAGCCATCATTTTCCTCGAACTTCACACTACTAGATTCGATGATAATCCCCGAGGACATATCAAAGATTCTATAAGTGTGAGATTCGGCACCGTAACCAACAAATATACCCTCCAAAGCTTTAGAAGCAAATTTAGATAAACGAACCCCTTTGATTTTGTAGAAACACTTACACCCGAACACCTTGAAGTATGAGATATTAGGCTTGTTCCCGGTGAGTATTTCATATGGAGTCTTGTTCAAGCCCTTGCGGAGATAGAGCCGGTTAGAGGAGTGACAAGCGGTGGAGATGGCCTCGGCCCAAAAGTTATAGCGGGATTTATACTCCGCCATCATAGATCTTGCCACATCCATAAGAGTCCGGTTCTTCCTCTCCGCAACACCATTTTGTTGAGGGGTGTAAGCAGCAGAATATTGATGTCGAATCCCCTCATCACTAAGAAAATCATTGAGTGTATAGTTCTTGAACTCGGAGCCGTTGTCACTTCTTATTGCCATAATGAGAAGGTTGTGTTGGCGTTGCACCTCGGTAGCAAAGTCAATGAATATTTGTTGAGTCTCATCTTTCGTCTTGAGAAAGTAGACCCAAGTGTATCTTGAGTAGTCATCAACAATCACCAAGCAATGTTTCTTCGCACCAAGACTTGCATGAGTAACGGGACCAAAGAGATCCACATGAAGGAGCTCCAAGATCCTCTTGGAAGAGATGATGGTCTTGCTTGGATGCGGAGAGTCATGCATTTTGCCTTCAACACAAGCCCTACAAACACGATCTTTGGCAAAAGACACATTTTCCATTAGTCCCACAATATGGTTCCCCTTGTGAAGACTTTGCAAAGTTCTCATGTTGACATGGGCTAGGCGGCGATGCCACAACCAACCCACGTCCGCCTTTCCGAATAGGTACATCGCACTTGTCGTGGTGGTCCCCGAAAAGTCCACCACATACAAGTTGTGTTCGCGATACCCAACGAAAGCGAATTTTAGAGTCTTGCTCCACAAGAGGACCACAATATCATTATCAATAAAGACGGCGAAACCCATCTTGCCAAGGGCGGAAACGGAAAGCAAATTGTAACCAAGGGTTTTGACAAGCATGACATCCACAAGAGTAATGGTGTGTGCAACCACAACCTTGCCAAAACCCAATACCTCGGATGTAGAATTATCGCCAAAGGAGACGGTGATACTATTTATGTTGGGCCTCAACTCCTTGACGAGGTTCTTGCCGCCGGTCATATGACTTGTACATCCACTATCAAGTACCCATTTTGAACCTCCGGCGGCATAGTCCTACATGAGATCAATTCTTGGATTTAGGTACCCATTTTTCAATGGGTCCTCTTTTGTTAGCAACAAGGGTCTTTGGGACCCAAATAGACCAAGCAACATAACCATCATATGGACCAACATATTTAGCATAAACATCACCATAATAATCTTTAAAAAGAACATAGTGAGGGTTATCAATTCCCGCACCATCATCATTAATGGTTTTGCCCTTTGGGGTTTCACCATTAGTGGTGACCTTCTCATGTGCGGGCATGGCCTTTTTCTTGTTTGCCTTTTTAGCCTTGGCATTATAGCCAAGTCCCTCCTTCCCATTGTTTGACCTTTGCTTACTCAAAAGATCATCCAAAGAAAATTTACTTTGGGGAGAGGAGGCCTTAGCAAGTTCATCCTTCAACCTAGCATTTTCCTCAATAATATTTGCATGATCACATGAAGGAGTAGAGGTACTAGGTATGTCATATGAGGCAAGCCTAATTTGAAGTTGCTCATAAGACTTGGAAAGGAGAGAGTATTCACTCTTCAAGGCTTTGTGAGCCTTGTCTAGTTCATCTAGATCCTTCACAAGTTTCTCATGATCAACACCAAATTTGGCATTTTCCTTTATAAGCACTTTAGTCTTAGCTCTAGCAAGATCTCTAACTTTAGTGAGCTTGTTAAGTTTATCTTGAGGTTCTTCAAGATTTTCTAGCCTCTCTTCAAGAGATGCTATGGTTTCTTGACATTCCTCAAGAGCATTTTTAAGAGCATGTATTTCTAGAGAGTCTTCTCTTTTTATTTGGCACTTTTTCTCAAGAGTAACATTTAGTTGAGCTATACGAACCATGAGATTTGAAACATGCTTATTAGTGTTACCTTGTAGGTTAATAATGAAATTATCAAACTCTAGCATTTCTTGTTTCACTTTTAGACTAGCAAGATCAACCCCTAGACCATTTGAAATGTTAGGCGTAGAGGGGTTAGGAGATGATACCTCGGAAGATTTAGCCATGAGGCAACTTTCTTCCTCCACATGAATGACCTCATTGGGAGATTCACTTGTTGATGAAGAGTTAGTGGAGAGGGAGGCAAGGGCAACCAATCCATTTGAGGTTGCATCTTCTTCATCATCAACATCATCATCTCCGGAGGTGTACTCTTCTTGAGTTGATAGCACAATTGATGTGTCCAAGGTGGACCTTGCCATGAAGCAATGTTAATCCTTGAATTGAGGATTCTCATTGGGTGAATCAAAGAGAGAGGAAGAGGGAATGTTGGTAGTGACAGTGGCGGCCACTTCTCTTGAGCTTTCCTCTTCATCATCACTAGCACTTTCAATCTCATCGGAAGAATATTCTTCTTTAGTTACTAGCACAATCCTTGAGGGCCTTTTGCCCTTCTTGTTCTTGTTATAGAATTTCTTGTTGGGGCGCTTTGAATACTTGCCCTTTGAGTCTTTGCTCTTGTCCTTGGGGATGAGCCTTCCACCATGGGTCTCCCTATTCTCATAGGGACATTCGGCAATGAAATGGTGCTTGTCATTGCAATTGTAGCAAGATCTTGTTCTTGGGCCCGAGCTTGAGGGACCCCTTGAGTTGTTTCTCTTGATGTTGTCTTCTTTGGCCTTGGATGGGTCAATCCAAAAGGTGTTTGCATGGAATGCCATGTGGTCATGGTAGTGGTGTTCCAAGTCTTCCGGATAGGACATGCTCCAAGATGCCCTATAAGATTCTTGAGGAATCACTTCTTCCACGGAGTTGACCACCAAGGCAAGGTTGGACCCTTTTGACATCCCAAGGGCACGATTGCGAGAATCATGAGAGTTTTGCTCAAACACCTTGAGAGCTTGCATCTCGTGTACGGCTTGTTGAGAGGTGAGAGAGGGATAGCATTCTCTACCGACAAGAGTCTTGACATCAATAGGTTCAAACGGCATCATGCAATCAATGTACTTTTCCTTGATCCAAGAGTCATCGATGTGAGTGGCACCAACATTCTGGAAAGCACCAGCAACGGTGAGGAGTCTTCCATACATGTCTTCATGATCTTCATCCGGTAGCCTCATGAATCCTTCGGCTTTATTCCGAAGAGCATTATACTTGTTCCTTCTTGTGCTCTCACTTCCAATGCAACTCGCGGCTAAACCATCCCAAGCTTACTTGGCGGTGGTGAAATGCCGAACATGAGACAACTCCTTTGTCCCCACACTCGTTTGAATCATGTGTAAGGCGGTGTTGTTGAGTTGACTATCAACCGCTTCTCTTCTAGTCAACTTGTCGGGGTTGTAAGGCTTGAAGCCTTCCACGATGATTCTCCAAAGTTCATTGGAGGCACTGCGAACATGAGAGCTAAACTCAAATTGCCAAGTATCGTAATCATTAACGGAAAACTTAGGTGGGTCGCCCCGAATGTTTATATGAGGGTGAGGAACCGGTATATCGGGAGATAGAAAAGGTGGAGCCACTCGATTGTAGCTCTCACCTCCACTAGTTCCCCTAGGAGATGCAATGGTAGATTTGATAGTGTTTAAGTTATCACCATCCACGGGTGTGGTAGCGGAGGGTAATACCGAAGCATCACCCTCTTCTAACGCATCCGTGACATTAACCTCTTTGGTGGGAGCCACGGGACAGGGCGGAGTCAAAAGCTCAGAAATCATCTTTCTCATGCTTTCCATTTGAGCTTCCATGGATGACCTCAACGAATAGATATCATCCATGGTGACCATCTTAGCCTCCCCTTCCATAGGTCCTTCGTCTGGCATACTCTTAGGCGGTTAAGCCCGAAATAACAGCCGAGGCTCTGATACCAATTGAAAGGATCGTATGCCGCACCTAGAGGGGGGGTGAATAGGTGCTAACCAATTTTTAGTTCTTTTTCAATTTAGGCTTGACACAAAGGTCAATTCTCTAGATATGCAACTAAGTGAATTTACCTATATGACAAGGTAATCAACTAAGCAAGATATAGCTACGCAATATAAGAGATAGAATAGGATAGAGGTAACCGAGAGTGGAGCACGCGATGACACGGAGATGATTCCCGTAGTTCCCTTCCTTTGCAAGAAGGTACGTCTACGTTTGGAGGAGTGTGGTTGCTACGAAAGCCAAACCAACAGCCACGAAGGCTTCACTCAGATCTCCGGTGAGCAACGCCACGAAGGCCTAGCCCAATTCCACTAAGGGATTTCCTCGAGGCGGAAGCCGGGCCTTTACAAGGTTCTTGGGGCACACATCTACAACCAAATTGGAAGCTCCCAAATCTGTAACAATACAACAATCAACAACAACACATCAACACAAATCAACTAGGGAACCAAATAGGAACACTAGCATCAGATCCCTCAAACAAATGAGGGGGAATGTAAATCGCTTCGGTGAGGATGTAGATTGGTGTCTTCTCCTTCGAATCTCCAAAGATCAAGAGCTTTGGTTGGGGGGAAGGAGATCTTGCAAATCTTGTGTTCTTGAGGTGGCTCTAATGGTGGTGAAGCTTGGCAGATTTTTCGTGCAATGATTGAGCAACTTGTCCCTTTGGAGAAGAGAGCTATTTATATGATTGGAGCTCTCAGATCTGACCGTTGGGGCGAATTTCAGTAACACCGGAAGTTCCGGCCAGGAGGGCCGGAAGTTCCGGCTAACACCGGAAGTACCGGCCAGGAGGGCCGGAACTTCCGCCAAGAAGGATCTTCGTCAGACATCCAGTTCAGAAGATATTGGGGCGGAACTAGGGCGGAACTTCCGGCGATCGGAAGTTCCGGCCAAGTTCCGGCCAAGTTCCGGAATTCCGAGAAAACCATACTGGACATCCAGAGCCCCAAACTTCGTAATTCCGGAACTTGCCCGGAACTTGGGCGGAAGTTCCGCTGACCAGAACTTCCGGCCTTCTTCACCGGAACTTCCGCTCAGGGAAAGAAAACTGCAAACAGAACTGCGCTGAGATGCCACTTCTCGAAGCACCAGGGCGGAAGTTCCGCCAACTGTGGCCGGAACTTCCGCCAGAGATAAAAAGCCATCATATACTTCAGAACAGCCATACCAAAACACCGGTCAAACATATCTCTTGAAAACTTGTACCTGTCTACATCAACACACATAAATATATACCTAGTGTTGACATCAAACACACAAAACCCAAAAGGGCGGGAAATGTTCTTTCAAGTAGGTGGAGTAGGAGGAGGAGGAGGAGGAGGTGGTGGTGGTGGTGGTGGTGGTGTAGGAGGAGGAGGTGGTGGTCGTGGTGGAGGAGGAGGAGGTGGTGGTGGTGGAGAAGGAGGAGGTGGTGGTGTGGTGGTCGCCGGAGGAGGAGGAGAAGGTGGTGGTGGTGGAGGAGGTCGTGGTGGTGGTGGTCGCCGGAGTAGATCGCCGAAGGAGGAGATCGCCGGGTGGAGGAGAGGAGAAGGAGAAGTGGAGGAGGGGAGGAGAGGAGGAGAAGTGAAGCAGAGGAGGAGAAGTGGAGAAGTGGAGGAGAAAAGAAGTGGAGGAGAGGAGGAGTAGTGGAGAAGTGGGCGCCAGGAAATTCAAATTTTCGAGTAACACATAATTTTTTTTCGAATTTTCTATTTTGCAAGAAAACATCTTGACTTTGCCGTAACTTTTTACTCTTTTCAAATTTGGCGATTCTAAAAGTTTTCTAACCGAGCAAGCCCGGGTGAATTCGGATGTAGAATTTTTCCCCAGTCATTTTGATATATTGTGCGTTTTTATTCTAGTTCGTATGCAACCACAAATCTATTTTGATGATTTTCCAACGCAATTTTGCAAAATAAGTTGAAATTCATGTTTGTTAATTTTCAGTGGTACTAGATGACATAATACATGGGAACCTCGAAGAATTTTATTTTTTGAAATTTCTATCTATTTTTTTGTATTTTACAGAGCTAAAAAAGGCGATCCACGGGGGTGGGGTGGAGGTACGTGGGGATAAAAAAACTTCTGTGGCGCATGGAACTCATGTGCGCCACAGAAATGTGTATTTTCTGTGGTGCACCATCCCACGTGCGCCACAGAAAGTCTTATTTCTGTGGCGCACCTAGGGTGGTGCGCCACAGAATGTGAAATAGTGAAACCAATGGTTGGGGGTGAGGCCCACCTTATTTCTGTGGCGCATATGAGTGAGGTGCGCCACAAAAGTACGGTATTTTTGTGGCGCATATTATCTGGTGCGCCACAGAAATAAATTCGTTGGCGTACGCAAAATTGGTGCGCCACATAATAGCATCCCATCTATAAGCCTTTTCCTACTAGTGATAATAGGGACGCCTGTATAAGAGAGGGTGGGCCGAGCTGATTAGGGTTGAACCACTCCACCCAACCGCTACTCCTCTCATGCCTCATTTGCACGTGTGGATCTAGCATTCCGGTGTGCGATGCTTCCAGTCCGTACGCGTGGATACTTTTGGAGTGTTGCATCTGTAGCACTTGGACAAGTCGCACAAGAGGGAGCTTCTCGTGGGACAAGGAGGAGGACGTAGTACGACTACACTTCTCTGACATGCTTCATCGAGTTCCGCAACTGTGTGCCTAGTGGTAATCTCGTGATCTATGACTACATCAACCCTGGTTCACGTGGTAGAAAATTTTGTTTTGCGCTAGTTTAGCCTACATGTGTCCCTTCAGCATGTGCAAGTGTCCAATCCCTAAGGCCTTCTTGCCATGATTCGGGAAGAACTTCGACGATCAACTTGAAGAATAACACACACTGTATGCAAGTGGGACGTGAAGACCAAGTATGTTGATGGCAAAGGCGTCCTCCATTAGAGGTGGGCAGGTTTTGTCATTGCCCAAGATCTGGGATGGCTACTTTGTCACCTCCCATAGGGAATATCCAGCCATCTTCCGAGTTTTCATCTTTGACTACTCGTGTTGTGAGGTGACGACTAGGTGCCCGGACCATGGAGATGCCACCGGGAGGATCGTGGAAGAGCGAAAGTGATCGTTGTTTACTTGTGTGTCTGAACACTATTTGTGTCATGCTAAATGTCTGAACTTATGTGTCAAATTTGGTACTCTGTGAAGTTAACTACTATGGTAGGATTGGTATTAATTGTAAACTTGTCGTTATAATATGGTAGTCTGGAAAGTTATCGCTCTAGTTTGCTTACTTGCTTGCTTTTCATAGTGCATAGTAACCTAACCTCACCTACTAAGAGAAGAGTTATCATACTCCCTCTTATGGTGACAACCAAACAACAACATGATGCTTTTAGGTCACTACATGGGATGCAACATATGCAACCAAAGAGATGGAGCTGAAATCTCCACAAAGCCCAAAAACCATATTCACAGCCTGTCAAACAAAATAGTACAAAATTTGGTCTGGAGCTCTTTTTGGACAGACGATATCAAACCTGGGATTTGAACTCTGATGGGCTGGGGGTACAATCACCCTCCTAACCACCCAATCTCAGGTTGGTTCTCGATCAGCAAAGTCATGTTAATATACTTAAGGAAATAAACTATAATTTAAAATGTTTTAGAAAAGCTACAAATTAAAAAGCAAGAACAGCACCAAAACGAAGAGGACATGGTAACTTTTTTTTTAGGTGCAAGATACATTGGGTGATGCTTCTGCTTAAACAACGGAGGTTCAAGATCTACATAATGACAACTTTGTTTCTCGAAAAAAAATACTTCATATAATGACAACTTGTTGTGAGAAGATGTATAATGGCATGTAAGATCGATCATGGGAAGCACGAAGCCACGAACAAGGGAGTTATTATTTCTCCGATACGGGCGAAGCAACGACTTGTGCTCACGTAGAGGAATCATCAACAATTGATTTACTAGTGAATCTCGCATGTCAAATTGATATCCTAACGCGGCTCCAAAATCAACCAGGTGCTATGTATAATTATTCATTTCGATTCCAAGATTGACAACTGAACGCGCAGCATACCTAGCTGCCCATATCATGTTTCATGGCAGGCCATAAACCATTTTTCAATAGAAAAAGTATAAGGACGAGAAAGTATTTGATCGTTCTAGCGCCGGTATATATAACCCCACCTAGCCTGGTTGTAGCAATATCGTTCATCAGACCATCACAGAACCAAACACTTAACGATCATCCCCTTCGCATCCTTTCGGTTTCTACGTACGAGGGGGAAATATGAAGGCCAGTTCAGGAGCATTGCTCGCCGTCATGGCGGTCGCCGCATTGGCCACCACGGCGCTGGCGAAGAACTACACGGTCGACGGCTCCACCGGCTGGGACACGTACGTCAACTACGGCAAGTGGACCGCCGGCAAGACCTTCATGGTTGGCGACAACATAGGTAATCCTTCCATCCCCGTATAACATTCCTATGGTCTACATGGTTTCTTCTCAATGATAGGGTAACACACTACGTGCATCAATTTCAATTTAATTTGACAGAATTCAAGTACGAAGTGTACCACAACGTGCTGGAGGTCACCAAGGCGGACTACGCTAGCTGCGCCACCGGCAGCCCCATCTCCACCCACTCCGGCGGCGACACCACCTTCGAGCTGACCGAGGCCGGCACCCGCTACTTCATCTGCGGCATTCCTCGCCACTGCAGCAACGGCACCATGCACGTCAAGATCACCACCGTGGCCTACGACGCTACCACCGCTGCCGCAATAGAAGCAGCGGCGGCGCCTGGCGCTGCTCCTTCTTCGGCCCCGCTTCCCTCCCCACCCGCCGACGTCTACTCTGACGCCAGGACCGCGCCGGCGGGCGCCCCAGGCGCCTCTGTGCCCAAGTCATCAGCGCCGCGGTATCAGCGGACGTCGGCGGCCGTGGCCGGGCTGGCGTTCGCTGCCCTTCTGGCCATTGCTGCGTAAATCAAGCAACAAACGGACGATTTCTGCCAACGTGTAGTGCGATTACTACCGTTGTGTGCATCTGAGTATTTGTTTCGAGGCGTGGTTAACTATTCTTTGTACCAAAGGCTGTCTTTTTTCTTGTTTATAAACTTTATTTATTTCCATTGTTAATTCCTTGTATATTTGGTGTATGGATACTTTGTAACTCCATTTTGAAAGAAGTCCTCGTAATATGGTATATACTCCACAGTTTTTGCGAGAAATTTGATATTGTACTGCGTTTCCGTTTGTCCTAATCTGCTTTGGTGCCTATGTTATCCAAAATATGTCTCAGATGAATTGTGTGTTACGTCTCAATCTTTTCAGTGAAACAAAATTATTGTCGATCGAAACTGACATCAAAAGAGGATGAAACTGGCAGGAAGTTGCAAAGAGGTAAAAAAAACAGTTGTCGATTCTACATTAATACTGCAGAGAAAGGTAAACCAATAGTATAAGATCAGTGGACGGCACGTCTTGCTAAGAGAGATCAGTGGACGGCACGTCTTGCTAAGAGAGGACAATCACGTTGTATTCGTACCTCTGCATAGATTGGATGCATCCATCCTGGCTCCAGCATTCGTTTTCAGTTTTCACATGAAAGAATCGTGAGGGCAACTCAGGTCCAAAAAAAACTGGGCGAAAGCCGGAGATCATCCCAACCACCTGGGATGTGCACTAATTCCTGTAATTGTATCCATGTCCCTCCCCTCCTAGGAGGCTTGTACTCTTCTTCTATGCAATGAAAAGAAACATAATATCATTGCGTTTTCTCGAGAGAAAAGCTCAGGTCCAAAAAGAATAACCAATAGCAGCATGTCAATTACAGATCTCTTTATAAATACATGCAGGTCTATTTTTTTAACTCGTGGCAACGCACGAGCATTTAGCTAGTTATGTTATATTATGCAGAATGACAGGCGACTTGGCAAACAAGGAAGGAGAGACAATAATTCTGCAACGTCTGATGACCATTTCATTCAACGGGTGGTATTTATTTACTATACTAACAATGTACAACGGTGTCACATGATGACATGCCACCAAACGATGCAACGAAGAGGCTCGAGTTCTGTTCTGGGTTTAACTACATAGTAACACTGACGACCAAAATAGACCTGAATGGAAGGCAGTTTCGCCCCCCTTCCCCACAAGATAGATGAGGCAAATGATCTTAGCTGGCTTATGCAACAGGAGGGCACGACTTGGGATCATCGGAGGTATCAACATCAGAAGGTGGCATGAATTGCCACATGGGAAATCCATGGTAGCCAATGACAGGCATCATCAGCTTCTGCCCTGGCACTTGCCCTTGGGGAGCAGCAAATGCAGCCGCTGGGATAACCGAAGGGTGCGGTAGGTGTGGTACGAGGCTCTGACGGGCATTCATGAACTTGATCTGCTGCTCCAGGCTCTCTTTCTCTGCCTTCAGCTTTTGCTTCTCATCCCGCAGCTCATTCTTCTCAGCCTGCAAAATCGAAGGATCTGAAGAATCAATTTGTTTGTTGGATGAACAAATGTATCTCTCAATAACAATTAATTTAAACAAAGAAATTTATACAAAAAATATAGAGCGGCTTTAAGAGTTAATGGCTTGCTTGAGGCGTACATGCCTACCGAATCAACAAAAAGTAGCTCATAGGCCATTTAAGCAGGTTAAAAAAATCTTGTGCGAATATCAGAACAATTTATGTATATGATGAAACAGAAGTGCCAAAGATAGAACCCAGAATAGTACAAACCTTCAGCTCTTTGATCTTCTCTTGGAGAGACTCGTTTGAATCCTTCAGCTTCTCTGCTTCACTACGTAGCTCAGTCACCGCACGAATAGCATCATTCAATATAGCACACTTGTCGATTTTAGGTGTTTTCCCTGGATCCAAGACAGCACCCAATTCCAAGAACCTAACGATACAAGACCATAAACTCCAGTTAACTAACAGATAAAATGATGCAACAAAACAATTCTAAGAACGTTACAAAATGCATTTGCTGGCAGAGACATACCTCTCGTTTAGCTTGTCCCTTCTCGCTTTCTCCCTGCATGCTTTGGAGCTGGGTTGAGCACCAGATTCTGACCTAGGACTGCCGTAATTCCATGCTAAGTTTAAAAATTTCAACAGAAATGGGGAACAAGCAGAAACAGAAACAAACCGTTTATTTGTTGGCTGTCCTTTGGCATGGTCCCAGTCCACAGAAATAGGGCTATTGATTTCGGCACTGGTAAATAAGTAAAATTGTAGTTAATGTTGTAAAATCGCCATAATAAGGGAAATATAGTCTATCATGGCAATGTAAAACGCAGCACTTGTGAGAGTAAACTTGGAGTTAAGAATGTCAAAATCACAATATATTGGAAAATAGTATGCTTGCCAAATTAGCTAGCAAGGGCAGTATAATAAGACGCGCAAATTTAAAACAGACAGCATACATCAGGTGAATTATTGGAGTGACAGAAAAGAGTTTGCATTGAACACCACAAGAGTCACCTCTTTAATGCGGCACCATGACAAGTTGACAACACAGAGAACTATCATAAATCGAAGAGAAGTCATGCCCGAAACTGCAATCATGAATAATTTCTAAAATGGACCATGCTCGACTTCATGCTGGGATCACAGCAAATGGGACAAAAAAACAGCCCTCTTTCCCCCATTTTCTGATCCTTGATACATCAGCAACATGACAAGAGTCGCCTCTTTAATGCAGCAACATGACAACACAGAGAACTATCACAAATCGAAGAGAAGTCATGCCCGAAAGCGCAATCATGAATAATTTCTAAAATGGACCGTGCTCGACTTCATGCTGGGATCGCAACACACGGTTCAGCAAAGCAGCCCTCTTTCCACCCATTTTCTGATCCTTGATACACCAGTTAATAGGAAAAAATGGGCTATCCAACTAAAAATAGCATATAATGATATAACACGAGTTATTTTACATAATTTTGATCTGGAAAGTTGGATCAATGATAAAATAAAAATACCAGCCATATAAAACTGATAACATCATCTTTATACTCAACATAAATTCAACTTAATCCCTTGGATCCCTAAATTTTGCCAACGATCATGTCAACTTTTTTCATTTCAGGGGGCAAAATCTTT
This sequence comes from Lolium perenne, assembly GCF_019359855.2. Classification (NCBI taxonomy): domain Eukaryota; kingdom Viridiplantae; phylum Streptophyta; class Magnoliopsida; order Poales; family Poaceae; genus Lolium; species Lolium perenne. The sequence continues at coordinate 89,676,927 of NC_067245.2, read as the reverse complement.
TCTCTCTTTTCTCCTTTTCTCTTTGTAGAAAGAGCGATCAGAGAGGCGACATGTTTTCCAGCATCGTCCCAGGAGAGTCCTATCCACCCAGGGTCTCGTGCTTGTCGATCTGGCCAGATCAGCCACATGGAGCTGTATCACTGTAGGTTAGGGACTAGTAGCTTACGGTTCTGGCTGTCCAACGACGTGGCGGCAAGTAAAGGTGCTTTGGGTCAGCCCCCAACAACGATGGATTTAGGAGCTAGTTTCCGAAGGGGGTGGTGTGGCGGCGGTTTCATCCTTGATATGGAACTTCGTCCTCCAACTCAGCCGTCACCATGTCGCGCACTCGGAGGGCCACTATGGAGCCTGGGAGGCTGTAAAGCAGTATGAAACGGCAGTGGTCGTGCATGGAGGAAGCATCAACAGATGCTGGAAGGAAGCCAGATCTATGCTGGGTGTGCAGAAGATGGATGGCAGATCTGCTTCTTTCCTTCGATGTCGTCTAGTGATGGCGGCAGATCTGGAGCTTGACAGCGGGTTCGCCACCCGGCCCCAACAACTATGCCACAAAGGAGACTGATTCTACATGGGCGAGCCACATCCGAGGCACATAAATCTCAAGAACAGTGAGGGAGCCACCCCGGACTTGGGTAAGAAGGTTCTTCGTCTCCTCTTCTTCCGGTAGTTGCTCCAGCAGCAAAGAAAGGCACCAAGGCGGCATGCGACATTCAGGGGCCTGATAGTACTTTTGTTTCTCGATTCAGGGTTCTTGGCGTATGAGTGTGGAGACAGTTGTGCTCATGGTATTCCTTTGAGTGTGTAACTGTGTATACCTCTCTTATAAGGATATGGATATCTTTGAAATATGAATGGAACACGTATTGGCCTCTAAAGTAACTAGTTCATTGGATCTCTCCCCTTGGTAATCCAGAATAAGCATGAAATTGTGTATGCATTCTATGCTTATTTAGTATATGCACCTTTCAACAAAGACCCATTTAAAATATTTTAAAAAAAACGTTTAACATTCAAGTAAAAAAAATGCATCTCCTCTAACATAATACCACTGACAGAACCAGCAAACACTCCTAACAGGCAAATAATTACACTCCCGCATGGAACTAGTTCTATAGGTTCTGACATGCATGCGATTTTCAACTCCATGATCCACATAGGCTTTACCAATCTACAGCCACACGCCTAATAACAACAGTTATGCTATAACTCAAGTCAGTTTACGCTACAGGTGACAACATACAGACACCGCAGCATCAAATCAGGACAGGGGATGTATAAGTAACCATCGAGCCCAGCGGCTGGTAAGCGCGATCGAGCCCGAGGAGGCGAGAACCCACAATTACTTACCAGTGGTTGGGAGGCGGGGTGGCGGAGACGGCCGGGGCCTGGGTGTGCATCTGCGGCTGCATCGGCGGGGCCCAGTAGAAGCCTCCTGCGGGCGGCGCGGTGAAGTCGGCGGCAGCAAGGTCGTCCATGAGGGGGCAGTCGAAGACCCAGTTGGCGCCCTCCGGGGACGCCATGGCGACGGAGCGGGCCGGCGACGGTGGCTAGGGTTTGGGTGTCGCGTCGGGATTTGGGGGAAATTTCGGGGGAGGAGACAGGGGAAGCGGTCGTGGGCTCCGGCGCCGAGATAAGGATCGAGCGAGGTGCTGGTGTTGGAGCACGAGGTTAACGAGTACGGACAGTTGGGTCTGCGCGTAATGGGCCTAAAGTTATACGAATGGTACTGCTTTATTGACCATTTGTTAGCTTAGAAGGGCTTCTGGGCCTTAGAAAGCACAGACTATACGAGGGACAGCTGGTAATCATGGTATTTCAGCTATAAAAAAAAAAGGCAATCATGGTGTTTTATTTTTTGGCAGTTTTCCTTAAAAAAGGATATGATTTTGGCCACGTCGCATTGAACAATCCAACATTTTTATCATCTCTACTCTCTATCTCTATCTTTATCTCTATCTCTATCTCTATCTCTACTACTTATAAAGGCACAAACTTGTGTAGGAAAATAAAATCTGAACCGTATATCCAAGTTGATCTAACGATCTAAATTCACCCGTTCTCCCCACCCAAAATTCACGTTACCTTCCATCCGACGGACGGTCAACGGCCCACGCCAAAGCCCCGCGCGATCTCGCCACCCCTGGATCGCCAACACCCACGCCCGACTTCCGCAATTCTGGCCGATGCCGCTGCGCTCGCCGCATTCGCCGCCGTGTGCCCACGATCGCGCCGCCGCTCTTCTCAGGCGTCGCCCGGGACGATCCTGCCAGCAAGAGGTGCGCGCGGATTCACGGATGACGACCACGTTGATTGCCGCCGCGCTCGACGTCCACTCCGCGGGCATCAGCGTCTCCTTCCCCAATTCAGCCGACGCTCCTCCGCCATCTCGATCTCCATCAATTCTGAGCCACGGTCCAGTTCATTGCTATTGCATGATTCCGTTGATGTTCTCTTTTGTTTCCCATGCACCAATTCAATCTTCTGTCACTGTAGCATCGCGGCTAGGATACTTCATCGTACTTGTGTGATCCACGCCCTACTCCTGTGGCGGGATCTGACCGTAGCCTGGACGCCTCCACGATCGATGACTGCATGAGAGATGCTGCCAGCGTTTGCCTCCGTGAGGACCGCAATGGCGACACCTACAAAAAGCTCGGCCAACACATCACGCAGCTGGTACGGAATTCAACCGTCTGTATCGACAGTTGATACGTCTAGATTCATTTGGGCATTTGCAGGTTCAATTTGTCTGTTAGATCATGTAATTTTCTTAGCAGCTACTTGTTCTAAAGGTATGTGGCGTGTTAGAGGAATACGTCCAACTATGAGGGATGCTGACGAGATGCCCAGTCCGCTGGGGTGTCCAAGAATGATACTGGAGAATCACCGGAAATTGTTAGTTCTGCATCCCTTCCCTTGTATTACTATATTTTCGTACATCTTCCTGTAGGAACTTAGCTACTGCACAAAGTACACATAATGATCCATGATGGTAGATTAATTAACAAAACCCCAAAATCCGAATTATCATGCTTCGTGAAGTTGCTTCTAAATGGTGTATTCATGTTTGAATCAGATAATTGATTTATGCTCGGTTTGTGTTAATTTAGAAGAAACTTTGACATGAAGCTTTTCTTTCACCATATCCTGGAGCTGTATAACTTTGTAGAATCTGATCGTGCCCCACTTACAAGTTTTTCTCTTCCACAAGCTCAGCCACAACACCCGGTGGGCAGAAAGTTGATGTTAAGGTTCCAATAGAAGAAAAGACTGCAGTTTTGCTCGAGTCCACTTGTCCTTTTTTTTCGAAAAGGGGGAAAAATCGCCCCAGCTTCTGCATCCAGAGGATGCACACGGCTTTTTATTAGATTATTCATGAAGCCTTACAAAAACAATACAAAAGATCACTCTCGAAGCAACCTAACTATACCTACAGTGGGATGTATAGGGTGACAATACACCAACTCACATCATCCAAACTAAATGCCTTCCCAAACCGCCCAATAGCAGGTGAGAAGCACATCCAGTCAAGCAGACTCTCAGCGCACGCCAACGCCCACGCCACAGGAGTTGCTTCCGCCGTCTTCCTCGACTCCATCTTCAAGAGAGATAATCGCATTAACCTTGCAAGACCTGCCGTCGATGCCACCATGACGCCAGACGGCTCCACCATCCACTCCACCAACATCCGCCAACATCCAGCAGCTGCTCCAAAAACGATGCCCCAAGAGGTAGAACGACGCAGAGCGCGCCGCCATCGTCTGATCCGGGAGACCCGGACCTAGGGTTTCCCCCGGAGCAGCACGAGTGAGAGACCGCAGACTGCGACGACGATGCCTTCAAGAAGGTAGCGGCGTGACACGTCGCCATCATCCGCCAACCGAGGTCGGAGCACGGTTTTCACCGGCAGCCGCGCATCCCGAACCCGCCGAGTGTAGTGCCAAGACGGGCAAAGATGACGCCTTCGACAAGGTAACGACGTCGCCCGACGCCGCCATCATCCGCCAAGACCGAGGTCGAGGCTCGGTTTTCACCGGCCGCCATGACACCCCGGACTAGATCTCACCGCCACCCTGCCGCCCACACGGCCAGGGCCACGGGCCACCGCTCGCCGCGAAGAAGACGGCACCGCTGCCACCATCCGGAGCCGCCGCTCCGGCGTCCAGGGCCCCCGCCGAGACCACCACCAGCAGCCCCTCTAGCACCGAAGCCCGCCGCCACTAAGCCGCCAGATCCCGAGAGCCACCCGCCGCCACGGACGGAGGAGCGGCTGCCGGAGTCGCCGACCAAGGGGGAGACGCGTCGGGGGTGGAGAGCGTCGCCGGGAAGCGGCCTCAGCCCCGGCAAGCCCAGCCTGGCCACCTTCCTCCATGCGGTTGTGCTTGGCGCCGGGGACCGCAGCCGAGGGCCAAATCCCCGCCGCCCCCTTCACCGGCGCCGCGGCCTTTGGCCGGCAGCACCTCGAGGGGCGACGAGGAGGGAGAGAGGGGGGAGGGCGGACGGGGCGGCGGCGGCTAGGGTTTGCCCCTCCCGGTCGCCAGGAGGAGCGATGCGAGAGGGGTACGCGAGAGGCTGTGCTAGAAATTAATGAGGTACTTGTCCTGTATTTGAACTTCTAAATTATGACAACAAAGTTCAGAATTTTTTTTCAGATTTATCCAGATTGTTGTTTCCCTTTCACCTTTTTACCACGTGTTGACTTACAGGGTTTTTTTCCGAGAATGTCTTGACTTACAGGTTCAACATGACCACTTAGCATATACTTCTGTAAGAGAAAATGCCACTGGGGATTTATCAGTGAATGCTCTTCATTATATCTTCTCTACATTTGACTACAGGTACAATCAGTAAATGTGAGCAACATTCTTTTATTTATTGTACCTTGTTTCCTTTTTTCTTAACATGCCACCTTCTCTCAAGTCAATAGCTAGGTCGAACATGATGTTCATGTTTCTATCTTGTTTCATTTACATGTCTCCCGTGTAAGCTTGGCATAATAGTTCAATTTGAGAAATTATAAGCCAACAATTTTATCTTGAGCTCCCTTATTATGGTTAGGAGAGTGCTGAATAAGGACATGTTCGATGCTTGCAATTAAATAATAAGGACATGTTTGATGTTGTCCAGATGCATGTAGCAGTTCCATGGTCCTGCTCCGCTTCTGGCTCGGTGGTTTAATCTTGAGTTCCTCATGTGGTTCTCACATGAGATAGGATGATCTTCCCTGAACTTGAAGTCTCAGAACCTATTCATCAGCTAAATCTCTCACATAGGATGAGATTCACACTTTGATGCTGATGCGGCAATAGTGAGAGTGCGAGAGTATTACTGGAGCAAGTAAGTCCTTCAATTATATGATGCCTATATTATTTGTCAAATATTATGCAATATGCGTTTTTTCTGAAATTTTGCGATATTTTTTTTTCCAAAATAGGATATGTTAACCTTAGACGATATTACTCTTAAATTTTGTGTCGTACCAAATTGAGTTATGCTAATCAAAAAATATTGTGTTCATTGCAGATATCATGCCTGCCCAAGTACAAGGAAAACGAAGCTCAAGATTGAAAAGAACGCTACTGCCGGGAGCTGTAAGATATTTTTAACAAAAGATAAAGACATGAATCATGTGAAGAAAAATATTTGTATATGCCTGATTTTGAACGATTTTTTTCTTAAAAATCATCTAAATCTGTGTTCTTTATGCAAATAATTTCCTTTAGGTTATTGTTATATTGAAACTTCATTCGAATCTCAAATTTAACGTAACCTCACGAAAGTAGCATCATTATATCTTGCAAATGTTTGGCTTCACGATTACTGACTGGCACAGTAGTACCTAGACTTATTTAGCCTAGAAATTTGGCAGGAATTTCAGACGGCTGAAATTTGAAGTGTTTCATGTTCTGATTTTTATTTTCGGATAGCCATTGCAAGGCTCCAGTTATTGCAGGTGGTCTATGGCTATGCATTAGAGGTTGCCACATATGTTTAGATGACCATGCATTACTTTTGCTCATAACAATCTCTTCTTATCTTATAGTTTTTCTAGGAAGGGCCAATGCAGAAATATCTCCAATCTGCTTTCCCTTTGAAAAAATTGGGATAAATGTATTATAAACAATAGCTTCTATTTTTTTTCTTTTCACTATGTTTAATTCAAAAATCATTGGCGGATACGTGCATTGCACGTGCCTGATTACTAGTGGTGGTAGGTGGAACATGCACTATTCCAAGTCTTAGAGGTTGTGCATGTATGGTCTTGAGCACGTTCTTTACCGTGTGCACCATGGAGAACAATGTATGTTGACTTGAAGAATTTGATTTGAATTTAAAGTTTGTCCTTATTCTTTATTGGTCGCTTTTAGTTCAACAATTTGATGAACTGGATTCTCTTTAATTAATTAATAAAGTCAGATCGATTGTTCAAATTAATTTCCCTGAAAATGAATTATATTTTGATTTTCCTAAAAATGTTATTACATAGAGAGAGCAATATTTTTAAAAATTGTGAACTAAACTATTTATTGGTAAAAAGACCTCATATTGAAGTGTTAGGGATGTGGTTCCTCTTTTGCCTCAAGTCATCGCACTTGGGCTAACAGTCGAGATACGATGTTTTAACAAAGGAGGTAGAGGGAAACTCCACAATGATTTATACCATCCCAAATTCACGTCTAAACTAAGTTTAACTTGTATGGTAGATTGTACAACCACTCACCCGACCAAGTAATCTAGGCTTGCTTCTTCATGAGATAAATTTTTAGTCACTCCTACGATAGGTTTGAATATATTTGGTAGGGATTACTCGACGGTAAATAAAACATCACATAGGATAAAATATCGTGACCATATCCTTGTTCTATTGGGGTTGTCGCGACATTATGGCCAACGCGACCAACAAAGTAGCCTCCCGGTGTTTTGGTCCTGCATGTTGATGACCCTAAAGCTAGCAAGTTGTCGACTTGTCGCATAATTGCTTCAAACGAGGTTGGCAATGGTAGTGGTGATGTTGATGTTAAGTTTATTTTTGTTAGCATGTGGTTCTCATGTTTCGTTCTTTTTGCGCTGAGACTCTTCACTGACAACCTTCATAGGCAACCTCTTATCAAGGATGTTCTCTTCAAAATATGTGAATCTAGGCTAGTTTGTATTGATCTATTCATTTTACGATTTTTTCACCAAAGATACGGAGAAACGACGAGTTGCGGAAGGTGGAGCTATAGATGTCTTTTTGTATCTTTCTATGTGTGCGATCTGACGTTTCAGACCAGGGTCGCGATGTAGCACCAACTTCTGGACGTTTCTTATCTAAATTTATGTTATCAAGAATTTCGGTATTGCAAAAGAAGAATGGAAGAATCGGCTCGTCTTTTCTTCCTGGCCTCTAAATTTGAGTGTGCCCAGATGTTGAATCTACAACGTTGCTAGATCTATCACTGCACAGTGCCACGAAATAACGAAACTACAGACAAAGGCGCATACAGAAGAAAATGACACCATTTGAAAACCACAGGTACACACGCACAAAACACACACAGCTCATGCGAACCACACCTTCATGGGCACCGGCAGGCAGGTCCGGGCAGTATCTTCCAATGGCTGCACATCGCCAGAAATTAAGGAGCACATTCGTGTATCACGCGGATGCCATGGCAACAACGGCGACGGCCCCTTACATACACAGGACACCCGAGATTGCCCGGGTAAAGCAAAATCGGAGCAGTAACAGGTAGCAAAAGCTCAAGAACTGCATGCACGCCATGCTCGCGACCTCACCGTCATCGCAGTTAGTCAAGTTACAGCCATGGTGGGGAAGCTGCCGGAGAAGGGCGGCATCTCCTTCCCTTCTTCCACCGACGATCGCCGGGAGGACGGTGGCGTCTGCTCCTCCTCTCCGAGCTGTGGCCGCCGAGAGCGCGCAGACTTCTGCTGTGCCGCAACCACAGGTACATCGTTACATGTGTGGTATCTGCACCCTAGCACAAAAATAGTGTTTCTTGGGACACTTACTGAATCTGAGTTCTTGTCTCGTTGCTGGCGAAGCCTACTCCGTTGGACGCCGACGAGGAGAAGATGCTAGCCAACTACGTCCCGGTCTTCGTCATGCTACCCGTACGAACCGAAGCAAATTCAAGTGGTCTTCTTCCGAGCCTTGGTCTACTTGATTTAGATTGACACTGTATTAACAGCTGGAGGTGATCACCGCTGAGAACGAGGTGGAGGACGCGGAGGGGCTGAGGGCGCAGCTGCGGCGGCTGCGCGAGGCCGGCGTCGACGGCGTGATGACGGACGTGTGGTGGGGCATCGTGGAGGGCGCCGGGCCGGCTCGGTACGACTGGCGCGGGTACAGGGAGCTGTTCCGGCTGGTGCAGGAGGAAGGCCTGAAGCTGCAGGTCATCATGTCCTTCCACGCGTGCGGCGGCAACATCGGCGACGCCGTGAACATTCCGATACCGGAGTGGGTGCGCGCCGTCGGCCAGGCGGACCCGGACGTGTACTACACGAGCCCCGGCGGTGCCAGGAACCAGGAGTACCTCACCATCGGGGTGGACCACCGGCCTCTGTTCCACGGCAGAACTGCCATCCAGGTACCGTGCGGCTAGCTCCAGGCTCCTCTCTTGAAATCGGACGATGATCACTGCATCGAAGACAAATTAATCGACTGGTTTGTTTGTTTATGTGAACCGCTGCAATGGCAGCTGTACGCCGATTTCATGAAGAGCTTCAGAGAGAACATGGCCGACTTCTTGGAATCTGGCCTGATCGTGGACATCGAGGTCGGGCTTGGCCCTGCCGGCGAGCTGAGGTACCCATCCTACCCTGAGAGCCAGGGGTGGGCGTTCCCTGGCATCGGACAGTTCCAAGTACGGCGAGTTTCACTCTTGTCCCCGGTCAACTTTTGTCAGACATTAGCTAGTAGTACAGTAGTTCCGGAAGAAATTCAGAACAAGTACTACTACTAGTACCCTGCTTGTTCAAGTTGCTGAAACAACATTGCTGCAGTGTTACGACAAGTACCTGGAGGAAGATTTCAGAGCGGCGGCAACGGATGCCGGGCGCCCGGAGTGGGAGCTTCCCGACGACGCCGGAGAGTACAACGACGCCCCGGACGACACGCGGTTCTTCGCGGCGGACGGCGCCGGCGCGACTTACCTCACCGAGAAGGGGAGGTTCTTCCTCACATGGTACTCGAGCAAGCTGATCGAGCACGGGGACAGGATCCTGGACGAAGCGAACAGGATCTTCCTGGGCTGCAAGGTCAAGCTCGCCGCCAAGGTACGCCGTGTCACGCTCACGATGCAGCAAGCGAGAAATTGTTGAGGCGGTGATCGGTGACGACGACTCGATGACGCGGATTTGATCTGCAGGTGTCTGGCATACACTGGTGGTACAGGCACCCGAGCCACGCCGCGGAGCTGACCGCCGGGTACTACAACCTGGGCGGGCGCGACGGGTACGCGCCGGTCGCGCGCATGCTGGCGCGGCACGACGGCGCCGTGCTCAACTTCACCTGCGCGGAGATGAGGAACTCGGAGCAGCCCGAGGAGGCCATGAGCGCCCCGGAGGAGATCGTGCAGCAGGTACCCGCTTCGTCGCTCTCCGTTCATGGATCGATGCTTATAGATTGCTCTAACTATTTGCCGGCGGCGCGTGCAGGTGCTGAGCGCCGGGTGGAGGGAGGGGATCGAGGTGGCGTGCGAGAACGCGCTGCCCAGGTACGACCGGCGGGCGTACAACCAGATGCTGAAGAACGCGCGGCCAAACGGCGTCGACCTTGGCGGCGGCGGCGGCGGCCCGGTGCGCCGGATCGCCGCGCTGACGTACCTCCGGCTCACGGACGAACTCCTGACCGGGAACAAGTACCGGGCCTTCAAAACCTTCGTCAGGAAAATGCACGCCGATCAGGTAGGCCAGTTTTGGGGTTGATAAGGAGATGGGCTAGATTACTCCCGTTATGTCCGGCCTAGTAATGAGTCGGGCTAAAAGTGTCGCGCTTGTTTCAGGAGTACTGCCCTGACCCGGCCCAGTACTTCCGGCCTCTGAAGCCTCTGGAGCGGTCAAGGCCGGCGATACCCATGGACCGGCTGCTGGAGGCGACGTCGCCGGAGGCGCCGTACCCGTTCGAGGCCGAGACGGACATGAGCGTCGGCGGCGACCTCGCGGAGCTCATCGACTGGGCGGTCGACAAGATCGAATGGATATTCGGTTGAGGAAACAAATTCAAATCTGATTGATACACACGCGCGGGCACCCAGGAGCAGTAGGCTAATTATACAGTAGTAGGACTAGCAGTCTAGCACATGGATCTTTACCCGACACACGCATCATTCGCACCATTGGGAACGCCAGAGCAGCAGAAATACTCCCTCTGTATCATGAAGTATCGAAAGTTTAGCTGAATTTCAAATTTAGATAAATTTCTGACATATTTTATGGGGTGAAGGGAGTATAATGATTACAAGCTGAACTGCAAGCTCGGTACCTTCCCTTTCACATACCTGGGGCTTCCAATATCTGACAGAAAATTGACCTTTGAACAGTGGCTATTCTTGGTACGAAAACTCGCCATTAAGATTGAACCATGGTTGGGTAGACTGATGTCCTAGGGGGGCGACTCATTCTCTCCAATGCTTGCTTAGATAACCTGCTAATGTTTGTGATGGGTTTGTTCCTTCTCCATGATGGGATTCATGCGAGGTTCGACTCTCATCGATCCAAGTTCTTCTGGGAAGGGGCGTAACCAAAAATAAAGTATCATCTTATTAACTGGCCAACTGTTTGCAGACCCAAAGAAGCTGGAGGCTTGGGATTGTTCAATACCAAGAAGATGAACCTTGCGCTGCTTTTGAAATGGATTTGGAGGCTCTACCAAGAGGAGGACACGATTTGGGCTCGTATCATTCGTGCCAAGTATGTCGACGCCTCATACCTGTTTTCGGGATAAGGCCAAAGAGGATCTCCTTTTTGGAAAAGTCTCCATAAAATCATGCATCTGTTCAAAGTAGGCGCAAAGCACGAGGTGCGAAACGGTGCTAGAACTAACTTCTGGATGGACTGGTGGTGCGGGAGGGGTCCCCTCATGGAGTCCTTTCCTTTGTTGTTTGCCATTTGTGACAACCAAGCTATCTTGGTTGCTGAAGCGCTACACCAAAACTCCCTGCAGGTCCGTTTCCGTCGCTCACTTGACCAGGAGGGCCTGCTGACAAGGTATTAACTTGTCAATGCCTACAGTTGTAGACTAGGGTTTAGTTGGAAGTAGAGGGCAAGTAGATCTCGAAGGTTTCAGCCGAAAAGTACTCGACGATTATGAAAACTAGGGTTTGAGAGACAATGATTCGATACTTTCTTTGTCCCTCGACTCCCCCTTATATAGGAGGTGGAGTCGAGGGATTCGTAGTGTACAAGTTACAGAGTCCGGGAAAGTTTCTAACTCATCCCGCAAGATTACAAATAATGCTTCCTATTACAACTCTAGCTTTCCTTAACAATATCTTGGGCTTCCGAACCTTCTTATTCTTCGAGTAGTGGGCCTTCAGTAAATCACAGGTACTATCTTTGGCAGACCCATTGGGGATGCCTATGTCAGTAGCCCCCGAGATTTTGCTTGAATCGCAGAGTCAGGGAAAATCTCCACTGTTTATTTTTACTCGACAACTTAAAACTTCTCTATATTTCTTCACATAAATTTCTATATTGTACATGGATAACGGTAGTTGGGGCTAGTTCATCTGACGGATCAGGTACTAGTTAACTGCTCTAGTGGCAATCCGCAAAAACCTACTTCAAGATCACGTCCCTGGACATGATCTCGGGATACTGGTGTAAACTTCGACAGGTGCCGCTTAAAGTCTTACCATTCTGTCGAGTCCCAGTCATATTTATCGGGTACCTAACGCGTCCATTAGGATTTTTCTTCGTATCTGTTGATACGGATAAAAGTAGCAAACCGACGTCAGAGACGGCGCCACGCCACACAGAATGGATCTGGGGTCTTACCTTCGCAAAGTTTTGCGGCATTCAGAAATTGTTCGCAACTTTGGTGTTCTGAGAATATATTGTCGAGTGCTTATTCGGCTGTTGGAATGGCACATTTTATTGAGTCAACGGATGACTTTATATTGATCTCCCGATGGGAGTATATGTAGAGTTAGTTATAACTCGAAATATACTCTTTTGCTCTTCTATCTTTCTTCTTTTCTTTCTTTCTTTCTTTTTTATAATTTCATCGGGCACGCGGACAGCGTTCCCGATGGGAGTAGCCCCCGAGGCTACAGCCAAGGACTTGTGCTTGGGTGTAGGCTCCACGCCTTATGCTGCTATATTTTCTTTCTCTCCCGAAGTTTTCAAATTTCTCGGGTGCGCGAACAGCGCTCCCGATGGGAGTAGCCCCCGAGGCTATGAACAAATATTTGTATTTGATCATAGGCTCACGCCATTTCTATTTTGTCTTTCTTGATCTTTTCATTTTTTTTTTCAAAGTAGCCCCCGAGCATTTGATCAAAAACTTATATTTGATCAAAGGCTCTACAATATTTTTCCATGTCGCCTTTTTATGAAGCTGTTGAGTCGAATTTTTCTCCTGCTAAAGTGACGCTATTGGTGACGATAGCCACGATTGCAAGTCCGAAAATCGCGAGAAGACTTCTCCCTCTGCCTTGCGGGCCCAAATTACCCATTTTCTTGACACGTCGTGCAAGTGGGGGACACACGTCCTCCGCTTTTCCTGGCGCACGTACCGTAACTTCTCCAGGGTTAAAATACTTTTTTACCCCTATTCCACGTGGTTATCATCTGCTGCACAGTATTTCCATCCAATGGTCCACCGCTTCGCCGCACCTCTATATAAGATCCCCTTCTTCTTCCTCGAGCACTTCCGCTCGCGCCGTTCTCCTGCTCTCCTCTGCAAAACTTCCTCCTGCGCCCCACAACTCCCTGAGCTCATCTTCTCCAAGCTGCATTCCCGCGCCATTGTTAATGCCACCGCGTAGGTTGACCAGACACAGCACGCCGGAATCGTCGATGGCTGTCATAGATCTGGGAAGCGCGGAGTGGGAAAGGTCCAAGATTTCCACCCAGGACATCAACCTCTTGAAGAAACTGGGGATCAGCAAGAAGCCCAAGGCGCTGTGCTTCCCTAGTGAAGAAAGCTACCCTACCCCTCCAATGGGGTATCGGGTAAGTTTTATCGACCATCTCATCCGCGGCCTTTCTGCCCCCATTCATCCTTTCCTTCGAGGATTGCTTTTCGTTTATGGTCTGCAACTTCACCACCTTACGCCCAATTCTATCCTCCACATTTCCATTTTCATCACCCTCTGCGAGGCCTTCCTTGGCGTCCAGCCTAACTGGGCGCTATGGAAGCGCATTTTCTTTTGTCGCCGCAATGGTTCTCCCAACATCGCCTATAATATAGGCGGCGTTGTTATCTCCGTTCGCCCCGCGGTCGATTACTTCGACGTCAAACTCCCTGACTCAGTTCAAGGGTGGCGCAAGAAGTGGCTGTACATTCAGGAGGAAAACCATGGATGCGCTGAAGACAACATTCCTCCCTTCGATGGTGCCGAAAAAATCTTTCGCCGCCGCTCCTGGGATGCAGAGGCTACCGAGGAAGAAAAAATATCGACAGAAGCACTGATGACTCGCATCCACGAGTTGCAAAACACTCGCGGCAAAGAGCTGTCAGGTATCCAAATCACGGCGTATTTCCTTAGAATCAGAGTGCAGCCGCTTCAGGCTCGCAAATACCCTCTCTGGAAGTATGCTGGCGACAAGGATGCGGATCGGTTGTCGGCGAATTTAGAGGTCAAGGACTTAGAAAAGCTTGTCCGAAAAATCTCTTCCCTCAGCAAGAAAGATCCGGTCCCTTCTTCTTGCCGCATAAAACCATATAGCGCCACCAATGCGCTCCCCGAGGTAACCTTTGTTGACTTTGCCCATTTTCCTTTACCATCCTTTGCACAATTCTTTTGCTGACGCTTCTCCTTGTGTTCATATAGAACCATCCAGACCTTGTCTCGCTTCCTCCCCTTCCTGAAGGTGGAGAGGTCGAAGAACGAGCTGTTATCGTTGAAGACAGCCAAGAAGCTCCTGTCCCTGATAGTGAACCCGCAGGTTCTCGAAAATCTGCGGGTTCTTCTGAAAAGGAAGCTGAATCGGAGGGTACCATGTCGGCATAGTCTCCCCCTCCTGCTGTTTCTCCAAGGAACAAAAGGAAAAGGGCTGATGTCGAAGATTCCGGCACCTCCAAAGCCGAAGAAGCTGCTCCTTCACGTCAGAAGGCAGCTTATGATCCATACCTTGAGGCCCTCATCAGCTCGTAAGTCATCTTTTTATTTCCCTTTATTGTTGTACCCGAAGATTTTTTCTATCTTGCTTTTTACACTACCGACATTTAATCACAGTGATGACGAGGAAGAAGTACCAACTTTTGATGTGGCTGCTCGAACGAGTACATCACATACTCTAGTTGTTTTTGAGATGCCAGTTGAAGGAGAGGAATCCTCGCCTCCTCAACAAAACGTCGACGCTCCTACTCCTCCTTCAAGCCCTCTTGTCCCTTCACCAAAAAGGACAAGGGTTGAAACAATCACGGAGCCTACCCTGCAATTGTGTAGCTCCTCGAGTCCTCTTTTGGACGATGTAAGTCTGTAATTTCTTTCTTGTCTTTATCTATATTTTCTTTATTTGCTCCTTTGTGCCGTCGTATTTTTTCTCATACCTATGCTTTTTTTTCTTTTCCTTTGACAGCCCATGATCAACGAACTTATTCGCATCGGTGCCCAATTCATTGGGTATCGCGAGTACGCTAGCAAGACCGAAGGTAATGACTCCCTGCTTGCTTTTGTTCATGGCTTCTTGCTCCTGTGTTATCGATATATTGACTATTTTTTGACTATTTTGGCAGAAAAACTTGCAGAGGCCAACAAACTTGCCGAAACGCTTGCTCAGAAATTAGAGCAAAGTGAAACGGCTCGCAAGAAGGCCGAACTTGATGCTGGCAAAGCTAAAGCAGAGGCTGATAAGGCCAAGGCAGAAGCTGCTGGTGTCGAAGATCTGCAGAAAAGGCTTCATGCTGCCGAAACTTCTTTGAACGAGCACAAGGCCGCACAGGCTGCTCGTGAAAAATCGATCATCAAACGCTTGAACTCACAGAATCGGCGCTTTGTTGGTAAGTTTGTCAATCTATTCTGTCCTCTTTAGACTTACTTTTCTTTACTTGCTTGTCAACCAACATATATTTTCTTCGACAGGTAAAACAAACCAAGAATTTGAGCTTGAAGATCCCAACAACGATCCTCTTCTCGACGCACTCTCTGTCCTTGAGTTTCATGGAACAGAAACTCGTGAAGGCATTGAACAGGCTGACGCAGGATTGTCACGGCTGTTCCCCTACTTCTTCCCGAAGAAAACGGAACCCAAGACTTTTCTTGCTCTTGCCAAGGACTTCAATCCACCAGAAGATCTTGGACTGAAGATTGATGACCCACAAGTATAGGGGATCGCAGCAGTCTTCGCGGGTAGTAAAACCCAATTTATTGATTCGACACAAGGGGAGACAAAGAATACTTGGAAGTCTTAACAGCGGAGTTGTCAATTCAGCTGCACCTGGAAACAGACTTGCTCGCAAGAGTTTATCAGTAGTAACAGTTTTATAGCAGTAGCAGTAGTGAAATAACAGCAGCAGAGTAACACAGACAGCAGTAGTGATTATAGTAAATAGCAGGATTAAAATACTGTAGGCACGGGGACGGATAACAGGCGTTGCATGGATGAGAGAAACTCATGTAACAATCATAGCAGGGCATTTGCAGATAATAATAAAATGGTGTCCAAGTACAAAGCAATCAATAGGCATGTGTTCCGATTATAGTCGTACGTGCTCGCAATGAGAAACTTGCACAACATCTTTTGTCCTACCAGTCGGTGGCAGCCGGGCCTCAAGGGAATCTACTGGATATTAAGGTACTCCTTTTAATAGAGTACCGGAGCAAAGCATTAACACTCCGTGAACACATGTGATCCTCACATCACTACCATCCCCTCCGGTTGTCCCGATTCTTGTCACTTCGGGGCCATTGGTTCCGGACAGCGACATGTGTATACAACTTGCAGGTAAGACCATAAACAATGAATATCATGATGAAATAATAACATGTTCAGATCTGAGATCATGGCACTCGGGCCCTAGTGACAAGCATTAAGCATAACAAGTTGCAACAATATCATCAAAGTACCAATTACGGACACTAGGCACTATGCCCTAACAATCTTATGCTATTACATGACCAATCTCATCCAATCCCTACCATCCCCTTCGGCCTACAGCGGGGGAATTACTCACACATGGATGGGGGAAACATGGCTGGTTGATGGAGAGGCGTCGGTGGTGATGATGGCGATGATCTCCTCCAATTCCCCGTCCCGACGGAGTGCCAGAACGGAGACTTCTGGCTCCCGAGACGGAGTTTCGCGATGTGGCGGCGTTCTGGAGGCTTTCTGGCGACTTCCACTTCTCTCCCGTGCATTTTTAGGTCGAAGGCAATAAATAGTCCGAAGGAGGGCATCGGGGGCTGACCGAGGCCGCCACACGGTAGGGCCGCGCGGGCCCCTCCTGGGCCGCGCCGCCCTATGGTGTGGGGCCCTCGGGCCTCCACCTGGCTTGCCCTTCTGGCTCCGCCAATATTCTGGGAAAATAGGGCCTTCTGCATAAATTCCGAGGATTTTCCTGAAAGTTGGATTTCTGCACAAAAACGAGACACCAGAACAGTTCTGCTGAAAACAGCGTTAGTCCGTGTTAGTTGCATCTAAAATACACAAATTAGAGGCAAAACAATAGCAAAAGTATTCGGGGAAGTAGATACGTTTTGGACGTATCAACTCCCCCCAAGCTTAGCTTATTGCTTGTCCTCAAGCAATTCAGTTAACAACTGAGCGATAAAAGAACTTTCACGAACACATTTGTTCATATGATGTATATATTCTCATAATATGGCTAATACTTAGGCAGTTCATAATGAGATGCATACAAATAAGATCATCTAACAGCTATGTCAATCATGGAGAGGTACCAACAATTAATAATAAGCATCATGAATCATGTCTATAAGCAGGATTGCAATGTTCATAAGAGAGTATGATAAAATGGTATCTCGCTTGCCCATATTTGATTATCAAAACATAAATGCCCAGGCACCTCTGAAGTTCATAGAAAGACTAGAAATAGTGATTGTCAAAGATAAAAGCATCAAAGTTATACCGCAATCAATCATATTTTGGGAAAAGCATATTATACTAAGAATGACAGTTGTGCTCTCAAGATAGTGCTCAAAGAAAGAATGGAGACACAACATAAAAGTAAAAGATTGACCCTTCGCAGAGGGAAGCAGGGATTAACATGCGCTAGAGCTTTTCATTTCTAAAATAGGAGTAAAATTATTTTGAGAGGTGTTTGTTGTTGTCAACGAATGGTAATGGGTACACCAACTACCTCGCCAACCGGACTTCCAAGAGCGGCTCCCATGAATTATTTTTATGTTTATGCGGCACTCCTTCCAACCTTTCTTTCACAAACCATGGCTAACTGAATCCTCGGGTGCCTGCCAACAATCTCATACCCTGAAGGAGTGCCTTTTTATTTTAGTTTTATTATGATGACACTACCCCCAACCTTTGCTTACACAAGCCATGGCTAACCGAATCCTTCGGGTGCCGCCCAACAATCACATACCATGGAGGAGTGTCTATTTAGGTTAATTAATTTGGGACTGGGAATCCCATTGCCAGCTCTTTTTGCAAAATTATTGGATAAGCGGATGTGCCACTAGTCCATAATGAAAGTCCGTCAAAAGTAAATGACAAGGTTGAAAGTTAAACACCACATACTTCCTCATGAGCTATGAAACATTAACACAAATTGAGAAGCATTTTAAAGGTTTTAAAGGTAGCGCATGAGAATTTACTTGGAATGGTTTGAAATGCCATGCATAGGTATTTATGGTGGATACTTTGGAATAACTTGGTTTTCAGGTGTTTGGAAGCACGAGCAGCGTTCCCGCTCAGTACTAGTGAAGGCTAGCAATAGACTGGGGAGCGACAAATCAAGAGAGCAGTAACTGTCATAATCATGCTTGCGGCAAAATAAATTAACGGAGGCATAAAAGTGATACAAGAACTCTGAAGCAATGTAAATCATCGAGGCTTAATTGACTTTTGTTCAGTCATATGCATGCGTGAGCATGTGCCAAGTCGATATAAATGAATTATTCAGAGGAGGATACCACAATGCCATACCTACTTATGAATAAAACAATGCAAGCAAACATCCATGACATGCTACTCATATTAATACATTGGAGCTAAACATGAGAGATCATGAACTACTAGACTTTCTCAAATGACATATACCTCCCATGAACCAACTAAGCATGCTCACATGGATGAGTATATGTACAAAAATGAAAACAAATAGAGTTCATACCAGCCTCTCACCACAATCCAATTGTCGTAGATCGTCATCATTGCCTTTCACTTGTGTAGCTTGGATAATATGAAATGAAAACCACGCTCCAGCCACCGAGGATCATTGAACTCAAGATGAACTTTACAAACCAAAGAAGAACAACAAATATTTTTGGTGTTTTCAAATTAGAAACAAGAACAAAAGGAAACAAGCAAACAAAGCAAAATCTTTTTGGGTTTTCTTATAGCAAACTAGCAATAGCAAACAAAGCAAAATAAACGCAATAAACCAAAACAAACAAATGATAAAGAGAAACAACATAAATATTTTTGGTCTTTTTGTGTTTTGGGAAGGAAATAAAGCAAAAACAAGAAAATGGAAACTAGAAGAGTCACATAAACACAAAGCAGCAGAAATTCGTCAAACTTGACAGCAGTACAGTACTCGATTTTTAATAAATTCTTCCACTGCTCAAATCGAAAAGTGTTCAACTAATGAAAGTTAGATAACAACCTGGGGAACATGCACAAAAATTGGCTTCGCAAAATATCGTTCTGGCTATTTTTGAGAATTTTTTCGGTAACAGTCCAGAATCTGTTTTCAGGCAGCACTTCCCCAAATATCATCTCCCTCTCATTAGAAAACCACTCAAACAAACTAAACAAGTATATACAAGTATCCAGCAATCATAATATGCAAAGAATGAGTGATGCCAGTATACCTCCCCCCAAGCTTAGGCTTTTGGCCTAAGTGGAGTTCAACCCCAGCCAGGGTCGCTGTTCCTCGCCGGTGGATAATGCATGGCGTAGTCATAGTGAGGTTCCTGTGCAGAAGAAAAGCGTGGAGGCTCCACATGCCCAAAATGTTGATGCGAGGAACTTGCTGCATCGGATGATGAGTCGAGGTGTTCCTCAGCCTCCTCCGTGTTTCCTCTTGCATGATGGCCTCCTCCCTCTATGTGTGCATTCAGTGCACCTTCTGTGACTGACCAATCCTCCCTGGAATCAAGGTTAAATAGAACAAGCGCAGGCAATCTTACTAGTTTTTCAGTTTTCTTAGTTGTTCTCCAAGACTTCTTGTAAAAAGTTATCTTGTAAGACAGGTTACCTAAATTAGATGAATCAGAAACAAATTCATGTCTGATCATAGAGACTATGTCAAGTTTTTCTATGGAAAGTTGAATATCAAGATGATGAGGTTCTACACCATGCAAAGCTAGTAAACGAGAGGCGATGAGACCCCCACAAATTCCTCCTTTCTCACGGTTAGTAGCAAGTCTATAAGCTATCAATGCCCCCAAATTTTAAGTCTTACTACCTTGCAGTGCAGCAGCTAGAAAAGCTAAATCCTGGATAGATAGTTTACCACCATTCCTTCTAGCAAGAACGCATTTAGTAATGAAATAAGCAAAGTAGCGGATAGCTGGGAGTTGAATGCTAGTGATTTTACCACCATCGTCTGAGAAACTCCTCCCATGACAAATCATCTCAAAGAGGCTTAAGAGCTCTCGCGGCGATCCCCTTATCTTCTCGCATGACCCCCATTGCGGTACTCTAATTGCTGTACAAAAATCATTGAATGGCAAGTTGACAGTTTTATTATAAATCTTATACTGAACCATGGGGTTAGATCGCGACCAATTGAACTTAAAATCCTGCACAACAGACATAGTCAATTTTGCATATTGGCATGGTTCTCCATCAACAAAATCATTCAACCCTGCACGAGAAATTAGATTCTGAACATCTTCCAGTATTCCTGCGCTTCTCATGAAGTCTGTGCACAGGTAGTAAGAGGGGTATACTCCCTCTTCGCGGTTCACTCTCATGACTTGTTGCACCTCCAATTCTTGTTGGTTTAGTTGATATTTATTCCACTCCATTTTCTGAAATTTTTCAACAAACAATATAAAATTTGATTTGCTGACATATAATCAAGGGGAACTACTATAGGAACTTGCTAGAGTACTAATCATGCATCAAAACTAGTTTATACAACTTAGAACAAGCATGCAAGATCACTAAACATGTTACCTACAGCAGCAAAATATTCAAGATATACCCAACCAAACAGAATTCTACTTGGATAGTCGGAGGAGTCACATACCGGAGAGCAAATGTGCCAAATTTCAGACAGAAATCTGGGCTGAGCAAAGAGATCGAAAAATCCTGAGCTCTTGAGAAAAAACGCGAGTGAGAGAAAGCTGGTGTTGATTTTTTCGGGAGAGAGAAGAGTCTGGGAGGAAGAGATGCTGAAGTGGGGTAAAGGGGGGCCCACACGCCAGGGTGGCGCGCCCCCCTTCCAGGCCACGCCGGCCTGTGGGGCGCCACCCTGGGGTGCCCCACTGGTCATCCCCAGGTGCTCCCAGGTGCATTTTCGAAAAATAGGACCAACGGTATAATTTTTGTGAATTTTTGAAAACTTTGAAAAATGCACATTTCTGGGCATTAAGTTTATTATTACTGGCCAGGAAAAATTTTGAAATCTCTAATTAACTAAGGAACTTTGCAAATCAAAAGTGCTACAGCGAATAAGGCAAGTGGAGGGAGAAAGAGATGTTGTTTACCTCCTCTATGCATATAAAAGGTATTTGTTAACAAGGTTGATCAAGTCTTGCCACCAAATAAATTTTACATAGCATATGAAGAAATAAACTTCAAATCAATCATGTTACCTTGAATTGTATTGATATGGATCCAATCATAAGATTTTGATATCCTTCTTTAGGCTCATATATAGGACAATCGATAGTTCCGACTTTGATAGTTCTCACATTAGAAATAGTATTGACTCCACATACTTTATCAATCCTCTTGGGAAAATAGACGGTATGCTCCTTATCATCAACATTAAAAGTAACCTTTCCTTTATTGCAATCAATAACAGCCCCTGCAGTGTTAAGAAAAGGTCTCCCAAGAATAATAGACATATTATCATCTTCAGGCATTTCCAACACAACAAAATCAGTTAATATCAAGCAGTTATTAGTAACTTGAACAGGAACATCCTCACATATACCAACAGGAATAGCAGTAGATTTATCAGCCATTTGCAAAGATATATCAGTAGGTATCAACTTATCTAAATAAAGTCTCTTATAAAGAGAAAAAGGCATAACACTAACTCCGGCTCCCAAGTCACATAGAGCAGTTTTAACATAATTATTCTTAATAGAACAAGGAATAGTAGGTATACCTGGGTCGCCCAACTTCTTTGGAACTTTGCCATTGAAAGAGTAATTAGCAAGCATAGTGGAAATTTCCTCATTGGAGATTTTCCTTTTATTAGTAACAATATCTTTCATATACTTTGAATAAGGAGGCAATTTAATAGCATCAGTCAAAGGGATTTGCAAGAATAAAGGTTTCATCCAATCACAAAATTTATTATAGTGTTCTTCTTCCTTTGATTTTAGTTTCTTAGCAGGAAAAGGCATTTGCTTTTGCACCCAAGGTTCTCTTTCATTACCATGTTTCTTAGCAATAAAATCTTCTTTAGTATACTTTTTATTTTGAGCATACTTTTCAGGTTCATCTTCAACTTCTTCTTTATCAGAAGCATCATTCTTATCATTATCATTATCATTATCATGTTCATTACCACTTTCAGTTTCAGCATCGGAAATAGAAATACTATTAGGATCATTAACAGGTTCAGAGGATTCTACAACATTTTTATGTTTCTTCTTCTTTTTTTTCTTAGAAGGAGCACTAGGTTCAATTCATTGAGAATCTTGTTCAATTCTTTTGGGATGCCCTTCAGGATAGAGAGGATCCTGGGTAGAGACACCACCTCTAGTTGTTACTTCATAAGCATGTTTCTCTTTAGAATTATTTTTTAGCAAGTCACTTTGCACTTTAGTGAGTTGATCAATTTGAGTTTGAATCATTTGAAAATGTTTAACAAGCATCTTAACATCATTGGAGGTTCTCTCCACAATATCATGCAAATTGCTAATAGCTTGAGAATTTTCCATTAGATGATTCTCTACTCTCATATTAAAATTTTCTTGCTTAACAATATAATTATCAAACTCATCTAAGCATTGCGCAGGAGGTTTCGAATACGGAATATCTTCCCTAGTAAAGCGTTGAAGGGAGTTTACCTCAATCATGGATGAAGGAGGAATTATCTCGCATATATCTTCTATGGGATGTAGATTCTTCACATCTTCGGATTTAATACCTTTCTCCTTGAGAGACTTCTTAGCTTCCCTCATATCTTCATCATTCAATTCAATTAAACCCCTCTTCTTCAATATTGGCGTTGGAGTTGGTTCAGGTGTATTCCAATCATCATGATTCCGGCTTATTTTAGCCAATAATTCTTCAGCTTCGTCTGGAGTTCTTTTCCTAAAAACACAACCAGCACAACTATCCAAGTATGCTCTAGATTCAATGGTTAGTCCACTATAAAATATATCAAGTAGATCATTCTTTTCTAAATCATGTCCAGGTCGAGCTCTGATAAGAGAACAAAATCTTGCCCACGCCTCAGGAAATTTCTCTTCATCTCCCTGGTCAAATCTATAAATTTTCTATAAAGCAATATGTTGAGCACTAGTAGGAAAGTACTTTCGAAAGAAAACATCACGCAGCTCAGTTGGACTTTTAATAGAACCAGGAGGCAAATTATTATACCAAGTTTTAGCATCATCCTTTAATGAGAAAGGAAAAAATTTAGCGACAAAGTAAGTACGCATCTTGACATCATCAGAAAACAAGCTACTCATAGAAGAAAGTTCAATCATGTGCTCTACAACACTTTCTTTTTCAGTACCACAAAAAGGGTGCTTTCTCTACAATAGCTATATGAGATAGATCAAGGAAAAATCATAATCTTTATCCTTAATGCATATAGGAGATGTGGCAAATTTAGGATCAGGAGATAGCTTATGTCTAACAGTATATTGTGTGAGAAACATTTTAATTTTACTTGCATCAGCAGTAGCATTGCATCTATTAATAAAATCATCATTAAGCTCCACATAATCTTCATCAGGATCATCACTAGAATAATCAAGTTCAGGTGAATTAACAGGTGTAGTAGCATTTTCATTAGGAGTTTCAGCATTTTCAATTTGTCTAGACCTAGCAATTGTAGCATCTAGAAAGGATCCCAATGAACCACTATCATCAAGCACAGCAGAAACATTATCAATATTATGAGAGTTTTCAGATTCAGCAGAAGTACCAGCAAGTGAAGCTTGTGGCGGTGAAACAAGTTGACTTATCACAGATGGTGAATCAAGAGTAGCAGAGGTACTCAGAGTTGTACCTTTTCTTGTAGTGGATGGTAATATGGCGACTTTAGGATCGCGAGTTTTACCCATGATGGAGAGTTTGCAGCGACCAATATCAATCGAAGTGAACTTCCAAATAAAGCTATGCTCCCCGGCAACGGCGCCAGAAAACAGTCTTGATGACCCACAAGTATAGGGGATCGCAGCAGTCTTCGCGGGTAGTAAAACCCAATTTATTGATTTGACACAAGGGGTGTCAACACCCGGATTTTTAAGTCCAGATGCCTATTATGTCATACATCGCAATCCCAGGAATATTGTTGTTGCGAGGCATAATAGTTAAGTATCACAGTCATCATTCGTTACAAACCATAAGTCTTACAAATTTGGAATCACATGATCCATATTACACGAATAGTTGATCTATCGATCAACGAACAAACACAAGTTCATAGTTCAACATAGCGGAAGCGTAAGATACAAGGACTCTCTAGTCCACAGGCCAACGCTTGACGTCGGAAGGCGCTTAGTTGTCGTAGGCGTCCTGCTGGTCGTCTCCTTGTTCATCTTCATACTCTGGCCATTTGAATAGCCAGGGACAAAGCCGTGAGTACGTTGAGTACTCGCAACCTAATACTGTTGTGGGTATACTTCATGGGTGTACCATCGACAGTGCCTAGATCCGGCAAGCCCGGGTGGCCCACAGACGGTGATGAGGCATGTGGCCCATCGGGCGGCCCAGTTGCTGTTGATCGTGAAGGAAGAAGTCCAGCCCAGGATCAGCAGGCCGGATCCGCACCGACCTAGGAGTGACCCGGATCCAGGGAGGCCCATGAGGAACCCGGATCCAGTACGACATGTATGGAAGGCGGATCCGTGACGTGCACGGCAAGATATTGTACCGTAGTTAGGCTATCTGTAATCCGGCTAGGACTCTCCATGTAAACCCTAGATCCGTGCGCCTTTATAAGCCGGATCCCGGGAGCCCTAGAGGCACAACCACAACTCATTGTAACAACGCGAAAGCGCCCAGATAATTCCAGACAAGCAGCAGTAGGCCCTGTCATCGTGCAGGTGTTCCGAAGCTGGGTAACTCGCGTACCACCGTCCCGAGAGCACTCCGCCCTATGGCCCCTACTTCTTCTCCCCCTCGTGAGGATCCCTCCTCCGGGGTACCGTCGATTAGGCAACGACAGTTGGCGCCCACCGTGGGGCCTGTGGCGTCTGGAGGCCGGAACCGGGAGGGTTCCGCCATGGGAAGCTACGACGACACCATCGCTGTGGGGCGCGTCCTTTACGCCGGGAATCTGCCGATCGTCCCTCCGGATGAGTGCTGGATTCCGGCTAGGACAAACCCCGTCAAGCTCTCCATCGTCCCAATTGGCGGCATTCACATCTTCATCGGGGAAACCGTCGATTCCGACGGAAACCCACTGGTAAGTAACGCAGACGCGACCGCCGCAGAGCTGGACGCTGTCGCGAAGATCCGATCTGAGATGCAGGAGCTTCCCAAGGAAGATTCCGCCTTGGATCTGGAAATTTCAAAGCCCACCCAATCCGCCCCTGAGCAGGAAACAAAGGTGGAAGACCAATGCAGATCCGCCTGGGTCTCCCAGGTGTTAGAAAAGCAGAGGTGCCACTTCGTACACTTCTTGGCCCACACCGCCGGAACCGCCCCTCAAGCAGTCGGAGCTGGTCCCGAGCAGGTAGAGGCACCGGAGCACAACGCGGATCCGGGTCAGGCTCAGCTTGTCGGAGAAAGCGAAGTTCCGGTCGAAGAATCGATTTTGGGCAATCTGAGCCCAATTTCCGGTGACACCCCGTCCACGGAATCTGATGACTTCGTTCGCAAGATAAGGGAGTACGGATATGGCGATCAGCCTGAAGTCGACTCCGCCCAGCCCAAGCAGGTTCTCGCAACGGTAGCAGCGCTGGGGCAAACTGGATCCGGAGACCAAGTCAGCCAATCTGACCCCCAACCATCCCACCAAGGATCTCCAATGTCTCGGGTGCGCCCCCAAAGGGATTCTCCCTCGGAGGAAATCTTGTCAGCAGAAGAGGTGGCCGCGCGAGCAGTTCTTAACACACCTATAACCCCGGGCGACGCCGCAGATCTGGAGGCCCTAGAGACCGCCAGAAAGGAAATGCTGGCCACAGCCAAGAGGCTCGCCGACACCGAAGCTGCGTTAAGGATAGGAAGGGCAGATCATGCGGCCTGGACGGAAAACTTCGAGAGACAGGACCGCGAGATTACTGCCACACTCGAGCAAGTCAAGAGCATGAGGGCTGAGTGGGAGGTAAAGATGACCTATGCGCAGGCGGAGGCCGATCGAATTATTAGAGAAGCAATTCCGCCTCGCAGGATACCCTTCAACACGCCCGCAGATCACCAGCCGCTGGAAACTCCCAAGGACAACATACAGAAAGCAGCGGAATTGCTGAAGAAGAAGGACGAAGAAGTTGACATCAACTATCTCCGCACACTTGTCGCTTCAGCAATGCAGCAGCAGAGCAAGGCAGACACTTCGCGCAGGTTGGAATCCAATCCGGATAACTGTGTATCTACCGCGCAGAAGGACGATGAATCGCACACCGGATCGTCGGAGCGCAGAAGAAGGGCCAGGGAGCATCCAAATCCGATCCCCGTTCCGTCACAGACGCCTCCGTCGGATCCAAGGAAGGGAAAGGACGCGAGGTACTCCGGAAGAGACAAATACCGCAACCCCTCACCTCCACCCAACGGTTACCCGCGACCCCCTCGCCGCCGTAGTCCAGCCGGAAACACCAGGCCCGTAGGGCATGGTGCGCTTGTTATCCGCGACAACGTGCTGCCAAGAAACAGAAACAGGGAGCGCTCGCCGGAACCTCGCCGGAATCAGTACAATGTTCATGAGCCCGAGCCCAGGAGGAGTCGGAATGAAGACCGCGGTCCAGAGCCTCGCCGGAACCGCGATCCAGAACCTCGTAGGAGCCGGGACCCAGAGCCTCGTCGGAGCCGTGACCCGGAGCCTCGCCGGAACGACCAGGGCAGCCAGCGCCAAGGCGAAGGCAGCCACAGGAGCCGGAGTCAGCACCAGGAAGGCCGAGGAGATTCAGATGGCGGAAGCAAGAAGTCAGACCGCCCACCTCGCAGGTCTCCCTCCCCACCACCTAGCGGTGGCGGCGGAGGTGGAGGCGGAGGCAATGGCCGGAGATCTCGCTCTCGCTCTAAGTCTCCTCGCCACGGCTCGCGCGACGCGCGGGACCGCCTTAACGAGTACAGAACCGACTACATTGGCCCGAAGTGCTTTGGCAGGATGATTCGAGAGGAACCAAAGCCAAGGATGAACCTCAAGCTACCCGGAAATCTGAAGCACTATGATGGCACCGAAAGGCCGGATACCTGGATCGAGGATTACTACAATGCTGTAACCTTCGCCGGAGGAACCCCTAACATCGCCTGCCGCATGCTCCAGTTGTACCTTGTAGGACCAGCCCGGATCTGGCTCAGTGACCTCGAGAAGAACTCCATCTTTTGCTGGTTCGACCTGAAGAATGCTTTTGAGAAACACTTCAGGGGCACCTACAAGAGACCTGCCACAACAAGCGACCTACAGGCTTGCATCCAGAAGAAGGGCGAAACATCGAGAAACTTCCTCACCCGATGGTTGGCATGCAGAAACGAGTGCGAGAACGTTGACAACCGCACAGCAATGCACGCCTTCATTGGGGGCTTGCAGCGAGGAGGATTGCTGCGACACAAGCTAACCTGCATGGTCAATGCAAATCAACTGACGTTGGATGACATGATCACCATCGCTAGCGACCACACTGCCGCCGATGACGACGCAGGCGGTGATCTCGCAGCTACAGCAATCCCCCTGCACCAACAAAAGAAGAACCGTGACAATGGCGGCAGCAGCAGCCATAAGCGCAAGAACCCTGATGACCAGAAGAGTGGCGGATCCGAGATGGTCGCCATGGCGTTTCAACGCGGAGGTCCAGGAGGCGGAAGAGGACGCGGACGCGGAGGCGGAGCCGGCAGGGGTCAGCAGCATACCTCCGAGGTCACTGCTGCCGGATCCCGCGCACCGCAAACCTATGAGGAGTACAGAGACATGCCCTGCCTGGCCCATCTGGATCCGGTTACAGGGAAGTCCACTCATACCAACCGCAACTGCAAGTGGGTCAATGATCTAAAGAATGACCCGGAGGCCGGATACAAGCGCGCCCGGAAGCACCGCCCTCGCGGAAAAGGTGGCAAGGGCAAGAACAAGGACAAGGAGGATGATAGTTCCGAGGCGATGGACGAGGATGATAACTCGCCGGATCCCAAGGCAGGATCCGCAGGAAAATCCAACCCATTCGACAAAAAAAGCGTGGGGGCTTACCACACTTTCCTCGGAACCCCAACAGTACGCGCCTCCAAGTCAGCTACCCGGATCCTGAACGCCATAGTTCCGGCTGTGCCGCAGTACGTCAGGTGGTCGGAAATTCCGTGCACATTTGATCGGAAGGATCATCCCGCAATTGTGCCAAAGGAGTGCTACGCCTTGGTTGTAAGTCCCCGCATAGACGGGTATGACTTCTCCAAGTGCCTCATGGATGGCGGAGCTAGCATGAACATCATGTACCTGGAGACTCTAGAGCGGATGAACCTCACCAAGGAACAGCTCAAACACAGCACCACTGAGTTTCATGGCGTGGTTCCGGGTAAGAAGGCGAATTCCCTCGGCAGCATCACACTTCCCGTGGCTTTTGGCGATGTTCATAATTTCCGCGAAGAGAAGATCACGTTTGAAGTTGTGCCCTTCAAGAGCTCCTACCACGTCATCTTCGGCAGGCCCACCTACCACAAGTTCCACGCAAGAGCGTGCTACATCTACAACAAGCTCAAGATTCCGGGTCCTAAAGGTATGATTACCGTATCCGGAGACTACAAAAAGGCTCATGAGTGCGAGTTAGGCGAAGCCGCCTTCGCAGAGTCTGTGATATCCGGAGAAGAGCTGAAAGGCTATAGAGCCGCGGTGGATCCGACTGAGATGCAGACCACCAAGAAGCAAATCTCCGAGCAGAAAACCTCCTTCAAGCCCGCGATAGAAACCAAGAAGCATGACCTCATTCCAGGTGACTCTTCCAAGCAGGTTTCAGTCGGAGCCAACATGGACCCCAAATAGGAAAGCGCGCTCGTCGAGTTCCTCCGCGCTAACATGGATATCTTCGCATGGCAACCTTCTGACATGTCCGGAGTACCTAGGGAACTCGCCGAGCACTACCTCAACATAAATCCGGGGGCCAAACCAGTGAAGCAAGCTATGCGACGCTTTGGAGATAAGAAGCGCCGCGCCATAGGGATGGAACTAGCAAAGTTATTAGAAGCAGGTTTTGTAATGGAAGTTATCCACACCGATTGGGTCGCGAATCCCGTCCTTGTACCCAAAAAGAACACTGAAATACTAAGAATGTGCATCGATTACTCTGGCTTGAACAAACACTGCCCGAAGGATCCGTTCCCCTTGCCGCGCATTGACCAAGTCATTGATTCGACGGCGGGGGCGGAACTTCTGTGTTTTCTTGATGCGTATTCCGGGTATCATCAGATCCGGATGAAGGAATCCGACCAAAAGGCGACTTCATTCATTACCCCGTTCGGTACTTACTGCTATGTTACTATGCCCTTTGGTTTGAAAAATGCAGGTGCTACCTACCAACGTACGATGCAGCGGTGCCTGAAGGACCAAATTGGCCGGAACGTGCACGCTTACGTCGACGACATCGCGGTCATGACCCGGAAAGGATCCGACTTGATCAGCGACCTCACAGAAACCTTCGACAACCTCCGCAGGTACAAGATGATGTTGAATCCGCTGAAGTGCGTCTTTGGCGTGCCAGCCGGAAAACTCCTTGGCTTCATAGTCTCACATAGAGGCATTGAGGTTAACCCGGAAAAGATCAAGGCAATCCTGTGCATCAAAAGGCCAACTTGTCTCAAAGATGTGCAACGACTAACTGGTTGTGTTGCAGCAATCAGTAGGTTTGTTAGCCGTCTTGGCGAGAAGGCACTACCTCTGTACAAGCTGCTGAAGAAAACAGACAAATTTGTCTGGGACGACGCAGCTGATGCAGCTCTTCGAGGGTTGAAGGAAATACTCACCTCCCCGCCTATCTTGGCAGCTCCAGTAGAGTCAGAGCCAATGCTCCTTTATCTGGCAGCTACCAACAAAGTCGTCAGCCTCGTCATCGTGGTGGAGCGAAAGGAAGAAGGTCATGAATATGACGTCCAGAGACCTGTCTACTACATCAGCGAGGTGCTGACGGAATCAAAACAGAGATATCCTCACTTTCAGAAGCTAGCTTATGGCGTGTTCCTAGGCAGCCGGAAGCTGAGGCATTATTTCCAAGAGCATCCAGTAACAGTTGTGAGCAAGGCTCCGCTGTCAACAATTCTCAACAACGGCCGACGCAACAGGACGTACGGCTAAATGGGGCATCGAATTATCCGCCTTCGACATCGCTTACAAGCCAAGGACCGCGGTAAAATCCCAGGTTCTGGCGGACTTCGTTGCAGATTGGACAGAAGCTCCGGATGCAAGTCTGGAGCCGGAACCAGAGACATGGGTCATGCACTTCGACGGATCCAAACAGCATCAAGGCTCAGGAGCCGGAGTCACCCTGAAATCCCCTACCGGAGAAGAATTGCAGTATGTTCTGCAGATCCACTTCGAAGCTACCAACAACATGGCGGAATATGAGGCTCTACTACACGGTCTGCGCATCGCTAAGGAAATTGGGATCAAGCACATCATATGTGGAGATTCCGACCTGGTGGCACAACAAGTAGCCGGAACACGGAACGCCGAAATGTCATGGCGGCCTACGAGAGACGAAGTTGACGAGATTGCCAAGAGCTTCCTCGGATACGAAGTCAAGTACGTCAGGAGAGACGATAACACAGCGGCAGACATGCTATCCAAGCTCGGATCCGCAGGAAACCAATTCCGCCCGGCATTTTCTGGAGCATCTCCGGATACCCTTAGTTAAGGGCGCTAACCCGGAAAACCCAGAGGTGGCAGTGTCTCCGGCTAGGGAAGTGATGGCTATCATTCCGGCTTGGACCCAGCCTTTCCTGGACTACCTCATCGATCAGAAGTTGCCAGAGGACGAGGTCCTCGCACGACAGATCGTCAGACGAGCAAGAACCTACACAATAGTTGATGGACAGCTCTACAAACGAAGTGCAGCAGGGGTATTTCTTAAATGCGTCTCCAATCAAGATGGCATTGAAATCCTCAGAGAGATCCACGCAGTGGTTTGCGGGCATCACGCCGCTCCCAGATCACTCGTTGCAAAAGCTTTTCGGTTAGGTTTCTATTGGCTTACTGACTAAAGAAGACGCTGATAAAATAGTCAAGACCTGCCGAGGTTGTCAGTACTACGCTACTCAACCAAACGCTCCAGCCCAAGAGCTGAAGACCATACCTATCACCTGGCCATTTGCGGTCTGGGGGCTCGATATGGTTGGTAAGTTAAAAAGATCATCTCCTGGCGGTTTTGAGTACCTCCTGGTCGCTGTTGACAAGTTCAGCAAATGGATCGAGGCTAAGCCAGTGAGAAAAGCCGACGGTGCTACGGCACTAAAATTCGTCTGCAGCCTCGTGATGAGATTCGGCATCCCGCACAGCATAATCACAGATAATGGCACGAACTTTGCTCAAGGAGAATTGAGGGATTATTGTGAGACAATGGGGATACGACTGGACCTCGCATCTGTGGCTCATCCACAGTCGAATGGTCAGGTTGAAAGGGCTAACGGCCTAATATTATCAGGAATTAAACCACGCCTTGAAGGACCGCTGCGACGAGCAGCCGGAGCTTGGGCTGATGAGTTGGAGGCTGTTCTGTGGAGTTTACGAACTACCCCTAACAGATCAACAGGGTTTACCCCTTTTTTCCTGGTATACGGATCCGAAGCTGTACTTCCCTCCGACATCATCCACGATTCACCGCGAGTTTCCGCCTACAATGAAGAAACAGCTGACGAGGCCAGACAGCTATCTGTGGACCTGATCGAGGAAGCTCGGAACTTAGCAGATCAGAGATCCGCCATCTATCAGCAAAAGCTCCGACGTTATCACAGTCGTCGAGTTCGGAAACGCTCCTTTATGGCAGGAGACCTGGTCCTCCGCCTTCGACAGGTGAAAGACCATAAGCTGCAATCTCCATGGGAAGGACCCTTCGTCGTTAGCAAAGTGCTTCATAACGGGTCGTACTACCTTGTTGATTTCCGCGAGTTAAGGGATAGACCTGCTAACTGGCACCGGAAACGCAAGCGTGAGGATCCGGATGACATCTACGATGAAACAGATCGCCCTTGGAATATCGCACAGCTACGTCCTTTCTACACTTAGCATATATTTTCCGAGTTATAAACTCTGTAATAGTTATACATGATCAATGAAATAAAGCTTCTGGTTCACTCTTTTGAGTCTTTTACCTCCTTTTCTTGTTCATTTTAGATCGTGTATGTTTTTTCCGACTAAAACCGCAGAGCTGGATTTTTTCCGCCTAGGCGTGTATGAAAGTTGTGATTTTTCAAAATCGTCCTTTAGGACGTAAGCTTAAGTTTTCTGATTAAGTTGTTATCTGTTGCGAACTCGTGGATTCCTAGTAGCGATCTCCGGCACCTATGCCTGGGGGCTTGTTTCCGCGGTTATGGACGGACTGCCATTGGGCTTCGTCGCCGCTGGCGAGCGTTTCCGGCTAAGGTTTTCCGGTTCGTGGAAGGTCAAGCGAGCAAGCCGGAAAATAGCGAAATCAGCACTTGCTTTCCGACATAAAACGAAACATGCACATAATATTTAACGGATAGCAGGATAAGTGTTTCCGCCCCATGCATTATCGTTTCATTCCTAGCTACTTAAGAATTTAGTCTTATTACAAACCCTTGCTGGGGCCAAAATGATGCAACTTTTTCAATGTTTCAAACAGGAACTCTACTCGGAGTCCTCCTCTTGATTGCTGGTAGCTGGAGCCGTCGTCATCGCCACCAGATCCGGCTTCAGAGTCGTCTCCAGAGTTTTCTCCGGAGAGCTCGCTGCTGGACCCGGATCCTTCCCCATAATACTCTGGCTCGCCCGCTTCCTCCTCCGCGTCGGAAAAACCTTCGGGCAGATTGTGCTGCTTGTACCAGAACGAGTGATCCACTCGCCTGACAAACAGCTCTTCATAGCCTTCAGTTTCCGCGAGGAGGGCGCTCATGTCGGAACTCTCGGGGGCTCCGCGTGCAGCTTGCGCCAGGTTGAGTGAGGGGAAGAAAGCCTTGCAGGTGGCCAGGACTAAGGAGGCGGCTCCGCGCGCTGAAGACTTTTGCCAGTCCTTCATAAACTCCGGCACCTGTCGCATAAGTTTGGTCATCGTGTCGATGACACTGGTTTTGGCCTTCTTTAGCCGCAGAGCCGTGGCGATTCCGCGACAAGCTCCAAACAGCGCATCAATTGATTTCCGCGCTTCTTCGTACGCCTCCGTCCTCGTCAGATTTGAATCCTTTGTCCATTCAAAGCCAAGGCTCGCTGCGGAAGAAAGAGGATCAGTTCCGTCAGAGAAAATATGCAAAGGTGGTCGGAGCAACGACGCGGAAACATGCTTACGGAAGATAAGTTTGTCAATGGCTCCCGCCTCCGCTTCCAGGGCTTTGTTCTTGGTAATTAGGGAGAGCGCGCGACCTTGGCTTTTCTCCAGCTTGTCGATCAGTTCCGCCTTCTCACGAGCATGCTTCTCGGAGAGCTCCTTCCTCGCCTCAGTCTCTTTGCTTGAAGATTCTTTCATGAAGTTTTGGAGGGACTCGTTCTCCGCCTCAAGCACCTTGACCTTGGCGGATAGTTCATCAAGCGAGGAATGCTTGGCAGTTTCTTCTGAAAACAGAATTGAACATGTTATGCACCCTGAACAACTGTCAGCACAAGTGAATACCCGGATCTCGTACCTTGAAGTCGGGTCTCAAGCAGCTGGATAGCCTTCTGGCTATTTTCCGCGTGTTCGCGCAGTCCCTCGATCTCCTTGATTTGCTCCAGCACGTGAATGCGCAAATCTTCGTGCAATTTCCGCGTGGACTGAGAAGCAGCAGAGAGTTAGTCGGATATTAAAATCTGGGGGCTGGCGAAGATTTCAGACTTGGCGAAGATTTCAAATTTCCGCCTAACAGTACATTTTTGAGAAAGCATTTGCTAATACATTTTACTCGAAACTATATCACCCAATGCTTGGGGGCTAGTATTACCTGCCGCACTTCCTTGTGCTTGGCGAAAAATTCCTTCAGGCTATCCTCCAGTTCCGCGAGATAACCCACTTCCTCCTCCGGTTTCCCCCATACCTTGTTCAGCATGGCGGAAACTTCCGCGTGACGCTCTGCAAGGGTAAGTTTTCGGAGGGACGGAGTTGGCTCGAGGCTGACGCGGGTCGCATTGGTAACTTGGAGGAGCTTGGCCTTTGCTCTTGCTCCTCATCGCAGGTCCCGCGAAAGCGGAACTTGGTTGATCCGGTGGAGGCATGGGAGGGGGTCCCCTGGGTGGAGTCGCCATGGTGGGCAGGGTCTTCCGGAAGGTCGTCAAGGTCAATGATGTCCTTCGGATCCGGCTTGCTGGCAGATGAAGCTTTAGGTGGAACTTCCACCTCAGGAGTGATAGGGAAGGAAGCCGGAGATGGTTTGGCCTTCTTCTTGATGACCCTTGGGGCCTTGGGAGGCTGGCTTCCGGAGCTTCAGGAAAAACATACAAATATAAGAACAAGTGTTAACCAGAACTTGGGTCTAGGAAGAAGACGCTTACCCGGAAGGCTTGAAAAAGTGTTGGATGGCAGGCTGCCCTTTGTTGCTGGTATTGATCAGCGCGAGGCGCTTCTTTTCCGCCTCAGCTTTCCGGGTAGCCGCGATGCTGAGAGTTTCGCGGGGGCGTTTCGCGTAAGGGCTGGAAGGGGCTGGTTTCTTCCTCTTCGCGGGACGTGGAGCTTCAGGAGCTTCCGCTTCTGACGTGGCTTCCGGATCCGTGAGGCCGATGGATGGGACTCGGAGGAGAGTTCCGAGCTCATTTTCCTCAAGCGCCTCGAGCTAGTTCAAAGTTACACTTAGCCAAAAGTTTGAAGAAAAGCGATAAACCAAAGTCAAGACGACGTACCGCAGTTCCGGATCCTTCCGTGTGGATGTCTTTGTTGCATACGTGAACGTGGAGTTCACGTGGGATCTTGATGAGGACCCGGATCCTTTTGTCGATGGCGTCGGCGGAGAGGTTATCCTTGGTGGCGCGCATCGGATCGTCGCGCCCTGTGTATTCAAACATCAGGCGGTCCCGATGTTGCAGCGGCTGGATCCGCTTCGTAAACCACGAGAGGGTTAGGTCTTTTCCCGTTAGCCCCTCCTCCGTAAGCTTGCAGATCCGCCTGACAGCGCGGGTCAGCTGAGGCGAGTCGGAGAAGTGGGGGCAGTGCGACCAAGACGGAAGCTCGGTGGCGGGGCAGTTCTTGAAAGGTGGTAGCTTCTTGTCGCTCGCAGGGTCGGAGACGTCCTTCAGATAGAAGAAGCCCCCAGACCAGTATCTCGCGGATTCGTGGCGGTCGGTGGGGGGGTAAATGCGGCCCGGGCGGATGATGAAGGTGATGGATCCGCAAGTCGCCAATTCGGAAGTTTGGCGGATCTTCTCCTTCTTGACAGAAAAGTAGTATTGGAAGAGAGAGAGCTCTGGGGTTACCCGGAGGTGGCCTTCGCAGAGAGCAACGTGGTTGCTGATGGCGAGCACGCTGTTCGGAGATATGTTGTGAGGTTGGAGTCCGTATGTCTTCAGAATCTCCTGGAAGAAATCTGAAGGCGGAAACGAAAATCCGCGCTCCACCAGTGCCTTCGTCAGCACCATCTCGTTGTCCCTTGGAGCCGGAGCTGGTTCATTTGGAACTGTTCTCCAGCTTCCGGGTTGCAGGAAGCCCTCTGACTCGAGATTTCTTAACTCCATCTCGGTGGTGGTACAGGGCCACCACTTCCCCTTAGCTTCGGAGTCGCGCTTCCGAGCTTTTGATTTCTTGGCAGCCTCTTCTGTTTGCTGCTCCGTCTGGCCCGCCTCGGATGTTTTCTCCGGGTGAGCAGAGGTCCCCTCAGTCTCCTTGCCGGAATCCTTTGTAGGATCCAGCCTGATGGGAACAAAGGGAGGAGGGGCGGAGGAAAGGGGCGTCGCCATGATCGGTTCCGAGCTCGGAGGCGGAGTCGTCGAAGACATCTGAAGAAAAAAAAAAAAGAAAAAAAAAAGGTTGGCGGAAACTTTCCTTAGTCGGATCTCAATTCGTCTTCCCTAAGTTCATCCCTACCAACTACGGCGCGAAGTTTGACCTCGAGGATTTACCGTAATGGCGCGTGCGGTGGTCGGGGTTGCCGGCGACGAGTTTTTCCGCGCGGTGGTTCGCCGGAGTTAAGAACACGAAGAACACTGCGGCGGAGGGCTTGCTCCGGCGATGCTCCGGCGACTTTCCGGCAGGTTCCGGCGCGGCGGAGAAGAGGTTCGCGGGCGGCGCTCGGAGGAGAGGTGAAAAGGGGGTGAATGGGGTGAGAAGGGGTCGACGGCTGATATTTATAGGCTGAGGGGATAAGATTCGTGTTCCGCATCCTGTGGTCGGAACGCAAGCGTCGCGCCGTTGGATGCGTGACACGTGTCCCAAACCCTAGCGGTAAAAATGGCTAGAGATAAGTTACCGCGCAAATCGCGCGAAAATAGCGCCAGAATTGGCGGAACCGTTTGAGTCTTTTAAGATTCCGGGTGATTGCGTGAAGATAAGTTGGCTCTTGTTCGCAAGCAGGGAGTAACCCGGAAATGTTCTTTGGAACGTCGATGGATGAAGTCCCGCAGGATGAGAGCATTTTCCGGCTATAAGTTGGAAAAAGAAGAAAATGCAAAGTTTGAGCTCTTCAAGTTTCTCCGCGTTGCCGACGATGCCGGAAACCTAAGAAACAAGCATGGCGGAAACTGCTGGCGAAACTCGGAGAACTCTGGGGGCTACTGTTGTGGGTATACTTCATGGGTGTACCATCGACAGTGCCTAGATCCGGCAAGCCCGGGTGGCCCACAGACGGTGATGAGGCATGTGGCCCATCGGGCGGCCCAGTTGCTGTTGATCGTGAAGGAAGAAGTCCAGCCCAGGATCAGCAGGCCGGATCCGCACCGACCTAGGAGTGACCCGGATCCAGGGAGGCCCATGAGGAACCCGGATCCAGTACGACATGTATGGAAGGCGGATCCGTGACGTGCACGGCAAGATATTGTACCGTAGTTAGGCTATCTGTAATCCGGCTAGGACTCTCCATGTAAACCCTAGATCCGTGCGCCTTTATAAGCCGGATCCCGGGAGCCCTAGAGGCACAACCACAACTCATTGTAACAACGCGAAAGCGCCCAGATAATTCCAGACAAGCAGCAGTAGGCCCTGTCATCGTGCAGGTGTTCCGAAGCTGGGTAACTCGCGTACCACCGTCCCGAGAGCACTCCGCCCTATGGCCCCTACTTCTTCTCCCCCTCGTGAGGATCCCTCCTCCGGGGTACCGTCGATTAGGCAACGACAAATACTAAAGTAAGTGCTCGACATTTCTAGTATGGTTTGCTAAGCTCTAGTTTATTTGCATAAAGCTAGTTTTAGTTCACAAAGTTTGAGAAAAGCTTATTCAAGTGCTAACTAACTCAAGTGGGAACATTAGTGTCATTCCCACCATTCAAGTGGTGATTTCAATTCAATTCACCACAAGTCGTTTCACCCTCACCTTTCAACATCATTTTCAAAAATATGACATCGGAAACTGTATGGCCTTTCCAACCGTCCGTATCCGTGGACGCGGCTATTCGAATAGGTTTACACTCTGCAGAGGTTGCACACTTGTGCCACAACATTTGATTTCATCCGTCGGGATTACCCCGAATCATCGTAACACAGTACGCGGATCATGAACCATAACCTTTCACTTACAAATCCTAGTATGAGCACCTCTCCCCATGAGCTTGGCCTCCCAGTGAAGACCAACTGTCAACCTGGGAACTGCACAGGGCTTGGCCGTACAATTCACCTCAATTTCACATCATTTCTCAACAATGGAGGCAGCCTCAAGCGTAACCCCTATGACGTGTGTTCAGAGGGAACCCATAGTAAGATGCATAAACTTCCAGTTAAGTCCTACCCATAATCAGGTATTGTGGGGGTACTTAATAATTGGAAAGGTATCGCATTCAACCCAACATCATTGTTTATCAAAAATCACCATCTTCTCTTGTTCATATTCACCTTCAAAAATCATTCAATGGAATGCATCATCATTCCAAGGTTTCAAATTCATTTCAAATTCACATTGTTCCCATCTAGAGTAGTCAAGTTTTATTTCATTAGCACTAGCTCTAAATCATGAGGGGTGCTACCTTGCTTTGCTTGGAAGAGACTAACTCATTACTCTAGTAACCAACTTGTACTTTGACCAAAGTTAACTATAAAAGTAACTCATTTAGAAAACAAGTAAAAACTTGTAATGTAAAAACTTGGGATAGGCTCATGTAAGAAAAGGTAAGAATCATGGTGCCTTGCCCCAAGGGGCTTTGCACTTTGCAAGAATATTAGCTTGCCTTGGTAGTTCTCAAACTGTTCCTCCTCCTCCTCTTGGTAGCAACCTTCTTCTTCGGCGTACTCTCCGGTGCTACCGTCTAAATTTGAATACGAGTATAATTACTCACTAATTCAATGGCTATTCCATACATCACATATAAACACACAAACTATTCTATGCACACAAATAACTTAACTAGGGTGCATGGGTTGTGTGGTTTAAATAGAATTCACTTCTTTGTGTTCCATATGTAAATGATAGTTTCCATAGGGTTCTTGAGAAATAATTTCCTCTCATTGAAATCTTCTTAAGGTTTAATTTCTCAAACAATCATGTATGAATTCATATTGACCTAAGTCGAAGGTTCATCATCATCATTTGTGAAAATGATTTAAATGAGGTAGATCACCTCATACCATTTTAGTAACACTACATATGATTTAAATCTCAAGTAATTCATATAAGAGAGTTTGGATCAGGGGTCCAAACATCCCATGAACTCATGTGAGACAAGTTTAAATGAAGTATAAGACTCCACATAATTTACTTTAATAGTTTTGGACAATATCAACTAGTTAAACTAGCCAAATGATCCATTAATTAAACTAGGGCATGATCATGCAAAGTGACCACACCATTTTATTGCATAAACCATTAGTGTAAGTCAAATGTGAGCTATTAGGGTTGGAATTAACTTAATATCTATTTTGGTTGATTTTTAGGAATTATTTGAATAGGGAAAAGTCCCTGTCTTGTTATTTTTATCACATTAATTCTACAAAGTATCTGGCCATGGGACCAGTGGCATTGGCTAGATAATTTCTCTAGCTTTCCAACCATATAAAGTTCATCAAATTTGGTTTAGCCAATATAATTCTATTGAATTTCAAAGTGGCAGCAGTATTGAAATTCATTTGTATTAATTAAATCCAGTTTGAATTAAAAGGGCCGGCGGGAAAAGCTAGTTGGGCTAAAAGATTTGAAAACGGCCCAAACCAACCCAGTCCAGCCCAACCACGATCCACAGATGCGCGGCGCGCTGACAGGGTGGGGTCCGCGCGTCACCGAAACGGTACGTTTTAAATTGGATCGTTGGATTAGAACGAGATCAAACGGCTGTGGTTCATCGTCCCGCCAGCGAGAGGGGAGTTCACCGGCGGCTCAGGTAGGGGGTCGGAGAGCTCACCGTGGCTCCAGCTAGGGTTGGCAATGTGCGCGGTGAAGGTGTGGACGACGGCGAGTCGACTGGTAGCGGTGGCTCGTCCTGGGGTGGCTCCAATCAACGGCGGCGTCCACTAGGTACTGGCGGCTCCGATCTCCAAATTGGAGCAGCTCCGGCGATGATCGAGTGAGTGGAGTGGTGGTGGAGAAGCAGTGAGAGGTGGGGAGTGAGATGGTGTGGTTGGTTTGGTCCAGGGAACTCCCTATTTATAGAATCGCATGAGGGTTGCGGGGCAGTGAGGTGGTCGACATGGGCGCGGCGTCTCCGGCGGCTGGTCGTGCTAGGCGAGGCTATGGCGATGCTCTACGGGTCCAGGCGATGCTACTGGTAGCGACAGCGTGGTCGGGGAGCGTCGGAATCGCTCGCGTTGCTTCTGTGTCTGGCGGCGGCGCTCGCGGGATCTTCATCCCCGTCCACGGCGGCGGCGGTCCAGGGTCTGGTCTTGGCCATGTCTGGCGGCGTCCAGGTGGCGAGTGGAGGCTCAACGCGTCGAGAGCTGGTCCAGGGCGTGAGCGAGGTGGCTGCGCGGCGCGTGTACTGTGACGTCCGCGTGCATGTCATGCGCGACGCGAGCGGCATGGTGAGCGCGTCCAGGGCGCGCGTCGGCCGGCGTGTGTCGTCCTCGAGCGTGACAACGGCGATGCTAGGGTGGCGTAGGAGGTGCGTTGGCGCACGGTGGCGAGGTGGCCAGGGCTGGGACGCAATGGAGAGAGGGGGAGGTCGACGGGCTCGGGGACATGGCCGGCATGGCCATGCCCTAGCTTGCTCTCTCTCTCCCTTAGCATCACTATGCCTCAATTAAGGTTTAAGGGGACCAGGGAACACAATGTGATAGGTTAGGGTAGTTTAGGTGAGGTAGATTCACTATTTGCAATAGTTGCAAATAGTGCCCGAATTTGTAAAATGCAAAAAATAACCAAATTTGAAATAATTCAAATGGTGAAAGTTTTTGAAATGTGAGTGTTGATATAAGTTGTAAATGACCAGAGAGGATTTGAGGTGGTGGTGGAAAAATTAGAATTCAAGAATTGGCCAAAATGGCTAAGTGTGGAATGTTGCATACGTGAAAAAGTTGTGACTTTGGATGAGCCTTGCTCATGATCCAAGATGATTTTGGCATGGTGCTCTTCACCAAAATTGTTCACCTTGATGTTGACTTTGAAATGGTGCAAAGAGTTAGCAAGAGTTGGTTTGGGAAAATTGAATGGCAAGGGCTCAAAGTGGTGATCAGACTAGAATTGTCCAAATTGACCACTATCATATGTGAGCTAGATTTGTGTTTGAATTCCAATTGAATTGTGAATCTTTGATTCCAAAAGTTGTAGTAAGTGTTTAATAACATTACTCAACTAATGGTGAAGACCAAATAGGTCTAGGGTCAAAATTTATAAAAATGCCATAGGGCATATGTGAGGGTTTTTAGGGTTTTGCATTTTATGGAATTTCTTCCTCTTTGATTTATTTGGTTGGTGATCTTCATATGATCACACTAGGGTTTTAGAGCATATCAAATACAAGTAATAACAATCATCATGGCATATCACTCAAATGCACAAGTCCTATGCATGGTACTATATGCAAATTAAAACGTTTTTGTTGGTTTGAAATTTTGCTTTCTGGAATTCTCTAACTTTCTTTTTATTGAAATTTGGGGTGTTACAAACCCTTCCCCCTTACAAAAGATCTCGTCCCGAGATCGAAAAGAAAGTTAGGTACTAAAGAGATCTGGGTACTCCTTCTTCATGAAGTCTTCGCGTTCCCATGTGGCTTCATCCTCGGTATGATTGCTCCACTGGATCTTCAGAAACTTGATGCTTCGGGTGCGGGTGGTTCGGTAGGCTTCTTCCAGGATGCGAATCGGTACTTCGCGGTAAGTCAGATCCTTGTTGATATCCACCGATCGGTGATCGATGTTCTTGAACACTTCGGTCTTCTCCGGGACTTCAAGGCACTTCCGGAGGAGTGAGATGTGAAACACGTCGTGCACAGCCGACATCTCTTCGGGCAGCTCCAGTTGATAAGATACTTCTCCTCGGCGGCTGAGGACTTTGAAAGGTCCGACATAGCGGGGTGCAAGCTTTCCTTTTAGTTGAAACCTTTGCATTCCTTTCAAGGGGGGTACCTTGAGATAGACGAAGTCTCCGATCTCAAAGGTCATCTCCCGACGTCTCTTGTCGGCGTAGCT
The DNA here is from genome assembly GCF_019359855.2 of Lolium perenne. NCBI lineage: Eukaryota > Viridiplantae > Streptophyta > Magnoliopsida > Poales > Poaceae > Lolium > Lolium perenne. Next base: position 89,635,222 of record NC_067245.2, on the reverse strand, counting down.
CTTCTGTCTCGATTGCGCCGTCTTGAGGTACTCGCGGATCTTGTGGACTTTCTCTTCGGCTTCACGAAGAACATCTGGGCCAAAAACTTGGCTCTCTCCGACTTCCGACCAGTTCAGGGGGGTACGGCACTTCCTTCCGTACAAGGCTTCAAAGGGGGCCATCTGTAGGCTGGCTTGGTAGCTATTGTTGTAAGAGAATTCTGCGTAAGGTAGGCAGTCTTCCCACTTGGATCCGTATTCCAGTACGCATGCTCTAAGCATGTCTTCCAGTATCTGGTTTACTCTCTCAGTCTGTCCATCGGTCTGAGGGTGATAGGCGGTGCTGAAATTCAGGCGGGTGCCTAGTCCTTCATGCACTTTCTGCCAGAACCTTGAGGTGAACTGTGATCCTCTATCTGATACTATCGATTTGGGGGTTCCGTGCAGGGCGACTATTCTGGAGATGTAAAGTTCAGCTAACTTGGGGCCTTGATAGGTGGTTTTGACGGCGATGAAATGGGCGACTTTGGTCAATCTATCGACAACTACCCATATTGAATCATTGCCTTTGCTGGATTTGGGCAGTCCGGTGATAAAGTCCATTCCTACGGAGTCCCATTTCCATTCTGGAATCTGGAGGGGTTGCAACAGTCCAGCGGGTCGTTGATGTTCTGCCTTGACTCTCTGACAGATGTCACACTTAGCGATATAGCTACCGATCTCTCTCTTCATTCCGTGCCACCAAAATTGTTCTTTTAGGTCTTGGTACATCTTGGTACCTCCGGGGTGGATTGAATAAAGGGTGTCATGGGCTTCTTGCAGGATGACTTGTTTCAAGTCAGAGTCCGATGGTACGCAGAGACGTTCTTTGTACCAAAGAACTCCGGCTTCGTCTACGGTGAATCCGGGGGCTTTTCCTGCGGCTATCTGTTTCTTGATTCCGTCAATGCTAGTGTTGTCCTTCTGGGCTTCCTTGATCTGACCAACCAAGGTGGGTTGCAGTTCTATGCTGGCTAGGAATCCTTCGCTAACAAGTTCAAGTCTGAACTGTTCAAACTCTTGGTGCAAGCTGGGCTGTTCAGTTGCGAGCATGGAGTTCAAGCGGCACGTGATCGACTCAAAGCATCCGCTACCACATTGGCCTTGCCGGGGTGGTAGTGAATCTCCATGTCGTAATCCTTGATCAGTTCGATCCATCGGCATTGTCTCATGTTCAGCTCCTTCTGGGTGAATATATATTTGAGGCTTTTGTGGTCGGAGTAGATCTCGCAGCGATTACCCATGAGGTAATGACGCCAAACTTTCAAGGCTAAGACCACGGCTGCAAGCTCGAGGTCATGGGTTGGGTAGTTCTGTTCATGTTGCTTGAGTTGTCTTGAAAGGTAGGATACAACCTTGCCTTCTTGCATAAGCACGCATCCAAGTCCAGTCTTGGAGGCGTCGCAATATACGTCAAAGGGCTTTGCGATATCTGGCATGATCAGGATTGGGGCTGTTGTCAGTCTACTCTTGAGCTGTTGAAAGCTCTCTTCGCATTTGTCGCTCCACTCAAACTTTCTGTCCTTTTTCAGCAGTTGGGTCATTGGTCGAGCGTTGCTCGAAAAACCTTCTACAAATCTGCGGTAGTATCCGGCTAATCCAAGAAAAGCGCGGACCTCGGTTTGTGTGGTTGGGGCTTGCCATTCCATAACAGTTTTGATTTTGGTGGGATCTACGGCAATTCCTCCTGCAGACAAGATGTGTCCCAGGAATCCAACTTCTTCCAGCCAAAACTCACACTTGCTAAACTTGGCGTACAACTTGTGCTGTCTAAGTATTTCTAGGACAATCTCCAAGTGCTGTTCATGTTCCTCTTCGGACTTGGAGTAGACGAGAATGTCATCGATGAAAACAACGACAAACTTGTCCAAAAAGTTCATGAAGATCTTATTCATGAGATTCATGAAATAAGCGGGGGCATTGGTTAGTCCAAACGACATGACGTTGTACTCATACAACCCATATCTGGTGGTAAAGGCAGTTTTTGGAATGTCGGTGGCTCGGATCTTTAGCTGATGATATCCAGTTCTAAGATCTATCTTGGAGAAAACTCTGGATCCGGTGAGTTGATCGAACAAGTCTTCTATCTTGGGTAGGGGGTATTTGTTTTTGATGGTGACATCGTTAAGCTTACGATAGTCCGTGCATAAACGATTTGCACCATCCTTCTTGTCTACAAATAAGACGGGGGATCTCCAAGGGGATGCACTCGGTCTAATCAAACCTTTGGCGAGCATGTCATCTATTTGCTTCTTCAGCTCCAGAAGCTCGGTTGCGTTCATGCTGTAGGCTCTCTGGGCTATGGGTCCAGTTCCGGGGATTAACTCGATGATAAACTCGATATCCCTATCCGGGGGCATACCGGGTAGATCATCCGGAAACACATCAGGGTAGCGACAAACGACCCTGATTTGATCCAGAGTTGGCTTGGATACACTTTGGTTGCAGGTAAATTTCCTGGGTAGTTTTTCAGAGACGTGCTCCACTACAATACCGGTGCTGCTAGTCATGGTTATGGCTTTCTTGGCACAGTCTATCAATCCATTGTGTTTTGACATCCAGTCCATTCCTAGGACCACTTCCAAACCTTTGGTTCCGAGTATGATGAGATTGGCATAGAAATCTACATCATGGATTTTGATTGGTACATTTTTGCAAAATTTTCCGGCTTTGGTGGTTGACCCGGGGATTTGGACTATCATAACATGCTTCAATCTGAGGGGTTGAATTTTACTTGTTGATGCAAAGTCTTCGGTGACAAAAGAATGAGATGCTCCGGAATCAAACAACACTACGCGGGGATGTGGTTGTGAAAACATACCCAGTACAACATCTGGTGCTTCCTGTGCTTCTTCAGCGTTCATGTGTTAGAGGCGGCCGTTGCGGTTGTTGGGGTTGTTGGGGGCGAACTTCTTGCCGGTGGAGACACGGCGTTGCTGCTGAGTAGGTGCAGTGGTGTTGCCGGCGAGCTTGGCAAGACGCTTGGGACACTCGTTGGAGTAGTGCCCCACTACACCACACTCATAACAAGTGATAGTGGTCTTGTCCTGCTTGTTCGCAACGGGAACGGCATTGCTTCCGGTTCTGGGAGCGGTGTTGGTGTTGTTGTTGTTGTTGTTAGGGGCTCGGGGTGGAGCGCGGTTGTAGTTGTTGTTGTTGTAGCCTCCTGGCTTGGAGTTTCCTCCACTCCGGTTCTGATAACCGGGGCGAGAGTTCTGCATCTGGGGTTTGTTGTTTCTCGGAGTGAAACCTCCGCTTGAGCTAGGGCGAAACTTCTAGGGGTGGCTTGATCCACTCTGATTTGCCATGCGGCGCTTGCGGTTCTCATTGGCTTGGTTTAACTTGCCCTCCATCTGGATGGCGGAGTCAACAAGGGCTTCAAGATCGGCGAAGGGGATGTTGACGAGGATAGTCTGCATCTCATCATGCAGTCCGTTCAGGAATCTCTCCTTCCTCTTCTCAACGGTGTCGGTCTCATCAGGGGCATACCTCGACAATGTGAGAAACTTGTCGCGGTATTCAACCACCGTCATGCGACCTTGTTTCAGTTCACGAAACTCATCCCTCATCTTCTTGATAAGACCCGGGGGTACATGGTACTTGCTGAACTTGAGTTTGAAATCCTCCCAAGTCATGAATTGACCTCCGTTCATGGCACGGGTGCTTGTCCACCAAGCGCGGGCTGGTCCAGCGAGATAGTGAGTGGCGAACAAGACTTTCTCGTTGGCTTCCACTCCGGCTACCTCCAGATTGTTCTCCATAGTCTGGAGCCAATCGTCGGCGTCGAGGGGCTCCTCGGTCTTGCTAAACACCGGGGGATTGGTGTTTTGGAAGTTCTTGAGCTTGGATCCGGGGTGGTCATGATTTCCATGGCCTTGGTTGGCGATGTTCTGCAAGGCGACAAGGTTGGCTTGGCGTTCGGCTCTTTCTGTTTCCCGGTCGGCAAGCATGGTCTGCAGCAGTTGCAACATCACGTCGTTGGTACGATTTGGAGGGGCCATCTGAAGATATAGAAGATCATGAGATGAGAGGGAACATTCTAGGGTTCATTTTGGTTAAGTTTGAAAAACATTTGAAAACTTGTAATCTTTTCATGACAAACATAACATCCATTCATTCATGCAACACATAGTACAAACTACACACATACTCCAATGGTTTTAAGAACCATTCTCATGCTACGATACAAAGGACGGGATACAACTCACACCTACTATAAGTGGAACTAGTGCAACTACTCCTCATCATCGACATCAATCGGGACGTAGTCGTCGGGTCCTGCCTCCAGGAACTCATAGTCCTCCTCCTCGGTGTTCTCGTCCTCCTCAAAGTCGTTGTCGTCGCTCAGGAAGGCGTCTCCTCCCTGAATGTCGATGCCTCCATCGTCATCCTCCAGCTGACGAATCTGATCCTCCTGGGCCTTGACAGTGGCCTCAAGTGACGCGATCCAGGCGCGAAGGCGACGAATCGTAGTGTCCTTCTTGGCACGCTGCTGGCGAAGGCTCTTGCGGTCGTTGTTGAGTAGCTTGATCGCCTCACCCTGCTCGGTGATGTGAGCATGGGTCTGGTTCGCGTAAGCGCGAGTGGCGTCGAGGTCCCTCTGAGTCTGGTAGAGCATGAAGTCCAGGTGCTCAGCGTGGTGCCTCAACTCCGGGTGCGGCTGCAGCTCCATGGGCACTCCCGCAGCATCACGCCTCACAAGGTGGGCGTAGCGAGAGGCGAGGATGCGCACCACGTTCTGTCCACAGAGGCGCGCAAGTGCCTCCTGAAGGCCACGTGCGAGTCCGTCGAGCCAGTTGCTCTCGCGAAAGGAGAAGAGGATCCTCTCCGATGTGGGAGGCTCCATCTTGCCCCTCAAGTCGGCAGTGATCACCCACTGCAACTCTCCTCCGGGCGTGTCGTCCAGCTGAACCCCGTGAAACTCGGGGTGTGGGCGCCCAAGGAAGTAAGAGACGGCGTTGAGGTCGTGCTCGAAGATCAAGCTCCCTCCGTTCCCAAGCTGGTAAAACTTGGTGTTGATGGGTTCATTCGGCTCCATCTGAAAGAGAATTGGATGAGTAAGTTAGAGAGTGCAAGGTGTGGCAAGATTTTAAGTTGATTCAAATAAGATGGAACATGATTCATCAAATTTTGGCAAAGTCTCAAAGACAAGAGTGTAGTAAATTTTCACAAATATTTTCTTTCATTTGATTTCAAAGTTAAGTTTTTCAGAACGCCCATTCTAACTAAGGTCTTCTAAGGTCAAACAATGGCTCTGATACCAACTTGTCAACACCCGGATTTTTAAGTCCGGATGCCTATTATGTCATACATTGCAATCCCAGGAATATTGTTGTTGCGAGGCATAATAGTTAAGTATCACAGTCATCATTCGTTACAAACCTTAAGTCTTACAAATTTGGAATCACATGATCCATATTACACGAATAGTTGATCTATCGATCAACGAACAAACACAAGTTCATAGTTCAACATAGCGGAAGCGTAAGATACAAGGACTCTCTAGTCCACAGGCCAACGCTTGACGTCGGAAGGCGCTTAGTTGTCGTAGGCGTCCTGCTGGTCGTCTCCTTGTTCATCTTCATACTCTGGCCATTTGAATAGCCAGGGACAAAGCCGTGAGTACGTTGAGTACTCGCAACCTAATACTAAAGTAAGTGCTAGACATTTCTAGTATGGTTTGCTAAGCTCTAGTTTATTTGCATAAAGCTAGTTTTAGTTCACAAAGTTTGAGAAAAGCTTATTCAAGTGCTAACTAACTCAAGTGGGAACATTAGTGTCATTCCCACCATTCAAGTGGTGATTTCAATTCAATTCACCACAAGTCGTTTCACCCTCACCTTTCAACATCATTGTCAAAAATATGACATCGGAAACTGTATAGCCTTTCCAACCGTCCGTATCCGTGGATGCGGCTATTCGAATAGGTTTACACTCTGCAGAGGTTGCACACTTGTGCCACAACATTTGATTTCATCCGTCGGGATTACCCCGAATCATCGTAACACAGTACGCGGATCATCAACCATAACCTTTCACTTACAAATCCTAGTATGAGCACCTCTCCCCATGAGCTTGGCCTCCCAGTGAAGACCAACTGTCAACCTGGGAACTGCACAGGGCTTGGCCGTACAATTCACCTCAATTTCACATCATTTCTCAACAACGGAGGCAGCCTCAAGCGTAACCCCTATGACGTGTGTTCAGAGGGAACCCATACTAAGATGCATAAACTTCCAGTTAAGCCCTACCCATAATCAGGTATTGTGGGGGTACTTAATAATTGGAAAGGTATCGCATTCAACCCAACATCATTGTTTATGAAAAATCACCATCTTCTCTTGTTCATATTCACCTTCAAAAATCATTCAATGGAATGCATCATCATTCCAAGGTTTCAAATTCATTTCAAATTCACATTGTTCCCATCTAGAGTAGTCAAGTTTTATTTCATTAGCACTAGCTCTAAATCATGAGGGGTGCTACCTTGCTTTGCTTGGAAGAGACTAACTCATTACTCTAGTAACCAACTTGTACTTTGACCAAAGTTAACTATAAAAGTAACTCATTTAGAAAACAAGTAAAAACTTGTAATGTAAAAACTTGGGATAGGCTCATGTAAGAAAAGGTAAGAATCATGGTGCCTTGCCCCAAGGGGCTTTGCACTTTGCAAGAATATTAGCTTGCCTTGGTAGTTCTCAAACTGTTCCTCCTCCTCCTCTTGGTAGCAACCTTCTTCTTCGGCGTACTCTCCGGTGCTACCATCTAAATTTGAATATGAGTATAATTACTCACTAATTCAATGGCTATTCCATACATCACATATAAACACACAAACTATTCTATGCACACAAATAACTTAACTAGGGTGCATGGGTTGTGTGGTTTAAATAGAATTCACTTCTTTGTGTTCCATATGTAAATGATAGTTTCCATAGGGTTCTTAAGAAATAATTTCCTCTCATTGAAATTTTCTTAAGGTTTAATTTCTCAAACAATCATGTATGAACTCATATTGACCTAAGTCAAAGGTTCATCATCATCATTTGTGAAAATGATTTAAATGAGGTAGATCACCTCATACCATTTTAGTAACACTACATATGATTTAAATCTCAAGTAATTCATATAAGAGAGTTTGGACCAGGGGTCCAAACATCCCATGAACTCATGTGAGACAAGTTTAAATGAAGTATAAGACTCCACATAATTTACTTTAATAGTTTTGGACAATATCAACTAGTTAAACTAGCCAAATGATCCATTAATTAAACTAGGGCATGATCATGCAAAGTGACCACACCATTTTATTGCATAAACCATTAGTGTAAGTCAAATGTGAGCTATTAGGGTTGGAATTAACTTAATATCTATTTTGGTTGATTTTTAGGAATTATTTGAATAGGGAAAAGTCCCTGTCTTGTTATTTTTATCACATTAATTCTACAAAGAATCTGGCCATGGGACCAGTGGCATTGGCTAGATAATTTCTCTAGCTTTCCAACCATATAAAGTTCATCAAATTTGGTTTAGCCAATATAATTCTATTGAATTTCAAAGTGGCAGCAGTATTGAAATTCATTTGTATTAATTAAATCCAGTTTGAATTAAAAGGGCCGGCGGGAAAAGCTAGTTGGGCTAAAAGATTTGAAAACGGCCCAAACCAACGCAGTCCAGCCCAACCACGGTCCACAGACGCGCGGCGCGCTGACAGGGTGGGGTCCGCGCGTCAGTGACTCAGCGTCACCGAAACGGTACGTTTTAAATTGGATCGTTGGATTAGAACGAGATCAAACGGCTGTGGTTCATCGTCCCACCGGCGAGAGGGGAGTTCACCGGCGGCTCAGGTAGGGGGTCGGAGAGCTCACCGTGGCTCCAGCTAGGGTTGGCAATGTGCGCGGTGAAGGTGTGGACGACGGCGAGTCGACTGGTAGCGGTGGCTCGTCCTGGGGTGGCTCCAATCGACGGCGGCGTCCACCAGGTATTGGCGGCTCCGGTCTCCAAATTGGAGCAGATCCGGCGACGATCGAGTGAGTGGAGTGGTGGTGGAGAAGCAGTGAGAGGTGGGGAGTGAGATGGTGTGGTTGGTTTGGTCCAGGGAACTCCCTATTTACAGAATCGCATGAGGGTTGCGGGGCAGTGAAGTGGTCGACATGGGCGCGGCGTCTCCGGCGGCTGGTCGAGCTAGGCGAGGCTATGGCGATGCTCTACGGGTCCAGGCGATGCTACTGGCAGCGACAGCATGGTCGGGGAGCGTCGGAATCGCTCGCGTTGCTTCCGTGTCTGGCGGCGGCGCTCGCGGGATCTTCTTCCCCGTCCACGTCGGCGGCTGTCCAGGGTCTGGTCTTGGCCGTGTCTGGCGGCATCCAGGTGGCGAGTGGAGGCTCAACGCGTCGAGAGCTGGTCCAGGGCGTGAGCGAGGTGGCTGCGCGGCGCGTGTACTGTGACGTCCGCGTGCATGTCATGCGCGACGCGAGCGGCATGGTGAGCGCGTCCAGGGCGCGCGTCGGCCGGCGTGTGTCGTCCTCGAGCGTGACAACGGCGATGCTAGGGTGGCGTAGGAGGTGCGTTGGTACACGGTGGCGAGGTGGCCAGGGCTGGGACGCAATGGAGAGAGGGGGAGGTCGACGGGCTCGGGGACATGGCCGGCATGGCCATGCCCTAGCTTGCTCTCTCTCTCCCTTAGCATCACTATGCCTCAATTAAGGTTTAAGGGGACCAGGGAACACAATGTGATAGGTTAGGGTAGTTTAGGTGAGGTAGATTCACTATTTGCAATAGTTGCAAATAGTGCCCGAATTTGTAAAATGCAAAAAATAACCAAATTTGAAATAATTCAAATGGTGAAAGTGTTTGAAATGTGATTGTTGATATAAGTTGTAAATGACCAGAGAGGATTTGAGGTGGTGGTGGAAAAATTAGAATTCAAGAATTGGCCAAAATGGCTAAGTGTGGAATGTTGCATATGTGAAAAAGTTGTGACTTTGGATGAGCCTTGCTCATGATCCAAGATGATTTTGGCATGGTGCTCTTCACCAAAATTGTTCACCTTGATGTTGACTTTGAAATGGTGCAAAGAGTTAGCAAGAGTTGGTTTGGGAAAATTGAATGGCAAGGGCTCAAAGTGGTGATCAGACTAGAATTGTCCAAATTGACCACTATCATATGTGAGCTAGATTTGTGTTTGAATTCCAATTGAATTGTGAATCTTTGATTCCAAAAGTTGTAGTAAGTGTTTAATAACATTACTCAACTAATGGTGAAGACCAAATAGGTCTAGGGTCAAAATTTATAAAAATGCCATAGGGCATATGTGAGGGTTTTTAGGGTTTTGCATTTTATGGAATTTCTTCCTCTTTGATTTATTTGGTTGGTGATCTTCATATGATCACACTAGGGTTTTAGAGCATATCAAATACAAGTAATAACAATCATCATGGCATATCACTCAAATGCACAAGTCCTATGCATGGTACTATATGCAAATTAAAAAGTTTTTGTTGGTTTGAAATTTTGCTTTCTGGATTCTCTAACTTTCTTTTTATTGAAATTTGGGGTGTTACAAGGGGAGACAAAGAATACTTGGAAGTCTTAATAGCGGAGTTGTCAATTCAACTGCACCTGGAAACAGACTTGCTCGCAAGAGTTTATCAGTAGTAACAGTTTTATAGCAGTAGCAGTAGTGAAATAACAGCAGCAGCGTAACACAGACAGCAGTAGTGATTATAGTAAACTGCAGGATTAAAATACTGTAGGCACGGGGACGGATAACGGGCGTTGCATGGATGAGAGAAACTCATGTAACAATCATAGCAGGGCATTTGCAGATAATAATAAAACGGTGTCCAAGTACAAAGCAATCAATAGGCATGTGTTCCGATTATAGTCGTACGTGCTCGCAATGAGAAACTTGCACAACATCTTTTGTCCTACCAGCCGGTGGCAGCCGGGCCTCAAGGGAATCTACTGGATATTAAGGTACTCCTTTTAATAGAGTACCGGAGCAAAGCATTAACACTCCGTGAACACATGTGATCCTCACATCACTACCATCCCCTCCGGTTGTCCCGATTCTTGTCACTTCGGGGCCATTGGTTCCGGACAGCGACATGTGTATACAACTTGCAGGTAAGACCATAAATAATGAATATCATGATGAAATAATAACATGTTCAGATCTGAGATCATGGCACTCGGGCCCTAGTGACAAGCATTAAGCATAACAAGTTGCAACAATATCATCAAAGTACCAATTACGGACACTAGGCACTATGCCCTAACAATCTTATGCTATTACATGACCAATCTCATCCAATCCCTACCATCCCCTTCGGCCTATAGCGGGGGAATTACTCACACATGGATGGGGGAAACATGGCTGGTTGATGGAGAGGCGTCGGTGGTGATGATGGCGATGATCTCCTCCAATTCCCCGTCCCGGCGGAGTGCCAGAACGGAGACTTCTGGCTCCCGAGACGGAGTTTCGCGATGTGGCGGCGTTCTGGAGGCTTTCTGGCGACTTCCACTTCTCTCCCGTGCGTTTTTAGGTCGAAGGCAATAAATAGTCCGAAGGAGGGCGTCGGGGGCTGACCGAGGCCGCCACACGGTAGGGCCGCGCGGGCCCCTCCTGGGCCGCGCCGCCCTATGGTGTGGGGCCCTCGGGCCTCCACCTGGCTTGCCCTTCTGGCTCCGCCAATATTCTGGGAAAATAGGGCCTTCTGCATAAATTCCGAGGATTTGCTGAAAGTTGGATTTCTGCACAAAAACGAGACACCAGAACAGTTCTGCTGAAAACAGCGTTAGTCCGTGTTAGTTGCATCCAAAATACACAAATTAGAGGCAAAACAATAGCAAAAGTGTTCGGGAAAGTAGATACGTTTTGGACGTATCAAAGATGCGCCAAGAAAACATGCAGATTGCTGTCGAAAGCACTGTCGCCCTGGTCACTGACAGCCAGTAAACTATCGACTGGTCGAAAGTAGGTGACACAGAACAGATGGAGACCACAAAATGGCGATCGCTGATCAGGGCGGCAAAGCCTAACACGAAGAAGATCTTGGCTTATCTCGGGATCAAGCCAACTTCGACTCCTAGCTCATCGAAGCCGGAGGTCTAGTTGAATGCCCCCTCTTTTTTTATTTTCTGTTTCTTTAGATCTTGTCGCCATAGCAGTTTTGGCGATAATAGTCGTAGTAATCCTTTTGAAGAACTCCTCCTGTAATATCCTTGTGAATTTCCTGAAGCTTAATGAAATTCTATTTTGCCTTATCATTGATACCGAAACTTTCTTTTCCAATTAATATTTGATAACTACTCTGCCAGTCCTTGTTCTGCCGATACTTTGCCTGCTTCTTCCTTCTCGAAGAAAGCCGTAGTCGATAATAGCCTTATCGAAGGTTCTTCAAGTAAACACTTGTCGCCTGATTTGCAAGAACTTCGGCAACAACTTCAATCCATGAAAAAACAAACTCTGGCGATGATGGAACAATCTCGAAAAGCATCGGAGAGAGAGAAAATTGCTCTTCAACAGGCGAAAGAAGCCATCGCTGCTAAGGACACTGCTATTTCGGAAGCTGAGAAAGCAGCGACTCGAGAAAATAGTATGCTCGAGCTGATGACTGAAGCTAGTGTGGATATGTTAGGTATGTTTTTCCAACTTAGCACTACTTCTGCTTTTTGCTGTACCTCCCCTGAAGTTTCTTACTCTGTCGCTTAATAGGTTCGGTTCTTGATCCTGCTGCTGAAGATGAGAGAGTGAATGTGAGAACTAACCTCCTCGTCAATCTTTCACTTAACCATGGCTGTCTTTTCTGGGCCACTCCCGAGCGAACCCAACAGATTGTCAGGTTTCAAGATCGCGCTTGTCAGGTTCGTGAATTTCTTAACTTCTGCACGAGAACCTTGACTCTTGTTTACAAGACTCTGTTCCCTCGAGACGAAACTCCCGAAACTCTTCTTGGATTGATGCAGAAATTCAGAGGTGCCCCTCGTATTCACAATTTTGTGCGAGCTCAATTAACTGCTGGAGCAAGATTCGCCATGATTATGATACATATTTGCCATCCCAAATTGGACCTGACGACGATTGTCGCTGACTGCTTGGCCAAAAAATCGCGGCGAAAAAATAACATTGACTCAATCAATGAGATGGTGACTCCTGTGGCTGAGGCAATGATGGATGAACTTCTTCGGATGGATTCAGAATTCTTCGTCAAGGGGGCCTATGCTGAACACAAGACAACCAAAGGTTTATCCATAGATAGTATACTAGGCCTTAACTAAGCTGTACTTATACTGCGAGAAGCTATGTCTATATTTTTGTCGAGCTCTTTTGTATATTGTAAAGTGTAGTCTATATTGTGAAGCCCCCGAGCCTTTGACTGAGCTTGTACTGTTGAAGATTTTTCTTTATTGCGAGAATACATATTTTTTGCTATCCATGGGTTATGAGCCCCCGAGTGTCTTGATGGCGACGTTCTATATTTTTATTGCGAGGTTTTTAGACCAAAGCAATAGAATTTTGATGAGTATACTATATTTATTGCTGTGAACTCTTGATTGTCTATTTGGTGAGGTATTTTTGTACCAAGGCGAAATATTTTTGTAAATCTGGTTTGTCTATTTTGTGTATATTTTGTAACTTTGAAGGCTTTTTAGCCCCCGAGTGAGTCGAAGAACAAGGAGTATATCTCCACTATCTTTATTATATTGCAGCACCGTGAGCCCGCCTCATTAGAAACCTTTTCAGCCCCACTCGGTGCCCTGAAAAGGAAAAGAGTGCGTCTGAAAACTCGCGGGCGTTTCAGTACATTGTATTTTTACAGAGTAGGACTATATTTTGACTCTACGCGTAGAATCGCCTGAGCTGCGCCACGTTCTAGGGGTTTTTCTCGGGAACCCCTGTCTTCTTGTCCTTGATCCTGTATGCGCCTCCTTCGATTACTTCTATGACGATGTAAGGGCCTAGCCATGGTGACTCGAGCTTTTCAGTACTTTTTTGATTTAACCGTAAGACCAAATCTCCGACCTGGAAAGATCTTGGCCTTAACCGTCGACTGTGGTAGTTTTTGAGGTCCTGCTGGTACTTGGTGACTCGTGAAAGTACTTCATCTCGAGCTTCATCGAGTGCGTCTACGTCGTCCTCCAAAGCCTTTCTTGAAGTTTCCTCGTCATACTCTGTCACTCTTGGAGAATCATGCTCTATCTCAATTGGCAGTACTGCCTCAGCTTCGTGGACGAGGAAGAACGGAGTTTCTTGTGTTGCCGTATTTGGTGTTGTTCGGATGCTCCATAAAACACTTGGCAATTCTTCTGGCCAGGTATGTCGAGCCTTTTCAAGCGGTCCTAGCAAGCGCTTTTTGATACCGTTGCAGATGATACCATTGGCTTTCTCGACTTGGCCATTGGTTTGCGGGTGCCCAACTGACGCAAAGTGCAATTTAATGCCTACTTCTGCGCAGTACTCCTTGAATTCCTTGGACGTAAAGTTACTGCCATTGTCTGTGACGATGCTGTTAGGTACTCCAAATCGAAAAACGATGCCCTTCACGAATTTGACTGCCGATTCTCCATCTAGTGAATTTATCGGCTTTGCTTCTATCCATTTGGTAAATTTATCGACAGCAACCAACATGTACTCGTATCCTCCTGGCGATGCTTTGTGTAACTTTCCCACCATATCGAGTCCCCATTGGGCAAACGGCCAGGACAATGGTATTGGCATCAGCTCTGCCGCCGGAGAGTGGGGTTTTGCGGCAAATCTTTGGCACGCGTCGCAGGTTCGTACTATCTCTTTTGCGTCCTCAATCGTTGATAACCAGTAAAATCCAGCCCGAAAGACTTTGGCTGCAATAGCTCGACTGCTTGCGTGGTGACCGCATATTCCTTCGTGTACGTCCTTTAGAATGATTCTTCCTTCTTCGGGTGTGACACACCTCTGCAGCACGCCCGAAATACTTCGTTTGTATAGCTCCCCTTTGACCACTGTGAAAGCTTTGGATCGTCGAATAATTCGCCTTGCTTCAACTGGATCTTCGGGTATTTCTTTCCTTAGGATATACGATATGTACGCTTGCATCCATGGAACTTCTACCATCATTACTAGCTCATGGTCCTCTTCTTCGTCGAGAGCTTCTTTGAGAGGCGTCAAAGTTTTCTCTTCCTTTGTTTTCTTCTGCGCCTTCTTTGGCTTTGTGGATCTCTCAGCTATTTCTTCCCAAAACACTCCTGGCGGTATTGCAAGGCACTGCGACCCGATGTTTGCGAGGACGTCGGCTTCATCATTGCTCAGCCTACTGATGTGATTTACTTCGCATCCATCAAACAGCTTCTCAAGCTCGTTGTACACCTCCTTGTATGCTATCATGCTATCATTGACTGCATCACATTGGTTCATAACTTGCTGAGCTACCAATTGTGAGTCGCCAAAGATTTTTAGTCGAGTTGCGCCGCAAGCTTTCGCCATCTTCATCCCGTGTATAAGGGCTTCATATTCAGCTTCATTGTTAGATGTATTTGGGAACGTCATCCGTAGGACATACTTCAATTTGTCGCCTTCGGGTAATATGAGTATTACCCCTGCGCCAGCTCCTTCTACTCTCTTGGATCCATCGAAGTTCATGGTCCAGGTTCTCGATAAATCTGGGGGTCCTGTATTTTGTAGCTCCATCCACTCTGCAATGAAATCTGGCAGAATTTGCGACTTGATTGCTTTTCTTTTTTCATACGTGATGTCCCAAGGGGAAAGTTCTATTCCCCAAAGGGAGACACGTCATGTAGCTTCTGGATTGTTCAGTATATGTGATAGAGGTGCTTCATTGACCACTATGATCGGGTGTGCTGAAAAATAGTGGCGCAATTTTCTTGCTGTCGTAAATACTCCATATGCTAACTTCTGGTAATGCGGGTACCGCTGTTTTGAAGGAGATAAAACTTCACTTATAAAATATAGTGGCCTTTGCACTCCATGGAGTTTTCCTTCTTCTTCTCTTTCAACGACTAGCACCGTGCTAACCACCTGGGGTGTGGCTGCGATGTATAGCAGGAGAGGTTCCTTCTCTTTCGGCGCCACCAAGATTGGAGGTGTCGAAATTGTGCGTTTCAAATCCTCGAAAGCTCTATCGGCCTCTTCGTTCCACTGGAATTTCTCCCCTTGCTTGATTAAAGCATAGAACGGCAGCGCTTTTTCTCCCAGCCTAGTGACAAATCTGCTTAAAGCTGCGACTCGCCCAGTTAACTGCTGTATTTCCTTTAACTTTGTTGGCTTCCTCATGGTTACGATCGCTTGGATTTTTTCGGGATTTGCCTCAATCCCTCTCGCTGAAACTAGAAAACCGAGAAGTTCTCCTGCAGGGACGCCGAAAGAGCACTTCGTCGGGTTCAACTTGAGGCAGAATTTATCGAGGTTGTCGAAAGTTTCCTTCAGATCCTCTATGAGCGTTGTCCCCTTCTTTGATGTTATGACGATATCATCGATGTACACTTGTACGTTTTTCCCAATCTGTGTCGCCAAGCACTTCTGCATCATCCTCTGGTAAGTTGCTCCCGCGTTTTTCAGACCAAAGGGCATTATTCTATAGCAAAACACGCCGTAAGGTGTGATGAACGCTGTTTTGACTTCATCTTCCTCTTTCAATCTGATCTGGTTATAACCAGAATACGTGTCCAAGAAGGAAAGACGTTCACATCCTGCCGTGGAGTCGATAATTTGGTCGATCCTCGGGAGGGGAAAGTGATCCTTTGGACAATGTTTGTTGAGACACGTAAAGTCGACGCACATGCGAAGGACTTTGGTGTTTTTCTTTGGCACCAACACTGGGTTTGCTACCCATGTGGCCTCTGTATGCAGCTCTTTTATAAAACCAGCTTCTCATAGTCGATCTATTTCTGACAACATAGCTTTGCGGTTTGGCTCCGAAAAACGCCGCAAAGGTTGTTTGATTGGTCTCGCTAGTGGATCCAAGTTTAGGTGGTGCTCGGCAAGTTCCCTGGGTACTCTTGGCATGTCAGCTGGACACCATGCGAAGATTTTCCAATTCTCACGGAGAAACTTGACGAGCGCGCTTTCCTGTGCGAGGTCCATATCTTTTGCGATGGACGTCGTTTTCTTCGGGTCTGTCGGGTGAATCTGCACCTCCTTAGAATTTTTCTCAGTGTTGAAAGCTGATTCTTTATTTGGCCTTCCAATATCTGGTAGCACGTCGTAGTCAGTCGTGAGTCTTGACGCCATATACTCTGCTTGCATCCCGAAAGTTTCTGACAGTCGATGAAAATCCTTATCACACTTGTCGGCTAGGGCAAAGCTTCCTTTGACTGTGATTGGTCCCTTAGGTCCAGGCATCCTCCACAACAGGTACGTGTAATGTGGTACCGCCATAAACCTAGCGTATGCTGGTCGTCCCAACAAAGCATGATACTGTGATGGGAAATCTACGACTTCAAACTCCAGCCTCTCGATTCTGTAGTTTTCTCGGGTCCCAAACTGAACATCGAGATTAATCTTCCCTAACGGGTAACTTGGCTTCTCTGGTGTGATACCGTGGAACCTCGTGTCTGTTGGTTTCAGGTTTGCTAAGGATATGTTCATCTTCCTTAATGTATCTGCATACATAAGGTTTAAACTACTGCCGCCGTCTATGAACACTCGAGATACGTCAAATCCTGCAATTACTGCCGGTAAGATGAGTGCTGATTGCCCTGGTCGAGGAACTTGCTGTGGATGATCCGCGATTGTGAAGCCAATATCTTGTCCTGACCAATTAAGATACTCGACTGTTGGTGGAGGCATTTTCTCTGCCATGAACACCTGTCACGAGATTACTTTTTGAGCTCTATTGGATGGCCTGCCTTTCTGAATCATCGAGACCGCTCCATTGGAATTTGGATCTACATAAGGCGATGGTGCAGGTGCTGCCGCAATTCTGAGCTGGTGTCGATTATCATCCGTAATTGCGGGAGGGGGTGGTAGGTGAATCTCACTCCTGGGTTCTCGGGGATTTCTATGTGCTGCCTGAGCATTGGCATGCCCTGCCCACCTTAGCATTGCCTGGAAATTTCGACAATCCTTCTGCAGGTGTCCTGACTGTCTTTTTCCGTTGCTATCGAGGAAAAAATGCATCTGACAGGGCCCGTTCATCATCTCTTCGGGAGACACGAAAGGCCTCTGGAACCTTGGCCCGCTATTTTGCCTATTATTTCGAGAGTCATCTCTATTGTCGCCTCGTTGCTCATTGCTTCTCTGGTAATCATCTCTGTTGTTTCCTCCGGCGCTTGCTCGGAAGCCAGCCGAGATTTGTCCTGGAGCATCATGGCTCGAGTACGGTCGAGGAAATCGTCGCCTTGGTTGATAATTTCGACCACGGTCTTCCTCTGGCGACCTATGCCGTTTGTTGTGAACAACATCTTCTCCATCTGCCCATCTGTTTGCTATTTCCATTAGTGCAGATACTGTCTTTGGATTGGTCCTCCCCAAGTCCTCGACAAAATCTCCACGTCTGATTCCTGCGACAAACGCATCTATTGCTCTCTTGTCAGATATGTTTCCTGCCGAGATTTTGATGATATTCCACCTTTGGATATACTTTCTCATTGGCTCGTCTGGCTTTTGTCGGCATGCCCTCAGTTCCTCTAATGACGCAGGTTTTTTGCATGTGGACCGGAAGTTCTTGACGAACACGTCCTCGAAGCTATCCCAGCTGTCGATAGATCCTGGAGGAAGTTTCTTTATCCAAGATCGCGCGGCTCCACTCAAATGCACCTGGATGCTTTGCATAGCTGTTGCTCTGGTGCCTCCTGTGAGCTTCACTGTCTCGAGATAATCAACTAGCCAATCCTCTGGATCTTGAAGGCCGTCGAATTTCTTGAAGTTATCAGGCAACTTGAATCCCGAAGGGACTCGAGTTTTTCAGACTCTTCTCGTGAAACATGGCAGACCGCACATATCCTCGTCGTTTAGCTCTGGGGAATGCCGATGTTCCCTTCTGCTTTGTCGCGCTCTGTGGACCCTTGCTTGTGCTGCCGTGTCCCTTGCTCCACTTGGTCCTTCGGGAGCTGCTGTTGCTGCCGCAGCGTGGACTATTTTGCCTTGCTGCTCCTTCGGGAGGTGTTGATGCAAACGCCGTTCCCATGGCTCCAACTCCTGCCATTGCAATTTATACAATGCCTCCCTTGGGTCTCCTGGGGGTGGCCTAGATGCAAGGATGAAAGCTTGTGTCGCCATATACCCAGCTTCTGGTGTCTTGGGGATGATGTTCCCTCTCGTGTCTATCGACATAAAAGACATGTCGAGGTTTTGAACCAAGTGCTCTCTTTCTCCTTCAGGTACGTTTTGTAACCTTGATCTTGCTCTGTTCCGAGCTTCCCTGTGGCTGTCACCCGAAGTTCTAGATTGTCGACTCAGCTCTGCCCTTCGCCTACTTGATGCAGAGGCTGCCTCCCTTCTTCTGTTTAAAGCAATTGTCTGTTTTTCCAATTCCCTTGCAGCTCGTGCGAGCCTATATTGATATGCTTGTAAATCTTCTGGCGTGGCTGTGGTGGCCATTGGTTCTGAGCCATCCATAGCTCTTGCGGCTCTATCCCATGCTGCTTGTGGAAGTTGAACTCTATCTCGCGGCTGTGACCCGATATATTTGTTGCTTAGGCCACGTCGCAAATTAGAGGGATCAACGTATGGATTTCCCAAATCGTCGAAAGCCTCCGATATTTCCTCCTGATCATGGCTTGGCTCTCCGATGACATAAATCTGATGATATCTTGCATTCAGATCTATGCTGGGTTTGGTGACACCATCATGAAGATTGGTGAAGACCTTGCCCACTGTAGTGGATTTGTCGATGAAGTTGAAGCTGTCGACACTGCTCGAGCCATCGCTTATATAGGAGTCCGCAGATGACTCGAAGGACATGTCGCTGAAGATCTTGGCGAGCTTTTCACTTGCCCTGGTGCTGATGAAGCGTGGCGATGAAGTCTCCTCTTCGCCTGACTCGATGGATGATGTTGAGCTTGAAAAATCGGAATCGACCGCCGAAAACCCCGACGAGATCGAAACTTCGAGACGATACGTTCCCTCTTTCTCGACTCGAAAGTGGAATCTTCCGAACGTCATCTCCATAGGCTCCGCCAGATACGCATATGCATCCAAACGGGAGGGTGGGTGAGGCACAAAATAGACAAGACTAGTTGCGATCTGTTTACCTCGATCCATTGCGTTGCTTGCAGTTGACGAAGTCGACGATCTTGAACGTGCCATCGAGATCAGATCCTTACGCCTCTAGTTCCCACAGACGGCGCCAATTGACAAGGTATTAACTTGTCAATGCCTACGGGTTGTAGACTAGGGTTTAGTTGGAAGTAGAGGGCAAGTAGATCTCGAAGGTTTCAGCCGAAAAGTACTCGACGATTATGAAAACTAGGGTTTGAGAGACAATGATTCGATACTTTCTTTGTTCCTCGACTCCCCCTTATATAGGAGGTGGAGTCGAGGGATTCGTAGTGTACAAGTTACAGAGTCCGGGAAGGTTTCTAACTCATCCCGCAAGATTACAAATAATGCTTCCTATTACAACTCTAGCTTTCCTTAACAATATCTTGGGCTTCCGAACTTTCTTATTCTTTGAGTAGTGGGCCTTCAGTAAACCCCGGGTACTATCTTCGGCAGGCCCATTGGGGATGCCTATGTCACCTGCGACAGTGGGGTGCGCTGCTAGAGCTGATGGCACCTGTGCTTCTTAGAACTGGCCAAGACAAGGTCACTTGGCACCTGGAGCAAACGGGATCTTACTCGGTGAAGTCCATGTATACCAAACTCTCTCAGGGCACGACGGTAGCCCACTTTAAGGGCATGTGGGAAGCCAGAGTACCGCTAAAAATCAAAATCCTCTCCTGGCAGTTAGCGCTTGATAAGTTGCCATCTGGGCAGCAGATCCTCACTAGACACGGTCCGTTCAATGGCCTTTGTGCTCTCTTTGGAGCCCCGGAGGATGCCACCCACATTTTCTTCGCTTGCTCATTGGCGGCGTTCGCTTGGTCGGTCACGCGCCAGCTGCTCGGATGCACCCGCCAATTTCGCACAATTCCATGCCATTCTTGCTAGCTTCTCGGGGTATTCTAGAAGGCTGTTGTGGGTCTTGTTTCTAGCTCAGTCTTGGGCTCTGTGGAACGTGCGCAATAAACTTGCTATCGAAAAGAAAACTATATCCAACCCAGCTGATATTATTTACAAAATCATCATTTTTTTGCAGCTGTGGAGCCTACAGTTCAAGTCAAGAGAAAAGGAGGGGCTAAGTTGGATGGCACGCGAGCTAAGGGAGCTGTAGGTGCAACTCAAGCCGGCGGCGCCGTGACGAAGTAGATCGTGCCGAGGTGCGGGGTCTGGGGGACGGCTAAGCAGCCATGGAAACCATGTCTCTCTACTTCGAAGCGTTCTCCCTTGTTTTGTTGAATCCTGAAACCTGTTATCCCTAGTCTTTGGCGAAGCTGTAATGCCCAGCAGTGTGTAACTTAACTCAAAACCTGATGTGGCTTTATTAATTTAAAGTTGGGCAAAATCTTTGCCTGTTATCTAAAAACAATGATTACAAACTTCACTAACAGGGTAAAAGAGACAAAGACAAACCCATAAAATAACTGACCTTTCACGGCTTTGAAGGAAAAAAAAAAGCTCAACTCTAGATCTTGTAAACTTTGCCGACTAGTAAATAGTTTTAAGCGGCATTAAAAATCGATGCGTGAGTGTACCTCACATTCTCAATTTGGAAGGCAAATTTTCTAGTGCACTGTAAACCGGTAGCGGAAGCAAGAAGGCGAATTCCGAGTTTAGTTTCTTTTTTTTTGCGAAAGAATATATTGCATTAAGCTACAGGAGCAACCTCCTGTAAACAGCAAGCAAGAACATCCTCAGGACCAGACCTGATCCAGGTTACAGTTTCTGCAATCGAACGACCCCTATTTGCTAACATATGACTAGCACAGTTTTGGTTCCTATCGATTACAACAAGCTGGTATCTAGGATCTAGCTGCAACAAACGCCTTATTTCATGCACCTCATGCGTAAAGCAAGATCTGTCTATATCTGAAGCTTTTAACATGCGCACTGCTTCCGCACTATCCATCTCTACCACACAGGGTTGATCAGACCACTCTCTCGCCTTAGCAATGCCTTCCCTGCATGCCGCAAGCTCAGCCTCTAGTGGAGATATACAGACTGGAATGTACCGGCAGGCAGACAACAAAACTGCCCCTGTATCATCTCGCAAGATCATTCCAGCACCTCCATATCTTCCTTGTTCACTAAATGATCCATCAACATTAAGCTTCAGCATCCCCACTTCAGGTTTTTCCCACGAACATGCCTTCTTTTGAACCCGTAGTAACTTCCTCCTTTCTCTCTTCAGTTCTTGATAACCCACCACTACAGGCTGCTTCCCTTTGACATCAGCTTGCGGGCAATATTTGATAGTCATAAGAGAATCCACATAGCTACAGAGAAACCGCCTTGAACTCTCAACCGAAGGGGCAGGTTTGTCATGGACAATTTCATTCCTCACGTGCCAGATCCTCCAAAGTGTCATGAGAATCCTTGTGCGCTCTAGTTCTGGCCGCCCATCAAGCAAATGGAGGACCCAATCTTCTCCCGAATTTGAGAATGGTGCCACGTCAGGCAGACTCCATTCCTCCGACATCTCCTGCCAAAGTCGCACGCAAGGGTGAGGCGACGCGAGACCAGCAAGGAAAAAAAGGTCCACCATTTTTTTCAATATCTTATCTATCGCTAGCTGGCGGCGTACCGTAAAAATGCTTTACAGTATACTAAAAACATTTTACGGCCTGTGTGGCAACGATGCGAGTGTTCCGTGTGGCGGCCTGTGTAGTAACGATGGTGTTGAAGAGCGAGTGTTCCGTGTGGTGGCCTGTAGGGCAACGATGGTGTTGAAGAGTGATGGTTTGGTCGCTGCAAGACCTTATTAGTCGGCTCTGCTCCGGCATGTCCGAGTTTCTTCATGTTGGTTCTCCCTTGTTGTGAAGTCGGAGTTGCTATGTTCTTCGAGCGTCTTCATCTGAGCGGCGTACGATGAACTGCAAGGGGCGGTCAGGTGAAGTTCTTCTTCGGCGTGGGTCTTGTGCATCGCCTCTCCGGAGCTCATCACCAGAGTCGGAGCTGCCGGTCCCTTCACAAGGAGCCACCTGTTTGGCGTTGGCCGGCTTGCACTTCACGGAGTCGCTGCAGAGTGATGACAATGACGCTGGTGGGCAACCTCGATGACGATCTTCGCTTCAATGGTGTTTGTGCAGTTCATGTGGGTTGTGTGTGCCCTCGCGACGGTCGTGATCCAACACAGTCGGCGAGGGTGTTTGTACCGGTTTTTGACCGGTTCCCCATTAATAAACCAGCCATCTTTTTTCTCTATTAATAAAAATGGCAAGTCTTACCTCGTTTCAAAAAAAAATACAGTTAATTTTTTAGGGAATGTGCTGGAAAAGCTCCGATCGGAACAAACAAGAAAAAGAAACGTGATCAGAAAACAAGGCGATACACCTAGCTCCATGTGCATGCGTACTAAATGCAGGCAGTCAGTGCCTGCCTCGATCGGTCGATCACAACTACCCGTGTGACCGCACACAATAAAAGACTTGCACATGTGCTTCGTCGTGTACTCCTACTGTCCTTTTTGCGAAATGATTGGACGAAAGGCACATGGATAGATGGATGGACGGTGCAACGGATGGAAGAAGATTTCTCGCGGCGGAGAGGCGCTCCATCGCAGATTCGCTCTGCACCAATCATGCTCCCGGCGTAGTGCAGCGATCAATCCGCGTCGCCGCGCGTCCCGGCGGAGGTTCTCCCGTCGGCATTACAATAATAACCGACAATATTATTGGCTAATAAATTTGCCAACGGTAGTAAACTGACGGTGAGCCGTCGGGCATGTTTATGTCAGTAGCATAGGGTCATCGCACCAACTCTACGGTACTTATGGCCGATGGTTCCCTGTCGGCTATTCATTTTGTGATGGGTAAGAGCATCTCCACTTGTTGGCGCTCCCCACGCCCAAATCCGGTAAAATTTTCCTCCGGATTGGAGGAAAATTTGGCCTGGGAGCGCCGAAATTCCAGCCGTCCCCCCGACAGGACACCCCAACCTCGGCCATTTGACATATTTCAAACAAATTCGACATAAAATTTAACAAGTTCGGCAAACAAGATTCAGAAAAATGCTGAAACAAATTCGACGAAAATCAGTACAATGTTTAACAAGTGCTGAAACAAATGAAGCACACAATTTCACAAGTTTTGAAACAAATTAATAAAGACAGAATAGTTGGCGTCGGCGTTGCCTCGGAGCGTCCATATGTGCTCCACCAGATCATCTTGCAGCTGTTGATGCATTGTAATAAAGACGGCCCATGATGTCGGCACCTGGTGATTAGGCTGTGTGATACGCGTACAACACGCGTCCGTTGGGAACCCCAAGAGGAAGGTGTGATGCGTACAGCGGCAAGTTTTCCCTCAGTATGAAACCAAGGTTTAATCGAACCAGTAGGAGCCAAGAAGCACGTTGAGGGTTGATGGCGGCGAGATGTAGTGCGGCGCAACACCAGGGATTCCGGCGCCAACGTGGAACCTGCACAACACAACCAAAGTACTTTGCCCTAACGAAACAGTGAGGTTGTCAATCTCACCGGCTTGCTGTAACAAAGGATTAGATGTATAGTGTGGATGATGATTGTTTGCAGAGAACAGTAGAACAATTGCAGTAGATTGTATTTCAGATGTAAAGAATGGACTGGGGTCCACAGTTCACTAGAGGTGTCTCTCCCATAAGATAAATAGCATGTTGGGTGAACAAATTACAGTTGGGCAATTGACAAATAGAGAGGGCATGACCATGCACATACATGATATGATGAGTATTGTGAGATTTAATTGGGCATTACGACAAAGTACATAGATCGCTATCCAGCATGCATCTATGCCTAAAAAGTCCACCTTCAGGTTATCATCCGAACCCCTTCCAGTATTAAGTTGAAAACAACAGACAATTGCATTAAGTATGGTGCGTAATGTAATCAATAACTACATCCTCGGACATAGCATCAATGTTTTATCCCTAGTGGCAACAGTACATCCATAACCTTAGAGGTTTCTGTCACTCTCCCAGATTCACGGAGACATGAACCCACTATCGAGCATAAATACCCCCTCTTGGAGTTAAGAGTAAAAACTTGGCCAGAGCCTCTACTAATAACGGAGAGCATGCAAGATCATAAACAACACATAGATATAAATTGATAATCAACATAACATAGTATTCTCTATCCATCGGATCCCAACAAACACAACATATAGCATTACAGATAGATGATCTTGATCATGTTAGGCAGCTCACAAGATCCGACAATGAAGCACATAAGGAGAAGACAACCATCTAGCTACTGCTATGGACCCATAGTCCAGGGGTAGACTACTCACTCATCACTCCGGAGGCGACCATGGCGGCGTAGAGTCCTCCGGGAGATGAATCCCCTCTCCGGCAGGGTGCCGGAGGCGATCTCCTGAATCCCCCGAGATGGGATTGGCGGCGGCGGCGTCTCTGGAAGGTTTTCCGTATCGTGGCTCTCGGTACTGGGGGTTTCGCGACGAAGGCTATTTGTAGGCGGAAGGGCAGGTCAAGGGGCGTCACGAGGGGCCCACACCGTAGGTCGGCGCGGCCAGGGCTTGGGCCGCGCCGCCCTATGGTGTCGCCACCTCGTGGCCCCACTTCGTTAGCTCTCCTGTCTTCTGGAAGCTTCGTGTGAAAATAGGCCCCTGGGCGTTGATTTTGTCCAATTCCGAGAATATTTCCTTACTAGGATTTCTGAAACCAAAAACAGCAGAAACAAAGAATCGGCTCTTCGGCATCTCGTTAATAGGTTAGTTCCAGAAAATGCATAAATATGACATAAAGTATGCATAAAACATGTAGATATCATCAATAATGTGGCATGGAACATAAGAAATTATCGATACGTCGGAGACGTATCAGCATCCCCAAGCTTAGTTTCTGCTCGTCCCGAGCAGGTAAATGATAACAAAGATAATTTCTGGAGTGACATGCCATCATAACCTTGATCATACTATTGTAAGCATATGTAATGAATGCAGCGATCCAAACAATGTAAATGACATGAGTAAACAACTGAATCATATAGCAAAGACTTTTCATGAATAGTACTTTCAAGACAAGCATCAATAAGTCTTGCATAAGAGTTAACTCATAAAGCAATAATTCAAAGTGGAGGCATTGAAGCAACACAAAGGAAGATGAAGTTTCAGCGGTTGCTTTCAACTTGTAACATGTATATCTCATGGATAGTTGTCAATGTAAAGTAATATAACAAGTGCAATATGCAAGTATGTAGGAATCAATGCACAGTTCACACAAGTGTTTGCTTCTTGAGGTGGAGAGAGATAGGTGAACTGACTCAACATAAAAGTAGAAGAAAGGTCCTTCAAAGAGGAAAGCATCGATTGCTATATTTGTGCTAGAGCTTTGGTTTTGAAAACATCAAGAGAGCATAAAAGTAAAGTTTTGAGAGGTGTATGTTGTTGTCAACGAATGGTAGTGGGTACTCTAACCCCCTTGCCAGACAAACCTTCAAAGAGCGGCTCCCATTTTATTTTTATTTTTGGGTGGCACTCCTTCCAACCTTTGCTTTCACAAACCATGGCTAACCGAATCCTCGGGTGCCTGCCAACAATCTCATACCATGAAGGAGTGCCTTTTTATTTTAGTTTTATTATGATGACACTCCTCCCCACCTTTGCTTTCTCAAGCCATGGCTAACCGAATCCTTCGGGTGCCGTCCAACAATCACATACCATGGAGGAGTGTCTATTTTGTTAATTAATTTGGGACTGGGAATCCCATTGCCAGCTCTTTTTGCAAATTTATTGGATAAGCGGATGAAGCCACTAGTCCATTGGTGAAAGTTGCCCAACAAGATTGAAAGATAAACACCACATACTTCCTCATGAGCTATAAAACATTGACACAAATCAGAGGTAATAATTTTTGAATTGTTTAAAGGTAGCACTCAAGCAATTTACTTTGGAATGGCGGAGAAATACCATGTAGTAGGTAGGTATGGTGGACACAAATGGCATAGTGGTTGGCTCAAGGATTTTGGATGCATGAGAAATATTCCCTCTCGATACAAGGTTTAGGCTAGCAAGGTTATTTGAAACAAACACAAGGATGAAGCGGTGCAGCAAAACTCACATAAAAGACATATTGTAAACATTATAAGACTCTACACCGTCTTCCTTGTTGTTCAAATTCAATACTAGAAATTATCTAGACTTTAGAGAGACCAATTATGCAAACCAAATTTTAACATGCTCTATGTATTTCTTCATTAATAGGTGCAAAGTATATGATGCAAGAGCTTAAACATGGGCACAACAATTGCCAAGTATCACATTATCCAAGACATTATAGCAATTACTACATGTATCATTTTCCAATTCCAACCATATAACAATTTAACGAAGAAGAAACTTCGCCATGAATATTATGAGTAAAGCCTAAGGACATATTTGTCCATATGCAACAGCGGAGCGTGTCTCTCTCCCACACAATGAATGCTAGGATCCATTTTATTCAAACAAAACAAAAACAAAAACAAACCGACGCTCCAAGCAAAGTACATAAGATGTGACGGAATAAAAATATAGTTTCACTAGAGGAACCTGATAATGTTGTCGATAAAGAAGGGGATGCTTTGGGCATCCCCAAGCTTAGACGCTTGAGTCTTCTTGATATATGCAGTGGTGAACCACCGGGGCATCCCCAAGCTTAGAGCTTTCACTCTCCTTGATCATGTTGTATCATCTCCCTCTCTTGATCCTTGAAAACTTCCTCCACACCAAACTCAAAACAACTCATTAGAGAGTTAGTGCACAATCAAAATATACATGTTCAGAGGTGACATAATCATTCTTAACACTTCTGGACATTGCACAAAGCTACTGAAAGTTAATGGAATCGAAATATCCATCGAACATATCAAAACAGGCAATGCGAAATAAAAGGCAAAATCTGTCAAAACAGAACAGTTCGTAAAGACGAATTTTATTGAGGCACCAGACTTGCTCAAATGAAAATGCTCAAATTGAATGAAAGTTGCGTACATATCTGAGGATCACTCACGTAAATTGGCATAATTTTCTGAGTTACCTACAGAGAATTTTACCCAGATTCGTGACAGCAAAGAAATCTGTTTCTGCGCAGTAATCCAAATCTAGTATGAACCTTACTATCAACGACTTTACTTGGCACAACAATACACAAAACTAAGATAAGAAGAGGTTGCTACAGTATTAAACAACTTCCAAGACTCAAATATAAAAATAAAGTACTATAGTAAAAACATGGGTTGTCTTCCATAAGCGCTTTTCTTTAACGCCTTTCAGCTAGGCGCAGAAAGTGTATATCAAGTGTTATCGAAAGATGGAGCATCTACAGCGGGGTGTGGAGTTTTCTCAACCATGCATAGTATATTGGATACATAAGTTTCAGCGGCTCCCTTTTCATTAGTCTTGGGCTTGCTACTTTCATCAAACAAATTTTCAGGAACAAGCCAAGCATAGTTATTTTCTAGTGCTTCATGCATTGCTAGGAGCTTACATGGTATTGGTGCTTTAATCTCCCCACCATTATTAACATTATTAGTATACTTAATTCTATCCATATCCATCTTTTCAAGGATACTAACAAAATTGGTATAAGAACCAAGCATCTTATATTTAATAAAGACCTTTCTAGCCTCTCTTGCTATACCACCAAATTCTCTAAGAAGGGTTTCTAAAACAAAATCTTTCTTTTTCCCTTCTTCCATATCACCGAGTGTAAGAAACATGTGTTGGATTATAGGATTGAGATTAACAAATTTAGTTTCCAACATGCGAACTAAAGAAGCAGCAGCAATTTCATAAGTAGGAGCAAGTTCTGCCAAGTGTCTATCTTCAAAATCTTCAACGGTACTAACATGATTGAAAAATTCTTCTATATTATTTCTCCCAATTATAGACCCACGTCCTACCGGTATGTCTTTTACGGTAAAATTAAAAGGAAACATGTTGAAATAAGTAAAGCAAATATAAGTAACTAATTTTTTTGTGTTTTTGATATAGCAAACAAGATAGCAAATAAAGTAAAGCTAGCAACTAATTTTTTTGTGTTTTGATTTAGTGCAGCAAACAAAGTAGTAAATAAAATAAAGCAAGACAAAAACAAAGTAAAGAGATTGGATTGTGGAGACTCCCCTTGCAGTGTGTCTTGATCTCCCCGGCAACGGCGCCAGAAAAAGAGCTTGATACGCGTACAGCACGCGTCCGTTGGGAACCCCAAGAGGAAGGTGTGATGCGTACAGCGACAAGTTTTCCCTCAGTATGAAACCAAGGTTTAATCGAACCAGTAGGAGCCAAGAAGCACGTTGAAGGTTGATGGCGGCGAGATGTAGTGCGGCGCAACACCAGGGATTCCGGCGCCAACGTGGAAGCTGCACAACACAACCAAAGTACTTTGCCCCAACGAAACAGTGAGGTTGTCAATCTCACCGGCTTGCTGTAACAAAGGATTAGATGTATAGTGTGGATGATGATTGTTTGCAGAGAACAGTAGAACAATTGCAGTAGATTGTATTTCAGATGTAAAGAATGGACCGGGGTCCACAGTTCACTAGAGGTGTCTCTCCCATAAGATAAATAGCATGTTGGGTGAACAAATTACAGTTGGGCAATTGACAAATAGAGAGGGCATGACCATGCACATACATGATATGATGAGTATTGTGAGATTTAATTGGGCATTACGACAAAGTACATAGACCGCTATCCAGCATGTATCTATGCCTAAAAAGTCCACCTTCAGGTTATCATCCGAACCCCTTCCAGTATTAAGTTGAAAACAACAGACAATTGCATTAAGTATGGTGCGCAATGTAATCAATAACAACATCCTCGAACATAGCATCAATGTTTTATCCCTAGTGGCAACAGTACATCCATAACCTTAGAGGTTTCTGTCACTCCCCCAGATTCACGGAGACATGAACCCACTATCGAGCATAAATACCCCCTCTTGGAGTTAAGAGTAAAAACTTGGCCAGAGCCTCTACTAATAACGGAGAGCATGCAAGATCATAAACAACACATAGATATAAATTGATAATCAACATACCATAGTATTCTCTATCCATCGGATCCCAACAAACACAACATATAGCATTACAGATAGATGATCTTGATCATGTTAGGCTGCTCACAAGATCCGACAATGAAGCACATAAGGAGAAGACAACCATCTAGCTACTGCTATGGACCCATAGTCCAGGGGTAGACTACTCACTCATCACTCCGGAGGCGATCATGGCGACGTAGAGTCCTCCGGGAGATGAATCCCCTCTCCGGCAGGGTGCCGGAGGCGATCTCCTGAATCCCCCGAGATGGGATTGGCGGCGGCGGCGTCTTTGGAATCGTGGCTCTCGGTACTGGGGGTTTCGCGACGAAGGCTATTTGTAGGCGGAAGGGCGGGTCAAGGGGCGTCACGAGGGGCCCACACCGTAGCTCGGCGCGACCAGGGCTTGGGCCGCGCCGCCCTATGGTGTCGCCACCTCGTGGCCCCACTTCGTTAGCTCTCCGGTCTTCTGGAAGCTTCGTGTGAAAATAGGCCCCTGGGCGTTGATTTCGTCCAATTCCGAGAATATTTCCTTACTAGGATTTCTGAAACCAAAAACAGCAGAAAACAGCAACTGGCTCTTCGGCATCTCGTTAATAGGTTAGTTCCGGAAAATGCATAAATATAACATAAAGTATGCATAAAACATGTAGATATCATCAATAATGTGGCATGGAACATAAGAAATTATCGATACGTCGGAGACGTATCACTGTGCAAGAGGACCCTCTCTCTCATATGGTGCTTGTTGCTCAGCCAGAGGAACCGGATGTTTTCGCTCATTTTCAATAATCATATTGTGTAAGCACACACAACAGTTCATCACCTCCCACATCTGATCTTTAGACCAAGTCATAGCGGGGAACCGGACGACAGCAAATCTTTGCTGGAGGACACCAAATGCACGCTTGACGTCTTTTCGGCAAGCTTCTTATTTCTTGACAAACTCGGAATGTTTGGGGGTGTCGGGTCTCGAGATAGTCTTCACAAATGTTGCCCACTTTGGATAGATACCGTCTGCAAGGTAGTATCCTTTGTTGTAGTGCCGACTATTGATCACATAGTTCACCGGGGGAGCATGACCCTCAACAAGCTTGGAAAAGATCGTGGAGCAGTTTAGGACGTTGATGTCATTGTTGGATCCAGGCATACCAAAGAAAGAGTGCCAAATCCAGAGATCATGGGTAGCCACTGCTTCAAGTACCACAGTGCAGCCTTTTTTGTGACCCTTGTACATTCCCTGACACGCAAACGGACAGTTCTTCCATTTCCAATGCATGCAGTCAATGCTTCCAAACATCCCTGGAAAAACCCTAGCTTCATTTGTTGCAAGGATCCTCTGAGTGTCTTCGACGGTGGGTAATCTCAAGTAAAAGTCCCCGAACACTGCTATGACGGCCCTGCAGAACCGGTAGAAACAATCAAGGGTGGGGACTCCGCCATCCGAAGATAGTCATATGCACCATCACCGGGAGCTCCATATGCCAGCATCCTCATAGCCACTGTGCACTTCTGCAGTGACGAAAATCCAACCAAGCCAGTGCTCCTCGTCTTGGGCGGCGGCTGCCATCTCTTCTCGCATAAGCTCGACGAACATCTGCTCCTCCTCTTCGTCCGAGTCCATGGCCGGCGAGGAAAATGGACGAACACCTGACGAGCGTGGTCGAGGCTAGCCGAGACGCAAACGACGAGGAGTAGGCCGTCGTCGAAAAACAGGCAAGCGGAGGAGCAGACAGATAGGCCATCGTCGAAAGACGGCGGAATATAGGCAGGTGGGAAGGGGGGACGGCGGAATCTGGGCAACAAGCCAGCGGGGTGGTGCCGGCGGCGAGAGAGATACGAGGGGTGGGGGATTTTGAGCGAGGTGGTGGTGGGGTTCGTGTGTCCAGTCGCCGATAGATCGGGCCTTTCCCCGCTTTTCACTCGTCTGGACTCCCCGATAGCTCCCCGGAGGACCGGGGATGGCGTGGGCTCGTCGGATGGATGAAGGGCCAAATCCGGACGAAAACGAGGAACCGGGGGTGCGACTGGGCCGAATTTCACCGTCCGGATGGGAAAAACGTCGCTCGGGGGCCTCGTCGGGGAGACGAGTGGAGATGCTCTAATGTTCCCCATCCAATCCTTCTTAGTCGAGGGTATAGTTAAACTCTCTGAGTTAGTTATAACCACTAGTTAGAAGCTCTATCACAAATGATTGCTACACCGTCAAGCATCTTTACTATTAAATGGGAGTTGGTCGTTTGACACTCAACGCACTTTGGTGGTCGTCATTGAAAAGATCCTGGCCATCCAATCTATTCTCCCTACTCTGCTTCGTCCGATCAAGTCAATCACCAAATATCCCCACGCAGAAGTTAATATGGTATAAAAATCAGTCACAATATCTCAATCACATATCACGTACATCAAAATATGGTAACATCAATTATGCTCTAGATTTGGTTCTCCTTCACGTACAAAATAAGTAGGCAAGTCGCCATGTTACCGCGAATCAAATCAATCACGATACGCTCTAGGAAGACACTTTCCTTCATTGCACGATCCTCATCCTTGTACCAACCGTCTGATCAATCACTAAAGAAAAAAAAACATGAATTGTGTCTCCGCTTTTTCTCGCCACCGTTCCATGTATGTCTTCGTTGGAGCACACTTCCCATCACTCCCCTTTTTCTCGCCGCCGTTCCAGGTAGAGCATGATCGTACTTGATGCAAGTTGGCATAGAAATATTCTGCTAGCCATTCGTCTAGGAAGAACATGAAACAATGAGAAACTGAATTTTCTGTGTCCGGGGCAGCGATATCTACAATTCATTGCTGATGGGCATGTGCGGCTAGGTGTTGGTTCAGTTTGTATTTTCTGGTGCACATGCATGTTTTGTTTGTATATCTCCGTCGCCTGTCCCTTCTCGCGACAAGTATGGCAAGATATAGAGATGGATCAACAGCTGCTGCCATAATCGAGGACCAAGGGGAGCCGAAGAAGATATAAATTCGAGTTTTCTTGCTTCTGGTACCTTATTAAATCCTGTAAACGTGTGGCTTTCAAAAAAAAATCTGTAAACATTTGCACTTAGGTCATTAACTCCAGTTAGCTCACCCTCTCTCCCTAAAATATCGAACATGAGTACATGTTAACTACGTGGTCAATCTATGGTCAATCAATTAGCCACAGATCAAGGGTAGCCTCCTAAGTTTTTTATTGCATGCTGGCAGAAACGATTTTATTGCAAGAAGATTTGCAAGGAAAGTTTATAACGTAGCTGCAGTATGATATCTCAACCTTCCACGTTTGAAGAGATTTGGATCTGCCAATCAGATCTCAAATTTAATAAACGAACGCCTATAAAGCTAAGCCGCCCCAGATCAATTCGTTCCTTGCTCTGCGACCACCTCCACAACTCAACGATACTATTATCTTGATTTTCACAGTTAAGCCTCGCAATTGTCCCGTTCAGGTATGTATTGCTTCTAAATCAATCGTGTTGAGTTGAGATCATTTTGACTACACAAGATATTTTGGTCAGGTTTATAGTATTTGGATTTGCACTTGCTCATCACTTCGGTAGTTTACCCCCAATAATTTTCTTCTGTTTACATGATCGATATGGCTGACAGTCTTCACTTCTGAATTCTAATGAAGTGCTTTGTTTATGATTCATAGGAGATTTGTTAAGTCCGAAATAATAATAAATATAAAAATTAGAGTGATTGTCTCTCTCCGATAATGAAGTTTTAGTTTAAATGTCAGTAGAGTGAACCGAGATGTTTATTTTCCTCTGGTTTTCATTTTATGTATAATCTTTATCTTTATTACAGATATTGAAGTTTGTACCATTTTGATTATTCATTCATTATTTTTTAACATACAATGAAAATAGCTGAAGTAAGTTCTGTTAATTTATGAGAATAAACATCAACAAGATGGAACAGGAAAACAAAATTAAGTCCACGTCCAACAATGCAAACTTTGGAAAACTAAAAGACTACTTCAGTAGAGGACGTATTTCTCATGTCACTAACTATATGAATCTTGACAAAATAATTGTCACCCAAATCATTTGTTATTTACTGTCCCTAATTTTTCTCCTGTTGATGATTGTGTCCGTGAAGGACAAAAATATCACACAATATATTTTAGAATTTTATAAAAGAAATGATGCCCAAACAAATTAAATATTACTGCTCCTGTTATTTCTCTAACTGATAACGTCATGTAAATATTTGGGACTTGTCGGTCATACAAATCTAATATTTGGTATTCATGATATTTTTCAAGCAGATAGCTCTCGTACGTCAGCACGCTGTTATTCGGAACTTGTTAACTAGATCAATTCAATACTTGGTCTTCGTATTCATCTCAAGCTCATGGCGTCATATAAAGATATGGATCTCCCACATATTAATGGCAACTTGGCCAAACAAATGTGACCAAAATCAATTTCATATTTGGCGTTAATAATATCCTCACGCTGATGGGATCATAGAAAGGCAGGTATCTCGCACATAATATTTATTGATTTCGTCATACAAACAAAAATATTAATTGCCATTATTATTTATCCCTCAGAAGGAATGCCCTGATTTTTTAAGATGCTATTCTCTCTAACGATTTGCATTCTTTCTTTTTGGTCTCAGGAAAAAGAGTAGTATTACCGCCAAAGCCTAAACAATATATTTTTGGCTTCCCGCCTGTGGCCATAGTTCTGGTACCTATATATTGTACCCCCGCGGCCATGTTAAAAATCAGATCCAGCCTCGCCAAACCATGGTTATCCCATATAACCTGAGCAACAATAGAAGAGTCATGGCATCACCGCTTGTCATACTTGCTTCCGTTATTGCATTGCCGGCAATCCCCAGGCAAGAATTTATTCATGCGGCTACTTATATACATCACACGTTTTTATAGTAGCTCATTGTATCTGTCCATTCAACCATTCAGGCATGTAACATTTGATGATGTTGAAGACATGCACGTTCACTTTAGAGGATGGGAGATAACAGCTAAGGTTTTATCAACACGCACAGTACAAACGAGGAGAAGCGGGCGGTTTCTCCGTGCCATACTAGCAGACACTAGAGTAGGCAGTTTTGCACGGCCAATTCTATTCTTTACTATTAAAATTAGTGAATAAACGAACTATCTAAGACATGACCTGGCTTTATTTCATAGGGGACAAAAATGGAGGCGTCCGCGTATGAAGAGTTTCTGGATCGTTTCAATAACGAGCTACAAGTAGGAAGTACGTCAAACTTTTTTTTATCATATTACGTGGACCAACTGAGATACACCTACCTAGGGCGCACACAGTTGTCCCTCGACTACCTTTTGCAGTTCATTGACTTTAGGACAGTTTATGGCCTTCAGAACAGAATGTTCGCTGGTACTTTGTATTTTTTCACTAATTTCCTACCAATAAACTGTCATATTTGTGACTTGGATATGTGATTACATTTGTAGATGTAATTGGACTGGTGGTGTATGTCAGAAAATTCATGTACACACAATCTTATTATCACAAGACTTCGTACCTCGACATCGCAATTATGAACACTAGGTACCAATTTATTCAAAAGTTGTCTTAAGGAGATGTTTTTAAATATTATATTTTGCAGAAGGATATGAAAGAATTTCGCTGAAAATTAATCGTTGTACTGGTGCAGTTCGAATTGAATAAGATAAAAGGAAACCCAATATACTATAAACCTGCCAATGAAGAAAATGTGTCTACTTCTGATTGTATGATTGTGGAGGGTCCGAATCAACTAGAGTTGAGTGATAAAGTCCACATCATACCCACAAACCCACACAAGTTAGTTGACGAGCTTTTCCAACACATCATGTCGATTCAAGATCCCAAATTATTGGAGTATGTAAGCAGTATGTTAAAAAAATACGATAATATGCATTGCTATGGTTTTATCATTTTTAACATTTTCCTCACATGCAGGAATGGGTGAGGAGCTCCAAACCATATCCAATAGGCTTGAGTTTTAAGAAAATGCAGAACATACTTAGGATGGACCAACATATGGACAATGACTGCTTCAACTTAGGAATTCGTATAGTGACATGCGACGAGATCCTACAGATAGCAGAGACTGATGTGCACTACATGGATCTACGCTTGTGTAAGTTACTACAATCTGACATTTTCATTGTTGCCACTATGTTTCTAAACAGTTTTTTTTCTCAGACGGCGATGGTGGATTCCACACGACGTAAAAAATACCGAGTAAAGCCAAATATACAATCCCTATCAACATTCTTCAATAGTTGGCCTGGGATAGATTACAAAATCGCGTCACGCAACATGGTAAATATATTCACTTATCCAACAGTGTCACATTACATGTGTTTCCAATGGTTGTCCTTTTGAAGGTTTTCCTCCATTATACATCTGCGGGTCACTTTAACTTGTTCTCCATCGATAAACATGAATGTACTGTGTCTGTTATTGATCCTTGGTACATGCCGCCATCGTCGGAGGGTAAAATGGTTCGGTCGCATAAGATGAAATTGATCTTACAAAGAATTGCAATCTACCTAACCGACGCACTTGCATTAGCACAACCTGGTTGGGATGCCAATATATTTTTCTAGCCATACACGTCGTCAACTGATATTCCGCAAAGTTCAAGCATGTGAGTATCTCTAAAATAAAACCCATATGCTTTAATTTCTTCGGTAATTAAGATAATAACGAGTCATTTATCTACAGGAAAGCATCTGGTTATTTCATTTTTTATATTATGTTCTCATGGAATGGTAAAAAGTTGGTTCATCCAATATGCACAGTGGGTACTTTACACTGCACTTTCTATTTTTTCACTAAAACTATACATGCTAATGATAAGTATTGTTGTGCAGAATATTATCGACCTGAGGAAGAATTTTTTGGTATGCTTGGTCAAGTACCATCAAAATGAAGCACTCGAAAATATTCCATCATTGTACGACATACTCTAAGGCTGTGTTTGGATGCATGGAAACTGGGCATGGAATTGGAATTTGGGTCAATTCCGCAAATTCTGCCGTTTGGTTTGCGCGCGGAATTGATCTGTGGAAAGCTAACCAAATTCCGAGCCCCCCCACCTTGCGAGCAAACAGACCACAAAACTTTCCGAGGTCTGAGCCTCGGAAAGGCTCGGAAACGCAGCCCGCTTCGCTCTGTGCGTGCCTGTTTCCATCAACACCGAGCGACTGCCCCCGCCTCCCTCCGCCGCCGGCGAGTGCCCCCGCCTCCCTCCACCGCAGGCCCTGCCCCGCCGCGTGCCCTCGCCTCTCTCCCCTGCCGGAGCACGCCCCCGCCTCCCTCCGCCGCCGGCGAGTGCCCCCGCCTCTCTCCCCTGCCGGAGCATGCCCCCGCCTCCCTCCGCCGCAGGCCACTGCCCCGCCGCGAGCCCCCGCCTCTCTCCTGCCGGAGCGTGCCCCGCCTCCCTCCGCCGCAGGACCTACCGCCGCCTCCCTCCGCTGCAGGCCATGTCCCCGCCGCGTGCCCCCGCCTCCCTCCGCCACAGGCCCTGCACCCGCCTCCCTCCCCCGCCGGCGTGTGCCCCAGCCGCCCTCCCGTCGCCAGCCGCTTCTCCTCCGCGCCCTGGACCGCTCCGGCGCGTGCGCCCAGCTGCTTCCTTCCTCCGGCTTCGCAGGCGGGTGTGGCCGTTGTAGCACGCCGGCAGGTGGTTGTTCTAGCAGGTCGCCGGCAGGTGGCCGTTGTAGCACGCCGGCAGTGGACGTTCTAGCAGGTCGCCGGCAGGTGGCCGTTTTAGCACGCCGGCGGAATCGAATCCCTTCTTCCAGATTCGTCCGGCCGGACAGGTGCCAAATTCAACAAAACATAAAATTCCCTAGTTTGCACATCCAAACAAGATTTGGAATTGGTTACACCCTTTGATTCCAACAGCAAATTCCAAACACATCCAAACAACATAATTGAATTAGAAGCCAATTCATTTCCATCTCGGATTTGGAATCTTAGTCCAATTCAATTCCATGCCAACTTTCTATGCATCCAAACACAGCATAAGGAGTATCGAGGAGGATATTTTTTTAATATAAAATAGTTAACTAGTTGAGTACTTATTGCATATTCAAACGATGTCAAATATATGGTTGTTAAATATATTTTAGACTGGTTAGAATCTTATAAGTTTTTCTAAATATCTTGTGGTTTTGTTACACGTGATTTTTTACAACTATTGTAGTGACACAATGTGAGAAAAAAGAAGCCGTAGCAACGCACGAGCATTCAACTAGTTAGTCATTACATGGGAATTAATTTCACCAGGATGGGGATTCAGTGACTAGCTGTAGGTCAGTCACGCCGTAACTGGCCATGGCATCCGCCGGACATTCTCCATCCAACGGTTTTAATCAAATGATTCGAAAATTTTATCAAATTTGTCTTTTTTGCTGCATCCAAAATACAAAGCTTTTTTGATTGATATTTTTTCGTACTTACAACATGATTCATTGGCAATATGTACATTTTTTATTTTGAATTTTTTGATGATTTTGTATTTTCGTTTTGAAAATCATCAAAAAAAATTCAAAATAAAAAATATACATATTACCAACAAATCATGTTGTAAGTATGAAAAAATTTCAATCAAAAATACTTTATATTTTGAACACAGCAAAAAAGATAAATTTGCAAAATTTTCGAATCACTTGATTGGTGGCCGTTGGATGTAGAATGTCGGGCGGATGCGATGGCCAGTTACGGGCGTGACTGGCCTACAGCCAGTCACTGGCCTACAACCAGTCACTAAATCCCCATCCTTTATAGCAGCGGAATGAGATCGAGGACAACAATATTTCATAATATTAGCGTATAAAATATCGCATAATTACACCATTAGACATGATCAAAGAACATAGATTATTTTTTATGTAACCTCACCGAGTATATGATTCATCTACAAGATGTTGAATGCGAAAAAAATGTTATCTAATAATTATTGGTCAAGCATTTTGCGCAAGCTACATTATACATACTATATATTAACCGATGAAAATGACTACAAATGATACATCCAAACTTAACTAAAACCGTTATCTCCATATTTGTAGAAATAACCAAGAGAAAACTGAGAAATACAATGCCGGAGATTCGTGTCCGGTAAGGAACACAGGAATCACCGAACCCGGGAGGTTCGAAAACAGGGGACTCAATATCACGTCGTCGCCTTACCGAGGTGGGCACTGCAGAGAGAGACAACATCTACCTAGGTTCAGGGTCCTCGAAGGGGTAAAACCCCTACGTTCTGCCTTGGTGGATGTATTGCATGTCACAATGGAGAAGATGACCGTACAGATGTCTAGGGTTTGCGATCGCTGGATCGTCCCCCTCTACGCTAGCTAAGCTAGTCCTTTTATAGAGAAGTTGGTCCTTTGAAGCTAGTACATACAAACGCCATGCTTTAGTGGTTAACATTTATAGAGGCTACATGTCCTAAAACACATAGTTGTGCCATTGTTGTCACTCGGCTAAACCCCTCATCTATATAAAATCATACTCCTTTATATAAAAACACACTAAAAACTATGGCAAAGGTTTTATTTGTTGTTCGCATGCCGCATCTCTCTCATCTACCTATTCTCAATGTTGTCAAACACCTCGTGATATGGGTTGACAAAGCATTACCATTAGCATTACCCTAATGCTTCCAAGACGTATAATAACAAATGAATGCATAGATAACATAATGAAAGGATAGAGATGATAACCTAAAGGGAGGTGAATGGGTTCTACAAATTTTCTTTGTTTTCTTTGCAATTTTAGGCTTTGCGGAAATGTAAGTGAGCCTAATTCAAAATAGGTGAGACAACCTAGATGATGATACAAGTTACTTCACCCACGAAGGCGATCACAAATGCAAATAACACGAGTAAAGAGTTCGGTTAGAGATAACTGAAGCATACGGAGATGAAGATATGTTCCTGTGTTCTCTTCTTTGGGAGGAACGTACATCACATTGGAGAGGTATGTGGAATCCCACAAAGGATTTCCCAACTCCATGAAGGCTCACCTTCTTCTCTAGAGCCTGCCCCGTGAAGTAATAGCTCACTCAGTCGCAGTACACTTAAGGTAACCTCCAAACCCTCACAACTTCTTCTGGGTGACCCTAGCCTCCTAGAGTTGCCCACAAACCCAAGAGTAACTAGCTTGCTCGATGAACGCAAGGGGGGATTGATGTTCGGCTTAGTGGGATTGTAGGTCGGGACCTCCTCTTGCTTTATACCAAAGGAATGGTGTTTGGCCGCCGGGCTAGGCACCAAGCAGAAACATGTCCGTTGTTGTGTAGCATCCCGTTTGCCACCGACGAACTGGCTGACAGAGACCGGCCGTTGCGGCGGGGAGGCCGGCGTCGCCGGCTGGCATGCTGGCTTCGTAGAGACCTTCCAAATAACATTTTTCAAAGGACTAAGACCTTCCAAAGAAGAAGAAAAAAACTTGACTGAACATGTGGTCTTCAAGACGGATATTCTGGTGTGTCTCACACGGTATATTTTGCCCCCCTAAGTTTCTGCAACAACTTGAAATATGGGGCCCTCTCACTCCATGAGTAGGACGGTTTAGTGGGTGCAAATTTAGTTTTTGTGCACGTGTTTGAATTTCCACAACCTTCCACTATCGAACCCCTCTTGATAGTACGGGATCCTAAACACATACATACTAGCAAAACTAGGAGCTGCTTCTCATCGAATTTAACTATGATTTTAACATCTTTTAACTTAGGAACCTCATCCTTTGAGCGATTTTAATCGTCTTTGAACTTAGGAACCTCATCTTGTGAGCGATTTTAACCGTGATTTTAACATCTTGTAACTTAGGAACCTCTTTTTTTTTTTTTTTTTTTTTTGAGAAACACAGTACAAGCGCAGACGCCCACATACACGCGCATACACTTACCCATATGAACGTGCACACACATGCCCTACCCATATGAGCACCTCCGGAAGACTGAGCCGGCGGGTTGGATCTTGAAATTGACGAAGTCACCAAAAGCGCCTCGTTGTCAACGGGAATGTCGTCTCCCACTGAATGAATATTCCGCCTTTATAAGACACAGAGGTGTCCAACCTGGGGTTTGAACTCTAGTAGGCTAGGGGTACAACCACCCTTCTAACTATCCAACATGTGGTTGGTTAGAGATGATTTCCTTAAGAGAACCAAAACCTGTGGTTGGCTGGTTAGGAGGGCAGTGGCACCTCCAGCCCACCAGAGTTCAAACCTCAGGTTTGACACTTCGGTGTCTCATTAAAGGCGGAATATTCTTCAGTGGGAGGCGACGTTCCCGTCGACAACGAGGCGGATGTGGTGATTTCGTCAATCTCAAGACTCGTCGGATGAAGTTTCTTCGACTACGTGCCTTCATACGGGTGAGTGTATGTGCGTATATGTGAGCGTCTACATCTATATTGTGTTTTGCAAAAAAGAAAAAAAGATGATTTCCTTAAATAACTGCATGTAGAGCTTTTGTAGGAATCATCAAGGCATAGCCTAACCATATCAGTTTTTGTATCTTTTGCATGTAGAGCTTTTGTAGGAATCAAGGCATAGCCTAACCATATCAGTTTTTGTATCTTTTGCCATTATATAACATATAACACGTACACGTTCCTGCCACGAAGGTGTACGCTTAATCCGGCTGATACATACAAACAGGGGAGATGTGTGCGTGTACGTTTTTGTGCCAGTTTTTGTGTATAGACGATATATGCTTAGAGATGATTGCCTCGGATAACTACCAAGTGTAGCTTTTTAGTCATCAAGGCATATCCTAACCATACCATAACAATCCCCCTCCCCTCCCGCGGCTGTATAAATAGACCCCCTAAGCTCCCTGCAACATCCCACAAACCAAGTTGAGCGAGCGAGCACGCAAG
Source organism: Lolium perenne (assembly GCF_019359855.2). Lineage (NCBI taxonomy): Eukaryota > Viridiplantae > Streptophyta > Magnoliopsida > Poales > Poaceae > Lolium > Lolium perenne. The sequence goes on along the minus strand of NC_067245.2, from coordinate 89,594,099 downwards.
CCAGTGTCTCTAGAGCATAGATTTTAGCCAGCAGCCACAATGCCTGGGAACATGCTAGCCAACTACGTCCAAGTCAACGTCATGCTCCCTGTAAGCTCATTTACCTCGCTACACACCATACCCATTTCAATGATCTAATTCACACTATCGTAGATACATTTTGCCATATGTATAACATGTTGAAGAGTGAAGTCATGTAAAAACAAGAGCTTAGACCTTAGATGGATTTTTTACTAACTTACATTGATTTCACTTTGGCTGCGGAAATAGCTGGATGTGGTGAGCATCGACAACACATTCGAGAAGGGTGAGGAGCTCAGGGCGCAGCTGAAGAAGCTGGCGGAGGCCGGCGTGGACGGCGTCATGATAGACGTCTGGTGGGGGCTGGTGGAGGGCAAGGGCCCCAAGGCGTACGACTGGAGCGCCTACAAGGAGGTGTTCGAGCTGGTGCAGGAGGCCGGGCTGAAGCTGCAGGCCATCATGTCATTCCACCAGTGCGGCGGCAACGTCGGCGACGTCGTCAACATCCCCATCCCGCAGTGGGTGCGGGACATCGGCAAGAGCGACCCAGACATTTTCTACACCAACCGGAGCGGGACAAGGAACATTGAGTACCTCACCCTTGGAGTGGATGACCAGCCTCTCTTCCATGGAAGAACTGCCGTCCAGGTTAGCACAGATAAACCACCACTTCACGCTCTGCCGCATATGTGGTGATCGATCAGATGCTCAGATGAGTCTTGGCAACGGCAGAGTTGTGATTTTGTTTTGTACTGTATGACCATGGTGGCAAGCTTTGATTCTTCCTTGTGGCTGTGACAGATGTATGCTGATTACATGAAGAGCTTCAGGGAGAATATGGAACAGTTCCTGGATGCTGGTGTCATCGTGGACATTGAGGTGGGACTCGGTCCAGCTGGAGAGATGAGGTACCCATCCTATCCTCAGAGCCAGGGATGGGTGTTCCCAGGGATCGGAGAATTCATCGTAAGTGCCTTTTACCAAACAAAAGCTATCCTCTTCTTTTCTTCAAAATGTTCTTATACATATGACCAAAGGCAGTTCAATCTTTGTCCAAGTGATGATCTGCACTTAAAATTGTACTGTATTTAGGAACTGAAAACACAATGGTAAACTGATTCTGATCAAAAGAGACGTCATGTTAAAACTGCAATTTTGGCTTATCACTACTTTTGGCTTTTGAGAAACCGAACTGTTCTTTTGAGAAAAGTGACAGAAGCAAACACAGGACCATAGTCCCACAGCTAAGCGGCATAAAGCAGAGGAAGCCAAATGTATATCTAGCTAAACAGACAGGGGATAAACTAAAACAAATGCAGAATAACACCATCACCAGTAAAGACAAAAGGACTTCAGTTAATTGTTCCAGCTATTACTAAAACAAAAATAACTTGCAGTGCTATGATAAGTACCTGGAGGCAGACTTCAAAGCAGCAGCAGCGACAGCTGGCCATCCTGAGTGGGAATTGCCTGACGATGCTGGACAGTACAATGACACTCCTGAGGAGACCCAGTTCTTCAAGGACAACGGAACATACCTTACCGAGAAGGGGAAGTTTTTCCTCTCATGGTACTCCAACAAACTGATCGAGCACGGTGACAAGATCTTGGATGAAGCAAACCAGGTCTTCTTGGGATGCAGAGTGCAGCTGGCAATCAAAGTAAGTACCATGCTAAAGATCTCAGTTTATTGTAGCAGATAAATTTTCATAAAATGGAGATTCAATTGTGAATGTTGCATCCGATAAACAAAATTGCACAAATTTCAGTTGAGCATCAGATTATAGGCCAAGAAAAAAAAAGTATATGCAGCTCACATTGCTTAAGCTGGAATGTAAATGAGAGATGATCCAATGTATGGTTGCAGATCTCTGGCATTCACTGGTGGTACAGGGTTCCAAGCCACGCAGCCGAGCTCACTGCCGGGTACTACAACTTAGATGACAGGGACGGCTACAGAACCATAGCACGCATGCTCACAAGGCATCATGCTAGCCTTAACTTCACTTGTGCAGAGATGAGGGACTCTGAGCAGAGTTCGGAGGCGAAGAGTGCACCAGAACAACTAGTCCAACAGGTAACTACACCATTAGCGACCACCAAGTGATTTCTGACTCAAAGACTTCTGCACTTCAATATTTTTCGAAACACTGAAGCACTTCTCATCAAATTTCTCAGGTGCTGAGTGCTGGATGGAGAGAGGGCTTACATGTTGCATGTGAAAACGCGCTCGCTCGATATGATGCAACTGGTTACAACACGATACTCAGGAACGCAAGACCAAGAGGTATTAACAAGAGCGGCCCTCCTGAGCACAAGCTGTTTGGATTCACCTACCTCCGGGTATCGGATGAGCTGCTGGAGGGAGAGAACTACGTCACTTTCCAAACTTTTGTCAAGAGAATGCATGCTAACCAGGTTAGTGCAACACATGGACATCAAAACGTCTAAAAACTTACACAGATGGTATGATTTTCAGCTATATATTATAATAAATACATAATTATTTTCAGGCTCATGACCCAAGTGTTGATCCAATTGCGCCCCTGGAAAGATCAGAGCCGGAAATGCCAATTAAAATGATCCTTCAAGCAGCAGAACCAAAACTGGAGCCATTCCCCTTTGACGAGAACACCGACCTGCCAGTTTAAAGATCTCACTCATGCAGGGGTCTCTAACACCAATATCCTCGGCCTATTGGTGTTGAGCTGAGCATGAAAATAAGCCTACTGTGGGACAATAAGCCGCGATGATAAATAAACTTCTGTGCAAGAAGGTTAACAAAATCATGTATGTGGCAATAATATAATATTGTGACACTAGTCACAAGGTTTGATGCTTTTCCGATGGGCCAGAGTACATTAGACCTTGGTCCGCACTTTGCTGTGTGTATTTGTGTGGACGAATAAGGCAATTTGTGTGTATGGCTTTCTTATTATGTGGTTTCTTTAGCAGTATAAGTAAAACTGAAGCGCACAGTTATTTGAATCCTCGACAGGAATGAACAAAACGAGAGTACCTAGGAGAGTACCAGTAGTCAGTGCAACACTGCGGCTAGATCTGAATTTGGTAAAACAGACTTGACTGATCCAGCCCAGCATCCACATCTACTCAAATCGAGTGTATCAAACCAGCACATGCATATTAGACACTAAATGTATTCGCACGCTGTAAATTTCTCACACTGATGTGCATAGCATGATGCTCTGATGCTGGGTTTTCACATCACCGAACCAGGATTAATCTCGATAATTCACTTACAGTAAACTAGCCAAGCAATGGTCATAGTACTTTTTTTAGTCAAGTGCGCAGGCAAAGTTCTCGATTCGTCGGCAATGAGATCAGAGATGGGAACAAGCGCTCAGGCACGCTCGGTTTAACTGAATCAGGGATGGGATTTTAACTCACCCTGGGCGCTCGCTGAGGAGTGAAGGACGAAGCTGTCGGGCGGGGTTGTCCGAAGGGCGTAATCTCGCCGCGAGCACGGACTTCCCGACGCGCGCACGGTCATCGGATCAGATCCCGTGGTCGTGCAGCTGCGGAAGGCCCCTGCAGGCTCGGCCGCCGTCAGCAGGCGAGAGAGGCTCGTCTGCTCGCCAACAGGGAACGAGAGGCACGCTCATGGGAAATTGGGAATGGGAGGGAGGTAGAAATCGCCGCCAGCCGCGGCGAACCACCATTGATGGATGTGTCACGGCCCAGCCCAAGGCCGGTGATAAGAGAAGGAAGAAAATGATGAAGAGGAAGTTGGGTCTGGCCCAGCATGAGGAGCACGACGTGCCGTGCGTCACGAGGAGGAAGACACAGATATAAGTCGATCCCCTGTAACCGCTGAAGATGAACAATTATGAAGAAAGTGAGAGAGAAACACCACTTGTATCCCTAAATCCCGTTGTAACACTGGATCTCGTACTCTATGTCCTAGATTACAAGTTATAGCGTAACAATTGGTATCCTGAGCCTTGTTTCGATTCGCCGGCCGACGCTTGATCTGTAAATCCATCTGGGGATGGTGGTGATTTTCGAATCGCTACCGTAAATCCTATCTCTCGGTCCGATCGCGTCACCGAGAGTTCGATCTGGCGCCCAGGAAGAAGGCCACGGTGGTCGAGACGCAAATCGCTTCCGCCATGGCCACCGCAGACGAGAACCACGCCGCGACGAGCGCCAAGCTCGACGAGCTCATGGTGAAGATGGGCACCCTCACGAGCTGGATGCAGTCCGTGAATGAGACGACCTCCGATCTCGCGAAGAATACCGCGCTGCTGCAACTTCACGCGGAGGACATGGCATCTCGGCTCGGCCTGCTCGAGTCGGGAGTTGCTGCGCGGCGGGAGAGCGGCAAGGAGCCGGTCACGCCGACGACCACCGTCGTGCGGATCGACGCCGACAAACAGCCCCAAGGGCGCGGCTCTGCAACAACAAACTGGGGGCAGGCATGTGGGGGAAATCATCCCCCAGATCCTCCTCCCGATCATGGTACGTCTCGGAACACCCACCACATGTTCGATAGAGAGCCTGACCCAGATGGAACCCGCTATTCTGCTCATAATCCTCACACACACCACCGCACCTCGTTTGGCGCCACTCCTAAGATGGACTTTCCAAAATTCGATGGAGAGGACTATCATATCTGGTTAGATAACTGTGAGCTTTATTTTGAAATCTATGGAGTGTCACCTCTCATGAAAGTTAAATTTGCTGCCCTAAACATGGTGGGAAATGCTGCATTGTGGCTCAAAACAATGCAGAAGAGGCGCAAATTTGTTCAGTGGGAAGAGTTGAGAGCAGCAGTGGTTGAGCGTTGGGGGAAGAGTAGACATACATTCTATATGAGACAGTTGCTGTTGCTCAGTATGACCAGCACCGTCGACGACTATACCACCAAATTTGATAACCTTAAACACCAAATCCTCCTAGAAGACCCGTACACTAGTGAAGTATTGTTTGTAGAACGTTATTTAGTTGGTCTGCGTCCTGACATCCGTACTGCAGTTGTCCTACATTGTCCTCAAGATACAGAATCTGCCAGTTTGCTTGCTAAATTGCAGGAAACAGAGATGGAGTCTGAGAAAATATCCAGTCAGCACAAGCACAAGCTCTTGCACAAGGACAAGAGCAAATCCTTCAGTGCATCATCTGACAAGTACAAACACTCAGCTCGGGTAGATGACACAAAGAAGACTGAGACACCTCGTTGGGATGAAAAGTTGGAGGCACTCAGGGCATATCGCAAATCCAAGAATTTATGTTTCACGTGTGGTGAAAAGTGGAACAGGACACACAAGTGCCCAAACCAGATTCCTCTCCACATTATGGAGGAACTTTTGGAAGTACTTCAGACTGAAGACAGTGACTCCAAGTCCTCCCACAGTTCATATGAGTCTGAGGATGATTTGATGCTGTTGGCACCTCTCTCTAATCAACCTGCAGGGCGACAACGCCGCACCATGCGTCTTCATGGTATGATCAACAAACACCACGTTTTGATTCTGGTTGATTCTGGCGCAAATTCTTCCTTCATTGATGCTAAATTGTCTGAGATGCTTGGAAGAGAGACAACAGCCACGGCACCGGCACGCTTTGTGGCAGCAAATGGGGCGCCATTGACAAGTGAACGCATGCTTCCCAACCTAGCCTGGCTGTGTCAGGGACATACGTTCCAACAAGATTTCCATGTGTTACCACTGCCTTGTTATGATATGATACTTGGTGCAGATTGGCTTGAGGACCACAGTCCCATGTGGGTACACTGGAAACATCGTTGGATGAAATTCACACACCACGGTCGACGCATCCGCTTGACAGGCATAATAGAGCATCCTCAAACATGTCTCCCAGTGTCGGCAGCCAAATTGCATGGACTACTGAAGAGAGGAGCGATTGCCGATTGTATCCAAGTGCAGCCAGTCCATCAGGAACCTGGCCTGCATTCTATGTCAGTAGACACAACCATTGCAGCTATTCCAGTTGAAATCCAAGCTTTGTTACAAGAATTTGAGGCTCTCTTTGGGGAACCACAAGAGCTGCCGCCATCACGCGCATGCGATCATCAGATTCCATTGGTGCCAGGGGCGCAACCTGTCAATGTGCGACCGTATCGATATGCTCCACATCAGAAGACAGAAATTGAGCGGCAAGTCCAGGCCATGCTAAAGCATGGAACGATCAGGCACAGCTCTAGCCCCTTTGCATCACCAGTTCTTGTGCGCAAGAAAGATGGGTCATGGCGATTCTGTGTTGATTATCGCCAGCTCAACAGCCTGACGGTGAAGAATAAACATCCATTGCCCGTCGTCGACGAGCTTCTAGATGAACTCGCTGGCGCAAAATGGTTCAGTAAGTTGGATCTCAGCTCTGGGTATCACCAGATTCGGATGGCGGCTGGGGATGAACACAAAACTGCTTTCCGCACTCATCAAGGGCTGTACGAATTCTTGGTTATGCCATTTGGGTTGACAGGAGTGCCCGCAACCTTCCAGAGTGTGATGAACATGATTTTTGAGAAGCAGTTACGGCATGGTGTGCTTGTTTTCATGGATGATATCCTCATCTACACTCCTACTCTGGAGGCACACCTCACTCTCCTCTGCGAGGTGTTGCTCATTCTGCAAACCAACAACCTATTCATCAAGAGATCCAAGTGTCTATTCGCGCAGTACAAATTAGAGTATCTGGGCCATGTTATCAGTGGTGTGGGAGTCGCAACAGACCCTGTAATGTCCCAGGTTTAGAGACGATCGAGGGGTAGATTTTAGAAAGGGATGTGCATTGCATGGTAAATTCTGGGGAAATTTCGCGCTTTTAAACAAAAACTGCAATGGAGGGGAACAAGTTTCTCTCTCGACACCTTACAGGGTTAGGGTTTCGAGGGTGCGATAAACTTGCATCTCACTTAACTAGTTTAGGGTTTTGAGAAGAGAGGGGAGAGTTTGCATCAAACTTAAGTTGCATGATTGAATTATAAATTAAGTGACATGGTTGAATTCAAACCAAAGTTGAATTTGAATTTCAAATTCAAACATTAAATAATTACCCTAAATATTGAATTGTGAGGAAATTCATTAAGTAAATTATAAATAATAAACAATATGAGCAATTAAAATAAAGTAAAGCTCATTAGAGAAAACTTTGAGCTTTATTGATTATCACACAATTTACATTGTCATTACAATATTCATAAGAGAAAATAAATGAATAATACAACACATTACAAGAATTGCTTAAATAGAAAAAAAGAAAAAGAAGATTACAATCAATGACCTATCCTAAACTACAAGTCTAGTTTCATAAGATGCTTAAGCTTGATGATCTTCATCTTCACTTGATTATACTTCTGATTCCCTGCACATAACAAAGCAAAGCAACAATTATGCCAAGTGACATTGCCACTTGGCAGGTTAGAAAGAAAGGAAAAATTGAGCAGATATGATCAACTCTGCCGAGCTGATCCTCTCCAAGCCAAGTTCAGAGTATCAGGTGCACACACACACACACAGGCAGCTCACACTGCATGTGTGCATGCTGTACAACACACAAGCCAGAGAGGAGTCACCAAGGGTGGCCAGGCCAAGCTGTCGACCAGGGAGCAAAATAAGGTTCATATAAAACCTTTTTCCACCGCCAGAACTAGCTCATTCATCGACAGGCAACTTGGTAAGTCATCAGATAGCAAGAACACTTAGAACAGGAAGAACACATAGCCAGAACCCTCACCCAGGAACAGCTCTAGCAAAGAACTGTTTCCTGTTGAGAAGCAAACCATGGAGTAGATCAAGCACAAGTCACAAGGAGGAGCAGGGCAAGTCAAACCAACCACCAGAAGCAAAACCTCTACACCAACACACTATTTCTAGGAGCTGGAGTGAGGTATACCAAGCATCATGGACAAACCAGATGGTTTTGTTCATAAATTGCACAGGCATGATCTCAAGCACACCACAAGGGTAGAAACCCTATATGTGAGTCATCATATGGCTACTAGCCAAATTGGTGCAAGTGAACAAGAGGGAAACAAATAGGAAAGCACCCTGGGAACATTGGCTATGCCAAACCAGTGACATAATCAAAGAAATCCAACAAGGGATGATCCTATCTAGCTAGTCAGATTCACTTAGCACCTATAGCCACTACACCATCAGACAGATAGACTATCAAGTGTCTATTCATGTTTATCAACATCAAAGGAAACTGGAAAAAACCATAAGGATTCTCCCAGTGAGATATTCCCCAAATCACAGCAAGCCAACACAGGTGGGAGCTACCCTAACAGCAAGGAATTGCTGTCAGGGCCACCTCAACCATTTTATCAAATTCCACAGAGAAGTCATGCACTAATATCATCACCCAGATGGGTTCAAAATGGAGCCAGGGTTCCCAACAGATGTTGGCATCCTTCTAGCTCAATCAAATTAACTGTTAGATGATCACAACTGCAAGCAGTTCACATCATTTATCCACTTAGCCAAGCAAGACAACACAGATAAATGAATTTACCAGTAATCAATACACCAGAGCTTTGCAGTGGATCTAATTGATCACTGCAAGCAATAGTAATTGCTTGAGCCAACCACAGCTCACACTAGCACAGGTATGTGTGTCACACAGACACCAAGATGAGCATCAGATAGGCACTAACAGTAGATAGTGAACAAAACAACATGCAACAGATGATCACTGGATCATCAGTGCTTGTCAAACTAAGCAAGTGCTTGTCAGAGACAAACCTGACATCAATTCATGAACTACATAAAATAAACAGCCACAGACAAGCAACAATTGAATCACAGACTAACCCATAAACCATTTTTATGATTGTATCCAAAAGCACTCCATCAAGGGATGGAGCTGCCAAGTCAGTAACAATGCTCAATTGAGCATGATCAGGAATTATAGCACAGAGATAGCACACCAGGAGCACTGGCACTTGCCAAATGCAAGGATCATTCATCATGATCAAGCCAGGGAGAAGTAATTGCACACACAGGAGAGGCAGGAGCAAGATAGTAGCAGCAGCAACAAATGAATAAAGCAAAGCATCACAGTATATTCATGAGCAAGAGTTCATGAGTTGCAACAGCAAGCTATAGAGCACAATAGCATGCACAGCAGCAGCATACGCATAGCAGCAGCTAGCACAGCACCAGAGCTGGCTTGGCGCAAGGCACACAGAGGCGCAGAAGCAACAGCAGCACGGCAGTGCCAGCATCTCCATGAGGAGAGGCAGGCTAGTAACTAGAACATGGCATAGAGGAAGAGGAAGTAAGGGAGAAGATGGAGGCGTACTAACCTGGAGCAGTGCCACGGCGTCACCATGGCGGTACGGCGGCACAGCCTGGCCACGGCAGCGCCAAGCCATGGCCAAGCCAGGCGGTCGCCGAAGCACGGAGGCTCCAGCGCAGGCACGACGAGGCCTACGGCCAAGCCGCGGCACCAGGAACGTCGGCGGTGATGAGATCGCCGTGGATCTCCACGCCAGGCGACCAGAGCGAAGGGGGTCGGGGCCGAGGGCAGCTGGTCGTCCGCGTCAGATTGACGCGGATAGGATTGACCGCCGTCGTGGGGCGCGTCGGCTGCGCACCATGGCGGGGGCCAAGTCCGGCGAATCTCGCCGGAATCGAGCGGCGACGGCGGCGGCGACGCGGGTCGCTAGAGCGGCTAGGGTTAGGGTTCGGTCGCGCGTGAGAGGGAGAGAGAGGAGTGGGGTTGGTCGAGCCGGACCAGGCCGGTCGGTTCGACCTAACCCACTGGGTTGCACCGACAAAGGGCCCAGGGCATTTTTGCCATTTCACAATTCCATTTAAATACATAAACTTTGAAAAGGCACCATAAATACTTAATAGCTCTAAAAAAAATAATTAAAAATATGAAAATAGATCAGCATAAAATTCTCTATCATAATAAAATACAAAGGGGAATTTTTGAAGACAATTAAGAATAAGTCTTCATTTGATGATTTAAATAATCATTTAAATCACACATATAATTTTCAATAATAAAAATAAGTCCATTAATGCATTTGGACTTTAAAAACACCTTGACAACATTTCAAGGTTGTATTTTACTTTAAATCAAGTATCTCCAAATTATTCTTAGTATTAACTTCTCACATGAAATAATAACGACATCGGAAGGGGGGAACAAACCCTAAAATTGGAATCATGCATAACTGCTTCTTTAACCATTGCCCTTATCGGACAATGATGCTATTTTTCAGAGACAGAGGACAAGGGTCAGTCCACACCTTCCAACTGCAAAACTTTGCAGTGTTCAGGCAAGTTCATCACTTGCTCATGTCATTTGAGTATTTCTATCAAATTACTTGCAAAGTACTATGGTTATCACTATTGCATAAAAACCAAAACCACTACTTTCATAACTATGAATATGACTATGTGGTGGGCAATGGAACCATGGATTTTGTTGATATGGTGGAGGTTCCATTGCACGGGTTTATATCCATCTAGGATTAAACAACAAATGTCGCCAGTGATTCTTGTGCCGTAATATCCGTGTTAACCATAAGATCTGGAGTGGGACGGAGTAGTCAAAAGTGTTTCCACCTCTCGTTCATCAACGGATGCGCTTACCGTAGCAGTTGTATCTTGCGGAGCAACTTGTGGGTGGGGAACCCATTCTAAGTCCCCACGGTTATGCAGTGCATACCGTAGCGGTTGCGGCTTGCGGAACAACTTGTGGGTGGGGAACCCATTCTAAGTCCCCACGGTATTGCGGTCTATGATGGGTTACAGCTACCGGCGAAGGAGTTTGGTTCGATCCCAGACTGTCGTCGTGGTCGGGGTCCACCCTGAAATATATGGGAATAATGGAACCGGCGAGGACCCAGGGTCGGGGCATGCAACAAAGGGTGGGTGTTCGAGGTAGCGGAGGAACATGATTGGCTAGACCTTATACCGGGCCTCACACCGAAGGAAGTGTGGACGGGAAAGCTGCCCGGTTGGCACCAAGGTTAAGATCTCTTATGGGTAAAGCAACACACCTCTGCAGTGTAAAGAAGCGTGACTGTCACTCCTGTTCCGGGATGAGGAACTGCGAACGCGGCCGGAAAGGAGCTCCATGAAGTTCTAGTAAACCGGTGAAGGCTGACGGACATAGCTCTTTGAAATAAAAGCAACCTCTTGAAGAAATGTTTATCAAAACTTGCATTGGTATTAGATTTTCTGGTCTAATATCGTAGCTAGTGCATTAAACACCTCTTATCTATAATGAACTTGTTGAGTACGCTCGTACTCATACCACTCTTAAATCCCATGCTTAGATTGCCTGAATCATCTGGAGGAGGACTGCAACAACAATGAAGGAGCCGAGATCATCGGCTACGAGGAACCAGACCTCTCAGGAGGTGTTGAAGGCGTAGACTACCTCATTGTCTACGGATCCGGGGAGGCTTCCGGAGGAGATCAAGCCTAGAGATACCCAGTAGTAGTAGTAACCGAGCAGCCCGAACTCTTAGTATTTAGCTGCTCGAGGAAATAAATGTTTAGCTTAATGAGACTCTTATATTGTAAGTTAAGTTGGGTTCGCCTCGAACCCAGGAGTATTCCTCTTAGGACCCAAGAGGAGCTCCAAGATGACATGTGTATGATAGTTGTAATAATAAATGAATGAGTTATGGACCTGCTATGTTCTGTTGTACTACTCTGAGGGATGTAATATTTGCGGAATGGTACTTCGTGAATGTTATATCAACGACTGGCATACTACAACATGCAGTGGTATGCGTGTGGTCACCACAGTTGGTATCAGAGCAAAAGCTTTGACCTTAGGTTGGAACCTAGTAAATGGGACCAAACGTTAGGAGTCAAATAGGACTAGTAAAGAATTCTCTAAAAATATGGTGTATATTCAATTGAGAATACAACAATCATATATTTTAGTGCGATAATTCTTTATTATCTCTATTATGATGCATTATTACTGATCTTATAATCTTTCTATTTCTACAGCCAACATGGCAAGTTCACGACCGGGAAGAAACGTGAAAGTGATGGATTCCACACTGAGCGAATACCAAGGAGGACTTGCAGATATCCTACGAGCCATGTTACTTGAATTTGGGTGCGATCCCCAGATTCAAGTAAAGAAATACATGTTCTATGATGGTACTGTATTGGCCAAGTGCAGGGTAGGACTGCGACTTCCCGAATCTTTGGGAATGAGCGTAGTCATGCCAGCAGGGGAAGCTAGGACAACCAACACAGCCTACCATATAGCTGTTATGAGAGCCATAACCGACATACGGGAACATAAGACGAAGGAGCTTATGGATTCCGAGTTCTCCCATATTCCTCATAATCAGGAGGAAGAAGATCCCATGCTCAACCACTACAAATATGCCAAACGCAAACCCATAGCAGCGGCAAAATATATGGATAATAGCCGCAACTTCATATCATTACTCTTTCAGTTGAACCATCATCTGATAGGAGCAATTGATACGATGCTAGAGGAATTTACTGAACCCAAGGAGGAGAGTAGGGGAAAAGAACCTATGGAGAATGTGGTGCACACACCAGTTTACTCAGCTGGTGACTACATCAGTATTGATCCACTTGAGCGTGAACCTACACCTGTTACACCTGGGAACTATCTGGGTAGTTCCTATGGGGGATACGAGGGTGGAGAGGAATCCGGAAACAACCAGCGTTCCGAGACTCCTATCGAGAATTCCACGGGTTGGCGTTGGGGATCTGATACTGGAACCCATAGTACTTCTGTGTATTATGATGGGGATATGAATGATGATGCCACAACCCAGAACCAGAGTTATCCCAGTAATGAAGGAGTTGATGGTGGGTATCCGACACAGGTTGAGTCGGGTATGGGTGTTGGTAACACATATGGTGGAGCTACAGGGGAGTACACCCGATGGGTGGACTATGATGCACTTAACGATCAGTTTGTGAACACTGATTTCTCCCTAGGATCATCATCGGATTCGGATTACCAGCCAACGGGGAGACCTTATGTTCCAGGGTATATCAAGAGGACGACACGTTCGACCGGATGGAAGCCTGGAATGTACCGGGAGTGAAGATCGACTAGAGTCCACCAAGGGAGGCGAGGCTATAATACACAAGTACCACGTGTATTATAGTATGTAATATTTGTATAAATTTGTACATATACTTTAATAAGTGAGTTTGCATACTCACATCGACTTGAGTATTGTAATAAGACCACTTAAGTATGTATATACAGGATATATGTTTTGTATGATTTGGATTTGCTTCTTGATTTCCATTGCGTGACTAGTTCTGTGCACAAAGTTGAGCTCAGAAAACTTGCGCATGGAGTAATTATGAGTATCATCTTGTGTTGCAGAACTAGGGGGTTATGTCGGGAACGCTAGGAGACGAGACCGAAGCGCAGCGCATGGAGCGCGAAGCAAAACAAAAGGAAGAGGCTGAGGGTGCAGCCAGAGATCAGTTTCCACCACCACCACCACCCATGACGCAGCAAAATTTTATCCAGTACATGCAGCTGGTAGAGGAGCGACAGCGTGTAACACTGGAGCAGCAGAACAAATTCTTTCAGGATTTGTTGCAGCAAAACAGGGCGGAGAGACCTGAGAACCCGGGAGTCACATTAGCAGATTTCCAAAACACCAAGCCTATATCTTTCGCATACGCGCCCGAGCCAATGGACGCGGAAGACTGGCTTATGGATACTGAGCGAAAGCTCAATACTGTTGGATGTAACGATCAGGAAAAGGTCTGTTACGCTACCCATCTGATGTGTGGACCTGCCGCATCATGGTGGGACAATATTGTAGCCGTTTATCCGGCTGGAAAGGTATTTACCTGGGAGGAATTTGCAAGGAAGTTCAGGGAATCCAATGTCCCTGAAAGTATTGTGGAACTGAAGTGTCGAGAATTTGAAAGTCTCGAGCAGAAGGATAAGGCAATCCTGACTTATGTCAGGGAGTTCTCAAAGCTGTCCCGGTACGCTGTTGAAGAAGTCAACACCGAGGACAAGAAGAAGAAGAGATTTCTGAGGGGGTTAAGTCCCCAGTTCAAGGTACAGCTCCGTATGATGAGAGCGACGGAGTTTCAAGAGTTGGTGGATGCAGCCATCACTCTGGAAGATGATTTCAAGCAATTGCAGGAGGAGAAGCGGAAAAAGGCCAAGTTTGAGCCTAAGAGGTTTGTTAGTAACAAGCCTAATACCAGCTTGAGTTTCAAGCCCAGATTCAACAATAACAACAACAACAACAACAACAGCAACTACTACGGTAGTAGGAAGAACCAAGCATTTCAGACTGCTAACCAAATAGTTTGTCGCATCTGCGGGTTTAAAGGACATACTTCAAAGGACTGTCGCAAACCCAGAATCATCTGCTTCGGGTGTCGCCAGGAGGGGCACATGGTGAAAGACTGCCCTAATAAGAAGAATGGAGGAGGTCAATCTGGAGGAGGAGGAAGTCGAGGAGGAAACACCGGAGGGAACTGGAAGAATAAGAAGCCCTTCGGCAAGCTGAACTGTACCAGTCTGGAGGAGGTGGTCAACTCCGACCAGGCGGTGATAGGTACGCTCCAGATACTCACTCATCCTGGCAAAGTACTTTTTGATACTGGTACAACTACATCATTCATTTCTCAACAATTCATCACCAAACATGGGATTAGTTGCACTAAGTTAGATACACCCATAACCATACTTTCTGCGGGGGGAACGATAGTAGTAACCCATGCCAAACAAAAACAAGTCATCATGATCAATAAGTGCGTGTTTGACGCGGACCTGTTCATTTTACCGATGAAGGACATTGATGTCATTCTTGGTATGAACTGGTTAGAAGCTAATGGAGCATTGATCGACTGTGTAAATAAGACGGTGTCTTTGAAAAGCCCCGATGGAAGTAGAATGATCTACCAAGGAGACAAACATACACAGATTGAAGTTGAGCTACAGCTGAACAGCATGAAGGAGGTGAAGTTAGAAGATATACCTGTAGTAAATGAATTCCAGGATGTGTTTCAAGGAATTACAGTATGCCACCAGATAGGGAGATAGAATTCACTATCGACCTAATTCCAGGAATAGCTCCGATTGCTAAGGCACCATATAAGATGGGGCCCAAGGAGTTGAAAGAACTTAAGGAGCAACTGGATGACTTAGAACAAAAGGGATTCATTCAAGAGAGTGTTTCACCATGGGGATCACCTGTGATCTTCGTGGATAAAAGAGATGGAGGAAGAAGGATGTGCGGAGACTACAGGAATCTAAACAACGTCACAATCAAGAACAAGTATCCACTTCCGAGAATACAAGATCTATTTGATCAAGTTAGAGGCGCGGGAGTCTTTTCCAAGATTGATCTAAGATCCGGTTATCACCAGATAAAGATCAAGAAGGAAGACGTTCGAAAATCGCCTTTGTCTCAAGGTATGGACATCATGAATACCTTGTAGTACCTTTTGGATTGACCAATGCCCCAGCAATATTCATGAATCTCATGAATAAGATCTTCATGCCATATCTAGACAAGTTTGTCATCGTATTTATCGATGATATCTTGATATATTCCAAGAACAAGTCCGAACATGCTGAACATTTGAGGTTAGTGTTGCAAACACTAAGGGAACATCAACTTTACGCCAAATTCAGTAAGTGTGAATTTTGGCTAGATCAAGTGGAATTCCTTGGTCATGTTATTAGTAAAGATGGAATAGCTGTTAACCCGAGTAAGGTAGCAGCAGTTCTAGAATGGGAAGCACCCAAGACTGTCAAGGAAATCCGAGGATTCCTAGGAATGGCAGGATATTATCGGAGATTCATTGAAGGATTCTCTAAGATAGCAGGACCAATGACAAAGCTGTTAAGGAAGAACACACCATTCGTGTGGTCAGAGGAGTGTGAGAAGAGTTTTCAAACTCTAAAAGAAAAACTCACCACAGCACCGGTGTTAGCGGTTCCGGAAGTTGGCAAGGATTACACCGTGTACTGTGACGCATCCAAACATGGACTGGGTTTCGTACTCATGCAAGATCGGAAAGTGATATCTTATGGATCGAGGCAACTCAGACCTCATGAAGTGAATTATCCAACACATGACTTGGAATTAGCAGCAGTCGTATTTGCACTCAAAACTTGGAGACATTTTCTCTATGGAGCTAAGTGTGAGCTCTATACAGATCATAAAAGCCTCAAATATTTCTTCACTCAGAAGGAACTCAACATGAGGCAGAAAAGATGGCTAGAATTGATCAAGGATTATGACCTGACAATCAATTACACACCAGGGAAGGCTAATGTTGTAGCAGATGCCCTGAGTAGGAAGAGCACCGGAGGAGTGGAACAAGAAATATCACCGGTGTTGAGGAAGGAAATAAGTCAAGCCCAAATACAACTTTGGGAGAAGGAAGCTCATGAAGGATTATCGGCGTTGCAAGTAGCCGATGAGCTAAATGTCAACCTGAAGAATGAGATAATGATGGGTCAGCTGGACGATCCATTCATCATGGAGGAGATGAGAAGAATAGATGAGGGAAGACCATCAGAATTTCACCGCGGGGAATCTGGATCTTTATGGTTCCAGAAAAGAATTTGCGTTCCGGATATTGCTGAAATTAAGGAAGTAATACTCCGGGAAGCTCATGAAACACCATATTCCATACATCCGGGAAGTACAAAGATGTACATGGACTTAAAGGAACTATTCTGGTGGAATAACATGAAGAGGGAGATAGCACAATATGTGGCAGAATGCCATACCTGCCAGAGAGTGAAGGCTGAACACCAGAGTCCGGCAGGAAAGTTACAACCTTTACCTATTCCAGAGTGGAAATGGGAGGAAATAGGGATGGATTTCATCACCGGACTACCCATGACTAATAAAAAGAAGGACATGATATGGGTAATCGTGGACCGGTTGACGAAAAGTGCACACTTCTTAGCGGTAAATCAGCAGGATAAAGGAGAGAAACTCATCGATCTTTACATCAAAGAGATCGTGAGTAAGCATGGAGTGCCTAAGAAGATCGTGTCGGATCGAGGATCCGTGTTCACATCAGCGTTCTGGAAGCAACTACACGAAGCTTTAGGATCCAAGTTGGACTATAGTACCGCTTATCATCCCCAGACAGGTGGACAAACCGAGAGAACCAACCAGATCTTAGAGGATATGCTTAGGGCTTGTGCCCTAGACTTCGGAGGATCATGGGAAGAGCACTTACCACTAGCAGAGTTTTCATATAACAATAGTTATCAAAGCAGCATCAAGATGGCACCATTTGAAGCTCTGTATGGAAGGAAGTGTAGATCACCGATATGTTGGTATGAAGCCGGAGCAAGCAAGGAGTTCAACCCTGATTATGTCAAGGAAAAACAACAAATCATTGACATTATCAGAGATAGGCTCAAGATAGCCCAAAGTCGGCAAAAGAGTTATGCCGATCAGAAGAGGAGGACATGGGAGCCACGAGTTGGAGACATGGTATATCTTAAGGTAAGCCCGATGAAAGGACTCCAGAGGTTTGGAGTAAAAGGAAAGCTCAGTCCTAGATATATAGGACCTTTCAAGATACTGAGTCAGAACCGAGGTTTAGCCTTTGAATTGGATCTACCGGGAAGGCTAGCTCAAGTTCACAATGTATTCCATGTGTCACAACTCCGAAAATGCTTAAAGACCCCAGATGAACCAGTATCACATGAAGAGCTCGAGTTACAATCAGACTTGACTTACATCGAGAAGCCAGCCAAGATTCTCGAGGAGAGCTGGAAACAACTCAGAAATAAAGCTATCAAGTATTGTAAGATACAATGGAAGCATCACCCCGAGAGGGAAGCCACCTGGGAAAAGGAGGAGGACCTGAGGAAAACATACCCCGAACTCTTCAGGTATTACAACCACAACTTCGGGACGAAGTTTTCTTTAAGGGGGAAAGGCTGTAATGTCCCAGGTTTAGAGACGATCGAGGGGTAGATTTTAGAAAGGGATGTGCATTGCATGGTAAATTCTGGGGAAATTTCGCGCTTTTAAACAAAAACTGCAATGGAGGGGAACAAGTTTCTCTCTCGACACCTTACAGGGTTAGGGTTTCGAGGGTGCGATAAACTTGCATCTCACTTAACTAGTTTAGGGTTTTGAGAAGAGAGGGGAGAGTTTGCATCAAACTTAAGTTGCATGATTGAATTATAAATTAAGTGACATGGTTGAATTCAAACCAAAGTTGAATTTGAATTTCAAATTCAAACATTAAATAATTACCCTAAATATTGAATTGTGAGGAAATTCATTAAGTAAATTATAAATAATAAACAATATGAGCAATTAAAATAAAGTAAAGCTCATTAGAGAAAACTTTGAGCTTTATTGATTATCACACAATTTACATTATCATTACAATATTCATAAGAGAAAATAAATGAATAATACAACACATTACAAGAATTGCTTAAATAGAAAAAAAGAAAAAGAAGATTACAATCAATGACCTATCCTAAACTACAAGTCTAGTTTCATAAGATGCTTGAGCTTGATGATCTTCATCTTCACTTGATTATACTTCTGATTCCCTGCACATAACAAAGCAAAGCAACAATTATGCCAAGTGACATTGCCACTTGGCAGGTTAGAAAGAAAGGAAAAATTGAGCAGATATGATCAACTCTGCCGAGCTGATCCTCTCCAAGCCAAGTTCAGAGTATCAGGTGCACACACACACACAGGCAGCTCACACTGCATGTGTGCATGCTGTACAACACACAAGCCAGAGAGGAGTCACCAAGGGTGGCCAGGCCAAGCTGTCGACCAGGGAGCAAAAGAAGGTTCATATAAAACCTTTTTCCACCGCCAGAACTAGCTCATTCATCGACAGGCAACTTGGTAAGTCATCAGATAGCAAGAACACTTAGAACAGGAAGAACACATAGCCAGAACCCTCACCCAGGAACAGCTCTAGCAAAGAACTGTTTCCTGTTGAGAAGCAAACCATGGAGTAGATCAAGCACAAGTCACAAGGAGGAGCAGGGCAAGTCAAACCAACCACCAGAAGCAAAACCTCTACACCAACACACTATTTCTAGGAGCTGGAGTGAGGTATACCAAGCATCATGGACAAACCAGATGGTTTTGTTCATAAATTGCACAGGCATGATCTCAAGCACACCACAAGGGTAGAAACCCTATATGTGAGTCATCATATGGCTACTAGCCAAATTGGTGCAAGTGAACAAGAGGGAAACAAATAGGAAAGCACCCTGGGAACATTGGCTATGCCAAACCAGTGACATAATCAAAGAAATCCAACAAGGGATGATCCTATCTAGCTAGTCAGATTCACTTAGCACCTATAGCCACTACACCATCAGACAGATAGACTATCAAGTGTCTATTCATGTTTATCAACATCAAAGGAAACTGGAAAAAACCATAAGGATTCTTCCAGTGAGATATTCCCCAACTCACCGCCCGCCAACACAGGTGGGAGCTACCCTACCAGCCAGGAATTGCTGTCAGGGCCACCTCAACCATTTTATCAAATTCCACAGAGAAGTCATGCACTAATATCATCACCCAGATGGGTTCAAAATGGAGCCAGGGTTCCCAACAGATGTTGGCATCCTTCTAGCTCAATCAAATTAACTGTTAGATGATCACAATCGCAGCGAGTTCACATCATTTATCCACTTAGCCAAGCAAGACAACACGGATAAATGAATTTACCAAGAATCAATACACTGCAGCTTTGCAGTGGATCTAATTGATCACTGCAAGCAATAGTAATTGCTTGAGCCAACCACAGCTCACACTAGCACAGGTATGTGTGTCACACAGACACCAAGATGAGCATCAGATAGGCACTAACAGTAGATAGTGAACAAAACAACATGCAACAGATGATCACTGGATCATCAGTGCTTGTCAAACTAAGCAAGTGCTTGTCAGAGACAAACCTGACATCAATTCATGAACTACATAAAATAAACAGCCACAGACAAGCAACAATTGAATCACAGACTAACCCATAAACCATTTTTATGATTGTATCCAAAAGCACTCCATCAAGGGATGGAGCTGCCAAGTCAGTAACAATGCTCAATTGAGCATGATCAGGAATTATAGCACAGAGATAGCACACCAGGAGCACTGGCACTTGCCAAATGCAAGGATCATGCATCATGATCAAGCCAGGGAGAAGTAATTGCACACACAGGAGAGGCAGGAGCAAGATAGTAGCAGCAGCAACAAATGAATAAAGCAAAGCATCACAGTATATTCATGAGCAAGAGTTCATGAGTTGCAACAGCAAGCTATAGAGCACAATAGCATGCACAGCAGCAGCATACGCATAGCAGCAGCTAGCACAGCACCAGAGCTGGCTTGGCGCAAGGCACACAGAGGCGCAGAAGCAACAGCAGCACGGCAGTGCCAGCATCTCCATGAGGAGAGGCAGGCTAGTAACTAGAACATGGCATAGAGGAAGAGGAAGTAAGGGAGAAGATGGAGGCGTACTAACCTGGAGCAGTGCCACGGCGTCACCATGGCGGTACGGCGGCACAGCCTGGCCACGGCAGCGCCAAGCCATGGCCAAGCCAGGCGGTCGCCGAAGCACGGAGGCTCCAGCGCAGGCACGACGAGGCCTACGGCCAAGCCGCGGCACCAGGAACGTCGGCGGTGATGAGATCGCCGTGGATCTCCACGCCAGGCGACCAGAGCGAAGGGGGTCGGGGCCGAGGGCAGCTGGTCGTCCGCGTCAGATCGACGCGGATAGGATTGACCGCCGTCGTGGGGCGCGTCGGCTGCGCACCATGGCGGGGGCCAAGTCCGGCGAATCTCGCCGGAATCGAGCGGCGACGGCGGCGGCGACGCGGGTCGCCAGAGCGGCTAGGGTTAGGGTTCGGTCGCGCGTGAGAGGGAGAGAGAGGAGTGGGGCTGGTCGAGCCGGACCAGGCCGGTCGGTTCGACCTAACCCACTGGGTTGCACCGACAGGTGGGCCCAGGGGCATTTTTGCCATTTCACAATTCCATTTAAATACATAAACTTTGAAAAGGCACCATAAATACTTAATAGCTCTAAAAAAATAATTAAAAATATGAAAATAGATCAGCATAAAATTCTCTATCATAATAAAATACAAAGGGGAATTTTTGAAGACAATTAAGAATAAGTCTTCATTTGATGATTTAAATAATCATTTAAATCACACATATAATTTTCAATAATAAAAATAAGTCCATTAATGCATTTGGACTTTAAAAACACCTTGACAACATTTCAAGGTTGTATTTTACTTTAAATCAAGTATCTCCAAATTATTCTTAGTATTAACTTCTCACATGAAATAATAACGACATCGGAAGGGGGGAACAAACCCTAAAATTGGAATCATGCATAACTGCTTCTTTAACCATTGCCCTTATCGGACAATGATGCTATTTTTCAGAGATAGAGGACAAGGGTCAGTCCACACCTTCCAACTGCAAAACTTTGCAGTGTTCAGGCAAGTTCATCACTTGCTCATGTCATTTGAGTATTTCTATCAAATTACTTGCAAAGTACTATGGTTATCACTATTGCATAAAAACCAAAACCACTACTTTCATAACTATGAATATGACTATGTGGTGGGCAATGGAACCATGGATTTTGTTGATATGGTGGAGGTTCCATTGCACGGGTTTATATCCATCTAGGATTAAACAACAAATGTCGCCAGTGATTCTTGTGCCGTAATATCCGTGTTAACCATAAGATCTGGAGTGGGACGGAGTAGTCAAAAGTGTTTCCACCTCTCGTTCATCAACGGATGCGCTTACCGTAGCAGTTGTATCTTGCAGAGCAACTTGTGGGTGGGGAACCCATTCTAAGTCCCCACGGTTATGCAGTGCATACCGTAGCGGTTGCGGCTTGCGGAACAACTTGTGGGTGGGGAACCCATTCTAAGTCCCCACGGTATTGCGGTCTATGATGGGTTGCAGCTACCGGCGAAGGAGTTTGGTTCGATCCCAGACTGTCGTCGTGGTCGGGGTCCACCCTGAAATATATGGGAATAATGGAACCGGCGAGTACCCAGGGTCGAGGCATGCAACAAAGGGTGGGTGTTCGAGGTAGCGGAGGAACATGATTGGCTAGACCTTATACCGGGCCTCACACCGAAGGAAGTGTGGACGGGAAAGCTGCCCGGTTGGCACCAAGGTTAAGATCTCTTATGGGTAAAGCAACACACCTCTGCAGAGTGTAAAGAACTGTGACCTGTCACTCCCTGTTCCGGGATGAGGAACTGCGAACGCGGCCGGAAAGGAGCTCCATGAAGTTCTAGTAAACCGGTGAAGGCTGACGGACATAGCTCTTTGAAATAAAAGCAACCTCTTGAAGAAATGTTTATCAAAACTTGCATTGGTATTAGATTTTCTGGTCTAATATCGTAGCTAGTGCATTAAACACCTCTTATCTATAATGAACTTGTTGAGTACGCTCGTACTCATACCACTCTTAAATCCCATGCTTAGATTGCCTGAATCATCTGGAAGAGGACTGCAACAACAATGAAGGAGCCGAGATCATCGGCTACGAGGAACCAGACCTCTCAGGAGGTGTTGAAGGCGTAGACTACCTCATTGTCTACGGATCCGGGGAGGCTTCCGGAGGAGATCAAGCCTAGAGATACCCAGTAGTAGTAGTAACCGAGCAGCCCAAACTCTTAGTATTTAGCTGCTCGAGGAAATAAATGTTTAGCTTAATGAGACTCTTATATTGTAAGTTAAGTTGGGTTCGCCTCGAACCCAGGAGTATTCCTCTTAGGACCCAAGAGGAGCTCCAAGATGACATGTGTATGATAGTTGTAATAATAAATGAATGAGTTATGGACCTGCTATGTTCTGTTGTACTACTCTGAGGGATGTAATATTTGCGGAATGGTACTTCGTGAATGTTATATCAACGACTGGCATACTACAACATGCAGTGGTATGCAGGGTCACCACAGTTGGTATCAGAGCAAAAGCTTTGACCTTAGGTTGGAACCTAGTAAATGGGACCAAACGTTAGGAGTCAAATAGGACTAGTAAAGAATTCTCTAAAAATATGGTGTATATTCAATTGAGAATACAACAATCATATATTTTAGTGCGATAATTCTTTATTATCTCTATTATGATGCATTATTACTGATCTTATAATCTTTCTATTTCTACAGCCAACATGGCAAGTTCACGACCGGGAAGAAACGTGAAAGTGATGGATTCCACACTGAGCGAATACCAAGGAGGACTTGCAGATATCCTACGAGCCATGTTACTTGAATTTGGGTGCGATCCCCAGATTCAAGTAAAGAAATACATGTTCTATGATGGTACTGTATTGGCCAAGTGCAGGGTAGGACTGCGACTTCCCGAATCTTTGGGAATGAGCGTAGTCATGCCAGCAGGGGAAGCTAGGACAACCAACACAGCCTACCATATAGCTGTTATGAGAGCCATAACCGACATACGGGAACATAAGACGAATGAGCTTATGGATTCCGAGTTCTCCCATATTCCTCATAATCAGGAGGAAGAAGATCCCATGCTCAACCACTACAAATATGCCAAACGCAAACCCATAGCAGCGGCAAAATATATGGATAATAGCCGCAACTTCATATCATTACTCTTTCAGTTGAACCATCATCTGATAGGAGCAATTGATACGATGCTAGAGGAATTTACTCGCCTTGCCAGCAGGGAGCAGGATTCATAATGTTGTCCATGTATCTCAACTGAAGAAGCATTTGCCACCGCAACAACAGGTCAGTGACTTTGCTACTGTCATGTTACTCGATTCTGTGCAGGTCTTGCAACCATTAGCAATCCTGGAGTCTCGTTGCATTCAGCGAGGGGGCGTGGCGGTGCCACAGGTTAGAGTTACCTGGGATCAGGCGTCACCTCCAAGTGCAACCTGGGAGGATGCCTTCGCTCTGCAGGCCAGGTTCCCTGAAGCGCTGGCTTGGGGGCAAGCCAGCTCGCAAGGAGTGGGGCATGTCACGGCCCAGCCCAAGGCCGGTGATAAGAGAAGGAAGAAAATGATGAAGAGGAAGTTGGGTCTGGCCCAGCATGAGGAGCACGACGTGCCGTGCGTCACGAGGAGGAAGACACAGATATAAGTCGATCCCCTGTAACCGCTGAAGATGAACAATTATGAAGAAAGTGAGAGAGAAACACCACTTGTATCCCTAAATCCCGTTGTAACACTGGATCTCGTACTCTATGTCCTAGATTACAAGTGATAGCGTAACAGGATGATGGGTGCGTTGTGAGAGGGTTTGATTTTGGGCGCTTTCGCCGAGTTTCGCAATGCCACGCGAGAGGATTGCAACTCTGAACTCGCGTCCGTTACAATCTAATCCAACGGCTCTTGCTTGATAGAGAGGCGATACACATACTAGTTCAAAATCCTCTTCCCTTTTGCCAGCGTTTAAATTTTAATAAAGTACGTCAAACTTCTTTAAGTTTTATCAATATTTATAACAACTATGCTAATACTTACAATACCAAAAGCATATACTACCTCTAGATACATCTCAATTCAGTCAAACCTGCGATATCCTTTTATGAACGGAGAGAGTAATACAAAAATATACTTACCATG
This sequence comes from Lolium perenne, assembly GCF_019359855.2. Lineage (NCBI taxonomy): Eukaryota > Viridiplantae > Streptophyta > Magnoliopsida > Poales > Poaceae > Lolium > Lolium perenne. Next base: position 89,569,485 of record NC_067245.2, on the reverse strand, counting down.
AAAACAATAAAACCTGTGTGACATATAAACTTGATCAAACGTAAAATTTAACTTAGAGCAAAGATAGAAGGTTGGTCCAGCCTATCCAATGATGTTGCTACCCCCTCTGATGTTTGGCCACCCTTTTTTTAGCTTGATCTTTTATAAATTTATCTTTAATCGAGACATTTTGGCTCAACCTTATCCTAGTTTTGCTGCCTTTCTATTCTATAACGGCTAAGTCGAGGGCTTCCATTTATTTGGAGCAGGGGGCATTTTCTAATATTATGCATATACCGTAATGAAATTATTTATTACATGGCATGTCATGCCACTTATGTTGTGATTCTTTCTTCGATTGGTCATTGACACTCATCTTCCTATACTGTTTTCCTTCCATGCTTCTCAACTAGGGCATTCCTCTCCGACATAGATCTTCATGGTGTTGTGGACATTCCCTCTCGCATGCACCCCCCTCAGCACCACCCCCACCCCCACCACCACCACCACCACACGCCCGCCTCCTCCTTCCATCACTATCGAATTCTCTCCTCCCCATTTTACTATTACCGTGACCCTCACTCAACCTAATTTGATATTCATGGTCACATCAAATCCATATCTAACCTTGAAAACCATAACCCTCCAGATTGAATGATAAAGACAGAGTATGGAGATAAGTCTCGAACGTGGTGCTGGTAAGGATGTTGGGGGGATGACCCCCGGTATGCCAAAGGCATGCCAAACCGGATGGTTTGAGCCATCAAGATACCGGTTTAAAGTTTATTCCGGGCTGTGAAGCCAAGCGATTGGCTAAGTAAGTCTATACCGGTATCCCCAGAAGGGGTATGCCAGAAAGAGCTAAGAAGGTACCGGATTACCAGTAAGAGGTGCACTGTAGCACGTCGGCAAGACTGGTCAAAGATTCTCTCAAGAGCTAGAGGACAAGGATGAGCTAAGCAAAGTAGCTTTAAACGAAGCCCTGACGCCAAAGAGGAAGGTGACGCTGAAAGCATCCGGAGGACGTCAGCCTCCCTGATTAAAGAGATACCGGCGTCACCAGTGATTAAAGAGGCTTTGTAAAGTAGTTTGTCTAGTCAAAGATGCCATTAGGGTTTCCTAGGGTTTCTTCCCCTGTAAGCCACCCTCTCCCCTATATAAGGAGAGGGGGCACACCCCATCGCGGGCATGAGATAGATGAGCTATTAGGTGGCATATGTTATCTTGCATCCAGAAACCTGTAACCTCTTGTGATCAATGAATAGAAAGATCTAAAGGGGAGAAAGTTCTTGTGTTCTTCTTCTTCTACCTCTGGCCAAGGCCAAGTTCTTAGGAGATCCATCCGGAATCCATCCCATCCTTACCAAAACCCTCACCCGAATCCTCTAGCACCCATTCGGCCCCAACTTAAGCCATCCTATGGCAGCTGTCTGTTCACCACGACGACAGTTGGCGCCCACCGTGGGGCAAGAAGTGGAGCTTGCTGGAGTTCATATTCGGGCGGGCCTCCTCACCATCGCCGGTGAGCGTGTCATCACCGCGCTCGTCGACCGCGTCCTCTCCATGGACTTCATCAACGACAACACGGGCTGCTTCGCCAATGGAGGTAAGTTCCCCAAGAACGGCCGCATCATCGAGTTCGGGAGCCTTCACGTCTACTACGGCACCGTCCCCGAGCGCCAGTGCCTCTCGCCGGTGCTGGTGGCTCCGGACCCGCCAAGATCTGCGCTTCGCAGCGGCCACGCCGCCGGCAGCATCGAGGTGCTGGTGGTTGGCGCGGCTGACACCGGCAAGGAGGTTGCGGCAGAAGGCGCTGGGCAAGCAAGGTCCACACGCACGGCCAAGCCACCAACCGAGCGCGACCAGGTGGTTGCGGGTACATATGCACCGCCACCGGAGACTCCTCTCCAAGCGGCGATGAACGTGCTGGCGACGCCCCTGGCGCAGAACATCGATCCGGCAGCGGCTCAGGCGGAGCTAGAGGCGTAACAACAGAAGCTGCTCTCCGCAGGTGCGGACATCATCCGGGCGCAGCGCGAGCTGAACCTAACCCTACGTGAGTATAACGCTGCCCATGGCTTTGCTTCTGTTAGCGCTCAGGCTGCTAGGGTGCCGGAAAACCGGCTTAAGGCTCGCAATCTAGATCAGGATCTGCGTAAGGAAGTTCGTGCTGGCAAAAGTACCTCTGCATCTTTGAGCATTGTAGAGAAACCTAAGTATAGTAGCCCGGATAAAACCATAAAAGCTGCTAGGGCTGCAGTAGTGCTGTGTGAATCGCTTACCGGAGATGCATTAGCAAAACAGCAAGATCATGTTAGGGAGTTGCTTGACATGATAGAGGTACAAAATGCTGAGTTGGCTAAGGCAAACAAAGCTGCGGCATCAAAATCTGTGCGTTCAACAAAGAATGCCGGTAGCAAGTCCCATGGGCAGGCATCGTCCCCCCATCCGGACAGAAGAAAAGAAAAAGAAATGTATGCGCAGCAGTTGACTGTGTACGATCCGGTTCTTGCCGGAAAACAACAAGCCGGGCAACACGATGCCGGTAGAAAAAGCCAAGGGGCAGATCGAGGCTATGCCAGAAGAGGCTATGCCGGAAACAATCATGCCGGTAGATATGAAACCGGGCAAAATTATTGAGCTGCGAGGGCAGCGTACGAAGAAGAGGAAATGCTTCCACCAAGGTACCGGCAGGCAAGGGCCGCGGTACCGGAACGTTACGATGAAGCTGATTCAACAACAGAAAGAGTAGCAGCCTACCGGAACCCATTGGGGGAACGCGTAGGAGAAAGGTGCTTAACAGACCGGGATGCGAGGCACCGGTTGGACAGAGTGTATTTATCTGAAATGATCGAGGCAGAAGGTCCTCCAGGCCCAAAATGCTTTGGTCCAAGAATCATGAAAGAAGAACCGCCGGTTCGCAACTTCCAGTTGCCCCGTGACACAAAAACATATGATGGCACCACTAAGCCGGAAGACTGGCTTGCGGATTACGTGACCGCGGTGTACGTCGCTGGCGGCGGAGGAACCGTGACTGGTGGAGGAAACCGGTGTTGGGCCGTGAGAATTGTACCATCTTTCCTAGTAGGACCGGCATGTATCTGGCTAAATAACTTGCCGGCAGGAAGCATAAATGGTTGGTTGGACTTTGAGGAAGCATTTGTGAATAACTTCAGCAGTACATACCGGAGGCCAAACAGGCCGCAGCAGCTCGCTTTGTGCGTACAACGCCCAAATGAAACAGACCGGGATTACCTGACCCGGTGGAATTCCACAAGAAACTCCTGTGAAGGGGTGATTGAGGCGCAAGCCATTGCTTGGTTTTGTAATGGATGCCGGAGAGGTTCACCGTTGTGGCAAAAGCTGCAGCGAAACATGCCGGTAACTTTGGCGGAAATGATACGTGTGGCAGATAGCTACGCATTGGGAGACACAATGCAACCGGCAGTACAAGTTGATCTGGCGCAAACGAGCCAACCACGCCAAGATCAATACCGGGATAACCGGCACAACAAAAGAAGGGAAGATTTTCCAGATCGAAGGTATGGCCCGCAACAAGTAGCCGCGGTGCAGGATAATTCTGGCGCCAGGGGGAGCCAAAGGAAAAAAACCGGATCGCAGCCGTGGGCGGGTCCTAAAAAACAATGGGTTGAAAAGAAACCACGGGGAGAGAAAAAGAATTGTCAAGAACATGTGAGATACACCATGGAATCGGCAATGGAACAACCATGCCGGTGGCACACTCCGAATCCGGCAAAACCGGCAAACCATCTGACAAAAGACTGTTCCTGGACCAAGTACTTGATGTTGAAAGGTGCGGTAAAAGATGCACAAGCACAAGGTTGTTCTACGATACTGCCACCCTCGCAAGACATGTTGCGGCAACATCCGTTACCACCACCACCGCTTACCGGAGCCAACGCTGTACCAGTACAGCAGCACCAGCAAGTTCATCAGGTGGAGGATGGCAGTGACCAACCGCCACTGATGTCTACGAGTGCTTCTATTCTTGTAGACAGTGTTGGGCCTCCAAGAGCAGAGGTTTGTAGAACAGCAGCAAGTTTCCCTTAAGTGGATCACCCAAGGTTTATCGAACTCAGGGAGGAAGAGGTCAAAGATATCCCTCTCATGCAACCCTGCAATCACGATACAAGAAGTCTCTTGTGTCCCCAACACACCTAATACACTTGTCAGATGTATAGGTGCACTAGTTCGGCGAAGAGATAGTGAAATACAAGTGGTATGAATGAATATGAGCAGTAGTAACGGCGCCAGAAAAGTGCTTGCTGGCGTGCAGTTGATGGTAGTAATATTGCAGGAAGTAAAGATGCAGTAAAACAGTAAACAAACAGCGATAGCAGTATTTAGGAACAAGGCCTAGGGATCATACTTTCACTAGTGGACACTCTCAACATTGATCACATAACAGAATAAATAGATAGATGCTAGACTCTACACCCTCTTGTTGGATGATGAACACCACTAACTGTGTAGGATTACACGAACCCTCAATGCCGGAGTTAACAAGCTCCACAATATTCAATGTTCATATTTAAATAACCTTAGAGTGCATAACATATCAACATAACCAAACCAAGTACTAACATAGCATGCACACTGTCACCTTCACACTACGAAAGGAGGAATAGATCACATCAATACTATCATAGCAATAGTTAACTTCATAATCTACAAGAGATCACAATCATAGCCTACGCCAAGTACTACACGATGCACACACTGTCACCATTACACCGTGCAGGAGGAATAAACTACTTTAATAACATCACTAGAGTAGCACACAGATAAATTGTGATACAAAACACATTGCAATCATAAAGAGATATAAATAAGCACTTCACTATGCCATTCATAACAGTGAATAAGTATTCTGTGAAATATAGCCTAAGAGACCCACACGGTGCACACACTGTCACCTTTACACACGTGGGACAAGGAGTCTCCGGAGATCACATAAGTAAAACCCACTTGACTAGCATAATGACATCTAGATTACAAGCATCATCATATGAATCTCAATCATGTAAGGCAGCTCATGAGATTATTGTATTGAAGTACATAGGAGAGAGATGAACCACATAGCTACCGGTACAGCCCCGAACCTCGATGGAGAACTACTCCCTCCTCATGGGAGACAGCAGCGTTGGTGAAGATGGCGGTGGTGTCGATGGAGAAGCCTTCCGGGGGCACTTCCCCGTCCCGGCGGCGTGCCGGAACAGAGACTCCTGTCCCCCAGATCTTGGCTTCGCGATGGCGGCGGCTCTGGAATGTTTTCTCTGGTTTCGTCGAACGTCGTAGGGTTTCCGCGATGGAGACTTTAAGTAGGCGGAAGGGCAAGGTCGGTGGAGTCCTGGTGGGGCCACACACTAGGCCGGCGCGGCCAGGGCTTGGGCCGCGCCGCCCTACTGTGTCCCCACCTCGTGGCCCCACTTCGTTTCCCCTTCGGACTTCTGGAAGCTTCGTGGAAAAATAGGACCCTGGGCGTTGATTTCGTCCGATTCCGAGAATATTTCCTTACTAGGATTTCTGAAACCAAAAACAGCAGAAAACAGCAACTGGCCCTTCGGCATCTCTTCAATAGGTTAGTTCCGGAAAACGCATAATAATGACATAAAGTATGCATAAAACATGTAGATATCATCAATAATGTGGCATGGAACATAAGAAATTATCGATACGTCGGAGATGTATCAGCCACCGCCGGCACCTTTAGGCCGGAACGTTTACAAGGACCCGCACTTGTGCTGCGTTCTGTTCGTTACTGAGCCAACCGACAGACAAAGCATGCATCACCGTTTCATGGAGGTGAACGCGGTGATGCCGGCAGTTCCAAAATACATGTTGTGGTCAGATCAGGAAATCACCTGGTCATTCAAGGATCACCCCAAGATCATGCCAAATCCGGGTGGTTACGCTCTTGTCGTGGACCCAATCATGCATGGGCCAACGACTCGAGTCAAGTTCAGCAAAGTGCTGATAGACAATGGAAGCAGCATAAATATCATGTACCGGCACACCATGCATACGCTGGGCATAACAGAAAACATGCTACAGCCAACTCGCACAACATTCCACGGGATCGTTCCGGGCCTGTCCTGCGCGCCAGTGGGAAAAGTCCGGGTGGATGTATCATTCGGAGCGCGTGACAATTGCCGGGTTGAAAACATTGAGTTCGAAGTGGTGGACCTAGATAGTCCTTACCATGCACTGCTGGGGAGACCGGCATTGGCAGCGTTCATGGCCACAACTCATACGGCATATCTCAAGATGAAGATGCCGGCACCTCGTGGGCCCTTAATTGTGGTGGGAAACTACAAAGTCTCACTCGAAACTGCATCCGCCGGATCAAACCTGGCAGAATCGCTGGTGATCGCAGAGGAAAAAAGAAGGATGCAAACTGCGGTTGCGCTGGCTCAGTCCTCACAATTGAGCTTAGCGGCAATGAGTGGCAACTTGGGCACACCGGCATTCAAGCTGACAAAAGAAACAAAAGACATCGTGTTGGACCCAGCTTACCCGGAGCGTACCGTTCGTATCGGTGCCGGCCTGAATGAGGCATAGGAAAGCGCGCTCGTCAGCTTCCTCCGTGAGAATCGGAATATCTTTGCCTGGTCTACTGATGACTTGGTAGGTGTTCCGAGGGAGCTGGCTGAGCACTCTTTAAATGTCCGGAAGGATGCTAAGCCGGTGCGACAGCCTTTACGCCGGTTCGCTGAAGATAGGAGAAAACTCATTGGAGAAGAAGTGACAAAGTTGTTGGTTGCTGGTTTCATCGTGGAGGTACTGCATACCGAGTGGCTAGCCAATCCGGTGCTGGTCGAGAAGAAAAAAGAGGAGGAACCCAAAGCTCCAAAGGTGTGGCGCATGTGCATCGACTACACCAACCTGAACAAGGCTTGCCCAAAAGATCCTTTCCCTTTACCCCGGATCGATCAAGTGATTGATTCCACTGCTGGTTGTGAGTTGTTGTCTTTCCTGGATGCTTATTCCGGTTTCCACTAGATTCCCCTGAAAAAGGAAGATCAAATAAAAACTGCGTTCATTACCCCGCACGGGGCTTATTGCTATGTCATTATGCCTTTCGGTTTGCGCAACGCTGGTGCAACGTACCAGCGCTGTATGCAAAAATGTTTGTTTGATCAAATTGGAAAAAATGTGCAAGTCTATGTGGACGATGTTGTGATAAAAACTAAGGTAAAAGAAACCTTGATCGATGATCTCCGGCAAACATTTGATAATTTAAGAAGGTTCCGGATGAAACTCAATCCGGCGAAATGCACTTTCGGTGTCCCTGTCGGCAAGCTGCTCTGCTTTCTCGTATCAAGCCGGGGCATTGAGGTTAATCCGGTAAAAATCCGGGCCATCGAGAGAATGACTGTACCGCACGATCTCAAAGACGTGCAGAAATTCACCGGAAGCTTGGCATCGCTAAGCCGGTTCATAAGCAGATTGGGAGAAAAGGCTTTGCCGCTCTATGCTTTGATGAAAAAATCCGATACGTTCGTCTGGACCCCTCAGGCAGACGCAGCGTTTAAAGAGATAAAAACAATGCTAGCCACCGCACCGGTGTTGGCTTCGCCTTTGGAAAGGGAGCCCATGATGTTATACATAGCAGCAACCAACCGGGTTGTGAGTGTTGTGGTTGTGGTGGAAAGAGAAGAGGAAGGAAAAAAAACCGTGCAGAGGTTGGTATACTACCTGAGCGAGGTGCTCTCCCTCTCAAAACAAAACTACCCACATTTCTAGAAAATGACCTATGGCGTGTTCATGGCCGCCACGAAGCTTAAGCATTACTTTGAGGAACACCCCATGAAGGTGGTGAGTGAGGCACCCATTTCAGATATCATGTGCAACAAAGACGCTAGCAGCAGGATTGCAAAATGGGCAATTCATATATCACCATACATATCGGTATACGAAAGAAGAGATGCCATAAAATCACAAGCTTTGGCTGATTTCCTGGTCGATTGGGCGGAAATGCAATACAAACCGCCGGAACAAAAAATAGAGTACTGGAAGATGCACTTTGATGGATCCAAACTCAAAGAGGGTCTAGGTGTCGGTGTGGTACTCACCTCACCAAAAGGAGATCATCTCCGGTATGTTTTGCAAGTGCATTTCAGGGCATCAAACAACGTCGCTGAATACGAGGCTCTGATCCATGGACTTAAGGTCGCAAAAGAAATCGGTGCACACCGGATCATTTGTTACGGTGATTCAGATCTTGTGGTGCAACAATGTTCCGGAGATTGGGACGCAAAAGATGCCAACATGGCCTCATACCGGTTTCACGTGCAAAATATGCCGGCTTCTTCGAAGGGTGTGAGTTTCACCATCAGCCACGAGCGGAGAATGAAGTCGCGGATGCTTTGTCCAAGTTATGCTCATCTAGGCAGGAAATTCCTCCCGGAATAGCCTTGGCGCACTTAAGGGTACCATCGATCAAACCAAGTCCGGAATCGGAGTCAATTTTCGTACCGGAATCACACGTGGTACCAGTGGATATTGATGAAGGAAACCCGGGGACTGTTCCGGCAAACTCGGGGACTGTTCCGGTAAACTCGGGGGCTACGGCGTCCATACCGGAGGAAGCAAGGCTAGTGGATAGCATGGATATAGACGTACCGGTATTTCTGGTTCGAGAAGCACCATCTTGGGTTAAACCTATTAAGGAATTCCTGATCAACGGCACCTTGCCGGTTGACGAAAATGAATCAAGAAGGATCCAGCGGAGGTCCAAAGCATATACCATCATCAATGGTGAAGTGTACAAGAGAAATGTTACCGGTGTCCTCCAAAGGTGTGTGGAACCGGAAGAGGGAAAAGAAATGCTCGTGGAGATTCACCAAGGGGAATGTGGGCATCACGCCTCATCAAGGGCACTGGTAGCAAAAGTATTCCGGCATGGGTTCTATTGGCCCACTGCTTTGGAAAATGCTGAGGATTTGGTAAGAAAATGCAACGGGTGCCAGAGGTACGCCAAGCAAAATCATACCCCAACATCCGGTTTGAAAACTATACCATTAACTTGGCCGTTCGCTGTTTGGTGCCTCGACATGGTTGGCCCATTCAAAACTGCAAGGGGAAGCATGACCCACATCTTGGTAATGGTGGATAAGTTCACCAAGTGGCTGGAGGTAAAGCCTATCACAAAATGTGATGGGCATACGGCGGTAAAATTCCTAAAAGATGTTATCCTGCGGTATGGATACCCGCATAGCATCATCACTGATAACGGCTCAAACTTTGCCCAAGGTGAATTCAAACGATTCTGTGAGGATAACAATATCCGGTTGGATTTGTGCTCGGTGGCACACCCGCAAGGCGCGCAATGGCCAAGTGGAAAGAACAAATGCGTTGGTACTTTCCGGCATAAAACCAAGGCTCATTGAACCACTCGAAAAGACACCGGGATGTTGGCTCGATGAGCTGCCATCAGTGTTATGGAGCATAAGAACGACTCCGAACCGGTCTACCGGATACACTCCATTTTTCATGGTTTATGGGGCAGAGGCCGTGATACCAACTGATATCCTCCATGATTCACCAAGGGTTCAGCTCTATACCGAAGAAGAGGCAAAAGAGGCCCGAGAAAATGATGTGGACTTGCTAGAAGAAGCAAGAGAGTTGGCTTTGGCAAGAACGGCCATTTACCAGCAGAACCTCAGACGCTATTGATACGTCCAAAACGTATCTACTTTCCCGAACACTTTTGCTATTGTTTTGCCTCTAATTTGTGTATTTTGGATACAACTAACACGGACTAACGTTGTTTTCAGCAGAATTGCTCTGGTGTCTCGTTTTTGTGCAGAAATCCAACTTTCAGGAAAATCCCCGGAATTTATGTCGAAGGTCTTATTTTTCCAGAAGAATTACGGAGCCAGAAGGGCAAGCCAGGTGGAGGCCCGAGGCCCCCACACAACAGGCCGGCGCGGCCCAGGAGGGGGGGGGGGCGCCGCCCTACTGTGTGGCCGCCTCGGCTGGCCTCTGACGCCCCTCTCTGGACTACTTAAGGGTTTCGATCTAAAAATGCGAGAGGAGAAGTCGAAGTCGCGAGAAACCATCCAGTACGCCGCCACCGTCGCGAAACTCCGTCTCGGGACCAGAAACTCCGTTCTGGCACCTCGCCGGGACAGGGAATTGGAGGAGATCATCGCCATCATCACCACCGACGCCTCTCCATCGACCAGCCATGTTTCCCCCATCCATGTGTGAGTAATTCCCCCGTTGTAGGCTGAAGGGGATGGTAGGGATTGGATGAGATTGGTCATGTAATAGCATAAGATTGTTAGGGCATAGTGCCTAGCATCCGTAATTGGTACTTTTATGATATTGTTGCAACTTGTTATGCTTAATGCTTGTCACTAGGGCCCGAGTGCCATGATCTCAGATCTGAACAAGTTATTGTTTCATGATGATATGCATTGTTTTATGATCTTACCTGCAAGTTGTATACACGTATTGTTGTCCGGAACCCGAGGCCCCAAAGTGACAGAAATTGGGACAACCGAAGGGGAAGGCGGTGATATGAGGATCACATGTGTTCACGGAGTGTTAATGCTTTGCTCCGGTGCTCTATTAAAAGGAGTACCTTAATTTCCAGTAGATTCCCTAGAGGCCTGATACGTCTCCGACGTATCGATAATTTCTTATGTTCCATGCCACATTATTGATGATATCTACATGTTTTATACACATTTTATGTCATATTTATGCATTTTCCGGCACTAACCTATTAACGAGATGCCGAAGAGCCAGTTGTTGTTTTCTGCTGTTTTTGGTTTCAGAAATCCTACAAAGGAAATATTCTCGGAATTGGACGAAATCAACGCCCAGGGTCCTATTTTTGCACGAAGCTTCCAGAAGTCCGAAGGAGAGACGAAGTGGGGCCACGAGGTGGCCAGACACTAGGGCGGCGCGGCCTGGGCCTTGGCCGCGCCGGCCTGTTGTGTGGGGCCCCCGTGACGCCCTCTGAGCTGCCCTTCCGCCTACTTAAAGCCTCCGTCGCGAAACCCCCAGTACCGAGAGCCACGATACGGAAAACCTTACTGAGACGCCGCCGCCGCCAATCCCATCTCGGGGGATTCTGGAGATCACCTCCGGCACCCTGCCGGAGAGGGGAATCATCTCCCGGAGGACTCTTCACCGCCATGATCGCCTCCGGAGTGATGAGTGAGTAGTTCACCCCTGGACTATGGGTCCATAGCAGTAGCTAGATGGTTGTCTTCTCCTTATGTGCTTCATTGTCGGATCTTGTGAGCTGCCTAACATGATCAAGATCATCTATCTGTAATTCTATATGTTGTGTTTGTCGGGATCCGATGGATAGAGAATACTATGTTATGTTGATTATCAATCTATTACCTATGTGTTGTTTATGATCTTGCATGCTCTCCGTTATTAGTAGAGGCTCTGGCCAAGTTTTCACTCTTAACTCCAAGAGGGAGTATTTATGCTCGATAGTGGGTTCATGCCTCCATTAAATCTGGGACAGTGACAGAAAGTTCTAAGGTTGTGGATGTGTTGTTGCCACTAGGGATAAAACATTGATGCTATGTCCGAGGATGTAGTTATTGATTACATTACGCACCATACTTAATGCAATTGTCTGTTGTTTTGCAACTTAATACTGGAAGGGGTTCGGATGATAACCTGAAGGTGGACTTTTTAGGCATAGATGCATGCTGGATAGCGGTCTATGTACTTTGTCGTAATGCCCAATTAAATCTCACAATACTCATCATATCATGTATGTGCATTGTTATGCCCTCTCTATTTGTCAATTGCCTGACTGTAATTTGTTCACCCAACATGCTATTTATCTTATGGGAGAGACACCTCTAGTGAACTGTGGACCCCGGTCCTATTCTTTACATCGCATACAATCTACTGCAATACTTGTTCTACTGTTTTCTGCAAACAATCATCTTCCACACAATACGGTTAATCCTTTGTTACAGCAAGCCGGTGAGATTGACAACCTCACTGTTTCATTGGGGCAAAGTACTTTGGTTGTGTTGTGCAGGTTCCACGTTGGCGCCGGAATCCCTGGTGTTGCGCCGCACTACATCCCGCCGCCATCAACCTTCAACGTGCTTCTTGGCTCCTCCTGGTTCGATAAACCTTGGTTTCTTTCTGAGGGAAAACTTGCTGCTGTGCGCATCATACCTTCCTCTTGGGGTTCCCAACGAACGTGTGAGTTACACGCCATCAAGCACTTTTTCTGGCGCCGTTGCCGGGGACCTAAAGAAAAGTTACACCACAAAGATTTCTATCTCCCACGTCAACTGCACGCCAGCAGCACTTTTTCTGGCGCCGTTGCCGGGGAGATCAAGACACGCTGCAAGGGGAGTCTCCACAATCCAATCTCTTTACTTTGTTTTTGTCTTGCTTTATTTTATTTACTACTTGTTTGCTGCACTTAAACAAAACACACAAAAAAATTAGTTGCTAGCTTTACTTTATTTACTGTCTTGCACTCTATATCAAAAACACAAAAAAATTAGTTACTTATATTTTCTTTACTTATTTCAACATGTTTCCTTTTAATTTTACCGTAAAAGACATACCGGTAGGATGTGGGTCTATAGTTGGGAGAAATAATATAGAAGAATTTTTCAATCATGTTAGTACCGTTGAAGATTTTGAAGATAGACACTTGGTAGAACTTGCTCCTACTTATGAAATTGCTGCTGCTGCTTTAGTTCGCATGTTGGAAACTAAATTTGTTAATCTCAATCCTATAATCCAACACATGTTTCTTACACTCAGTGATATGGAAGAAGGGGAAAAGAAAGATTTTGTTTTAGAAACCCTTCTTAGAGAATTTGGTAGTATAGCAAGAGAGGCTAGAAAGGTCTTTATTAAATATAAGATGCTTGGTTCTTATACCAATTTTGTTAGTATCCTTGAAAAGATGGACATGGAGAGAGTAAGGTACACTAATAATATTAATGATGGTGGGGAGATCAAAGCACCAATACCATGTAAGCTCCTAGCGATGAATGAAGCGCTAGAAAATAACTATGCTTGGCTTGTTCCTGAAAATTTGTTTGATGAGAGTAGCAAGCCCAAGACTAATGAAAAGGGAACCGCTGAAACTTATGTATCCAATATACTATGCATGGTTGAGAAAACTCCAAACCCCTCTGAAGATGCATCATCTTTCGACAACACTTGATATACACTTTCTGCGCCTAGCTGAAAGGCGTTAAAGAAAAGCGCTTATGGGAGACAACCCATGTTTTTAATACAGTACTTTGTTTTATATTTGAGTCTTGGAAGTTGTTTACTACTGTAGCAACCTCTCCTTATCATGTTTTTGTGCCAAGTAAAGTCTTTGATAGTAAGGTTCATACTAGATTTGAATTACTGCGCAGTTATAGATTTCTTTGCTGTCACGAATTTCGACCTGCCTCTCTGTAGGTAGCTCAGAAAAATATGCCAATTTACGTGCGTGATCCTCAGATATGTACGCAACTTTCATTCAATTTGAGAATTTTCATTTGAGTAAGTCTGGTGCCATTTTAAAATTCGTCTTTACGAACTGTTCTGTTTTGACAGATTCTGCCTTTTATTTCGCATTGCCTCTTTTGCTATGTTGGATGAATTTCTTTGATCCATTAATGTCCAGTAGCTTTATGCAATGTCCAGAAGTGTTAAGAATGATTATGTCACCTCTGAACATGTTAATTTTTATTGTGCACTAACCCTCTAATGAGTTGTTTCGAGTTTGGTGTGGAGGAAGTTTTCAAGGATCAAGAGAGGGAAATGATGCAATATGATCAAGGAGAGTGAAAGCTCTAAGCTTGGGGATACCCCGGTGGTTCACCCCTGCATATTCTAAGAAGACTCAAGCGTCTAAGCTTGGGGATGCCCAAGGCATCCCCTTCTTCATCGACAACATCATCAGGTTCCTCCCCTGAAACTATATTTTTATTCAGTCACATCTTATGTGCTTTGCTTGGAGCGTCGGTTTGTTTTTGTTTTATGTTTTGTTTGAATAAAATGGATCCTAGCATTCATTGTGTGGGAGAGAGACACGCTCCGCTGTTGCATATGGACAAATATGTCCTTAGGCTTTACTCATAGTATTCATGGCGAAGGTTGAATCTTCTTCGTTAAATTATTATATGGTTGGAATCGGGAAATGCTACATGTAGTAATTCTAAAATGTCTTGAATAATTTGATACTTGGCAATTGTTGTGCTCATGTTTAAGCTCTTGCATCATATACTTTGCACCCATTAATGAAGAAACACCTAGAGCTTGCTAAATTTGGTTTGTATATTTGGTCTCTCTAAAGTCTAGATAATTTCTAGTATTGAGTTTTGAACAACAAGGAAGACGGTGTAGAGTCTTATAATGTTTACAATATGTCTTTTATGTGAGTTTTGCTGCACCGGTTCATCCTTGTGTTTGTTTCAAATAACCTTGCTAGCCTAAACCTTGTATCGAGAGGGAATACTTCTCATGCATCCAAATCCTTGAGCCAACCACTATGCCATTTGTGTCCACCATACCTACCTACTACATGGTATTTCTCCGCCATTCCAAAGTAAATTGCTTGAGTGCTACCTTTAAATTTCTATCATTCGCCTTTGCAATATATAGCTCATGGGACAAAATAGCCTTAAAAACTATTGTGGTATTGAATATGTACTTATGCAATTTATCTCTTATTAAGTTGCTTGTTGTGCGATAACCATGCTTCTAGGGACGCCATCAACTCTTTGTTGAATATCATGTGAGTTGCTATGCATGTCCGTCTTGTCTGAAGTAAGAGAGATCTACCACTTTAATGGTTAGAGCATGCATATTGTTAGAGAAGAACATTGGGCCGCTAACTAAAGCCATGAATCATGGTGGAAGTTTCAGTTTTGGACATATATCCTCAATCTCATATGAGAACACTAATTGTTGCTACATGCTTATGCATTAAAGAGGAGTCCATTATCTGTTGTCCATGTTGTCCCGGTATGGATGTCTAAGTTGAGAATAATCAAAAGCTAGAAATCCAAAATGCGAGCTTTCTCCTTAGACCTTTGTACAGGCGGCATGGAGGTACCCCTTTGTGACACTCGGTTAAAACATGTGTATTGCGATGATCCGGTAGTCCAAGCTAATTAGGACAAGGTGCGGGCACTATTAGTATACTATGCATGAGGCTTGCAACTTGTAAGATATAACTTACATAATACATATGCTTTATTACTACCGTTGACAAAATTGTTTCATGTTTTCAAAATAAAAGCTCTAGCATAAATATAGCAATCGATGCTTTCCTCTTTGAAGGACCTTTCTTTTACTTTTATGTTGAGTCAGTTCACCTATCTCTCTCCACCTCAAGAAGCAAACACTTGTGTGAACTGTGCATTGATTCCTACATACTTGCATATTGCACTTGTTATATTACTTTACATTGACAATTGTTGCCTGCCAAAACCCACCGGAGAGCAGTGGTTAAGCAACACGAAGAGCCGGGAGACTCCCAAGACTGCTAAGTGGGCCCTGGTGCCTCGCGTCGTCCCGCAAAGTCCCAGCACACGTCCTGGCGGTTGCAAGGGCGTGCCACCTGACCTATACCTGATCAGGAAGGTGTTGGATTGCTTCGATTAGTCTCGTGCATGGTAGACACGTAAACATTAAATACGAGCCCGATCGGCTCTCAGGTTGCCCTGTGGATCGGCTCAAAGAGCCGATCGCCCCATGGTTCACGTTGGATTTACGATGACATGGGGATCCTGCTTGATCAAAACAAAGCTAAACCAATCTACGACAGTTTAGGGTTTTCACCGCATAATCGGAACATCCTACGCGTAGTTGGGCCTAGCAGATACGAAAGATGATGGAAACTATCCCTAAAAGAGGCCTAAAAACCAACGTTAAGTCAATTCCCGGAACATCCCTTATAGGAACGGTAAAACAACACCTCACGCACTACCGGATCATCCAACCCCAGCATAAGGCCTAATCATGCAGATATTAAACTAATCCTTGAAACAAGGAGCAACTATAACAGATCGGATCTACTAAGTAACGAACAAGCAAGGTGCTGCCCTTACACCTGAATAGGTGTAAGGACAGCTAGATATCGAGGGATGGCATTGCTAAGCAAATATGCATAAGAAAAGCATCAATGCAAGCCCCAAAACATCTACGATAAATAGTGCTACTCGCCATCAACAACGCTTCAGCACGAGTAACACAAGGTAACGAATAAACGTATACTGCCTAGATCGCAAGATGCGATCTAGGCAGCATGATACTTACCCGGAAGGAACCCTCGAAATAAGGGGTGGCGATGCGCCTGGTTTGTGTTTGTTGTGAACGTGATTGTCCTCCTTTTTCAATAACCCTAGATACATATTTATAGTCCAAGGGACTTCCTAATTCGGAAATAAACTAACCCGTGTACGGGCTAGACTCTATCTTTTAATTCTAACCGACACGATCTAATAATATACAGATACACGGGCAATCCAGCCCAAACTTTGTACACAAGGCCGATTCATGTATTTCTTCCGTGTACATTCTTCAAGCCCATCTTAATCGCGGCCCATCTCTGATCCGATCAAATTCTGGTGATAACACATGCCCCCCTGGTTTTGGAAATGATAATTCCAAAATCACTCTGCTTTTTCTTCGTCGGGTCATGTCGTGGCAGAGCAGAACTGTCGCAGTATCCTTCATCATGATGCCTCGCCTCCTCAACTTCTCTGCACGATTTGACAGTTTTTTGGCACCACTTCCTCGGGAACTGCTGCGACATTAACTCCCCCATATCCCATTATTTAACCGCGTCGAACAGTTCGCCTCTTCATCCTCTTGCTCCGTACTAGCCATCGGCACCAAGAAACCCCAATCTCAGAGCAATGTCTTCCTCCTCTTCCTCCTCCGCCTCGTCGGATCTCTCCTCCCAGTCCTTCTCCTCCTCCTCCTCCTCCCGCGCACCCACGCCAGAGTGGGATCCGATGGCGGCTCAGATGGCGGCGCACAACGAGCGTGCCCCAGAGGAGTGGGACCAGGAGGACCACGCCTCCTCCGTCTGGTCCGAGGACGACAAGTCCTTGACCAGCGGAGATGAAGACCTCCAGTTTCTCGCTGATGGGGAACTGGAATCGGAGAGCGAGGACGACTCGTTCTCCTGGGACGATTACACCTCCTCCGAGGAAGAGGAGGAGGAAGACGACGACGATGACTCCCTCAAGGATTACCCACCGGCAAAGCGCTTCCGCGCCGGGTCCGACGACGACGACGATGATGATGAAGATGAGGAGGCCCCCAATGAGGGCCACTGGAGCAGCGACGAGGAGCCCGCTGGCAGCAGCGCCGACGAGAGCTCCGAGGACGACGACGAGGGCAGCGACGGCCCGTAGACTAGGATCTACTAGTACAGGCCTAGTAGTAGTAGTAGCAGATAGGTCAATAGACCTTTCTTTTGTTCTTCCTCCTTTGAGCAATCGGCTCTTTCTTTGTAAGAAATCCTATTATTAATGAAGAAAATATTCCCCTAGTAATTTTGCTTTCTCGTCAATTTTGCCGATTGTCAAACGAAGTCACTGCACAAAGAGCCGATGGCAAGGCATCGGCCTGCACTATAAATACGATTTGAGGTCAAACAGTTTCCTATTCATACGGTCAAACAGATCCAGTCCATGTCCAAGCCATCCTCCAACCTCAAACGCGCAGATTCAACTCCTCAGCAAATCCACTGGGAGATTCGTCTCAGATTTCATGATCCCTGGCCTGAAACCCATCTGTTAACCTGCTCAATTGAGCTTGTTCCTCTAGAGTCGATGGCAATGCATCGGCTTTTTTTTTGTTATCGAGTCGATGTCTGTGCATCGGCTGTTTTATTCTTAAGTCGATGACCGTGCATCGGCTATTTTTTGTTTTTTACTGGCCGATTTACGAATCGGCCCCCGTATCTCACTGCCCACCATCCCACATACTTGGGAAATACTTCTTGAGATGCTGGCCATTGACAGCTACTGGGAACTTCACGCCATCCAGCTGCTCGAGCATGTATGCATTACCCTTCAAAACTTGATCAACTTTGTACGGGCCATGCCAATTTGGAGACCATTTACCATATGCCTTGTCCTTAGTCCCCAAGGGCAATACAACTTCCCATACCAAATCACCAACATGAAACTCCTTTGGATTTACCTTCTTATTATATGCGCGAGCCACCTTGGCTTTATTCTCCTTGATTTTCTCAAGTGACCATAGTCTGAGTTCCGTTGCATCCTCAATGCTGTCGCTCATTAGGGCTGCATATTCTTCAGCAGTTAAATCATTCTGAAATGTTATCCGTCTCGACCCAGCCTTGATTTCCCAGGGTAACACAGCTTCTTGTCCATAGACCAGCTGATATGGCGAGGTTTTTATTGCTCCATGACACGACATGCGATAAGCCCACAAAGCTTCTGACAATACCTCATGCCATCGTCTAGGGTGCTCGTCGATTTTCCTCTTAACCAGCTTGATCAGGCTCTTGTTGGACGCTTCAGCCTGCCCATTTGCTTGAGCATAGTATGGAGACGATCGGATCAGCTTGATTCCCATATCCTCGCAGAATTTTCTAAACTCCTTAGAAACGAAGACCGAACCTCCATCGGTCGTGATAGTCTGGGGAATCCCGAATCTATGAATGACATGCTCCAACACAAAACTGATAACATCTTTCGATGCTACTGCCTTCATAGGGACGGCCTCCACCCATTTAGTGAAGTAATCTGTAATGGCCAGAACCCATTCATGGCCTTTGCTCGATGCAGGATGAATTTTGCCGATCATATCCATGCCCCAACCTCGGAATGGCCAAGGTTTGATGATAGGATTCATTGCTGATGCGGGTACCATCTGAATGCTCCCAAACTTCTGACATGCTTGACACCCTTTATAGTACTGGAAACAATCTTCAAGCATGGTGGGCCAATAAAATCCCGATCGCCTGATCAGCCACTTCATCTTATGAGCCGATTGGTGAGTTCCACAGGCACCCTCATGCACCTCATGCAAGAGCCGATTGGACTCGGCTGGTCCCAAACATTTGAGAAGCAATCCTTCCAATGTCCTGTAAAACATGTCATCGCCAATCAGTACGTACTTCATGGCCCTATATCTTATCCGTTTAGGTGCCCCCCGAGCCAGATCTTTCAAGTAATTGAAGATATCGGCTCTCCAATCATCTGGTTCCATGAACTGCACCTGAAAATCGGCTCCATCGGCTACGTCCTTGTATCCTGACGCCGTTTGTGCGAGATCGTTCGCCTCGGTATTTTGCGACCTTGGGATCCAATTGAAGTTTATATATCTGAACCGTGTCATCAGCTCACGGCATTGTATCCATAATGGAAAGAGCGACTCGCTCTCACACTTGTACTCTTCCGTGAGTTGAGAAATCACCAATTTGGAGTCTCCAAAGATCTCAACCGCTTCCGCCCCAGCGTCCAATAGCAACTCCATTCCCTTGCATATCGCTTCATACTCAGCAACATTGTTGGTGCAAGGGGTAGCTATCCTGATGGAGAAGGAAAATGTTGCCCCCCGAGGCGACACGAGTAGCACGCCGATGCCGCAACCATCCTCACAGACCGATCCATCGAAGAACATGGCCCATGCACGCACAGATAGTGCGGCTACGTCCGTGTTTATTCGTTCAGCGATAAGATCGGCCAACGCTTGTCCCTTGACTGCTTTCGCAGGTTGATACCGGATATCAAATTCCGATAACGCAAACATCCATTTGCCGAGTCGGCCTTTCAGTACAGGAGCCGACAGCATGTGCTTGATGACATCCGATTTGCATATGACGATGATTTCTGCTGACAGCAAGATGTGCTAGATCTTGGTGCAGGTGAAAAATAGACAGAGGCACAACTTCTCAATTTTAGGGTACCTTGTTTCTGCATCCAACATCCTTCTGCTGAGGTAGAAAACCACTTTTTCCAGACCATCATAAACCTGCACCACCACTGATGCGATGGAGGTGTCAGCCACTGATAAGTAGATGTAGAACGGCCTGTCTTGCTGTGGCGGAACTAACACTGGTGGCTTCGTTAGGTACTCCTTAATATCGTCAAACGCCTGTTGTTGCTCTGCCCCCCAGCGAAACTCCTCATCAGACTTGATTTTAACCAATCCCATGAACGGCTCGATTCATCCTGACAAGTTGGAGATAAACCTTCTGACGAAATTAATTTTGCCGATGAGACATTGAAGTTCCTTCTTCGTGGTGGGTGGCTTCATCGTTCGCACTGCCTCTTGACTTTTCAGGCTGATCTCAATTCCACGTTCATGAACCAAGAAACCCAGGAACTGACCGGCTGTCACACCAAAGGCACACTTCTTTGGATTCATTCTTAGTCCGAACTTCCTAGTTCGGTCCAGGACGTGTCGCAAATCCTCCAAGTGTCCATCCGTCGAAACAGACTTGACCACCACGTCATCGATGTAAATTTCCACCAATTTGCCGATTAAATCATGAAAGATGTAATTCATGGCTCTTTGGTATGTTGCGCCAGCATTCTTCAGTCCAAAAGTCATGACTACATATTCAAATAAGCCCACCGAGCCTGGCACTCTGAATGCAGTCTTATGTATATCTTCTGGAGCCATAAAAATTTGGTTGTAGCCGGCATTGCCATCCATGAAACTTAAAATTTTATGACCAGCAGCTGCATTGATTAATGTCTCTGCTACTGGCATTGGATATTCATCCTTTGGAGTGGCACTGTTGAGGTTCAGAAAATCTATGGCGACGCGCCATCGGCCATCCTTTTTCTCCACAGGTACGACATTGGAAATCCATTCAGCGTACCTGCATGTCCTGATGAACCCGGCGTCCAACATCTTCTGGATCTCCTTCTTGACTTCCACCAAGATTTCGGCCTTCATCTGTCGTGCTCGCTGCTGGAACGGCCGAAATCCTTTCTTCAGGGGGAGCCGATGCTCAATGATGCTCCTGTCTAACCCAGGCATCTCCGTATAATCCCATGCAAAACAATCTGGGTACTCTTTTAACAAGGCTATCATCAGGCCCCTGAGATGTGGATCTAACTTTTTGCTGATAAATGTTGGTCGTGGCTTATCCCCAGGACCAATGTCAATCTCTTCCAGCTCATCAGCTGATGTAAACCCATACCCTAGCTTTCCATCGCCTGCTAGATCAATGTTGAACACAGGCAAAGTGCATGTTGAGGATAATTTTGGCCGATTGCTAGAACCGGCCTCCTTTTTCATCGCAATGCTCAATGAGGGTCTACAACTTCTTGGTTTTCTACTATGGCTACGTGACATGCTCGAGATGAGATTCGTACTTTTTATTTTTTGGGGCCGATCGCAGGGATCGGCCTTGCCACGTACATCTACTGATTTGGATCTTGCTACTCTGTCAAGCCGGTGGATAAGACCAGCCTCACCCCGTTTTTTGAAGCTTCGATGCGTTCACAACCGTCCAAACTGATTCCAGAGAGCGGCTCTTGGTCGTTTGCATCCCAAATATTCATGGCAGCTAGTGAGATCTCGATTGAGTCATCTGCCTGAACAACCTCCACTTCATCTCCATCCCACTGTATGATGCATTGGTGCATTGTGGATGGGATGCAACAGTTAGCGTGAATCCAATCCCTTCCTAGCAGGACAGCGTAATTGCTTTTGCTGTCGACGATGAAGAACGAGGTAGGTATGGTTTTTCGGCCTACGGACAGATCTACATTCAGAACACCTTTTGCTTCTGATGCTTGGCCGTTGAAATCGCTTAACGTGACGTTGGTCTTGATCAGATCGTCATTGGAGTGTCCCAAACGTCGTAGCATGGAATACGGCATTATGTTGACTGCCACTCCCGTGTCAACCAACATCTTGCTGACAGGCTGCCCATTGATATAACCTCTCAGGTATAGGGCTTTCAAATGCCTGTAGCTCATCTCTCGTGGCTTCTCAAAGATCACTGGCCGTGGACCGCAATCAAATTGTGCCACCGATACTTCCTCGTCTTTTGGAGCACAAAACTCTGACGGGAGTATAAACACCATGTTTGTATCAGCCGATGCCTCTGCATCGGCTTTTGTCTGTTTAGGGCGCCATACTTTCTTTGGCGGGCGCATCTCTGACTCCCACGTTTGCTGAATTTTCACGGCCAGATCGGGCCGTGCCTTCCTCAACGTGTACAGGTACTGTGCTTTGGCTTCCTCCAGGTTTCGTAGCCGCTGCACCCTACGCTTCTGAGAATGGCTGAGTCCATCAGGGCACCACCTTGGCCGGTGGTACCTATCCTCTTCTTCATCTGACTCCTCGAAGTCTTCATCTTGAGACGACTCAGCTCGTTTGTTCTGAGGTGGGAGAGGCCCGAGACGCTTGAACACTGAAACTTCATTCGTTCCCTTCCTCTGCGGTCTACATTCTGGGAAGTTCTCGATTGTAGGCAATCGGCTCATTCCTGAGTCCCAGCAGTGTTTAAAGAAAGGACAGTTCCAATGCCTATCCATGTCTTCTTGTTCTCTATCATATCGACGATACCTCCTGTCATCTGCATCAGACCGACGATATCTTTCGTCATCCACGTCGTAGCGCCGACGTCGGTCATACTGCTGCTCATATTTGTTAAGGAGATGCGCGGAGAGTGGTCGTTGATACCGCACGCTTCTCACTTCTTCTGTCAGGTACCGTCTGTTATCATGTTGGGGCCGGTCGCGTGGATCGGCCTCCTCTTTCTCCTTGCCACGGGAGTGACTGCTTTCTGCTTTATCTTTGCCATGGCGGCTCCCAAGCCCTGCCATGTTGACACCAAAAGAGAAACCTGGCTCGCATCTTAGGGAGTGACTGAGATCCACCATGTTGACGCCAGGAAACGGATGTGTGTCTACTTTCATGGCAAATTGTCCGAAGATTAATCGGCCTGACTCTATCGCCATTTGAATCTGTGCGCGCAACACTTTGCAGTCGTTGGTGGCGTGGGTGAACGTGTGATGCCATTTGCAGTATGGCCTACCGTTCATCTCTTGTGACGTAGGAATTTTGTGGCCTTCGGGTAACTTCAGTTGTTTCTCCTTCAGCAGCAAATCAAAAATCTGCTCAGTTTTGCTTAAATCAAAGTCAAACCCTTTTGGAGGCCCTGGTTGTTTCACCCATTTGCAGGACACGGGAACTGCCGTCCGAGTCCATTCAGCCACGGTGACTTCCTGATCTTCCGCAAGGTCTTCATCCTCTTCAGCATCGACCAAGCCTATCGTGCGCTTGAACTTGTCTTGGTACAATTCTGGGTGGCGCTGCTCATACAATGTCAGTTTCTATACCATGTGCGCCAACGAATTGTACTCCACTTGGAACGTCAGATCCTTGAGTGGCGCTGCGAGGCCTGCCACGGCCAGCTCGACTGCTTCTTTCTCAGATAAATGAACCGAATAACATCGGTTCTTGACAGTTCTGAAACGTTGAATGTATTCAGACACCGTCTCTCCTCGCCTTTGCCAAACCTGCGTCAGATCGGCAATGCCAGCTTCGGTAGCTTCTAAATGATATTGTATGTGAAACTGCTCTTCCAGCTGCTTCCATGTCCGAACTGAATCTGGGGGTAGCGAGGTGTACCACCCAAAGGCTGGACCCGTGAGAGATTGGGCAAAGAACCTCACACGTAGCGGTTCTGATGCTGAAACCATGCCCAGCTGTGCCAAGTATCGGCTCACGTGCTCGATGGAGCTAGACCCTTCTGATCCACTGAATTTTGTGAAGTCAGGGAGTCGATATTTAGGCGGCAGCGGGATCAGGTCATACTCGTTGGGGTACGGCTTGGAATAGCCGATTGTTCTCTTCTTCGGCAGGATGCCGAACTGATCTCTCAAGATTGCGCTGATCTGATCCACAGTAGGGGCTGTAGGGGTTGAGCTATCATGATTCATTGCATTGGCATATTTAGTTAGCCACGCTTGTTTCTCAGCATCTGCTCCAGAACTCCCCGCTGCTCCAGCAATCCCTCCTGCCGTAACAATCGCTCCTGCTCCGGCAATTCCTCCTGCTGAAGTTTGGATCGCGTGCGTCCAGTTGTTGCAGTCCGGCACGTATGTGCACACGTATCCATGTGGGATCTCCTTGGGCAGCTCATACAAGAATTGGTAGTCGCCAGGATCACCTCCAACCTTGTAGACAACGTATGCCGGTGAACCTTGTTGCTGTGGAGCCGCCATCGCGAATGGCAGTGGTGGCCTGGTGTGGAATGGTATCTCTCCCTGATGAGTCCCTAAAGCAGGTCCTGACGGAGAATACTGATGTTTCATGATTTCTTGCACCACACGAAGCGCAACTCGCTCAAGCGTATTCACCAGGCTCTCAGAATGCCGATGTAGAGAATGAGCCACAGCATAGTTAATTTCCTGGCGCAGGGCTCTGGTACGTTCCTCCGAAGGGAGAGACAGATCTAATCCCTCGAACGCGCCTTTGGGTGTGAATCCTTTGAACCTGATGCCGTGTGAACGGGTCTTCTCAAAAGAGCCGATGAGATCGGCTTCAAAGATGGCCTTCAGCTCATCGTATTTCTTCTTATGCTCTGCAGGTAGATCCTCGTACTTGATCAGTTCGTCCGACATCTTGGCTGCCGATGTTGACGTGGTTGTTGCAGAAAGTGTCCCACCGGGCGTGCCAGAATGTGTTGCCTGCCAAAACCCACCGGCGAGCAGTGGTTAAGCAACACGAAGAGCCGGGAGACTCCCAAGACTGCTAAGTGGGCCCTGGTGCCTCGCGTCGTCCCGCAAAGTCCCAGCACATGTCCTGGCGGTTGCAAGGGCGTGCCACCTGACCTATACCTGATCAGGAAGGTGTTGGATTGCTTCGATTAGTCTCCTGCATGGTAGACACGTAAACATTAAATACGAGCCCGATCGGCTCTCAGGTTGCCCTGTGGATCGGCTCAAAGAGCCGATCGCCCCATGGTTCACGTTGGATTTACGATGACATGGGGATCCTGCTTGATCAAAACAAAGCTAAACCAATCTACGACAGTTTAGGGTTTTCACCGCATAATCGGAACATCCTACGCGTAGTTGGGCCTAGCAGATACGAAAGATGATGGAAACTATCCCTAAAAGAGGCCTAAAAACCAACGTTAAGTCAATTCCTGGAACATCCCTTATAGGAACGGTAAAACAACACCTCACGCACTACCGGATCATCCAACCCCAGCATAAGGCCTAATCATGCAGATATTAAACTAATCCTTGAAACAAGGAGCAACTATAACAGATCGGATCTACTAAGTAACGAACAAGCAAGGTGCTGCCCTTACACCTGAATAGGTGTAAGGACAGCTAGATATCGAGGGACGGCATTGCTAAGCAAATATGCATACGAAAAGCATCAATGCAAGCCCCAAAACATCTATGATAAATAGTGCTACTCGCCATCAACAACGCTTCAGCACGAGTAACACAAGGTAACGAATAAGTGTATACTGCCTAGATCGCAAGATGCGATCTAGGCAGCATGATACTTACCCGGAAGGAACCCTCGAAATAAGGGGTGGCGATGCGCCTGGTTTGTGTTTGTTGTGAACGTGATTGTCCTCCTTTTTCAATAACCCTAAATACATATTTATAGTCCAAGGGACTTCCTAATTCGGAAATAAACTAACCCGTGTACGGGCTAGACTCTATCTTTTAATTCTAACCGACACGATCTAATAATATGAGGATACACGGGCAATCCAGCCCAAACTTTGTACACAAGGCCGATTCATGTATTTCTTCCGTGTACATTCTTCAAGCCCATCTTAATCGTGGCCCATCTCTGATCCGATCAAATTCTGGTGATAACAACAATATCCATGAGATATACATGTTATAAGTTGAAAGCAACCGCTGAAACTTAATCTTCCTTTGTGTTGCTTCAATACCTTTACTTTAATTTATTGCTTTATGAGTTAACTCTTATGCAAGACTTATTGATGCTTGTCTTGAAGTACTATTCATGAAAAGTCTTTGCTTTATGATTCATTTGTTTACTCATGTCATTACCATTGTTTTTTTTTTTGAAGGTGAAACAGTGGGGAAAATCCCCACTGCAATTTTTATTAATATAAAAAAAGGTACAGAGTTACAAAAGCACAAGAAGTGCAAAACTAAAAAAGAAGAAAAGGAGAACTAAAAGGCAAACTAAGAGAGTAAGAAAGATTGGAGCCAAATTTTGAACTGTGCTTCCCATTTCTTCTTCATTCTATAAGATAGTAACTGAAACTCTTGCTTAAGCAAAGTCTTCCAAGCCAGAAAAGAGGGTGCTTGCCCTTCAAAGATCTTTCTGTTTCTAACCATCCAAATGGACCAAGATGCCAGCATGATTATTTCTACCGCAAATGGCAGATTTAATTTCTCTTTGATACCATAAAAGGCCTCCAGTATTGAGTGTTGGGTTGGAAGTTGAGGGCATAAGAATGACCAACACTGTTGTGCAAAAGGGCAGCTCCAGAACAGGTGCATTAAGGTTTCTTCTTGACTGCATTGCAGAGTTGCACAATTGTAAGCTTGTATTTGAAAAAAAATTCTCCGAAGTAAATTCCTTGTGTTTAGTCTGTCATGTAGTAATAACCAGAAAAAGAATTTATGCTTCGGCTGGCAAGAGGAAGCCCATATCCAAGTGAAGAACTTAGGTGCCTGCTGCACCCCAATCAAAAGTTTGTAGGCTTTGGTGGTAGAAAATTTATCAGATCCCCAAATGTAACTCCAAGAATCTTCTTGATGAGAAAGAGTTTGAAATTGAGTAGGGTCACATAGATCTTCTAACTGTTCAAACTCGGCAAAAGCTTATTGGGAAAGAGGTAGATGAAACAAATCCTGAAGAAACTCCATTTGCATCACTTTATTCACAGATATGTCAGTCCTTTTAGCAAAAGTAATAAGATGTGGGAATTTCAAGTGCAAACAATTATCACTCCAAAGATCAGTCCAGAATAAAGCAGTTTTTCCATTCCCCACATTGCATCTTGCCAAAGCTTTGTAAGAGTCTAGTAGCTTTAAGTGTGCCTTCCACCAGAAAGAGCCTTCCATTTTGATACCTGGTGGTCCATTCTCATCATAGTAAGTATCTCTTATTAGGTTTACCCAAGGGATGTCCATATTATTGTAGAATTTATGTAGATTCTTTAGAAGCAGAGTTTTATTTTGGACATCCAGATTGAGCACACCCAAACCTCCTTGCTCTTTTGGCCGACAGATTTTTTTCCAGGAAACCAAAGCACTCCCTTTTGCTTGCACATCCAAAGTTTTCTTTCTCCATAGGCAATGTCTCATGTACTTAATAACCTGATTCTTGATTGTGATAGGTACATCCAAGCAGCACATAAAGAAAATTGGGAGGGAGGCCAATACAGATTTCACCAACTGTAATTTCCCTCCATAGTTCAAGAAATCTGCAATACCCCCAAGCCTTGATTGTACTCTTTGGACCATTGGGAGGAAATACTCAAGGGAAGGTTTTGTAATGCCAAGGGGAAGGCCCAAGTATGTAAATGGAAGAGATCCAATTTGACAGTTCAATGTTGCAGCAAAATGTGCCAGTCTTTCAGGAGACATATTAATAGGCATCAAGCTTGATTTCTTGTAGTTTACTTTGAGTCCAGTAGAAACAGCAAAAGAATGCAGAATGGCTTTAAGACATAGCAACTGTTTTGCATCTGCCTTCATGATAAGAAGGGTATCATCAGCATATTGGATTACTGGAAAATCTGGGCATGAGGGGCATGGAATAGGCTTTGTAAGAAGATTTTGATCCATAGCTTTATTCAGAATAGATTGAAGGAAGTCTGCAGCCAATACAAAGATCAAAGGAGATAATGGATCCCCTTGTCTCACTCCTCTTCTACAATAAAACTTTTTTCCAGGGACTCCATTCAACAAGACAGAGGAAGTTCCAGAGCTTAGAAGCATAGATATCCATTTTATCCATTTCTCTCCAAAACCTTTTGCCCTTAAAATCTTAATAATTGTAGAGTGTTCAATCATATCAAAGGCCTTCTCAAAATCTAGCTTCAGAATCAAAATTTCTTCTTTTGATTGGTGACATTGGAATAAGTACTCAAAAGCCCATCCAAGACAGTCCTGTATAGATCTTTTCTTAAGAAACCCATATTGATTTTTGTGCACTAAGGACAGAATAATGTCCTGCAGCCTATTAGCAAGAAGCTTTGTTATGATCTTCAGAACACAGTTTAGCAAAGAAATGGGTCTAAAATCTCCAGCAGAGGATGGATTGTCTGATTTTGGAACAAGGGTTATATATGAAGAGTTTATACTTTCCAAGGCAACTCTCCCATCATGAAAATCATTAATCAATCTCTTGATGTCTGGGGCAATAATAGTCCAACAATTCTTGACAAACTCATTATTGAAACCATCTGGTCCTGGGGATTTTTCATTTGGCAAGTGCTTGACTACCTCTTCAATCTCCTTGTCAGTAAAAGGTGCTTGCAATGCAGCATTCATTTCTTCAGTAACTCTTTGGCTTAAAATTGTATCAAGATTGAACTCCATGGAAGGATTATCAGATTTGCCCATTCTTTCCTTAAAAGCATGCCACAAGATAGCAGCCTTACCATCATGATCAGAGACTTCAGTTTGGTCTGAATTTTGCAGCATGGAGATGTAGTTATGTCTGTAGTTTATGGTTGCCTTTGAATGAAAAAACCTGGTGTTTGCATCTCCTAGCTTAACCCACTTAATTTTCCCTCTTTGCTGCCAATAAGACTTTTGGTTCTGTAATAGAGTGATAAGGTGTGCTTTAAGAAAGTCTCTCAAGTCCCATTCATAGACTGTCAAAGTTCTGTATTCTTCTATGAAGTCAATCAAAGAGATAACTTCATTAACATTTTTTATCAAATTCTTTAAGCAAGGCAGATTTTTTGCCCACAACTTCAAGCTTCTTCTCAGGTTTTTAAACTTAGCATTTATACTCTTTGCACTGTCTGTATGTCCAACTGGAATATTCCAAGCAGCTTGGACAATTTGTTTGAAATCAGAATGCTGCATCCAATGATTCTCAATTCTGAAGACTTTTCCTTTTGGAATTCTTGTATTGAACCCAACAACACAAGGCACATGATCTGAAGTGGGTTTTGCAAGAGGGTAAGCAAAAGTTGCAGGATAAGAAACAGTCCAAGATGCTGAAGTGAAGAACCAGTCAAGCTTTTCCAAGAGAGGATCTTTTTGCATGTTACTCCAAGTAAATTTCCTCCCTTTTAAAGGCAATTCTACAATGCCCAAATTACTTATTGCCTCATTAAAAAGTAGCATATCATTTAAGTCTCCTCCAGGTTTGTTTCTGTCTGAGGGACTTCTTATGAAATTAAAGTCTCCCATAATCAACCAATCAGTATCTGGTGGCATATCAATATTTGTAAACCAATCAATGAATAGAGCTTTCCTCTCAGGTTGGCAGGGTCCATATATATTAGTAAGTATCCAGGAATCATTGGAGAGATTACATTTAAAATTCACTGATAGAGAGAAATCATTGTGAAAAGCCAATTCTCCTGTGAAAAGAGACCCATTCCAGATAATGAACAAACCACCAGATGCTCCCACAGAAGGCACAAACTCAAACTTGTTAAATTTCTTTGGGCAGAATTTCCTGATATAAGCAAGATCAAAAGATTCCCTCTTTGTTTCTTGAAGGCAAATAATATCACAACCAGATTCTTCAATTTTACTAGAAAGTGCCACCCATTTTTTATCTGAGTTAATACCTCTCAGATTCCAGTTCATAATTTTCCTTGATTTGTAACTATCCATGTATAACATAAAGGTTGACCAAAGGGGAGCCCAAAGCAAAAGAGTACTTAAGGCACCAAACCATTAAACTGGATTTCATAACATCATCAGCATAACATTTGTTCAAACAGATCTCACAACACAAAAGCTGATTGACACATCCACTAGCAGATAGTTGTTCACACCACACTAGAACCAAACCAGACCCAAGAAAAGTAAAATTACATAATAGAGTATGCATTTTTAACTACTTGGGGGCTTTTTTCTTGTTCTGCTGAACAAAGCCAGCAGATTTTGATTGATCACTAGGTTTGTTTTGAGAGCTTGATGATGCAGTCTTGCTCCTCCTGCTTCCAATCACTCCTTGAGGTTGTTCATTCTTGTTTTCTTCCACAGGGAGCTTGTTCTTCTTGAGAATTCTTTTTTCAACAGTCTCTTCTTGCACCTTACAGAAAGACATAGCCAGATTCTTAACCACTTTAGTGTTGATAATAGGAGGGGTAGCATTACAAGTGAGACAATGTTTGTCAGAGCAATTTGCATGATTTTTGTACCCATCATTTAGTAAGACAAGCCTGGGGCTCCTTCTTACCTCAGACTCAACCAGTGGGATTTTCCCTTCTCTTCTTTTCCTTTTTGGAGTGGAAGGAGCAACATCAGAGGGTGTGATAGGGACAGCAAACTCATTAATTTCTGACAGAGAGACACAAGAGGGTGCCTTTGCTGTGGCACATTTGTCAGGGATAACAAACCTGACAGTATCTTCCTTGAGCAGAGGCTCCTTTAGAATATCCCAAAGCTGAGATGAAAGAAATCCCTTAGTCCAATCAAATTTCTCAGGAGTTAAGAGCATTAAGGTTATGAAATTGAACCAACTGACAGGAATATCTACCATTGAGTAATTGGATTTATCTGTGACACCATGCATCTTAGGAGCAAAATATTTCTCCCAGAGAGCCATGCCTTCAGCAGAAAATCTCCTTGACAGATCATGTTCCTCAGGAATTGGGGTGAAAAAAGTTTGTACCCTGCCAAGAGTCAGTTGCAGATGTGCAACATTTGGTGGCACCATATCAACATTTGCAGGCAGGAACTGATCATCTTCCACTACTTGTGAGGAGGAATTTGGCAAAGAGGTCTCCACCAAGCCATTATCAGAATCATCATTCATTAAATCATCATGAGCAGAGTAAGCTTGAAGAATATTGAGCAAACCATCTCCCAAGGGTAGTGGGGGTGCAGCAGTTATCTGTTGGGTATTTTCAGCTTGCATTTGATGTAATGATGCAGAGGAGGAGCCAACAAGCAGAGGGTCATGTGTAGCAGTGTCTTCAGAGCTAGATGCAGATAAATTGATGAAACTGTCAGCATCCAGGAGAGGAGGGTCTTGATGCTGGTCATCCAAGACCATCTCTTCATGTTGCACTTGAGCCTGATCCTCCACCTCCATTGGCTGTGGCAAGCCCTCAGCAGCCCCCATGGCCCAGTGACCCCAACCACCATCATCCTCTTGGTTATCTTGATTGTCTGCAGCTGCATGGTCCACTGGAGCAGGAATGAAAGCAGGTACAGGCAAAGCATGACCAGGTAAAGGGTGAGGGTCCACCCCCTCATCAGGAAGAGGATCTTCATCTGCAGGCCCACCACCCAGCAAATTGTCTAACAATATTTCAACAAGAAAGGTCCAAGATTCAGCATCTGGCCTGGAACTTTCTATCATCCTGATACTCCTAGGAATGTCCATGAGATCAGTTACTCTCACCTTAACCAAAACCCTTCCTTTTCTGTTTGGGTCTTTTTCCCAGAGCAACACAGAGCCAATATCAACAAAGCAGGCATTCAGATCCTCAGTGTTCATGTGATCTAAAGGGGGACCAACAAGAAGTAACCAGACATCTCTGTTAAAGGTAACCCCCCTCCAATTAATCCCTTCATCATGCCTAACAAAAGATACATTCACATCCCCAAATTGATTGGGACTCGAAGCAATGAGTCTGTCTCTGTCACTAACATTCCTGAACTGAACATAAGCGGCCCCAAACGGACAAGAGTGCAGACTAACTATGCCAACCCTAGCCACCTCAGCAAAGTATTCTTGAAGAACATCTCTAACATTCTGAAAAGGGACCAAACCTTCAGGAAATGGAGCAATGGTGGCAATGGCATACTGCTCGTGCTCCCTTGGGCGGCTCGGAACCACCACCCGCTTCACCCCAACTCGACCGGCGATGTTTTGAATCTGGTAACCCTGCGGCACGAACGGTCTTGGATCGATTGGTATGTTAGCCATTGCCGCTGTCCTAACCTCCGATTGCACAGCAGTGGTGGTCGGTGGCAGTTCCGGAGAAGACGAGGGTGTCGAAGGCGAGGAGACGGAAGCGACAAAGCCTTTAGGGATATTTTTTCCCGAAAAGGAAACCGAGAGGTCTCTAAACGAGGAAACCTCCTGGATTAAAGGGGGCGGCCCATGGGCTTTAAACCAGGTAAGGAAACTGTCATCGGGCCAGGCAACGGCATTAAAGGTAGGGAATTTGAAAAAAGGGAGCAAGCCCGGTAATCTTATCTGAGAGGAGAAAAAGGAGGAGCTTTGAACTCTGTCCACGTGATTATGGGGAGTACCCGTTTTGAAATTGGCATTCAAAATGGGGAATGAATCACCGTGATTGAAGGATTTAGGAGTAATGGGGGCTTGCATGCGTTTAAAAACAGAAACACGCTTTGAGCCAAAGGAAGCTGATTTTTTTCTTTGTACAACATGCCATTCTGACTCTGTTTCTTTGTAAAATTTCTTTTCTTCAACCAACCAGTTTGGGCCACCGTGTCCCCATAGACTCAAAAATAATTCAAACATGGGAGTGCAGATTTTTGACAAGTTGTAAATTTCAAACCCTACTGCCGAAGAAGCCACTATGAATTGAAAAGTTCTATCTCTTAGAAACTTGACTTTGAACAACGAGGCTAAACCTCCAAAGCAGGATTGCAAGACAATAGCCACAGTATGGTTATCAAGCTTAAAGCATGCTCTCCCAAAAGAAACAACAAGCAAAAAGCCTCGTCTTCTAGAGTGATTGAGAAGGTTAACAGAATGACCAAACTTACTTTTGCAAGCTTCTTCAAAGGCAGTTCCTCTTGAGAAATCCAAAGCCATATTCTTATGGGACAACACTGTAGAAAAATCCTTTAGAGAATTTTCCTTAGGGCTTGAAGAGTTTAACATTTGCACCCCATGATCAAGGGAATCAGATATAATACGCTCACCCACAACCACAGTATGAGTTTTCAAGTCCAACATCAAACCAGAATGAATTCTTTCATTTTCCAAGAGAAATCTAGCATCCAGCACTTCTTCTTGCGAATCCAAAAGAACCAACCTTTTTGCTTGCGGCCTTAACAAAAGGAAGGCATGTGAAGATGAAGAGCCATTCTGAAAATGGGAGCAGGTGGCTTTCCAACGAACAGGAGGAGCCTCGGGCAAGGAACCAAGAGAGGGATTCACAGATTTCACAACATCCACAAAGCTTCTGGTAGAATTGGGTCTCTCTGGACGAGATGCATGCAAATTACCCTCAGGAGCAGAGGCAAAAGAACCAATACATTCTCCCACCAAAACAGAGAGATCTTTGAAATCCACAATATTTCCAATTATTATATGCTCATCTTGATGCAAGAATCTAGCTGAGATCACCTGCTCTTTTGAATCCAACAGAAAAATCCTTTTTGCATGAGGCTTCAAAATAAGGAAGGCAGATTTACCCATAGGGATTTTAGAATCCATTTTGCCTTTATCTGAGTAAGTGACCCTCCAACGAATAGGAGTGGGTTCTTTGAAAGAAGAAAACCTTGGTGGAGAAACCAGACATTCTTGCACAAAAACCAGATGAGAAGGAAATCTTATAGTAGATCCAGGGTAAAAAACTTCATCATCTCGAAGGGTTTTACCAACCAAAGGCGAATCTTTGAGATTAACTAGAGCCAACCAATTCTTCGGCCACAAAAGAAGAAAACCAGAACCAGAGATGGGAGAACCATTGCCGATGATAGATTCAAAGGAGATCTTCCATCGACCAAGGGGAGAAGGAGAGGGAGCCATGAAGAGATCACCTTGGAGAGGATCCAACACAGCACAAGCTGATCGGAGAGGCTTGGAGAGATCACCGGAGATCCGAGGAGACACCTAGGGAGACGCCGGAGGAGGTGGTGGTGGGGAGGAGAGCCATGCTTTGCAAATACAGTACTCAATTGCTTCCAACCTTTTATTACCATTGTTTTGATCGCTGCATTCATTACATATGCTTACAATAGTATGATCAAGGTTATGATGGCATGTCACTCCAGAAATTATCTTTGTTATCGTTTACCTGCTCGAGACGAGCAGGAACTAAGCTTGGGGATGCTGATACGTCTCCGACGTATCGATAATTTCATATGTTCCATGCCACATTATTGATGATATCTACATGTTTTATACACATTTTATGTCATATTTATGCATTTTCCGGCACTAACCTATTAACGAGATGCCGAAGAGCCGATTCTTTGTTTCTGCTGTTTTTGGTTTCAGAAATCCTACAAAGGAAATATTCTCGGAATTGGACGAAATCAACGCCCAGGGTCCTATTTTTGCACGAAGCTTCCAGAAGTCCGAAGGAGAGACGAAGTGGGGCCACGAGGTGGCCAGACACTAGGGCGGCGCGGCCTGGGCCTTGGCCGCGCCGGCCTGTTGTGTGGGGCCCCCGTGACGCCCTCTGACCTGCCCTTCCACCTACTTAAAGCCTCCATCGCGAAACCCCCAGTACCGAGAGCCACGATACGGAAAACCTTGCTGAGACGCCGCCGCCGCCAATCCCATCTCGGGGGATTCTGGAGATCACCTCCGGCACCCTGCCGGAGAGGGGAATCATCTCCCGGAGGACTCTTCACCGCCATGATCGGCTCCGGAGTGATGAGTGAGTAGTTCACCCCTGGACTATGGGTCCATAGCAGTAGCTAGATGGTTGTCTTCTCCTTATGTGCTTCATTGTCGGATCTTGTGAGCTGCCTAACATGATCAAGATCATCTATCTATAATTCTATATGTTGTGTTTGTCGGGATCCGATGGATAGAGAATACTATGTTATGTTGATTATCAATCTATTACCTATGTGTTGTTTATGATCTTGCATGCTCTCCGTTATTAGTAGAGGCTCTGGCCAAGTTTTCACTCTTAACTCCAAGAGGGAGTATTTATGCTTGATAGTGGGTTCATGCCTCCATTAAATTTGGGACAGTGACAGAAAGTTCTAAG
The DNA here is from genome assembly GCF_019359855.2 of Lolium perenne. Taxonomy (NCBI): domain Eukaryota; kingdom Viridiplantae; phylum Streptophyta; class Magnoliopsida; order Poales; family Poaceae; genus Lolium; species Lolium perenne. The sequence goes on along the minus strand of NC_067245.2, from coordinate 89,534,444 downwards.
GTTGTGGATGTGCTGTTGCCACTAGGGATAAAACATTGATGCTATGTCCGAGGATGTAGTTATTGATTACATTACGCACCATACTTAATGCAATTGTCTGTTGTTTTGCAACTTAATACTGGAAGGGGTTCGGATGATAACCTGAAGGTGGACTTTTTAGGCATAGATGCATGCTGGATAGCGGTCTATGTACTTTGTCGTAATGCCCAATTAAATCTCACAATACTCATCATATCATGTATGTGCATTGTTATGCCCTCTCTATTTGTCAATTGCCTGACTGTAATTTGTTCACCCAACATGCTATTTATCTTATGGGAGAGACACCTCTAGTGAACTGTGGACCCCGGTCCTATTCTTTACATCGCATACAATCTACTGCAATACTTGTTCTACTGTTTTCTGCAAACAATCATCTTCCACACAATACGGTTAATCCTTTGTTACAGCAAGCCGGTGAGATTGACAACCTCATTGTTTCGTTGGGGCAAAGTACTTTGGTTGTGTTGTGCAGGTTCCACGTTGGCGCCGGAATCCCTGGTGTTGCACCGCACTACATCCCGCCGCCATCAACCTTCAACGTGCTTCTTGGCTCCTCCTGGTTCGATAAACCTTGGTTTCTTTCTGAGGGAAAACTTGCTGCTGTGCGCATCATACCTTCCTCTTGGGGTTCCCAACGAACGTGTGAGTTACACGCCATCAAGGCCCGGCTTCCACCGACTGGTAGGACAAAAGATGTTGTGCAAGTTTCTCATTGCGAGCACGTACGACTAAATATGGAACACATGCCTATTGATTGATTAGTACTTGGATACCGTTTTATTATTATCCGCAAATGCCCTACCTTGATTGTTACATGAGTTTCTCTCATCCATGCAACGCCTGTTCATCCATCCCTGTGCCTACAGTATTTTAATCCTGCTGTTTACTATAATCACTACTGCTGTCTTTGTTACTCTGCTGCTGCTATTTCACTACTGCTACTGCTATAAAACTGTTACTACTGATAAACTCTTGCAAGCAAGTCTATTTCCATGTGCAGCTGAATTGACAACTCCGCTGTTAAGGCTTTCAAGTATTCTTTGTCTCCCCTTGTGTCGTATCAATAAATTGGGTTTTACTTCCCGCGAAGACTGTTGCGATCCCCTATACTTGTGGGTCATCAAGACTATTTTCTGGCGCCGTTGCCGGGGAGCATAGCTTTATTTGGAAGTTCACTTGGATTGATATTGTTCGCTGCAAATTCTCCATCATGGGTAAACCTCGCGATACTAAAGTCGCCATATTACCATCCACTACAAAAAAAAGGTACAACTCTGAGTACCTCTGCTGCTCTTGATTCACCATCTGTGATAGATAAACTTGTTTCACCACCACAAGCTTCACATGCTGGTACTTCTGCTAGATCTGAAAGTTCCTCTTATAATTTTGATGATGCTTCTACTGTACTTGATAATGATGGTTCGTTAGGATCTTTTCTAGATGCTACAATTGCTAGGTCTAGACAAATTGAAAATACTGAAATTCCTAATGAAAATGCTGCTACACCTGTTAATTCACCTGAGTCTGTTGAATACTCTAGTGATGATCCTGATGAGGATTATGTGGAACTTGATGATGATTTTATTGATAAATGCAATGCTACTACTGATGCAAGAAAAATTAAAAAGTTGCTTGCACAACATACTGTTAGATATAAACTGTCTCCTGATCCTAAATTTGCCACATCTCCTACAAATATTAAGGATAAGGATTATGATTTTTCTCTTGATCTATATCATATATCTATTGTTGAGAAAACACCTTTTTGTGGTACTGAAAAAGAAAGTGTTGTAGAACACATGATTGAGCTATCTACTCTGAGTAGCTTGTTTTCTGATGATGTTAAGAAGCGTACTTATTTTGTTGCTAAAATTTTCCCTTTCTCATTAAAGGATGATGCTAAAACTTGGTATAATAGTTTGCCACCTGATTCTATTAATAGTCCAAAAGAATTGCTTGATGTTTTCTTCCGGAAATACTTTCCTGCTAGTGCTCAACATATTGCTTTGCAGAGAATTTATAATTTTGATCAGGAAGATGGAGAGAAATTGCCTGAGGCTTGGGCGAGATTTTGCTCTCTTATTAGAGCTCGGCCTGAACATGATTTGGAAAAGCATGATTTACTTGATATATTTTATAGTGGATTAACCATTGAGTCTAGGGCATACCTGGATAGTTGTGCTGGTTGTGTTTTTAGGAAAAGAACTCCAGACCACGATGAAGAATTATTGGCTAGAATAGGCCAGAATCATGATGATTGGCCTACACCTGAACCAACCCCGACACCAATATTGAAGAAGAGGGGTATGATTAAATTAAATGATGAAGATATGAGGGAAGCCAAGAAGTCTCTTAAAGAGAAGGGTATTAAATCCGAAGACATGAAGAATTTACCTCCCATAGAAGATTTATGCAAGATAACTCCCCCTTCATCCATGATTGAGGTACACTCTCTTGAACGCTTTACTAGGGAAGATATTCCGTATTGAAAACCTCCTGCTCAATGCTTAGATGAGTTTGATAATTATATTGTTAAACAAGAAAATTTTAATATGAGAGTAGAGAATCATTTAATGGAAAATTCTCGAGCTATTAGTGAATTGCATGGTATTGTGGAGAGAACCTCCAATGATGTTAAGATGCTTGTTAAACACTTTCATATGGTTCAAACTCAAATTGATCAACTCACTAAAGTGCAAAATGACTTGTTAAAAAATAGTTCTAAAGAAAAACATGTTTATGAAGTAACAACTAGAGGTGGTGTTTCTACCCAGGATCCTCTATATCCTGAAGGGCATCCCAAAAGAGTTGAACAAGATTCTCAACGAACTGAAACTAGTGTTCCTTCTAAGAAAAAGAAAAAGAAACATAAAACTGTTGTAGAATCCTCTGAGCCTGTTAATGATCCTAATAGTATTTCTATTTCTGATGCTGAAATTGAAAGTGGTAATGAACATGATAAAGATAATGATAAGAATGATGCTTCTGATAAAGAAGAGGTTGAAGAAGAACCTGAAAAGCATGCTAAAAATAAAAAGTATACTAAAGAAGATTTTATTGCTAAGAAACATGGTAATGAAAGGGAACCTTGGGTTCAAAAGCAAATGCCTTTTCCTGCTAAGAAACTAAAATCAAAGGAAGAGGAACACTATAATAAATTTTGTGATTGGATGAAACCGTTGTTTTTGCAAATCCCTTTGACTGATGCTATTAAATTGCCTCCTTATTCAAAGTATATGAAAGATATTGTCACTAACAAAAGGAAAATTCCTAATGAGGAGATTTCCACTATGCTTGCTAATTACTCTTTCAATGGCAAGGTTCCAAAGAAGCTTAGCGACCCAGGTATACCAACTATTCCTTGTTCTATTAAGAATAATTATGTTAGAACTGCTCTATGTGATTTGGGAGCGGGTGTTAGTGTTATGCCTTTTTCTCTTTATAAGAGACTTTATTTAGATAAGTTGATACCAACTGATATATCTTTGCAAATGGCTGATAAATCTACTGCTATTCCTGTTGGTATATGTGAGGATGTTCCTGTTCAAGTTACTAATAATTGCTTAATATTAACTGATTTTGTTGTGTTGGAAATGCCTGAAGATGATAATATGTCTATTATTCTTGGAAGACCTTTTATTAACACCGTAGGGGCTGTTATTGATTGCAATAAAGGAAAAGTTACTTTCAATGTGGATGATAAGGAGCATACCGTTTATTTTCCCAAGAGGATTGATAAAGTATGTGGAGTTAATACAATTTCTAATGTGAGAACTATCAAAGTGGGAGATATTGATTGTCCAATATATGAGCCTAAAGAAGAATATCAAACTCTTGTGATTGGATCCATATCAATACAATACAAGGTAACATGATTGATTTGAGGTTTAATTCTTCTTATGTTATGTAAAATTTATTTGGTGGCAAGACTTGATCAACCTTGTTAACAAGTACATTTTATACGCATAGAGGAGCTAAACAACATTTGTTTCTTCCTCCACTTGCTTTACTTGCTGTAGCACTACTTGTTTTGCAAGATGCTTTAGTTGTTTAGAGGTTTGAAAAATCTTTTTTTCTGCCCTGGAATAATAATTTTAACACAAAAAAATGTGCATGGGCACCATGGGATTGATCTCCACTTAGGCCAAAAGCCTAAGCTTGGGGGGAGGTATACCGGCATCACTCCTTCTTTGCATATTATGATTGCTGGATACTTGTACATACTTGTTTAGCTTCTTAAAATGGTTTTCTAATAAGAGGGAGATGATATTTGGGGAAGTGTTGCCTGAAAACAGATTCTGGACTGATACCAAAAAAATTCTCAAAAACAGCCAGAACGTTATTTCGTGAAGCCAATTTTTGTGCATGTTCCCCAGGTTGTTATCTAACTTTCATTAGTTGAACACTTTTCGAGCTGGGCAGCGGAAGAATTTCTTAAAAATCGATTACTGTACTGCTGTCAAGTTTGGCAGACTCCTGCTGCTTTGTGTTTATGTGACTCTTCTAGTTTTTATTTTCTTGGTTTTGCTTTGTTTCTTTCCTAAAACACAAAAAGACCAAAAATATTTCTGTTATTTCTCTTTACCATTTGTTTATTTTGGTTTCTTGCTTTTATTTTGCTTTATTTGCTATCGTTAGTTTGCTATAAGAAAATCCAAAAATATTTTACTTTGTTTGCTTGTTTCCTTTTGTTCTTGTTTCCAATTTGAAAACACCAAAAATATTTGCTGTTCTTCTTTGGTTTTGTAAATTTCATTTTGGAGTTCAATGGTCTTCGGTGGTTGGAGCTTGGCTTTCATTTCATATTATTCAAGCTATACAAGTGAAAAGGCAATAATGACGATCTACGACAACTCGACTGTGGTGAGAGGCTGGTATGAACTCTATTTGTTTTCATTTTTGTACATATACTCATCCATGTGAGAATGCTTAGTTGGTTCATGTGAGGTATATGTCATTTAAGAGAGTCTAGTAGTTCATGATCTCTCATGATTAGCTCCAATTTATTAATATGAGTAGCATGTCATAAATATTTGCTTGCATTGCTTTATTCATAGATAGATATGACATTGTGGTATCCTCCTCTGAATAATTCACTTGAATCAACTTGGCACATGCTCACGCATGCATATGACTGAACAAAAGTCAATTAAGCCTCGATGATTTACTTTACCTCAGAGTTCTTGTATCACTTTTATGCCTCCGTTAATTTATTTTGTCGCAAGCATGATTATGATAGTTACTGCTCTCTTGATTGTCGCTTCCCAGTCTATTGCTAGCCTTCACTTGTACTGAGCGGGAACGCTGCTCGTGCTTCCAAACCCCTGAAAACTAAGTTATTCCAAAGTTTCCACCATAAATACCTATGCATGGCATTTCAAACAATTCAAAGTAAATTCTCATGTGCTACCTTTAAAAACCTTCAAAATGCTTCTCAATTTGTGTTAATGTTTTATAGCTCATGAGGAAGTATGTGGTGTTTATCTTTCAATCTTGTCATTTACTCCTGACAGACTTTCATAATGGACTAGTGGCACATCCGCTTATCCAATAATTTTGCAAAAAGAGCTGGCAACGGGGTTCCCAGCCCCAATTAATTAACTTTCATCAATAATTCTCTTCACATGCTTTGCCCTGATTTATCAGTAAGCAACTTAATTTGCAAATAGACACTCCTCCATGGTATGAGAATGTTGGAAGGCACCCGAGGATTCGGTTAGCCATGGCTTGTGTAAGCAAAGGTTGGGGGGAGTGTCATCCATAATGAAACTAAAATACATGTGTAAACAAAAGAGAAGGGGGATGATCTACCTTGCTGGTAGAGATAACGTCCTCATGGGATCCGCTCTTGAAAGTCTGGTTGACGAGGTAGTTAGAGTACCCATTATCAGTCGTTGACAACAACAAACACCTCTCAAAATAATTTTACTCCTGTTTTGCAAATGAATAGCTCTAGCACATGTTAATCTCTGCTTCCCTCTGCGAAGGGTCAATCTTTTACTTTTACATTGAGTCACCATCCTTTCTTTGAGCACTTTCTTGAGAGCACAACTATCGTTCTTAGTATAATATGCTTGTCCCAAAATGTGATTAACTGTGGTATAACTTTGATGCTTTTATCTTTGATAATCTCTACTTCCAGTCTTTCCATGAACTTCGAAGGTGCCCGAGCATTTATGTTTTGCTGTACAAACATGGGCAAGCGAGATACCACTTTATCATATCCTTTTATGAACATTGCAATCCTGCTGATAGGCATGATTCATGATGCTTATTGTTAATTTGTTGGTACCTTTTCCATGATTGACATAGCTATTGGATGATTTTATTTGCATGTATCTTATTATGAATTGCTTAAGTACTTGCCATATCATGAGAATATTTACATCATATGAACAAATGTGTTCGTGAAAGTTCTTTTATCGCACTCAGTTGTTAACTGAATTGCTTGAGGACAAGCAATAAGCTAAGCTTGGGGGGAGTTGATACGTCCAAAACGTATCTACTTTCCCGAACACTTTTGCTATTATTTTGCCTCTAATTTGTGTATTTTGGATACAACTAACACGGACTATCGCTGTTTTCAGCAGAATTGCTCTGGTGTCTCGTTTTTGTGCAGAAATCCAACTTTCAGGAAAATCCCCGGAATTTATGTCGAAGGTCTTATTTTTCCAGAAGAATTACAGAGCCAGAAGGGCAAGCCAGGTGGAGGCCCGAGGCCCCCACACAACAGGCAAGCGCGGCCCAGGAGGGGGGCGCGCCGCCCTACTGTGTGGCCGCCTCGGCTGGCCTCTGATGCCCCTCTCTAGACTACTTAAGGGTTTCGATCTAAAAACGCGAGAGGAGAAGTCAAAGTCGCGAGAAACCATCCAGTACGCCGCCACCGTCGCGAAACTCCGTCTCGGGACCAGAAGCTCCGTTCTGGCACCTCGCTGGGACGGGGAATTGGAGGAGATCATCGCCATCATCACCACCGACGCCTCTCCATCGACCAGCCATGTTTCCCCCATCCATGTGTGAGTAATTCCCCCGCTGTAGGCTAAAGGGGATGGTAGGGATTGGATGAGATTGGTCATGTAATAGCATAAGATTGTTAGGGCATAGTGCCTAGTATCCGTAATTGGTACTTTTATGATATTGTTGCAACTTGTTATGCATAATGCTTATCACTAGGGCCCGAGTGCCATGATCTCAGATCTGAACATGTTATTGTTTCATGATGATATGCATTGTTTTATGATCTTACCTGCAAGTTGTATACACGTACTGTTGTCCGGAACCCGAGGCCCCAAAGTGATAGAAATTGGGACAACCGAAGGGGAAGGCGGTGATATGAGGATCACATGTGTTCACGGAGTGTTAATGCTTTGCTCCGGTGCTCTATTAAAAGGAGTACCTTAATTTCCAGTAGATTCCCTAGAGGCCCGGCTGCCACCGGCTGGTAGGACAAAAGATGTTGTGCAAGTTTCTCATTGCGAGCACGTACGACTAAATATGGAACACATGCCTATTGATTGATTAGTACTTGGATACCGTTTTATTATTATCCGCAAATGCCCTACCTTGATTGTTACATGAGTTTCTCTCATCCATGCAACGCCCGTTCATCCATCCCTGTGCCTACAGTATTTTAATCCTGCTGTTTACTATAATCACTACTGCTGTCTTTGTTACTCTGCTGCTGTTATTTCACTACTGCTACTGCTATAAAACTGTTACTACTGATAAACTCTTGCGAGCAAGTCTGTTTCCAGGTGCAGCTGAATTGACAACTCCGCTATTAAGGCTTTCAAGTATTCTTTGTCTCCCCTTGTGTCGAATCAATAAATTGGGTTTTACTTCCCGCAAAGACTGTTGCGATCCCCTATACTTGTGGGTCATCAGCTATCATAGCCGGAAGGTTAACCCGAGGGTGTTCCGGGAAGGAGATCTGGTGTTACGCCTAGTGCAGCGCACTGAGGGACGCCACAAACTCTCACCTCCGTGGGAAGGACCGTTCATTGTGAGCAAGGCTCTGCACAATGATGCCTACTACCTAATCGATGCACATGAATCAAAGAAGGGAAAGGCGGACAAATCCGGAGATGAGACCAAGCGTCCGTGGAACATAGCCTTGCTGCGTCCTTTCTACTCCTGAGGCTGTGGTGTAAGAAATTCCTTTTTTGTACCTTATTATGCTATGAATAAAAGATTTCGGAACCTCGAATGAATCTCGGGGACTACCCCTACTGAAATTGCATGCAATATGTTTATTTTTTCAGTTTACCGGTTGCTTGTTGAACATTTTTTCTTTCCGGTTTATTAACGTGCTAAACCTACCGGAGTCTTCGACTCTGCTGCTGTCCGCAACCCGGCTTCATGGCAAGCAAGATAAACCGGTAGGAATTAAGCACGTGAACCACGAAAAGAGGGAGTGGGAACGAACAATCCGGAAAAGTTTAACTAACCCCGGTTATACCGGTTTTTTGTGAAAATTTCGAGTTATTTCTAAGTTCAAGAAAGTGTTCGCTTGGCAAAAGAACTTTGTAACTCGTACGCCAAAACACCCAAAGAGGTAGGCAGAGGTAAAGCAAAAGAACCAAGTGTGCATCAGATTGGATGCGAAAACAATTCCGGAATCTTCACAGTGCAAGATAAAAGCAAACAATGAGTAAAACGCTAAACTAGCATACAAACTTCACTTGATAAGATACCGATATAACATACCGGCATGAAATGTTGTACCACAGCCAAAAGAGCAGCAAAGTATTATCTTACATCATAAACCCCGGCATACCGGGGTAGAATTTAACGAGCTTGAGTTTTGAGACAATCAGGGGGCAACACATGTAAGCTGGGAGATACTCAGGCAACAGGATGCTGCGCGCCGGCCTCAGGAGCTTCCGGGGAAGTGTCGCCTTCGCCAGCCTCTTCATCCTCCTCGTCCTCGACTTCTTCCTCGTCGTCAGAGAGTGCATCCTTGACGTCGGGAGGAGGAGGGATGAAGGTGTGCACGAGCGAACTCTGCTATCCGGTAGGCGCGGTCCTGGCGCTTAGCGGTGCGGATTGGATCCGTGTCGGTGGGAGAATCGCCGCGGAGGCTATGGAAAGCATCCAGATCCAAGTCATCATACCAGGAGCAGGCGATGCGCAGCGCCGCATCTGCTCCGGCATGAGCCGCTGAACACTTCCACTCACGGATCCTCCGGCCGACGTCCTTCAGGCGGTCGGCGGTGAGTGTGACGTTGGCAGGCACCGGTTCCCCAGGCCACAACACTTTACAGATTTGGATAGCAACATTCGGAAGATCAGCAAGATGCCGATCCATGGAGCGCATGTGCTGGACCCGGGCGGAGAGCGCAACCAGATGGTCATATGGATCCCAGGGCGCATCCGGGTTGGCCATTTCTTGCTCCGCCCTGCGTTCCGCCACCTTGTTGTGGGCATGCGCCCGGGAGTCCGGAAAGAGCCCTACAAGAAAAAGAAAAAAGATAAAGACATGCTACCGGAAGATATAAGCTTATAAGCAAAAGATAGAAAAGAAAAAAGAAACTTACTGAGGGCAAGCGTGTCAGTCTGCACAACCAACCGGTCGTACTCCTTTTGCTCCGCCTCTAGGAGGGCGATCCGGTCTTGGGCGGCTTTCCGCGCCCCGCTCTCCTCCTCCAGCTCAGCCCGCAGCACCGCGGTGGAATCGGTGCACTCCTTTAGAGTCTCGTCCAGCTTGGCCTCGGCTGCGGCCTTGGCCTCCTTCCGCTCCCGGTCATGCCGGAGCTCATCCTGCACCAGCTCCTCCTTTAGCTCACCTACAAGGCTCTTAACCTTGTGGTGTTCCGCGGCAAGCTGCTCCTTTTCAGCTGGAATCCGGAAAAGAAGTGTTAACAAAAGATAACCGGTAGGATGAAGAGAAACAATTCAACCGGAAAAGGAAAAAGTACCTTGAAGAGTGGCGAGCTGAGCTTTGAGGGCTTCGATGGAGGCTTCCGGAACAGCTCTTATGCAAAGAATTTATAAGTAATGAAAGGGAAAAAACAACCGGTAAAAAGAAGCCGGAGGTATAAGAACTAACCTTGGCAATGGCTGTGGGCCTCAGTGAGGTCCCGGTGGTCCCACAAAAGCTCCTCAAAGAGGCGCTTTCGGGCGTCCGCCATGCTCTGTTCAAGTAAAAAGTGACGGCAAAAAGATGCCGGTTCTTTGTGTTTCTAAGAAAGTTTCACGCTAAGAGCTATGCCCTCAACCCGAAACTCGGGGACTGGGAAGATATACATAATCTTGAAAGAGTGAAAACCGGCATGGGTTTAAGAATTTATGAAAATTGTCCAACTTACCACAACATTGTTGGTAGCGTCGTGCCACGCGTTGTCAAACTCCTTGACCGCGCGCCACAGTCGGCTAAAATGTTGCTTGGTGCTTCGAGGGCCCGCGGGATTGATTGCCGGCATCTTGTCCTTCCCCAGGCCGCGCGTCGCCGGGGACAGATCCGCTTGATTCCACTTCTCAGCGTAATCAAGGAGATGCCCCAGGTCGGCTCCTCCGCGGGTGAGCTCCGTGATTCGGCCCAGCTGAGCTGAAGCCGTTTCTCCGGCCACGATATCGGCGCGACCGGCGTGCAGTGTAAGGGACTGCGGGCCGGTGGAGAAGGAGCTGGCTGCGGCAGCTTCTTGCTTGGAGAGCTTGATGCCCTCCGGAGCCGTAGGCTTGGCCGCTGCGGGTTCTTGGCTTGGCGGCGGCGTTGGCTTGGCGGCGGCTGGCTCGCCGGTAGAGACAGCCGGTGGAGGCGCTGGCGCGGTCTTGGGAGGCACAGGAGCTTCTGATGCGTCCCTTGCCGGAGTAGAGGTTGCCGGAGCGGAAGGCTCCGACATGGTCTTGGAAGGGGAGGAGGTAGTGTCCTTCTTCTTCTTTTTCTTCGGGACGAGAGGAACCTGAGGTTCCGCCCTCCCGGCATCTTCAGTGTTGGCGCCGGTGTTGCTGGTGCCGGTATCTTGATCTTCTGGAGGGGAGATAGTTTCCTCCTCCGCGCGGGGTACTGAAGGTTCAGGGGCCGCGCGCCCCGCACTTGTGTTGCCTCCCAGAGGGGAGGCAGAAGAGTTGTCGGCACCAGATGGCACCGGGCTTGGTTGAGGAGGAGTTGAGGTCCTCGCGGCTTCCTCAAAGCTCTCCGGCCTCATGCCGGAGGCGCTCTTGGAGATCTTGAGCGCAGGACTAAAAAAGATAGAAAAAAGAGAGTTTCAGAAAAAACAACTAGGAAAAAGGAAGCTCGCATAACAAAAGGGAAAAAAGAAACTTACCCGAAAGCAACCGGCATCTCCCGCTTCCGATAGTGCTTCGTGGAAACCTTCTTCCCGCCAACAACTTCCTGTCGGGAGCGCTTGGCGGGAGGAGCGTGGCTCGAACCGACATCCGGTGTCGGTGCCTTGTTCTTCTTGCCCTGGGAGGCAAGTTTCTCCAGGAACTCCTGGCCGACCTCCGCTTGAAGAGGAACAGCGCGCTCCACGACCTGTGGGTTGGCGCTGGCTGAGGGGGCATCTACAGAAAGGCAATATATGAGGAGATGAAAGAATAAAATACCTCAAGAACAGTGACTTCATCGTCAGAATCAGAGTCCTTGGTTGAAAAGTTACCGGGGCACGAAGCGTGGGTGCCGCCCATCTTGAGCTCGGTCCAATGCACGTATGGATCCGGGTCCACCTCGTCCAAGTCCCGCTTGCGGCAAGGACCTCGCTCCTCCGCGGCAATATGAGGAAAGCGCTCCTTTGCCTGAAAAAGGATAAAAAGACAGTTAGCTACATAACAAAAGCTACCGGAAAAACAATCCGGATTGCATAAACTCTTACTTCAGGAGTTGGAGGATTGGTGGAGCTGAGGGGTAGGAAGCCCCACTCCCAGTCCATCGGCATGTCCGTTTGGCAAATCTGCCTAGCCTTGAGGACTACATCCTCCTTGCTTAGGGGGAGGGCGGTGATCTTGGTGGGATCGCAGGGCCGCACATTTGGCTTATTTTGTGAGACCGACGCTGGAGGGGAAGCACCCGCGTGAAATGAAGGTGCGGATGATGTCGTCGGAGCAAATGTTCGTATCCTTCATCAGCTGCTCCATGAAGCGAACAATCTGGTTGGTTTCAATATGATTGTTCCCCGGATTGAAGCTCTAGTTGGCCTTCGTGGGCGTCCCCGGATTGTAAGCCGGCAGATTGATGAAATCTGTGGCGCCCTTGTTTTTCACGTAGAAGAAGGTCTCTTGCCATGCCCGGCATGACCCGAGACCGGAGAATTTAAAGAAAGGGCTCCCTTGGCGGGAGCCGATGATGCAAGACCCGCATTGAACAGGGGGTTTTGGTTTAGGAATGTTTTTGCCTTGGACCGAATTGATCCGAAGGCTAAAGAAGCGAGCAAAAGCTTCTTTTGTGGGAAGGAGGCCAATGTAGCCTTCCATGAAAGAAACATAGCAGGAGAGGTAGAAGATGGCATTGCCAGGAAGATGGTGGGGTTGGAGTTGATAGAAGTCAAGAAATTCGCGAAAGAAGTTGGAAGCAGGAAGGCCGAAGCCGCGCTCGAAATGAGCAAGGAAAACAACGGACTCACCGGGTTCAAGCACCGGTTCCACCTCGCCGCGCGGAAGCCGGCAAGATACTTGTGCCGGTATCCTCCGGGAGCGGTACAACCAGTCGATCTCCGGCTGCGTCACATCCGAGCCCTTCCAGGCTTTGCGAGTGATTGGAGCAGGATCCGCTCCGGAACCTTGGCCGGAGCTGCCGGCCTCTTTACCCCTACCGGTAGCGGTGTCCGGAACGTTAGAAGAAGACTCCATCTGGCTGGCAGAGATTTGTTCCTCGAAAGATATGGAGGGGGTCTCGCTGTGAGGGCTGCGGTTGGTTCGGTCAGATACTCTTCGCTGGACATACAAGTCTAGAGATACCAGAATCTACCCGCAAACCGGTTTCCCAAGATCTAGCCCCACGCGAAGATCTACGAGTAAGAGAAAAACCAAGAGAAAAAGGAAAAGTAAATCCCCAATCGGCCAAAGAACTAGAAAGCAAGAAGGAGAGAACAAAGGGGCCCTGAGGCTAACCTGGGACGGCGGAAGATAGGAAGGATGATGGTCGCCGGAGATACGGCGAAGTAGCAGGCGGTGAAGATGAACTGCGGTAAGGAAGAACGGAGGATGATGAAAGACGCCCGAAGCAGCGACAGTGAAGGCTCTGCGGGGAGTCTCTGTGCGTTGGAACTCAGTGGAGTCGCTGCAGAAGTTCGCCGGAGGACAGAGCTCTGGCAGCGAACGACGGCGGCAGGAGCGCAGAGGGCAAAGAGCTCAGAGCGCACGGAGAAGATGTGAATGCGGAGAAGAAGTGGGGAAAGAACCGCTTCGCCCTTGAATAGGAAGAAGAAGTAGTGGGCTGGCAACCGCTGGGGCGCGGCGGTTCGGTTCGTGGGCCGCCACGTGGCGCAAGGATACACGCGCGGAAAACAGAATGCCACAGGGAGGCCGCACGGATCCGGAACGGCAGCGAGGATCCGGTGCGGCGCCATAAATGCTAGCGCAGAAGCCGAAGGGAAGTGACCCCTGGCACTGGCGCGTCAGAAACAGTGCGCATGTCTCTGACAGGCACTGTACCCGAGAAATTCTCGACTTCACCGAGGAGGAGTTTAATGTCATAGATACCGGAAGGATCCGGAAAGAAAGAAAGAGAAGATCTGGTAGAGATGCCGGAGTATTCGAACCGGGTGCCGGAAAAGATAAACAGGTACCTTGAGTGAAGTGAACCTGGCATGGTCCGTTGGATAGAATCCACCGGACTATACCAGCTTCGGGGACTAATGTTGGGGGGATGACCCCCGGTATGCCAAAGGCATGCCCAACCGGATGGTTTGAGCCATCAAGATACCGGTTTAAAGTTTATTCCGGGCTGTGAAGCCAAGCGATTGGCTAAGTAAGTCTATACAGGTATCCCCAGAAGGGGTATGCCGGAAAGAGCTAAGAAGGTACCGGATTACCGGTAAGAGGTGCACTGTAGCACGTCGGCAAGACTGGTCAAAAATTCTCTCAAGAGCTAGAGGACAAGGATGAGCTAAGCAAAGTAGCTTTAAACGAAGCCCTGACGCCAAAGAGGAAGGTGACGCTGAAAGCATCCGGAGGACGTCAGCCTCCCTGATTAAAGAGATACCGGCGTCACCAGTGATTAAAGAGGCTTTGTAAAGTAGTTTGTCTAGTCAAATATGCCATTAGGGTTTCCTAGGGTTTCTTCCCCTGTAAGCCACCCTCTCCCCTATATAAGGAGAGGGGGCACACCCCATCGCGGGCATGAGATAGATGAGCTATTAGGTGGCATATGTTATCTTGCATCCAGAAACCTGTAGCCTCTTGTGATCAATGAATAGAAAGATCTAAAGGGAAGAAAGTTCTTGTGTTCTTCTTCTTCTACCTCTGGCCAAGGCCAAGTTCTTAGGAGATCCATCCGGAATCCATCCCATCCTTACCAAAACCCTCACCCGAATCCTCTAGCGCTCATTCGGCCCCAACTTAAGCCATCATATGGCATCTGTCTGTTCACCACGACGACAAAGGATGCCATGATCTAAGGGGATGAAATGATCTATGTAGCTCTTTGTGTGATTGGGCGGATGCAAACTAGGATGAGCCTAAGGAATATCACGCATCGACATATCGATCTTTGAATGCGCACTTCTGAATATGATTGCGGAGAGTTCAGATTTCTGCATAACTGAATTTGCAAAATTATCTCAACGGGTATATTTGCTCGGTAAAACAAATTGTCGGAGTGCTCATTATTAGAACGAGTTATCCAAGACTAGCAAAATGACGAAGGAAGAAAATCTTACTGGCCAACTGAAGGCCATGCTCCAGGACACATGTCAGGGGTTCATTGGCCAGGACGCAATCCAAATGGAGGTCAGGGGATGCACCATGCCAGAAGCCGTGCCACATGGCGTGCGCGCACTGGCCACAAACTTATCCAGTCAGATAAGGTTTCGCGCCGCGAAGGACAGCAACACGTTACACGTCCTCCTCATATATTTTTGCCAGTGGAACGAGAGATCGCTAGCTTAGCTTCTCAAAACAGATAGACAGAAACTCACTCAGTGAAGGAGAGAAGCGAAGCTTGAGGATGGCACAAACCATGGCGTCCATGACCGGCCTATCGCAGGGCGTGCGCCTCCCAGGCCCGGCCGGCAGACGCGCCAGCAGGCTCACCGTCAGGGCATCGGCGGAGGCCGAGACCGCCGGCCGCCGTGCCGTCCTTGGCCTCATGGCCACCGCCATCGCTGGCGGAGCGTTCACGCAGCAGGCAGCCCACGCCGGCACCGTCGCCGCCATCAAGGTTGGCCCGCCGCCGCCGCCATCCGGTGGACTCCGTGAGTGCCTCTACCCGCTGCGCATACATAGAATCATGGATACATAGCTTCGCTTCATTTCAGCGTCATCTGGTAGATGATGATTGTCTTCTTTGTGGCAGCCGGGACGGATAACTCGGACGAGGCGAGGGACTTCGACCTGCCCCTAAAGAACCGGTTCTACCTGCAGCCGCTGCCGGCGGCGGAGGCGGCCGCCAGGGCCAAGGAGTCCGCCCAGGACATCCTCAAATTGAAGCCACTCATCGACAGGAAGCAATGGCCGTACGTCATGAACGACCTCCGCCTCAGGGCCTCCTACCTGCGCTACGACCTCAAGACCGTCATCGCCTCCAAGGCCACCAAGGAGGAGAAGAAGAGCCTCAAGGACCTCACCGGCAAGCTCTTCGACACCCTCGACGGGGTAAACATCTAACAATTTCAGATAGCTTATTTCTCTTCAGAAAATCTTGCAAGTCGTCTCCAAGACCAATGATCACTCTTAAGACATAACAACTTGTTACAAACCGGAACGCTTGCACAAGAATTTCCAGGACTAACAAGTGCGGGCTTCTCCATTCTTTTTGCAGCTTGACCATGCAGCCAAGATCAAGAGCCCCTCCGAAGCTGAGAAGTACTTCGGAGAGACCAAGACTGTTCTTGGTGATGTCCTCGCCAAGCTAGGATAGATGGATCGTCCACATAATGGCATTGTTGCTTTCAGGCCTTTTATGTTTGTTCATATGGAACCGGCATTGTAACTTCTCTGTTGATAATATGTCAACAAGAACTTAAGGATGATTCCACCTTGAGTCTTTGACAGGTAAAAAGATACGAGCAGATGTAATCATGTGAAAGGGGCGGGGAAGGAAACAATTCTCCCGACAACATCAATTAAGAAAAAAAAACTGCACCCAACAGCTAAGGATAACAGTACACACAGTTCTGTCCAACCAAACACTTCATCTAAATCTATTTTGCTACAAGCAGGCACATATTAAGATTTTCTCCGCTTGATGTAAAGTAAACGCAATGCTGAGGTCTAACAGAAACCAGCTAGCAAAATGATATAACTCCAGCTAATTAGGCTTACAAAAAAAAACTCTCTTTGGCATTTCAGTTGAATGGGCTAGCAAAACTTGGGAAGAAAATCATCTCAATCCTGACACTAGAAATTACAATAATTGTACAACACAACTTCCACCAAATTCGCAACTACTTGCAACACGAAAATGTTGCATGTAAATGGTAAACTTAGGCAGTTAGGCTTAAGATACACTGCTGCCCCAAGCGAGATATTCTCCCCTGATTATATGAAATGAAAATCTTCGATTATTTTGTCAACGGCATCGATGTTTCCATTAATTTTTTTTATCTGCAAAAAATGAATAATTCAGTTCATAACTTTGGGCTACAAAAGGCATGTCTGAAATCGAACATTTTTTAAATTAAAAGCATATGTGAAATAAGTGACATGTATTTTCTAGGGGTCTTATGGAGAATCAGATAATGACATCCAGATAATCAATAAAAAATGAAGGAAAGTATGTGATATTATTTATACCCATCCTTCAGCCTATGCAGACAATTCTTTGCCATTATGTGACTTGACATCACAAAAGAAAGATACCACCTAGATGATGCACGCTCTAAACAGTACATCAGTCTGCCATGACATGTAGAGGTTTCAAATGGACCACTATCGAGTCGAACATAAATTACATAAAAACAACTATGCAACCTTTCTCTAGTAATAAAGATACATTTAAAATTTTCTGGGATACCAAAGTGGAGCTATACAAGCCAAATACCATCGATATTCCAATTGAATCTTCAAGATTTAACAGTTAACATATTTAACTGATAAACTAAATTCAACAAACGCAATGATGCTTATTCCTGAAAAGGATGCTACAGAATCACATTGACAGCACATACCGGGCACACGGGTCCAGGCTAAGACTTCTCTGCGACATCAGACACCTCTTTATTTGTATCCACGACTTCAGTTGTTTCGTCATCATCAGCTGTGGTTGCTTCTAGCTGACTCTGTTTTGAAAAAGTAATGGCCCTTCTCGATTCCCTACGGAACTCTCTCTTGGCCGACAGAACCTCCTCAGAACCTTGTTCTATATTAGCCTCTTCCTCAGGAGGAAGCTCTGAATACATCTTCTCAATCTTTGCCTTCCAGGCAATACCGATCTCAGTATCCATTTTGTTGTAAGGTGTCTTCAGGAGGTATTCATCAATGCCACCAGCTTTGTCAATGCACCGGAGTGCATGAGTGGTTACTTTGAGTCTAATGTGACGTTCATGAATATAGCTGAAAAGACGCTTCTCCTGAACATTTGGCTTCCAGAATCTCCTTGACCTAAACAAAGAATATACTCCATAACCAAAATGTTCCAAAAAATCTAGGAGGGAGAGCAAAAGGAAAGGAGATTAAGAAACGCTTAAGCCATATGGAGAAAGAATTAGCAGGAAGTGTTTTAAATTTGCAAACTACCAGGAAGTTTCTGAATGTGTCTAGCACGTAATGAGACATCCAAAAGAAATGGAACGTTATCACTTTGTTGAAGATATCCAGGATGCAGTTCCTATTACACTGTGTTGCTGTAGACATGAAACGGTGCAAGCCAAAAGGTTATAAGAATGGTTAAACATCATTAGCAGCTTTGCACTACCCAGAGGCTACAAGGTTACCCTAAATTAATGTGTGCAGTGCTTGAATACATCAACCAACTGAATAGTGAGTCCACGTGATGATTGAATCAAATAAAAAACCTATCAAAACAAGTATCTATTGCCAGGAATCAGAGTAAGTAGACCATCTTTTCTTCCCCTGCTAGTGGGCGAGAGAGCTTCTTTGGGACCTTATCCTCTGCTAGGAAGGTCATGGTTCTGCCAGCATATCTGTGAAGGACTCCCTTGAGATTGGTGGCTGGCAATGTACGTGTACCCCAAGCAAGAAAAAGAAAGTATTTCACTCCATGGTAATCATGAATGTTGATCCATCTGGCGTGAACTGGGGTGGCTGATGGCATCAAGGAGGTCAGGCAATGGCGACAAATTTTTAACTACTGGCTGCGTGAGCGGCCGTGAGGAGTAGCTTGGGTAGGGTGTTTGTGTTGTGTGTATTGTCTGATTTATGGTTATGGGCTTATGGCACTTGTTACCCAACTCGTGGTTCTATTTTGCTTATCCTCTCAATTAAATTAAGTGCAAAACATAACTGAACAATCATCGATCAAATAATCTGTGAGCAGCTATGAATTATCCCCGGAATAATAACAAGTGATTGGATTCATTCTCCTACTATTTCCGAAAACATGCCATCATGAAGGATATACTGAATCATGAGGCCACACCAACTGTTTAACATGGTAGGGGGGGCGACTGAAACCAAGTAATGGCATGCTTTCACTCAAAATGCATGTATAACAAACATTGATCACACAAGCCCAAAAAACATGGATGCAATTCCTATTACACCTGTGTTGCTATAGGCATGAAATGGTGCAAGCCAAAAGGTTACAAGAATGATTAAACATCATTACCAGCTTTGCACTACCCAGAGTTTACAAGGTTAAATTAATGTGTGCAGTGCTTGAATAGATCAACCAACTGAGTAGTGAGTCCATGTGATGAATCAAGTAAAAACCCTATCAAAACAAGTATCTATTGCCAGGAATCAGAATAAGTGGAACATCTTTTCTTCCGCTGCTCGTGACCGAGAGAGCTTTGGGACCTTATCCTCTGCTGGGCAGGCCATGGTTCTGCCACCATATCTGCGAAGGACTCCCTGGAGATTGGTGGCTGGAAATGTACGTGTACCCCAAGGGAAAAAAAAAATTCACTCCATGGTAATCCTGAATGTTGGTCGGTCCATGGCGTGAACAGGGGTGGCTTATGGCATCAAGGAGGCTGAGCAGCAGCAACAGGCCTTTAACTACCGGATGCGTGAGCCGCCGTGAGGAGTAACTTGGGTCAGGTGCTTGGGTTGTGTGTATTATCTGATCTATGGTCATGCCACTTGTTAGTTGTTACCAAACTAGTGTTTCTATTTTGCTTATCCTCTCAATCAAATTAAGTGCAAAACATAACTGAACAATCATCTATAAAGTAAGTATCTGCGAGCAACTATGAAATATCCTCAGAATAATAACAAGTGATTGGGTTCATTCTCCTACTCTTTCATGAAGGATAGACTGAATCATGAGGCCACACCAACTGTTTAACATGGTTGGGGGGCGACTGAAACCAAGTAATGGCATGCTTCGACTCAAAATGCATGCATAACAAACATTGATCACCCAAGCCCAAAAAATATAACTTTAGAGTTAGAATAAGGTGTCTTACATCATGAAAGTCCTATACTGACATTCGAATAACAAATAATTTCATGCATCTCGTTCGGATCCTAACTATCAAAGGCAGTACAAAGTGGAGAGTGAATCCCAACAAGACCTGATATGATTCTCAACTCATCTAATTCTCAAGTGGGTGTTGATTAGGAAAGTAAATCAGTGACACGACTGAACAACCCAACATAGTATCGTGGCATAATCGTTTTCCCCTCCGTCTTACACTCAAAACAGCAGCTTCACTTTTTTTTCCATTCTCGAAAGTGATTTACGACATTTTCTATATAGACTTGGCATCCAGATTGAAAAAATCAAACATAAATTAATAAAAACAGCATTTCCGCAGCTAAATTTCCCAAACAAGATGAGCAAATAAACATCGCTCGTCGCCCCTCCCATCCCATGCACTCAAATCGAAATGACCTTGTGAAACATCAAACGTGTCATTTCCCCCATTCCAACTACCGAACCTTAGGATTACAGTCCGAAATATCTGTGCGCACAGATCAGAAGAAACCAAGAAAATATTGCACGAGGGAATAAGAGAGTGAGAACAAGCCTACTTGTTGCCGCCATCCTCGGAGACCTTGTTGCCGAACCGGATGTGACGGCCGGCGAAGATGCCGCGCTTTGCCCGGCCCATGACGACCTTGCTATTCGGCAGCATGTTCTTCACCGACTCCATCGCCTCCGCCGGCAGCTTCACCTCCGCGCCCACGCGGCGCACCACCTTATTGTAGATCTCCTTCGCCCGGAACGACATCTCCCTCCGGCTACTGCTGATGCGGCGGCGGCGGCGGCCGGTTGGTTTTGGCGTGCGCGGTGGGGGGCGTGGTTTCTTCCTGGCTCCGTGAGCTCTTTGGGCAACAGCGCGTTGATTTGGGCCAGGCCATGGCCCATTGCCTGAACGATTCTTGAAGGGAAGGCCCATTGCCTGAACAAGATGTTTTGTTCATTTTAGGTCGAGGACTTCCCCTCAAAAACAAATTTGGCTGAGGACAGCCGTTGAATTTAGGAGAAACATCTTCAATTATCACGAAAATTCAATTAACCGAATGATTGGGGTACCCGATCTTCTCAGTAAGCAACGGTGGTGATGATGATCACGGGATGAACACAGCGGAGAAACACGACGATGTAGTGGATGATAACTTGTATGATGCAACGAGATCTCTCGATTGGTCTCTGTCGCCAATGCAACAGCTCTCAACCCTGCAGATATTCACAACTCCACACACTTGCGCACGTAGCCGCCGACCACGAAGCGGTAAGTTGCAACCTTCTAATTCTCAATGGAACAGCAGATCACATAAGACTTTCAGAGATTACACCAATTCAATGCAATATGGTGTAGGAATTCAATAAAGTTGCAAAGCAATCAACTATGAACTAGGGTTTATCTTAAACATGGTCTAAAGCTACTTTCGGGGCGTCCTGGGCACTTATATAGGGGTTCAGGACGACCTCGGGTCGAAAAAGTACGAAAATAACCGACCCAGAATAGATCTGGTCGAGACAGACTCGGACTAGGCCGGCCTGGGGGCCGGTCGACCGGGCCTGGGACCGGGCCAGCCGGTTCAAACCGGGGCTAGCGCCGGGTGGTGACCGGGCGATGGTTCCGGGCATACTGGATAGTGCCCGGCTGACACAAGCGCCACGTCTGGTTTGGACCGGACGGGTCCGGCGTGGCAGCCGGTCGACCAGACCTGGGACCGGATGGTCCGGCGGCACGGTCGGTCGGACCGGACTTGGCGCCGGTCTGGACTGCTTCTCCTCCTCTCGCGCATGCCTCACGCTCCTCCATTGCGCGTCCATGGGATGTCTTCATGTCCAGCTCCATGTCCAGCTTCACGTCCATCTTCTTGTCCAGCTGCTCCTCTCCTCCTCGTGCGATGCTTGGTTCCTCTTCATACCTGATCATACATAAGTAATACGACTTAGGCAGTATAAAGTTCTCATCGATCAAAGTATCACTTAGGAACAAGTTCACATGTTGTTTAAGTAGCTTCGCACGAGCTCGTGTCATTGGTCCAATCCTAACTTCATTGGACTTGAGCTTCACAGCAGCATTGTCTTCATCTAGCAATGATAGAGGTAGTAGTGTGGTAGGGATGTCTTCATCATCTCCCCCTTCAAAAGGCGTCGACCTCGACGCTCCAAGGTCTTCTCCATCATATGGTGTCAAATCAGCCACATTGAAAGAATTGCTGACACCAAACTCATCAATCGGAAGATCTATAGAATATGCATTATCATTGATCTTGGCAAGCACTTTGTAAGGACCAGCACCACGAGAAAGCAACTTGGACTTCCGCAACTTCGGGAACCTATCCTTGCGAAAATGTACCCAGACCATATCACCAGGCTTGAACAAAATCTCCTTGCGCTTCTTGTTCATCCTTGCAGCATTACTCTTGCATTTCTGCTCTATCAACTCTTTAGTCTTCACATGTATCTTCCGTACGAAATCTGCCTTCTTTGATGCCTCCATATTGACTCTCTCATGTATGGGTAGAGGCAACAAATCAAGCGGAGTAATGGGTTTCAAACCATACACCACCTCAAAGAGACACAACTCTGTGGTAGAATGTACCGCCCTGTTGCAAATTCCACATGCGGTAAACAATCTTCCCACTCCTTCAGGTTCTTCTTGATCATGGATCTCAATAGTTGTGACAATGTCCTATTCACCACTTCAGTTTGCTCATCAGTTTGGGGATGACAAGTAGTACTAAACAGTAGCTTCGTCCCCAGCTTTCTCCACAGCGTCTTCCAGAAGTAGCTCATAAACTTCACGTCACGATCAGAAACAATAGTCTTCGAGACTCCATGTAGACGTACAATCTCCCTGAAAAATAGGTTAGCAATATGCGACGCATCGTTGCTCTTGTGGCAGGCAATAAAGTGTGACATCTTAGAGAATCTATCCACTACCACAAATATAGAATCATGGCCTCTTTTAGTACGCGGCAAACCCAACACAAAATCCATACTAATGTCTTCCCAAGGTGTAGTAGGTGTCGGTAAAGGAGTATACAAACCGTGAGGCTTCAGCTTGGACTTGGACTTATTGCAAGTAATGCACCTCTTCACATACCTGTCCACATCCCGCCTCATCTTTGGCCAATAAAAGTGGTCAACTAGCATGAGTAGCGTCTTCTCACGCCCAAAGTGACCCATCAAACCTCCAGCATGAGATTCATGCAATAAGAGCAAACGCACAGACGATTCTGGAACATATAGTTTGTTAGCTCTAAACAAGAACCCATCATGTATG
The DNA here is from genome assembly GCF_019359855.2 of Lolium perenne. Lineage (NCBI taxonomy): Eukaryota > Viridiplantae > Streptophyta > Magnoliopsida > Poales > Poaceae > Lolium > Lolium perenne. The sequence goes on along the minus strand of NC_067245.2, from coordinate 89,511,435 downwards.
TGATATTTTTCCCATGCTTTACCAATAGCACACAAGCGATATGGTTCAGCAAAATCATGATCAGTTGCATACAAATCACATAATATCTCTAATCTAGGAATTTTAACATCAAGTTGAGTTAATAGCATATTCTTCCTACTGAGAGCATCAGAAACAATATTATATTTTCCCTTCTTATGCTTAATAATGTATGGAAAAGAGTCAATGAACTCAACCCACTTAGCAAGACGCTTATGCAAAGTAGATTGGGCTTTCAGATATTTCAAAGCTTCATGATTAGAATGTATGATAAATTCTTTTGGCCACAAGTAATATTGCCAAACCTCAAGAACTCTAATTAAAGCATACAATTCTTTATCATATATAGGATAGTTTAACTTAGCACCAGAAAGTTTCTCAGAACAATATGCAATTGAGCGACCCTCTTGCATCAACACACCACCAATTCCAATACCACTAGCATCACATTCAATCTCAAATTTCTTATTGAAATCGGGGAGTGCAAGTAATGGTGCAGAAGTTAACAATTGTTTCAGTTCATCAAAAGCATGATCTTGGGCTGTGCCCCACTCAAAGACAACACCCGTTTTAGTCAAATCATTCAAAGGTGCAGTAATAGTACTAAAATTGGGCACAAATTTTCTATAAAACCCAGCTCGACCATGAAAACTTCTTACTTGACTCACATTCATGGGAGTAGGCCAATTTTGAATTGCTTCAATTTTAGACACATCTACTTCTACTCCATTCTTAGATACAACATAATCCAGAAATATGACCTTATCTTTGCAAAATGTGCACTTCTCAAGATTACCATAGAGTTTATTATCACGCAACACTTGCAAAACATGTCGAATATGTATAGTATGATCAGATTCATTGCGGCTGTAGATTAATATGTCATCAAAGTATACAACCACAAACTTGCCAATAAAATCACGCAAAATATGGTTCATCAGTCTCATGAAAGTGCTAGGTGCATTAGTCAAACCAAAAGGCATTACTAACCACTCATATAAACCAAATTTTGTTTTAAAGGTTGTTTTCCATATATTCATCCCCCTCTTTCATCCTAATTTGATGATAACCACTACGCAAATCAATTTTAGAGAAAACAGCAGCACCACTCAATTCATCTAGCATATCCTCTAAACGGGGAATAGGATAACGATATCGAATAGTAATGTTGTTTATCGCTCTACAATCTACACACATGCGCCATGTACCATCTTTCTTAGGAACTAGAATAACAGGAACAACACAAGGACTAAGGCATATGCGAATATAACCTTTGTCGAGTAGCGCGTGTACTTGCTTCTGTATCTCCTTCGTCTCTTCGGGGTTCGTTCTATATGGCGCCCTATTGGGCAGCGAAGCTCCGGGGATCAAGTCAATTTGATGCTCAATACCACACAATGGTGGTAGTCCTGCGGGTACCTCCTCCGGAAACACGTCGCAGAATTCCTGCAAAACATTAGAAACACCAAGAGGAATAGGGGTCATGTCGTTAGAAACCAAAACCGTACCCCTGTACATGAGCACAAGAGGCATGGCTGTAGAATCGTCACTAAATTCTCTCATGTCTTCTTTGGTGGCTAAAAGCACTAAGGAATTCACTCTCTCAATTTTCGTTATATCACTCACGACATTACAATTCTCTCACCTATCTAAAGGTGCATCCTCCAAGTTTACTTCAACATTTTGACGAGATTCATTGACAATCTGTTGTGGTGACATAGGCTGCAAGTTAATTTTCTTGCCCTTAAACTCCAAGTGATATGTATTGGCACGGCCATTGTGTTGAACATAACAGTCATAGAGCCAAGGCCGACCCAATAGTAGGTGACACACCGTCATAGGAACCACATCAAAATCAATGGAATCCTTATACGGTCCAATCTCAAATTCAACACGCACCATGTGGTTTACCTTCATCTCACCATTGTCGCTCAACCACTGAATATAGTATGGATGCGAGTGCGGTAGATACTTCAACTTCAGCTTGGTACACAACTCCTTGCTTGCTAAATTGCGGCAGCTCCCGCCATCAATAATGACCTTGCAAGCCTTGTCAGGACCAACTAAAGCCTTTGTTTGGAACAAATTGCAGCACTGAGTAGATGCACTAGGCAACACATTAAGAGCACACTGAGACACAACAATAGTGCGAGCATCAGACGGATATGCATCTACACCATCACTGTCATAGTCATCATCTTCTGGAGCATATGGATCAACATCATCTCTAGTCTCATACACATTGTCCTCATTGATAATTATGACCTTGCAGTTAGGACAATCTCGCTTAAAGTGACCCTTGCCACCACATGTATGGCAATTCATTTCGCGGTTGCGCGCAGTAGACATGCTAGAACCACTCGTGCTTGCAGCAGATTCGGACTTCTTTGTGTTGGACACATTGGGGACCGGCTTGCTAGACGGAGTAGAGTAAGGTGCGGAGCGCGTAGATGGCGCTGGCGCCGTAGATGGAGGCTCCCTAGGCATGAAGCGCCCAGCTCCCGTAGCACGACCTTTAACCTTTGCTTCTTCAGCCAACTGTGATTCAGCTTCTCTTGCATGATGTAGCAACTCATTCATAATGGTGTAACTGTAATAACGAATAATGCCTTTGATATCATACTTCAATCCATTGAGAAAACGATGCATTGTCATTTCAAGTGACTCACGGACACGGCCACGCTGCATAAGCAACTCCATCTCCATGTAATATTCATCAACAGTCTTCACACCTTGTCTCAATAGGGTCAACTTATCATAAATAGTACGCAAATAATTAGTGGGCACAAAACGAGCTTGCATTGCCGCCTTCATAGCACGCCATGTGATAATAGGCAGCTCACCATCTTCTTCGCGAGCACGAACAAGTCCATCCCACCAACACAATGCATAACCATCAAATTCGGAAGAAGCAAGCTTGATCTTCCTATCTTCAGTGTAATTATGTAAGCGCCATAACTTCTCAATCTTCAGATCCCAAGAGGGGTATTCTTCAACATCAACTCCTCCTTCAAACTTGGGTATGGAGAACTTGGGCTTACCCAATCCATCTTCTTCCTCAAACCCACGACCATGGCGTCCGAGTTCAACGAAACCACGACCGCGGTAACCACGTCCAACACCACGACCAACACCAGGTGCTTCATCCTGAAGATCAGGGTCTTCTGGTTCTTGTTGCTGTTGTTGTGTCAGATTGTCAACAGCCAGTTGCAAAACTTGAAGACTGCGCTGGATATCCGTCATTTGATCTTTCATTGTAGTGATGGTTGCACTAGTATCATCTAGCTTCTGGGAGATCTCCTGAACAAACCCCCTAAGCTCATCATCTTGAGTGCGGAATTCACGTCGCATCTTATTACGAAGAGCTTCATACTCCCTCCATGACATGATATCAGCGGAATTCTTTTTTTCCTGGTTAACAATTTTTGCATCACTAGCAGACATGGTTAGTAGGTTAGTGCACTAAATCAAAAATATATGGTGGTACTCTCACAACTCACTCAAAACTGATAAGAAAAGGAAATCTTACCGCTCCAAAGTGAATTAGTATTGCTTACCACTTGTAGTGACACTAGTGCACGGATGTAGCGAAGCGAATATCAAGGGTATAAGAACAATCACATGACAAAGCAGGGTATATGTGGGGCTGTAGGTGGGCTACCTATTTGCACCAATAATAAGCTCTAGCGCTGACCGTAGACAACCAATGATACTCACACAAGGCGATAAATATGGCAATGCAACTATATGGATGAAAGGTTGCAATGCACTCGAGAGACGCTAGCAAAGCTCAACGGGACAGGCACAAGATTGCTCAACTACGGGTGCAGTAAAGTAAACTTAGGCCTTCACTTGATTATACGAGCACTTCACTTTTTCTTTTTGGGATTTTCTATTTATCACACGCAACTATGTAGCTCTTGTTGCTTCTTTTCTATTTTCTCTTTTTTTTTGTTTTTAAGACTCAACTCCTTGATAACACGGCCAACAGATAATGCAAAGCACCAAAACCCTAATGAGCAGTCTGTCGAGCGGTAAAACTAGTCTCTTCTGGGGAAGTTCCTAGTCACGTATATCGAAAGGCTGTGGATATGGTTTCGACAAACACATGTATGCTATGTGGACTCGGAGCAACAAAAACGGACCCTAGATGAAAGCGGAAACACAAACCCTAACAATACTAGATGGAAGAAAAAGATACGCAAAAACAACTACGAAAAGCAACTAAAACTTGAAATTAGTGCAATCTAAGGCTATGGCAAACCCTAACCCTAATTTTTTTTGGCTTTTTCCGGATAGGAAACACTCACAACTCAACTATGGGGTGGATTGTGGCGAGGAAACACTGAAATCTGATACCAAGATGATATGGGGTTGCCCGATCTTCTCAGTAAGCAGCGGTGGTGATGATGATCACGGGATGAACATAGCGGAGAAAACATGACGATGTAGTGGATGATAACTTGTATGATGCAACGGGATCTCTCGATTGGTCCATGTCGCCAATGCAACAACTCTCAACCCTGCAAGATATTCGCAACTTCACACACTTGCGCACATAGCCACCGACCACGAAGCGGTAAGTTGCAACCTTCTAATTCCCAATGGAACAGCAGATCACACAAGACTTTCAGAGATTACACCAATTCAATGCAATATGGTGTAGGGATTCAATAGAGTTGCAAAGCAATCAACTATGAACTAGGGTTTATCTTAAACGTGGTCTAAAGCTACTTTGGGAGCATCCTGGGCACTTATATAGGGGTTCAGGACGACCTCAGGTCAAAAAAGTACGAAAATAACTGACCCAGAATAGATCTGGTCGAGACAGACTCAGACTCAGCCGGCCTGGGGGCCGGTCGACCGGGCCTGGGACCGGGCCAGCTGGTTCAAACCAGGCCTGGCGCCAGGTGGTGACCGGGCGATGGTTCCGGGCATACTGGATAGTGCCCGGCTGGCACAAGCGCCACGTCCGGTTTGGACCGGACGGGTCCGGTGTGGCAGCCGGTCGGACCAGGCCTGGGACCGGATGGTCTGGCGGCACAGCCGGTTGGACCGGACCTGGCGCCGGCTTGGACTGCTTCTCCTCCTCTCGCGCATGCCTCCCGCTCCTCCCTCGCGCGTCCATGGGATGTCTTTATGTCTAGCTCCATGTCCAGCTTCACGTCCATCTTCTTGTCTAGCTGCTCCTCTCCTCCTCGTGCGATGCTTGGTTCTTCTTCATACCTGATCATACATAAGTAATACGACTTAGGCAGTATAAAGTTCTCATCGATCAAAATATCACTTAGGAACAAGTTCACCTGTTGTTTAAGTAGCTTCACACGAGCTCGTGTCATTGGTCCAATCCTGACTTCATTGGACTTGAGCTTCACAGCAGCATTGTCTTCATCTGGCAATGACGGAGGTAGTAGTGTGGTAGGGATGTCCTCATCACCGAAAATACTTACCCCTCCTTGCCATAATATGGTTCTACCTTCGTCCATAAGAAAATGTCTTAGATTTATCTAAATTTGGATATACATATATATATATATATATATATATATATATATACATACTCTTTTATGGGTAGAGGTAGTACTACATATAATAAGTTTTTAAAAGATCAAAACGATATAAATTTAACCAAGTATTTATTAAAAATATATAAACATCTATAATACCAAATCGATACCATTATATTTATCACAAAAGCTAAAAAAATAAGTTTTACAGGACGGTAGTTAGACCGGCGATGCTATATGGGGCGGAATGTTGGCCAACTAAAAGACAACACATACAATAAATGAGTGTTGCGGAGTTGCGCATGCTACGATGGATGTGCGGCGATACAAGAAAGGATCGAATTAGGAACGAGGTTATTCGCGATATGCTAAGGGTGGCACCGATCGATAAGAAGCTTGTCCAACACCGACTAAGGTGGTTTGGGCATCCAGCGGAGTGGAATTCTAAGAAGTATGGAGGAGACTAGAAGGATAGAGGACGACCAAAATTGACTTGGACGGTAGCGATAAAAAGAGACTTGAGGGATTTGAACATACCTAAAATCGTCTTAGCTCTTGATAGGACTGCATGGAGATCAGCGATCCATGTGCCGGAATCTTAGTTTACTCTCTTTTTCTATCTTGTTCTTGTTTTTTACTTATTTTTATTTCTGCTGGGTTTCATATCTAGCTTACCCAATTTATTCGGGAAAAAAGTTTTGATGTTGTTATTGTTGTTGTTGTATGATATAAATTTGGTATAATATATGTTGATTTTTTTCTACATACTTGGCCAAATTTTAAATTATTTAAATTAAAAAATGCACAATATTTTGGCGAGGGGGTACAAAGAACACTATCCTCAAAAATAGATAAATGGAAAATTCTTCATATAAAGTTGTAGAGAATAAAGTTGTAGAGAAGACAATCTTCTCTTATGTGTTCCACGAGGTCGTTCTAGAAAGACAAGGCATTTTATACAATAGATTATCCGGATTGCTAACTCCCGGTTAGCCGGGAACTAAGTTAGAGCCCAATTAACTCTTGTGATTCGTGCATACGGGAATTAAATATGGATGTGTAATTGCACATGCGTGTGCAATTGCATATCCTTTTCCCTAGTTACACATGAAATCATATCCTTTTCCCTAGTTACACATGAAATCAGGTTGACTCGAAATTAAGCTAACTCTGTTTACTTCTAGTAACTAATGCTCCACGCCGAAACGCTCCCGGTCGCGACCATCTGCTAACCGCCTCCCGCCGCCGCCGCCGGTGGCGCCGCCGGGCAAAGACCGCGGGGCGTGGCGGCGGCCCTTCCTCGTGCCGCGCTGGGGACGACGGCCGGGATCCCTCTTCGATGCTGAAGCCGGTTGGACGCGGATGGTGCTGGGTGGCGGCAGACCTTGGCGCTGCGGCCCCCGCCTCCCGTCGGCTCCTCGCCGCGGCACGCCGGTGGTGCCTGGTGCTGGGCGTCCAGGTCCTCGATCTGTGCCAATATCACCCCCCCCCCCCCCGCCTCTCGCCGGTGCGTGGAGGTGATCTTGGGCTTCTCCCGTGGCACGAGGTCGCCCGGGGCAGCAGCCTTGGGTTCGACGGTGGAGGCGGCCCTCTTCTTCGCCGGAGATGGTCGGCATGCGGATGGTGGTGGTGGGTCTTCGATCTATCACCACGTCCCGACGGCGAGGTGGAGAGGCGTGCAAGCCGGTGATACGTCCCAAACGTATCTATAATTTCTTATGTTCCATGCTACTTTTATGATAATACTCACATGTTTTATACACATTATATGTCATATTTATGCATTTTCCGGCACTAACCTATTGACGAGATCTTTGAAGAGCCGATTCTTTGTTTTCTGCTATTTTTGGTTTCAGAAATCCTAGTAAGGAAATATTCTCGGAATTGGACGAAATCAACGCCCAGGGGCCTATTTTTACACGAAGCTTCCAGAAGACCGGAGGACTTACGAAGTGGGGCCACGAGGCGCCGCCACAACAGGGCGGCGCGGCCTAGAGGGGGCCCGCGCGGCCCTGTTGTGTGGGCCCCCCGTGACTCTCCCGACTCCGCCCTTCCGCCTACTTAAAGCCTCCGTCGCGAAACCCCCGGTACCGAGAGCCACGATACGGAAAACCTTACTGAGACGCAGCCGCCGCCAATCCCATCTCGGGGGATTCAGGAGATCGCCTCCGGCACCCTGCCGGAGAGGGGAATCATCTCCCGGAGGTCTCTTCATCGCCATGATCGCCTCCGGATCGATGTGTGAGTAGTTGATACGTCCCCGACGTATCCATAATTTCTGTCGTTCCATGCTTGTTTTATGACAATACTTACATGTTTTGCTTGCACTTTATGATGTTTTTATGCGTTTTCCGGAACTAACCTATTAACAAGATGCCACAGTGCCAGTTCCTGTTTTCTGCTGTTTTTGGTTCCAGAAAGGCTGTTCGGGCAATATTCTCGGAATTGGACGAAATCAACGCCAAACCTCCTATTTTTCCCGGAAGCATCCAGAACACCGAAGAAGAGTCGGAGAGGGGCCAGGGGGCCACCACACCACATGGCGGCGCGGGCCAGGCCTTGGCCGCGCCGGCCTAGGGTGTGGCGCCCCAGTGCCCCCTGCGCCGCCTCTTCGCCTATAAAAGCCCTTTCGACCTAAAAATGCGGTACCAATTGACGAAACTCCCGAGAAAGACTCCGGGGCGCCGCCGCCATCGCGAAACTCCAATTCGGGGACAGAACTCTGTTCCGGCACCTGTAGGAACGGGGAAGTGCCCCCGGAAGCCATCTCCATCAACGCCACCGCCTCCATCATGCTCCGTGAGTAGTTCCCCCATGGACTACGGGTTCTAGCAGTAGCTATGTCGGTATACTCTCCCCATGTACTTCAATACAATGGTCTCATGAGCTGCCTTACATGATTGAGATTCATCTGATGTAATCGGTGTTGTGTTTGTTGGGATCCGATGGATGATACATTATGATTAGTCTATCTATAAAGTTTGTGAAGTTATTGTTGCTGCAATCTTGTTATGCTTAATGCTTGTCACTAGGGCCCGAGTGGCATGATCTTAGATTTGAGCTTTATATTGTTGCTTAGATTGTATCTACAAGTTGTATGCACATGTCCTTTGTCCAGGAACCAATGGCCCCGAAGTGACAGAAATCGGGACAACCGGAGGGGATGGTAGTGATGTGAGGATCACATGTTTTCACGGTGTGTTAATGCTTTGCTCCGGTACTCTATTAAAAGGAGTACCTTAATATCCAGTAGTTTCCCTTGAGGCCCGGCTGCCACCGGCTGGTAGGACAAAAGATGTTGTGCAAGTTTCTCATTGCGAGCACGTATGACTATATATGGAAAACATGCCTACATAATTAATAATCTTGATGTTCTATCTTAATGCTTTGATTCCTATCAATTGCCCAACTGTAATTTGTTCACCCAACACTTGTTACTTGTTATTGGAGAGTTACCACTAGTGTAGATCGCTGGGAACCCCGGTCCATCTCTCATCATAATATACTTGTTCTACATGTCATTGGAAGTAGTATCAACTATTCTCTGGTGCCATTGCTCTCATATTGCTATTACCGCTGCTGTATTCTTTGTTACTACTGCTCTCATATTACTGCTACTTTCACATCACCCCTGTTGCTAGTGCTTTTCCAGGTGCAGCTGAATTGACAACTCAGTTGTTAAGGCTTATAAGTATTCTTTACCTCCCCTTGTGTCGAATCAATAAATTTGGGTTATACTACCCTCGAAGACTATCGCGATCCCCTATACTTGTGGGTCATCAAGACTGTTTTCTGGCGCCGTTGCCGGGGAGGCATAGCTCTACTCATAAGTTCACCTGGGGAGTACACTCTACCTCTTTCTCTGTTTTATTTTATTTTGTTTTGCTTAGTTTACTTTTTCCTAGTTTACTTGTGCTTAGTTTATTTCTGTCTAGTATTACTTTGCTTAGTTTACTTTTGTCTAGTTTATTTCAGTTTTGTTTTATTTTCCTCATATACCCAAAAATCCATAAAAATTTGAAAAACCGAAAAATTAAAAACTGCTATTATGGGAGAACCTACAACCTACTTGGAGCTTATAGAATGTTATAATTGTTATAGAGAATCAAGAACTGGTAAAGTAATGAGTGCTATGATATAAAAATTAAATACAATTGCTAGAATCTTGCTTAGACGCCATGATATAAACTGTTGCTCTCAATAGGATACTAAACATCTTAAATTTCAATGTGGCTTTAGTGAGGAATTTTTAATTAAGAACTATAATCGGAATTGCTATATTCATTATGGGTTTGAAGAGGTAGAGCAATTTGTCTTATTTATGGGAGCCTCTGAGATAGAATCCTTCATGGTTGAGAATTATGAAACTTGTGCTATTTGTAAGGACCTTAAAGATTATGTCTCTACTATCCTTAATTCTTGCATAGAATGCTACAGTAGGAATCCTTATATCCTTGATTATAAAGAGAGACACATTAATGCACAAGAATGCACTCACAATTTGCAGGAACCGGTGGAAGAAGAAATTGATGAACCTGAAAGCTCATTGGATGAAAAAGAGGAGGAAATTGATGAACCTGAAAGCTCATTGGATGAAAAAGAAGAGGAGAGCGACGAATAAAAGGGGGAAGAATGGATTAGCTACCCATGCCAACCTTCTAATGAGAGTAACTCTTTATCTCTTACACTATTTGATTGTCCTCCATGCTTACCGAAAGAGGTTGAATGTTATGTTCCTGTGGATTCTCTTGAAATATTCCCTATGAGTAAAACTTGTGAGAATAATTATGCTACTGTTATTTATGATAATCCATGCTACTTTGATAAATCTTATGATAATGCTTTGTTTGTGCCTGATGTCGAAATGCATGGTACTAAAGAATTTTGCTTAGCAAATGTTTATGATAAAGCTCTAGATGATGGTCCTATGTTACTTGATACTATTAATTGTACTACTAATGAAAATGGGATTGGAGAGTCCTTGACTTATTCTATGAGTCCCATATCTCTTGAGATTGATCAACTACCTTGTTATATTATTAATAAAAGTAAGTTTGAAAGTTTTTATTCCACTATTCTTGAACTTGATAAAAATTATGTGTTTGGAAATCATGAGAAGCATGCTGCATGTGATAGTTATATTGTTGAGTTTGTTCATGAAGCTACTGAAAATTATTATGAGAGAGGAAAATATGGTTGTGGAAATTTTCATGGTACTAATACACCTCTCTATATGCTGAAATTGTTGAAGTTACACTTGTTCTATCTTCTTATGCTTGTCATTTTGTTCTTCATGAATTTATTTGTGTACAAGATTCCTTTGCATAGGAAGCATGTTAGACTTAAATGTGTTTTGGATTTGCCTCTTGATGCTCTCTTTTGCTTCAAATACTATTTCTTGCGAGTGCATCATTAAAACTGCTGAGCCCATCTTAATGGCTATAAAGAAAGCAACTTCTTGGGAGATAACCCATGTGTTATTTTGCTATAGTACTTTATTTTATATTTGTATCTTGGAAGTTGTTTACTACTGTAGCAACCTCTCCTTATCTTAGTTTTGTGTTTTGTTGTGCCAAGTGAAGCCTCTAATCGAAGGTTCATACTAGATTTGGATTTCTGCGCAGAAACAGATTTCTATCTGTCACGAATCTGGGCTGTTTTCTCTGTAGGAAAATCAGAAAAATATGCCAATTTACGTGCATGTTCCTCAGATATGTATGCAACTTTCATTAGTTTTGAGTTTTCTGATTTGAGTAACGGAAGTATTTTATTAAAATTCGTCTTTACTGGCTGTTCTGTTTTGGCAGATTCTGTCTCTGTTTTTTGCATTGTCTCTTGTGGACTTTAAGCGAGGTTTTCTAGACATAGAGAGCTGTAGCTAATGTTTTATTGAGTTCTTGCAATGTGCCACTACAGGACCAAGGTGGATTCAATTTTTTTGAGTACTAACCCCTCTAATGAAGTTTATGAGAAGTTTGTTGTGAAGGAAGTTTTCAAGGGTCAAGAGAGGAGGATGATATATGATCAAGAAGAGTGAAAAGTCTAAGCTTGGGGATGCCCCCGTGGTTCATCCCTGCATATTTCAAGAAGACTCAAGCGTCTAAGCTTGGGGATGCCCAAGGCATCCCCTTCTTCATCAACTTATCAGGTTCCTCCCCTGAAACTATATTTTTATTCGGTCACACCATATGTGCTTTACTTGGAGCGTCTGTATGTTTACTTTTCGTTTTGTTTATGTTTGAATAAATTCGGATCCTAGCAATCCTTGTTTGGGAGAGAGACATGCTCCGCTTTTTCATATGAACACTTGTTCTTCGTTTTACTTTTAATGTTCAATGATAAAAGTTGGAAGCTACAATACTTATCTTTATTTGGTTGGAAGAAGAAAATGCCTCATATGTATTGGATAATTTGACACTTGGCAATTGTTTTGAGCTCTCAAGTAGATCATAAGTTTTTGCATGTAGTTTAAACCTATTAGTGGAGAACTACCGTAAAGCTTGTTAAAATTGGTTTGCATAATTGATCTCTCTTAAGGTCTAGATATTTTCTGGTAAAAGTGTTTGAGCAACAAGGAAGACAGTGTAGAGTATTATAATGCTTGCGATATGTTCTTATGTAAGTTTTGCTGTACCGGTTCATACTTGTGTTTGCTTCAAACAACCTTGCTAGCCTAAGCCTTGTATCGAGAGGGATTACTTCTCATGCATCCAAAATCCTTGAGCCAACCAATATGCCAATTGTGTCCACCATACCTACCTACTATGTGGTATTTCCTGCCATTCTAAAGTAAATTGCTTGAGTGCTACCTTTAAACAATTCAAAATGCTTCTCAATTTGTGTTAATGTTTTATAGCTCATGAGGAAGTATGTGGTGTTTAGCTTTCAACCTTGTCATTTACTTTTGACGGACTCTCATATGGACTAGTGGCACATCCGCTTATCCAATAATTTTGCAAAAAGAGCTGGCAACGGGATTCCCAGTCCCAAATTAATTAACCTAAATAGACACTCCTCCATGGTTTGTGATTGTTGGACGGCACCCGAAGGATTCGGTTAGCCATGGCTTGTGTAAGCAAAGGTTGGGGGGAGTGTCATCATCATAATAAAACTAAAATAAAAAGGCACTCCTTCATGGTATGAGATTGTTGGCAGGCACCCGAGGATTCGGTTAGCCATGGTTTGTGTAAGAAAGGTTGGAAGGAGTGCCAAATAAAATAAAATAAAATGGGAGCCGCTCTTGAAAGTCCGGTTGGCGAGGTAGTTAGTGTACCCATTACCATTCGTTGACAACAACAAACACCTCTCAAAATTTTACTTTTTATGCTCTCTATATGTTTTCAAAACCAAAGCTCTAGCACAAATATAGCAATCGATGCTTTCCTCTTTGAAGGACCATTCTTTTACTTTTAATGTTGAGTCAGTTCACCTATTTCTCTCCACCTCAAGAAGCAAACACTTGTGTTAACTGTGCATTGATTCTTACATACTTGCATATTTGCATTCATCATATTACTCTATGTTGACAATATCCATGAGATATACATGTTGAAAGTTGAAAGCAACCGCTGAAACTTATATCCTCCTTTGTGTTGCTTCGATGCCTTTACTATGAACTTATTGCTTTATGAGTTAACTCTTGTGCAATCTTTTGATGCTTGTCTTGAAAGTACTCTTTATGAAAAGTTTTGCTATATGTTATCTACTTGTTAGCAACTATAGATCATTGCCTTGAGTCACTTCATTCATTTCATATGCTTTGTAATAGTATGATCAAGGTTATGTAAGTAGCATGTCACTACAGAAATTATTATTTTTATCGTTTACCTGCTCGGGACGAGCAGGAACTAAGCTTGGGGATGCTGATACGTCCCCGACGTATCCATAATTTCTGTCGTTCCATGCTTGTTTTATGACAATACTTACATGTTTTGCTTGCACTTTATGATGTTTTTATGCGTTTTCCGGAACTAACCTATTAACAAGATGCCACAGTGCCAGTTCCTGTTTTCTGCTGTTTTTGGTTCCAGAAAGGCTGTTCGGGCAATATTCTCGGAATTGGACGAAATCAACGCCAAACCTCCTATTTTTCCCGGAAGCATCCAGAACACCGAAGAAGAGTCGGAGAGGGGCCAGGGGGCCACCACACCACATGGCGGCGCGGGCCAGGCCTTGGCCGCGCCGGCCTAGGGTGTGGCGCCCCCAGGTGCCCCCCTGCGCCGCCTCTTCGCCTATAAAAGCCCTTTCGACCTAAAAACGCAGTACCAATTGACGAAACTCCAGAAAGACTCCAGGGGCGCCGCCGCCATCGCGAAACTCCAATTCGGGGACAGAACTCTGTTCCGGCACCCTGCCGGAACGGGGAAGTGCCCCCGGAAGCCATCTCCATCAACGCCACCGCCTCCATCATGCTCCGTGAGTAGTTCCCCCATGGACTACGGGTTCTAGCAGTAGCTATGTTGGTATACTCTCCCCATGTACTTCAATACAATGGTCTCATGAGCTGCCTTACATGATTGAGATTCATCTGATGTAATCGGTGTTGTGTTTGTTGGGATCCGATGGATGATACATTATGATTAGTCTATCTATAAAGTTTGTGAAGTTATTGTTGCTGCAATCTTGTTATGCTTAATGCTTGTCACTAGGGCCCGAGTGGCATGATCTTAGATTTGAGCTTTATATTGTTGCTTAGATTGTATCTACAAGTTGTATGCACATGTCACTGTCCGGAACCAATGGCCCCGAAGTGACAGAAATCGGGACAACCGGAGGGGATGGTAGTGATGTGAGGATCACATGTTTTCATGGTGTGTTAATGCTTTGCTCCGGTACTCTATTAAAAGGAGTACCTTAATATCCAGTAGTTTCCCTTGAGGCCCGGCTGCCACCGGCTGGTAGGACAAAAGATGTTGTGCAAGTTTCTCATTGCGAGCACGTACGACTATATATGGAAAACATGCCTACATAATTAATAATCTTGATGTTCTATCTTAATGCTTTGATTCCTATCAATTGCCCAACTGTAATTTGTTCACCCAACACTTGTTACTTGTTATTGGAGAGTTACCACTAGTGTAGATCGCTGGGAACCCCGGTCCATCTCTCATCATAATATACTTGTTCTACATGTCATTGGAAGTAGTATCAACTATTCTCTGGTGCCATTGCTCTCATATTGCTATTACCGCTCGTGTATCACGTTACTACTGCTCTCATATTACTGCTACTTTCACATCACCCCTGTTGCTAGTGCTTTTCCAGGTGCAGCTGAATTGACAACTCAGTTGTTAAGGCTTATAAGTATTCTTTACCTCCCCTTGTGTCGAATCAATAAATTTGGGTTATACTACCCTCGAAGACTATCGCGATCCCCTATACTTGTGGGTCATCAGTAGTCCACCCCTGGACTATGGGTCCATAGCAGTAGCTAGATGGTTGTCTTCTCCTCATTGTGCTATCATGTTAGATCTTGTGAGCTGCCTATCATGATCAAGATCATCTATTTGTAATCCTACATGTTGTGTTTGTTGGGATCCGATGAATATTGAATACTATGTCAAGTTGATTATCAATCTATCATATATGTTATTTATGTTCTTGCATGCTCTCCGTTGCTAGTAGAGGCTCTGGCCAAGTTGATACTTGTGACTCCAAGAGGGAGTATTTATGCTCGATAGTGGGTTCATGCCTCCATTAAATGCAGGACAGTGATGAAAGTTCTAAGGTTGTGGATGTGCTGTTGCCACTAGGGATAAAACATCGATGCTTTGTCTAAGGATATTTGTGTTGATTACATTACGCACCATACTTAATGCAATTGTCTGTTGCTTGCAACTTAATACCGGAAGGGGTTCGGATGATAACCTGAAAGTGGACTTTTTAGGCATAGATGCATGCTGGATAGCGGTCTATGTACTTTGTCGTAATACCCTGATTAAATCTCATAGTACTCATCATGATATATGTATGTGCATTGTTATGCCTTCTTTATTTGTCAATTGCCCAACTGTAATTTGTTCACCCAACATCTGCTATCTTATGGGAGAGACACCACTAGTGAACTGTGGACCCCGGTCCTATTCTTTACATCTGAAATACAATCTACTGCAATTGTTCTTTACTGTTCTTTGCAAACAACCATCATCAACCACACTATACATCTAATCCTTTGTTTACAGCAAGCCAGTGAGATTGACAACCTCGCTGTTACGTTGGGGCAAAGTTCTGTGATTGTGTTGTGCAGGTTCCACGTTGGCGCCGGAATCCCTGGTGTTGCGCCGCACTACATTCCGCCACCATCAATCTTCAACGTGCTTCTTGACTCCTACTGGTTCGATTAAACCTTGGTTTCTTACTGAGGGAAACTTGCTACTGTGCGCATCACACCTTCCTCTTGGGGTTCCCAACGGACGTGTCAACTACACGCATCAAGCAAATTTCTGGCGCCGTTGCCGGGGAGATCAAGACACGCTGCAAGGGGAGTCTCCACTTCCAATCTCTTTACTTTGTTTTTGTCTTGCTTTATTTTATTTACTACTTTGTTTGCTGCACTTAAACAAAACACAAAAAAATTAGTTGCTAGTTTTACTTTATTTACTGTCTTGTTCTCCATATCAAAAACACAAAAAAATTAGTTACTTGCATTTACTTTATTTAGTTTGCTTTATTTACTACTGCTAAAAATGAGTAATCCGGAAGTTGAAGTTCGTTCCTTTAAGCAACAAGGGGGAGAAAGTTTTAAAGATGCTTGGTATAGAATTAGCGATGCTCATCATAGGTGCATTAAGAAACACTCCACTATTATACTACTTAGGAAGTTTTATGTTGGAATCTCTAGCTGGAATAGGTATGTTCTTGATACTCTTGCGGGAGGTAATTTCCTAGGCACTCCGGCTTTAGAAGCTAGTTGCATTATTGAGAGTCTAGTTGGAATACCACCTGTTAATGAAGCTAAAATTGAAATCTCTCTTGAAGATGTCATGAAAAAGTTGGAAGCCATAGAAAAAGATCTTCCAAGTATTGAGACTAAATTGGGAATATTACTTAATAGCACTGATAAACTTGATAAATCTCTATGTGGAATTAACGAGAGAATTGCTGTTTTAGAAACTTGTGCTACTCATGATAATCGAACCCATAGGATTGGTGAACTTGAAGAAGCTATGGGAACCTTGGGTTCAACTTTTTCTTCTCTTAAGTTTAAGGAGAAAGCTTATGTGGGTAAGGAGCAAAAGTTTATGTATGTCTCTAAAGTGCCTAAGCCAAAAAAACTATTATAGGCCTAAAATTGACAAAGCCCTTAGCACCACTACGGATGGGGGAGCATCTAAGATACCTATTGATGTTGATGCTTCATCTCTTGACAATACTTGATACACACTTTCTGCGCCTAGCTGAAAGGCGTTAAAGAAAAGCGCTTATAGGAGACAACCCATGTTTTTACTACAGTACTTTTGTTTTATATTTGAGTCTTGGAAGTTGTTACTACTGTAGCAACCTCTCCTTATCTTTATTTTATCGCATTGTTGTGCCAAGTAAAGTCTTTGATAGTAAAGCCAATACTAGATTTGAATTACTGCGCAGGAACAGATTTCTTGCTGTCACGAATTTGAGCAGTAGTCCCTGTAGAAAAATGAAAAAAATCTTCCAATTTACGTGCGTGATCCTCAGATATGTACGCAACTTTCATTCAATTTGAGCATTTTCATCTGAGCAAGTCTGGTGCCACTTTCAAATTCGTCTTTACGAACTGTTCTGTTTTGACAGATTCTGCCTTTTATTTCGCATTGCCTGTTTTGCTATGTTTGATGGATTTCTTTGTTCCATTAACTTTCAGTAGCTTTGTGCAATGTCCAAAAGTGTTAAGAATGATTATGTCACCTCTGAATATATGAATTATGCACTGACCCTCTAATGAGTTTGTTTCGAGTTTGGTGTGGAGGAAGTTTTCAAGGGTCAAGAGAGGAGGATGATACAATATGATCAAGAAGAGTGAAAAGTCAAAGCTTGGGGATGCCCCCGTGGTTCATCCCTGCATATTTTAAGAAGACTCAAGCGTCTAAGCTTGGGGATGCCCAAGGCATCCCTTCTTCATCGACAACTTATCAGGTTCCTCTAGTGAAACTATATTTTTATTCGGTCACATCTTATCTGCTTTACTTGGAGCGTCTGTTTGTTTTTATTTTTATTTTGTTTGAATAAAATCGGATCCTAGCATTCTTTGTTTGGGAGAGAGACACGCTCCGCTGTTTCGTATGAACACATATGTTCTTAGCTTCATCTTTAATGTTCATTGCGAAAGTTGGACTATTTCATTCATTGTTATATGGTTGGAAACGGAAAATGCTGCATGTGGTAAATGGTTTAATGTCTTGAATAATGTGATACTTGGCAATTGTTGTGCTCATATAGATCTTGTTTAAGCTCTTGCATCATGTACCTTGTACTCATTAATGAATAACTACATAGAGCTTGTTAAAATTTGGTTTGCATGATTGATCTCTAGAGTCTAGATATTTTACGGTTGAGGTGTTTGAACAACAAGGAGACAATGTAAAGTCTTATAATAGTTACAATATGTTCATATGTAAGCTTTGCTGCACCTTTTATACTTGAGTTTGCTTCAAACAACCTTGCTAGCCTAGCCTTGTATCGAGAGGAATTCTTCTCGTGCATCCAAATCCTTGAGCCAATAACTATGCCATTTGTGTCCACCATACCTACCTACCACATGGTATTTCTCCGCCATTCCAAAGTACATTACTTGAGTGCTACCTTTAAATTTCTATTCTTTGCCTTTGCAATATATAGCTCATGGGACAAATAGCCTTAAAAACTATCGTGGTGAAGAATATGTACTTATGTGTCTTATTTCTTAATAAGTTGCTTGTTGAGCGGTAACCATGTTTCTGGGGACGCCATCAACTCGTTTACCTTTGTTGAATATCATGTGAGTTGCTATGCATGTTCGTCTTGTCTGAAGTAAGGGCGGTTCTCACAATCAAATGGTTTGAGTATGCATACTGTTAGAGAAGAACATTGGGCCGCTAACTAAAGCCATGATTCATGGTGGAAGTTTCAGTGTGGACAATTAATCCTCAATCTCTTATGAGAATATTAACTGTTGTTGAATGCTTATGCATTAAAGAGGAGTCCATTATCTGTTGTCTATGTTGTCCCGGTATGGATGTCTAAGTTGAGAATAATCAAAAGCGAGAAATCCAATGCGAGCTTTCTCCTTAGACCTTTGTACAAGCGGCATAGAGGTACCCCTTTGTGACACTTGGTTGAAACATATGCTATGCAATGATAATCCATGTTAATCCAAGCTAATTAGGACAAGGTGCGGGCACTATTGGTATACTATGCATGAGGCTTGCAACTTATAAGATATCTTATACATAACTCATATGATTTATTACTACCGTTGACAAAATTGTTTCTTGTTTTCAAAATAAAAAGCTCTAGCACAAAAATAGTAATCAATTCTTCCCTCTGCGAAGGGCCTATCTTCTACTTTATTGTTGAGTCAGTTTACCTATTCTTTCTATCTTAGAAGCAAACACTTGTGTCAACTGTGTGCATTGATTCTTACATGTTTACCTATTGCACCTGTTATATTACTTTGTGTTGACAATTATCCATGAGATATACATGTTGAAGTTGAAAGCAACTGCTGAAACTTAATCTTCCTTTGTGTTGCTTCAATACCTTTACTTTGAACTTATTGCTTTATGAGTAACTCTTATGCAAGTCTTATTGATGCTTGTCTTGAAAGTATTATTCATGAAAAGTCTTTGCTATATGATTCATTTGTTTACTCATTATCTTCATCAATGCATCGAATCGCTGCATTCATCTCATATGCTTACAATAGTATGATCAAGATTATGATAGCATGTCACTTCAGAAATTATCTTTGTTATCGTTTACCTACTCGAGGGTGAGTAGGAACTAAGCTTGGGGATGCTTGATACGTCCCAAACGTATCTATAATTTCTTATGTTCCATGCTACTTTTATGATGATACTCACATGTTTTATACACATTATATGTCATATTTATGCATTTTCCGGCACTAACCTATTGACGAGATGCCGAAGAGCCAGTTGCTGTTTTCTGCTGTTTTTGGTTTCAGAAATCCTAGTAAGGAAATATTATCGGAATTGGACGAAATCAACGCCCAGGGGCCTATTTTTACATGAAGCTTCCAGAAGACCGGAGGACTTACGAAGTGGGGCCACGAGGCGCCGCCACAACAGGGCGGCGCGGCCTAGAGGGGCCCCGCGCGGCCCTGTTGTGTGGGGTCCCCGTGACTCTCCCGACTCCGCCCTTCCGCCTACTTAAAGCCTTCGTCGCGAAACCCCCAGTACCGAGAGCCACGATACGGAAAACCTTCCAGAGACGCAGCCGCCGCCAATCCCATCTCGGGGGATTCAGGAGATCGCCTCCGGCACCCTGCCGGAGAGGGGAATCATCTCCCGGAGGTCTCTTCGTCGCCATGATCGCCTCCGGATCGATGTGTGAGTAGTCCACCCCTGGACTATGGGTCCATAGCAGTAGCTAGATGGTTGTCTTCTCCTCATTGTGCTATCATGTTAGATCTTGTGAGCTGCCTATCATGATCAAGATCATCTATTTGTAATCCTACATGTTGTGTTTGTTGGGATTCGATGAATATTGAATACTATGTCAAGTTGATTATCAATCTATCATATATGTTATTTATGTTCTTGCATGCTCTCCGTTGCTAGTAGAGGCTCTGGCCAAGTTGATACTTGTGACTCCAAGAGGGAGTATTTATGCTCGATAGTGGGTTCATGCCTCCATTAAATGCAGGACGATGTGAGAAAGTTCTAAGGTTGTGGATGTCTTGTTGCCACTAGGGATAAAACATCGATGCTTTGTCTAAGGATATTTGTGTTGATTACATTACGCACCATACTTAATGCAATTGTCTGTTGCTTGCAACTTAATACGGAAGGGGTTCGGATGATAACTTTGAAAGTGGACTTTTTAGGCATAGATGCATGCTTTGGATAGCGGTCTATGTACTTTGTCGTAATACCCTGATTAAATCTCATAGTACTCATCATGATATATGTATGTGCATTGTTATGCCTTCTTTATTTGTCAATTGCCCAACTGTAATTTGTTCACCCAACATCTGCTATCTTATGGGAGAGACACCACTAGTGAACTGTGGACCCCGGTCCTATTCTTTACATCTGAAATACAATCTACTGCAATTGTTCTTTACTGTTCTTTGCAAACAACCATCATCAACCACACTATACATCTAATCCTTTGTTTACAGCAAGCCGGTGAGATTGACAACCTCGCTGTTACGTTGGGGCAAAGTTCTGTGATTGTGTTGTGCAGGTTCCACGTTGGTGCCGGAATCCCTGGTGTTGCGCCGCACTACATTCCGCCACCATCAATCTTCAACGTGCTTCTTGACTCCTACTGGTTCGATTAAACCTTGGTTTCTTACTGAGGGAAACTTGCTACTGTGCGCATCACACCTTCCTCTTGGGGTTCCCAACGGACGTGTCAACTACACGCATCAAGCAAATTTACGGCGCCGTTGCCGGGAGATCAAGACACGCTGCAAGGGGAGTCTCCACTTCCAATCTCTTTACTTTGTTTTTGTCTTGCTTTATTTTATTTACTACTTTGTTTGCTGCACTTAAACAAAACACAAAAAAATTAGTTGCTAGTTTTACTTTATTTACTGTCTTGTTCTCCATATCAAAAACACAAAAAAATTAGTTACTTGCATTTACTTTATTTAGTTTGCTTTATTTACTACTGCTAAAAATGAGTAATCCGGAAGTTGAAGTTCGTTCCTTTAAGCAACAAGGGGGAGAAAGTTTTAAAGATGCTTGGTATAGAATTAGCGATGCTCATCATAGGTGCATTAAGAAACACTCCACTATTATACTACTTAGGAAGTTTTATGTTGGAATCTCTAGCTGGAATAGGTATGTTCTTGATACTCTTGCGGGAGGTAATTTCCTAGGCACTCCGGCTTTAGAAGCTAGTTGCATTATTGAGAGTCTAGTTGGAATACCACCTGTTAATGAAGCTAAAATTGAAATCTCTCTTGAAGATGTCATGAAAAAGTTGGAAGCCATAGAAAAAGATCTTCCAAGTATTGAGACTAAATTGGGAATATTACTTAATAGCACTGATAAACTTGATAAATCTCTATGTGGAATTAACGAGAGAATTGCTGTTTTAGAAACTTGTGCTACTCATGATAATCGAACCCATAGGATTGGTGAACTTGAAGAAGCTATGGGAACCTTGGGTTCAACTTTTTCTTCTCTTAAGTTTAAGGAGAAAGCTTATGTGGGTAAGGAGCAAAAGTTTATGTATGTCTCTAAAGTGCCTAAGCCAAAAAAACTATTATAGGCCTAAAATTGACAAAGCCCTTAGCACCACTACGGATGGGGGAGCATCTAAGATACCTATTGATGTTGATGCTTCATCTCTTGACAATACTTGATACACACTTTCTGCGCCTAGCTGAAAGGCGTTAAAGAAAAGCGCTTATAGGAGACAACCCATGTTTTTACTACAGTACTTTTGTTTTATATTTGAGTCTTGGAAGTTGTTACTACTGTAGCAACCTCTCCTTATCTTTATTTTATCGCATTGTTGTGCCAAGTAAAGTCTTTGATAGTAAAGCCAATACTAGATTTGAATTACTGCGCAGGAACAGATTTCTTGCTGTCACGAATTTGAGCAGTAGTCCCTGTAGAAAAATGAAAAAAATCTTCCAATTTACGTGCGTGATCCTCAGATATGTACGCAACTTT
The DNA here is from genome assembly GCF_019359855.2 of Lolium perenne. Classification (NCBI taxonomy): domain Eukaryota; kingdom Viridiplantae; phylum Streptophyta; class Magnoliopsida; order Poales; family Poaceae; genus Lolium; species Lolium perenne. The sequence goes on along the minus strand of NC_067245.2, from coordinate 89,489,084 downwards.
CATTCAATTTGAGCATTTTCATCTGAGCAAGTCTGGTGCCACTTTCAAATTCGTCTTTACGAACTGTTCTGTTTTGACAGATTCTGCCTTTTATTTCGCATTGCCTGTTTTGCTATGTTTGATGGATTTCTTTGTTCCATTAACTTTCAGTAGCTTTGTGCAATGTCCAAAAGTGTTAAGAATGATTATGTCACCTCTGAATATATGAATTATGCACTGACCCTCTAATGAGTTTGTTTCGAGTTTGGTGTGGAGGAAGTTTTCAAGGGTCAAGAGAGGAGGATGATACAATATGATCAAGAAGAGTGAAAAGTCAAAGCTTGGGGATGCCCCCGTGGTTCATCCCTGCATATTTTAAGAAGACTCAAGCGTCTAAGCTTGGGGATGCCCAAGGCATCCCTTCTTCATCGACAACTTATCAGGTTCCTCTAGTGAAACTATATTTTTATTCGGTCACATCTTATCTGCTTTACTTGGAGCGTCTGTTTGTTTTTATTTTTATTTTGTTTGAATAAAATCGGATCCTAGCATTCTTTGTTTGGGAGAGAGACACGCTCCGCTGTTTCGTATGAACACATATGTTCTTAGCTTCATCTTTAATGTTCATTGCGAAAGTTGGACTATTTCATTCATTGTTATATGGTTGGAAACGGAAAATGCTGCATGTGGTAAATGGTTTAATGTCTTGAATAATGTGATACTTGGCAATTGTTGTGCTCATATAGATCTTGTTTAAGCTCTTGCATCATGTACCTTGTACTCATTAATGAATAACTACATAGAGCTTGTTAAAATTTGGTTTGCATGATTGATCTCTAGAGTCTAGATATTTTCTGGTTGAGGTGTTTGAACAACAAGGAGACAATGTAAAGTCTTATAATAGTTACAATATGTTCATATGTAAGCTTTGCTGCACCTTTTATACTTGAGTTTGCTTCAAACAACCTTGCTAGCCTAGCCTTGTATCGAGAGGAATTCTTCTCGTGCATCCAAATCCTTGAGCCAATAACTATGCCATTTGTGTCCACCATACCTACCTACCACATGGTATTTCTCCGCCATTCCAAAGTACATTACTTGAGTGCTACCTTTAAATTTCTATTCTTTGCCTTTGCAATATATAGCTCATGGGACAAATAGCCTTAAAAACTATCGTGGTGAAGAATATGTACTTATGTGTCTTATTTCTTAATAAGTTGCTTGTTGAGCGGTAACCATGTTTCTGGGGACGCCATCAACTCGTTTACCTTTGTTGAATATCATGTGAGTTGCTATGCATGTTCGTCTTGTCTGAAGTAAGGGCGGTTCTCACAATCAAATGGTTTGAGTATGCATACTGTTAGAGAAGAACATTGGGCCGCTAACTAAAGCCATGATTCATGGTGGAAGTTTCAGTGTGGACAATTAATCCTCAATCTCTTATGAGAATATTAACTGTTGTTGAATGCTTATGCATTAAAGAGGAGTCCATTATCTGTTGTCTATGTTGTCCCGGTATGGATGTCTAAGTTGAGAATAATCAAAAGCGAGAAATCCAATGCGAGCTTTCTCCTTAGACCTTTGTACAAGCGGCATAGAGGTACCCCTTTGTGACACTTGGTTGAAACATATGCTATGCAATGATAATCCATGTTAATCCAAGCTAATTAGGACAAGGTGCGGGCACTATTGGTATACTATGCATGAGGCTTGCAACTTATAAGATATCTTATACATAACTCATATGATTTATTACTACCGTTGACAAAATTGTTTCTTGTTTTCAAAATAAAAAGCTCTAGCACAAAAATAGTAATCAATTCTTCCCTCTGCGAAGGGCCTATCTTCTACTTTATTGTTGAGTCAGTTTACCTATTCTTTCTATCTTAGAAGCAAACACTTGTGTCAACTGTGTGCATTGATTCTTACATGTTTACCTATTGCACCTGTTATATTACTTTGTGTTGACAATTATCCATGAGATATACATGTTGAAGTTGAAAGCAACTGCTGAAACTTAATCTTCCTTTGTGTTGCTTCAATACCTTTACTTTGAACTTATTGCTTTATGAGTAACTCTTATGCAAGTCTTATTGATGCTTGTCTTGAAAGTATTATTCATGAAAAGTCTTTGCTATATGATTCATTTGTTTACTCATTATCTTCATCAATGCATCGAATCGCTGCATTCATCTCATATGCTTACAATAGTATGATCAAGATTATGATAGCATGTCACTTCAGAAATTATCTTTGTTATCGTTTACCTACTCGAGGGTGAGTAGGAACTAAGCTTGGGGATGCTTGATACGTCCCAAACGTATCTATAATTTCTTATGTTCCATGCTACTTTTATGATGATACTCACATGTTTTATACACATTATATGTCATATTTATGCATTTTCCGGCACTAACCTATTGACGAGATGCCGAAGAGCCAGTTGCTGTTTTCTGCTGTTTTTGGTTTCAGAAATCCTAGTAAGGAAATATTCTCGGAATTGGACGAAATCAATGCCCAGGGGCCTATTTTTACACGAAGCTTCCAGAAGACCGGAGGACTTACGAAGTGGGGCCACGAGGTGCCGCCACAACAGGGCGGCGCGGCCTAGAGGGGGCCTGCGCGGCCCTGTTGTGTGGGGTCCCCGTGACTCTCCCGACTCCGCCCTTCCGCCTACTTAAAGCCTTCGTCGCGAAACCCCCAGTACCGAGAGCCACGATACGGAAAACCTTCCAGAGACGCAGCCGCCGCCAATCCCATCTCGGGGGATTCAGGAGATCGCCTCCGGCACCCTGCCGGAGAGGGGAATCATCTCCCGGAGGTCTCTTCATCGCCATGATCGCCTCCGGATCGATGTGTGAGTAGTCCACCCCTGGACTATGGGTCCATAGCAGTAGCTAGATGGTTGTCTTCTCCTCATTGTGCTATCATGTTAGATCTTGTGAGCTGCCTATCATGATCAAGATCATCTATTTGTAATCCTACATGTTGTGTTTGTTGGGATCCGATGAATATTGAATACTATGTCAAGTTGATTATCAATCTATCATATATGTTATTTATGTTCTTGCATGCTCTCCGTTGCTAGTAGAGGCTCTGGCCAAGTTGATACTTGTGACTCCAAGAGGGAGTATTTATGCTCGATAGTGGGTTCATGCCTCCATTAAATCTGGGACAGTGACAGAAAGTTCTAAGGTTGTGGATGTGCTGTTGCCACTAGGGATAAAACATCGATGCTTTGTCTAAGGATATTTGTGTTGATTACATTACGCACCATACTTAATGCAATTGTCTGTTGCTTGCAACTTAATAGGTTCGGATGATAACCTGAAAGTGGACTTTTTAGGCATAGATGCATGCTGGATAGCGGTCTATGTACTTTGTCGTAATGCCCTGATTAAATCTCATAGTACTCATCATGATATATGTATGTGCATTGTTATGCCTTCTTTATTTGTCAATTGCCCAACTATAATTTGTTCACCCAACATCTGCTATCTTATGGGAGAGACACCACTAGTGAACTGTGGACCCCGGTCCTATTCTTTACATCTGAAATACAATCTACTGCAATTGTTCTTTACTGTTCTTTGCAAACAACCATCATCAACCACACTATACATCTAATCCTTTGTTTACAGCAAGCCGGTGAGATTGACAACCTCGCTGTTACGTTGGGGCAAAGTTCTGTGATTGTGTTGTGCAGGTTCCACGTTGGCGCCGGAATCCCTGGTGTTGCGCCGCACTACATTCCGCCACCATCAACCTTCAACGTGCTTCTTGACTCCTACTGGTTCGATTAAACCTTGGTTTCTTACTGAGGGAAACTTGCTACTATGCGCATCACACCTTCCTCTTGGGGTTCCCAACGGACGTGTCAACTACACGCATCAGCCGGCGATGGATGTTGTCGCCGGTGGAGGGCTGGCTTTCGGATGCGGTGGTGCCCAAGGCATGTGCGGTGTCTCCGGACAACGCGGTCTGGGCTTAGTGTTTCCAGCAGCATCTGTGGCCAGCCTGGGATGGTCGCTAGCGTGGGGGCCCGACCTGAATAAAGGCGGCGGCCTGGGGTCTCTCTTGGGTGGAGATGAAGACTTGCCCGAGGTTTTCTCTTCTCGATCTGACAGGAGTGTTGAGTTCTAGAAGGCGCCGCCGGCGAATGTAACAGTGCTTTTTTTTGCCTGGAGTTTGCTGGATCGGTGGTATTCGGTCGTGCGCACCCATGCTTTTATTCCGGCCGATTGGTTCTGGAGGGAGCGGTGCGAAGCTCTGGTCTATGTTGGCATCAAGAGACATTTTGGTCCATGATGCAGTCAAATGAAGGGAATAACATGAAGGCCGGAGCGGAGGACTAGCTAAGGGAGGTTCAAGTCTCCGCGTTGTTGAGGGACTTGCTTGGTGTCCCGGGCTCCGCAGCAGTGGTATGGAAGTGGGGGCGGCAGCACAGGTGAAGTTCAGAGTCCTACCTTTCAGGGTGAAAACCCAAGGTCTAGCCTTAACTGGTTGTGTCTGGCAATGACCGTGTTGGAGGCATTGTTTTGAGAGCGGGGACTATTTTCAGGGTGAAAACCTAAGATCTTTGGTCGGGCGATGACGGCGCTGGTGCACCGTTTCCTTCTTGGAGGCGTCGTTTTTGGAGATTTTGTATTTCAGGTGTTGTCTTGGTGATGGTTGTATTGTTGTTGCTAAGCCTAGGATGCTATAGCGGGACTTTTGTTTTTTAGTTTTCTTTTATTTTTTTAGCTATGTGCATCCGTACTGCCATTAGGGTGTTGCGTTGTTGCATAAATTGGGTGTAATTGGTATCTTATGATATTAATATATGGAAAATACTTCGTATCAGCCGGAGGCTGCGTGGTTCGCAACCTCCGGGTCGACCGCGTGACGCGTGTCCCACGAACGCGTCAAGGCTGTGGGTCCCCCCACGTTCGTCTCTCCCGAACCAATCCCTTCCATAGCGCCCACCTCCTCTGCCGCCGCACACGCTCGTCCCTGTCCAGCGACTCCGTCGGCATCTGCTGCTGCCCCCCACCACGCGCCGCCGCTGGCCTCCAACGCGCCGCCGGTTCCCCACCATCCCCACACCACCGCTACTCTCACCCGCCCGCACCTTCTTCCCTGTTCTCCTTGAGATTCCGACCACAAAATCCTGCACGCCGCCCACACCCTCGATTTGCCGCCGCCACTCGCACCCTCGATTTGCCACTGGATTCACTGCCTCCCTCGCCCCCTCCTCTGCCGCGCCGCCGTTTGCCCAGGCCTCCCCCTTGCCGGCGTTCGCCCATGCCGTCGCGCCGCCTAAGGCCGCCGAAGGATGGATTCATGGCTGCCGAACGTCGTCTCCCCTGACCAGGGCCTCCGCTGCTGCACCTTCCTCCATCCTCGTCGCGGTCAGAGCCGCTGCTACCGCGCCTTCCTCCATCCTTGCCCACAATCGGAGCCGTCGTCTTGACGAACATGCACAGGAGCGTGACCATCCATCGCCCGAGATGGAGGCCACGGCAGAGCACCCACGAGCACGCCGCCCCAACCCCTCCCTCTCCTCCGGCATCCACCTCCACGAGCGCACGGCGGTGTTGCTGACGGAGGTGGGGCGAGGTGCTGCAAACACACGGCGGTGTTTCTACAAATGGTGGGGTGAGGTGCTGCAAACACACGGCGGCGTGTAGTGGCAGCAAGGCGAGGGCTCCGTCCAGGCATCGTCGGGCTCGGCTGTTGTTGGTACATTAGGCGACCAGGTTTGCTACCGGCGGAGGCCGGTATTGCTATCTTAGGTGTTCATCGTTGCTACCGCATATGTATCGTGGCGATGCTGCCAGGGAACGGTGGGGTTGCTACCGTTAGTGCATGGCGGTGCTGCCATGGCGTGATGATGTTGCTGCCAAGGTGGCACGGTGGTGCTACCATCCGGGGTCATAGGCCTGACGCTGGTGCTGCAACCCCCGTCATCGGAGCTCCAAAGGCTGACCACCGGTGCTTCAAAAGCCCGGCGACGGTGCTACAAGCCCCCATCACCTCAGCTGCAAAGACCGGACGCAGGTGCTGCAAGCCCGCCATCGACCGCTGCCGCGGTGTTGCAACCCGCCGACGTCGGCGCCGCCGATGTGCTACAAGCCCGCTGTCGAGCGCGGTGGTGGTGTTGCAAGCCCATCGACATCGGCGCTGCCTCAATGCTGCAAGTCGACCATCGGGACGCCACCGGCGGCGCTACAAGGTGCCGATGTTGCAAAGCCGGGTGGTGGTGCAAATATTTTTCTGTTTTGCTATTTTAGTACAAAATTATTGCTAGAAGGTCTCCGACCAGGTCTCCCACGAGGTTGGCTTAGCTTCAACAGCACAAAGTTTTTGCTACAAAGTCTTCAACGAGTCTCCAGCGATGTTTGGTGCTCCAGTAAGGTCTAGCGAGTCCTTTTTATTTTAATTGAAACTGTTTTTTGCTTCGATGAAGCAAACGCCGAGCTTTTGTTTTGCTGCAATGAAGCAAAGTCAGAGAACATGTCTTTTCTTTACTATTTGTAAACGAATCATTTTTTGCTTCAATGAAGCAAAAACGGGACTTTTTTTGCTGCGACGAAACAAAGTCTGAAAGAGTCGTTGCAGCTCTCTTTTTATTTTAATCGAACCGTTTTTTTGCTTCAATGAAGCAAAAGCGTAACTTTTTTTGCTGCGATGAAACAAAGTCTGAAGAGTCATCGCAGCTCTCTTTCTATTTTAATCGAACCGTTTTTTGCTTCAATGAAGCGAAAGCGGGACTTTTTTTTGCTTCAATGAAGCAAAAGCGGGATTTTGATACAAAGTTGGACACAGAAGTTGATCTAACGGTTCAAATTAGTTTGATCCAACGGCGGGGGACCCGGAGGCTGGGACGTTTGCAGCCTCCGGAGGATCCTCAGCGCTGTCCTTAATATATTCCCTTTATCGAAAAAAAGTAACTAATGCTCACATGAATATAGAAAATGAGATTATTAAATCTAATAAATTAAATGTGTGATGATAGTACAACATATTTTTTATTAACTAATGCTTATTCCCTTAGTGCCGACTAAATGGAAATAGTGCCAGCTTGATTTCATGTCATGCTTCGCCACTTGGTTCCATTCAGCGGAAAGAACACTAGAAGCTGTGACTGGAGCATCATTCAAGAAAAAGATATGCTAATGTTTCTTCTAGGCAAGTACTCCTATCACACAAGATGCAGTGTGAGAATTTCACATAGAAGTTTTCTTCAGGCATAAGATCGTTTGTGTTCGGCCTTCCTGTAAAATCAGTTAAACAATCCCGGTATTTTCAGTAGCATTATGAGTAATGATGGGTTATTAGCAGCGCTATCGATGTCTCGAGCCTTGTCAGCTCGTGCCACCTTAACATTCTCTTCTTTCTTTGGTTTTAAGCACAACCTAGCAGAGCTTTCTGCCTTTCTCGTGAGAGGGAATCACTAAAGAAAACCAAGGCACAGATATAAAAACAACAAAGATCATCAAAAGCCGAGACCTAAAGCATCTTGGCTACACACAGCACACTCATCTAGTAGCGACAACGAAGCCTGTCGTGCCCATATCACTGTTTCTCCAGTCTCCACATTCACCTTAAGGAAAGGAAGAGGGGAGAACCGAAGTCCAAGGTATCAGAAGCCATGGCAAGAGTCGAAGCGGTGGTGGTCTGTCTCCTCATCGTCGCCATGGATGCCGCCGCCGGCGTGCTCGGGATATACGCCGAGAAAGCTCAGAACCAGGTACACCCTGTGACCCTGTGTGACCATACTATAGGTACTAGGAGAAGCATGAGATTCAGGCTAGAGATTTCGTCGTCGTCGAACTCTTGTCATTTGGTGGTGTTCGTTTTATGGCAAATAAATGAAAGAATCTTGCAGGGGAGGCACCTGCGCATACTGTTCATCGAGTGCCGGCAGCCGGTCCGGCAGGCCTACAAGCTCGGCGTCGCGGCGGCCGCGGTGCTGGCGGCGTCGCACGCCATCGCCAACATCGTCGGCGGCTGCGCGTGCGTCTGCTGCTCCGGCGACAAGCTCCGGCGCTCGTCGCCCAACCGGCATATGGCGTCCTTCGCCCTGGTCCTCACATGGTACGCTCCTGTCTCCAACGCGCATGCTTCCGGTGACGGTGATTCGATCCGAAGAACACAGGATAAACATTGATAATCTGCGTGCGTGTTTTGACTGTTTCGATCGGTCGGCAGGATGGTTCTGATAGTAGGGCTGGCGCTGCTGATACTCGGGGCGCTGCCCAACTCCAAGAAGTCGATGGCGCACTGCGGGGTGATGCGGCACAACTTCCTCTCCATCGGCGGCATCCTCTGCTTTGTGCACGCCCTCTTCTGCCTCGTCTACTACGTCTCCGCCAACGCCGCCGCGCGGGAGGAAAGCGGCCGCGGCTCCAAGGCCGTCGGCGTGCGCACCTGACCTGATCGACCATGCATCATCTCTTCCTTACAACCGCGAGCCTGCTTTTTTGCTTGGTTAATTTCTTCTCTGCTGTGAAATAGGGTGTGATTCTGCAGTTCTGCTCACTGTGTGCATGATGTGTTGGCATCGTGTTGCTGAACTACGTGGTGATAAATTGTGTGTAGCAGTTTTGTCGTGTTCAATAAAATCTTTTTGATTACTAGCTGGTTTCTGGGGATCTTTGAGGTTTTCACTTTCAGTGCGTAACCAGCAGCCACTTCAGGGTGACGAAACACCCCCGTGAGGATCTAGCTTGATGTTCACCTTTCTCTTTCGGAATCGTCACCCTCGGCCGAGAGGCTGGATTTGGGAATGGAAGTCCCGTACCATCAGGTTTGCCGAGTCTCTCGTTCACGGCCGGAAGGCTTCAAGCGTGTCGAATTCTAAAAACCGGCTTGTCGGCAAGCAATCCTACAAAGCACCGATGGTGGTTGTCGGCGTCACTTTGACATGGTAAGTTCATATGACTTAGCCACCTGGAGCTTCTTCTTTTCTTTTCCCCCAAAAGGCACCTACGCCTAGGCCACCTTGCATCTGGATTAAGTAGTTCATCCGGGTGGGAGTACTCGCATCAAAGTTAATGATGACACTGACGATTAATTCAACCCAAGAAGATTCTTTAAAAACTGAGGCAAAAGCTTTCAAATCGCCGTGTACCTGCACGATTCTTTCAAAATCGCCGTGTGGTGGATAGTGACATTTCCGTAATACGCCGATCACACGACCATTTTCATGGAGCATAATCTATACCTAATAATAAAGAAAATAAGGTTTCTTGCGGTCCAACATTTTTTGACCGATTTACCCTCCCACCAAATTACATATAACACATAACTGCCATTAAACCGGTTTATCTCACAAACACAACTCAAAACGTTTTTCTCTGTACTAGGTACGATCTGGGAAAGTTGAGTTTGCATCAGTCACGGTAGTTCTTACGGCATTGCCTAGAGCCTGGAATACGCACGTTCCGGGAAAGAGGATTATGGTACGTCAAGGTAGCCATGGCTTGCCGTGCATAGTATGCTTGCTTCTTTATGTACTTGCACATCGGTCCCTGATCAGATCGTCGAATTGCATCTAGCGAGAAGATCACATCTACGTAGAGCGACCATATGTTCCTGCTAGCAGCCACCCGAGACCCTCTCACATATCCCTAGACGTCGCCTTCTTGACAGTCATCGGCGCCGTAGCTAGACCCCACATCTGCCACCTCGCCGACCGTGCTCACGACGCCGTGTTGTTCATGCCAATCGAAGGAATCCAGCGGAGGTAACTTGCTGCTGGTGGGTTGCATCGGATGCCTGCCTCCTCCTCGCTCATCTATCTCAAGCTATCATGCTAGGCTACTCCATGTCTCCGCCCATCCGGCCGTAGCCTCTACCTACGCCGGCAGCTGCTGCTCCTGCACTGTGCAGATTCTCCATCGGTCAATCCAACTACTGACACTTTGATTAGCAGCTAACCTTTTGCCGCTGGATCCGGATGGAACAGCACAAACAAGTTTGTCGGATGCCACGCAAGATGTAAAGATCGCGGACCATGACGGGCGCTACAAGCTCGAAAAGAAAGTCTATGGCCGGCGGCGGCTCGGGGCCGCGGCCATGGCGGCCGAAATCCAACTAGAACGATCTCTTCGGGTGGCCATGGCGGGCGCTGCGGGCTCTAGACGACATAACCCAAGAAGCAGTTAAGCAGATGGACTCTGAGACCACACCGCAAATCGGACAAATTAGGAGCAGATACGCGAATTCGTCCCCGTTCTTTTCTTGCTGCACCAGTGCGCGCGTACCTATCATTGATGCGAGAGAGAAATTGAAAGGAATTCCATTGGGTCCGCGTGCTACTGAAAATTGCACAAAATTGCAGCCGGGTGCTCATGAATTCCATTGGGCGCCAACGATTTTGGCCTCCTCCTGATCATTTTGATAGGAGAGTTATGGGAGGAGATGATGCGCTATGTTGCTGCTCTTTTGAAGGTTGCAGATGCAGCGACTTTTGGTATGAAGATTACTTGTGATATACAGTATTACTTCTCCCCTGGTGTACTACTACAAGAATTGTTCGGCCTAGAGTCCCATCCTTCCCGGCCGGGGAATGGCATTGCCTACGAATGGGAGCCAGGTTATATTACCTCAGCTTATGGCCTAATTTTTCTTCCCTCAGTGCGCATTTAGATGTGGATGAAAACGCTTCAGTTCTGATTTTGAATTTCGAAGTTGTTGTACCATATTTTTGATTCTGCATCTCCGCAAATTTTCTCTAATCAATAGATTTACATCCGGTTTTGCTAGGCACTGGATTATGGGTTTATATGTATTTTGTGATTGAATAGGATCAACAGATCAGGTTGGTGCTAAGTGCTTGATAGAGAACCAAATAAACACCTTGTGGGTAAAGTCACTCATGCTAGCTACATTTTCAGTTAATAGTTCAGTTGCCAGGTACTACCACCCAATAATTTATTTTCTTCTCTGATGCAAAGTCAGTTTTGCTTAACATGGTTTTTCTAGCACATCAATCATTTATGATGACTACTACAAAAAATATTTTTATCATTATGATTGAAGTTTCCACAAAGGTAATAAACATTGTTCCTGATCCATCTCACGGATCCAACTTATATCTTCAGGTGTATCTATACATTTTTTATTCTTTTTCTGGACTCATCTTATAAACATTCTTGTTCAAGCAGTACTTTGATATGTTGTTAGAACAATTTTTAATTTTAAAGTTCACGTATTTTGCTCTTTCGCAGCAACGCGCGGGCATTGTCCTAGTATGGATAAAGTGATTGGCATGAAGCCCAATTTTACGTTCTTTAGCATCTATTTCATATTAAATAAAATATAAATAAGTGATTTTTTTGGAGGGTGTGTTTGGTAACTAGTGTCGCCTCAGAATGACTATCTACTAGACTACTACCGGTAGAACTAGCCCAAAGAAGTTGAACGGACCAATACACTAAAGGAGGGTAAATGGACTGTTGTTAGGCTAAATTTTACTAGTACATAAGCTAAAATCTCTTGGGCTGCGGGGCCCACAGCCTAGTTTTGTTGAACACAACATTAAGGTATGCATTGCTCTTCCTTTAGTGTATACAACAATTCAACATTAAAACAACATGCACCAAATACAACATTGTGGCTTGAATATAGATAGATATTAGAGCTAATATGTTCATAAATTTAAGAAATACAACAATCTTGAACAATAGGGAACATAGGTTCAGTATTAGACTTAATAGGCTCGGAAATTTGGATAATATTAGAACATTCAACCCTACACATCGTTCGTAGAAGAAGAAACTAAAACAATTTGGCATCAATTTTCAGATCCACCTAACTCCAGGCAACCCTTCGAGATGACGACAATGGACGGAGAAGCAACATAAGATGACAAGATGGATGAAGACAAGGACCCGGTGAAAGGATACAAATGCCACCTAGAGGGGGTGTCAATGGACAGTTTAAAACTTTTACGATTATGGCTTGAATAAATGCAGAATAAAAGTAGTGTTTAATTTCTCAAGCTGCTAGAGTTCACCTATGTGCACCAACAACTTATGTTAAGCAAAAGAAACAACTATGTGACAACAAGATATATAACTTCAAGCATGAAGGCAGGGCAATCACGAAGTAAAGTGCATAAGTAAAGAGCTCAGGTGTAGAAATAACCGAAGTGACGCGGAGACGACGATGTATCCCTAAGTTCACACTCTTACGAGTGCTACTCTCCATTGGAGCGATGTGTAGGCACAAGGCTCCCAAAACACCATGAAGGCATCACCGCATTCTCCTCGAGCATTCCCACCAAAAGGTAAGTCCTTGATCTACTATGGAACCTTAAGGGTGGTCACCGAACCCACACAAAGCTTGGGGAAATCTTCACAACTTAATTGGAGGCTCCCAAGGAAGCGTTGGCGAAAATTGTCACTAAGAGCATCTCCACTCGTGCCCCCGTCGAGGCCCCCGGCGAGCGTTTTTTCCATCCGGACGGCGTAATTCGGCCCAGTCGTGCCCCCGGTTCCTCGTTTTCGTCCGGATTTGGCCCTTCATCCATCCGGCGAGCCCACGCCATCCCCGGCCCCCCGGGGCGCGCTCGGGGACTCCGGACGAAACGAAAGCGCGCGAAACGTTCCCGCGCGTCTGGTGGCCCCAACTTGTCGGCGAGAGACACCGATCATCGTCCTCATCGCATCGTGACAACTCGCCGCCCGCGCCGCCAGGAGGCGGAGCAGCAGCGGCGGATGTTGGATCTAGCCGCCGCGCGACAACTCGCCGCCCGCGCCGCCGCACCGTCGTCCTCGCGGAACGCCGCGCCCAGGGAGGTGATCAAGCTCGAGGAGAGCAGCGACGACGACATCTACCGGCCGTCGCCTCCACGCGCCGGCGACGCTGGCCAGGGCACGAGCCGCTGGTACGAGGCGCCGCCGCCTGTGACGACGCCGGCTCCAGCGACGACGACGACGGCGGCGACTACACGACCTTCTACCGCCATTTCGGCATGTAGGAGGCCGCTTTTAGTTTTAGTATTAGTTTGCCAATCGCCGAATTCAAATATATGTACGAATTCGGCCTATTTATGTACGAACTCGCCTCTATATGTTAAATATCATTAAATTTCGCTTATGTTTGAACGAATTCGCCTATTTTGTCTGAATTCGTCGTATTACGTTGCATCCATCCTGGGCTCGTGGCTGGAAAAATGGGCCTCCCCACGCCAAATCTTCCTCCAATCCGGACGAAAATTTCGCCGGATTTGGGCGTGGGGAGCCCAAACGAGTGGGGATGCTCTAAGGCCTCACACTTGAGAAATCTCCACAACTTAAATGGAGGCTCCAAAAACATCACTAAGTCATCTAGGGTTTAAAGATCCAAGAGGAACAAGCTCCAATCACCCGAAGGAATATCTGAAGAACTTTCACCTCTATGTATCACCGTGGAGAACTTAAACCGATGCACCAAATGCAATGGCAAGTCGTTCACTCCAAAATTCCACCAAAGCTACGAAACCTTATGTGGGGATAAGAGAGGAAGAGATAAAAAGAGAACACCAAGTTCTCCAAGATATAGGTCTAAATGGATTCCCTCACAAAGAGTGGATGTTAATTGGTGGAAGTGTAGATCTATATCTCCTCTATCTTTTCTCTCAAATAGATGCAAGATTATTTGAGGTAGAGGGTGATAGCAAACTCAAATAATGTCAACAATGCCGCAAAAATGAGCTCCAACGGATGGGGAAGAAGACCAACTTAAATAGGGCAAGAGAAATATGCCCGCTATGCACAAAATATGTAATTACCTGTACTTTCGGTCATTTCGGGCGATACTACCATTCCTGGAAGTACCAGCCAACTACCGGGTGCTCGGAATTTCTCCTAGTAATTAGGAACTGATGGTTTTAGTACCGGGCCCCAAAACCGGTACTTCCGCCCATATGAATCGTTCAAACAGGTACGAAAACTTCAAGAACTTTTGCATCGGGAATCCAATTTTGATGATCTTTGGCTCGTTTTGAAGCTAGAAACAAGCTCTATAAGATCATGTAGAGAACCATAATAGTACAAGAAGGGAATATAAGATAAAATGAAGAAAGCTTTAACCTATCTATAAGAGAGAAACTCGTAACACCTCCAAAATCGAAAAATGTAACATGTTTGGCATGCATAATCCGTTTTCGATGATCTAGAGTTTATCATGTGAATAACCACAAGCTCTAAAACATCACATGGATAAGATCCAAATAAAAATCAAGGAATATGACGAAAGGATGCAAGGGTTTGAGCTCTCTCCGAACGGTACGATCAAGTTACTCATTTGAGAGCCCTCTTGATAGTACGACCAACTATCCCATAAACCGGTCTCCCAGCTACATTACGAGACCGACAAGAAAGAAACCCTATCAACAACAAATCTTAATATTTTGCATTCCACTTTTGATAGATGATGATGATCTTGACCACAAATAGATGGAACGCACTTCGTGATTGTGCTTGCTTGATGAAGTCTCGCGGATTCCTCCCCCATAATCCACTATATGAGAGCTTCTTATTTGGCACATCTTCACATATCCATGATCGACATATGAATGGAAAGCTTCAAGCTCATGATCTTCTCGGGATGAATGATACGTTGCAAATGTATCTATAATTTTTGATGCTCCATGCTTGTTTTACACATGTTTCTATATGTTTTGTTTACACTTCGTGGCATTTTTATGCATTTTCGGAAACTAACCTATTGAAAAGATGCCACAGTGTTAGTTCCTGTTTTTTGTTGTTTTTGTATTTTAGAAAAGTTGTACAGGAAATATTCTCAGAATTGGAAGAAACGAAAGCCAAAGTTCCTATTCTTCCCGACCCGAAGACGGAGTCCAAAGCAGAGACGGAGGAGGGCGCCAAGGCGGCCACACCATAACTGGGCGCGGCCCCTAATACGTCTCAAACGTATCTATAATTTCTTATGTTCCATGCTAGTTTTATGACAATACTCACATGTTTTATATACACTTTATATCATTTTTATGCATTTTCCGGCACTAACCTATTGACAAGATGCCGAAGCGCCAGTTCCTGTTTTCTGTTGTTTTTGGTTTCAGAAATCCTACACAGGAAATATTCTCGGAATTGGACGAAACAAAATCCCACGGTCTTATTTTCCACGGAGTCTTCCAGAACACCGAAGAGGAGACGAAGAGGGGCCACGAGGGGGGTGTGGACCCACCCCTGGCCGCGCCACCATATGGGGTGGGCCCCTCGGGCATCCCCCGACTCTGCCCCTTCGCCTATATAATCCTTCTGTCGCGAAAACCCTAGTACCGAGAGCCACGATACGAGAAAAGTTACTGAGACGCCGCCGCCGTCAATCTCATCTCGGGGGATTCTGAAGATCGCCTCCGGCACCCTGCCGGAGAGGGGAATCGTCATCGAAGGGCTCTACATCGTCATGCCCGCCTCCGGACTGATGCGTGAGTAGTTCATCCTTGGACTATGGGTCCATAGCAGTAGCTAGATGGTTGTCTTCTCCTATTGTGCCATCATGTTTAGATCTTGTGAGCTACCTATCATGATCAATATCATCTATTTGTAATTCTACATGTTGTGTTTGTTGGGATCCGATGAATATGGAATACTATGTCAAGTTGATTATCGATCTATCATATATGTGTTGTTTATGATCTTGCATGCTCTCCGTTGCTAGTAGAGGCTCTGGCCAAGTTGATACTTGTAACTCCAAGAGGGAGTATTTATGCTCGATAGTGGGTTCATGCCTCCATTGAATATGGGACAGTGACAGAAAGTTCTAAGGTTATGGATGTGTTGTTGCCACTAGGGATAAAACATCAATGCTTTATCTAAGGATATTTGTATTGTTTACATTACGCACGGTACTTAATGCAATTGTCTTTTGTTTGCAACTTAATACTGAAAGGGGTGCGGATGCTAACCCGAAGGTGGACTTTTTAGGCATAGATGCATGCTGGATAGCGGTTTATGTTCTTTGTCGTAATGCCCTAAGTAAATCTCATAGTAGTCATCATGATATGTATGTGCATTGTTATGCCCTCTCTATTTGTCAATTGCCCAACTGTAATTTGTTCACCCAACATGTTATTTATCTTATTGGAGAGACACCACTAGTGAACTGTGGACCCCGGTCCATTCTTTTACATCTGAAATACAACCTACTGCAATCATTGTTCTCTGTTGTTCTTTGCAAGCAAACATTATTCTCCACACGTTTAATCCTTTGTTTACAGCAAGCCGGTGAGATTGACAACCTCACTGTTAAGTTGAGGCAAAGTATCTTGATTGTGTTGTGCAGGTTCCACATTGGTGCCGGAATACCTGGTGTTGCTCCGCACTAAACTCCTTCACCAACAACCTTCACGTGGCCTTCATCTCCTACTGGTTTGATAAACCTTGGTTTCTTACCGAGGGAAAACTTGCTGCTGTACGCATCACACCTTCCTCTTGGGGTTCCCAACGGACGTGTGCTTTACCGTCACAAGAAGCTACTTTCTGGCGCCGTTGCAATCCCTGTCGCACTCCAGCAGCTACTTTTCTGGCGCCGTTGCCGGGGAGATCAAGACACGCTGCAAGGGGAGTCTCTCACACCCAATCTCTTTACTTTGTTTATTGTCTTGCTTTATTTTATTTTATGTCTTGTTTGCTTTATTTATATCAAAAACACACAAAAATTAGTTACTTGTTTTACTTTACTTAATTCGGTTTGCTTTACTTATTTTTTTTATTTTTAAAATGAATACTCCTGAGAACACTAAGTTGTGTGATTTCACTAGCACCAATAATAATGATTTCATATGCACACCTATTGCTCCACCTGCTACTACAGCATAATTTTATGAAATTAAACCTGCTTTACTAAATCTTGTTATGAGAGAGCAATTTTCTGGTGTTAATACTGATGATGTTGCTGCCCATCTTAATAATTTTGTTGAACTTTGTGAAATGCAAAAGTATAAGGATGTAGATGGGGGCATTATAAAACTTAAATTGTTTCCTTTATCCTTAAGAGGAAGAGCTAAAGATTGGTTGCTATCTTTGCCTAAGAATAGTATTGATTCATGGACTAAATGTAAAGATGCTTTCAATGGAAGATATTATCCTCCTGCTAAAATTATATCTTTGAGAAGTAGCATTATGAATTTTAAGAAATTGGATAATGAACATGTTGCCCAAGCATGGGAAAGAATGAAATCTTCGGTAAAGAATTGCCCTACCCATGGACTAACTACTTGGATGATCATCCAAACCTTTTATGCAGGATTAAATTTTTCTTCGAGGAACCTTGTCAACACCCGGATTTTTAAGTCCGAATGCCTATTATGTCATACATCGCAATCCCAGGAAAGTGTTGTTGCGAGGCATAATAGTTAAGTATCACAGCCATCATTCATTACAAACCATAAAGTCTTACAACTTGGAATCACATGATCCATATTACACGAATAGTTGATCTAATGATCAACAAACAAACACTAGTTCATAGCGGAAGCGTAAGATACACGGACTCTCTAGTCCACAGGCCAACGCTTGACGTTAGAAGCTCCTAGTTGTGGTAGACGTTCTGCTGATCGTCATCCTCGTACTGCTGCTCGGCTTCATATTCTGGCCATTTGAATAGCCAGGGACAAAGCCGTGAGTACTTTAAGTACTCGCAATCTAATACTAATGTAAGTGCTAACATTACTAAAGAGAGTGTTCTAAGCTCTAAGGTTATTTGCGTAAAGCCAATTTTAGTTTAGAAACATTTTAGTAAACAAACTCCTCAAGTGCTAACTAACTCCAGTGGGAACATTAGTGTCATTCCCACAACTCTGTTGTGATTCAAGTTCAAAGTCACCGTTCAAGTTCATGTTCAAATTCACCAGTCACATAGATATAAATTATGATGACGGAAACAGTATGGCCTTTCCAATTGTCCATATCCGCGGACGCGGCTATTCGAATAGATCTACACTCTGCAGAGGTTGCACACTTGTGCCACAATATTTGATTACATCCGTCAGGGATAAAATCCCGAATGATCGTAACTCAGTACGCGGATCATCAACCGTTAACCTTTCACTTACACACCCTAGTATAGGCACCTCTCCCCATGAGCTTGGCCTCCCGGTGAAAACCAACTGTTAACCCGGGAACTGCACAGGGCTTGGCCGTACAATTCACCTCAATTCACATCATTTCTCAACAACGGAGGCAACCTCAAGCGTAACCCCTTTGACGTGTGTTCAGAGGGAACCCATACTAAGACACATAAATTTCCAGCTAAGCCTTACCCATAATCAGGTATTGTGGGGGTACTCAAAAATTGGAATGGTATCGCATCCAACTCAATCATCAGTTTTAGTCATTTCACCAAGTCAAATTCATGTCATATTCACTGATACGTCCAAAACGTATCTACTTTCCCGAACACTTTTGTTATTGTTTTGCCTCTAATTTGTGTATTTTGGATGCAACTAACACGGACTAACGCTGTTTTCAGCAGAACTGCTCTGGTGTCTCGTTTTTGTGCAGAAATCCAACTTTCAGGAAAATCCTCGGAATTTATGCAGAAGGCCCTATTTTCCCAGAATACTGACGGAGCCAGAAGGACAAGTCAGGTGGAGGCCCGAGGGCCCCACACCATAAGGCGGCGCGGCCCAGGGGGGGCCGCGCGGCCCTGTGGTGTGGCCCCCTCGGCCGGCCTCCGACGCCCTCCTTCGGACTATATATGGCCTTCGACCTAAAAACGCACGGGAGAGAAGTCGAAGTCGCCAGAAAGCCTCCAGAACGCCGCCACGTCGCGAAACTCCGTCTCGGGAGCAAGAAGTCTTCGTTCTGGCACTCCGCCGGGACGGGGAATTGGAGGAGATCATCGCCATCATCACCACCGACGCCTCTTCATCAACCAACCATGTTTCCCCCATCCATGTGTGAGTAATTCCCCCGCTGTAGGCCGAAGGGGATGGTAGGGATTGGATGAGATTGGTCATGTAATAGCATAAGATTGTTAGGGCATAGTGCCTAGTGTCCGTAATTGGTACTTTGATGATATTGTTGCAACTTGTTATGCTTAATGCTTGTCACTAGGGCCCGAGTGCCATGATCTCAGATCTGAACATGTTATTATTTCATCATGATATTCATTGTTTATGGTCTTACCTGTAAGTTGTATACACATGTTGCTGTCCGGAACCAATGGCCCCGAAGTGACAGAAATCGGGACAACCGGAGGGGATGGTAGTGATGTGAGGATCACATGTGTTCACGGAGTGTTAATGCTTTGCTCCGGTACTCTATTAAAAGGAGTACCTTAATATCCAGTAGATTCCCTTGAGGCCCGGGTGCCACCGGCTGGTAGGACAAAAGATGTTGTGCAAGTTTCTCATTGCGAGCACGTACGACTATAATTGGAACACATGCCTATTGATTGCTTTGTACTTGGACACCGTTTTATTATTATCTGCAAATGCACTGCTATGATTGTTACATGAGTTTCTCTCATCCATGCAACGCCCGTCATCCGTCCCCGTGCCTACAGTATTTTAATCCTGCTGTTTACTATAATCACTACTGATGTCTCTGTTACTCGCATTGTTATTTCACTATCTCTGCTATAAAACTGTTATCGATAAACTCTTGCGAGCAAGTCTGTTTCCAGGTGCAGCTAAATTGACAACTCCGCTGTTAAGGCTTCCAAGTGTTCTTTGTCTCCCCTTGTGTCGAATCAATAAATTGGGTTATACTACCCGCGAAGACTGCTGCGATACCCTATACTTGTGGGTCATCAAGACTGTTTTCTGGCGCCGTTGCCGGGGAGCATAGCTTTATTTGGAAGTTCACTTGGATTGATATTGTTCGCTGCAAATTCTCCATCATGGGTAAAACTCGCGATCCTAAAGTCGCCATATTACCATCCACTACAAGAAAAGGTACAACTCTGAGTACCTCTGCTACTCTTGATTCACCATCTGTGATAAGTCAACTTGTTTCACCGCCACAAGCTTCGCTTGGTGGAACTTCTGCTGAATCTGAAAACTCTCATAATATTGATAATGCTTCATTGTGCTTGATGATAGTGGTTCACTGGGATCCTTTCTAGATGCTACAATTGCTAGGTCTAGACAAATTGAAAATGCTGAAACTCCTAATGAAAATGCCACTACACCTGTTAGTTCACCTGAACTTGATTATTCTAGTGATGATCCTGATAAAGATTATGTGGAGCTTAATGATGATTTAATTAATAGATGCAATGTTATCTGATGCAAGAAACATTAAAAAGTTTCTTACACAATATACTGTTAGACATAAGCTATCTCCTGATCCTGAATTTGCCACATCTCCTATATGCATTAAGGATAAAGATTATGATTTTTCTCTTGATCTATCTCATATAGCTATTGTAGAGAAAGCACCCTTTTGTGGTACTGAAAAAGAAAGTGCTGTAGAACACATGAATGAACTTTCTTCTATGAGTAGCTTGTTTTTTGATGATGACAAGATGCGTACTTACTTTGTCATTAAATTTTTTCCTTTCTCATTAAAGGATGATGCTAAAACTTGGTATAATAATTTGCCTCCTGGTTCTATTAAAAGTCCAGCTGATTTGCGTGATGTTTTCTTTCGAAAATACTTTCCTGCTAGTGCTCAACATGCTGCTTTACAGAGAATTTATAGGTTTGACCAAGGAGATGAAGAGAAATTGCCTGCGGCATGGGCAAGATTTTATTCTCTTATCAGAGCTCGACCTGGACATGATTTGGAAAAGAATGATCTACTTGATATATTTTATAGTGGACTAACCATTGAATCTAGAGCATATTTGGATAGTTGTGCTGGTTGTGTTTTCAGGAAAAGAACTCCAGACGAAGCTGAAGATTTATTGGCTAGAATAAGCCGGAATCATGATGATTGGAATACACCTGAACCAACTCCAACGCCAATATTGAAGAAGAGGGGTTTAATTGAATTGAATGATGAAGATATGAGGGAAGCTAAGAAGTCTCTCAAGGAGAAAGGTATTAAATCCGAAGATGTGAAGAATCTACCTCCCATAGAAGATATATGTGAGATAATTCCCCCTTCATCCATGATTGAGGTAAACTCCCTTCAACGCTTTACTAGAGAAGATATTCCGTATTCAAAATCTCCTGCACAATGCTTAGATGAGTTTGATAATTATATTGTTAAGCAAGAAAATTTTAATATGAGAGTAGAGAATCATCTAATGGAAAATTCTCAAGCTATTAGCAATTTGCATGATATTGTGGAGAGAACCTCCAATGATGTTAAGATGCTTGTTAAACATTTTCAAATGATTCAAACTCAAATTGATCAACTCACTAAAGTGCAAAATGACTTGCTAAATAATAATTCTAAAGAGAAACATGCTTATGAAGTAACAACTAGAGGTGGTGTCTCTACCCAGGATCCTCTATATCCTGAAGGGCATCCCAAAAGAATTGAACAAGATTCTCAACGAATTGAACCTAGTGCTCCTTCTAAGAAGAAAAAGAAGAAGAAACATAAAAATGTTGTAGAATCCTCTGAACCTGCTAATGATCCTAATAGTATTTCTATTTCCGATGCTGAAACTGAAAGTGGTAATGAACATGATAATGGTGATGATAAGAATGATGCTTCTGATAAAGAAGAGGTAGAAGATGAACCTGAAAAGCATGATAAAAATAAAAAGTATACTAAAGAAGATTTTATTGCTAAGAAACATGGTAATGAAAGAGAACCATGGGTGCAAAAGCAAATGCTTTTTCCTGCTAAGAAATTAAAATCAAAGGAAGAAGAACATTATAATAAATTTTGTGATTGGATGAAACCTTTATTCTTGCAAATCCCTTTGACTGATGCTATTAAATTGCCTCCTTATTCAAAGTATATGAAAGATATTGTTACTAACAAAAGGAAAATCCCCAATGAGGAGATTTCCACTATGCTTGCTAATTACTCTTTCAATGGCAAAGTGCCAAAGAAGTTGGGCGACCCAGGTATACCTACTATTCCTTGTTCTATTAAGAATAATTATGTTAAAACTGCTCTATGTGACTTGGGAGGCGTTGTTAGTGTTATGCCTTTTTCTCTTTATAAGAGACTTTATTTAGATAAGTTGATACCTACTGATATATCTTTGCAAATGGTTGATAAATCCACTGCTATTCCTGTTGGTATATGTGAGGATGTTCCTGATCAAGTTACTAATAACTGCTTGATATTAACTGATTTTGTTGTGTTGGAAATGCCTGAAGATGATAATATGTCTATTATTCTTGGGAGACCTTTTCTTAACACCGCAGGGGCTGTTATTGATTGCAATAAAGGAAAGGTTACTTTCAATGTTGATGATAAGGAGCATACTGTTTATTTCCCCAAGAGGATTGATAAAGTATGTGGAGTCAATACTATTTCTAATGTGAGAACTATCAAAGTTGGAATTATTGATTGTCCTATATATGAGCCTAAAGAAGGTTATCAAAATCTTATGATTGGATCCATATCAATACAATTCAAGGTAACATGATTGATTTGAGGTTTATTTCTTCTTATGCTATGTAAAAATTATTCGGTGGCAAGACTTGATCAACCTTGTTAACGAATACCTTTTATATGCATAGAGAAGGTAAACAACATCTCTTTCTTCTTCCACTTGTCTTACTCGTTGTAGCACTTTTGATTTGCAAAGCTCCTTAGTTAATTAGAGATTTCAAAAAAATTCCTGGCCAGTAATAATAAACTTAATACCCAGAAATGTGCATTTTTCAAAGTTTTCAAAAATTCACAAAAATTATACCGTTGGTCCTATTTTTCGAAGAGGCACCTGGGAGCACCAGAGGATGACCTGTGGGTCACCCCAGGGTGCCACACCACCAGCCGGCACGGCCAAGGGGGGGCGCGCCACCCTGTGGTGTGGGCCCCTCCTTGCCCCACTACTTCATCTTTTCCTCCCAGAATCTTCTCTCTCCCGAAAAAACTCGAACCAGCTTTCTCTCACCCGCATTTTTGCTCAAGAGCTCAGGATTTTTCGATCTCTTTGCTCAGCCCAGATTTCTGTCTGAAATTTGGCACATTTGCTCTCCGAAAAGGAAGATGAAGAAGTTCAACTTTGGAGAATTGTTTCAGAGGGGAACAACCAGCACTGGGAGGCCTTCTAGGACCTCCACCCGACTTAGGCGATCCTACAATGAGGATATCATCGCGCCTAGCTTCGCGCCCGAAGAGGACAATGGGGCTCCTAATGCTTCATCCTTCCCATGTTATGATTTTCTGAGAAATGCAGGGATATTGGATGATTTCTCCACCCTTGTCAACAGGGCGGGCTTAGCCGCTTATGTGGGAGATGAAAGGGAGCAATACTACATGCTCACCAAAATCTTCGTCGAGAGCTTCAAGTTCCACAACAAGCAATATGGGCCGACAGTTGCATTCAAGATTTATGGTAATCCTATTACTATGGAGTTGGAAGAATTTTGTCGTGCATTGGATATTGCCCCTGTAGGTACAACAAGGAGGATTGATGACAACCCCCGGGACCTGTTGGAGCTCTATCGAGGGATCACCGATGATGATTGTCGCACCATTCAGCGTGGCAAGATAAGGAACATTCAACTCCCCGCCATTAAGTATTTTGCCTATTACATTGCTACTAGCATTCTTGGTAGGGAGAACACTAGCAACATTTCTAGCTACCATCTTGCTTTCTTGAATGTTGCACTTACTGGACGAACATCTTATCATCTTGGTTCTCTTATTGCTCGCCGCCTGTCTAACAGGGGGCCTATTTTTGGAGGAACTATTGCACTGCGCATTTTAACACATTTAAGACTTCCTCTTGATTCTAATGATGTGCCATTAACCCCTAGGAGACTTGATATTGCTGCTATGAAAAGCCATCATTTTGTTACCGCCGATTCCACTTTAGATAATATGGTCTATAGAATGTTGTTTGCTGACGGGGATGAGAAGGAAATCCCTCTTCCCCAGCCAGGTTTGTTCGGTATTGACAGGCAACTATGGTCGCGCACTAAGGAGGAGGTGGAGGAACATATGAAGATACAAGACTTCCACCAGCAACATGACTCCGAGGACGCCGAGCCCTCCTACGACTACACCGTCACGTATCCGGGTGCTTCTTCTAGCACATACCCGGAATATGATCCATCTTCGTCGTACTACGGAGATACTACCTCATGGCCTCGATAGGATTGAACTCCACTTAGGCCAAAAGCCTAAGCTTGGGGGGGAGGTATACCGGCATCACTCATTATTTGCATATTATGGTTGCTGGATACTTGTATATACTTGTTTAGTTTGTTTGAGTGGTTTTCTAATGAGAGGGAGATTATATTTGGGGAAGTGCTGCCTGAAAACAGATTCTGGACTGTTACCGAAAAAATTCCTAAAACTATCCAGAACAGTATTTTGCGAAGCCAATTTTTGTGCGTGTTCCCCAGGTTGTTATCTAACTTTCATTAGTTGAACACTTTTCGATTTGAGCAGTGGAAGAATTTATTAAAAATCGGGTACTGTACTGCTGTCAAGTTTGACAAATTTCTGCTGCTTGGTGTTATGTGAGTTTTCTAGTTTGCCATTTTCTTGTTTTTGCTTTGTTGCTTTCCTAAAACACAAAAAGACCAAAAATATTTCTGTTGTTTCTCTTTATGATTTGTTTGCTTTGGTTTCTTGCATTTGTTTCGCTTTATTTGCTATCGTTGGTTTGCTATAAGAAAATCCAAAAAGATTTTGCTTTGTTTGCTTGTTTCCTTTTGTTCTTGTTTCTAATCTGAAAACACCAAAAATATTTGCTGTTCTTCTTTGGTTTGTAAAGTTCATCATGAGTTCAATGGTCTTCGGTGGCTGGAGCGTGGTTTTCATTTCATATTATCCAAGCTACACAAGTGAAAGGCAATAATGACGATCTACGACAATTGGATTGTGGTGAGAGGCTGGTATAAACTCTATTTGTTTTCATTTTTGTACATATACTCATCCATGTGAGCATGCTTAGTTGGTTCATGTGAGGTATATGTTATTTGAGAAAGTCTAGTAGTTTATGATCTCTCATGTTTAGCTCCAATTTATTAATATGAGTAGCATGTCATGGATGTTTGCTTGCATTGTTTTATTCATAAGTAAGTATGGCATTGTGGTATCCTCCTCTGAATGATTCATTTATATATACTTGGCACATGCTCACGCATGCATATGACTGAACAAAAGTCAATTAAGCCTCGATGATTTATATTGCTTCAGAGTTCTTGTATCACTTTTATGCCTCCGTTAATTTATTTTGCCGCAAGCATGATTATGACAGTTACTGCTCTCTTGATTTGTCTCTCCCTAGTCTTTTGCTAGCCTTCACTTGTACTGAGCGGGAACGCTGCTCGTGCTTCCAAACACCTGAAAACCAAGTTGTTCCAAAGTGTCCACCATAAATACCTATGCATGGCATTTCAAACCATTCCAAGTAAATTCTCATGCGCTACCTTTAAAACCTTCAAAATGCTTCTCAATTTGTGTTTATGTTTCATAGCTCATGAGGAAGTATGTGGTGTTTAACTTTCAACCTTGTCATTTACTCTTGACGGACTTTCATTATGGACTAGTGGCACATCCGCTTATCCGATAATTTTGCAAAAAGAGCTGGCAATGGGATTCCCAGTCCCGAATTAATTAACCTAAATAGACACTCCTCCATGGTATGTGATTGTTGGACGGCACCCGAAGGATTCGGTTAGCCATGGCTTGTGTAAGCAAAGGTTGGGGGGAGTGTCATCATAATAAAACTAAAATAAAAAGGCACTCCTTCATGGTATGAGATTGTTGGCAGGCACCCGAGGATTCGGTTAGCCATGGTTTGTGAAAGAAAGGTTGGAAGGAGTGCCACATAAACATAAAAATAATTCATGGGAGCCGCTCTTGGGAGTCCGGTTGGCAAGGTAGTTGGTGTACCCATTACCATTCGTTGACAACAACAAACACCTCTCAAAATAATTTTAACGCTGTTTTAAAAATGAAAAGCTCTAGCGCATGTTAATCCCTGCTTCCCTCTGCGAAGGGTCAATCTTTTATTTTTGTATTGTGTCTCCATTCTTTCTTTGAGCACTATCTTGAGAGCACAACTGTCATTCTTAGTATAATATGCTTGTCTCAAAATATGATTGATTGCGGTATAACTTTGATGCTTTTATCTTTGACAATCACTACTTCTAGTCTTTCTATGAACTTCAGAGGCGCCTGGGCATTTATGTTTTGCCGATCAAATACGGGCAAGCGAGATACCACTTTATCATACTCTCTTATGAACATTGCAATCCTGCTTATATACATGATTCATGATGCTTATTATTAATTGTTGGTACCTCTCCATGATTGACATAGCTGTTAGATGATCTTATTTGTATGCATATCATTATGAACTGCTTAAGTATTAGCCATAGCATGAGAATATATACATCATATGAGCAAATGTGTTCGTGAAAGTTCTTTTATCCCTCAGTTGTTAACTGAATTGCTTGAGGACAAGCAATAAGCTAAGCTTGGGGGGAGTTGATACGTCCAAAACGTATCTACTTTCCCGAACACTTTTGCTATTGTTTTGCCTCTAATTTGTGTATTTTGGATGCAACTAACACGGACTAACGCTGTTTTCAGCAGAACTGCTCTGGTGTCTCGTTTTTGTGCAGAAATCCAACTTTCAGGAAAATCCTCGGAATTTATGTAGAAGGCCCTATTTTCCCAGAATACTGACGAAGCCAGAAGGACAAGTCAGGTGGAGGCTCGAGGGCCCCACACCATAAGGCGGCGCGGCCCAGGGGGGGCCCACGCGGCCCTGTGGTGTGGCCCCCTCGGCCGGCCTCCGACGCCCTCCTTCGGACTATATATGGCCTTCGACCTAAAAACGCACGGGAGAGAAGTCGAAGTCGCCAGAAAGCCTCCAGAACGCCGCCACATCGTGAAACTCCGTCTCGGGAGCCAGAAGTCTCCGTTCTGGCACTCCGCCGGGACGGGGAATTGGAGGAGATCATCGCCATCATCACCACCGACGCCTCTTCATCAACCAGCCATGTTTCCCCCATCCATGTGTGAGTAATTCCCCCGCTGTAGGCCGAAGGGGATGGTAGGGATTGGATGAGATTGGTCATGTAATAGCATAAGATTGTTAGGGCATAGTGCCTAGTGTCCGTAATTGGTACTTTGATGATATTGTTGCAACTTGTTATGCTTAATGCTTGTCACTAGGGGCCGAGTGCCATGATCTCAGATCTGAACATGTTATTGTTTCATCATGATATTCATTGTTTATGGTCTTACCTGCAAGTTGTATACACATGTTGCTGTCCGGAACCAATGGCCCCGAAGTGACAGAAATCGGGACAACCGGAGGGGATGGTAGTGATGTGAGGATTAGATGTGTTCACGGAGTGTTAATGCTTTGCTCCGGTACTCTATTAAAAGGAGTACCTTAATATCCAGTAGATTCCCTTGAGGCCCGGCTGCCACCGGCTGGTAGGACAAAAGATGTTGTGCAAGTTTCTCATTGCGAGCATGTACGACTATAATTGGAACACATGCCTATTGATTGCTTTGTACTTGGACACCGTTTTATTATTATCTGCAAATGCCCTGCTATGATTGTTACATGAGTTTCTCTCATCCATGCAACGCCCGTCATCCGTCCCCGTGCCTACAGTATTTTAATCCTGCTGTTTACTATAATCACTACTGCTGTCTCTGTTACTCTGCCGCTGTTATTTCACTACTGCTACTGCTATAAAACTGTTGCTACTGATAAACTCTTGCGAGCAAGTCTGTTTCTAGGTGCAGCTGAATTGACAACTCCGCTGTTAAGGCTTCCAAGTGTTCTTTGTCTCCCCTTGTGTCGAATCAATAAATTGGGTTATACTACCCGCGAAGACTGCTGCGATCCCCTATACTTGTGGGTCATCATTCACCTTCAAAATCTTTCAATGGAAATGACTCATCATTCCAAGGTTTTCAACTTCATCATTTCATAAACACATGTTCCCATCTAGAGTAGTCATTTTTAATTTAGCACTAGCATCTAGGTATGAGGGGTGCTAAGTACTTTGCTTTGCTTCTAGGCTAACTTTGATATTCTTGTACTAATCCAATTCTATCCAAGTGAATCATAAATCAAAAAGTACTTTGATAAAACAAAGTAAATAAAACTTGTAAAGTAAAACTGGGAAATAGGATCATAAACATTAAGTAAATGGGTAATGCTTTGCTCATGGTGAGCTTTGCACTTTGCAAGAGTATTATCTTGCCTTGGTTGGGGAATTGGTCAAAGTGGTCTTATTCTCCTTGGAAGTAGACCTCCTCCTCCTCTTGATACTCCTTGGTACTAGCGTCTAAAATACAAATACGGGGTACACAATCATCATACCAAACTAATTTACTAAACTAGGCACACTCATGATTTACACACTTTAAACTAGCATCACATATTACTATTAAGTTGGTGGATGAGTTTTTCTTATTATTTAATAAAAATAATTTCCTCTCATACTAATTTGAATGTTACTTTTAATTATTCAGAGAAATAATTTCCTCTCATTATCTTATTAAGATTTAATTTCTCTCATGCAAAATAGGTGACCTAGGTTGACCAAAGTCAACCTCTTCACACTTATCCATTAAGAAAATGATTTAAATGAGGTGAGCACCTCATACCATTTAATCCTAGCATGGTAAAGTTTTAATATCACCAACAATTTCTATGAGACCTAATTGACCAGAGTCTCTACCTCATTTGAAGTTGGCGGTGACAAGATTTAAATGAGAGAAACACTCTCATAAGATTTCTTAATAGTTTTGGACAATATCTTTGACTAGAAATAGCCATAAAGTCATTTAATTCAACTAGGCCATGATCATTCAAAGTAAGTATGGCATATTTTTGTAGAAACAATTAGTATAAGTGAAATGTGAATTATAGGAGTTGGAATTAACTGAAAAGCATTTATGGTTGATTTTTAAGAATTATTCTAAGGCATAAAAGTCCCTGCATTGTTTATTTTCTCACTTTAATTCTACAATAGATCTAGGGTTCAATCCAGTGGCATTGTGTAGATAATTTCATAAGGTTTCCAAATATATAAAATTTGTAAAATTTGGCCCAGTATATTTGTCCCTATTAAATTTCAAAGTTAACATCAGATTGCATATTTCTCTATTTGGGAATTTTTGAATTTGAAAACATGGGCTGGCGGGAAAACTGTTGGGCTGCGCAGAGAGAGAAAGAGATGGGCCGGCCCAGCTTTGCCGCGGGCCAGCTGACAAGGTGGGAACCACCTGTCAGTGGGTTTAAACGTGCGAAGCGGTACGTTGAATGGGAGCCGTGCGATTAGAAGGGGATCGCACGGTCGAGGAGCGTCGTCGTCGACGACGAGAGGTGAACTCACTAGCGGCGGCGGTAGGGGGTCGGAGTGGCCGTCGGAGCTCCGGCGATCGTCGGAGTGGTGCGCCGCGATGTTGGAGTAGATGAGGAAGCTCCTGGAAGCAGTTGCGTCTCCAGGGGCGGCCTCCTTCTCCGGCGAGCTTCGGGTACTGTGGGCGGCGGCGAGCTTGCGATTGGGGCAGTGTGGTGGCTAATCGATGAAATCGAGGTGGCGAGGAGTGCTGTGAGGATGAGAGGAAGAAGTTGGCGTGCTCAATTCAGTGGGAGAGGCCCTCCGTTTATAGGAGCGGGAGATGGCTGAGGGGCGGAGCGGCAGTCGTCATCGTCATCGCCGTTCCAGCGTTGCGAAGAGGCAAGGGATGGGCGCATCGGGTTACTGGTGTCCTGGCGAAGAAGACGCGCTTGATGGCAGTGAAAACGAGGCTCTGAGGCGACGGTGAGTTTGACGGGAGCGTGCGTCACCGTGGCGGAAGCTCGTCGTCATGGTCATCGCCTGCGGTGTTCCCGCGGGTCAGTGAGCTTGTCCAGGCGGTTCAGGGTGAGGTGAGGCGTCGACTGGCGCAGAGAGGAGGGGTCGAGGTGGCGCAGGGGCTCCAGGCAGTCGTCGCTCTGGCGCGTCCAGAGTGGATGCCATGCGCGCTCTGGCGTGGCATGGGCATGTCCTGGGCGCCACTGGGCGCGCGTGCGCTGACGCGTGCAGGCTCAGTCTTGGTCAAGGGGGTGCACGAGCGTGTCCAGGGAGGTGAGAGGAAGACGTTTGACACGGTGGTGCGGTCCAGAGATGGCCAGAGGTGAGGGTGGCATGGTGGTGGCATGCCATGCCACGGCATGGCAAGGTTTCGATGATGTGATCAAACAATGGCCAGTGCTAGTGGATGAGCTGAGGTGGTGAGGTGAGAGGAGGGTCCAGGGTTGCTGTAGTGGCTCAGTGAGGACTTGGTCTTCTCCAAATTTCGGTATGGGCACCAAATTTGTCCCTGCCCACCAAGTGTTTGATATAATGCCCGAAAGAAATTTATTTTTAAATTTTGCAATTCTTTTTGGTGGGTTGTAATCATATATTAAATGGAGTAGAATGGTGGTGGTTTGGTTCAATTTGGAGTTGGTTTGCAAAATCTCAAAATGCACATAATCTTGGTTTTGTTTCAATGTCTCATCTTGGCTTGCTTGTAATTTGAAAACTAGGCAGAGTTTGAGGTGGGTGTCTTGAGCAAAGTTGTAGTCCTTGATGAGATCTTGGAAGAGGTACAAAGAGTTGGCCAAGTGTAGAAAGAGAAAATTGAAAACCAGGGGCTCAAAGTGGGTATCTTGCTGAAATTGTCTCACATGACCATAATCACATGTGATCACAAATTTGATTCAAGTCCTCGGTTCCTTAGTTGTGCTCAGTTTTCCCCAGCCCCTTAGTTTTTCCTCAGTTTTCCCCAAGTCCTTGTTTGAAACCCGCAGAAGCAGCTCAGACGGCAGGATTCCCGTTAAGTTGACCGTTCCGTGCTGTGCTGACGTGTGGGGCCGCGTCGTGTGGGCCCTCGTCGCGTGGAGCTGGTAGAAAGGGACCGCGTGGGACAGGACAAGATAGCGTTTGGTTGCACGTGAGCAGGAGCTCAGTTTTGTCTCTCTCGGCCCAAATTGGCATTTTCCCTTTTAAGAGCACCTTTTCGCCTCTTTCTCTCTCTGTCTTTTTCACCAAATTAGTATCAAATCTAGAGAAGCTTCTCTATTTCTGCCTTTTGACCCTCGTTTTTTGCCCAATATGGCAGCAAATCTAGAAGCTAGTATATGATAAATTCACAGCAGCATAATCAGAAAACGTATAATACATAAACTGCATACAGCAGCCAAAAGCAGCTAATAACATTGTTAATGTTCACGACAAACTAAGATGAAAAAAAATACAAGACGCACGCAATGTATGGCCAGCTAGAAGATTCCTCATTGCTCATATATTTCTTCGTCGTCCCATCCGTGCATTATCCCAAGGAAATATTCATTGAACTCCTTCCGTCTGCAGTATGCGGCCAATACATCCTCCAGACGGTATGGCCTGTGTTCATTTCTCAGACCGTAGTTTCCCATTCTATTCACATATCGTGGCCACTCATCCCAGGCCTTTGTATCATGAATGTACTCTCTGATATAACCCAAATCGGCGTAGTAGATGCAGCCAGGTAGAAGTGTCGGGTGCACTGTGGTGTCGATGGAGATACACCGGATATAATGCACGAAGAAGGCATGACTGCCAATGTTACTGACCGGATGGAGAGAGCGGCTACGAGTGTCCACACGGTACACCAATGGTTGGTCCTCCAAAAGCATGTTGTCCAACAACACAAGCAGCAGATCACCATCCGACTTCACAAGATAGAACTTGTCATTTCCAAGTTGTGGAAATGAAATTAGTGTCTCCATCTTGACAGTGCTCGCGCGCTGCTGCAACTGTACATTGGTGCACACTATTCTTCCGGACTCAAAATTATCCACAACTATTGCATACAGTTCACCATTGAACGGGGTAATGCAACGCAAACTATGGTTCTCCATCGAAAAACTACCATCTCCCCAATCTTCAAATATATCCTTAGTTGGAGTGCTCTCATCGACCCAACTAATTTCGTTCGGGTAATGTGAGCAAACTAAAACCATAGTCGGGGATTTGATCACAGCGACTGAATTCACAAAAACAGATGGCATCTGCGCCTCAAACATAGTGTTCGATGCCTTTGTGAGTGGGTTCAGAAGCCGTATCTTGTGCGGCGGGTTCTTCTGGGCAAGCACGATGACACCACGGCAAAAGCCGACGAAGTAGTATCTAAAATATATTGATGAAGATAACATTCAACACTAAGATTGAAAATAAGAATATATTAACCCTATAGATATGGAGGAATTTGGAGGAATTTGAACCTTGCACGAACTTCCGATAGATCTATGGTGACATAGCGGGATGTGCCGAGTTGGAGGAAGGTGAACTCAGCGGCGCGTGGAAGGGCGTGGTCTACCATGATCCATTCGTGCAGGTGCACGTCGGGCTCAGGTAAACCTGAGCGCCAATTTCTACAGACTTGCCTCATAGCAGAGTAGGCGTCCACGTACTCCTCATTCGCCAGTAAGCATTCACCGATCTTGTGAAGTGGTCCGTCACCCACGAGAGAGGCCCAGCTCACGGAGGCGCCGCGCTTGGATGCGCCGCCCTCGGAGGCGACGGGCTCGGCGGCGACGGGTTCTGAGGCGTCGGGCTCGGCGGTGACGGGCTCGGCGGCGATGGGCTCGGCGGCGACGGGCTTGGAGGCGACGGGCTCGGCGGCTGATACGTCTCCGACGTATCGATAATTTCTTATGTTCCATGCCACATTATTGATGTTATCTACATGTTTTATGCACACTTTATGTCATATTCGTGCATTTTCTGGAACTAACCTATTAACAAGATGCCGAAGTGCCAGTTGCTGTTTTCTGCTGTTTTTGGTTTCAGAAATCCTAGTAAGGAAATATTCTCGGAATTAGACGAAATCAAAGCCCAGGGGCCTATTTTTCCACGAAGCTTCCAGAAGTCCGAAGACGAAACGACGAGGGGCCACGGGGGGGCCAAACCCTAGGGCGGCGCGGCCCCACCCCGGGCCGCGCCGGTCTGTGGTTTGGGCCCCCCGTGCCGCCTCTTGACTTGCCCTTCCGCCTACTTAAAGCCTCCGTGACGAAACCCCCTGCACCGAGAGCCACGATACGGAAAACCTTCCAGAGACGCCGCCAACGCCGATCCCATCTCGGGGGATCCAGGAGATCGCCTCCGGCACCCTGCCGGAGAGGGGAATCATCTCCCGGAGGACTCTACACCGCCATGGTCGCCTCCGGAGTGATGTGTGAGTAGTCTACCCCTGGACTATGGGTCCATAGCAGTAGCTAGATGGTTGTCTTCTCCCCATTGTGCTATCATTGTCGGATCTTGTGAGCTGCCTAACATGATCAAGATCATCTATCTGTAATTCTATATGTTGCGTTTGTTGGGATCCGATGAATAGAGAATACTTGTTATGTTGATTATCAAAGTTATATCTACGTGTTGTTTATGATCTTGCATGCTTTCCGTTACTAGTAGATGCTCTGGCCAAGTAGATGCTTGTAACTCCAAGAGGGAGTATTTATGCTCGATAGTGGGTTCATGCCTGCATTGACACCGGGACGATGTGAGAAAGTTCTAAGGTTGTGTTGTGCTGTTGCCACTAGGGATAAAACATTGATGCTATGTCTAAGGATGTAGTTGTTGATTACATTACGCACCATACTTAATGCAATTGTCTGTTGCTTTGCAACTTAATACTGGAAGGGGTTCGGATGATAACCTGAAGGTGGACTTTTTAGGCATAGATGCAGTTGGATGGCGGTCTATGTACTTTGTCGTAATGCCCAATTAAATCTCACTATACTCATCATGATATGTATGTGCATGGTCATGCCCTCTCTATTTGTCAATTGCCCAACTGTAATTTGTTCACCCAACATGCTATTTGTCTTATGGGAGAGACACCTCTAGTGAACTGTGGACCCCGGTCCAATTCTCTTTACTGAAATACAATCTACTGCAATACTTGTTTTACTGTTTTCTGCAAACAATCATCTTCCACACAATACGGTTAATCCTTTGTTACAGCAAGCCGGTGAGATTGACAACCTCACTATTTCGTTGGGGCAAAGTACTTTGGTTGTGTTGTGCAGGTTCCACGTTGGCGCCGGAATCCCTGGTGTTGCGCCGCACTACATCCCGCCGCCATCAACCTTCAACGTGCTTCTTGACTCCTACTGGTCCGATTAAACCTTGGTTTCTTACTGAGGGAAACTTGCCGCTGTGCGCATCACACCTTTCCCTTGGGGTTCCCAACGGACGTGCCAACCACACGCATCAAGCAAATTTCTGGCGCCGTTGCCGGGGAGATCAAGACACGCTGCAAGGGGAGTCTCCACTTCTCAATCTCTTTACTTTGTTTTTGTCTTGCTTAGTTTTATTTACTACTTTGTTTGCTGCACTAAATCAAAATACAAAAAAATTAGTTGCTAGTTTTACTTTATTTGCTATCTTGTTTGCTATATCAAAAACACAAAAAAATTAGTTTACTTGCATTTACTTTATCTAGTTTGCTTTATTTACTGTTGCTAAAATGGCCAACGCTGAAAATACTAAGTTGTGTGACTTCACAACCACAAATAATAATGATTTCTTATGCACACCTATTGCTCCACCTGCTACTACAGCAGAATTCTTTGAAATTAAACCTGCTTTACTGAATCTTGTTATGCGAGAGCAATTTTCTGGTGTTAGTTCTGATGATGCTGCTGCCCATCTTAATAATTTTGTTGAACTATGTGAAATGCAAAAATATAAAGATGTAGATGGTGACATTATAAAATTAAAATTGTTCCCTTTCTCATTAAGAGGAAGAGCTAAAGATTGGTTGCTATCTCTGCCTAAGAATAGTATTGATTCATGGACTAAATGCAAGGATGCTTTTATTGGTAGATATTATCCCCCTGCTAAAATTATATCTTTGAGGAGTAGCATAATGAATTTTAAACAATTAGATACTGAACATGTTGCTCAAGCTTGGGAAAGAATGAAATCTCTGGTTAAAAATTGCCCAACCCATGGACTGACTACTTGGATGATCATCCAAACCTTCTATGCAGGACTAAATTTTTCTTCGCAGAATTTATTGGATTCAGCTGCTGGAGGTACCTTTATGTCCATCACTCTTGGTGAAGCAACAAAGCTTCTTGATAATATGATGATCAATTACTCTGAATGGCACACGGAAAGAGCTCCACGAGGTAAGAAGGTAAATTCTGTCGAAGAAACCTCTTCCTTGAGTGATAAGATTGATGCTATTATGTCTATGCTTGTGAATGATAGGACTAATATTGATCCTAATAATGTTCCATTAGCTTCATTGGTTGCACAAGAAGAACATGTTGATGTAAACTTCATTAAAAATAATAATTTCAACAACAATGCTTACTGGAACAATTCTAGTAACAACTATAGGCCATATCCTTATAATAATGGCAACGGCTATGGTAATTCTTATGGGAATTCTTACAACAATAATAGGAATTCACCCCGTGGACTTGAAGCCATGCTTAAAGAATTTATTAGTACACAAACTACTTTTAACAAATCTGTTGAAGAAAAGCTCGGGAAAATTGATATACTTGCTTCTAAAGTCGATAGTCTTGCTGCTGATGTTGATCTTTTGAAATCGAAAGTTATGCCTAATGAAAATCATCATAATAAAATTGTTACTACAGCAAATGCCATCCAAGTTAGAATTAATGAGAATATAAGATTAATGGCTGAACTGTGTGCTAGGTGGGATAGAGAAGAAAATGAAAAACTAGCTAAAGAGAAGAATGTAGCTAAAGTTTGGACTATTACCACCACTAGTAATGCTAATGCTACACATGTTGCTGCACCTCCTACTAATACTAATAAAAGAATTGGTGTTAGCAATGTTTCCACTTCTAATGCAAAGCGCGAGAAACTGCCTGAAACTGCTAAACCTGCTGAAACTGCCTGTGATAAAGCTGCTGAAATTTTTTCCAACATTGGGGATGATGATCCCATTGCTTTAGATTATAATGGTTTGAATTTTGATGATTGTCACATCTCTGAAGTTATAA
Organism: Lolium perenne; assembly: GCF_019359855.2. Classification (NCBI taxonomy): domain Eukaryota; kingdom Viridiplantae; phylum Streptophyta; class Magnoliopsida; order Poales; family Poaceae; genus Lolium; species Lolium perenne. The sequence continues at coordinate 89,453,036 of NC_067245.2, read as the reverse complement.
AGTTCTTGCAAAAACTTGCTAAAAGTCCTAATGCTAGTGCTATAAATTTGGCTTTCACGCATCATATTACAAATGCTCTCATAAAAGCTAGAGAAGAGAAACTAGAGCGTGAAGCCTCAATTCCTAAAAAGCTAGAGGATGGTTGGGAGCCCATCATTAAGATGAAGGTTAAAGATTTTGATTGTAATGCTTTATGTGATCTTGGTGCAAGTATTTCTGTTATGCCTAAGAAAATTTATAATATGCTTGACTTGCCACCGCTGAAAAATTGTTATTTGGATGTTAATCTTGCTGATCATTCTACAAAGAAACCTTTGGGTAAAGTTGATAATGTTCGCATTACCATTAACAATAATCTTGTCCCCGTTGATTTTGTTGTCTTGGATATTGAATGCAATGCATCTTGTCCCATTATATTGGGAAGACCTTTTTTTCGAACTGTTGGTGCTATCATTGATATGAAGGAAGGTAATATAAAATATCAATTTCCTCTCAAGAAAGGTATGGAACACTTCCCTAGAAAGAGAATGAAGGTACCTTTTGATTCTATTATGAGAACAAATTATGATGTTGACACTTCGTCTCTTGATAATACTTGATACACACTTTCTGCGCCTAGCTGAAAGGCGTTAAAGAAAAGCGCTTATGGGAGACAACCCATGTTTTTACCTACAGTACTTTGTTTTCATTTTGTGTCTTGGAAGTTGTTTACTACTGTAGCAACCTCTCCTTATCTTAGTTTTGTGTTTTGTTGTGCCAAGTTAAGCCGTTGATAGAAAAGTAAGTACTAGATTTGGATTACTGCGCAGTTCCAGATTTCTTTGCTGTCACGAATCTGGGTCCACCTCCCTGTAGGTAGCTCAGAAAATTAAGCCAATTTACGTGCATGATCCTCAGATATGTACGCAACTTTCATTCAATTTGAGTATTTTCATTTGAGCAAGTCTGGTGCCATTTTAAAATTCGTCAATACGAACTGTTCTGTTTTGACAGATTCTGCCTTTTATTTCGCATTGCCTCTTTTGCTATGTTGGATGAATTTCTTTGATCCACTAATGTCCAGTAGCATTATGCAATGTCCAGAAGTGTTAAGAATGATTGTGTCACCTCTGAATATATTAATTTATATTGTGCACTAACCCTCTAATGAGTTGTTTCGAGTTTGGTGTGGAGGAAGTTTTCAAGGATCAAGAGAGGAGTATGATGCAACATGATCAAGGAGAGTGAAAGCTCTAAGCTTGGGGATGCCCCGGTGGTTCACCCCTGCATATATTAAGAAGACTCAAGCGTCTAAGCTTGGGGATGCCCAAGGCATCCCCTTCTTCATCGACAACATTATCAGGTTCCTCCCCTGAAACTATATTTTTATTCCATCACATCTTATGTGCTTTTTCTTGGAGCGTCGGTTTGTTTTTGTTTTTTGTTTTGTTTGAATAAAATGGATCCTAGCATTCACTTTATGGGAGAGAGACACGCTCCGCTGTATCATATGGACAAGTATGTCCTTGGTTTCTACTCATAGTATTCATGGCGAAGTTTCTCCTTCGTTAAATTGTTATATGGTTGGAATTGGAAAATGATACATGTAGTAATTGCTATAAATGTCTTGGGTAATGTGATACTTGGCAATTGTTGTGCTCATGTTTAAGCTCTTGCATCATATGCTTTGCACCCATTAATGAAGAAATACATAGAGCATGCTAAAATTTGGTTTGCATATTTGGTTTCTCTAAGGTCTAGATAATTTCTAGTATTGAGTTTGAACAACAAGGAAGACGGTGTAGAGTCTTATAATGTTTTCAATATGTCTTTTATGTGAGTTTTGCTGCACCGGTTCATCCTTGTGTTTGTTTCAAATAAGCCTTGCTAGCCTAAACCTTGTATCGAGAGGGAATACTTCTCATGCATCCAAAATACTTGAGCCAACCACTATGCCATTTGTGTCCACCATACCTACCTACTACATGGTATTTTCCGCCATTCCAAAGTATATTGCTTGAGTGCTACCTTTAAAAATTCCATCATTCACCTTTGCAATATATAGCTCATGGGACAAATAGCTTAAAAACTATTGTGGTATTGAATATGTAATTATGCACTTTATCTCTTATTAAGTTGCTTGTTGTGCGATAACCATGTTTACTGGGGACGCCATCAACTTTTCATTGTTGAATTTCATGTGAGTTGCTATGCATGTTCGTCTTGTCTGAAGTAAGGGCGATCTACACTGATTTGAATGGTTTGAGCATGCATATTGTTAGAGAAGAACATTGGGCCGCTAACTAAAGCCATGATCCATGGTGGAAGTTTCAGTTTTGGACAAACATCCTCAAATATCTAATGAGAAAAGAATTAATTGTTGTTGAATGCTTAAAGCATTAAAAGAGGAGTCCATTATCTGTTGTCTATGTTGTCCCGGTATGGATGTCTAAGTTGAGAATAATCAAAAGCGAGAAATCCAAATGCGAGCTTTCTCCTTAGACCTTTGTACAGGCGACATAGAGGTACCCCTTTGTGATACTTGGTTAAAGCATATGTATTGCGGTGATAATCCAGGTAGTCCAAGCTAATTAGGACAAGGTGCGGGCACTATTAGTACACTATGCATGAGGCTTGCAACTTATAAGAAATAATTTACATGATGCATATGCTTTATTACTACCGTTGACAAAATTGTTTCATGTTTTCAAAATCAAAGCTCTAGCACAAATATAGCAATCGATGCTTTTCCTCTATGGAGGACCTTTCTTTTACTTTCAATGTTGAGTCAGTTCACCTATTTCTCTCCACCTCAAGAAGCAAACACTTGTGTGAACTGTGCATTGATTCCTACATACTTGCTTATTGCACTTATTATATTACTCTATGTTGACAATATCCATGAGATATACATGTTACAAGTTGAAAGCAACCGCTGAAACTTAATCTTCTTTTGTGTTGCTTCAATACCTTTACTTTGAATTATTGCTTTATGAGTTAACTCTTATGCAAGACTTATTGATGCTTGTCTTGAAGTGCTATTCATGAAAAGTCTTTGCTTTATGATTCACTTGTTTACTCATGTCATATACATTGTTTTGATCGCTGCATTCACTACATATGCTTTACAAATAGTATGATCAAGATTATGATGGCATGTCACTCCAGAAATTATCTGTGTTATCGTTTTACCTGCTCGGGACGAGCAGAACTAAGCTTGGGGATGCTGATACGTCTCCGACGTATCGATAATTTCTTATGTTCCATGCCACATTATTGATGTTATCTACATGTTTTATGCACACTTTATGTCATATTCGTGCATTTTCTGGAACTAACCTATTAACAAGATGCCGAAGTGCAGATTCTGTTTTACGCTGTTTTTGGTTTCAGAAATCCTAGTAAGGAAATATTCTCGGAATTGGACAAAATCAAAGCCCAGGGGCCTATTTTTCCACGAAGCTTCCAGAAGTCCGAAGACGAAACGAAGAGGGGCCACGGGGTGGCCAAACCCTAGGGCGGCACGGCCCCACCCCTGGCCACGCCGGCCTGTGGTTTGGGCCCCCCGTGCCGCCTCTTGACTTGCCCTTCCGCCTACTTAAAGCCTCTGTGACGAAACCCCCAGTACCGAGAGCCACGATACGGAAAACCTTCCAGAGACGCCGCCAACGCCGATCCCATCTCGGGGGATCCAGGAGATCGCCTCCGGCACCCTGCCGGAGATGGGAATCATCTCCCGGAGGACTCTACACCGCCATGGTCGCCTCCAGAGTGATGTGTGAGTAGTCTACCCCTGGACTATGGGTCCATAGCAGTAGCTAGATGGTTGTCTTCTCCCCATTGTGCTATCATTGTCGGATCTTGTGAGCTGCCTAACATGATCAAGATCATCTATCTGTAATTCTATATGTTGCGTTTGTTGGGATCCGATGAATAGAGAATACTTGTTATGTTGATTATCAAAGTTATATCTACGTGTTGTTTATGATCTTGCATGCTTTCCGTTACTAGTAGATGCTCTGGCCAAGTAGATGCTTGTAACTCCAAGAGGGAGTATTTATGCTCGATAGTGGGTTCATGCCTGCATTGACACCTGGGACAGTGACAGAAAGTTCTAAGATTGTGTTGTGCTGTTGCCACTAGGGATAAAACATTGATGCTATGTCTAAGGATGTAGTTGTTGATTACATTACGCACCATACTTAATGCAATTGTCTGTTGCTTTGCAACTTAATACTGGAAGGGGTTCGGATGATAACCTGAAGGTGGACTTTTTAGGCATAGATGCAGTTGGATGGCGGTCTATGTACTTTGTCGTAATGCCCAATTAAATCTCACTATACTCATCATGATATGTATGTGCATGGTCATGCCCTCTCTATTTGTCAATTGCCCAACTGTAATTTGTTCACCCAACATGCTATTTGTCTTATGGGAGAGACACCTCTAGTGAACTGTGGACCCCGGTCCAATTCTCTTTACTGAAATACAATCTACTGCAATACTTGTTTCTTGTTTCTGCAAACAATCATCTTCCACACAATACGGTTAATCCTTTGTTACAGCAAGCCGGTGAGATTGACAACCTCACTGTTTCGTTGGGGCAAAGTACTTTGGTTGTGTTGTGCAGGTTCCACGTTGGCGCCGGAATCCCTGGTGTTGCGCCGCACTACATCCCGCCGCCATCAACCTTCAACGTGCTTCTTGACTCCTACTGGTCCGATTAAACCTTGGTTTCTTACTGAGGGAAACTTGCCGCTGTGCGCATCACACCTTCCTCTTGGGGTTCCCAACGGACGTGCCAACCACACGCATCAGCGGCGACGGGCTCGGATGCGACGGGCTCAGATGCGACGGGCTCGGCGGCGACGGGCTCGGATGCGACGGGCTCGGAGGCGACGGGCTCGGGGCGATGGCCGCCGGCGCATTCTTCTTCTCCATCGCCGGCAGGGCTCGTACGGCGGTTGGGGTTTTTCCTTCGATTTGGAGAAGTTGATGGGACGTGAGAGGCGTGGTTTCGTGCGTGAGCGAGAATGAGACGTACTGTGTGCAGAGGGAGGGAGAGAGGGGCTTACGCGTCCTAAATGCGACCTGCGTCCACTAGTGCACGTTTGCACCGCGACACGCGTCAACAATGGCACGTCTTCCACTTCTGCACCGCAACACGTCCTCGAGTCTAACCTTGGAAATTTAGATATACTCAGGTATACCCTCGAGTCATATACAAGCATTTTTTGTGTGCTCAGTTTTCCCCTTGGGTGCTAATACTGGCTAGTGCAATATACTCAGTTTTACCCTCAAGTGGCTGGTCAACAGAGAGTCAACAAATGGGATTAACCAGTTAAATGAGTTATTTAATGTGCAAAAATTTACGAAAAAGAGTGGAACTTACTCATGGAGTCTTTACCACAAGTTGCCACTTCTCAAATCATAGATAAATCATAGATAATCAAGTTTTACCACAAATTGCCACTTCTCAAATCACCTAGTAGCTATGAAGGTGCATGGTTTTCCACAATAAGCCCTACCCAAAACAGCTTTCCCCAAAACATACTTTGTCTGAATGAGGCCATAATTTTCACACTCAGGTATATTTGTATTGCAAATAGTTTGAGGTAGGCCAAGATGGGTTTCATTGTACAAAACATGCATTTTTCATTTTTTAAATCTCATATTTGAATTCCTTAGTCTGTTTACTACTCACTTGCCCTTGGTTTCTTGATACTACTCAGTTTTGCCCTCTCCCTTCACAAATTCTCGCGTACGCCCAACATTGCCCTAATTGGTCTAGCCCATGTCACGCGGATCGTGCCCGCCGACCGTTGATCGTATGATTTAACGGGCAGGATAACCCCTATCTCTCTCTAGTCGGGGCCACCATCCTCTCTCTCTCTGTCGGCGGTTAGCTTCCACCCTCTATGTATGCTAAAGGGCGGTTACCCAGTACGCTAAAGTTTGGTTTTCTGTATTATTTTTCACGAGATAAATTATAAACTCTTTTAGGTATTATTTTTCACGCAAAAAAATGATAAACCATCACCGATTTGTACTTTTCACGCAAAAAATGATACACCATCACCCATTTGTTGTAGCCATTACTTTTCACGCAAAAAATGATACACCATCACCCATTTATTGTAGCCATTACTTTCCACGCAAAAAATGATACACCATCACCCATTTCTTGTAGCCATTACTTTCCACACAAAAAATGATGAACAATCACCGATTTCTTGTAGCCATTACGGTAAAATGATAAACTATCATGAATTACCATTTCTTTTAGCCATTACTTTTCACGGTAAAATGATGAACAATCACCCATTTCTTGTAACCATTACGGTAAAATGATAAACTATCATGAATTACCATTTCTTTTAGGCATTACTTTTCACGGTAAAATGATGAACAATCACCCATTTCTTGTAGCCATTATGGTAAAATGATAAACTATCATGAATTACCATTTGAAGGGATCTCGGGATACTAAATTAGTGTCATAAATGCTACTACTTTTTCCTATATATGTGGTCAAAGTTTAAAGGGAAGTTTGACTAAACACAAAACCTAGATGACTACCCCCACAACGATCATGTCCTCCTTAGGCTGGCCATAGTGCTAGTATCTAAATAGATCTTGTACACACATTTTGTATTGAGATTCTACAAAACAATAAATTTAGAAGATTATGATATTACCCTATAATACCACCCACTATAGTGATAGTATCATAGGAAAATATCATATGCATGATACAACAATATGATACTATGCACTATGACTAGCCTTAATTTATTGTGTAAACCCCCACAAGGCCACAACGGTCACCTCCTCCTTAATTTATTGTGTAAACCCCTACAACGGTCATCTCTCCCTTATAAACACCCACAACGGCCATCCCTTGTGTCAATAGGTTCTGCCTCTCTCTTCTTCGTTCACATACACTTGATCCATTGCCATGGCTTCCACGTGGATTATCATCATTGCCACCACCACCGTCAACACTGCCATTGATCATAGAGGAGTTCTCACATATATGATGCATGTGATTAATTATGGGGGCTACATGTATTTCGCCCTCCGTTTCGTTTCCAGACTATGTTACTATTGCATAATATCAGTGGCGGAGCTAATAACTAATATCTTGCATGAAAATTCCACCTAAATTTTTCCATGAAAGAATTAGGCAATAAATGGACTCTATTAATATTACATGTACTACTACTCGGACGACGAAGATACTGACGATGAAAGCGACGACGACGTGAAGCCATGCATCCATCCCCTTTAGATAAGGGAATTATGACCAAGAATATATATGTAGCTTCATATGCATCGATTTAGAGATCTAGCTATATATTATGCATTTAAAAAATTATATCGCAATTTCCACCATGATTCGAGCACCACAGCCTCCAAACGATGCCGATATCGGCATGGTCAGAACGGCTATGCTCGCCGCCACTGCTAGGTCACCGTCGGGAAGCACCATGTTTAGCATAAGATTCACTTTAGATTAAGCTGCGAAAATAGTCACTGCCATTACCGAGGCGGCCCCACAGAGCGGCTCTATATGATATTCTCTAAATAAATAGACGACCCCAGCGGTCATTGGCTGCGGAGGTCCCACAGAGCGGGAATATATAATTTTCTCTAAATAAATAGAAGACCCCACTGGTCATTGGCTACGGCAGCCCCACAGAGCGGTAATATATGTCTTTTCCTGAAAAATAGACGACCCCACTGGTCATTGGCTGCGGCAGCCACACAGAGCGGTTATATATGTATTTTCTTGAAAAATAGACGACCCCACTGGTCATTGGCTGCGGCAGCCCTATAGAGCGGCCCCATTTGTCATTGGCAGCACCGCGTATACAATCAGGAAATAAAACGGCCCACGCGTCAGCGACAAATGGATGGCTACCCGTCAGCACGAGACGGTCAGAGAGGAACTGCCCTCTGTGCAGCCCCACCTCGATCTGTGCAGCCCCACCCGTCAGATTAACGGTAACGGTAAGGCCTCTGACCTGACGGCAACCCTCCCGTCCGAGGGGTTTCAAACTAGAGGGAGGAGAAAACTGAGGAAAAGTTAAGAGGCTGGGGAAAACTGAGCACAACTAAGGAACCAGGGGCACGAAAATAGAAATCCCTTGATATAATGCCCGAAAGAAATTTATTTTTAAATTTTGCAATTCTTTTTGGTGGGTTGTAATCATATATTAAATGGAGTATAATGGTGGTGGTTTGGTTCAATTTGGAGTTGGTTTGCAAAATCTCAAAATGCACATAATCTTGGTTTTGTTTCAATGTCTCATCTTGGCTTGCTTGTAATTTGAAAACTAGGTAGAGTTTGAGGTGGGTGTCTTGAGCAAAGTTGTAGTCCTTGATGAGATCTTGGAAGAGGTACAAAGAGTTGGCCAAGTGTAGAAAGAGAAAATTGAAAACCAGGGGCTCAAAGTGGGTATCTTGCTGAAATTGTCTCACATGACCATAATCACATGTGATCACAAATTTGATTCAAATTTGATTTGAATTGAGTTTGATTGTTTCCGAAAGTGTTAATAAGTGTTTAGTATCCATTTACAACTAATGGTGTAAACCAAATTGGTCTAGATTAAAGATTTGTAAAAATGGCCTAGGCCATATGTGTGTGTGAATTTGATTTTTATAATTTCTTTTCTATTTTATTTTTATTTGACTATGGATGATCAAATGATTATTGTTAGGGTTTTAGAGTGAGAGTGAACACATAAGCAAGCATCATGGCAAAAGCATACTCAAATAAATTAATAAGGTGAGCTATATGCATAGTCCTATATGATGAGAAAAGTTTTTGTTGGCTCTGATTTTTGGATTCTTGAATTCTCTCTCTTGTTCCTTTTATTGAAACTTGGGATGTTACAAACCTGTTGGATTCAGCTGCTGGAGGTACTTTTATGTCCATCACTTTGGGTGCTGCAATAAAGCTTCTTGATGATATGATGATCAACTACTCTGAATGGCACACTGAAAGGACTCCTCAAGGAAGTTTTCAAGGATCAAGAGAGGAGGATGATATAATATGATCAAGAAGAGTGAAAAGTCTAAGCTTGGGGATGCCCCCATGGTTCATCCCTGCATATTTCAAGAAGACTCAAGCGTCTAAGCTTGGGGATGCCCAAGGCATCCCCTTCTTCATCAACCACTTATCAGGTCACCTCTAGTGAAACTATATTTTTATTCTGTCACATCTTATGTGCTTTACTTGGAGCGTCTGTGTTTTTTTTTGTTTTGTTATTTTCATTCTCTGAATAAATCGTATCCTAACATACTTGTGTGGGAGAGAGACACGCTCCGCTTTTTCATATTGAACACTGGTGTTCTTAGTTTTACTTTAATGTTCATGGCGAGAGTTGAAAGCCGCTTCATTTATTGCTATTTGGTTGGAAACAGAAAATGCTTCATGTGGTAATTGGTATATTGTCTTGAATAATTTGATACTTGGCAATTGTTTTGAGCTCTCAAGTAGATCATGTTTAAGCTCTTGCATCATGTGGTTTAAACCTATTAGTGGAGAACTACCGTAGAGCTTGTTGAAATTTGGTTTGCATGATTGGTCTCTCTAAAGTCTAGATATTTTCAGGTAAAAGTGTTTGAGCAACAAGGAAGACAGTGTAGAGTCTTATAATGCTTGCAGTATGTTCTTATGTAAGTTTTGCCGTACCGGTTCATACTTGTGTTTGCTTCAAACAACCTTGCTAGCAAAAGCCTTGTACTGAGAGGGAATGCTTCTCGTGCATCCAAAACCTTGAGCCAAAACCTATGCCATTTGTGTCCACCATAACTACCTACTGTGTGGTATTTTTCTGCCATTCCAAAGTAAATTGCTTGCGTGCTACCTTTAAAAAAATCATTCCTTGTCTTTGCAATACAAAGCTCATGGGGAAGTAGAATATGTCGCTTATGTATCTTAGTTCTTATAAGTTGCTTGTTGAGCGGTAACCATGTTTCTGGGGACGCCATCAACCTGTCACACCTTTGTTGAATATCATGTGAGTTGCTATGCATGTTCGTCTTGTCTGGAGTAAGGGAGATTTGCCATGAGTTAAATGGTTTGAGTATGCATATTGTTAGAGAAGAACTTTGGGCCGCCAACCAAAGCCATGTATCATGGTGGAAGTTTCATCTTGGACATTAATCCTCAAATCTCTTATGCGAATATTATCTGTTGTTGAATGCTTAAGGCATAAAAGAGGACTCCATTATCTGTTTTCTATGGTGTCCCGGTATGGATGTCCTCAAGTTGAAATCTATCAAAATTGAGAGATCAAATGCGATCTATATCCTTGGACCTTTGTACATGTGGCATAGAGGTACCCCTTTGTGACACTTGGTTGAAACATATGTAATGCAATGATAATCCATGGAAATCCGAGCTAACTAGGACAAGGAGCGGGCACTATTAGTATTCGATGCATGAGGCTTGCAACTTATAGGAGGTTTTATGCATAACACATATGAATTATTACTACCGTTGACAAAATTGTTTCCATGTTTTCAAAATAAAAAGCTCTAGCACATGAGTAATCCTTGCTTCCCTCTGCGAAGGGCCTTTCTTTTACTTTATGTTGAGTCAGTTTAACTACTTCTTTCTATCTTAGAAGCAAACACTTGTGTCAACTGTGTGCATTGATTCTTACATACTTGCTTATTTGCACTCATCATATTACTTTGTGTTGACAATTATCCATGAGATATACATGTTGAAAGTTGAAAGCAACTGTTGAAACTTAAATCTTCCTTTGTGTTGCTTCAAAACCTTCTATTAAGAATCTATTGCTTTATGAGTTAACTCTTATGCAAGACTTGTTGATGCTTGTCTTGAAAGTACTATTCATAAAAAGTCTTTGCTATATGATTCAGTTGTTTAGTCATTATCTCTTTATTAACAAACTATAGACCATTGCTTTGAATCACTTCATTCATCTCATATGCTTTACAATAGTATTGACCAAGATTATGATGGTAGCATGTCACTTCGGAAATTATCCTTTTTATCGTTTACCTACTCGAGGGCGAGTAGGAGCTAAGCTTGGGGATGCTTGATACGTCTCAAACGTATCTATAATTTCTTATGTTCCACGCTAGTTTTATGACAATACTCACATGTTTTATATACACTTTATATCATTTTTATGCATTTTCCGGCACTAACCTATTAACAAGATGCCAAAGCGCCAGTTCCTGTTTTCTGCTGTTTTTGGTTTCAGAAATCCTACACAGGAAATATTCTCGGAATTGGACGAAAAAAAAGCCCACGGTCTTATTTTCCACGGAGTCTTCCAGAACACCGAAGAGGAGACGAAGAGGGGCCACGAGGCGGCCACACCATAGGGGGGCGCGGCCCCACCCCTGGCCGCGCCGCCATATGGGGTGGGCCCCTCGGGCATCCCCCGACTCTGCCCCTTCGCCTATATAATCCTTCCATCGCGAAAACCCTAGTACCGGGAGCCACGATACAAAAGTTATTGAGACGCCGCCGCCGTCAATCCCATCTTGGGGGATTCTGAAGATCGCCTCCGGCACCCTGCCGGAGAGGGGAATCATCACCGGAGGGCTCTACATCACCATGCCCGCCTCCGGACTGATGCGTGAGTAGTTCATCCTTGGACTATGGGTCCATGGCAGTAGCTAGATGGTTGTCTTCTCCTATTGTGCCATCATGTTTAGATCTTGTGAGCTACCTATCATGATCAATATCATCTATTTGTAATTCTACATGTTTTGTTTGTTGGGATCCGATGAATATGGAATACTATGTCAAGTTGATTGTCGATCTATCATATATGTGTTGTTTATGATCTTGCATGCTCTCCGTTGCTAGTAGAGGCTCTGGCCAAGTTGATACTTGTAACTCCAAGAGGGAGTATTTATGCTCAATAGTGGGTTCATGCCTCCATTGAATCTGGGACAATGACAAAAAGTTCTAAGGTTATGGATGTGTTGTTGCCACTAGGGATAAAACATCAATGCTTTGTCTAAGGATATTTGTATTGTTTACATTACGCACAGTACTTAATGCAATTGTCTGTTGTTTGCAACTTAATACTAGAAGGGGTGCGGATGCTAACCCGAAGGTGGACTTTTTAGGCATAGATGCATGCTGGAAAGTGGTTTATGTTCTTTGTCGTAATGCCCTAAGTAAATCTCATAGTAGTCATCATGATATGTATGTGCATTGTTATGCCCTCTCTATTTGTTAATTGCTCAACTGTAATTTGTTCACCCAACATGTTATTTATATTATTGGAGAGACACCACTAGTGAACTGTGGACCCCGGTCCATTCTTTTACATCTGAAATACAACCTACTGCAATCATTGTCCTCTGTTGTTCTTTGCAAGCAAACATTATTCTCCACACCATATGTTTAATCCTTTGTTTACAGCAAGACGGTGAGATTGACAACCTCACTGTTAAGTTGGGGCAAAGTATCTTGATTGTGTTGTGCAGGTTCCACGTTTGCACCGGAATCCCTGGTGTTACGCCGCACTACACTCCTTCACCAACAACCTTCACGTGGCCTTCATCTCCTACTGGTTCGATAAACCTTGGTTTCTTACTGAGGAAAAACTTGCTGCTGTACGCATCACACCTTCCTCTTGGGGTTCCCAACGGACGTGTGCTTTATCGTCACAAGAAGCTACTTTCTGGCGCCGTTGCAATCCCTGTCGCACGCCAGCAGCCCCCTGCCTGGCCACGCCTAGGGGTGGTGTGGGCCCCTCGGGCGCTGTAATATCCCAGAACATACGACAAACGAAAGGTAGATTTAGAAATGGGATGTGCATTTCATTGCAAAACGGGGAAATTTCCGCGCCTTATTGCATAAAACTTAAGAGGGATTGAGGTTTCTCTCTCGTTGCTATTAGGGTTAGAGCAATGTGAGTGCTATAAATTTCGACGTGATCTCTTTTGAAACTTAGGGTTTTAGGAGGAAATTTGATTTGGCATTTCAAATTTGAATTCAAACAATAGAAGTATAAAGTAACCAATATATAAATGAATTATGAATTCATAATTCAAAACCACATCACATTTACACAAAAAATTCATAAATGAATCTCAAATAAATATAAAAGCTCTTAAGGAAACTTTGAGCTTTATTGATCATACACACACATATACATTGTATTTATAATATTTAATTATACAAGAATGGGCAACATATATAATAAAGAAAATAAAATAAGATTACAACTGTTGATCTATAACTATAAATCCTAAACTACAAGTCTTGATCTTCTTGTCCCTGGATCAAATGAAGTCTTGAACCTGCATACAAATGAAAACTAACAAGATTGTGATAATACATGTGGCAATGCCACTAGTCAGTGTCCAAAACCATGCCAAAGAGTGAGATAGACATCAGCAGACCAAGTTAGAGCAATGATGGGCTCAAGTTTCCACTTCAAGGACACACACAACTCACAAGATGCATTGCATGCCCAACAGCCAGGCAACCAAAGCCTAGTCATCACATTGCACATGCTTGTGCGTCAATGCAGGGAAGAACCACCAGACACTACAAATAGGCAGAGACAGCTGGTGTGGCCATCCCAGTCGACCATATCAACATCAGCAAACAACAAAGGTTGAACAATAGCAGTTCATAGCTGTTCTTGCTCAAGAACATAGCCAAACCCTAAAAACCATCCAGTTTCTCCAAACCAACCAAAGCCAATCCAACCAGAGACACGGTAACTTAAGCAATATCATCGAGGAGCAAGGAGGAGAAGGGCAAGTAAATCAAAACCATCAAGCAAAGCTCAACAACAACCAAACATGACCATCTAGGAGCTGGAACAAGGTATAACTTATACCTGGAGTGGATCCAGTGGATCCAATCCATCTATTAGCATACTCACACATCATATGCATGAGCAGATGCTCATGACAGGGTAACATCACTTGCTTTGACCAAGAGTTGCTGGAAGAAAGTGAGCAACGAAATCCAGATACTATCCAGAAGCTATTCTTGTGAAAATAGATAAATATAGATGCACAAATAGCAAACCAGTAGAGTAGTACGTAGATACTAGAGGCTACAGAGACCACCTAGCTATTCCTAGCCAATTAAACCATCAATTATGTATATTTTATTCACAAACAAGTCACAGTGGCATTCATATGAATATGATACCCTACTGTGCAAGATACAATGAGTTTAGCCAGCAAGTAATGATCCAATAGTGAGAGCAACCCAAGAAGTAGCTAGAGCTACTGTGGTCACATCAACCACAAGCCATCCAGCATCCAAAATTCATAAGTCATCATTATCCGGATGGATTCAAACCATATATATCTTCCAATTGATGTTGGAGATATCATTTAACACAAATCCATACATATAATCAACATTGCATAAGCAGTTCATATACAGATAATTAACCAATGCATGAATACAAGATAATTCATTGTTTAATAAGCAATAGCATTACAGTGAGGCAACCAATAGGATAATCAAAGGCATCCTAGCCATTGATTCATGATCAATGTGTTATGGAGAGCAACAACAACTCACCAACACATGGTCAGCAGCTAAATCAAGCTTAGACAATTACAATAGCTAGGAAAGCATCCAAATCATCCAAGAATTGAACCAGTAACCTAGTCACTAGCATAGAGTGATCCAAATGGATCAATTGGATCCAATACAGGTCACATGAGAGCACCACAGGCACCACAAGTGTCAGGCTGTTAGCCACTGCTAACAGCAAAGCAACTAGTAAGCAATTGAGCAGCACAGGAGCATGAACAAGTAGAACAGGGCTAGTACAATCATCCAGTAGGATCAAATAAGCATGGGCATAGCAGCAGCATGCCTAGAAAATCATGAGCATGGCAGGAGTAGGCTTAGGAGTGGCATCAGAATAGCATAGCATGCGCAACAGGCAACAGTAGCACATGCAATAGATGTACCAGTAGCCAGAGCTCGAGTAGATGGAGGAGATGGAGTAGAGAAAGGAGAAGAATGGGATACAGTAATACCTGGAGGCGTTCATGGTGGCTTCCATGGCAGCACGGTGGCACATGCCAGCCACGACGGTGCCAAACCACAGCCAGGCCGGTGCCAGCCACACACCACCACTGGAGAGAGCGGCGAACATCACGAGCGTGTCCAGGGAGCCCAGATCAACGGAGTTCGTCAATGAACCAGTGTTCTTTATTATATCTTTCATGTTTATTTTGACTTCACACATTGACTAGCATGCATAATGTGCTAGTCCCTAATATTGCAAAAAGAGCAGACGTAGGTGCCCAACCCACTAAAATATAAAATGAACCAATAATTGAAATCTCCTAACACTATGTACTTGAGAAATCATGAACTTAGCTAGCTTGTTCAAACAAAGTAGAAGAGGAACTTTATTGTTATCTCTATGAGAGCCGCTCTTGAAGCCATTAAACATGAAAGGATGATAGATTATTTGATGACATCCGTTAACATAGACATACATACCTCTCAACATATATTTTCGACACCTCTATTGTATTCAAAATAAAAAGCTCTGCCACACGAGTAATCTTGCTTCCCTCTATGCAGGGCCTTTCTTTTACTTTTATGTTGAGTCTTCATCTTCTTACTTTTTGCACCAATTAAGAGAGCATAGTTGTCATTCTGAGTATAATGCGCATAGTCCCAAAATTTATTATTGATTGATCATGATTATGTTATTGCTTGTTCTCAAACTACACGTATCTAGTCACCCTTTAAACTCTAAAGGTGTCCTGTCATTTATGTTTTGCTACTCCATAAAGGACAAGCTGAGTACCACTTTGCTATGTTTTCTCTATGCTAAAAAACAAACAGTTGCTTTCAGTGCACTATTATTCATGATCTTTTGTTTGAATTACTTCTCATGTTGTAACATAGTTGCTAAGTTCTGTTGTTAGAATTATATCTATCATGCCTATGTTTAGAGTACTTTGATCCCATCTCATAATGCTTTTACAATAACTTGATCAAGATTGTGTTGGCTTCATGTCACCTTAATTTTTTTTTGTTATCACTTACCTACTCGAGGACGAGCAGGAGTTAAGCTTGGAGATGCTGATACATTGCAAACGTATCTATAATTTTTGATGCTCCATGTTTTTTACACCAGTTTCTATATGTTTTGTTTACAATTCGTGGCATTTTTATGCATTTTCTGGAACTAACCTATTGACAAGATGCCACAGTGCCAGTTCCTATTTTCTGTTGTTTTTGTATTTCAGAAAAGTTGTATTAGAAATATTCTCGGAATTGAACGAAACAAAAGCCAAAGTTCATATTTTCCCGACCCGAAGACGGAGTCCAAAGCAGAGACGGAGGAGGGCACCGAGGCAGCCACATCATACCTGGGCGCGCCCCCTCCCTGGCCGCGCCTAGTGGTGTTGTGGGCCCCTCGGGCGCCCATCGACCTCGCCCTTCCGCGTATAAGTTGCCTCCCGATGCGAAAACCCTAAATCAACCAGCCTCCATCCACGAAAAGTTCTGTAGCTCCGCCGCCGTCGAAGACAAGTTTCGGGGGACATAAGTCTCTGTTCCGGCACCCTGCCAGGATGGGAAATTGTCCCCGGATCCATCTTCATCAACTCCACCGCCATCTTCATCGATGTTTGCTGACTCCCATGATGAGGAGGGAGTAGTTATCCCCCGAGGTTGAGGGCTTTACCGATAGCTATGTGGTATATCTCTCTCTCCCATGGTATGATCTTTATGTGATCATGAGCTTTGTAGTCTAATTGAATAAGTAGATGCTATTCATCATCTATTATGCTACTCAAGTGGTTTTACTATGTGATCTCCGGAGACACCTTGTCCCATGGTGTGAAGGTGACTGTGTACACCGTGTGTGTCTCTTAGGCTAAACTTTACGGAAATACTTATAAATTGTGGTGTTTTGTTAGTACTACCTTTGGATGCTCAAAGTGACAGCGTGGGGCATCCCTATATTTGGAACACGAACTTTAAGGAGTGCTTTTGTAGCCCTACACGGTGAATTCGTGTTCATTATCCAACCGAGAGTGGTTCAGAGTAGCATAGTGAAGAGACGATATTTATGTATTCAATTATGATATCATTGTTGAGAGTGTCCCCTAGTGAAAGTAAGATTCCTAGGCCTTGTTTCTAAGCACTGAAACACCGTTTACAACCAGTTTTGCTACATGTTTGCGTGCTGCCATTTTTATTTCAGATTGCAATTACCACTCATAATCATCCATATTACTTGTATTTCACTATCTTTTCGCCGAACTAGTGCACATATACACCTGACAAGTGTATTGGGTGTGTTGGGGACACAAAAGACTCTTGTATCGTAATTGCAAGGTTGCTTGAGAGTGATATCTTTGACCTCTACCTCCTTGAGTTCGATAAACCTTGGGTGATTCACTTAAGGTAAACTTGCTGATGTTCTACAAACCTCTGCACTTGGAGGCCCAACACTGTCTACAAGAATAGAAGCGTGCATAGACATCAATGACTCATCTTGAACTTGCATATCGTTTCTATTTCTTCATCTTGTTGATATTTCTTGAAGAAAAACATGAGAGCTCACTCAATCTTCCTCTTCAAGAAATACCTATCACATGATCTTCTTCATTTTTTATTATGCAACCATGAAGCCAACATATGGTTCAAGCATCGCCTATGGACAACTCCTACAAATATATAAATTAATGCAAATATTAGTCCATAGGGATTGTCATTAATTACCAAACCACACATGTGTCTTTAGTGTTGCAATAAGAAGAAAATTAAGATGATCAAGTGATGAGTATGCCTTGAAGAAGAAGATTCAGTGAGCTCTAATGTGTATTGATAACCCACAAGTATAGGGGATCGCAGCAGTCTTCGCGGGAAGTAAAACCCAAATTTATTGATTCGACACAAGGGGAGGTAAAGAATACTTATAAGCCTTAACAACTGAGTTGTCAATTCAGCTGCACCTGGAAAAGCACTAGCAACAGGGGTGATGTGAAAGCAGCAGTAATATGAGAGCAATAGTAACAAGATAACACAGCAAAGAGTAGCAATAACACAGAGGCGATGGCACCAGAAAATAGTTGATACTACTTCCAATGACATATAGAACGAGTATATGATGATGAGAGATGGACCGGGGTTCCCAGCGATCTACACTAGTGGTAACTCTCCAATAACAAGTGACAAGTGTTGGGTGAACAAATTACAGTTGGGCAATTGAAATAGCATTAAGACAGAACATCAAGATTATTAATTATGTAGGCATGTTTTCCATATATAGTCATACGTGCTCGCAATGAGAAACTTGTACAACATCTTTTGTCCTACCAGCCGGTGGCAGCCGGGCCTCAAGGGAATCTACTAGATATTAAGGTACTCCTTTTAATAGAGTACCGGAGCAAAGCATTAACACTTGGTGAAAACATGTGATCCTCATACCTACGCCTTCCCCTCCGGTTGTCCCAATTTCTGTCACTTTGGGGCCTTTGGTTCCGGACATAGACATGTGCATACAACTTGTAGATACAATCTAAGCAATAATTATAGAGCTTAAATCTAAGATCATGCCACTCGGGCCCTAGTGACAAGCATTAAGCATAACAAGATTGCAGCAACAATAACTTCACAAACTTTATAGATAGACTAATCATAATGTATCATCCATCGGATCCCAACAAACACAACACCGATTACATCAGATGGATCTCAATCATGTAAGGCAGCTCATGAGATCATTGTATTGAAGTACATGGAGGAGAGAATACCAACTAGCTACTGCTAGAACCCGTAGTCCATGGGGGAACTACTCACGGAGCATGATGGAGGCGGTGGCGTCGATGGAGATGGCTTCCGGGGGCACTTCCCCGTCCCGGCAGGGTGCCGGAACAGAGACTTCTGTCCCCCGAATTGGAGTTTCGCGATGGCGGCGGCGCCCCTGGAGTCTTTCTGGAGTTTCGTCCAAAGGTATCGCGTTTTTAGGTCGAAGGGGCTTATATAGGCGAAGAGACGGAGTCGGAGGGTGCCTGGGCCCCCCTCACAGTAGGCCGGCGCGGCCAGGCCTGGGGCCACGCCGCCATGTTGTGTGGTGGCCCCCTGGCCCCTCTCCGACTCTCCTTTGGTGTTCTGGATGCTTCCGGGAAAAATAAGATGTTTGGCGTTGATTTCATCCAATTCCGAGAATATTGCCCGAACAGCCTTTCTGGAACCAAAAACAGCAGAAAACAGGAACTGGCACTGTGGCATCTTGTTAATAGGTTAGTTCCAGAAAACGCATGAAATCATCATAAAGTGCAAGCAAAACATGTAAGTATTGTCATAAAACAAGCATGGAACGTCAGAAATTATGGATACGTTGGAGACGTATCATGTATCTTCTAAATATTCAACCATGCACAAAGTACCTATTATAAATACTTTTGTTCTTATTTTCCCTAAGGCGTCCCTAGGTCGGTTTATAAAGGCACAAAGACCTAGGGTTTTGATAGAGGCGAATCCTAACTGACTATGGAGTCCTAGTCCAACTCGACAAGTATGTAAAGTCTTGGAGTACAAGTCTTCCGTATCCCTAGACTTTCTGGAATCCAGATTGGGCCTCTCGTAGTTGGATGGGCCTCCATCTTCTAGCAACTCGGGCGCCCGACAGTCTTGATAATCTTCTCCACCCAAGTGGGCCACCTGGTCTTGCTAGCATAAAAACCTACCGTGATATACCCTATCCGACAAATCCCAGATAGTAGCCCCTAGAACTCTTTATGCGCTTGAAATGGGGCTACTGCGGACCGAAATGACACTACAAACAATTCACTAATCCATAACGATTTTAGTTCGTCGGCGAATGTCAAAAATGCGTCACAGACACGTGATGCACATCGGCACCCTCGTCCTCCTCTTCATTGCCGCCATCTTCATCGTCATCGTCGTCGACCCCTCCCCCTCCTCCTCGTCGTCCTCCTCCCCCTCCTCCTCCCCAACACCGGCCCCTGTAGCTAGTAAACGGGGAGCCGTCCGGACCGGGTCCTGGCTCGCGCTGGGGCGCTTGCTCGTACGCCGGCGACTAGAAGAGGGAGTTGGGGTTGAAGCCGCTGATACGTCCATTTTGCATCACTATTTTATATCATAATTTACTGTTATTCATTGATATATTTCACATTTAGAGGTGATACTCATGTTATTTCATCTATTTTGCATGTTTCATGATTGTTGGAGAATCGCGCACCGGAGTCAGGATTCTGCTGGAAAAAAGCACCGTCAGCATGCAATATTTCGGAAGATCAACAATTGACAGAAATTACACTGAAAATCCTATTTTTCCAGAAGACGAAGATATCCAAAAGGAGGAGCCGAGGAGGGCCGCCATGGCCCCCCCATAGGCCGGCGTAGGCCCAGGCCTGGCCGCGCCGCCTTGTGGGGAGGGGGCCCACAGCCCCCTCTGGCCTCCTCTCCTTCGCGTACTTCTTCGTCCCGAAAACCTAAGCTCCAGAGGATAGTCGCGAGGAGTCACAGCCGCCTCTGCGGGGCGGAAAACACCAGAGAGAAAAGAGCTCTCCGGCAGGCTGAAATCTGTCGGGGAAATTCCCTCCCGGAGGGGGAAATCGACGCCATCATCACCGTCATCGAGTTGGACATCATCTCCATCATCATCACCATCATCTCCATCATCATCACCGCCATCTCCACCGCTGCACCTCGTCACCGTTGTAACAATTAGGGTTGGATCTTGATTGTTTGATAGGGGAAACTCTCCCGATATTGATTTCTACTTGTTATTGATGCTATTGAGTGAAACCATTGAACCAAGGTTTATGTTCAGATTGTTATTCATCATCATATCACCTCTGATCATGTTCCATATGATGTCTCGTGAGTAGTTCGTTTAGTTCTTGAGGACATGGGTGAAGTCTAAATGTTAGTAGTGAATTATGTTGGGTAATATTCAATGTTATGATATTTAAGTTGTGGTGTTATTCTTCTAGTGGTGTCATGTGAACGTCGACTACATGATACTTCACCTTTATGGGCCTAGGGGAATACATCTTGTACTCGTTTGCCAATTGTGGGGTTGCCGGAGTGACATAAACCTAAACCCCCGTTGGTATATCGATGCAGGAGGGATAGCGGGATCTCAGAGTTTAAGGCTGTGGTTAGATTTATCTTAATTACTTTCTTGTAGTTGCGGATGCTTGCAAGGGGTATAATCACAAGTATGTATTAGTCCTAGGAAGAGCGGTGCATTAGCATAGGTTCACCCACGCAACACTTATCAAAGCAATAAAGATTAATCAGCTATATGAAGCGAAAGCACTAGACTAAATTCCCGTGTGTCCTCAAGAACGTTTGGTCATTATAAGTAAACAACCCGGCTTGTCCTTTGTGCTAAAAAGGATTGGGCCACTCGCTGCAATTACTTCTCTCGCATTTTACTTACTCGTACTTTATTTATCTGCTATATCAAAAACCCCTGAACACTTGTCTGTGAGCATTTACAGTGAATCCTACATCGAAACTACTTGTCAACACCTTCTGCTCCTTGTTGGGTTTGACACTCTTATTTATCGAAAATACTACGATACACCCCCTATACTTGTGGGTCATCAAGACTATTTTCTGGCGCCGTTGCCGGGGAGTGAAGCGCTATTGGTAAGTGGAATTGGTAAGGGAAACTTTTACTGTTCGTGCTGATTTTATTTCTGCATGCTGCTATAATTCATTATGGAGAGATCTTCTCTTGAATTTTTATTTGGAAAATCTACTACTACTGCAAAGGTAGTGGATGAGGCGCCAGGTGAGAAAGAGGTTCCATACAAAATACCTATGAAAATTATTGAACGTGTTGTGGATAACCGCTATGAAGGGGATGGAACTGTCCATCCTGGAGATCATTTACTATTCTTACATGAATTATGCGGTTTATTCAAGTGTGCAGGTATTGCTATGGATGAAGTTAGGAAGAAACTATTCTCTATATCGCTGTCTGGTAAAGCGGCGCATTGGTATAAATTACTGAAGAATGGGGATTCTCTTGATTGGAATGATATTGTGCCACTATTTTATTCTAAATTCTATCCTCCAAGTGAAATTCACAAAGACCGGAACCACATATATAATTTCTGGCGTCATGATGGAGAGAGTATTGCCCAAGCGTGGGGGAGATTGAAGTCTTTAATGCTCAAATGCCCCATTCATGAGCTTCCTGGTAATATTATCATTGATAATTTCTATGCAAGACTTTCTTTTCAAGATAAGACCTTGCTGGATACTTTTTGTTCTGGATCATTTACACGCAACAAAGAAGAATTTAAAAGGGACCTTCTTGATCGGATTCAGGAGAATACTGAAGGATGGGAGAACGACAAAGATAGAGAGTCAGGTATAAATTATGATTATAAATGCATTGAAGCTTTTATGGACACTGATAAATTTTGTAATATGAGTGCTACTTATGGTCTTGATTCTCAAGTCGTTGCAAATCTTTATAAAGCTTTTGCCTCTCATTTTGAATTGCCTAGGAAGAATTTTGATAAGTATCATGAACCATATAAAGATAAAATTGATTCATCTATAAATAAATGTGTTGTAATTGAAACTGTAGATCATATTCTTCCTGAAGCTTATATTGAAAAAACTCCTTTCCGTGCTAAAATGAAGGAGTATTCTATTATAAATAGTGCGGTTACTAAAAGTGCAAAGAAACCTATAGAACCTGAAGAGCAAATAAAGGTTGAACCTGCTATTGCAATAGTTAAAGATCTTGTGACTGAAAATGTGGAAGATGGTCATATTATTTTCTGTGAAGATGCTTCTAATATTGTTTCACATCCTAATAAGTCTAGGAAAACTAGTGTTCCTATGCTATCTGTTAGAATTGGTGATCATTGTTATTATGGTTTATGCGATATTGGTGCAAGTGTTAGTGCTATTCCTTATGAGCTTTACACGGAGATCATGCATGAAATTGGTTCTTGTGAACTTGAAGATATTGATGTGGTTATTCGGCTAGCTAATAGAGAAACTATCTCTCCAATTGGTATTGTTTGAGATGTGGAAGTTCTATGTGGTAAGATTAAATATCTTGCTGACTTTTTGGTACTTGGTTCTGCTGCTAGTAAGTCTTGTCCTATCATTTTTGGTAGACCTTTTCTGAATACTTGTGGAGCTTTTATAGATTGCAAGAAAGAGAAAATTGTGACTAAATTTGCTGGTGAATCTTATGAGTTTAATTTCTCTAAATTTGCCAAAACTCCTTATAAAGCTGATTTGCCTAATAATGATTTTAGAGTTGAACAGTGTGCATCTATTGCTCTTGCTCCTAGTAATCCTTTGCAACAACATTTGGAGAATAGTGAGAGTGAAGTCTTTAGGGAAGAAATAAATGAGCTTGATGAAATTTTCCTTCGTCAACCTATTCTTAAGCATGATTTACCGGTAGAAGATCTAGGTACAACACCACCACCAAAGGAAGATCCTGTTTTTGATTTAAAACCATTGCCTGATAATCTTAAATATGCTCATATTGATGATAAGAAAATATATCCTGTTATTATTAGTTCTAAGCTTTCAGAGTTCGAGGAAGAAAGGTTATTGGAAATATTAAAGAAACACCGAGGAGCTATTGGCTACACTCTTGATGACTTGAAGGGGATTTCTCCCTCTATTTGCCAACATGCCATTAATGTGGAAGATGATGCAAAGCCTGTTGTTGAACATCAGCGTCGTCTAATTCCTAAGATGAAGGATATGGTAAGAAATGAGGTATTAAAACTTCTTGAAGCTGGTATTATATATCCTATTGCTGATAGTAGATGGGTTAGTCATGTGCATTGTGTTCCTAAGAAAGGAGGAATGACTGTTGTACCTAATGATAATGATGAGCTCATCCCTCAAAGAGTAGTTGTAGGGTTAGAATGTGCATTGATTATCGAAAAGTTAATAAGGTTACTAAGAAAGATCATTATCCTTTGCCTTTTATTGATCAAATGTTAGAAAGGTTATCTAAAAATACTCATTTTTGCTTTCTTGGTGGTTATTCTGGGTTTTCACAAATTGCTGTTAAAACTAAGGATCAAGAGAAAACCACTTTCACTTGTCCCTATGGATCTTATGCTTATAGACGTATGCTTTTTGGTTTATGTAATGCTCCTGCTACTTTTCAAAGATGCATGTCTGCTATTTTTCATGGCTTTTGCGAGAATATTGTAGGGGTATTCATGGATGATTTTTCTATCTATGGGAATTCTTTTGATAATTGCTTGCGGAACCTTGATAAAGTTTTGCAGAGATGTGAAGAAACTAACCTTGTTCTTAATTGGGAGAAATTCCACTTTATGGTTAATGAAGGAATTGTATTGGGACATAAAATTTCCGAGAGAGGTATTGAAGTTGATAGAGCTAAAGTTGAAGCAATTGAGAAGATGCCCTATCCAAGGGATGTTAAAGGTATTCGTAGTGTTCTTGGTCATGCTGGGTTTTATAGGAGATTTATTAAAGACTTTTCCAAGATTTCAAAACCTCTTACTAATCTTCTTCAAAAAGATGTACCTTTTGTTTTTGATGATGATTGTAAGGAAGCTTTTGAAACTCTAAAGAAAGCCTTAACAACTGCTCCTATAGTTGAACCTCCTGATTGGAACTTACCTTTTAAAATTATGTGTGATGCTAGTGATTTTGCTGTAGGCGCTGTTCTTGGACAGCGATTAGATAAAAAATTAAATGTTATTAATTATGCTAGTAAAACCCTTGATGCTGCTCAAAGAAATTATGCTACTACTGAAAAAGAATTGTTAGCTGTAGTCTTTGCTTGTGACAAATTTAGATCCTATATTGTTGATTCAAAAGTTACAATCCATACTGATCACGCTGCAATTAGATACCTTATGCAAAATAAAGATGCTAAGCCAAGGCTTATTAGATGGGTGCTTCCGTTGCAAGAATTTGATTTGCATATTATTGATAGGAAAGGTGCTGATAATCCTGTTGCTGCTAATTTGTCTAGATTGGAAAATATTTCTTATGATCCTGTTCCTGTTAATGATAGTTTTCCAAATGAACAATTGGTTGTAATAAAGGTGAGCTCGCGAGATAGTCCTTGGTATGATGATTATGCTAACTTTATTGTTTCCAAGTACTTGCCTCCAACCTTTTCAGCCCAGCAAAGGAGGAAATTCTTTTATGACTTGAGGCATTATTTTTGGGATGACCCACACTTATATAAAGAAGGAGTGGATGGTATTCTGCGAAGATGTGTTCCCGAATACGAACAACAAGAGATATTGAGTAAGTGTCATGGTAGTGCTTATGGAGGACATCACGCCGGAGATAGAACCGCGCAAAAGGTTCTACAATCAGGTTTTTATTGGCCAACTCTCTTCAAAGATGCAAGAAGGTTTATTTTATCTTGTGATGAATGTCAAAGGGTTGGTAATATCTCCAGACGCAATGAAATGCCTATGAACTATACTCTTTTTATTGAACCATTCGATTGTTGGTGATTTGACTTCATGGGACCTTTCCCCTCTTCAGAAGGTAACACTCATATACTTGTTGCTGTTGATTATGTTACTAAATGGGTGGAAGCCATACCCACAAAAAGTGCTGATGGTGAGACCTCTTTAAGAATGCTTTTAGATATTATTTTTCCTAGATTTGGAGGTCCTAGATATCTTATGACTGATGGAGGTTCTCATTTTATTCATGGTGGTTTCAGAAAAACTCTTGCTAAATATGGTATTAATCATAGGATTGCTTCCGCTAATCATCCTCAAACTAGCGGGCAAGTAGAATTATCAAATAGAGAGATTAAATCTATCTTGCAAAAGACTGTTAATAAATCTAGAAAGAATTGGGCTAGTAAATTGAAGGAAGCACTATGGGCTTATAGAACTGCTTACAAAAATCCCATGGGTATGTCACCGTATAAAATGGTTTATGGAAAAGCTTGTCATTTACCTTTAGAACTAGAGCACAAAGCTTATTGGGCTGTAAGAGAACTAAATAAAGATCCTAAACTTGCCAGTAAGAAGAGATTGCTACAATTGAGCACTCTAGATGAATGGAGAAGTGAAGCTTATGAAAATGCTAAATTCTTTAAAGAGAAAGTTAAGAAATGGCATGATAGAAGAATTATCAAAAGAGAATTTAATGTTGGGGATAAAGTCCTATTGCATCGGTCTCGTCTCAGATTCTTTGCAGGAAAATTACTCTCAAAATGGGAAGGACCATATGTCATTGTGGAGGTGTATCGTTCAGGAGCAATTAAAATTAGTTCTCTCCAAGGCGATGCCACACAAGTGGTGAATGGACAAAGACTCAAGCATTATATCTCAGGTGATTCTTACAATGAAGATGTTGGTGTTATTCGAGTGGTAACTCCGGAAGCTTTCATCAAAGGTCAAATTGACAGTCCGGCAGAGTTCGACTTTAAATAGGTAACAGTACTGGTAATAAAAACTTCGTGTTTTACTTCCCGAACAATGTTTTTGCTATTTTTGGAAAATATGAAAAATTACGAGATCGAAACGGAGTGGAGGAGACGCACGAGGGCGTGCCCCCATAGGCCGGCGCGGGCCCCAGCCTGGCCGCGCCGCCCTATGAGGAGGGCCCCTCGTTGCCCCTCTCCGACTCTGGTTCGACCTGGTACTTTCCTTTTGTCGCAAAAAAATATTCTATATAATCCCCCGGACCCCTGGAGGTCCGTATATCGTTTTCTCGACGTGTTTTGTTTCGAGCTGTTTTCTGCCAGGATCTGTCTTTGATCTAGAAGCACCATGGTCTCCAACAACAAGGGCAAGGGGCTTTCGGATGAAGATATTCAAGATCCCGAGTGGAAAGAGGTCGACGAGAGTGTCAAGGAAGAAGATGAAGAAGAAGTAAAGGAAGACTCGCGTGCATACCCGCGTGCTACCATCGCAAGCATCGAGGTGGTGGAGAACCCTTTCAGTATCAAGAAGAGCGCGAGAATTCGCACCGGAGGAAAGGTTCCACGTCACTACTTAGCTCCAAAGACATCTCCTCCAGGCACCTACAACCCCTTCCGCAATCTA
This sequence comes from Lolium perenne, assembly GCF_019359855.2. Taxonomy (NCBI): domain Eukaryota; kingdom Viridiplantae; phylum Streptophyta; class Magnoliopsida; order Poales; family Poaceae; genus Lolium; species Lolium perenne. The sequence continues at coordinate 89,426,012 of NC_067245.2, read as the reverse complement.
ATTTACAATAGTCAAATTGAAAGGATTCCCAAGGCAGTATTGCCTAGCAATTGGGATATAGATCGTTTTAACACTGGAGGAAGGATGAAGCCTGAAGCTGAAGAGTGGGGAAACAACTCTAAGAGTTGGGACTCGCTATCGGACATACTTCTTAACCGCTTCGAGCACAATTCGGAGATGATCCGCAATCTCATGTACAAGATTGATGAGCTTCAGGAGCTTGTTGAGAAGCTTATCAAGAATTCATCACCACCACCGCCGAAGGAGTAATTCATCATCGGTATTGGCATCCCCTTGGTTTGTTCCAAGCTTGGGGGAGTGTCGCGGTATCACATCATCACTATCTTTTACTTTTTATTATCAAGTAGTGTCATATCATGAGTAGGGAAGTTATCTTATAGGGATTTCTATTTTTGTGCCCCTGGCTCCTTAGTTGTGCTCAGTTTTCCCCAGCCCCTTAGTTTTTCCTCAGTTTTCCCCAAGACCTTGTCTGAAACCCGCAGAAGGAGCTCGGGCGGAAGGAATCCCGTTTAGTTGACGTTGGTTGGTGCTGACAAGTGGGGCCGCTGTTGGTGTCCCGCAGTGGACACGTCTTCACTTATCCAGATCATCGTGGGACCCACAACTTGTCCACGTTAAGTGCGTCGGACCCACAGCTTACCCAGGTGACCGTTGCAAAACGGGAGCCCGAGCCAGCCCCGTGCCCGTGCCCGTGCCCGTGCCATTGCTTCCCCTTTCTTTCCCCGCGCCCCATTGTTCTTCTTCTCCGCTAGCGGCAGCCCTTCTCCGGCAGGCGGGTGATGTCTAGTTTCTCTTCGACCTCCCGTTCTTCATGGCCGCAGTATGGACCCGTGCCTTTGATAAGATGCCCTGACTGCCCACGCCAGGAGCCTCTGAAGCGGTCGATCTGTAAGACGGACGAGAACGGCAACCGTGGACGTGAGTTCCTTGCATGCGAGAGCTTGCCATATAGAGAGGGGGATAAGGTTAGATCTCGCTCCAATTTCTCTGTTTTCTCTCGATTTTCTTGCTATTCCCTCGAATTTGGAATTTAGGGTTCCCATTGTTGTTTTCAGATCCTGAAGAAATGCAGGCATTTTGAGTGGATCGATGTGTACGTTCAGAGGCTTCAATTGCAGGAATCAATTGGCGCTATTGGGGAGCGCAATTTGGGAGGGGTACTTGCTGTAGAGAATGCGGCGGAGAGAGGAGCCGTTCCGATTATGCCTAATGCTCCCAATGTAGGACTGGTGGAAGTGAAGGGAGAACTGAAGAAAATGAACAAGCAGTTAAGGCAGCTGATCGCGTTGAAGAAGCAAGCTAATCTGATAGCTGGTTGTTTTTTCTGTTGTATAATTGCGATCGGATTCTTATCATTGCTCACCAGGCGCTAGAAGTTGTTACAAGGGATACCTTGTTACAAATTCATTATTCAGTTACATGTACTTGTAGTTGTTTTCATGGTTAGTGTGTGCATTCACCGAAATTACCAACTATATTGGAATGCTTTATGTATGCCTCATGTTTATACAAGGGATTCTTATCATTGCTCACCGAACTATATTAGTGTGTGCCGTTTCAAATTACCGAAACTATATGCCAAAACTATATCCCCTAAAAGAAAAAGGAAAGCGAAAGATAGTTGATAATTGTTAGAGGGGTGACAATAATGCATTCACCGAAATCCGCAAATATGTATGCCTCATGTTTATACCGAAATTATACCACTTTTGGGCCGTTTCAAATTACCGAAACTATATGCCAAAACTATATCCCCTAAAAGAAAAAGGAAAGCGAAAGATAGTTGATAATTGTTAGAGGGATGAAAATAATGCATTCACCGAAATCCGCAAATATGTATGCCTCATGTTTATACCAAAATTATACCACTTTTGGGCCGTTTCAAATTACCGAAACTATATGCCAAAACTATATCCCCTAAAAGAAAAAGGAAAGCGAAAGATAGTTGATAATTGTTTGGGGGGTGACAATAATGCATTCACCGAAATCCGCAAATATGTATGCCTCATGTTTATACCAAAATTATACCACTTTTGGGCCGTTTCAAATTACTAAAACTATATGCCAAAACTATATCCCCTAAAAGAAAAAGGAAAGCGAAAGATAGTTGATAATTGTTAGAGGGGTGACAATAATGCATCCACCGACAGAGAGAGGGAGAGGGGTGGCCACGAAGAGAGAGAGAGGGGTGGCCACGAAGAGACGGGGAGGGGTATACTGCCCGTTAGATCAGTTGATCAACGGTTCGTGGAGTCGATCCGTGTGACAACGGCTCAACCAATCAGGATAAGTTTGGGCTTCTGAGAGCATTTGTGACAGAACTTGAGGGCAAAACTGAGTAGTACTAACAATCCAAGGGCACATAAATAGTAAATAGACTAAGGGATTCAAACAAAAAGAATTAAAAATGAAAAATGCATGTTTTGTACAATATAATTCATATTGGGCTACATCAAATTATTTGCAATTCAAATATACATGAGTGTGACAATTATGGCATCATTTAGACAAACTATGTTTTTGGGGAAGATGTTTTGCAAAGGGGTTTGAGTGGAAAACCATGCATCTTCATAGCTACACTAGTGATTCTGAGAAGTGGCAATTTGTGGTAAAACTTGATTTATATATGTTTGTTAAGGTTTTCTTGGTGGCAGGTTGCGTAGGAAGACTCCATGAGTAGGTGCCACTATGTTTTTATTTTTTTGAATTTTTTTGCGCATGAAATGCCTCAATTAGATATGTTAATCTCATTTGTTGACTCTCTGTTGACTAGCTACTTGAGGGTAAAACTGAGTATATTGCACTTGCCAGTCTAAGTACTCGAGGGGAAAACTGAGTACAGATAAAATTTCTGTATAAGGCCCGAGGTTATAACTGAGTACACCAAACATCCCAGGGTTAGACTCGTGTCGCGGTGCACGCTGCAGCCGTGCATAGCGGACGCGTGTTGCGGTACACGCCACCTTCGTCTTTATAGAGCCTTTTTCCTCTCCCTCGACGCACGTTCTCACTGCAACCGCCTCTCCTGTCCCATCATCTTCTCCACAACCGAAGAAAAAACCCCGAAGAAAACCGCCGGCGATGGAGAATAATGAGATGCCCATTGTCGGCGCATCAGCCGCCGGCGCATCGGCCACTGCCCCGTCTGTGCCCTGTCGCTGCTTCCAACGTAGCAGCCGGCGCATCGGCCGCCGGCGCATCGGCCGCTGCCACCGTCCAGGCCCCCGTCCAGGCCCCCGTCGCTTGGGACCCGTACGGACCAGTGTTGTACGTCGCGCTGGAGAACCCCTACGACACCAGCATCGTCGACGACGAGCCGGAGGTAACCCTTTGCTCGCTTGTTCTTATCCCATTTCAATCCTTTTGTGTTAGATCTAGCGTTATTAGGGTTCATCTGTTCCTAGTTCAGTCCATTTGTGTTAGATCTAGCGTTATTAGGGTGCGTCTGTTCCTAGTTCAATCCTTTTGTGTTAGATCTTGCGTTATTAGTGCTTGTGATTTGCTTTTGTTTAAGATTTGTACCGATGATGATGAATATTTGGGCACAAATTGATTCAGGGTTTGGTCAGTAAACAATTGGTGTGTTCAAATTTGTTGTGCATGATCTTTGGTTTACTGACTCAAATCCTGGATATAAGTGTGTCCAATGTAACTGAGGCTACCTCTTTTTTTCGAGCCCATATTATCATGCATGATCTTTGTTCACTCTCTGTTTGTGGTGACCCTGCATACCACTGCATGTTGTAGTATGCCAGTCGTTGATATAACATTCACGAAGTACCATTCCGCAAATATTACATCCCTCAGAGTAGTACAACAGAACATAGCAGGTCCATAACTCATTCATTTATTATTACAAGCATAAAACACATATCGTCTCGGAGCTCCTCTTGGGTCCTAAGAGGGATACTCCTGGGTTCGAGGCGAACCCAACTTAACTTACAATATAGAAGTTTCACTAGGTTATACATTTATTACCTCGAGCAGCTAAATACTAAGAGTTCACACTGCTCGGCTACTACTACTACTCGGTGCTTCTAGGCTTGATCTCCTCCGGAAGCCTCCCCGGTTTCGTAGACTATGAGGTAGTCTACGCCTTCAATACCTCCAGAGAGGTCTGGTGCTTCATAGCCGATGATCTCGGCTCCTTCAGGGTTGTCGTAGTCCTCCTCCGCGATTTATCGGACAATCTAAGCAAGGGATTTAAGAGTGGGATGAGTACGAGCGTACTCAACAAGTTCATTATAGATAAGAGGTGTTTAATGCACTAACTACGATATTAGACCAGAAAGTCTAATACCAATGCAGGTTTTGATAAACATTTCTTCAAGAGATTGCTTTTATTTCAAAGAGCTATGTCCGTCAGCCTTCACCGGTTTACTAGAACTTCATGGAGCTCCTTTCCGGCCGCGTTCGCAGTTCCATATCCCGGAACAGGGAGTGACAGGTCGCGGTTCTTTACACTATGCAGAGGTGTGTTGCTTTACCCATAAGAGATCTTAACCTTGGTGCCAACCGGGCAGCTTTCCCGTCCACACTTCCTATGGTGTGAGGCCCGGTATAAGGTCTAGCCAATCATGTTCCTCCTCTACCTCGCACACCCACCCTTTGTTGCATACCCCGACCCTGGGTCCTCGCCGGTCCCATTATTCCCACTCACGGGTGGACCCCGACCACGACAACAGTTTGGGACTCGTTAACCAAACTCCTTCGCCGGTAGCTGCAACCCATCATAGACCGCAATACCGTGGGGACTTAAGGCTTCCCCAGCCAACCGCTTGTTCTTCGGGCGACAAGTGTCTACGGACTATGCCGTGGGGACTTAAGGCTTCCCCAGCCAACCGCTCGCCCCCGACAGATACAAGTGTCTACGGTAGAGCACATCCGTTGATGTACGAGAGGTGGAAACACTTTTGACTACTCCGTCCCACTCCGGATCTTATGGTTAACACGGGTATTACGGCACAAGAATCACTAGATGACATTTGTTGTTAATCCTAGATGGATATTAACCCTTGCAATGGAACCTCCACCATATCCACACAATCCATGGTTCCATTGCCCACCACATAGTCATATTCATAGTTATGAAAATAGTGGTTTTGGTTTTTTATGCAATAGTGATAATCATAGTACTTTGCAAGTAATTTGATAAAGATACTCAAATGGTATGAGCAAGCGATGAACTTGCCTGAACACTGCAAATATTTGCAGTTGGATGGTGTGGACTGACCCTTGTCCTCTGTTTCTGAAAAAATAGCATCATTGTCCCCCCTTCCGACGACATTATTATTTCATGTAAGAGGTTAATACTAAGATTGATTTGGAGATACTCTATTTAGGGTAAATACAACCTTGAAATGTTGTCAAGGTGTTTTAAAGTCCAAATGCATTAATGGACTTATTTTCATTATTGAAAATAATATGTGTGATTTAAATGATTATTTAAATCATCAAATTAAGACTTATTCTTAGTTGTCTTCAAAAATTCCCTTTTGTATTTTATTATGATAGAGAATTTTATGCTGATCAATTTTCATATTTTTAATTATTTTTAAACATTTCTTATGAAATTTCAAAGTTTCTGTATTTAAGTGATTTTGTGAAATGACCATAATGCCCCTGGGCCCCACCTGTCAGGGTGGCCCAGTGGGTTAGGTCGCACCCGAGCCACTCTTTCGGCTCGGTCGGCCCACTCGTCCTCTCCTCTCTCCTCGCGCCGAAACCCTAATCCCCTCGCGTCTCTCTGGCGATGCCGTGGTCGCCGCCGCCTTCGCCGAGATTCTCCGGCCATCTCCGGCCAACTCCAGCGACGAGATGCGGCGGATCTGAACCGCCTCACAACGGTGCATCAGGTCCACCGGCTCGATCTGGACCTCGTCTTCTCCTTCGTCTGCTCCCATCGCGTTCGCCCGCACGGTGATGCGTTGCTCACCGGCGCTTCTGGTGCCGTGACGCCGCCGTGGATGTTGCCGTGGCGGTGCTGGGGCGCTCTCGCTCGGCGACGCTAGGCCAGGCGCGGCTTGGCGCTGCCGTGGGTGGCCCGTGCCGCCGTGCCGCCATGGCACGTCGGGTGCTCCGCTCCAGGTACACGCCTCCATTATTCCCCTCCTTCTTCCTTCTCTGCGCTCTGCTCCAGTGATTGGCCTGCCTCTCCCCATGGAGATGCTGTGTCGTGCCCACTGCTTGCGCTTGCTGTGCATGCGTGTGTGCTGCTGCTGCTCTTCTGGCTAGCTGCTGCTCTTGCTCTGTTGTTATGGCCTAAGCTGTGTTGCTGCCGTTCTCGCTATTAGCCTTACTGGCCTTGGCCAGTGTTGCCCAGGCCATGCTAGTGCTTGCTATTCTTCCTGAATTCCTGTTCTGTGCCTCTATTCTAGTTGCTATTCTTGCCAGAGTTCAAGTGTATTCATGTGTGATACCCTGGCTTGATTACAGTGTGCCATTTCTTGCAATTATGCAAGTGCCAGAGCCATAGTGGCTTATTCTGGTGCTCAGATTTATGATTGTGCTCAATTGAGCATTACTGTGGCTTAACAATGTTATTTAATAATAAGTTGATGTGTGCCTTGCTTGTGCATCTTGATCCAGTGGCTCATCATGCCTTTGATGTGCTCTGGATACATTCATGAATTATTATTTGATTATCTGTGAAGCATCTATTGATTAACTGTGGCTGTTTAATTCATAAAATTTCTGTGTGATGCTAGTGATTGATTCTAGCATGCGTTGGTATGCTCTAGCAGGCTCTGGTGATCAATTGATCACCACTTGCTTGTTGATTGCATGCTTGCTAGCTGCCTGTGCTTATCTGGTGCTCCCTCTGGTGTCTGTGTGACACACATGCTTGTGCTGATGTGTGTTGATGCTTGCTCAAGCATCATCTGATGCTTGCAGTGAGCCATTGGGTCACTGGCAAGATGTTGGTGCTTTTGTTACTGGACTGTTTCATTTATCTGTAATTCCTTGCTTTACTAGATGGATAAATGATGTGAACTGTTTAACAGTAATGATCATATGGATGAATTTGATGTAGCTAGAGGGATGCCAACATCTGTTGGGTACCCTAGCTCATACTGAACCCTCTTGGGTAATGATGTGATGGCTGGAAATGTTGGCTGTGGGTTGAGGTGGCCTTGACAACCACTTGGTGCTGTCATGGTAGCTCCCCCTTTATCTGTGGCTTACTGTGGTGAATTGTTGCTCACTGGCTTGACCATGTTTGGTTGCCAGATGCTTTTGATGTTGACAAACCTGGATAGACACATGATAGTCTAATCCTGTCTGATGGTGTAGTGGCCATAGGTGCTAAGTAAATCTGGTAGCTAGATAGGATCATCCCTTGTTGGATTTCTTTGATTATGTCACTGGTTTGGCATAGCCAATGTTCCCAGGGTGCCTTCCTATTGGTTTTCCTCTTGTTTTTCTTGCACCAATTTGGCTAGTAGCCAGATGATGACTCACATATAGGGTATCTACCCACTTTGCTTTCTGTGACTTGTGCAAATGATGGATTTGTATGAGCAAAACCCTGCTTGCTCATGATTTGTGGTATACCTCACTCCAGCTCCTAGAAATGGTTGTTGATGTAGAGGTTCAGCTGCTGGTTGAGTTCTTGGCTTGCCCTGCTCCTCCTTGCAAGCTTGATATGCTTGGTTTATTTTCTGGTAATTTGGGAATAGATGAAACAGCTCTAGCTGTTCACCTGTTCTTGGTGTTCTTGAGCTGTGCTTGGTTTCTGATGGCTTACCCTGCTGCCTTGTCGATGAATGATCTAGGGTTTACTGTGAAAAAGGTTTTATATGTCTAGCCCTTGCTTCTCTGGTCGACAGCACTGCCTGGCATGTTTGGGTGACTCCTCACTGTGCTGTATGTGTGTGCTGCATGCACACAGCCTTGTGAGCAGGCTGTATGTGTAGCCTGATGCTGTGCACTTGGACTTGGAGAGGATCAGCTCGGCTGATCTTTGTTCATATCCTCTCTATTTCATTTCTTTGCTAACCTGCCAAGTGGCATTGCCACTTGGCATAATGTTGTGTTGGTTTTGTATGTGTGCAGGTTTCAAGCAATTGATCAAGATGATCCAGAAGATCATCAAGTCCAAGATCAAGTGAAGATGATCTTGTAGTATTTAGGATAGAATCTATCCTTGTACCTTTCTTTTTATTTTATTTTCTATTTTCCCAATTTGTGTAATGTGTTGTAATATATCATATTTCTATTCTGGATATTGTAAATGACATTGTATTATGTGTGATTATCAATAAAGCTCAAGTTTTACTTAATGAGCTTTGTATAAGTGTTATATTATTTATATTCTTGATTACTTTTAATTATTTATTGAATTATCTCAAGTTTGAATTATGTGATATCAATTTGTTGTTTGAATTTGAAATTCAAATTCAAATTTGGGTTGAATTCAATCATGCAACTTAATTTTGAATTCAATCATGCAACTTAAGATTGCAATGTAATCTCTCTTCTCTCTTCTCAAAACCCTAATCTAGTTAAGTAGGAACAAGTTTGTCGCACTCTCGAAACCCTAACCCTGTAAGATGTCGAGAGAGAAACCTGTCCCCCTTTGTGGTGACCCTGCATACCACTGCATGTTGTAGTATGCCAGTCGTTGATATAACATTCACGAAGTACCATTCCGCAAATGTTACATCCCTCAGAGTAGTACAACAGAACATAGCAGGTCCATAACTCATTCACATATTATTACAAGTAACATACACATATCGTCTCGGAGCTCCTCTTGGGTCCTAAGAGGATCACTCCTGGGTTCGAGGCGAACCCAACTTAACTTACAATACAAGAGTCTCATTAAACTAAACATTTATTTCATCGAGCAGCTAAATACTAAGAGTTCGGGCTGCTCGGTTACTACTACTCATCAGATATCTCTAGGCTTGTTCTCCTCCTAAGCCTCCTGGATCCGTAGACTATGAGATAGTCTACGCCTTCAACTCCTCCTGAGAGGTCTGGTTCCTCGTAGCCGATGATCTCGGCTCCTTCATTGCTGTCGTAGTCCTCCTCCAGACGATTCAGACAATCTAAGCATGGGATTTAAGAGTGGTATGAGTACGAGCGTACTCAACAAGTTCATTATAGATAAGAGGTGTTTAATGCACTAGCTACGATATTAGACCAGAAAGTCTAATACCAATGCAAGTTTTGATAAACATTTCTTCAAGAGATTGCTTTTATTTCAAAGAGCTATGTCCGTCCGCCTTCACCGGTTTACTAGAACTTCATGGAGCTCCTTTCCGCGTTGTCAGCTTCCTCAATCCCGAACAGGGAGTGACAGTCACGATTCTTACACTGCAGAGGTGTGTTGCTTTACCCATAAGAGATCTTAACCTTGGTGCCAACCGGGCAGCTTTCCCGTCCACACTTCCTTTGGTGTGAGGCCCGGTATAAGGTCTAGCCAATCATGTTCCTCCGCTACCTCGAACACCCACCCTTTGTTGCATGCCCCGACCCTGGGTCCACGTCGGTCCCATTATTCCTGTAGATTTCAAGGTGGACCCCGACCACGACGTCAGTGCTGGGCTCTACCATACACTCCTACGCCGGTAGCTGCAACCCATCCTAGACCGCAATACCGTGGGGACTTAGGACTCCCCAGCCTCACCATCTTGCTCCTTCGGGCGACAAGTGTACTACGGACTATGCCGTGGGGACTTAGGACTCCCCAGCCTCACCAGCTTGCCCCCTTGGATTACAAGTGTACTACGGTAAAGCGCATCCGTTGATGAACGAGAGGTGGAAACACTTTTGACTACTCCGTCCCACTCCGGATCTTATGGTTAACACGGGTATTACGGCACAAGAATCACTGGCGACATTTGTTGTTTAATCCTAGATGGATATAAACCCGTGCAATGGAACCTCCACCATATCAACACAATCCATGGTTCCATTGCCCACCACATAGTCATATTCATAGTTATGAAAGTAGTGGTTTTGATTTTTGTGCAATAGTGATAACCATAATACTTTGCAAGTAATTTGATAAAAATACTCAAATGACATGAGCAAGTGATGAACTTGCCTGAACACTGCAAAGTTTTGCAGTTGGAAGGTGTGGACTGACCCTTGTCCTCTGCCTCTGAAAAATAGCATCATTGTCCGATAAGGGCAATGGTTAAAGAAGCAATTATGCATGATTCCAATTTTAGGGTTTGTTCCCCCCTTCCGATGTTGTTATTATTTCATGTAAGAGGTTAATACTAAGAATAATTTGAGGATACTTGATTTAAAGTAAAATACAACCTTGAAATGTTGTCAAGGTGTTTTTAAAGTCCAAATGCATTAATGGACTTATTTTCATTATTGAAAATAATACGTGTGATTTAAATCATTATTTAAATCATCAAATTAAGACTTATTCTTAGTTGTCTTCAAATATTCTCTTTGATATTTTATTTAGATAGAGAATTTTATGCTGATTAATTTTCATATTTTTACTTATTTTTTTAGAGCTGTATTTTATTTTATAAAATTCTTGGAAATTCTCATTTAAATGGGTATTTTGGAAATGTCCAAAATACCCCTCGGGCCCACCTGTCAGGCGGCCGAGCTGGTTAGGTTGGACCAGCCCAGTGGGCTCGGTCCGACCGACCCAGTCGCTTCGTCGTCCTCCTCCCCGTAACCCTAATCCCCTTTCGGGCTCCCGCGACACCAAAATCGCCTCCGCCGTCGCCGCCTTGCTCCGGCCGCCTTCGGCCATCATCGGCGACGAACTGGTGCGGATCTGGACCGCCTCTCGACGGCGGACATGGTGGTCCGCGTCGATTTGACGCTCGTGTCCACCTCGACTCTCCTCCAACGCGCCTGCGCCTCGGCCGCACGGATCCGTGAAGGTCCGCCGTTCATCGGCGTCCCTGGCGCCGTGGTGATGCCGTGGAGATGCCGGCGTTGCGGTGATGTGGCGACCAGGCTTGGCTTGGCCTGGCGCCGCCGTCGCCCGGCGTGTGCCGCCGTGCCGCCACGGTCGTGCTCATCTGCTTCGCCTGTAAGTTTCTCCTCCTCTTTCCTCCTCTGCTACCTGTTCTATCTTCTTCTCTTCTCCTCTTCTTCGTCTAGCTCGGCCACTGGCCGACTTCTCCCTGTGGAGATGCTTGCCTTGACGAAGTGCTGCTGCTGCTACACTTCTATGGCTTGTGCTTTGCCAGCCCAGGTGCTGTGCTAGCTGCTGCGTTGTGCTGGGCTAGGCATGCTGCTGCGCTAGTGCTACTGCCATGCTTGCTCTAGCCTATGTGCTTGTGTGAATCGTGCTGTGGCTTGTGCTTCCTTTGATTCATGTCTCTGCTCACCCTTGGTTATATATGTTATTATCCGGTTAGATGTTCATCTGAACACCACTAGCCTTTGCTGTTGCTTGCTTGCTTATGCTGTAGCAAGCTCTAGCTCCCCTGGTTCATTACTGTGAGTAGTTATGGCTGTTTTAGCAAGAGGCAGTGTTATTTATGTGATGATTATTGAGTTCTGGCTCACAGTAGGTTTGGCTTGGCTTAATTGTTGTCCACATACATCAATTCCTTGATGATATGCTTCTGGGTACAATCATAAAAATGGTTTATGTGCTAGTCTGTGATCTAATTGTTGATAATCTTTGGCTGTTTAATTCATATAATTCATGTGTGATACTAGTGGTTGATTCTAGCCTGCCTTGGCATGCTTTAGCAGGCCCTGATGATCAAATGATCATCCCTTGCTTGTTGTCTGTGCCTTTCTGGTACTTCACCTGGTGTCTGTGTGACACTTATACTTGTGCTGGTGTGTGTTAATGCTTACTCAAGCATCATCTGATGCTTGCAGTGGGCCATTGGTTCACTGGCAAGATGTTGGTGCTTTAGTTACTTAACTGTTTCATTTATCTGTAATACCTTGCTTTACTAGATAGATAAATGATGTGAACTGTTTATCAGTAATGATCATATGGATGAATTTGATGTAGCTAGAGGGATGCCAACCACTGGTTGGGTACCCTAGCTCATACTGAATCCTACTGGATAATGATGTGATGCTTTGGTGAATTTCCTATGTGGTTGGGTAGCTGTTGTGACCCTAGCAGGCTCTGTCTGCTTAGAAATGGTTGCTCCTACCTCATGGATGCTTCTGTGCACTAATCTTGGTAGTCCTTCATAGGCTGCCAGATCATTTGATGTTGAAATCATACTGGACATATATCTGTCCATTAATCTGATGGCTTTGCTAGCCGTGTGTTGCTAGGTGAATCTGGGTAGCTAAATAGGGATTAGTTCCTTGCTGGATTTCCCTGGTTAAGTCCTTTTTTAATACTGTTGGCTTGATCAGTGTTCCCTTGGATCCATTCCTAATAGTTTTACCCTGGTTTTGCTTGCATCATATGGCTGATAGCCAAATGATGATACAAACAGGGTATTCTACCCTTCTGTGCTCCTGTGATGCATGGTATGCTTATTTATGAGCAAAACTTGGTTTTGCTCAGGTTGATTTGGTGTATACCTCACTCCAGCTCCTAGATTGTTTGTTGGTGTAGAGGATTGCTTCAGGGTTGAGCTTGTGCTTGCCCTGCTCCTCCTTGCAATCTTGTGTGGCTTGATTCAGTACTGTGGTGAATTAGCAGATTGAACAGCAGTGGCTGTTCTTGTGTTCTTGTGTTCTTGGTGACTTACCCTGTGAAGCTTGTCGATGGATATGGCCTAGGGTTTACTGTGGAGGCTTTTATGTGGCCTTCTCCTTCCTCTCTGGTCGACAGCAAGGTCTGCAGCTTGTGGTGACTCAACGGCTTCGTGTGTGCGGTTGAGCATGCACACTTTGCACAGTGAGCAGTTTGGCTGTGTGTATGTGCACCTGATACTCTGAACTTGGTTTGGAGATGATCAGCTCGGCAGAGCTGATCCATATCCACAATTTTTCATTTCTTTCTAACCTGCCAAGTGGCTATGCCACTTGGCATAACTTCTATTTGTTGTGTTTATGTGCAGGGATCAACAATTGATCAAAATGGATCTGAGGTTCATCAAATCCAAGATCAAGTGAAGATGATCTTGTAGTATTTAGACTAGGATCCATCCATGTACTTTCCTTTTTATTTTCTTTTATTTTTTTCAATTTCTCCAATTCTTGTAATGTAATGTAATATTCATTTATTTCTATTATGAATATTGTAAAGACAATGTAAATTGTGTGATGATCAATAAAGCTCAAAGTTTTCCTTAATGAGCTTTACTTTAGTATAATTGTTCATATTGTTTATTATTTATTATGTACTTAATGAATTTCCTCTCAATTGAATTATTTAGGGTAATTATTTAATGTTTGAATTTGAAATTCAAATTCAACATTGGTTTGAATTCAACCATGCCACTTTATTTAGAATTCAATCATGCAAACTCTCCCCTCTCTTCTCAAAACCCTAAACTAGTGAAGTGAGATGCAAGTTTGTCGCACTCTCGAAACCCTAACCCTGTAAGGTGTCGAGAGAGAAACTTGTCCCCCTTCGATGCAGTTTTTGTTTAAAAGCGCGAAATTTCCCCAGAATTTACCATGCAATGCACATCCCTTTCTAAAATCTACCCCTCGATCGTCTCTAAACCTGGGACATTACACCCTTCGATGCAGTTTTGTTTTAAAAGCGCGAAATTTCCCCGTAATTTTTGATGCAATGCACATCCCTTTCTAAAATCTACCCCTCGATCATCTCTAAACCTGGGACATTACACTGTTCCATCATCGTTGCAACTGACTCCATTTTTTTTGCACGATCTTTGGTGCTACGTGACAGGTGCAGAGCAGCGATGTCGACAGCGACGACGAGTCCTTCCACACCAAGACTCGTCACGTCCTCAGGAGGCTGCAGTCCGGCCATTACGATGGCCCCTTTGCTCGAGGCATTTACAAGTGCCCCTTCTGCAACAGGAAGCTCCGCGCCACCGACTTCAACTGCCTGGTGAACCATGCTGAATCCATTGGCAGATGCGGCGCTAGAGTTGGAACGACGGTGAACGTGCATGCGTTCATGTCCAAACACAAAGCACTTGGGATTCACCTGCGCAACCTCCAGGCGAGTCACATGCGCAACCTGGAGGCGTTGAACATGCCTACTGCACTCTCTGTATGTGACTGCTCTATCTGTAGAGCAGCTTAAATTCATGTAAAATGTAGCTTATGTTGTAGGGTTCTATCGGTACTACTGTTGGATCTGTCGTGAATATATCTATGCTATGTTGGCTGCTCTATGCAAGCTTATCCTATATTTTCTCTGGATTTGTGCCCTAGATTTCCTACCTGATTGGGTAAAAACGAAGGCATAAAGAAATAAATGGCGTTAAAAAACAGAAGGAGAAGCTGCTCTAGATTTGCTACCAATTTGGGCTATCAAATAGGAATGAGATCGAGCGAGAGAGAGGAAAAAGGTACATTGAAAACTGCTAATCTAGGCGAAAGAGACAGAAACCACTCGTGCCCACGTCCCGGACCCACACGGCTCCACACGCTACGGCCCCACACGCTACGGCCACACAAACATGGTCTCGTCCTGTCCCACGCGGTTCCTTCCTACTAGCCCCACACGACGCGACCCCACAAACAACACGACCCCACTCGTCAGCACAGAACGGTCAAACAAGGACTTGGGGAAAACCGAGGAAAAACTAAGGAGCTGGGGAAAACTGAGCACAACTAAGGAACCGAGGGCACGAAAATAGAAATCCCTATCTTATAAGATGGGTTGCAGTGTGGAAGTATCTCTCTTTTAGTTGCTATGTATCCCTTGGTGTGAGTTATCGTTATGGAATATTAATGAGAAGTCTTATCATTTACATATTGCACATCTCATTTTAGTTTGCAATCTCTATTATATGATTCATCTTGTTGTTAGTATTGGTATCACTTCGGGAGCATTGAGTAAATCTATTTGGTTTTGGCAAACTTAGCATTGGTCAATAGCAACAACAACTTTGAGGTTTAAGTAGAAAAGAGAAATACATGTAGATATGTTATTTCATTGTCTTTCTTTCTTGTTAGCTCTTAGCTTATTATTCTGATGTTAAAATTGTTTGTGCTTACAAGGAAGATGCATGATTGTTTCTATCACATGTATATTTGTTTGTTTCCCTCAACTCTTATGCTTGCTAATCAACCTTGCTAGCCAAAAACCTGTACTGAGAGGGAATGCTTCTCGTGCATCCAAACTTTAACCCAAACCTACGCCATCAGTGTCCACCATAACTACCTACTACATGGTATTTCCTGCCATTCCAAGTAAATACTTCGTGTGCTACCTTTAAACAATTCAAAAGTTATTACCTCTTATTTGTGTCAATGTTTTATAGCTCATGAGGAAGTATGTGGTGTTTTATCTTTCAATCTTGTTGGGCAACTTTCACCAATGGACTAGTGGCTTCATCCACTTATCCAATAATTTTGCAAAAAGAGCTGGCAACGGGGTTCCCAGCCCCGATTAATTAACCTTCATAATTTTACAAATAGACACTCCTCCATGGTATGTGATTGTTGGAAGGCACCCGAGGATTCGGTTAGCCATGGCTTGAGAAAGCAAAGTGGGGAGGAGTGTCATCTAAATAAAACTAAAATAAAAAGACACTCCTTCATGGTATGAGATTGATGGAAGGCACCCGAGGATTCGATTAGCCATGGTTTGTGAAAGCAAAGGTTGGAAGGAGTGTCAACCAAAAATAAAATTTTATGGGAGCCGCTCTTCGAGAGTTTGTCTGGCAAGGGGGGTTAGAGTACCCACTACCATTCGTTGACAACAACAAACGCCTCTCAAAATTTTAATTTTATTCTCTTTATGTGATTTCAAAACTGAAAAAGCTCTAGCACATGATTTAATCCCTGCTTCCCTCTGCGAAGGGCATGTCTTTTACTTTATGTTGAGTCAGTAAACCTATTTCCCTCCATCTTAAGCAAGCATTTGAGTTGTTGTGATCAAATCATTTATATTGTGATCTGCTTAATCATGCCTTTTATTCTTCCTTGTTTAGTACAAGTTTTATCTGAATGAATATAGCTTTGAAAGTTATCAATGATTATGAGGAGATTATTATAATTGAGTATGCAAGTAGTGCCATATAAGTTTTAACATAAGGGCGCTGCTCGATAGATAAGTACAATCTGTTAATTGTTCTCTGACCAAGAACGAAGTTTGCCATCACCAATTACGATTTCTTATGCACCTTTATTTGTGATTACCTTCTACTTGTTTCAAGTTGAATTATATGAGGAAGTTGTTCACTAGAATGTCTTGTGTGAATTAATATGATGCTTCTTGTCCGTATTTCGTTTATCGACTCTTCACTCCATAAACATGTGGTCCTGTTTACTGAGTTCAGTTTCGCTTGGGGACAAGCGAAGTCTAAGCTTGGGGGGAGTTGATACGTCCATTTTGCATCACTATTTTATATCATAATTTACTGTTATTCATTGATATATTTCATATTTAGAGGTGATACTTATGTTATGTCATCTATTTTGCATGTTTCATGATTGTTGGAGAATCGCGCACCGGAGTCAGGATTCTGCTGGAAAAAGCACCGTCAGAATGCAATATTTCGGAAGATCAACAATTGACAGAAATTACACTGAAAATCCTATTTTTCCAGAAGACGAAGATAGCCAAAAGGAGGACCCGAGGAGGGCCGCCATGGCCCCCCCATAGGCCGGCGCGGGCCCAGGCCTGGCCGCGCCGCCTTGTGGGGAGGGGGCCCACATCCCCCTCTGGCCTCCTCTCCTTCGCGTACTTCTTCGTCCCGAAAACCTAAGCTCCAGAGGATAGTCGCGAGGAGTCACAGCCGCCTCTGCGGGGCGGAAAACACCAGAGAGAAAAGAGCTCTCCGGTAGGCTGAAATCTGCCGGGGAAATTCCCTCCCGGAGGGGAAAATCGACGCCATCGTCACCGTCATCGAGCTGGACATCATCTCCATCATCATCACCATCATCTCCATCATCATCACCGCCATCTCCACCGATGCACCTCGTCAGCGCTGTAACAATTAGGGTTGGATCTTGATTGTTTGATAGGGGAAACTCTCCCGGTATTGATTTCTACTTGTTATTGATGCTATTGAGTGAAACCATTGAACCAAGGTTTATGTTCAGATTGTTATTCATCATCATATCACCTCTGATCATGTTCCATATGATATCTCGTGAGTAGTTCGTTTAGTTCTTGAGGACATGGGTGAAGTCTAAATGTTAGTAGTGAATTATGTTGGGTAATATTCAATGTTATGATATTTAAGTTGTGGTGTTATTCTTCTAGTGGTGTCATGTGAACGTCGACTACATGATACTTCACCTTTATGGGCCTAGGGGAATACATCTTGTACTCGTTTGCCAATTGCGGGGTTGCCGGAGTGACAGAAACCTAAACCCCCGTTGGTATATCGATGCAGGAGGGATAGCAGGATCTCAGAGTTTAAGGCTGTGGTTAGATTTATCTTAATTACTTTCTTGTAGTTGCGGATGCTTGCAAGGGGTATAATCACAAGTATGTATTAGTCCTAGGAAGAGCGGTGCATTAGCATAGGTTCACCCACACAACACTTATCAAAGCAATAAAGATTAATCAGCTATATGAAGCGAAATCACTAGACTAAATTCCCGTGTGTCCTTAAGAATGTTTGGTCATTATAAGTAAACAAACCGGCTTGTCCTTTGTGCTAAAAAGGATTGGGCCACTCGCTGCAATTACTTCTCTCGCATTTTACTTACTCGTACTTTATTTATCTGCTATATCAAAAACGCCCTGAACACTTGTCTGTGAGCATTTATAGTGAATCCTTCATCGAAACTGCTTGTCAACACCTTCTGCTCCTCGTTGGGTTCGACACTCTTATTTATCGAAAATACTACGATACACCCCCTATACTTGTGGGTCATCAGCCGCCATGCGGCAGCGTATCTTGGTAGTGCGGCGACAAGTTTGGAGTCACGCACCCGGGAGTGGCGGAGGGGCCATCGTTGTAGAACCCGGATGCCGACGGAGAGAGCACTCCCAGAACGTACTCCGACACCGCCGTACTCCATGGGCTCGCGTTGGTGGCAGCGATACACCCGGCCAGCGCGTGCTGGTGTGCGCGCCGCCAACGCCTTCTTCTCCTGCTGCGCCGCCCTCCATCCTTTCCGCTTCGCCGTCGATAACTTCCGGCGCAGATAGTCTTGATGCTACTGATCATCGGTCCAGCCTTCCGGCTTCTTCTTCGGAGCCGGCGCCTTCCGCGGCTTCGCGAAGGGCGCCTTCGCTCCTTTCGTCTCATTTCCCGACAACTTCTTGACCGCTTTTTTGGCCATTCTTTTTGGGGCTGTCGGCGGCGCCATGGATGGGAAGAGGGTAGCGGTGGCGGGAGGAACAGAGCAGCGACGGCCTGAGAGAGAAATAAATCGGCGGGATATGAGGTCAAATGTGTTAGGAGGGCAGAAATGCGCGGCGGGAGAGACGCGATTTGACGGGAGTGGGGGACGAATTTTTACTGTGCCGCTGTCGCGTCGGTCCCGCCACTCCCTGCCTCGTTTTTCCTTGTGTCCGGCGTGCCCGGAGCGTCCCCTGTGTAGCGGGAACAGACTCGAGATGCCGATGGAAAAGTTTTTTTTGTCCAATGCATCTCAAATATCTTTGGAGAACGGTTTAGGGGACGCCGACTCGAGATGCTCTTAGGAGTATGCAGAAGATTAGCGAGCATCATTATTGTTGGATGTAGCACGTTTGCAGTTTGCTCACCGGCGAAGAAACAACACCGACAGGTGGCCCCTGAGAAATATAGCACGCACGTGACCGGTCCTCCGTTTCCCCCAAGCCGCCCGCGAAAAGTCCGAGACGAAAATCTCACCTCTCCCGCCCACGGTCCCCTCGCGCCGCTTCCGGATCCAAATCCCCGAGTCTCCGCCCCTCTCATCCGCCGTACAATACTACGCATCCGACGGTCCAAAACCGCGATCCGCGTGATCGGCTCCCATTGGCTGCCGCCCCGTCACCTCCCTCCTATATATTCTCGCCCGCGCCCACCGATTCCCCCCACCTCCGTTTCCCTCGCTCCCGCCGCCGCAGCCTCCTCGCTCCCGTCGTTCACCTCCCACCTCCGTCGCTCAGATGGCCGGCCGCGGGAAGGCAATCGGCGCCGGCGCCGCCAAGAAGGCCACGTCCAGGAGCTCCAAGGCCGGCCTCCAGTTCCCCGTCGGCAGGATCGCCAGGTTCCTCAAGGCCGGCAAGTACGCCGAGCGCGTCGGCGCCGGCGCCCCCGTCTACCTCGCCGCCGTCCTCGAGTACCTCGCCGCTGAGGTGCGCATCTCCCGGATCTCACCCCTCTCCTCCTTTATCCGGCTCTCTTGACCAGGTTTCTCCGTGGGTTTCGGCGTCTGGGCGTTCTCAGATCTGATTCGATCTGTTCTAATCTCGTTGTCATCTGATGAATACAGGTCCTTGAGCTGGCCGGCAACGCCGCGAGGGACAACAAGAAGACCCGCATCGTGCCGCGCCACATCCAGCTCGCCGTCCGCAACGACGAGGAGCTCACGAAGCTGCTCGGCGGCGCCACCATCGCCAGCGGCGGCGTCATGCCCAACATCCACCAGCACCTGCTCCCCAAGAAGGCTTCTTCCTCCAAGGCATCCAACGTCGATGACGACGACAACTGAAGCCACCCCCACCCTTGCCATGGACTGCGTCTCATCAGAAGAGGAATCTCGTTCGGTAGGATTTAGTGTCGTGGTTCTCAGCCTAGTCCTGATGTCTTCCGGCGTCTAGGGAGCTCTAGTTGTTGGTTGGATTGTTTGGGGCCCTGATGGCTGTGAATATGGCAAACAAAATTTTCGGGTGCTTATCTCGGATGTAAGCCTGGTTGTTTATTTTGCATCTGTTTCAATGTGCTCAAGAAATGACAAGGAGCTCTACTCTTTAAGCTTATTACAGTTTGTCCTGTCACTCTTCTTTCATCGACTTACCATTCTTCGATTTGGAATCCGTTACGGCTGGGTTACACGAACTCATAATTTATTCGATTTGCTTGCAAGATGCCAGTTAGGAAATTCGTTCTGGCTGGGTAGTTAACTTGCCAAATAATGTGCCTGTTCTAATTCTGAACTTTAAAGCATCTGTACTCATCTGTGTCGGTGTTCTGATTAAGTTGAAAGCCTATTGCTTCTGTACAGCTCAACTTTTACCAGGAGCTGCAGAAGAGAAATCTGGTATGCAAATTAAGCTGTCGATGAGCTTGATAGGTTCGAGTTAGGAAATTCGTTGTGCTCGCGTTGATTGCTTCCCAAATAGTTTCTCAGTTTGGCAAACAAATAATGTTGGTGTTCACCCAGTTCAACTTTGAAGCTACTACACTGATCTGTGAGCTTCCCAATCTATGCATTGCAGAAGAGAACGCTGGTTCTTGCCAAACTTGTTCAGTAAGGAACTGGAGAAAGCAATGCTTCCATACCGCACATAGTATTCCAGCAAAATAAGAACAGCTAGATTTCCACTACCCGCTAAAGATCGTCGCGTAGGAATCTTCAGATACCGTCGTATATTGAGGAACTGGTCTCTGTTTTAGAACAAGCCATGACGTGCCAGGCCTTCTCGTGGAGCAGCGTGAGTGTATGGATGCCTTTTGCTTGCACAATCCCAACAATGAAAGTGCCTGTGCAGCGTGCACGCAAGTCACAGGTCTGATGTCAACGAGCCAGAATACCACAGATGAGAGGAGTATTTCCGAACCAGATTAACCCGTCTTGCCGTTACTTTCGAATCGGAAATAGTCGCTATGTTTCATAAAAGATTATCCAAGATTTGTTAAAATTTAAATATATTTAGATGTTATCATCTAAGTTTTAATAAATTTTAGACAACCTTTGTGGGACGGAGGGACTACAATTGTCGCCACAAATATGGCTAACCGAAATACTACACGCAGAGAAGGCGAGGACATTTCGTTGAGGATAATCTTTTGGTGGAAGCTTTTCGTTAACAAAAAAAATCACTTTGGTGGTCGTTCTACAGGGAGCCCCTTCTTAAAACTACGAAATTTTGAATTCATAGTTCACAACATTCCGAAAAAAACATGGCTGTAGCTAATACTCTATACTATCAGCATGTAAATTTTGATATGAAACACCTTATATTTTGGGCTCTCCGAAAAGGACGTATCAAGATTTTATCATCGGTGAACAGTTGTAATTAAACAGTGCAGCGAAGTGTAGATTGTGAGATTTTGTCAATTTCGTATGAAAACATACTCACAGGATCTTTTATAGGCCCATGTGAGGCTGAAGCTTCTTCTACTTGTCATTCTCATGCAGGATGGCTAGCTCCGTGGGCAACTCCAGTACCGGGGAAGGCTAAGAGCATCTTCAGTCGCCTCCCCTAAACCGTCTCTCAAAGAGATTTGGACGCGCTGTAGAAAACCCGTTCCCAGCAGCGTCTTCTAAAGCCGTTTTTTTTGTCCGGTGTGGCCCGATACGGTGTCCGGTGCCCCGAGCCCGTCCCAGCTACACAGGGGATGCTCCGGGGACGTCTGACACACCGAAAAGCGAGGCGGAGAGTGGCGGGACCGACGCGTCAGCGGCACGTTGAATTTTAACCTAACCGTCGCCTACCTCGCGACGAAAGTTATTGGCGCGCAGCGACGGTGCAGTTCCCGCAGAGGCGCAACGAAGCGTCTCGTCGCGCCTAGCTCTGCGTGCTGGCGTTAATGAGCGCCACCGCTCCCCTGCCTCCCTCCGGCCTATAAAAAGGGCCGCCTCTCATCGTCTCTCTCACGCAAAACCTAGCGCCTCTCTTCCCAACCCTAGCTGGCACCATCACAAGAGTCGACGCCATGTATGGTAGAGGCGGAGGCCGAGCTCGCGGCCGTGGTCGTGGTCGTGGCCGTGGCAGATCTGCACGCTCGCCGTCGCCTGCGACGCCGTCGTTCTCATCGTCAGACATGCAAGATGAGGAGGGGCCCGTGCTGTTCGAGTTTTTCGTCGTCCTCAAGGGCGACCCACATGCCATCCAGAGGCTGCCGGGCACCTTCACCGACTTCGTCTCTGGCGACGGGCGCCCGGGGTCGCTGCATCTGCAGGAGGCTGCCTGCGGTGGCTGCCGGTGGATCGTCGGCGTGATCTACGATGCGCGCCGCAAGATGTACCTCCACATCGGCTGGGAGAAGTTCGCGCGCTACCACCGCCTCGAAGCCGACTTCGTGCTCGTGTTCTCCTACTTTGGCGAGAGGGACGTGAGCGTCAAGGTGTTCGACGAGACGCCTTGCCGCCGGCACTACCACTGCGACATCACCGAGGAGGACGACGACTGATGTGTGTTGTTTCTTCGCAGCGAAAATATGCACAGAGGTTTCTGGTTGTTCTTCCTCGAAAGAACCAACAGAGCAGCCTCAACAACTGGATTTTTCAGTTTGGGTGACTGGGTGTGCCCTCGAGTGTTCTTTCTTGGCAGCGACACACGGAACCTTCGATGCCCGGTCTAGTTAGGTTTAGTTATTTTGCAATGTTTTATATTTGTGTCAACCATTCACCGAAATCCCTAAAATATGTATGCCTCATGTTTATACCAAAATTATACCACGTTTGGGCCGTTTCAAATCACCAAAACTATATCCCAAACTATATTCCCTAAAAAAAAGGAATGCTAAAGAGAGTTGATAATTGTTAGAGGGGTGACAAATAATGCATTCGCCGAAATCCGCAAATATGTATGTCTCTTGTTTACACCAAAATTATACCACTTTTTAGTTTAACATTTTTAGATCGTGGAAAATAATGCATACATGGAGGGAATATAGTTACGTGGCAAACTCGTTATTGCACATAAATAGGGGGGTGACACTGTCCACCGACAGAGGAAGAGAGGGGTGGCCACGAAGAGAGAGAGAGAGGGGTGGCCACGAAGAGACGGAGAGGCGTATACTGCCCGTTAGATTAGTGGATCAACGGTTGGTAGAGTCGATCCGTGTGACAACGGTTCAACCAATCAGGATAAGTTTGGGCTTCTGTGAGCATTTGTGACAGTACTTGAGAGCAAAACTGAGTAGTACTAAAAAACCAAGGGCACATAAATAGTAAATAGACTAAGGGATTCAAACAAAAGAATTACAAAATGAAAAATGCGTGTTTTGTATAATATAATTCATATTGGGCTACATCAAATTATTTGCAATTCAAATATACATGAGTGTGATAATTACGGCCTCATTTGAAAAAACTATGTTTTGGGGAAGATGTTTTGCAAAGGGGTTTGAGTGGAAAACCATGCATCTTCATAGGTACTAGTGATTCTGTGAAGTGGTAATTTGTGGTAAAACTTGATTTATCTATGTTTGTTAAGGTTTCCTAGGTGGCAGATTGCGTAGGAAGACTCCATGAGTAGGTGCCACTATGTTTTGATTTTTTTTAGATTTTTCTGCGCATGAAATGACTTAATTAGCTATGTTAATCTCATTTGTTTACTCTTTGTTAACCAGCTACTTGAGGGTAAAACTGAGTA
The DNA here is from genome assembly GCF_019359855.2 of Lolium perenne. Lineage (NCBI taxonomy): Eukaryota > Viridiplantae > Streptophyta > Magnoliopsida > Poales > Poaceae > Lolium > Lolium perenne. Next base: position 89,402,515 of record NC_067245.2, on the reverse strand, counting down.
AATTGCACTTGCCAGTCTAAGTACTCGAGGGGAAAACTGAGTACAAATAATTTTTTTGTATAAGGCCCGAGGTTATAACTGCGTACACCAAACGTCCCATGGTTAGCCTCGTGTCGTGGTGCACGCTGCAGGCGTGCATAGCGGACGCGTGTTGCGGTACACGCCACCTTCGTCTTTATAAAGTCCTTTTTTCTCTCCCTCGACGCAACCGCCTCTCCTGTCCCATCGTCTTCTCCACAGCCGAAAAAACCTAGAAGAAAACCGCCGGCGACGGAGAAGAATGAGATGCCCATTATCGGCGCTTCCGACGTAGCCGTCGGCGCATCAGCCGCCGGCGCATCGGCCGCCACCTCCGTCCAGGCCCCCATCGCTGCTTCCAACGTAGCCGCCGACGCATCAGCCGCCGCCCTCGTCCAGGCCCCCGTCGCTGCTTCCAACGTAGCCGCCGGCGCATCGGCCGCCGCCCCCATCCAGGCCCTCGTCGCTGCTTCCAACATAGCCGCCGGCGCATCGGCCGCCGCCCCCGTCGCTTGGGACCCGTACGAACCAGTGCCGTACTTCGCGCCGGAGAACCCCTACGACACCAGCATCATCGATGACGAGCCGGAGGTAACCCTTTGCTCCCTTGTTCTTATCCCATTTCAATCCTTTTGTGTTAGATATAGCGTTATTAGGGTTCGTCTGTTCCTATTTCAATCCTTTTGTGTTAGATCTTGCATTATTAGGTTAATTTGTGCTGATGATGATGAATATTTGGGCACAAATTGATTCAGGGTTTGGTTAGTGAATAATTGGTGTGTACAAATTTGTTGTGCATGATCTTTGGTTCATTGACTCAAATCCTGGATGTAAGTGTGTCCAATGTAACTGAGGCTACCTCTTTTTTTCGTGCCCATATTATCATGCATGATCTTTTGTTCACTCTTTGTTCCATCATCGTTGCAATTGACTCCGTGTTTTTTGCAATATCTTTGGTGCTACGTGACAGGTGCAAAGTAGCAACGTCGACAATGACGACGAGTCCTTCCACACCAAGACTCGTCACGTCCTCACGAGGCTGCAGTTCGGATATTACGATGGCCACTTTGCTCGAGGCGTTTCCAGGTGCCCCTTCTGCAACAGGAAGCTCCACGCCACCGACTTCAACTACCTGGTGAACCATGTTGAATCCATTGGCAGATGCGGCGCTAGAGTTGGAACGACCGTGAACGTGAATGCGTTCATGGACCAACATAAAGCACTTGGGATTCACCTACGCAGCCTCCAAGCGAGTCACATGCGCTACCTGGAGGCGTTGAACGTGCCTATGATACGTCTCCAACGTATCGATAATTTCTTATGTTCCATGCTTCTTTTATGACAATACCTACATGTTTTGTTCACACTTTATATCGTTTTTATGCGTTTTCCGGAACTAACCTATTGACGAGATGCCGAAGGGCCAGTTCCTGTTTTCTGCTGTTTTTGGTTTCAGAAATCCTAGTAAGGAAATATTCTCGGAATTGAACGAAATCAACGCCCAGAGTCTTAGAATTGGACGAAGCTTCCAGAACACCCGAGAGCCGCCAGAGAGGGGCCACAGTGGGCCCACACATGGTGGCGGCGCGGCCCAGGGGGGGCGCCGCCCTAGTGTCTGGTGGCCCCAGACCCCTTCTGATGCCGCCTCTTCGCCTATAAGAAGCCCCTGACCTAAGTCTTCGATACGAAAAAAGCCACGGTACGAGAAACCATCCAGAGCCGCCGCCATCGCGAAGCCAAGATCTGGGGGACAGGAGTCTCTGTTCCGGCACACCGCCGGGATGGGGAAGTGCCCCCGGAAGGCTTCTCCATCGACACCGCTGCCATCTCCACCGCTATCTTCATTACCGCTGCTGTCTCCCATGAGGAGGGAGTAGTTCTCCATCGAGGCTAAGGGCTGTACCGGTAGCTATGTGGTTAATCTCTCTCCTATGTACTTCAATACAATGATCTCATGAGCTGCCTTACATGATTGAGATTCATATGAGTTTTGTATCACTATTCATCTATGTGCTACTCTAGTGATGTTATTAAAGTACTCTATTCCTCCTGCATGGTGTAATGGTGACAGTGTGTGCATCGTGTAGTACTTGGCGTAGGTTATGATTGTGATCTCTTGTAGATTATGAAGTTAACTATTACTATGATAGTATTGATGTGATCTATTCCTCCTTTCGTAGCGTGAAGGTGATAGTGTGCATGCTATGTTAGTACTTGGTTTGGTTGTGTTGATCTGTCATGCACTCTAAGGTTATTTAAACATGAATATCGAATGTTGTGGAGCTTGTTAACTCCGGCATTGAGGGTTCTTGTAGCCCTACACAATTAGTGGTGTTCATCATCCAACAAGAGAGTGTAGAGTATATCATTTATCTATTCTGTTATGTGATCAATGTTGAGAGTGTCCACTAGTGAAAGTATGATCCCTAGGCCTTGTTCCTCAATACTGCTATCGCTGCTTGTTTACTGTTCTACTGCATCTGTACTGTCTGCAATATTACCACCATCAAGCACACGCCAGTCCTGAACAGCAAAGCACTTTTCTGGCGCCTTTACTACTGCTCATACTTATTCATACCACCTGTATTTCACTATCTCTTCGCCGAACTAGTGCACCTATTAGGTGTGTTGGGGACACAAGAGACTTCTTGCTTTGTGGTTGCAGGGTTGCATGAGAGGGATATCTTTGACCTCTTCCTCCCTGAGTTTGATAAACCTTGGGTGATCCACTTAAGGGAAACTTGCTGCTGTTCTACAAACCTCTGCTCTTGGAGGCCCAATACTGTCTACAAGAATAGAAGCACCCGTAGACATCAAGCACTTTTCTGGCGCCGTTGCCGGGGAGGAAAGGTAAAAGGTACTCACACTCCGGATCTCGGCTACTAAGCTATTTTCACCGTTGTAAGTACTCGAAGCTATTTCCTTTAGATCCTGCAATTGCATCTTTTTGTTTCTTGTTTACACTAGTTAGGCATAATGGAAAACAACAAAAATATGAGAGATCTTTATGAACTTTATCTTGAATTAGGACATGATGTGTTTGAAGAGAGAATTAAAAAACCCATGGAACTTTATATGCATGCTAATGGGAATGTTATTAATATGAATGCTTTGAACACTATTGTTGCTAATGCTATGAAAAATTCTAAGCTTGGAGAAGCTGGTTTTGATGAGCATGATCTTTTTAGTCCCCCAAGCATTGAGGAGAAAATTTACTTTGATGATACTTTGCCTCCTATTTATGATGATTATAATGATAGTAGTCTTTTGGTACCGCCTGTTATGGAGGATAAATTTGATTATGATTACAATATGTCTCCTATATTTGATGATAGCTACTTTGTTGAATTTGCTCCCACTACAACTAATAAAATTGATTATGCTTATGTTGGGAGTAGTAATAATTTTATGCATGAGACTCATGATAAGAATGTTTCATTTGATAGTTATATTGTTGAGTTTGCTCATGATGCTACTGAAAGTTATTATGAGAGAGGAAAATATGGTTGTAGAAATTTTCATGTTACTAAAACACCTCTCTATGTGCTGAAATTTTTGAAGCTACACTTGTTCTATCTTCCTATGCTTGTTACTTTGTTCTTCATGAACTTGTTTATTTACAAGATTCCTATGCATAGGAAGCATGTTAGGCTTAAATGTGTTTTGAATTTGCTTCTTGATGCTCTCTTTTGCTTCAACTACTATTTCTTGCGAGTGCATCATTAAAACTGCTGAGCCCATCTTAACGGCTATAAAGAAAGAACTTCTTGGGAGATAACCCATGTGTTTTTTTACTACAGTACTTTGTTTTATATTTGAGTCTTGGAAGTTGTTACTACTGTAGCAACCTCTCCTTATTTTAGTTTTTTTGCATTTGTTGTGCCAAGTAAAGTCTTTGGTAGTAAGGTTCATACTAGATTTGGATTACTGCGCAGAAACAGATTTCTTGCTGTCACGAATCTGGGCCTAATTCTCTGTAGGTAACTCAGAAAATTATGCCAATTTACGTGAGTGATCCTCAGATATGTACGCAACTTTCATTCAATTTGAGCATTTTCATTTGAGCAAGTCTGGTGCCTCTTAGAAATTCGTCTTTACGGACTGTTCTGTTTTGACAGATTCTGCCTTTTATTTCGCATTGCCTCTTTTGCTGTGTTAGATGGATTTCTTTGTTCCATTACCTTCCAGTAGCTTTATGCAATGTACAGAAGTGTTAAGAATGATTGTGTCACCTCTGAACATGTGAATTTTTGATTATGCACTAACCCTCTAATGAGTTTGTTTCGAGTTTGGTGTGGAGGAAGTTTTCAAGGGTCAAGAGAGGAGGATGATATAATGTGATCAAGAAGAGTGAAAGCTCTAAGCTTGGGGATGCCCCGGTGGTTCATCCCTGCATATTTCAAGAAGACTCAAGCATCTAAGCTTGGGGATGCCCAAGGCATCCCCTTCTTCATCGACAAATTATCAGGTTCCTTCTCTTGAAACTATATTTTTATTCGGTCACATCTTATGTACTTTACTTGGAGCGTCTGTTTGTTTTTGTTTTTGTTTTTGTTTGAATAAATAAATGCTTATGTGGGAGAGAGACACGCTCCGCTGGTTCATATGAACACATGTGTTCTTAGCTTTTAATTTTCATGGCGAAGGTTGAAACTGCTTCGTTAATTGTTATATGGTTGGAAACGGAAAATGATACATGTAGTAATTGGTAAAATGTCTTGGATAATGTGATACTTGGAAATTGTTGTGCTCATGTTTAAGCTCTTGCATCATATACTTTGCACCTATTAATGAAGAAATACATAGAGCTTGCTAAAATTTGGTTTGCATAATTGGTCTCTCTAAGGTATAGATAATTCCTAGTAAGAGTTTGAACAACAAGGAAGACGGTGTAGAGTCTTATAATATTTACAATATGTCTTTTATGTGAGTTTTGCTGCACCGCTTCATACTTGTGTTTGTTTCAAATAACCTTGCTAGCCTAAGCCTTGTATCGAGAGGGAATACTTCTCATGCATCCAAAATCCTTGAGCCAACCACTATGCCATTTGTGTCCACCATACCTACCTACTACATGGTATTTTCTGCCATTCCAAAGTAAATTGCTTGAGTGCTATCTTTAAACACTTCAAAAGTTATTACCTCTTATTTGTGTCAATGTTTTATAGCTCATGAGGAAGTATGTGGTGTTTATCTTTCAATCTTGTTGGGCAACTTTCACCAATGGACTAGTGGCTTCATCCGCTTATCCAATAATTTTGCAAAAAGAGCTGGCAATGGGATTCCCAGTCCCAAATTAATTAACAAAAAATAGACACTCCTCCATGGTATGTGATTGTTGGACGGCACCCGAAGGATTCGGTTAGCCATGGCTTGAGAAAGCAAAGGTGGGGAGGAGTTTCATCATAATAAAACTAAAATAAAAGGCACTCCTTCATGGTATGAGATTGTTGGCATGCACCCGAGGATTCGGTTAGCCATGGTTTGTGAAAGAAAGGTTGGAAGGAGTGCCACACAAAAATAAAATAAAATGGGAGCCGCTCTTTGAAGGTTTGTCTGGCAAGGGGGTTAGAGTGCCCACTACCATTCGTTGACAACAACAAACACCTCTCAAAACTTTACTTTTACGCTCTCTATATGTTTTCAAAACCAAAGCTCTAGCACAAATATAGCAATCAATGCTTCCCTCTGCGAAGGGCCATTCTTTTACTTTTATATTGAGTCAGTTCACCTATTTCTCTCTACCTCAAGAAGCAAACACTTGTGTGAACTGTGCATTGATTCCTACATACTTGCATATTGCACTTGTTATATTACTTTACATTGACAACTATCCATGAGATATACATGTTACAAGTTGAAAGCAACCGCTGAAACTTAATCTTCCTTTGTGTTGCTTCAATACCTCTACTTTGAATTATTGCTTTATGAGTTAACTCTTATGCAAGACTTATTGATGCTTGTCTTGAAGTACTATTCATGAAAAGTCTTTGCTTTATGATTCATTTGTTTACTCATGTCATTTACCATTGTTTTGATCGCTGCATTCATTACATATGCTTACAATAGTATGATCAAGGTTATAATGGCATGTCACTCCAGAAATTATCTTTGTTATCGTTTACCTGCTCGGGACGAGCAGAAACTAAGCTTGGGGATGCTGATACGTCTCCGACGTATCGATAATTTCTTATGTTCCATGCTTGTTTTATGACAATACCTACATGTTTTGTTCACACTTTATATCGTTTTTATGCGTTTTTCGGAACTAACCTATTGACGAGATGCCGAAGGGCCAGATCATGTTTTCTGCTGTTTTTGGTTTCAGAAATCCTAGTAAGGAAATATTCTCGGAATTGAACGAAATCAACGCCCAGAGTCTTAGAATTGGACGAAGCTTCCAGAACACCCGAGAGCCGCCAGAGAGGGGCCACAGGGGGCCCACACATGGTGGCGGCGCGGCCCAGGGGGGGCGCCGCCCTAGTGTCTGGTGGCCCTAGACCCCTTCTGACGCCGCCTCTTCGCCTATAAGAAGCCCCTGACCTAAGTCTTCGATACGAAAAAAGCCACGGTACGAGAAACCATCCAGAGCCTCCGCCATCGCGAAGCCAAGATCTGGGGGACAGGAGTCTCTGTTCCGGCATGCCGCCGGGACGGGGAAGTGCCCCCGGAAGGCTTATCCATCGACACCGCTGCCATCTCCACCGCCATCTTCATCACCGCTGCTGTCTCCCATGAGGAGGGAGTAGTTCTCCATCGAGGCTAAGGGCTGTACCGGTAGCTATGTGGTTAATCTCTCTCCTATGTACTTCAATACAATGATCTCATGAGCTGCCTTACATGATTGAGATTCATATGAGTTTTGTATCACTATTCATCTATGTGCTACTCTAGTGATGTTATTAAAGTACTCTATTCCTCCTGCACGGTGTAATGGTGACAGTGTGTGCATTGTGTAGTACTTGGCGTAGGTTATGATTGTGATCTCTTGTAGATTATGAAGTTAACTATTACTATGATAGTATTGATGTGATCTATTCCTCCTTTCGTAGCGTGAAGGTGACAGTGTGCATGCTATGTTAGTACTTGGTTTGGTTGTGTTGATCTGTCATGCACTCTAAGGTTATTTAAACATGAATATCGAATGTTGTGGAGCTTGTTAACTCCGGCATTGAGGGTTCTTGTAGCCCTACACAATTAGTGGTGTTCATCATCCAACAAGAGAGTGTAGAGTATAGCATTTATCTATTCTGTTATGTGATCAATGTTGAGAGTGTCCACTAGTGAAAGTATGATCCCTAGGCCTTGTTCCTAAATACTGCTATCGCTGCTTGTTTACTGTTCTACTACATCTGTACTGTCTGCAATATTACCACCATCAACCACACGCCAGTCCTGGACAGCAAAGCACTTTTCTGGCGCCTTTACTACTGCTCATACTTATTCATACCACCTGTATTTCACTATCTCTTCGCCGAACTAGTGCACCTATTAGGTGTGTTGGGGACACAAGACACTTCTTGCTTTGTGGTTGCAGGGTTGCATGAGAGGGATATCTTTGACCTCTTCCTCCCTGAGTTCGATAAACCTTGGGTGATCCACTTAAGGGAAACTTGCTGCTGTTCTACAAACCTCTGCTCTTGGAGGCCCAACACTGTCTACAAGAATAGAAGCACCCGTAGACATCAGCCTACTGCACTCTGTATGTGACTGCTCTTTCTGTAGAGCAGCTTAAATTCATGTAAAATGTAGCTTATGTTGGATCTATCGGTAGTACTGTTGGATCTGTCGTGAATATATCTATGCTATGTTGGCTGTTGTATGCAGCTTATCCTATATTTTCTCTGGATTTGTGCCCTAGATTTCCAACCTGATTGGGTAAAAACGAAGGCATAAAAAAATTAAAGGCGTTAAAAAACAGAAGGAGTAGCTACTCTAGACTTTCTACCAATTTGGACAGTCAAGAATGAATGAGATCGAGCGAGAGAGAGGAAAAAGGTGCATTGAAAACTGCTAATATGGGGGAAAGAGACAGAAACCACTCGCGCCCACGTCCCGGACCCACCCGGCTCCACACGCTACGGCCCCCGCTCCGCTCGTATGACCAAACGCGGTCTCGTCCTGTCCCACACGGTCCCTTTCTACCAGCCCCACGCGACGCGGCCCCACATGTCAGCACGGAACGGTCAACTAGACGGGAATCCTCCAGTCCAAGCTCCTTCTGCGGGTTTCAGACTAGGGCTTGCAGAAAACTGAGAAAAAACTAAGGAGCTGGGGAAAACTGAGTACAACTAAGGACCGTAGGGCACGAAAATAGAAATCCCAAAAAAAATTATCACGAAAGACACCATAAATAACCCTAGGATTTCCATCTGAAACTCATAACACGATAAACAAGCAGAAATCAACAACATGCCGCGTATTTGAGTAGCCACCATCCACGACGTCCCCTGCAAGGCTACAAGGCCACTTTACGGTTGGGTGCCTCAACGACGGATGCAAGCAAACTGCCGGCTCTGCCGTTCACCGCAGCCGTCGTCAGCTCCCATGCCTCAAGCTTGGACACTTTTATGGCATAATTTTCATTGTTGAAAACGTACAAGCGGCTACTGCCCGTCGCAACATCCTCCGGCCCTCCGGGTACACTCAAGCTGTCATGCAGTGTCGGATCTGGGGATCACAGGATCCACCTGGACCCCTCCCTTATAGCCCGTACTCCCCTTATACATCTATAAGAAAGTAATATTCGCTATAGCCCTATCTCTTCTCTTCTCCACAAGCACTCAATCCTTATTTGAGACCACAAAACTTATCTATTATTTATTGGCACTTCCCGATATCAAAAGGTTCTTACTTACCTTTGATCAGTAAGACACGAAATATCTACTCATCAAGGGATGTGATGGCCCATCAGGGAAAACCAGCTATATCCGATCTTGGTTGGCCTTTCACCCCTAGCCACAAGTCATCCCTGTATTTTGCCACATACGTGTGTTCGGTCCTCCAAGGCTTGTTAGAGCTCTCTTCAACCTGCTCATGGCTAGATCGATCGGTTTCGGGTCAAATAGGAAGAACGTAAATCTTCCACCTCTGGAAAGCGCCTACACCTAATGGCTTAAGCTGTTGTTCCCATTTCCTCGCTGACGTCCTCGCTGGCCGGGATCACAACCTACCCCTCAACCCCGGTGGGTTTGCATGGCCCATGATTAATTCCTGTCGCGCATAATTCAAGTGTTAGGTTACGCCCGTGGGGGTTCCAGCCCGACGCAAACCCTCCCGATCCCAGTCATTCTAGCGGGGACAAAATAATCGTGTCATGACATGTGGAATGATTATTCAAGTAAGGAAGACTTCCTCCCTCTTCTCTCACGACACAAAGGCGAGCATGCTAAACATTCAATAGTTTTTGTCCACTACAGCAACACATTTCATCTTCTGCAACCATTCATGTGTGATAAAAAGGAGAGAAGTCTTTGCTCGAGGCATTCCTGTAAACTACGGCGCACGCGTGTCGTGACGAGGCGGGTGGCGAAGGAGGAGGAGCGGGAGCGCGGGTGTAGGAGATCTCTTCTCATGCTTATACCACAAGTGGAGCATCCCCTTATTAGGAGGTCCAACTCTCTCTAAACTAACAAGGTGGAACTAAATTTTTGTTCCACCCCTTGCCATGCATGAATGGGCCAATTGGGCCTTTGAGATTTTTAGGAACTCTAGACTAAATAAAAAGGGCTAGGAACCTAGGCCTATATTAGGCAAAGTCCAGCAGGTGCCTTGGTGAGAAGATTTCCAATACCTTGAGGATTAAATGTCGGGAAATAATCCAACTTTTAATGGAAAGTTCATCACAACAGCATGATGCACCGCTCTTATTAAGTTTGCATCCTTATCCATATACCCCTTGACCCCTCTCGGGGTTCCCCAACACTACACATAACATGAATAAAATTGAATGTGCTTGCTTATGGACACACAACGACAATGTTTCCGGGGGCCAATGCAAAGTCAATTGGGACCCGGTGTCTAGAGTGTAAATCTTGGTGGCCTCGGTGTCCTCAACACTAACTTCTTTGCAAAAGCCCTCCGGTAGAGATGGCCTTGGCAAGAGCGGAAAGACCCGGAGAATGTTTGGGTGAGATTGGGCAACCCTTGCAACGAGGTGGACATGATCATATTTTATGATGTCACATAAGGATGGCAATGGGCAGGGTATGGGCAGGGGAGAACAATACCATACCCATACCCGTATAGTCAATGGGTACAAACTTCTACCTATACCCGTACCCATGGGTATAAAAATTTACCCATACCCATACCCGGCGGGTACCCGTACCCATTGGGTACCCGATGGGTACTTTAAATTGTACACAAGTCAATCACAATTTTACATTTATCGATAACAATTTTGATAAAAAAATAATTATCTCAACTCAAAAAAAGGTAGTTGAGTACATAACAATTAACATAATATAAAATTCTCATTCTCATATTCTAACTCATAAGTCAACAAAAGTAGACGTGTCACGTAAGAATTTAACAATAAGCGGGCAGGGTATGGGTATACCCGCGGGTACGAGGCTATACCCATGCCCTGCCCATGACTTAACGGGCAGGGTATGGGTACTACCCATGGGCATAAAAGTCTACCCATACCCTGCTCATGCGGGTACGGTACCGGCGGGTACCCGTACCTGTGGGTAAAATTTTCATCCTTAATGTCACAACAATCACTTTTAATAATGGTGAGAAAATCCATTTTGGGAGGTGATACGTTGCAAACGTATCTATAATTTTTGATGCTCCATGCTTGTTTTACACCAATTTCTATATGATTTGTTTACACTCTGTGGTATTTTTATGCATTTTGTGGAACTAACCTATTGACAAGATGCCACAGTGCCAGTTCCTGTTTTCTGCTATTTTGGTATTTCAGAAAAGTTGTACAGGAAATATTCTTGGAATTAGACGAAACGAAAGTCAAAGTTCCTATTTTACTGTAACGAAGACGAAGTCTAGATGAGAGACGGAGAAGATCCAGGACGCGTCCGCACCACGCCTAGGCGTGGGCCACCCCCTGGCCGCGCCTAGGGGTGGTGTGGGCCCCTCGGACGCCCACCGACCTCGCCCTTCTGCCTATATATTCATCTGTTCGGGAAAAACCTAAATACCCGAACCTCCATCCACGAAAAGTTCCGTCGCCACCGTCATCATGACCCTAGCTCGGGAGGGTTCTGAAGCTCTTCCCGGCACCTGATGTCTACGCACGCTTCTTTTCCTGTAGACAGTGTTGGGCCTCCAAGAGCAGAGGTTTGTAGAACAGCATCAAGTTTTCCCTTAAGTGGATCACCCAAGGTTTATCGAACTCAGGGAGGAAGAGGTCAAAGATATTCCTCTCAAGCAACCCTGCAATCACAAAGCAAGAAGTCTCTTGTGTCCCCAACACACCCAATACACTTGTCAGATGTATAGGTGCACTAGTTCGGCGAAGAGATAGTGAAATACAGGTGGTATGAATGAATATGAGCAGTAGTAACGGCACCAGAAAATAGCTTGCTGCTACAACTGGCGTGTGGTTGATGGTGGTAATATTGCAGGAAGTACAGATGCAGTAGAACAGTAAACAAGCGATGATTGCAGTATTTGGAAACAAGGCCTAGGGATAATACTTTCACTAGTGGACACTCTCAACATTGATCACATAATAAAACCACTCTACACTCTCTTGTTGGATGATGAACACCACTAATTGTGTAGGGCTACAAGAGCACCTCAATGTCGGAGTTAACAAGCTCCACAATATTCGATATTCATGTTTAAATAACCTTAGAGTGCATGATAGATCAACACAACTATACCAAGTACTAACATAGCATGCACACTGTCACCATCAAACTATGAAAGGAGGAATAGATCACATCAATACCATCATAGTAAGAGTTAACTTCATAATCTACAAGAGATCACAATCATAAACTACGCCAAGTACTACATGATGCACACACTGTCACCATTACATCATGAAGGAGGAATAGAGTACTTTAATAACATCACTAGAGTAGCACATAGATTAATAGAGATACAAAGCTCATCATATGAATCTCAATCATGTAAGGCAACTCATGAGATCATTGTATTGAAGTACATGGGAGAGAGATTAACCACATAGCTACCGGTACAACCCTTAGCCTCGATGGAGAACTACTCCCTCCTCATGGGAGACAGCAGCGGTGATGAAGATGGCGGTGGAGATAGCGGTGGTGTCGATGGAGATGCCTTCCGGGGGCACTTCCCCGTCCCGGCGGCGTGCCGGAACAGAGACTTCTGTCCCCCAGATCTTGGCTTCGCGATGGCGGCGGCTCTGGAAGGTTTCTCGTACCGTGGCTTTTTTGTCTCGAAGATTTAGGTCAGGGACCTTTAAATAGGCGAAGAGGCGGAGTCGGAAGGCTGACGGGGCTGCCACACAATAGGGGGGGAGCGGCCCCCCCTCTGGCCACGCCAGCCTAGCGTCTGGTGGCCCTGTGGCCCCCCTCTGGTGCCTCTCGGGTGTTCTGGAACCTTCGTGGAATTATAAGATGCTGGGCGTTGATTTCATCCAATTCCGAGAATATTTCCTTACTAGGATTTCTGAAACCAAAAACAGCAGAAAACAGGAACTGGCACTTCGGCATCTCGTTAATAGGTTAGTTCCGGAAAACGCATAATAATGACATAAAGTGTGTATAAAACATGTAGGTATTGTCATAAAACAATCATGGAACATAAGAAATTATCGATACGTTGGAGACGTATCAGCATCCCCAAGCTTAGTTCCTACTCGTCCCGAGTAGGTAAACGATAACAAAGATAATTTCTGAAGTGACATGCCATCATAATCTTGATCAATACTATTGTAAGCATATGTAATGAATGCAGCGATCCAAAGCAATGGTAAAGACAATGGTTAAACAATTGAATCATATAGCAAAGACTTTTCATGAATTGTACTTTCAAGACAAGCATCAATAAGTCTTGCATAAGAGTTAACTCATAAAGCAATAAATTCAAAGTAAAGGCGTTGAAGCAACACAAAGGAAGATTAAGTTTCAGCGGTTGCTTTCAACTTGTAACATATATATCTCATGGATAGTTGTCAACATAAAGTAATATGATGAATGCAAATATGCAAGTATGTAAGAATCAATGCACAGTTAACACAAGTGTTTGCTTCTAAGGTGGAAGGAAATGGGTAAACTGACTCAACATAAAAGTAAAAGAAAGGCCCTTCGCAGAGGGAAGCATCGATTGCTATATTTGTGCTAGAGCTTTTATTTTGAAAACAAGAAACAATTTTGTCAACGGTAGTAATAAAGCATATGTGTTATGTAAATTATATCCTACAAGTTGCAAGCCTCATGCATAGATTACCAATAGTGCCCGCACCTTGTCCTAATTAGCTCGGATTACCTGGATTATCACCGCAATACATATGTTTTAACCAAGTATCACAAAGGGGTACCTCTATGCCGCCTGTACAAAGGTCTAAGGAGAAAGCTCGCATTGGATTTCTCTCTTTTGATTATTCTCAACTTAGACATCCATACCGGGACAACATAGACAACAGATAATGGACTCCTCTTTAATGCTTAAGCATTCAACAACAAATAATATTCTCATAAGAGATTGAGGATTGTTGTCCAAAACTGAAACTTCCACCATGGATCATGGCTTTAGTTAGCGGCCCAATGTTCTTCTCTAACAATATGCATGCTCAAACCATTCAACTCATGGTAAATCACCCTTACTTCAGACAAGACGAACATGCATAGCAACTCACATGATATTCAACAAAGGGTAGTTGATGGCGTCCCCAGGAACGTGGTTATCGCACAACAAGCAACTTAATAAGAAATAAGATACATAAGTACATATTCAATACCACAATAGTTTTTAGGCTATTTTTCCCATGAGCTATATATTGCAAAGACAAAGGATAGAATTTTAAAGGTAGAACTCAAGCAATTTACTTTGGAATGGCAGAGAAATACCATGTAGTAGGTAGGTATGGTGGACACAAATGGCATAGTTTTTGGCTCAAGGATTTTGGATGCATGAGAAGTAATCCCTCTCAATACAAGGCTTAGGCTAGCAAGGTTGTTTGAAGCAAACACAAGTATGAACCGGTACAACAAAACTCACATAAGAACATATTGCAGGCATTATAAGACTCTACACTGTCCTCCTTGTTGCTCAAACCCTTACTAGAAAATATCTTGACCTTAGAGAGACCAATCATGCAAACCAAATGTCAACAAGCTCTACATTATTTCTTCACTAATAGGTGCAAAGTATATGATGCAAGAGCTTAATCATGAGCACAACAATTGCCAAGTATCAATTTATTCAAGATATCATACCAATTACCACATGTAGCATTTTCTGTTTCCAACCATATAACAATTAACGAAGCAGTTTCAACCTTCGCCATAAACATTAAAAGCTAAGAACACGTGTGTTCATATGAACCAGCGGAGCGTGTCTCTCTCCCACAAAAGGATGAACTTATTCAAACAAAACAAGAAACAAAAACAAACAGACGCTCCAAGTAAATTACATAAGATGTGACGGAATAAAAATATAGTTTCAATAGAAGAAACCTGATAAATTGTTGATGAAGAAGGGGATGCCTTGGGCATCCCCAAGCTTAGATGCTCGAGTCTTCTTGAAATATGCAGGGATGAACCACGGGGGCATCCCCAAGCTTAGACTTTTCACTCTTCTTGATCATATATCATCCTCCTCTCTTGACCCTTGAAAACTTCCTCCACACCAAACTCAAAACAAACTCATTAGAGGGTTAGTGCATAATCAAAAATTCACATGTTCAGAGGTTACACAATCATTCTTAACACTTCTGGACATTACCCAAATCTTCCGAGGGTTAATGGAACAAAGAAATCCATCAAGCATAGCAAAACAGGCAATGTGAAATAAAAGGCAGAATCTGTCAAAACAGAACAGTCCGTAAAGACGAATTTCTAAGAGGCACCAGACTTGCTCAAATGAAAATTCTCAAATTGAATGAAAGTTGCGTACATATCTGAGGATCACTCACGTAAATTGGCAGAATTTTCTGAGTTACGTACAGAGAATTCAACCCAGATTCGTGACAACAAGAAATCTGTTTCTGCGCAGTAATCCAAATCTAGTATGAACCTTACTATCAAAGACTTTACTTGGCACAACAATGCAACAAAATTAAGATAAGGAGAGGTTGCTACAGTAGTAACAACTTCCAAGACACAAAAAAACAGTAGCAAAATAAAGACATGGGTTATCTCCCAAGAAGTGCTTTCTTTATAGCCATTAAGATGGGCTCAGCAATTTTAATGATGCACTCGCAAGAAATAAGAGTTGGAACAAAAGAGAGCATCAAAAAGCAAATGTGAAACAAATTTAAGCCTAACATGCTTCCTATGCATAGGAATCTTGTAAATAAACAAGTTCATGAAGCATAATGCAACAAGCATAGAAAGATAAAACAAGTGCAGCTTCAAGATTTTCAGCAATGCATCTTGTCCCATTATATTGGGAAGACCTTTTCTTCGAACTGTTGGTGCTATTATTGATATGAAGGAAGGTAATATTAAATATAAATTTCCTCTCAAGAAAGGTATGGAACACTTCCCTAGAAAGAGAATGAAGTTACCTTTTGATTCTATCATTAGAATAAATTATGATGTTGATGCTTCGTCTCTTGAGAATACTTGATATACACTTTCTGCGCCTAGCTGAAAGGCGTTAAAGAAAACCGCTTATGGGAGACAACCCATGATTTTACTACTGTACCTTTATTTTATATTTGAGTCTTGGAAGTTGTTACTACTGTAGCAACCTCTCCTTATCTTAGTTTTGTTGCATTGTTGTGCCAAGTAAAGTCTTTGATAGTAAGGTTCATACTAGATTTGGATTACTGCGCAGAAACAGATTTCTTTGCTGTCACGAATCTGGGACTAATTCTCTGTAGGTACCTCAGAAAATTATTCCAATTTACGTGAGTGATCCTCAGATATGTACGCAACTTTCATTCAATTTGAGCATTTTCATTTGAGCAAGTCTGGTGCCTCTTAGAAATTCGTCTTTACTGACTGTTCTGTTTTTGACAGATTCTGCCTTTTATTTCGCATTGCCTGTTTTGCTATGCTTGATGGATTTTTCGATTCCATTAACTTTCAGTAGCTTTGTGCAATGTCCAGAAGTGTTAAGAATGATTATGTCACCTCTGAACATGTGAATTTTGATTGTGCACTAACCCTCTAATGAGTTGTTTTGAGTTTGGTGTGGAGGAAGTTTTCAAGGATCAAGAGAGGGAGATGATACAATATGATCAAGGAGAGTGAAAGCTCTAAGCTTGGGGATGCCCCGGTGGTTCACCCCTGCATATTTCAAGAAGACTCAAGCGTCTAAGCTTGGGGATGCCCAAGGCATCCCCTTCTTCATCGACAACATTATCAGGTTCCTCTAGTGAAACTATATTTTTATTCCATCACATCTTATGTACTTTGCCGGAAAGGGGAATCATCTCCCGGAGGACTCTTCACCGCCATGGTCGCCTCCGGAGTGATGAGTGAGTAGTTCACCCCTGGACTATGGGTCCATAGCAGTAGCTAGATGGTCGTCTTCTCCTAATTGTGCTTCATTGTCGGGTCTTGTGAGCTGCCTAACGTGATCAAGATCATCTATCTGTAATGCTATATGTTGTGTTTGTTGGGATCCGATGGATAGAGAATACTATGCTATGTTGATTATCAATTTATATCTATGTGTTGTTTATGATCTTGCATGCTCTCTGTTATTAGTAGAGGCTCTGGCCAAGTTTTTACTCTTAACTCCAAGAGGGAGTATTTATGTTCGATAGTGGGTTCATGCCTCCATTAAATCTGGGACAGTGACAGAAAGTTCTAAGGTTGTGGATGTGCTGTTGCCACTAGGGATAAAACATCGATGCTATGTCCGAGGATGTAGTTATTGATTACATTACGCACCATACTTAATGCAATTGTCTGTTGTTTGCAACTTAATACTGGAAGGGGTTCGGATGATAACCTGAAGGTGGACTTTTTAGGCATAGATGCATGCTGGATAGCGGTCTATGTACTTTGTCGTAATGCCCAATTAAATCTCACTATACTCAGCATATCATGTATGTGCATGGTCATGCCCTCTATTTGTCAATTGCCCAACTGTAATTTGTTCACCCAACATGCTATTTATCTCATGGGAGAGACACCTCTAGTGAACTGTGGACCCCGGTCCATTCTTTTACATCGAATACAATCTACTGCAATACTTGTTCTACTGTTTTCTGCAAACAATAATCATCCACACTATACATCTAATCCTTTGTTACAGCAAGCCGGTGAGATTGACAACCTCACTGTTTCGTTGGGGCAAAGTACTTTGGTTGTGTTGTGCAGGTTCCACGTTGGCGCCGAAATCCCTGGTGTTGCGCCGCACTACATCTCGCCGCCATCAACCTTCAATGTGCTTCTTGGCTCCTACTGGTTCGATAAACCTTGGTTTCTTACTGAGGGAAAACTTTCCGCTGTACGCATCACACCTTCCTCTTGGGGTTCCCAACGGACGCGTGTTGTACGCGTATCAAGCAGATTTTCTGGCGCCGTTGCTGGGGAGATCAAGACACGCTGCAAGGGGAGTCTCCACCTCCAATCTCTTTACTTTGTTTTTGTCTTGCTTTACTTTATTTACTACTTTGTTTGCTGCACTAAAACAAAACACAAAAAAATTAGTTGCTAGTTTTACTTTATTTGCTATCTTGTTTGCTATATTAAAAACACAAAAAAATTAGTTACTTGCATTTACTTTATCTAGTTTGCTTTATTTACTGTTGCTAAAATGGGTACTCCGGAAAATACTAAGTTGTGTGACTTCACAACCACAAATAATAATGATTTCTTATGCACACCTATTGCTCCACCTGCTACTACAGCAGAATTCTTTGAAATTAAACTCGCTTTCTTGAATCTTGTTATGCGAGAGCAATTTTCTGGTGTTAGTTCTGATGATGCTGCTGCCCATCTCAATAACTTTGTTGAATTATGTGAAATGCAAAAGTATAAGGATGTAGATGGTGACATTATCAAATTAAAATTGTTCCCTTTCTCATTAAGAGGAAGAGCTAAAGATTGGTTGCTATCTCTGCCTAAGAATAGTATTGATTCATGGACTAAATGCAAGGATGCTTTTATTGGTAGATATTATCCCCCTGCTAAAATTATATCTTTGAGGAGTAGCATAATGAATTTTAAACAATTGGATAATGAGCATGTTGCACAAGCTTGGGAAAGAATGAAATCTTTGGTTAAAAATTGCCCAACCCATGAACTGACTACTTGGATGATCATCCAAACCTTTTATGCAGGACTGAATTTTTCTTCGCGGAACCTATTGGATTCAGCTGCTGGAGGTACCTTTATGTCCATCACTCTTGGTGAAGCAACAAAGCTCCTTGATAATATGATGATTAATTACTCTGAATGGCACACGGAAAGAGCTCCACAAGGTAAGAAGGTAAATTCTGTCGAAGAAACCTCTTCCTTGAGTGATAAGATTGATGCTATTATGTCTATGCTTGTGAATGGTAGGACTAATGTTGATCCTAATAATGTTCCGTTAGCTTCATTGGTTGCTCAAAAAGAACATGTTGATGTGAACTTCATTAAAAATAATAATTTCAACAACAATGCTTATCGGAACAATTCTAGTAACAACTATAGGCCATATCCTTATAATAATGGTAACGGTTATGGTAATTCTTATAGGAATTCTTACAACAATAATAGGAACACACCCCCTGGACTTGAAGCTATGCTTAAAGAATTTATTAGTACACAAACTGCTTTTAACAAATCTATTGAAGAAAAGCTTGGGAAAATTGATATACTTGCTTCTAAAGTCGATAGTCTTGCTGCTGATGTTGATCTTTTGAAATCAAAAGTCATGCCTAATGAAAATCATAATAATAAATTTTTTACTACAGCAAATGCCATCCAAGTTAGAATTAATGAAAATATAAGATTGATGGCCGAATTGCGTGCTAGGTGGGAGAAAGAAGAAAATGCTAAAGAAGATAATATAGCTAAAGTTTGGACTATTACCATAACTAGTAATGCTAATGCTTCACATGTTGCTGCACCTCCTACTATTAATGGTAAAATAATTGGTGTTGGCAATGTTTCCACTTCTAATGCAAAGCGTGAAAAACTGCCTGAAACTGCTAAAACTGCTGAAACTGCCTGTGATAAAACTGCTGAAATTTTTTCCAACATTGGGGACAATGGCCCCATTGCTTTAGATTATAATGGTTTGGAATTTGATGATTGTCACATCTCTGAAGTTATAAAGTTCTTAAAAAAACTTGCTAAGAGGCCTAATGCTAGTGCTATAAATTTGGCTTTCACAAAACATATTACAAATGCTCTCATAAAAGCTAGAGAAGAGAAATTAAATCGCGAAACTTCTATTCATAGGAAATTAGAGGATGGTTGGGAGCCCATCATTAAGATGAAGGTCAATGACTTTGATTGTAATGCTTTATGTGATCTTGGTGCAAGTATTTCCGTTATGCCTAGAAAGATATATAATATGCTTGACTTGCATCCATTGCAAAATTGTTATTTGGATGTTAATCTTGCTGATAACTCTACAAAGAAACCTTTGGGGAGAGTTGATAATGTTCGCATTACCATTAACAATAACCTTGTCCCCGTTGATTTTGTTGTCTTGGATATTGAATGCAATGCATCTTGTCCCATTATATTGGGAAGACCTTTTCTTCGAACTGTTGGTGCTATTATTGATATGAAGGAAGGTAATATTAAATATCAATTTCCTCTCAGGAAAGGTATGGAACACTTCCCTATAAAGAGAATGAAGTTACCTTTTGATTCTATCATTAGAACAAATTATGCTGTTGATGCTTCGTCTCTTGACAATACTTGATATACACTTTCTGCGCCTAGCTGAAAGGCGTTAAAGAAAAGCGCTTATGGGAGACAACCCATGATTTTACTACCGTACCTTTATTTTATATTTGAGTCTTGGAAGTTGTTACTACTGTAGCAACCTCTCCTTATCTTAGTTTTGTTGCATTGTTGTGCCAAGTAAAGTCTTTGATAGTAAGGTTCATACTAGATTTGGATTACTGCGCAGAAACAGATTTCTTGCTGTCACGAATCTGGGCCTAATTCTCTGTAGGTAACTCAGAAAATTATTCCAATTTACGTGAGTGATCCTCAGATATGTACGCAACTTTCATTCAATTTGAGCATTTTCATTTGAGCAAGTCTGGTGCCTCTTAGAAATTCGTCTTTACAGACTGTTCTGTTTTTGACAGATTCTGCCTTTTATTTCGCATTGCCTGTTTTGCTATGCTTGATGGATTTTTCGATTCCATTAACTTTCAGTAGCTTTGTGCAATGTCCAGAAGTGTTAAGAATAATTATGTCACCTCTGAACATGTGAATTTTGATTGTGCACTAACCCTCTAATGAGTTGTTTTGAGTTTGGTGTGGAGGAAGTTTTCAAGGATCAAGAGAGGGAGATGATACAATATGATCAAGGAGAGTGAAAGCTCTAAGCTTGGGGATGCCCCGGTGGTTCACCCCTGCATATTTCAAGAAGACTCAAGCATCTAAGCTTGGGGATGCCCAAGGCATCCCCTTCTTCATCGACAACATTATCAGGTTCCTCTAGTGAAACTATATTTTTATTCCATCACATCTTATGTACTTTGCTTGGGGCGTCGGTTTGTTTTTGTTTTTGTTTTGTTTGAATAAAATGGATCCTAGCATTCATTGTGTGGGAGAGAGACACGCTCCGCTGTTGCATATGGACAAATATGTCCTTAGGCTTTACTCATAATATTCATGGCGAAGGTTGAATCTTCTTCGTTAAATTGTTATATGGTTGGAATCGGGAAATGCTACATGTAGTAATTGGTAAAATGTCTTGGATAATGTGATACTTGGCAATTGTTGTGCTCATGTTTAAGCTCTTGCATCATATACTTTGCACCTATTAATGAAGAAATACATAGAGCTTGCTAAAATTTGGTTTGCATAATTGGTCTCTCTAAGGTCTAGATAATTTCTAGTATTGGGTTGAACAACAAGGAAGACGGTGTAGAGTCTTATAATGTTTACAATATGTCTTTTATGTGAGTTTTGCTGCACCGCTTCATCCTTGTGTTTGTTTCAAATAACCTTGCCAGCCTAAACCTTGTATCGAGAGGGAATACTTCTCATGCATCCAAAATCCTTGAGCCAACCACTATGCCATTTGTGTCCACCATACCTACCTACTATATGGTATTTCTCCGCCATTCCAAAGTAAATTGCTTGAGTGCTACCTTTAAATTTCTATCCTTCACCTTTGCAATATATAGCTCATGGGACAAATAGCCTAAAAACTATTGTGGTATTGAATATGTACTTATGCACTTTATCTCTTATTAAGTTGCTTGTTGTGCGATAACCATGTTCCTGGGGACGCCATCAACTACTCTTTGTTGAATATCATGTGAGTTGCTATGCATGTCCGTCTTGTCTGAAGTAAGGGAGATTTACCGCTAGAATGGTTAGAGCATGCATAATGTTAGAGAAGAACATTGGGTCGCTAACTAAAGCCATGATCCATGGTGGAAGTTTCAGTTTTGGAAAAATATCCTCAATCTCATATGAGAAAATTAATTGTTGTTGAATGCTTAAGCATTAAAGAGGAGTCCATTATCTGTTGTCTATGTTTTCCCGGTATGGATGTCTAAGTTGAGAATAATCAAAAGCGAGAAATCCAATGCGAGCTTTCTCCTTAGACCTTTGTACAGGCGGCATAGAGGTACCCCTTTGTGACACTTGGTTAAAACATATGTATTGCGATGATAATCCAGGTAATCCGAGCTAATTAGGACAAGGTGCGGGCACTATTAGTATACTATGCATGAGGCTTGCAACTTGTAGGATATAATTTACATAACACATATACTTTATTACTACCGTTGACAAAATTGTTTCTTGTTTTCAAAATCAAAGCTCTAGCACAAATATAGCAATCAATGCTTCCCTCCGCGAAGGGCCCTTTCTTTTACTTTTATGTTGAGTCAGTTCACCTATTTCTCTCCACCTCAAGAAGCAAACACTTGTGTGAACTGTGCATTGATTCCTACATACTTGCATATTGCACTTGTTATATTACTTTACATTGACAACTATCCATGAGATATACATGTTAGAAGTTGAAAGCAACCACTGAAACTTAATCTTCCTTTGTGTTGCTTCAATGCCTTTACTTTGAATTATTGCTTTATGAGTTAACTCTTATGCAAGACTTATTGATGCTTGTCTTGAAGTACTATTCATGAAAAGTATTTGCTATATGATTCATTTGTTTACTCATGTCATTCACCATTGTTTTGATCGCTGCATTCATTACATATGCTTACAATAGTATGATCAAGGTTATGATGGCATGTCACTCCAGAAATTATCTTTGTTATCGTTTACCTGCTCGGGATGAGCAGGAACTAAGCTTGGGGATGCTGATACGTCTCTGATGTATCGATAATTTCTTATGTTCCATGCCACATTATTGATGATATCTACATGTTTTATGCATACTTTATGTCATATTTATGCATTTTCCGGCACTAACCTATTAACAAGATGCCGAAGAGCCGATTCTTTGTCACTGTTTTTGGTTTCAGAAATCCTAGTAAGGAAATATTCTCGGAATTGGACGAAATCAACGCCCAGGGGCCTATTTTCACACGAAGCTTCCAGAAGACCGAAGATGATACGAAGTGGGGCCACGAGGTGGCCAGACGCTAGGGCGGCGCGGCCCAAGCCCTGGCCGCGCCGGCCTGTTGTGTGGGGCCCTCGTGTGGCCCCCTGACCTATCTCCTCCGCCTACTTATAGCCTTCGTCGCGAAACCCCCAGTACCGAGAGCCACGATACGGAAAACCTTCCAGAGACGCCGCCGCCGCCAATCCCATCTCGGGGGATTCAGGAGATCGCCTCCGGCACCCTGCCGGAAAGGGGAATCATCTCCCGGAGGACTCTTCACCGCCATGGTCGCCTCCGGAGTGATGAGTGAGTAGTTCACCCCTGGACTATGGGTCCATAGCAGTAGCTAGATGGTCGTCTTCTCCTAATTGTGCTTCATTGTCGGGTCTTGTGAGCTGCCTAACGTGATCAAGATCATCTATCTGTAATGCTATATGTTGTGTTTGTTGGGATCCGATGGATAGAGAATACTATGCTATGTTGATTATCAATTTATATCTATGTGTTGTTTATGATCTTGCATGCTCTCTGTTATTAGTAGAGGCTCTGGCCAAGTTTTTACTCTTAACTCCAAGAGGGAGTATTTATGTTCGATAGTGGGTTCATGCCTCCATTAAATCTGGGACAGTGACAGAAAGTTCTAAGGTTGTGGATGTGCTGTTGCCACTAGGGATAAAACATCGATGCTATGTCCGAGGATGTAGTTATTGATTACATTACGCACCATACTTAATGCAATTGTCTGTTGTTTGCAACTTAATACTGGAAGGGGTTCGGATGATAACCTGAAGGTGGACTTTTTAGGCATAGATGCATGCTGGATAGCGGTCTATGTACTTTGTCGTAATGCCCAATTAAATCTCACTATACTCAGCATATCATGTATGTGCATGGTCATGCCCTCTATTTGTCAATTGCCCAACTGTAATTTGTTCACCCAACATGCTATTTATCTCATGGGAGAGACACCTCTAGTGAACTATGGACCCCGGTCCATTCTTTTACATCGAATACAATCTACTGCAATACTTGTTCTACTGTTTTCTGCAAACAATAATCATCCACACTATACATCTAATCCTTTGTTACAGCAAGCCGGTGAGATTGACAACCTCACTGTTTCGTTGGGGCAAAGTACTTTGGTTGTGTTGTGCAGGTTCCACGTTGGCGCCGAAATCCCTGGTGTTGCGCCGCACTACATCTCGCCGCCATCAACCTTCAACGTGCTTCTTGGCTCCTACTGGTTCGATAAACCTTGGTTTCTTACTGAGGGAAAACTTTCCGCTGTACGCATCACACCTTCCTCTTGGGGTTCCCAACGGACGCGTGTTGTACGCGTATCAAGCAGATTTTCTGGCGCCGTTGCTGGGGAGATCAAGACACGCTGCAAGGGGAGTCTCCACCTCCAATCTCTTTACTTTGTTTTTGTCTTGCTTTACTTTATTTACTACTTTGTTTGCTGCACTAAAACAAAACACAAAAAAATTAGTTGCTAGTTTTACTTTATTTGCTATCTTGTTTGCTATATTAAAAACACAAAAAAATTAGTTACTTGCATTTACTTTATCTAGTTTGCTTTATTTACTGTTGCTAAAATGGGTACTCCGGAAAATACTAAGTTGTGTGACTTCACAACCACAAATAATAATGATTTCTTATGCACACCTATTGCTCCACCTGCTACTACAGCAGAATTCTTTGAAATTAAACCTGCTTTACTGAATCTTGTTATGCGAGAGCAATTTTCTGGTGTTAGTTCTGATGATGCTGCTGCCCATCTCAATAACTTTGTTGAATTATGTGAAATGCAAAAGTATAAGGATGTAGATGGTGACATTATCAAATTAAAATTGTTCCCTTTCTCATTAAGAGGAAGAGCTAAAGATTGGTTGCTATCTCTGCCTAAGAATAGTATTGATTCATGGACTAAATGCAAGGATGCTTTTATTGGTAGATATTATCCCCCTGCTAAAATTATATCTTTGAGGAGTAGCATAATGAATTTTAAACAATTGGATAATGAGCATGTTGCACAAGCTTGGGAAAGAATGAAATCTTTGGTTAAAAATTGCCCAACCCATGAACTGACTACTTGGATGATCATCCAAACCTTTTATGCAGGACTGAATTTTTCTTCGTGGAACCTATTGGATTCAGCTGCTGGAGGTACCTTTATGTCCATCACTCTTGGTGAAGCAACAAAGCTCCTTGATAATATGATGATTAATTACTCTGAATGGCACACGGAAAGAGCTCCACAAGGTAAGAAGGTAAATTCTGTCGAAGAAACCTCTTCCTTGAGTGATAAGATTGATGCTATTATGTCTATGCTTGTGAATGGTAGGACTAATGTTGATCCTAATAATGTTCCGTTAGCTTCATTGGTTGCTCAAAAAGAACATGTTGATGTGAACTTCATTAAAAATAATAATTTCAACAACAATGCTTATCGGAACAATTCTAGTAACAACTATAGGCCATATCCTTATAATAATGGTAACGGTTATGGCAATTCTTATGGGAATTCTTACAACAATAATAGGAACACACCCCCTGGACTTGAAGCTATGCTTAAAGAATTTATTAGTACACAAACTGCTTTTAACAAATCTGTTGAAGAAAAGCTTGGGAAAATTGATATACTTGCTTCTAAAGTCGATAGTCTTGCTGCTGATGTTGATCTTTTGAAATCGAAAGTCATGCCTAATGAAAAACATAATAATAAAATTGTTACTACAGCAAATGCCATCCAAGTTAGAATTAATGAAAATATAAGATTGATGGCTGAATTGCGTGCTAGGTGGGAGAAAGAAGAAAATGCTAAAAAAGATAATATAGCTAAAGTTTGGACTATTACCATCACTAGTAATGCTAATGCTTCACATGTTGCTTCACCTCCTACTATTAATGGTAAAATAATTGGTGTTGGCAATGTTTCCACTTCTAATGCAAAGCGTGAAAAACTGCCTGAAACTGCTAAAACTGCTGAAACTGCCTGTGATAAAACTGCTGAAATTTTTTCCAACATTGGGGACAATGACCCCATTGCTTTAGATTATAATGGTTTGGAATTTGATGATTGTCACATCTCTGAAGTTATAAAGTTCTTACAAAAACTTGCTAAGAGGCCTAATGCTAGTGCTATAAATTTGGCTTTCACAAAACATATTACAAATGCTCTTATAAAAGCTGGAGAAGAGAAATTAAATCGCGAAACTTCTATTCCTAGGAAATTAGAGGATGGTTGGGAGCCCATCATTAAGATGAAGGTCAATGACTTTGATTGTAATGCTTTATGTGATCTTGGTGCAAGTATTTCCGTTATGCCTAGAAAGATCTATAATATGCTTGACTTGCCACCATTGCAAAATTGTTATTTGGATGTTAATCTTGCTGATAACTCTACAAAGAAACCTTTGGGGAGAGTTGATAATGTTCGCATTACCATTAACAATAACCTTGTCCCCGTTGATTTTGTTGTCTTGGATATTGAATGCAATGCATCTTGTCCCATTATATTGGGAAGACCTTTTCTTCGAACTGTTGGTGCTATTATTGATATGAAGGAAGGTAATATTAAATATCAATTTCCTCTCAGGAAAGGTATGGAACACTTCCCTAGAAAGATAATGAAGTTACCTTTTGATTGTATCATTAGAACAAATTATGATGTTGATGCTTCGTCTCTTGACAATACTTGATATACACTTTCTGTGCCTAGCTGAAAGGCGTTAAAGAAAAGCGCTTATGGGAGACAACCCATGATTTTACTACCGTACCTTTATTTTATATTTGAGTCTTGGAAGTTGTTACTACTGTAGCAACCTCTCCTTATCTTAGTTTTTTTGGATTGTTGTGCCAAGTAAAGTCTTTGATAGTAAGGTTCATACTAGATTTGGATTACTGCGCAGAAACAGATTTATTGCTGTTACGAATCTGGGCCTAATTCTCTGTAGATAACTCAGAAAATTATTCCAATTTACGTGAGTGATCCTCAGATATGTACGCAACTTTAATTCAATTTGAGCATTTTCATTTGAGCAAGTCTGGTGCCTCTTAGAAATTCGTCTTTACAGACTGTTCTGTTTTTGACAGATTCTGCCTTTTATTTCGCATTGCCTGTTTTGCTATGCTTGATGGATTTTTTGATTCCATTAACTTTCAGTAGCTTTGTGCAATGTCCAGAAGTGTTAAGAATGATTATGTCACCTCTGAACATGTGAATTTTGATTGTGCACTAACCCTCTAATGAGTTGTTTTGAGTTTGGTGTGGAGGAAGTTTTCAAGGATCAAGAGAGGGAGATGATACAATATGATCAAGGAGAGTGAAAGCTCTAAGCTTGGGGATGCCCCGGTGGTTCACCCCTGCATATTTCAAGAAGACTCAAGCGTCTAAGCTTGGGGATGCCCAAGGCATCCCCTTCTTCATCGACAACATTATCAGGTTCCTCTAGTGAAACTATATTTTTTATTCCATCACATCTTATGTACTTTGCTTGGAGCGTCGGTTTGTTTTTGTTTTTGTTTTGTTTGAATAAAATGGATCCTAGCATTCATTGTGTGGGAGAGAGACACGCTCCACTGTTGCATATGGACAAATATGTCCTTAGGCTTTACTCATAATATTCATGGCGAAGGTTGAATCTTCTTCGTTAAATTGTTATATGGTTGGAATCGGGAAATGCTACATGTAGTAATTGGTAAAATGTCTTGGATAATGTGATACTTGGCAATTGTTGTGCTCATGTTTAAGCTCTTGCATCATATACTTTGCACCTATTAATGAAGAAATACATAGAGCTTGCTAAAATTTGGTTTGCATAATTGGTCTCTCTAAGGTCTAGATAATTTCTAGTATTGGGTTGAACAACAAGGAAGACGGTGTAGAGTCTTATAATGTTTACAATATGTCTTTTATGTGAGTTTTGCTGCACCGCTTCATCCTTGTGTTTGTTTCAAATAACCTTGCCAGCCTAAACCTTGTATCGAGAGGGAATACTTCTCATGCATCCAAAATCCTTGAGCCAACCACTATGCCATTTGTGTCCACCATACCTACCTACTACATGGTATTTCTCCGCCATTCCAAAGTAAATTGCTTGAGTGCTACCTTTAAATTTCTATCCTTCACCTTTGCAATATATAGCTCATGGGATAAATAGCCTAAAAACTATTGTGGTATTGAATATGTACTTATGCACTTTATCTCTTATTAAGTTGCTTGTTGTGCGATAACCATGTTCCTGGGGACGCCATCAACTACTCTTTGTTGAATATCATGTGAGTTGCTATGCATGTCCGTCTTGTCTGAAGTAAGGGAGATTTACCGCTAGAATGGTTAGAGCATGCATAATGTTAGAGAAGAACATTGGGTCGCTAACTAAAGCCATGATCCATGGTGGAAGTTTCAGTTTTGGAAAAATATCCTCAATCTCATATGAGAAAATTAATTGTTGTTGAATGCTTAAGCATTAAAGAGGAGTCCATTATCTGTTGTCTATGTTTTCCCGGTATGGATGTCTAAGTTGAGAATAATCAAAAGCGAGAAATCCAATGCGAGCTTTCTCCTTAGACCTTTGTACAGGCGGCATAGAGGTACCCCTTTGTGACACTTGGTTAAAACATATGTATTGCGATGATAATCCAGGTAATCCGAGCTAATTAGGACAAGGTGCGGGCACTATTAGTATACTATGCATGAGGCTTGCAACTTGTAGGATATAATTGATACGTCTCCGACGTATCGATAATTTCTTATGTTCCATGCCACATTATTGATGTTATCTACATGTTTTATGCACACTTTATGTCATATTCGTGCATTTTCTGGAACTAACCTATTAACAAGATGCCGAAGTGCCAGTTGCTGTTTTCTGCTGTTTTTGGTTTCAGAAATCCTAGTAAGGAAATATTCTCGGAATTGGACGAAATCAAAGCCCAGGGGCCTATTTTCTCACGAAGCTTCCAAGTCCGAAGGAGAGCCGAAGAGGGGCCCCGGAGGGGCCTCACTAGACGGCGGCGCGGCCCCCCCCATGGCCGCGCGGCCCAGTGGTGTGGGGCCCCCGGGCCGCCTCTTGACCTGCCCTTTCGCCTCTCACAAGTCTCCGTGACGAAACCCCAAGTCCGAGAACCACGATACGGAAAACCTTCCGCAGACGCCGCCGCCACCGATCCCATCTCGGGGGATCCAGAGATCGCCTCCGGCACCCTGCCGGAGAGGGGAATCATCTCCCGGAGGACTCTACGCCGCCATGGTCGCCTCCGGTGTGATGTGTGAGTAGTCTACCCCTGGACTATGGGTCCATAGCAGTAGCTAGATGGTTGTCTTCTCCCCATTGTGCTATCATTGTCGGATCTTGTGAGCTGCCTAACATGATCAAGATCATCTATCTGTAATTCTATATGTTGCGTTTGTTGGGATCCGATGAATAGAGAATACTTGTTATGTTGATTATCAAAGCTATGCTTATGTGTTGTTTATGATCTTGCATGCTTTCCGTTACTAGTAGATGCTCTGGCCAAGTAGATGCTTGTAACTCCAAGAGGGAGTACTTATGCTCGATAGTGGGTTCATGCCTGCATTGACACACAGGACGATGTGAGAAAGTTCTAAGGTTGTGTTGTCTTTGTTGCCACTAGGGATAAAACATTGATGCTATGTCTAAGGATGTAGTTGTTGATTACATTACGCACCATACTTAATGCAATTGTCTGTTGCTTTGCAACTTAATACTGGAAGGGGTTCGGATGATAACCTAAAGGTGGACTTTTTAGGCATAGATGCAGTTGGATGGCGGTCTATGTACTTTGTCGTAATGCCCAATTAAATCTCACTATACTCATCATGATATGTATGTGCATGGTCATGCTCTCTTTATTTGTCAATTGCCCAATTGTAATTTGTTCACCCAACATGCTGTTCGTCTTATGGGAGAGACACCTCTAGTGAACTGTGGACCCGGTCTAATTCTCTTTCTTGAAATACAATCTACTGCAATACTTGTTCTACTGTTTTCTGCAAACAATCATCTTCCACACAATACGGTTAATCCTTTGTTACAGCAAGCCGGTGAGATTGACAACCTCACTATTTCGTTGGGGCAAAGTACTTTGGTTGTGTTGTGCAGGTTCCACGTTGGCGCCGGAATCCCTGGTGTTGCGCCGCACTACATCCCGCCGCCATCAACCTTCAACGTGCTTCTTGGCTCCTCCTGGTTCGATAAACCTTGGTTTCTTTCTGAGGGAAAACTTGCTGCTGTGCGCATCATA
Source organism: Lolium perenne (assembly GCF_019359855.2). NCBI lineage: Eukaryota > Viridiplantae > Streptophyta > Magnoliopsida > Poales > Poaceae > Lolium > Lolium perenne. The sequence goes on along the minus strand of NC_067245.2, from coordinate 89,372,395 downwards.
CCTTCCTCTTGGGGTTGCCCAACGAACGTGTGAAATACACGCCATCAAGCATATTTTCTGGCGCCGTTGTCGGGAGATCAAGACACGCTGCAAGGGGAGTCTCCACTTCTCAATCTCTTTACTTTGTTTTTGTCTTGCTTAGTTTTATTTACTACTTTGTTTGCTGCACTAAATCAAAATACAAAAAAATTATTTGCTAGTTTTACTTTATTTGCTATCTTGTTTGCTATATCAAAAACACAAAAAAAAATTAGTTTACTTGCATTTACTTTATCTAGTTTGCTTTATTTACTGTTGCTAAAATGGCCAACGCTGAAAACACTAAGTTGTGTGACTTCACAACCACAAATAATAATGATTTCTTATGCACACCTATTGCTCCACCTGCTACTACAGCAGAATTCTTTGAAATTAAACTGCTTTATTGAATCTTGTTATGCGAGAGCAATTTTCTGGTGTTAGTTCTGATGATGCTGCTGCCCATCTTAATAATTTTGTTGAACTATGTGAAATGCAAAAATATAAAGATGTAGATGGTGATATTATTAAACTAAAATTGTTCCCTTTCTCATTAAGAGGAAGAGCTAAAGATTGGTTGCTATCCCTGCCTAAGAATAGTATTGATTCATGGACTAAATGCAAGGATGCTTTTATTGGTAGATATTATCCCCCTGCTAAAATTATATCTTTGAGGAGTAGCATAATGAATTTTAAACAATTAGATACTGAACATGTTGCTCAAGCTTGGGAAAGAATGAAATCTCTGGTTAAAAATTGCCCAACCCATGGACTGACTACTTGGATGATCATCCAAACCTTCTATGCAGGACTAAATTTTTCTTCACGGAATTTATTGGATTCAGCTGCTGGAGGTACCTTTATGTCCATCACTCTTGGTGAAGCAACAAAGCTTCTTGATAATATGATGATCAACTACTCTGAATGGCACACGGAAAGAGCTCCACAAGGTAAGAAGGTAAATTCTGTCGAAGAAACCTCTTCCTTGAGTGATAAGATCGATGCTATTATGTCTATGCTTGTGAATGATAGGACTAATATTGATCCTAATAATGTTCCATTAGCTTCATTGGTTGCACAAGAAGAACATGTTGATGTAAACTTCATTAAAAATAATAATTTCAACAACAATGCTTACCGGAACAATTCTAGTAACAACTATAGGCCATATCCTTATAATAATGGCAACGGCTATGGTAATTCTTATGAGAATTCTTACAACAATAATAGGAGTTCACCCCCTGGACTTGAAGCCATGCTTAAGGAATTTATTAGTACACAAACTGCTTTTAACAAATCTGTTGAAGAAAAGCTTGGGAAAATTGATATACTTGCTTCTAAAGTCGATAGTCTTGCTGCTGATGTTGATCTTTTGAAATCGAAAGTTATGACTAATGAGAATCATCATAATAAAATTACTACTACAGCAAATGCCATTCAAGTTAGAATTAATGAGAATATAAGATTAATGGCTGAACTGCGTGCTAGGTGGGATAGAGAAGAAAATGAAAAACTAGCTAAAGAGAAGAATATAGCTAAAGTTTGGACTATTACCACCACTAGTAATGCTAATGCTACACATGTTGCTGCACCTCCTACTCATACTAATAAAAGAATTGGTGTTAGCAATGTTTCCACCTCGAATGCAAAGCGCGAAAAACTGCTCGAAAGCTGCTAAAACTGCTGAAACTGCTGTGATAAAGCTGCTGAAATTTTTTCCAACATTGGGGATGATGATCCCATTGCTTTAGATTATAATGGTTTGAATTTTGATGATTGCCACATCTCTGAAGTTATAAAGTTCTTGCAAAAACTTGCTAAAAGTCCTAATGCTAGTGCTATAAATTTGGCTTTCACGCATCATATTACAAATGCTCTCATAAAAGCTAGAGAAGAGAAACTAGAGCGTGAAGCCTCTATTCCTAAAAAGCTAGAAGATGGTTGGGAGCCCATCATTAAGATGAAGATTAAAGATTTTGATTGTAATGCTTTATGTGATCTTGGTGCAAGTATCTCTGTTATGCCTAAGAAAATTTATAATATGCTTGACTTGCCACCGCTGAAAAATTGTTATTTGGATGTTAATCTTGCTGATCATTCTACAAAGAAACCTTTGGGTAAAGTTGATAATGTTCGCATTACCATTAACAATAACCTGGTTCCCGTTGATTTTGTTATCTTGGATATTGAATACAATGCATCTTGTCCCATTATATTGGGAAGACCTTTTCTTCGAACTGTTGGTGCTATCATTGATATGAAGGAAGGTAATATAAAATATCAATTTCCTCTCAAGAAAGGTATGGAACACTTCCCTAGAAAGAGAATGAAGGTACCTTTTGATTCTATTATGAGAACAAATTATGATGTTGACGCTTCACCTCTTGATAATACTTGATACACACTTTCTGCGCCTAGCTGAAAGGCGTTAAAGAAAAGCGCTTATGGGAGACAACCCATGTTTTTACCTACAGTACTTTGTTTTTATTTTGTGTCTTGGAAGTTGTTTACTACTGTAGCAACCTCTCCTTATCTTAGTTTTGTGTTTTGTTGTGCCAAGTTAAGCCGTTGATAGAAAAGTAAGTACTAGATTTGGATTACTGCACAGTTCCAGATTTCTTTGCTGTCACGAATCTGGGTCCACCTCCCTGTAGGTAACTCAGAAAATTAAGCCAATTTACGTGCATGATCCTCAGATATGTACGCAACTTTCATTCAATTTGAGCATTTTCATTTGAGCAAGTCTGGTGCCATTTTAAAATTCGTCAATACGAACTGTTCTGTTTTGACAGATTCTGCCTTTTATTTCGCATTGCCTCTTTCGCTATGTTGGATGAATTTATTTGATCCACTAATGTCCAGTAGCATTATGCAATGTCCAGAAGTGTTAAGAATGATTGTGTCACCTCTGAATATGTCAATTTATATTGTGCACTAACCCTCTAATGAGTTGTTTCGAGTTTGGTGTGGAGGAAGTTTTCAAGGATCAAGAGAGGAGTATGATGCAACATGATCAAGGAGAGTGAAAGCTCTAAGCTTGGGGATGCACCCGGTGGTTCACCCCTGCATATATCAAGAAGACTCAAGCGTCTAAGCTTGGGGATGCCCAAGGCATCCCCTTCTTCATCGACAACATTATCAGGTTCCTCCCCTGAAACTATATTTTTATTCCATCACATCTTATGTGCTTTTTCTTGGAGCGTCGGTTTGTTTTTGTTTTGTTTGAATAAAATGGATCCTAGCATTCACTTTATGGGAGAGAGACACGCTCCGCTGTAGCATATGGACAAGTATGTCCTTGGTTTCTACTCATAGTATTCATGGCGAAGTTTCTCCTTCGTTAAATTGTTATATGGTTGGAATTGGAAAATGATACATGTAGTAATTGCTATTAATGTCTTGGGTAATGTGATACTTGGCAATTGTTGTGCTCATGATTAAGCTCTTGCATCATATGCTTTGCACCCATTAATGAAGAAATACATAGAGCATGCTAAAATTTGGTTTGCATATTTGGTTTCTCTAAGGTCTAGATAATTTATAGTATTGAGTTTGAACAACAAGGAAGATGGTGTAGAGTCTTATAATGTTTTCAATATGTCTTTTATGTGAGTTTTGCTGCACCGGTTCATCCTTGTGTTTGTTTCAAATAAGCCTTGCTAGCCTAAACCTTGTATCGAGAGGGAATACTTCTCATGCATCCAAAATACTTGAGCCAACCACTATGCCATTTGTGTCCACCATACCTACCTATACTACATGGTATTTTCCGCCATTCCAAAGTAAATTGCTTGAGTGCTACCTTTAAACAATTCAAAATTTATCACCTCTGATTTGTGTCAATGTTTTATAGCTCATGAGGAAGTATGTGGTGTTTATCTTTCAATCTTGTTGGGCAACTTTCACCAATGGACTAGTGGCTTCATCCGCTTATCCAATAATTTTGCAAAAAGAGCTGGCAATGGGATTCCCAGTCCCAAATTAATTAACAAAAAAATAGACACTCCTCCATGGTATGTGATTGTTGGACGGCACCCGAAGGATTCGGTTAGCCATGGCTTGTGTAAGCAAAGGTTGGGAGGAGTGTCATCATAATAAAACTAAAATAAAAAGGCACTCCTTCATGGTATGAGATTGTTGGCAGGCACCCGAGGATTCGGTTAGCCATGGTTTGTGAAAGAAAGGTTGGAAGGAGTGCCACCCAAAATAAAATAAAATGGGAGCCGCTCTTTGAAGGTTTGTCTGGCAAGGGGGTTAGAGTACCCGCTACCATTCGTTGACAACGACATACACCTCTCAAAACTTTATTTTTATGCTCTCTTTATGTTTTCAAAATCAAAGCTCTAGCACAAATATAGCAATCGATGCTTTTCCTCTATGGAGGACCATTCTTTTACTTTCAATGTTGAGTCAGTTCACCTATTTCTCTCCACCTCAAGAAACAAACACTTGTGTGAACTATGCATTGATTCCTACATACTTGCTTATTGCACTTATTATATTACTCTATGTTGACAATATCCATGAGATATACATGTTACAAGTTGAAAGCAACCGCTGAAACTTAATCTTCTTTTGTGTTGCTTCAATACCTTTACTTTGAATTATTGCTTTATGAGTTAACTCTTATGCAAGACTTATTGATGCTTGTCTTGAAGTGCTATTCATGAAAAGTCTTTGCTTTATGATTCACTTGTTTACTCATGTCATATACATTGTTTTGATCGCTGCATTCACTACATATGCTTTACAAATAGTATGATCAAGATTATGATGGCATGTCACTCCAGAAATTATCTCGTGTTATCGTTTTACTCGCTCGGGACGAGCAGAACTAAGCTTGGGGATGCTGATACGTCTCCGACGTATCGATAATTTCTTATGTTCCATGCCACATTATTGATGTTATCTACATGTTTTATGCACACTTTATGTCATATTCGTGCATTTTCTGGAACTAACCTATTAACAAGATGCCGAAGTGCCGATTCTTTGTTTTGCTGTTTTTGGTTTCAGAAATCCTAGTAAGGAAATATTCTCGGAATTGGACGAAATCAAAGCCCAGGGGCCTATTTTCTCACGAAGCTTCCAGAAGTCCGAAGGAGAGACGAAGAGGGGCCACGGAGGGGCCACACTATAGGGCGGCGCGGCCCCCCCCCTTGGCCGCGCGGCCTGTGGTGTGGGGCCCCGTGCCACCTCTTGACCTGCCCTTTCGCCTATAAAAAGTCTCCGTGACGAAACCCCGATCGAGAACCACGATACGGAAAACCTTCCAGAGACGCCGCCGCCACCGATCCCATCTCGGGGGATCCAGGAGATCGCCTCCGGCACCCTGCCGGAGAGGGGAATCATCTCCCGGAGGACTCTACGCCGCCATGGTCGCCTCCGGTGTGATGTGTGAGTAGTCTACCCCTGGACTATGGGTCCATAGCAGTAGCTAGATGGTTGTCTTCTCCCCATTGTGCTATCATTGTCGGATCTTGTGAGCTACCTAACATGATCAAGATCATCTATCTGTAATTCTATATGTTGCGTTTGTTGGGATCCGATGAATAGAGAATACTTGTTATGTTGATTATCAAAGCTATGCTTATGTGTTGTTTATGATCTTGCATGCTTTCCGTTACTAGTAGATGCTCTGGCCAAGTAGATGCTTGTAACTCCAAGAGGGAGTACTTATGCTCGATAGTGGGTTCATGCCTGCATTGACACCTGGACAAAGGATGAGAAAGTTCTAAGGTTGTGTTGTGCTGTTGCCACTAGGGATAAAACATTGATGCTATGTCTAAGGATGTAGTTGTTGATTACATTACGCACCATACTTAATGCAATTGTCTGTTGCTTTGCAACTTAATACTGGAGGGGGTTCGGATGATAACCTAAAGGTGGACTTTTTAGGCATAGATGCAGTTGGATGGCGGTCTATATACTTTGTCGTAATGCCCAATTAAATCTCACTATACTCATCATGATATGTATGTGCATGGTCATGCTCTCTTTATTTGTCAATTGCCCAACTGTAATTTGTTCACCCAACATGCTGTTCGTCTTATGGGAGAGACACCTCTAGTGAACTGTGGACCCCGGTCTAATTCTCTTTACTGAAATACAATCCCATCGCAATACTTGTTCTACTCGTTTCTCGCAAACAATCATCTTCCACACAATACGGTTAATCCTTTGTTACAGCAAGCCGGTGAGATTGACAACCTCACTGTTTCGTTGGGGCAAAGTACTTTGGTTGTGTTGTGCAGGTTCCACGTTGGCGCCGGAATCCCTGGTGTTGCGCCGCACTACATCCCGCCGCCATCAACCTTCAACGTGCTTCTTGGCTCCTCCTGGTTCGATAAACCTTGGTTTCTTTCTGAGGGAAAACTTGCTGCTGTGCGCATCATACCTTCCTCTTGGGGTTGCCCAACGAACGTGTGAAATACACGCCATCAATAATTTACATAACACATATGCTTTATTACTACCGTTGACAAAATTGTTTCTTGTTTTCAAAATCAAAGCTCTAGCACAAATATAGCAATCAATGCTTCCCTCTGTGAAGGGCCCTTTCTTTTACTTTTATGTTGAGTCAGTTCACCTATTTCTCTCCACCTCAAGAAGCAAACACTTGTGTGAACTGTGCATTGATTCCTACATACTTGCATATTGCACTTGTTATATTACTTTACATTGACAACTATCCATGAGATATACATGTTAGAAGTTGAAAGCAACCGCTGAAACTTAATCTTCCTTTGTGTTGCTTCAATGCCTTTACTTTGAATTATTGCTTTATGACTTAACTCTTATGCAAGACTTATTGATGCTTGTCTTGAAGTACTATTCATGAAAAGTATTTGCTATATGATTCATTTGTTTACTCATGTCATTCACCATTGTTTTGATCGCTGCATTCATTACATATGCTTACAATAGTATGATCAAGGTTATGATGGCATGTCACTCCAGAAATTATCTTTGTTATCGTTTACCTGCTCGGGACGAGCAGGAACTAAGCTTGGGGATGCTGATACGTCTCCGACGTATCGATAATTTCTTATGTTCCATGCCACATTATTGATGATATCTACATGTTTTATGCATACTTTATGTCATATTTATGCATTTTCCGGCACTAACCTATTAACGAGATGCCGAAGAGCCAGTTGCTGTTTTCTGCTGTTTTTGGTTTCAGAAATCCTAGTAAGGAAATATTCTCGGAATTGGACGAAATCAACGCCCAGGGGCCTATTTTCACACGAAGCTTCCAGAAGACCGAAGATGATACGAAGTGGGGCCACGAGGTGGCCAGACGCTAGGGCGGCGCGGCCCAAGCCCTGGCCGCGCCGGCCTATTGTGTGGGGCCCTCGTGTGGACCCCTGACCTATCTCCTCCGCCTACTTATAGCCTTCGTCGCGAAACCCCCAGTACCGAGATCCACGATACGGAAAACCTTCCAGAGACGCCGCCGCCGCCTATCCCATCTCGGGGGATTCAGGAGATTGCCTCCGGCACCCTGCCGGAGAGGGGAATCATCTCCCGGAGGACTCTTCACCGCCATGGTCGCCTCCGGAGTGATGAGTGAGTAGTTCACCCCTGGACTATGAGTCCATAGCAGTAGCTAGATGGTCGTCTTCTCCTAATTGTGCTTCATTGTCGGGTCTTGTGAGCTGCCTAACATGATCAAGATCATCTATCTGTAATGCTATATGTTGTGTTTGTTGGGATCCGATGGATAGAGAATACTATGCTATGTTGATTATCAATTTATATCTATGTGTTGTTTATGATCTTGCATGCTCTCCGTTGTTAGTAGAGGCTCTGGCCAAGTTTTTACTCTTAACTCCAAGAGGGAGTATTTATGCTCGATAGTGGGTTCATGCCTCCATTAAATCTGGGACAGTGACAGAAAGTTCTAAGGTTGTGGATGTGCTGGTGCCACTAGGGATAAAACATCGATGCTATGTCCGAGGATGTAGTTATTGATTACATTACGCACCATACTTAATGCAATTGTCTGTTGTTTGCAACTTAATACTGGAAGGGGTTCGGATGATAACCTGAAGGTGGACTTTTTAGGCATAGATGCATGCTGGATAGCGGCCTATGTACTTTGTCGTAATGCCCAATTAAATCTCACTATACTCATCATATCATGTATGTGCATGGTCATGCCCTCTCTATTTGTCAATTGCCCAACTGTAATTTGTTCACCCAACATGCTATTTATCTCATGGGAGAGACACCTCTAGTGAACTGTGGACCCCGGTCCATTCTTTTACATCGAATACAATCTACTGCAATACTTGTTCTACTGTTTTCTGCAAACAATAATCATCCACACTATACATCTAATCCTTTGTTACAGCAAGCCGGTGAGATTGACAACCTCACTGTTTCGTTGGGGCAAAGTACTTTGATTGTGTTGTGCAGGTTCCACGTTGGCGCCGGAATCCCTGGTGTTGCACCGCACTACATCTTGCCGCCATCAACCTTCAACGTGCTTCTTGGCTCCTACTGGTTCGATAAACCTTGGTTTCTTACTGAGGGAAAACTTGCCGCTGTACGCATCACACCTTCCTCTTGGGGTTCCCAACGGACGCGTGCTGTACGCGTATCAGGCACCAAAAGACCACTATCATTATAATCATCATAAATAGGAGGCAAAGTATCATCAAAGAAAATTTTCTCCTCAATGCTTGGGGGACTAAAAATATCATGCTCATCAAAGCCAGCCTCCCCAAGCTTAGAATTTTCCATATCATTAGCAACAATGGTGTTCAAAGCGTTCATACTAATATGTTCCATAGGTTTTTTAATTTTCGCATCAAACCATCCATGTCTTAACTCAGGAAAAATATTAAAAAGCTCCATGTTGCTTTCCATTATGCCTTACTAGTGTTTAACAAGAAACAAAAAGATGCAATTGCAGGATCTAAAGGAAATAGCTTCGAGCACTTACAACGGTACCAGAAAATAACTTAGTTACCTGGGACCAGAGTGTGAATGCCTTTTACCTTTCCTCCCCGGCAACGGCGCCAGAAAATAGCTTGATGTCTACGCACGCTTCTTTTCCTGTAGACAGTGTTGGGCCTCCAAGAGCAGAGGTTTGTAGAACAGCAGCAAGTTTTCCCTTAAGTGGATCACCCAAGGTTTATCGAACTCAGGGAGGAAGAGGTCAAAGATATTCCTCTCAAGCAACCCTGCAATCACAAAGCAAGAAGTCTCTTGTGTCCCCAACACACCCAATACACTTGTTAGATGTATAGGTGCACTAGTTCGGCGAAGAGATAGTGAAATACAGGTGGTATGAATGAATATGAGCAGTAGTAACGGCACCAAAAAATAGCTTGCTGCTACAACTGGCGTGTGGTTGATGGTGGTAATATTGCAGGAAGTACAGATGCAGTAGAACAGTAAACAAGCGATGATTGCAGTATTTGGAAACAAGGCCTAGGGATAATACTTTCACTAGTGGACACTCTCAACATTGATCACATAATAAAACCACTCTACACTCTCTTGTTGGATGATGAACACCACTAATTGTGTAGGGCTACAAGAGCACCTCAATGCCGGAGTTAACAAGCTCCACAATATTCGATATTCATGTTTAAATAACCTTAGAGTGCATGATAGATCAACACAACTATACCAAGTACTAACATAGCATGCACACTGTCACCATCATACTATGAAAGGAGGAATAGATCACATCAATACCATCATAGTAATAGTTAACTTCATAATCTACAATAGATCACAATCATAAACTACGCCAAGTACTACATGATGCACACACTGTCACCATTACATCATGAAGGAGGAATAGAGTACTTTAATAACATCACTAGAGTAGCACATAGATTAATAGTGATACAAAGCTCATCATATGAATCTCAATCATGTAAGGCAGCTCATGAGATCATTGTATTGAAGTACATGGGAGAGAGATTAACCACATAGCTACCGGTACAGCCCTTAGCCTCGATGGAGAACTACTCCCTCCTCATGGGAGACAACAGCGGTGATGAAGATGGCGATGGAGATGGCGGTGGTGTCGATGGAGATGCCTTCCGGGGGCACTTCCCCGTCCCGGCGGCGTGCCGGAACAGAGACTTTTGTCCCCCAGATCTTGGCTTCGCGATGGCGGCGGCTCTGGAAGGTTTCTCGTACCGTGGCTTTTTCGTCTCGAAGATTTAGGCCAGGGACCTTTAAATAGGCGAAGAGGCGGAGTCAGAAGGCTGACGGGGCCGCCACACAATAGGGGGTCGCGGCCCCCCTCTAGCCGCGCCAGCCTGGCGTCTGGTGGCCCTGTGGCCCCCCTCTGGTGCCTCTCGGGTGTTCTGGAAGCTTCGTGGAATTATAAGATGCTGGGCGTTGATTTCGTCCAATTCCGAGAATATTTCCTTACTAGGATTTCTGAAACCAAAAATAGCAGAAAACAGGAACTGGCACTTCGGCATCTCGTCAATAGGTTAGTTCCGGAAAACGCATAATAATGACATAAAGTGTGTATAAAACATGTAGGTATTGTCATAAAACAAGCATGGAACATAAGAAATTATCGATACGTTGGAGATGTATCAGCACCCTACTGGAGAGGAATATCATCACCGGAGGCCTCTACATCTCCATGCCCACCTCCGAAGTGATGCGCGAATAGTTCATCTCTGGACTACGGCTCCATAACAGTAGCTAGATGGTTGTCTTTTCTACTTTATGATTCATGTTTAGATCTTGTGAGCTGCCTATCATGATCAAGATCATCTTTATGTAATGCTACATGTTGTGTTTGCTGGGATCCGATGAATATTGAATACTATGGTTGAAATTGATTATAGACTTGTTATATGTTATTTCTGATCTTGCATTCTCTCCGTTGCTAGTAGATGCTCTAGCCAAGTATGTGCTTGTGACTCAAAGAGGGAGTATTTATGCTCGATAGTGGGTTCATGCCTCTAGTAATCTGGGAGAGTGACAATAACTTTTAAGGTTGTAGATGTGCTATTGCTACTAGGGAGAAAACAACAATGCTTTATCCAAAGATAATTCTATTGTTTACTTTACACACTTTACTTAATGCAATAATCTGTTGCTTGCAACTTAATACTGAAAGGGGTGCGGATGCTAACCGGAAGGTGGACTATTAGTCATAGACGCAGTTTGATTACGGTCTATGAATCTTGTTGTAATGCCCAAATGAATCTCATACTAATCATCTTGTCATGTATGGTCTTTATTCTGTCAATCGCCCAACTGTAATTTGTTTACCCAACATGTTATTTATCTTTATGGAGAGATGACACGCGTACAACACGCGACCGTTGGGAACCCCAAGTGGAAGGTGTGATGCGTACAGCAGTAAGTTTCCCTCAGTTAGAAACCAAGGTTTATCGAACCAGTAGGAGTCAAGAAACACGTTGAAGGTTGATGGCGGCGAGATGTAGTGCGGCGCAACACCAGGGATTCCGGCGCCAACGTGGAACCTGCACAACACAACCAAATTACTTTGCCCCAACAAAACAGTGAGGTTGTCAATCTCACCGGCTTGCTGTAACAAAGGATTAGATGTATAGTGTGGATGATGATTGTTTGCAGAAAACAGTAGAACAAGTATTGCAGTAGATTGTATTCGATGTTAAGAATAGGACCGGGGTCCACAGTTCACTAGAGGTGTCTCTCCCATAAGATAAATAGCATGTTGGGTGAACAAATTACAGTTGGGCAATTGACAAATAGAGAGGGCATGACAATGCACATACATGATATGATGAGTATAGTGAGATTTAATTGGGCATTACAACAAAGTACATAGACCGCTATCCAGCATGCATCTATGCCTAAAAAGTCCACCTTCAGGTTATCATCCGAACCCCTTCCAGTATTAAGTTGAAAACAACAGACAATTGCATTAAGTATGGTGCGTAATGTAATCAATAACTACATCCTCGGAGATAGCATCAATGTTTTATCCCTAGTGGCAACAGCACATCCACAACCTTAGGGGTTTCTGTCACTCCCCCAGATTCAATAGAGGCATGAACCCACTATCGAGCATAAATACTCCCTCTTGGAGTTACAAGTATCAACTTGGCCAAAGCCTCTACTAGTAATGAAGAGCATGCAAGATCATAAACAACACATAGATAATAGATTGATAATCAACATAACATAGTATTCTCTATCCATCGGATCCCAACAAACACAACATATAGCATTACAGATAGATGATCTTGATCATGTTAGGCAGCTCACAAGACCCGACAATGAAGCATAATGAGGAGAAGACAACCATCTAGCTACTGCTATGGACCCATAGTCCAGGGGTGAACTACCCACTCATCACCCCGGAGGCGACCATGGCGGTGTAGAGTCCTCCGGGAGATGATTCCCCTCTCCAGCAGGGTACCGGAGGCGATCTCCTGAATCCCCCGAGATGGGATTGGCGGCGGCGGCGTCTCTGGAAGGTTTTCCGTATCGTGGCTCTCGCATCGGGGGTTTCGCGACGAAGACTATATGTAGGCGGAAGGGCAGGTCAGGGGCCACACGGGGGCCCCACACGCTAGGGCCGCGCGGGCCCCCCTGGGCCGCGCCGCCCTAGTGTGGCGGCGCCCCGTGGCCCTACTTCGTCTTCCCTTCGGTCTTCTGGAAGCTTCGTGTGAAAATAGGCCCCTGGGCGTTGATTTCGTCCAATTCCGAGAATATTTCCTTACTAGGATTTCTGAAACCAAAAACAGCAGAAAACAACAACTGGCTCTTCGGCATCTCGTTAATAGGTTAGTGCTGGAAAATGCATAAATATGACATAAAGTATGCATAAAACATGTAGATATCATCAATAATGTGGCATGGAACATAAGAAATTATCGATACGTCGGAGACGTATCAGCATCCCCAAGCTTAGTTTCTGCTCGTCCCGAAAGGTGTAAACGATAACAAAGATAATTTCTGGAGTGACATGCCATCATAACCTTGATCATACTATTGTAAGCATATGTAATGAATGCAGCGATCAAAACAATGTAAATGACATGAGTAAACAAATGAATCATATAGCAAAGACTTTTCATGAATAGTACTTCAAGACAAGCATCAATGAGTCTTGCATAAGAGTTAACTCATAAAGCAATAATTCATAGTAGAGGTATTGAAGCAACACAAAGGAAGATGAAGTTTCAGTGGTTGCTTTCAACTTGTAACATGTATATCTCATGGATATTGTCAATGCAAAGTAATATAACAAGTGCAATATGCAAGTATGTAGGAATCAATGCACAGTTCACACAAGTGTTTGCTTCTTGAGGTGGAGAGAAATAGGTGAACTGACTCAACATAAAAGTAAAAGAAAGGTCCTTCAAAGAGGAAAGCATCGATTGCTATATTTGTGCTAGAGCTTTGGTTTTGAAAACAAGAAACAATTTTGTCAACGGTAGTAATAAAGCATATGTGTTATGTAAATTATATCCTACAAGTTGCAAGCCTCATGCATAGTGTACTAATAGTGCCTGCACCTTGTCCTAATTAGCTCGGATTACCTGGATTATCATCGCAATGCATATGTTTTAACCAAGTGTCACAAAGGGGTACCTCTATGCCGCCTGTACAAAGGTCTAAGGAGAAAGCTCGCATCGGATTTCTCGCTATTGATTATTCTCAACTTAGACATCCATACCGGGACAACATAGACAACAGATAATGGACTCCTCTTTAATGCATAAGCATGTAACAACAATTAATTTTCTCATATGAGATTGAGGATATTTGTCCAAAACTGAAACTTCCACCATGGATCATGGCTTTAGTTAGCGGCCCAATGTTCTTCTCTAACATTATGCATGCTCTAACCATTCTAGTGGTAAATCTCCCTTACTTCAGACAAGACGAACATGCATAGCAACTCACATGATATTTCAACAAAGATTAGTTGATGGCGTCCCCAGGAACATGGTTATCGCACAACAAGCAACTTAATAAGAGATAAAGTGCATAAGTACATATTCAATACCACAATAGTTTTTAGGCTATTTGTCCCATGAGCTATATATTGCAAAGATGAAGAATGGAAATTTAAAGGTAGCACTCAAGCAATTTACTTTGGAATGGCGGAGAAATACCATGTAGTAGGTAGGTATGGTGGACACAAATGGCATAGTGGTTGGCTCAAGGATTTTGGATGCATGAGAAGTATTCCCTCTCGATACAAGGTTTAGGCTAGCAAGGCTATTTGAAACAAACACAAGGATGAACTGGTGCAGCATAACTCACATAAAAGACATATTGTAAACATTATAAGACTCTACACCGTCTTCCTTGTTGTTCAAATTCAATACTAGAAATTATCTAGACCTTAGAGAGACCAATTATGCAAACCAAATTTTAGCAAGCTCTATGTATTTCTTCATTAATAGGTGCAAATTATATGATGCAAGAGCTTAAACATGAGCACAATAATTGCCAAGTATCACATTATCCAAGACATTATAGCAATTACTACATGTAGCATTTTCTGATTCCAACCATATAACAATTTAACGAAGAAGATTCAACCTTCGCCATGAATACTATGAGTAAAGCCTAAGGACATATTTGTCCATATGCAACAGCGGAGCGTGTCTCTCTCCCACACAAAGAATGCTAGGATCCATTTTATTCAAACAAAACAAAAACAAAAACAAACCGACGCTCCAAGCAAAGTACATAAGATGTGATGGAATAAAAATATAGTTTCACTAGAGGAACCTGATAATGTTGTCGATGAAGAAGGGGATGCCTTGGGCATCCCCAAGCTTAGACGCTTGAGTCTTCTTGAAATATGCAGGGGTGAATCACCGGGGCATCCCCAAGCTTAGAGCTTTCACTCTCCTTGATCATATTGCATCATCTCCCTCTCTTGATCCTTGAAAACTTCCTCCACACCAAACTCAAAACAACTCATTAGAGGGTTAGTGCACAATTAAAATTTACATGTTCAGAGGTGACACAATCATTCTTAACACTTCTGGATATTGCACAAAGCTACTGAAAGTTAATGGAATCGAAAAATCCATCAAGCATAGCAAAACAGGCAATGCGAAATAAAAGGCAGAATCTGTCAAAACAGAACAGTTCGTAAAGACGAATTTTATTGAGGCACCAGACTTGCTCAAATGAAAATTCCCAAATTGAATGAAAGTTGCGTACATATCTGAGGATCACTCACATAAATTGGCATAATTTTCTGAATTAACTACAGAGGATTAGACCCAGATTCGTGACAGCAAAGAAATCTGTTTCTGCGCAGTAATCCAAATCTAGTATGAACCTTACTATCAACGACTTTACTTGGCACAACAATGCACAAAACTAAGATAAGGAGAGGTTGCTACAGTAGTAACAACTTCAAAGACTCAAATATAAAATAAAAGTACTGTAGTAAAAACATGGGTTGTCTCCCATAAGCGCTTTTCTTTAACGCCTTTCAGCTAGGCGCAGAAAGTGTATATCAAGTGTTATCAAGAGACGAAGTGTCAACATCATAATTTGTTCTAATAATAGAATCAAAAGGTAACTTCATTCTCTTTCTAGGGAAGTGTTCCATACCTTTCTTGAGAGGAAATTAATATTTAATATTACCTTCCTTCATATCAATAATAGCACCAACAGTTCGAAGAAAAGGTCTTCCCAATATAATGGGACAAGATGCATTGCATTCAATATCCAAGACAACAAAATCAACGGGGACAAGGTTATTGTTAATGGTAATGCGAACATTATCAACTCTCCCCAAAGGTTTCTTTGTAGAATTATCAGCAAGATTAACATCCAAATAACAATTTTTCAATGGTGGCAAGTCAAGCATATTATAGATTTTCTTAGGCATAACGGAAATAGTTGCACCAAGATCACATAAAGCATTACAATCAAAGTCATTGACCTTCATCTTAATGATGGGCTCCCAACCATCCTCTAGCTTCCTAGGAATAGAAGCTTCGCGTTCTAGTTTCTCTTCTCTAGCTTTTATGAGAGCATTTATAATATGTTTCGTGAAAGCCAAATTTATAGCGCTAGCATTAGGAATCTTAGCAAGTTTTTGTAAGAACTTTATAACTTAAGAGATGTGGCAATCATCAAAATCCAAACCATTATAATCTAAAGCAATGGGATCATTATCCCCAATGTTGGAAAAAATTTCAGCAGTTTTATCACAAACAGTTTTAGCAGTTTCAGGCAGTTTTTCGCGCTTTGCATTAGAAGTGGAAACATTGCCAACACCAATTCTTTTACCATTATTAGTAGGAGGTGCAGCAACATGTGGAGCTTTAGCATTGCTAGTGGTGGTAATAGTCCAAACTTTAGCTATATTATCTTCTTTTTCATTTTCTTCTCTTTCCCACCTAGCACGCAATTCGGCCATCAATCTTATATTCTCATTAATTCTAACTTGGATGGCATTTGCTGTAGTAACAATCTTATTATACATATCCTCAGGTTTAGCAGCCATTTTATTAATTAAAGAAGATTGTGACGTAGACATGTATGAGATTCGGTTTTCAGCATTTGCAAGTTTAGTTTGCAACCCAGAGATCTCCATATTCAAATTTTCAAGTTGATTTCCTATATTCTTCAACAAGGTAGATTGTTCATTCATAGTTTTAGTAAACAATTTATTTTGCTCATATTGTGATTGCATAAAGCTCTTGGTGGATCTTTCAATTTCTAACATCTTTTCCTCATTAGGTGAAGCATATCTACCATAAGAGTTACCATTAGCAGGATATGGCCTAGAATTATTATAATTGTTATTTTTAATGAAGTTCACATCAACATGTTCTTTTTTAGCAACCAATGAAGCTAACGGAACATTATTAGGATCAACATTAGTCCTACCATTCACAAGCATAGACATAATAGCATCAATCTTATCACTCAAGGAGGAGGTTTCTTCGACAGAATTTACCTTCTTACCTTGTGGAGCTCTTTCCGTGTGCCATTCAGAGTAATTAATCATCATATTATCAAGAAGCATTGTTGCTTCACCAAGAGTGATGGACATAAAGGTACCTCCAGCAGCTGAATCCAATAGGTTCCGCGAAGAAAAATTCAGTCCTGCATAAAAGGTTTGGATGATCATCCAAGTAGTCAGTCCATGGGTTGGGCAATTTTTAACCAAAGATTTCATTCTTTCCCAAGCTTGTGCAACATGCTAATTATCCAATTGTTTAAAATTCATTATGCTACTTCTCAAAGATATAATTTTAGCAGGGGGATAATATCTACCAATAAAACCATCCTTGCATTTAGTCCATGAATCAATACTATTCTTAGGTAGAGATAGCAACCAATCTTTAGCTCTTCCTCTTAATGAGAAAGGAAACAATTTTAATTTTATAATGTCACCATCTACATCCTTATACTTTTGCATTTCACATAATTCAACAAAGTTATTGAGATGGGCAGCAGCATCATCAGAACTAACACCAGAAAATTGCTCTCGCATAACAAGATTTAGTAAAGCAGGTTTAATTTCAAAGAATTCTGCTGTAGTAGCAGGTGGAGCAATAGGTGTGCATAAGAAATCATTATTATTTGTGGTTGTGAAGTCACACAACTTAGTATTTTCAGGAGTACCCATTTTAGCAATAGTAAATAAAGAAAACTAGATAAAGTAAATGCAAGTAACTAATTTTTTGTGTTTTTAATATGGCAAACAAGATAGCAAATAAAGTAAAACTAGCAACTAATTTTTTTGTGTTTTGTTTTAGTGCAGCAAACAAAGTAGTAAATAAAATAAAGCAAGACAAAAACAAAGTAAAGAGATTGGGATGTGGAGACTCCCCTTGCAGCGTGTCTTGATCTCCCCGGCAACGGCGCCAGAAATTTAGCTTGACACGCGTACATCACGCGACCGTTGGGAACCCCAAGTGGAAGGTGTGATGCGTACAGTAGTAATTTTCCCTCATTTAGAAACCAAGGTTTATCGAACCAGTAGGAGTCAAGAAACACGTTGAAGGTTGATGGCGGCGAGATGTAGTGCGGCGCAACACCAGGGATTCCGGTGCCAACGTGGAACCTGCACAACACAACCAAAGTACTTTGCCCCAACGAAACAGTGAGGTTGTCAATCTCACCGGCTTGCTGTAACAAAGGATTAGATGTATAGTGTGGATGATGATTGTTTGCAGAAAACAGTAGAACAAGTATTGCAGTAGATTGTATTCGATGTTAAGAGTAGGACCGGGGTCCACAGTTCACTAGATGTGTCTCTCCCATAAGATAAATAGCATGTTGGGTGAACAAATTACAGTTGGGCAATTGACAAATAGAGAGGACATGACAATGCACATACATGATATGATGAGTATAGTGAGATTTAATTGGGCATTACGACAAAGTACATAGACCGCTATCCAGCATGCATCTATGCCTAAAAAGTCCACCTTCAGGTTATCATCCGAACCCCTTCCAGTATTAAGTTGAAAACAACAGACAATTGCATTAAGTATGGTGCGTAATGTAATCAATAACTACATCCTCGGACATAGCATCAATATTTTATCCCTAGTGGCAACAGCACATCCACAACCTTAGGGGTTTCTGTCACTCCCCCAGATTCAATAGAGGCATGAACCCACTATCGAGCATAAATACTCCCTCTTGGAGTTACAAGTATCAACTTGGCCAAAGCCTCTACTAGTAACGGAGAGCATGCAAGATCATAAACAACACATAGATAATAGATTGATAATCAACATAACATAGTATTCTCTATCCGTCGGATCCCAACAAACACAACATATAGCATTACAGATAGATGATCTTGATCATGTTAGGCAGCTCACAAGACCCGACAATGAAGCATAATGAGGAGAAGACAACCATCTAGCTACTGCTATGGACCCATAGTCCAGGGGTGAACTACTCACTCATCACTCCGGAGGCGACCATGGCGGTGTAGAGTCCTCCGGGAGATGATTCCCCTCTCCGGCAGGGTGCCGGAGGCGATCTCCTGAATCCCCCGAGATGGGATTGGCGGCGGCGGCGTCTCTAGAAGGTTTTCCGTATCGTGGCTCTCGGTACTGGGGGTTTCGCGACGAAGACTATATGTAGGCGGAAGGGCAGGTCAGGGGGCCACACGGGGGCCCCACACGCTAGGGCCGCGTGGGCCCCCCTGGGCCGCGCCGCCCTAGTGTGGCGGCGCCCCGTGGCCCCACTTCGTCTTCCCTTCGGTCTTCTGGAAGCTTCGTGTGAAAATAGGCCCCTGGGCGTTGATTTCGTCCAAATCCGAGAATATTTCCTTACTAGGATTTCTGAAACCAAAAACAGCAGAAAACATCAACTGGCTCTTCGGCATCTCGTTAATAGGTTAGTGCCGGAAAATGCATAAATATGACATAAAGTATGCATAAAACATGTAGATATCATCAATAATGTGGCATGGAACATAAGAAATTATCGATACGTCGGAGACATATCAAGAGACACCTCTAGTGAACTGTGGACCCTAGTCCTTTCTTTTACACTGCAAATACATGTTGTTTTTATTGCCAACTCCCACAACAACAACTCTTTTTCTGGCATCCACACACTGTTCTCTTTATTTCACTTCAAACAAACATCTCTTTCCGTACTATACGTCTAATCCTTTGTTTTCAGCAAAATCGGTGAGAATGACAACCTCACTGTAAGTTGGGGCAAAGTATTTTGGTTGTGCTGTGTGCAGGTTCCACGTTATTGCTGACCCGGTAGTGCGCCCTGCCAAAGTCAGCTAGTAACACACCTTCAGAAGTGATTTGTTTCTCCTACTGGTCGATTAAACCTTGGTTTCTTACTGAAGGAAATCTTGCTACTGTGCTCAGCATACCTTCCTCTTGGGGTTTCCCAACTGTGTGCTTTGCACAACATCAGGAGGCTCCTTCGTTGCATGGTGCTAAACATAAATATATCCCCCCTAGTCTACAAAAATTCCAAGAGAGAAAAGTGGAATGTGAAAAAAGCCCTCTCCGGTGGAGGATGGATATCAAAG
This sequence comes from Lolium perenne, assembly GCF_019359855.2. Classification (NCBI taxonomy): domain Eukaryota; kingdom Viridiplantae; phylum Streptophyta; class Magnoliopsida; order Poales; family Poaceae; genus Lolium; species Lolium perenne. Next base: position 89,352,381 of record NC_067245.2, on the reverse strand, counting down.
ATTGACATGACCGCATACCTCTCTATGGAGCACATCCATCAATACAATACTCTTTGGGTGCAACTTAGGGGCACCAAACTTATTGATGATGTGTCAGATGAGATCTCTTGGGACCTCACTGAAGATGGGCAATATTCTTCTAAGTTCTCTTATAAGGCTCAATTCCTTGGTGCAACTTCATCTCCCACTAGCTCATCGTTTTGAAAGATTTGGGCCCCTCCAAAGGTTAAGTTCTTTGTGTGGCATGCCATACAAAATAGACTTTGGACCGAAGATCGCTTGGAGAAGAGGCGGTGGCCAAATTGTGGTGTTTGCCCACTTTGCAAGCGAGTCACGGAGTCGGTGAATCACCTCTTTGTCAATTCCCATTTCACCATTAGGCTTTGGGGTCTCATCAAGGATTGCCTTGGTCTCCACGTCATTGACCTTAATGCTTGGCCAACACTCTCAATCCACACTTGGTGAGAGATCACGACAAAACACAAAGATTTGACCTCCATAACACTTCTTGTGTCTTGAGAGATTTAGAATAAAAAAAATACACGGGTCTTCAAAAGCAAGCAAGCTCCACCTCCAAGATTTTGCCCTCGTTTCAAGAAAAAAACATAGCATGTCTACCTTTGAATCTTCCCATCATCTTTTTTTGTTTAAGCTCATGATGTTTTTATCCTCATCTAGAATTAAATTCAAATCTCCCATTATATATCCCAAGAGCCTACACAAAACGACCTATGATATTTGATTTTCTCAAGGAAGCTAATTTTGTCAGTTTCATCTTTGCCCGGTCACGTTTTAGGAGAGTGTAATGTGACACGGTGTCCGGGCCAGACCCGAAAATTCATGGACCCTGTGCGAAATATAAATGTAGGCCCCCAAAAAATTAGTACTTACGAAATAAATAAATAAAGCATCATACTTTCAAGTGCAACACTACTTTTGAAAGAAGTGTGATTATAAAAATCCAATATTTCTAATTCATATATGGAACCAGCCATGCTTATGGAATTCCTTGGTACAAAATTTTAAAATTTCCATCAGAGATCGGATAAATGTTTACCGAGCATAATTTGAACTATATTGTAGTCAATTTGTTAAATATTTAGTTGTCTCATTGCTGAGGCGACTTCAAAAGTTCAAAAGTTTTGATTTAGATGAATTTTAGGCTGATGCACCAATTAGTTGAACTAGCTATTAATACATGGACATAATTGTATAGAAAAGTGCAACCATTGCAGAGTCGAAAGGTAGTGAGGCTGGTCATAGTGGGGAGTAACTTAGACTAGTAATATATGTCATGTTACTAGTCTAGGTTACTACCTTCATAGTGGGTAGTAACTTATATATAATGTCATGCATTGTATCATTTATTATGTTATAGACTCATTTTGCATTGGGGTGTGTGATGTTATGGTAACATAGCTAGTTACCACCTCACTCTCTTTCTTCATTTATTGGCATGTCATGTCATCAAAATGTCTTGAGATGTATGATGTTACTAGCTATGTTACTCCCACTATGAGCAGTCTGAAGGAAACATGCCTTGGTTACTGAACATTTAATGATAGGCAATGGGCAGATTCCCAACGAGTAGTAATTAGCAAAGAGAGACACTGAAAAGTACGCCTGCCAAGTTTGGAGAAATTTGAACTAATCCATTCATTACCTAGCTTAACAATATTTTGGAGGCCCTATGTTTTGGGAGGCCCTGTGCCGCTGTGCGGGTGCACATGCTGCACTTGCCCCGTACGGGCCTGCACGGCGTAACTCACTCTTAACCTTACTTTTTTTTAGAGATGAGGAGTCCAACGGGCTTCCAGTTTCATTGAAGAAACTGAAACTTAAGCTGAGTTAGAGCAGCGCACATTCACCGTAAGTTGTCTATAAGAGCATCCCAACCATCTCCCCACGAACGCCTCCACGACCCTTTTTTTCATCCGGATGGACGAAAATGTCCAGTCACGCCCCCAGCTTCTCGTTTTCGTCCGAATTTAGACCTAAATCCGTCCGGACTCCCCATGCCATCCTCGGTTTTCTGGGGTGCTGCTGTGGACTTCGGATGGAGCAAACTCCGCGCTCTAGCCCGCATGTCAGTAAGATTAGCCAAAAACTGGGCGACCGTGTGGGGGAAAACGGCTGGAAAATCGTTGCTCCCCATGCCAAAAGTACGTCCAATCCGAATCAATTTTCATCCGGATTGTGCCCGGGGCCCTCCAGTAGCTGGGAATGCTCTAAGAGCATCCCCACTCGTTGGCGCTCCCCACGCCCAAATCCGACGAAAATTTCGGCCGGATTGGAGGTAAATTTGGCCTGGGGAGCGCCGAAGTTTCACCCGTTCCCCCGGCAGGAAACCCCCAACCTCTACCATTTGACATATTTCAAACAAATTCGACATAAAATTTAACAAGTTCGGCGATCAATTGGAGGAAAATTGCTGAAACAAATTCGGCGATAATCAGTACAATGTTTAACAAGTGCTGAAACAAATGAAGCACACAAGTTCACAATTTTTGAAACAAATTATGACAGGCTAGTTGGCGTCGGCGTCTCGGCTTGCACTTCCGGCGACCTGGTGCCGACCCACCACGGCGACCAGTTGCCTCGCCGGCGTACAAGCTTGATAAGCAGCGGCAGAATCTGGGAAACAAGCCGGCGGGGTGGTGACGGCGGCGAGAGAGATACGAGGGGGGAGATTTTTTAGCGAGGTGGCGGTTGGGTTCGTGTGTCCAGTCGCCGACAGAGCGGGCCCTTCCCCGCTTTTCGCTCGTCCGGACTCCCCGATAGATCCCCGGGGGACCGGGGATGGCCTGGGCTCGCCAGATGGATTAAGGCCCAAATCCGGATGAAATCGAGAAACCGAGAACGCGACTGGACCGAATTACGCCGTCCGGATGACGAAACCGTCGCACGGGGGTCTCTTCAGGGGGGACAAGTGGGGATGCTCTAAGAGTCGACACCCTTTTCTCCGTTGTCGCTGCCGTGACAGAGCGATCTTTCATTGAGTTTATTGAGTTGATGAATCTGATGGTACATGCAGCAGGGTGTTTACTATTGAATTTAGTTCATAGATTTCTCTAGCTGCAGTAGGCAGTTCCTTGTGTAGATAATGAAAAATATACACCCGTTGTACCTGCTGTCTATACTGCCGTCTACAGCTGACATGACAAGGTGCTACAGACGATAGGTGTCTGAACTACATGCTCTTAGCAATGAAGTACAGTAGTATTCGGTGGTTTGGAGCTTTGCAGCGCATAACTGTATTTTTTTAGCATAGCTCCACCGAGATTGTAATCAACTAACCATTTATCAATGAATCTCTTTCTCTTGCCTGAAGAAAAAGAGAAAATCATCTTGAGAGAGCGACTTTCATCGTGAAAGACATGTATATGCACGCTAGTGGTGCTCTAAGCTGGACGCGTGAAGTTGCTGCGTGTTCTTAATTCATCGGAAGGATCGCTTGGCGTCCACGTGATTTGGCTAGCACTAGCAGGTCAACTGACGCCATGTGACCATCGATCCGAGCTGTTCTTAATGGAAGCTTCAGACGGTGAGCAAGATGCATTCCCACCGGCCACCCATGGCGCAAGATGTCGAGTACAACTACTATCATTACCTTCTCTTGGCCGCCATCGTCGTGCTCCCGCTTCTCCTCGCCAAGCTCAGGCCGCGCAGGCACGGCGGCGGCGAGACTAACCTGCCCCCGGGACCATGGCGGCTGCCGGTCATCGGCAGCCTGCACCACCTCGTCGGCGCGCTCCCGCACCGCGCCATGCGGGACCTCGCCCGCCGCCACGGCGCCCCGCTCATGCTGCTTCACCTCGGTGAGCTCAAAGTAGTCGTCGCTTCCTCGGCGGCCGCGGCGAGGGAGGTGATGAGGACCCACGACGCCGCGCTCGCCACTCGGCCGCGGACTGCCACCATCCGAGCGCTCACCAGGGACGGCGTTGGCGTGGCGTTCGCGCCGCAGGGCGAGCACTGGCGCCAGCTCCGAAAGCTCTGCGTCACAGAGCTGCTCGGCGCATGGCGGGTCCGGTCCCTCCGCGGCTCCCGCGAGGCCGAGGCTGCCAGCCTCGTCGCCTCCGTCGCGTCGGCGGCGGCGTCCTCGATGCCGGTAAACGTCAGCGCCCTGCTCGCCACCTACGTCACCGACGCGGTGGTGCGCGCCGTGGTGGGCGACCGGATCGGGAACCACGACGCTTTCCTGGAGTGCCTTGACGAGGGCGTCAAGGTGGCCGCCGGGTTCAGCCTCGCCGACCTGTTCCCGTCCTCGCGCCTCGCGCGCGCGTTCAGCGGTGCGGCGCGGCGCGCGGAGCTGCACGGTGCCAAGATGAGCCGGCTCATGAACGGCGTCATCGAGGAGCACCGCGCAAGGAGGAAGTCCGCTGCCGGCGCCGGCGACGACGAAGAAGACCTCCTGGACGTGCTGCTGAGGATCCAGACGGATGGCGGGCTCCACGTTCCTCTCGAGATAGGAACCATCCGCGCCGTGATCACTGTAAGACCTCCATATATGCACAGAAATCGATGTAGCCATAACCTCTGGGAACTTACGTTGATATCTCAGCCGTTGGTGTTACTCATCTTTCTCGAGATTCGATTCAACACGACCCCACACTAAAAAAGAATCTACAACTGTTATGTGTGTAAAATCAATAGTACTCTTGGTAGTAGTGCATGTACCATCTAAATAAATTGACAAGAACTTTACAAAATTCAGCACGACATTCCGCAGGACTACATGAACCTGACATAGGGACTACATGCGCAAATATTAGAGGACTCTATAGATCCAGTTCATATAATATATTTTAAAATATTAAATATTAGACTCATTAACAGCCCCTTTTACTGAAGAGGAGGTTTTTCAAGCTATCTCGCAAATGGAGCTGAATAAAGCTCCAGGGCCACTGAAGAGGAGGTTTTTCAAGCTATCTCGCAAATGGAGCTGAATAAAGCTCCAGGGCCAGATGGTTTTCCAGCTGAATTTTTTCAAAAATTCTGGGAAGTAATAAAAGGTGATCTCATGGCTCTGTTTGCTCAGTTTACTAATGGGGACTTGCCCCTTTATAAATTGAACTTCGGAGTGATCACATTGCTACCCAAAAAAGAGAATGCGGTTCAGATTCAACAATATAGACCTATTTGCTTACTCAATGTTTGTTTCAAGATCTTCACTAAAGTTGGTACTAATCGCATATCGGGGATTGCTCCGAGGGTTATTAAGCCAACTCAATCAGCCTTTATGCCTGGTAGAAATATTCTAGAAGGGGTAGTTATACTCCATGAAACAATCCATGAGTTACATAATAAGAAGTTGGATGGGGTGTTATTCAAGATTGATTTTGAAAAAGCATATGATAAGGTGAAATGGTCTTTCTTACAACAAACATTAAGGATGAAAGGTTTTGCCCCAGAATGGGGTAGGATAGTGCAACATTTTGTGCAAGGGGGTAGTGTTGGGGTCAAGGTAAATGATGACATTGGTCATTATTTCCAAACAAAAAAAGGATTAAGGCAAGGGGATCCGCTGTCTCCAATGCTTTTTAATATTGTAGTGGATATGCTTGCCATCTTAATTGAAAGAGCCAAGGAAGATGGTCAAGTCGGAGGACTAATTCCTCATTTAGTTGAGGGCGGTCTCTCTATATTACAATATGCCGATGATACAATCCTTTTTTTGGAACATGACCTCAATAAAGCTGTCAATATGAAACTAATTTTGTGTCTTTTTGAAGAACTATCGGGTCTCAAGATTAATTTTCATAAGAGTGAGATTTTTTGTTTTGGAAAGGCAAAAGAGGAGGAAGATCAGTACAAGCAGATCTTTGGGTGTGATGCTGGACAACTCCCTTTTAGATACTTAGGTATTCCTATCCACTATAAAAAACTCAGAAATGCAGATTGGTATCCGGTAGAAACAAGGTTTGAGGGTAAATTAGGATGCTGGAAAGGAAAGTTACTATCCTATGGTGATAGGTTAGTGCTTATTAACTCAGTATTAACTAGTTTACCGATGTTCATGTTGTCTTTCTTACAAATACCTGTTGGGGTAAGGAAACGTTTGGACTTCTATAGATCTAGGTTCTTTTGGCAGTCTGACGAAAACAAGAGAAAATACCGGCTTATAAAATGGAATATTGTATGTAGACCGAAGGATCAAGGAGGTCTAGGTATTGAAGTTCTTGAGATCAAAAACAGATGTTTGTTGAGCAAATGGCTCTTTAAACTTCTTAATGAGGATGGGGTATGGCAACAGTTGTTACACAACAAATACCTCAGACAGAAGGTTTTGTCGGAGGTTCAAGTGAAACCGACTGATTCTCCATTCTGGAAAGGTCTCATGGAGGTCAAACAGGAGTTTTTCTCTAGGGGTTTTTTCAAAGTGGGTGATGGATTGCATACCCGCTTCTGGGAAGATATCTGGTTAGGCAAAACTCCATTGGCCCAACAGTACGCGTCCTTATACAATATTGTCAATCATAAGAATGTCACAGTGGCACATGTGTTAGGTCAATCACCGCTGAATATTACTTTTAGACGGGCCTTGTCTGGTAACAAATGGAATCTGTGGTTACAACTATGTAGGAAACTAATGGCAATACAATTGACTGAAGAAGAAGATCGTTTTATTTGGGGATTAACACCAAATGGCTCATTTACTGTAAAGTCGATGTATGAAGATCTTATGTGTGATCATACCCCCTTTCTCAAAAAATATTTATGGAAGGTTAAAATTCCTTTGAAGATTAAGATTTTTATGTGGTTCTTGAGTAACAAGGTGTTGTTAACCAAGGACAACCTAGCTAAACGTCATTGGAATGGGTGTACAAAATGTGTTTTCTGTGGGGAACAGGAGACCATCCAACACCTTTTTATTGAATGCCCTTTAGCTAAACTCCTATGGCGTACAGTTAACTTTACCTATGCTCTTCCACCTCCCACCAATATTACCAATATGTTTGGTAACTGGTTAAATGGAGTAGATAGACAATCTAAAGCGTATATCCGGATTGGGGTTTCTGCTTTATGTTGGGCTATTTGGAGGAGTCGGAATGATATTATTTTTAACAAAAAACCCTCTTTTCATTTCTTGCAGGTTATTCATATGGTTTCCCATTGGGTCCAGCTTTGGGCTCTGCTTTCTCCGGAGGGACAGCGGGATGCTATGGTTTCTGGATGCACACGACTCCTGATGGTCGCTCAGGATATCTTGTGCCAGGCTGGTTGGCGGCATACTAGAAGGATAGTTTGAGCCGTAGCCATATCTTGTTACTTTTTCGATGGTTGATTTTTGTATCAATCCATGATGCTGGATGTTGAGTGAGTTGTAAACAACGTATTTTGGATTTGGTTTCTTTAATAAAAGGCCGTGTGCATCATCATGATGCAGAAGCCGGGGAATTACCCCATTTCGAAAAAAAAATATTAGACTCATTTTAAAGAGTTCGTCGCCAGGAAATCAAATATGCAAACAAAAACGCATTTGCATTTGTTACGTGAAAATTGTGCTCGTTTTTAAATCAATAGTGCATTTTGAGAAGGGAATCTTCTCATATGGGTAGGCACATGCATGGACCCCATAGCTAGCCATCCATTTGCCATGCAAGGCTGTGATATCATATTGGCCCCATTTCGCATGCGCGAAAGCATTTCCGCGTAAGTGTTCGATGAAATTCATTCTTTGCAGGACCTGTTCGGGGCCGGGAGCGAGACCTCCGCGACGACGCTCCAGTGGGCCATGGCTGAGCTCATGCGGGAGCCGAGGGCGCTCCACAAGGCGCAGGCCGAGGTGCGCGGGGCCCTCGCCGGGGAGAGCCGCGTCCGGGAGGAGGCGCTGCCGGAGATGCGGTACCTGCAGCTGGTGCTCAAGGAGACGCTCCGGCTGCACCCGGCGGTGCCGCTGCTCCTCCCGCGGGAGTGCCAGGAGCGCTGCCGCGACGTCCTCGGAAACGACGTGCCCGTGGGCGCCATGGTGCTCGTCAACGCTTGGGCGATCGGGCGAGACGTAGAGAGCTGGGGCGCGGACGCCGAGGAGTTCAGGCCGGAGAGGTTCGAGGAGGCCGCCACAAGCGCAGTGGATTTCAGGGGGACGGACTTCGAGCTTGTGCCGTTCGGTGCGGGCCGGAGGATGTGCCCTGGCATAGCGCTCGGGCTCGCCATCATGGAGCTCGCACTCGCGAGCCTCCTGTTCCATTTTGACTGGGAGCTCCCTGGCGACGCCGCGCCGCGTGAGCTGGACATGACGGAGGCGCTCGGGATCACGGCGCGGAGGAAGGGCGACCTGTGGCTGCACGCCCGTCTTCGTGTGCCTCTTCCGAGTCTGCAGACACTAGACACTCGCATGTGGACTCCTTTCTTGTAAAACTTGTATTACGTCGCGAGAGTAAAATTTGTATTATATCAAAAACTTTACTTTTTTGTAAACTCCTTTTTTAATGAATGAATAGGCAAAGCTTTTGTCCTCGTTTCAAAAAAAAAAAACACTGGCATGTGGGTGGAAAGTGACGTGTGCTCCGTGCAAGTGTATACCAATTCGTTTCGAATTTTTGAAGGAAAACACTTTTTTTAGAATGCTTCCGCCCAGTTTCATTTCAGATTGAAACGAAACTACAAACGTCAGGTTTTCTGGATTTTTCAGTTCTAGACCCAACCTCACACCTTACCCAAGAGGGCACTCTTACAACTCAAACAGAACCAACTCCACACATAGAATGTCTAGGTTTCCAACTAGGAAAAGAAACTGAAACTATCCTCTCACACATCATGAAGAGGCTGATACAAACGCTGTCATTTTTTTCAATTTTTCTGAGACAAACCACAACCTGTCTACTTCTTCACACTTTTTTTTTCCTCACAGCTTCACCCTGATTTTACCTCGCGCCTCCGGAGTCCCAGGTCTGATCATCTTCGTCGCAATCTTCCTCTTCTTTAATGCCATCCGATCCGGGGCGCCAAAGCCTTCTTTTCCAACTCCTTGCACCATCTTCCAATCTTCGGCCGCCATTCTTCCTTGCACAGCGACATCCATCTCCTGAGAAGCCTGGTCATTCTCTTCCAAATCACCTGAAAGCCAGTCCATGTTAGACTTCCGAAATGTAATTCATTTCTCATCTTCCACAGATTCCAAATTACAATCAGATGAAATTGTATTCAGTGCACCATTTTTCTCATTGCTAATCCAAAGTCTAGCAATCTGCTCGTAATTGTCTCCCACCTCTCTTCCAACTAAACTAGAAATATAAGACCAAAGTGTCGAGCAACATCACACTCAAAGAATACATGGCACATGCTCTCATGTTCGCAACAAAATAAACATTGAGCATCATTTAATGTCTATCTTTTGGCCAAATTGTCCCTAGTAAGAATTTTGTTATGTGAAACTAAACAAAGGAAAACCTGGACCCTAGGCCGGGGGTATATTTAGTTTCCAAATCACGGGATATAAACCTGCTTTACTCCCCAAAAATTCATCACTTCATATGAGGACTGTGAGGAGTAAACTCCTGTAGAACCAACATTCCCCTGGACGATGGATGCTCTGCTTCCTCTGCCACGTGCGAGCGACGCGTGTCCACTATCGACCCCACGGACGAGACAGCTTCCCCTTCGCATCCATATCCTATCGCTCAGAATTTCTTGACATGGCTTCTGCGAAACAAATGGAGGAGAGCCCCGATCTCCCTAGCTGCCCTGCCTCCCCCGTCCCTGCGCCGCCACCCTCGTACATCGCCTCCTACCTTGCACCTAGCCATGGCCGGAGGTAGCCTATTGCCGACTGATGTCTACGCACGCTTCTATTCCTGTAGACAGTGTTGGGCCTCCAAGAGCAGAGGTTTGTAGAACAGCAGCAAGTTTCCCTTAAGTGAATCACCCAAGGTTTATCGAACTCGGGGAGGAAGAGGTCAAAGATATCCCTCTCAAGCAACCCTGCAATTACGATACAAGAAGTCTCTTGTGTCCCCAACACACCTAATACACTTGTCAGATGTATATGTGCACTAGTTCGGCGAAGAGATAGTGAAATACAAGTAATATGGATGTATATGAGTGGTAATAGCAATCTGAATAAAATATGGCAGCGAGTAAACATGCAACAGAACAGTAAACAAACGGAGATTCGATGTGTGAAAACAAGGCCTAGGGATCATACTTTCACTAGTGGACACTCTCAACATTGATCACATAATAAAACCACTCTACAGTCTCTTGTTGGATGACAAACATCATTAATTGTGTAGGGCTACAAGAGCACCTCAATGCCGGAGTTAACAAGCTCCACAACATTCGATGTTCATATTTAAGTAACCTTAGAGTGCATGATAGACCAACGCAATTATACCGAGTACTAACATAGCATGCACACCGTCACCGACAGGCTATGAAAGGGGGAATAGATCACATCAATACTATCATAGTAATAGTTAACTTCATAATCTACAAGAGATCACAATCATAGCTTATACCAAGTACTACATGATGCACACACTGTCAACATTACATAATGGATGAGGAATAGACTACTTTAATAACATCACTAGAGTAGCACATAGATGATTGATACGTCTCCGACGTATCGATAATTTCTTGTGTTCCATGCCACATTATTGATGATATCTACATGTTTTATGCACACTTTATGTCATATTCGTGCATTTTCTGGAACTAACCTATTAACGAGATGCCGAAGTGCCAGTTGCTGTTTTCTGCTGTTTTTGGTTTCAGAAATCCTAGTAAAGAAATATTCTCGGAATCGGACGAAATCAACGCACAGGTTCCTATTTTGCCCGGAAGCATCGAGAACACACGAGAACCGCCAGAGAGGGGGCACTGGGCCCCCAGACCATAGGCCGGCGCGGCCCAGGCCCTGGCCGCGCCGCCCTATAGTGTCGTCGCCCCTTCGACCTTCTGACGCCGCCTCTTCGCCTATATAAAGCCCCTGGACCTAAAACCACGAGACGGAAAAGCCACGGTACGAGAAACCTTCCAGAGCCGCCGCCATCGCGAAGCCAAGATCTGGGGGACAGGAGTCTCTGTTCCGGCACGCCGCCGGGACGGGGAAGTGCCCCCGGAAGGCTTCTCCATCAACACCACCGCCATCTTCATCACCGCTGCTGTCTCCCATGAGGAGGGAGTAGTTCTCCATCGAGGCTCGGGGCTGTACCGGTAGCTATGTGGTTCATCTCTCTCCTATGTACTTCAATACAATAATCTCATGAGCTGCCTTACATGATTGAGATTCATATGATGATGCTTGTAATCTAGATGTCATTATGCTAGTCAAGTGGGTTTTACTTATGTGATCTCTGGAGACTCCTTGTCCCACGTGTGTAAAGGTGACAGTGTGTGCACCGTGTGGGTCTCTTAGGCTATATTTCACAGAATACTTATTCACTGTTATGAATGGCATAGTGAAGTGCTTATTTATATCTCTTTATGATTGCAATATGTTTTGTATCACAATTTATCTATGTGCTACTCTAGTGATGTTATTAAAGTAGTTTTATTCCTCCTGCACGGTGTAATGGTGACAGTGTGTGCATCCATGTTAGTACTTGGCGTAGGCTATGATTATGATCTCTTGTAGATTATGAAGTTAACTATTGCTATGATAGTATTGATGTGATCTATGCCTCCTTTCTTAGCATGAAGGTGACAGTGTGCATGCTACGTTAGTACTTGGTTTAGTTGTGTTGATCTATCTTACACTCTAAGGTTATTTAAATATGAACATTGAATTGTGGAGCTTGTTAACTCCGGCATTGAGGGTTCGTGTAATCCTACGCAATGTGTTCATCATCCAACAAGAGAGTGTAGAGTATGCATTTATCTATTCTGTTATGTGATCAAAGTTGAGAGTGTCCACTAGTGAAAGTATGATCCCTAGGCCTTGTCCCTAAATACTGCTATTGCTGCTTGTTTACTATTTTACTGCGTTACTACTGCTGCGTTACTACTGCTTGTTTACTGTCCTGGGCAAAGCACTTTTCTGGTGCCGTTGCTACTGCTTATTCATACCACCTGTATTTCACTATCTCTTTGCCGAACTAGTGCACCTATTAGGTGTGTTGGGGACACAAGAGACTTCTTGCTTTGTGGTTGCAGGGTTGCATGAGAGGGATATCTTTGACCTCTTCCTCCCTGAGTTCGATAAACCTTGGGTGATCCACTTAAGGGAAAACTTGCTGCTGTTCTACAAACCTCTGCTCTTGGAGGCCCAACACTGTCTACAGGAAAAGGAGGGGGGCGTAGACATCAAGCTATTTTCTGGCGCCGTTGCCGGGGAGGAAAGGTAAAAGGTACTCACACTCCGGATCTCTGCTACTAAGTTATTTTCCGGCGCCGTTGTAAGTACTCGAAGCTATTTCCTTTAGATCCTGCAATTGCATCTTTTTGTTTCTTGTTTACACTAGTTTGGCATAATGGACAACAATGAGCTTCTTATTCTATTTCCTGATTTAAGACATGGATGGTTTGATCCGAAAATTAAAAAACCCATGGAACATGTTAGCATGAATACTTTGAACACCATTGTTGCTAATGATATGGAAAATTCTAAGCTTGGGGAAGCTGGCTTTGATGAGCATGATCTTTTTAGTCCCCCAAGCATTGAGGAGAAAATTTACTTTGATGATACTTTGCCTCCTATTTATGATGATTATAATGATAGTAGTATTTTGGTACCACCTGTTATGGAGGATAAATTTGATTATGATTACAATATGCCTCCTATATTTGATGATGAGAATAATAATGATAGCTACTTTGTTGAATTTGCTCCCACTACAACTAATAAAATTGACTATGCTTATGTTGGGAGTAGTAATAATTTTATGCATGAGACTCATGATAAGAATGCTTTATGTGATAGTTATATTGTTGAGTTTGCTCATGTTGCTACTGAAAGTTATTATGAGAGAGGAAAATATGGTTGTAGAAATTTTCATGTTACTAAAACACCTCTCTATGTGCTGAAATTTTTGAAGCTACACTTGTTTTATCTTTCTATGCTTGTTGCATTATGCTTCTTGAACTTGTTTATTTACAAGATTCCTTTTCATAGGAAGCATGTTAGACTTAAATGTGTTTTGAATTTTCCTCTTGATGCTCTCTTTTGCTTCAAATACTATTTCTTGCGAGTGCATCATTAAAACTGCTGAGCCCATCTTAATGGCTAAAAAGAAAGAACTTCTTGGGAGATAACCCATGTGTTATTTTGCTACAGTACTTTGTTTTATATTTGTGTCTTGGAAGTTGTTTACTACTGTAGCAACCTCTCCTTATCTTAGTTTTGTGTTTTGTTGTGCCAAGTAAAGTCGTTGATAGTAAGGTTCGTACTATATTTGGATTACTGCGCAGAAACAGATTTCTTTGCTGTCACGAATCTGGGCAAAATTCTCTGTAGGTAACTCAGATAATTATGCCAATTTACGTGAGTGATCCTAAGATATGTACGCAACTTTCATTCAATTTGAGCATTTTCATTTGAGCAAGTCTGGTGCCTCAATAAAATTCGTCTTTATGGACTGTTCTGTTTTGACAGATTCTGCCTTTTATTTCGCATTGCCTCTTTTGCTATGTGGGATGGATTTCTTTGTTCCATTGACTTCCAGTAGCTTTGAGCAATGTCCAGAAGTGTTAAGAATGATTGTGTCACCTCTGAACATGTGAGTTTTTGATTATGCACTAACCCTCTAATGAGTTTGTTTCGAGTTTGGTGTGAAGGAAGTTTTCAAGGGTCAAGAGAGGAGGATGATATACTACGATCAAGAAGGGTGAAAAGTCTAAGCTTGGGGATGCCCCGGTGGTTCATCCCTGCATATTTCAAGAAGACTCAAGCGTCTAAGCTTGGGGATGCCCAAGGCATCCCCTTCTTCATCGACAACATTATCAGGTTCCTCCCCTGAAACTATATTTTTATTCCATCACATCTTATGTACTTTGCTTGGAGCGTCGGTTTGTTTTTGTTTTTTGTTTTTGTTTTAATAAATGCTTGTGTGGGAGAGAGACACGCTCCGCTGGTTCATATGAACACATGTGTTCTTAGCTTTTAATTTTCATGGCGAAGGTTGAAACTGCTTCGTTAAATTGTTATATGGTTGGAAATGGAAAATGCTACATGTAGTAATTGCTATAATGTCTTGGATAATGTGATACTTGGCAATTGTTGTGCTCATGTTTAAGCTCTTGCATCATATACTTTGCACCTATTAATGAAGAAATACATAGAGCTTGCTAAAATTTGGTTTGCATAATTGGTCTCTCTAAGGTCTAGATGATTTCTAGTATTGAGTTTGAACAATAAGGAAGACGGTGTAGACTCTTATAATGTTTACAATATGTCTTTTATGTGAGTTTTGCTGCACCGCTACATCCTTGTGTTTGTTTCAAATAAACCTTGCTAGCCTAAACCTTGTATCGAGAGGGAATACTTCTCATGCATCCAAAATCCTTGAGCCAACCACTATGCCATTTGTGTCCACCATACCTACCTACTACATGGTATTTCTCCGCCATTCCAAAGTAAATTGCTTGAGTGCTACCTTTAAAATTTTCATTCTTCACCTTTGCAATATATAGCTCATGGGACAAATAGCTTAAAAACTATTGTGGTATTGAATATGTACTTATGCATTTTATTTCTTATAAGTTGCTTGTTGTGCGATAACCATGTTCCTGGGGACGCCATCAACTATCCTTTGTTGAATATCATGTGAGTTGCTATGCATGTTCGTCTTGTCTGAAGTAAGGGCGATTTACCACCTTATGGTTAGAGCGTGCATATTGTTAGAGAAGAACATTGGGCCGCTAACTAAAGCCATGATCCATGGTGGAAGTTTCAGTTTTGGACATATATCCTCAATCTCATATGAGAAAAATAATTGTTGCTACATGCTTATGCATAAAAGAGGAGTCCATTATCTGTTGTCTATGTTGTCCCGGTACGGATGTCTAAGTTGAGAATAATCAATAGCGAGAAATCCAATGCGAGCTTTCTCCTTAGACCTTTGTACAGGCGGCATAGAGGTACCCCTTTGTGACACTTGGTTAAAACATGTGCATTGCGATAATCCCGGTAGTCCAAGCTAATTAGGACAAGGTGCGGGCACTATTAGTATACTATACATGAGGCTTGCAACTTGTAAGATATAATTTACATGATACATATGCTTTATTACTACCGTTGACAAAATTGTTTCTTGTTTTCAAAATCAAAGCTCTAGCACAAATATAGCAATCGATGCTTTCCTCTTTGAAGGACCATTCTTTTACTTTTATTGTTGAGTCAGTTCACCTATTTCTCTCCATCTCAAGAAGCAAACACTTGTGTGAACTGTGCATTGATTCCTACATATTTGCATATTGCATTTGTTATATTGCTTTGCATTGACAACTATCCATGAGATATACATGTTATAAGTTGAAAGCAACCGCTGAAACTTAATCTTCCTTTGTGTTGCTTCAATGCTTTTACTATGAATTATTGCTTTATGAGTTAACTCTTATGCAAGACTTATTGATGCTTGTCTTGAAGTACTATTCATGAAAAGTCTTTGCTATATGATTTACTTGTTTACTCATGTCATTTACGTTGTTTTGATCGCTGCATTCACTACATATGCTTTACAAATAGTATGATCAAGGTTATGATGGCATGTCACTCCAGAAATTATCTTTGTTATCGTTTTACCTGCTCGGGACGAGCAGAACTAAGCTTGGGGATGCTGATACGTCTCCGACGTATCGATAATTTCTTGTGTTCCATGCCACATTATTGATGATATCTACATGTTTTATGCACACTTTATGTCATATTCGTGCATTTTCTGGAACTAACCTATTAACGAGATGCCGAAGTGCCAGTTGCTATTTTCTGCTGTTTTTGGTTTCAGAAATCCTAGTAAAGAAATATTCTCGGAATCGGATGAAATCAACGCCCAGGTTCCTATTTTGCCCGGAAGCATCCAGAACACACGAGAACCGCCAGAGAGGGGGCACTGGGCCCCAGACCATAGGCCGGCGCGGCCCAGGCCCTGGCCGCACCGCCCTATAGTGTCGTCGCCCCTTCGACCTTCTGACGCCGCCTCTTCGCCTATATAAAGCCCCTGGACCTAAAACCACGAGACGGAAAAGCCACGGTACGAGAAACCTTCCAGAGCCGCCGCCATCGCGAAGCCAAGATCTAGGGGACAGGAGTCTCTGTTCCGGCACGCTGCCAGGACGGGGAAGTGCCCCCGGAAGGCTTCTCCATCAACACCACCGCCATCTTCATCACCGCTGCTGTCTCCCATGAGGAGGGAGTAGTTCTCCATCGAGGCTCGGGGCTGTACCGGTAGCTATGTGGTTCATCTCTCTCCTATGTACTTCAATACAATAATCTCATGAGCTGCCTTACATGATTGAGATTCATATGATGATGCTTGTAATCTAGATGTCATTATGCTAGTCAAGTGGGTTTTACTTATGTGATCTCCGGAGACTCCTTGTCCCACGTGTGTAAAGGTGACAGTGTGTGCACCGTGTGGGTCTCTTAGGCTATATTTCACAGAATACTTATTCACTGTTATGAATGGCATAGTGAAGTGCTTATTTACATCTCTTTATGATTGCAATATGTTTTGTATCACAATTTATCTATGTGCTACTCTAGTGATGTTATTAAAGTAGTTTTATTCCTCCTGCACAGTGTAATGGTGACAGTGTGTGCATCCGTGTTAGTACTTGGCGTAGGCTATGATTATGATCTCTTGTAGATTATGAAGTTAACTATTGCTATGATAGTATTGATGTGATCTATGCCTCCTTTCTTAGCATGAAGGTGACAGTGTGCATGCTACGTTAGTACTTGGTTTAGTTGTGTTGATCTATCTTACACTCTAAGGTTATTTAAATATGAACATTGAATTGTGGAGCTTGTTAACTCCGGCATTGAGGGTTCGTGTAATCCTACGCAATGTGTTCATCATCCAACAAGAGAGTGTAGAGTATGCATTTATCTATTCTGTTATGTGATCAAAGTTGAGAGTGTCCACTAGTGAAAGAATGATCCCTAGGCCTTGTCCCTAAATACTGCTATTGCTGCTTGTTTACTATTTTACTGCGTTACTACTGCTGCGTTACTACTGCTTGTTTACTGTCCTGGGCAAAGCACTTTTCTGGTGCCGTTGCTACTGCTTATTCATACCACCTGTATTTCACTATCTCTTCGCCGAACTAGTGCACCTATTAGGTGTGTTGGGGACACAAGAGACTTCTTGCTTTGTGGTTGCAGGGTTGCATGAGAGGGATATCTTTGACCTCTTCCTCCCTGAGTTCGATAAACCTTGGGTGATCCACTTAAGGGAAAACTTGCTGCTGTTCTACAAACCTCTGCTCTTGGAGGCCCAACACTGTCTACAGGAAAAGGAGGGGGCGTAGACATCAATGATATTCAACTAGATCACAAAGAGAGAGATGAACCACATAGCTACGGTAGAGCCCTCAGCCTCGGGGGAGAACTACTCCCTCCTCATCATGGGAGACAGCTGCGGCGATGAAGATGGCGGTGGTGTTGATGGACATGCCTTCCGGGGGCAATTCCCCGTCCCGGCGGCGTGCCGGAACAGAGACTTCTGTCCCCCGAATCTTGGCTTCGCGATGACGGCGGCTCTGGAACTTTTCTCGTACCGTGGCTTATTCGTATCGAAGATTTAGGTCAGGGAGGCTTATATAGGCGAAGAGTCGGAGTCGGAAGGGGTCTGGGGGTCCCACACACCAGGGGGGCGCGTGCCCCCCTCTGGCCGCGCCGCCACCATGTGTGGGGGCCCTGGGCCTCCCCTCTGGTCCCTCTTCGGTGTTCTGGAAGCTTCGTGGAATTATAAGATCGTGGGCCTTGATTTCGTCCAATTCCGAGAATATTTCCTGTGTAAGATTTCTGAAACCAAAAACAGCAGAAAACAGGAACTGGCACTTCGGCATCTCGTCAATAGGTTAGTTCCGTAAAACGCATAAAATCATCATAAAGTGTGAGCAAAACATGTAGGTATTGTCATAAAACAAGCATGGAACATCAGAAATTATAGATACGTTGGAGACGTATCACCGACATACAACCCTCGTCGTCGCCCCGACCAGCAGCAACACCGCAGTCCCGAGTCCCTACCTCAGCCTTCGCCGCCACCGACCCGACCAGCAGCATCGACACCTCCCCGGACAACAGCGCCGCCGTCCACCAGCCGCGCGCCTAGACGCCGACACTGCCCCCATCCTCCGCGCGGATCCCTTGCACCGACACCAAGGGAATAGCAGATATGCTACTTTTCTGGCGGTGTGGTGCTACCATGGTGGCGGCTTCTTGCTGCTAGTGGCGGCCGGCCTTGCTACAATTGGCAGGCCACCTTGCTCCAATAGGCGACCGGAGGTGCTACAACAGGCGGTCGTCGTTGCTCCGGTGGGCTGCTGGTGTTGCTCTGATGGGCGTCCGGAGTTGCTCCGATTGTCGACCGACATTGCTACTACGGGAGGCGGGTCTTGCTACTTTTGTACATGGAGGCAGGGTTGCTACAATGGCACGGCCATGTTGCTGTTGGCGGCCGCCTCTTCTGCTACCAACGCGACCGTGAGTTGCTACAAATTCTCCGTCGCAGCTGGCCGCCTCCGACACCCGGGCCACTGTTGCTGCCACGGCCGGTGACCGATGAGCTCGTCGGAAGTAGGTGCTCCCACATGCGCGGTGGCTACAGCGCTGCTGCGAATGGGTGCTGCTTCAGCTAGGTGTGTCGTCTTCTCGTCGGTAATGTTTTCTAGGATCGTCGGCAATGCTACCTCTGGTGCCATCGATGCTCCCGGCGAGGGCTGCGGTCCTGCCGGTGAGGGCAGCGGTGCTGCGACGGGATTTCCAATGGGAGCAGTGAGCGGGTGCTTTTTCGTTATTTTTCTGTTTTGCTTTTGGGGAGGTTGACTCAGACGGACGGTTTCTGATGTTCCATCGAACGGTCGTCGACCCGGGGGATCGGGGGATGCTCAACGCTACCCATTTTTTAAAGTTAACGAAACTACATATCTCTAGGTGTGCCTCTTCCGAGTTTGTAGACACTCATTGGGTTGAGAGTGTGGCAGCTAACATGGGTAACCAAGTGAGTATCAATTTTATCACTCAAGGAGGAGGATTCTTTGACAGAATCTACCTTCTTACCTTGTGGAGCTCTCTTGGTGTGCCATTCGGAATAATTTATCATCATATCATGTTGATCCAAATAATATTACGTTAGCTTCTTTGGTTGCTCAAGAATAGCATGTTGATGCGAATTTCATTAGAACAACAATTTCAATAACAATGCTTATAGGAATAATTTTGGTAGCAACAATTATAGACCATATCCTTCTAATAATGGTAATGCTTATGGATACTCTTATGATAATTCCTAAAGCAATAATAAAAGTGCACCCTCTAATCTTGAAGTCATGCTTAAGGATTTTATTAGTAAGCAAACTGCTTTCAATAAAACTGTTGAGAAAAAGCTTGGCTAAATTGATATTCTTGCTTCTAAAGTTGATAGCCTTGCTCATGATGTTGATTTTAAATTAAAAGTGTTGTCTCATGATGTTAAAGAAAGTAAAACTTTAAATGCCATTCAAGTTAGAATTGATGAAAATGTTAGGATGTTGGCGGAATTGCATGCTAGGTGGGAAAGAGAAGATAAAATTGCTAGAAACAATAATTTGACTAAAGTTTGTACCATCACCACCACCAGTAGTAATGAAGTTTCAAATGCTAGCCACTCTCCTACTATTAATGATAAAATAAATGGTGTAGGGAAAGTCCCCGCTCCTTCGACAAAATTGCCTAGAACCACTCAAACTGTTCCTGATAAGTGTGCTGAAATTTTTCGGAGTGTGGGAGACAAGCGTCCCTTTACCTTTGATAATAATGAGCTTGATTTTTATGATTGCAATATATCTAAAGTAAGTAAGTTCTTACAAAATCTTGTTATAATTCCTAATGCTAGTGCTATAAATATGGCTTTTACAAAGCACATTACAAATGCTCTTATGCAAATTAGAGAGGAGAAATTAAAACGTGAAGCCTATATTCCTAAAAAGTTCGAAGATGGCTGGGAGCCCATCATTAAGATGAAAATAGATGGTTTTGATTGCAATGCTTTATGTGATCTTGGTGTAAGTATTTCTGTTATGCCTAGAAAAATCTATGAGATGCTTGAATTGCCACCGTTAGAACAATATTATTTGGATGTTCATCTTGTTGATATTGCTGCAAAAAAAACCTTTGGGGAGAGTTGATAATGTTTTTATTATGGTTAACAATAACCTTGTCCCCTTTTATTTTGTTGTCTTCGATATTGAATGCAATGTTTCTTGTCCAATTATTTTGGGAAGACCATTTCTTAGAACTGTTGGTGCTGGTATTGACATGAGAGATGGAATTATTAAATATAAATTCCCACTCAAGAAAGGTATGGAACAATTCCCTCGGAAAAGAAAGAAGTCACCTTATGACTCTATTATTAGAACAAATTATGATGTTGATGCTTCTTCACTTGATAATACTTGATGCTCGTATTTTTTCTGCGCTTAGCTGAAAGGCGTTAAAGAAAAGCACTCTTGGAAGATAACCCATGTTTATTTTCTATAATTTTTCTTTTGTTGAGTCTTGGAAGTTATTACCTCTGTAATAACCTCTCCTTATCATTTTTATTTTGTTTTTGTGCCAAGAATAGCCTCTAATAGAAAGAAAGTAAGATTTGGGGAAGTTGTTGTCGTGAAAACAAATTTTGTGTTGTCACCATAAAAATTTCATAAAAATACCCAGAGCGGACTATTGAGCTGAAATTGTTTATGCATATGCCCCAGGTTATTATCTAACTTTCGTTATTTTACCACTTTTCGAGATGAGCAACATCAATACTATCATAGTAATAATTAACATCAATAGATCACATCAATACTATCATAGTAATAATTAACTCCATAATCTACAAGAGATTACAATCATAAACTATGCCAAGTACTACATGATGCACACACTGTCACCATTACATCATGGAGGAGGAATAGAGTACTTTAATAACATCACTAGAGTAGCACATAGATTAATAGTGATACAAAGCTCATCATATGAATCTCAATCATGTAAGGCAGCTCATGAGATCATTGTATTGAAGTACATGGGAGAGAGATTAACCACATAGCTACCGGTACAGCCCTTAGCCTTGAGGGAGAACTACTCCCTCCTCATGGGAGACAACAGCGGCGATGAAGATGGCGGTGGTGTTGATGGAGATGCCTTCCGGGGGCAATTCCCCGTCCCGGCGGCGTGCCGGAACAGAGACTTATGTCCCCCAGATCTTGGCTTCGCGATGGCGGCGGCTCTGGAAGGTTTCTCGTACCGTGGCTTATTCCTCTCGATGTTTTAGGTCAGGAAGGCTTAAATAGGCGAAGAGTCGGAGTCGGAGGGGTCCTGGGGCAACCACACACCAGGGGGGCGCCCCCCCCCCTTGGCCGCGCCGCCACCATGTGTGGTGGCCCTGGGCCTCTCCTATGGCCCCTCTTCGGTGCTCTGGAAGCTTCCTTGAAATATAAGATACTGGGCGTTGATTTCGTCCAATTCCGAGAATATTTCCTTACTAGGATTTCTGAAACCAAAAACAGCAGAAAGCAGGAACTGGCACTTCGGCATCTCGTCAATAGGTTAGTTCCGGATGACGTGGGCATTACCCTTCGGGTAACCAGTATTGCCCTATTCGGTATTGACAAACTGGAGGCCCATGAAGACACCCGAAGGCTAGATGGGCCATTAGGTCGGTGCACCAGAAGATTCCTTGACGGGCAAGACAAGGAAGCAAACAAACAAGGAAAGATTGGATCTAAACTACTGTAAATCTAGTCGTATTCGGTTAGACCTCTTGAGACCTGGCCTCCTATATAAAGGCCAGGAGAGGGGCTGCCGAGGGACACGATCAATCTTAGCAATCTTAGCCAGAAAAAGCTTAGAGCTAGGTCACCTTAGCGATTAGCCATCTCGACGAGGTACAACTTGAGTCTACGCATGGATTGCAAGCATCCGTACCTAGACTCGGGGTCTACTCCCATCGGGAGCGCTGACGCGCACCCGATAAAAGAAGGTGAAGCAAAATCAAGATGAACAAGAATAATGAAGGAGAAGAATATCATGAGAGGACATGCATTAGTCTCTACCCGAATTATTTTCGGCTAGACACTCGGGGGCTACTGACGTGGGCATTACCCTTCGGGTAACCAGTATTGCCCTATTCGGTATTGACAAACTGGAGGCCCATGAAGACACCCGAAGGCTAGATGGGCCATTAGGTCGGTGCACCAGAAGATTCCTTGACGGGCAAGACAAGGAAGCAAACAAACAAGGAAAGATTGGATCTAAACTACTGTAAATCTAGTCGTATTCGGTTGGACCTCTTGAGAGCTGGCCTCCTATATAAAGGCCAGGAGAGGGGCTGCCGAAGGACACGAACAATCTTAGCAATCTTAGCCAGGAAAAGCTTAGAGCTAGGTAACCCTAGCAACAGCAATCTCGCCTAGATCTCAGCCGAACTATTCGGCACCCCATTGTAACCCATTGTTTTCATAATCAAAGAACAGACAGGCAGGACGTAAGGGTTTTACCTCATCGAGGGCCCCGAACCTGGGTAAATCGCTCTCCCCGCTTGTCTGTGAACCGATGTCTCGTGTCAGCCTACAGGATTCCATCAACCCTAAGCCCCTATCGGAGGGCATTGGCGAGGAGTACCCTCGACAATTGGCGCCGTCTGTGGGAACCCTGTCGGCACAAGATCGGACATCGGCTGAACCCGTCATGTCATCAGCAGCTTCATCA
The DNA here is from genome assembly GCF_019359855.2 of Lolium perenne. Lineage (NCBI taxonomy): Eukaryota > Viridiplantae > Streptophyta > Magnoliopsida > Poales > Poaceae > Lolium > Lolium perenne. The sequence continues at coordinate 89,329,538 of NC_067245.2, read as the reverse complement.
TCACCATCATCGTCTCATCTGGGAAGCCCGATCCGTTTCGGCTCCTACGAATTCACCCCGCACAGCGAATCGTCTCGCTCCACCTTCTCTGGTCTGCAAGGCAACATGGACATGGCGTTCGGCAGCGTCCACTACAACGTCAACTCAGAGGGAATCCTCCGGCTACTGGAATCTCCTATCTCCAGATCGACAAGCCCAAGTGCGTCATCGGCACCCGACCTTTCGGCTGGCCAGGAAAACCCGTCGAGTCCATTCGCGCCATCGACTCCTCGCTCGGCATCCTCCATGTCGGTTGGATCTGATGACCCCGTGCCATCGGAGATGACCTCGTACTACTGCGTAAACTGCGACACCAGGCATGGACTAGGGTCAAGCGACACGCCATTCATCTGCAACGCCTACTATTCGTCGGGAGAGGACATCATCGGTAGCGTCGTCCGAGGAGACACCCGAAGAGTTGCGCCCCTCCAAGTCTACGTCGCTAATAGGGGAGATGGAGAACGCACCCCCCATTCCAGCAGGCGGGCTAGTTTCGGAGATAGCGCCAGCAATGACAATAGCGACCACACCATTACAGAAGAAGAGTGGGCAGCAGCCAAGGCAGCCGTGCTCAACAACACACCGCTTTCGGCGGGAACCACGGTTGGTACGCTCAACGCTTACCACTCCATATTGGAGAAAAATCAGGAGCGCCTGTCTAAGGAGCAAGCCACCCTCGAGAAACGACTATCTGTGGCAGACCGGTCCAGCGAGCGACGAAGGGCCTCGCAGGGGAGTGCCTCCCGAAGTACCCACGGAGGGGGCAAACATCGATCGAGGATGTCCAGGCTTTCGGAAGATGATGCAAGGGAGATAACATCAAACTTGACCAAATCCTTTATGACCACGGACACCGCGGGCATGCCACGGCCAAAAACCATCGCAGGAGCAACAGCCAATCTTGCAGCGTACCTCATTAATCAGCGTCCCGAAGGATCCATGGCTCAGGCCCACCGTGGTGCTTTGGAGAGTCTTGCGATACTAGGACATAATCTAGTTCCACCGAAAGAGAAGACCCTGCAGGCCAGCGGGTCAAAACATCGCGCAAAAGACGCTCGGGATGAAATCACACAGAGCAGGATTGACAAAGCAAGGCGACGACGCGCCATGAGAGAAGAACTTGACAGTGATTCTTCGGACGAGACCCAGGAGAACGACGGCGAGCTTAGAGGAGCCGATTGCCTGAGCTACAAAATTCGGGAGGCGATGCCACCCAAGAAGTTCAAACCTACACCTACCGACGCTGCCAAATACGATGGGCAGCAGGAGCCAAGATCCTAGATAGAGGACTATCTGCAGACAGTAATTCTGCAAAAAGGAAATCAGATAGCAGCAATGCAATGTCTACAGCTTTACCTAAAGGACTCAGCACGAGCCTGGCTCAGAGGGCTGCCGAAGGGTTCCATCAAGTCATGGGATGACTTAGTAGAAGCTTTTGTCGCTAACTTTCAAGCAACCTACAAAAGGCCCGTCGGGATCGAGGAGTTACGGCACTGCCAACAGAAGCAGAAGGAGTCGATGCGCGCGTACATCGGGAGGTTCACCAAACTCCTAAATGCTGCAGAAGACGTATCTGTCGACAGGGCAATTGACGCTTTCAGCGATGGCATCCGACGTGAAAGCTATATAGAAGAGGCTTGGGCGCAAGAAGCCGAAGACCATAACCAAGCTAATGGAAATCGCCAACAGTTGGGCCGATGGTGAAGACAATGTCCGAAAACCACGGCAGTGCAGCGACGACGAAGAGGATGACCAGCCGAAGAATGATTCGGGTGGTCGAAGGGATCGGAATAAGAGAAGGAAGAACCGCAGTTACGATGACAACAACTTGGTGGCCGCAGGTTACTCTGATCGACAGGATGATCGGTACGACAACAGGCGAGACGATCGGCAGGACGGTAATCGGAACGACTCTGGGAACCGTGGCAACTATAAACCACGACCTCAGAGAACTCCCAAATTGCCTTTCGCTGAACAGATCAACGCCCCTTGCTACTTACATTCTTATACCGATTCCAAGGATGGAAAAGTAAAGTCTAGCCACCTGCTTAGGGATTGTCGGCAGTTCCTCGATATGCATGAACTCATCCAGCAGGCAGGCCAGAAGCAGCTACCGCCACCACCACCGCCACCCCCGTCACAGCATCAAGTACAGCAGGCCCAACCTCATCAACCCAACGAGGCGTTTCCACCGCCACGTGGGCAAATGAATATGATCCACAGGACAGGTGTTTCAAGGAGAGAAATGAAGAAGCTCACCCGAGAAATCAACCTGGAAGAAAGCGTCATGGCAAACATTCCTGAATATGTCGAATGGTCGTCTCAGGAAATCACGTTCAGTCGAATGGACCACCCGATGACTATACCAAAGCCAGGGCACGCCGCCCTAGTGGTCGAAGCACAGATAGGAGGGTTTAAGATGAGCAAAGTCTTCATGGATGGAGGAAGTGGACTCAACCTGATATTCCTTGACACAATTCAAAGTATGGGGATCACCATGAGAATGCTGGAAGACTCAGATACTCGCTTCCATGGGATACTCCCTACTTCACCAGCGCATTCTCTTGGCAAAGCTTACTTGAACGTCGTTTTCGGTAAACCCGACAACTTCAGGAAGGAGAAGATCGAGTTCGAAGTTGTGAACTGGGAATCACAGTACCACGCCATACTCGGGAGACCAGCTTACGCCAAGTTCATGGCCGTGCCGCACTACGCATACCTCAAGCTGAAGATGCCAGGGAACAATGGAACAAACATCACAGTCTATGGGAGCTTTTCACGCTCGGACAATTGTGATCGTGACTTTCAAAGGATTGCTGCTAAATTTGGGCCACGGCGAGATACTATCGACCCCCCGCCCAAGTTGACGATACAAGAAATCAAGGAGGAAAAACTCGACAGGGAAATCAAGAAGAAGCCAGCTCCCGAAGGCCCAGCAGCAATAGCATCGGCAGAAAAAGTTTCGGCAGAAGATGCAGGAGGCGGCAAGATACTAACAATCGCTGCTCAAGCATCTGGCGAAATCAACAGCACTGTCGCGACCACCAGCATGACGAAGAAATAGGAATATCCTTCTGAAGAAGAGAAGAACCCCTTTCTTGATAAAACACTCCCTTAGTTTTTAAATTTTTTCCCTTTTACTTTACACAGGGCCTCTTGTTTTCGCCCTCCAGTTTCATATTTACCCTATCAATAAGTACTTAAGTTCCAATTCTTGTTAAAGTATTGCAGTAATCTGAAGCATCTATGACCGTGCTGCCGCCAAGTAGCGGCATAACTTAACGCGCGGCAGAAGATAGCGCTCAGGGCAAAAACCTTTACGAGCACTGCAAAGAAGAATAAGGACATTAATCCTCCCCTCTGCTTCAGATGCCTCTACGAGTGCCGTAAAAGCAAGAGTTTGGAAAACTTACACACAACCCACACTCGATATTTCACTTATGGAAATATCAGAGAGCAACGGGCTCATCGGCAGAATCATTACACCCGAAAAATTTGGGAATGACTGTCGAAATTTACAAACGGTTGAAAGCAAAGTTGCGCATACAACAGGTTTAGCAAAACCTGCAACACGAGCTGATCACTCATAATGATTTGCTAACCAACCAGTATACATACATCCAACGGGCAATTAAGCTTCGCCCCTTTGATTATTTGCCAACGGCATGGTAAAAATACATATTCATGTATCAACCAGACAAAAAGTTGCGGCTCAAAAATCCGAACACTCGGATGGACCAGCCAAAACAATTTACAAAAGTAATTTTACACCTTTACATCACCCTTGCGGAGTTTCCTTTTCCTTAGGTACCTTTGATATCTCCTCAAGCCTGTCGACAATTATATGGGCAGGTGCTAAAACCTTCGGGTATAGCTCCTCGAGATCACCAGTTGCATTGGCGATAGACAACAAGCAAGCCGAAGGATAACAAGCAAGCACAAGGGCAAGCGTGCACTTGGCCCCTGCAAAGACTTGAGATCTTACCAGCTCCCGAACCTTCTTGGCGCTCCCAAATTCAGACATCAAAGTCAAGAGGGTAGGGGGAACTGCATTCAGAGGTAACATTGTTTTCCAAACTACCCTCATAGTCTTGTAGCATTTGTCGAAGAACTGGTGGACCTGGTGCACTCGATCCTGAAATTTGACGACAGCCGAGGCCTTCGAGTGTTCCCGCCAGAAAATTTCTTCGGATGAGGAAAGCTGAGTCAAAGCATGCACCCGCTCGTGTATCCGCTTGTTCTCTTCCGCATGGTTCAACGCTATGACTGCCAAAAGAATTAGTCAAGACTCAGACAAGAAGTTGCTAGCAAACAGACAAAGGGATCAGGAAACTTACAGTTTAAACTTTCGGTAGCCTTATGCAGTTCGCCAAGAGTGTACCGCTCCACGTCGGCTGCAATCTCGCTCTTTTTATTGATGATGGCAGCTAAAGCATAAGTGCTGCGTAAATCCTTTTCCATCTGCGTGATCCAGTCTTTCATGCGCTGGATCCGATCGCTTTCAGGAAGAGCACCCGACGAGTCGTCTGCAAACGAGGGTACTGCGAAGACCTGTACAAAATACTGGTTATAAAGAAGTGATGGATATGGTACAGCCAAACATCCAAAATAACTCCCATCGGGAGAAGTGCAAGAAAGTGATATCATAACAAAAGTGTGCTAACAACAATGCTAGCACGGAGTTTATTACAAAGCATGAGTTGTGCGGCAGAACAATGTTTCGCATCAGCTCAAGGCACAAGTTTGTTACAAGAATCAAGGAAGCTGAGTTTGAGTCGATGAACTAGGGCCAGTCGACGATTTCCTTGATGAAACCAGTTCAAGAAGCTAACGGGCGCAAGTAAGAGCAGAAGCCTTAAAGGTGCTCAAATCAACAGGCTGCCCGTCTTGCTCTTTTGGAAGCCCCTTAGTCATTTCCTCGATGTCACCCTTAAAGCCGTAACCCATCATAAGCTGGAAGGCAAGGACAGCACCAAAAGTGCGCGATGTACGCTTGAATACCTCCATGACCTCTTTGGTGTCAACCGCGAAGGTATCGATCAGCTGTCCCAGGGTCTTCTCTTGCTTGATCTTGGGGAAGATCATCGAGTGCATCTGCGCCAGAGCACCCTTCCCCTTCACGAGAAGCTCTTGTGTAAGCTGGTGAGAAGCGAGAATCGTTGACACAACGTTTGCTGGGGAGTTATTTGGAACTCTCTCCAGGGCATCGACAGGAATGTTTGCTGCCTCTGCAGTAGAAAGGAAGGGAAAAATTTACATCATTGACAAAAAGTTTAAATCCATAAGAACGTCACTCGACAGAAGTATGTTAGAGATTACCAAGCAAGGCCAAAGAAGATTGACGAAGGACTTCATCCTTTTCGGCTGCTCGAGCCTCAGCCACCAGCCTGGATGCTTCCTCCTCCTTCAGCTTCCCTTTCAGTCTGGCCAGCTCCTCCTTCAGAGAATCAATCTCTTGGCGAGCCGCGGCAGCTATCTTGACTGCGCCATCTAGTTTTGAGGAGGAAGATTCGACTTTCTCTTGCAGTCGAACTTTGTCAGCCTCTAGAGAAGTGAATCGGGAGGCGAAAACCTCCAGAGAAGAGATAACGCCACGCAGGTCCTTAAGAGAGAAAGAAAAACAATTAAACAAGGCACGCTCCAAGAAATCTGTACTAAGATCAGAAGAGGACTTACAGAAAAAGGAGCCGCAGTAGCAGCAGTTGGAGAAATATCCTTCCCTTTGGAAAGGGAAGATGCAGTCGATGCTTGAGCCATGGGGGCAGCCTTAGGAGCCGAAGCTTCGGAAGCCACCACGACCGGCGAAACGGCATCAGACTTGGCCTTTTTAGGAGGAGGCTCGATAAAGCCCTCATCACTGCAAAAGTAAACAGTCGACTGTGATTATAACAGGAGTATGAAAGGTAAAAAAGGCACAGTATAACTTTCAGAAAAAAACTACTTACATGTCGAAGAGATCATCTTCATCGGCAAAGCCGCCGATTGATCTCTTCGCAGGAGAAGCTCTGGCCCCATCAGCAGCTGCATCAACAAAAGTATCACGATCAGCGTCGACGTTACGCACTGATCCATCTGCGATACAAGTGTTATCGGGTGAGGAGGGAAGATCAACGTGGGCAACTTCAAGATTCATCGGACCGTTATATTCATCCTTTAGACCTGTTTCATCGGTGGTGTGAAAATCTACGGGGATTGTGGAGCCTCTCCCCTCGGAAGTATCATCCGGTGAATCACGTGTATTTTCAGAAGCCACAGGGATCTGGCGAAGAAAAATGACAAAGTAAGAACAAAAGTAATCATGTCGGCTGAGCAAGAAGCTATAGTGGAGATGTGAAGAAAGGAAAATACCCCTGATGGTGGATGATCAACGTCAAGGGGAGCATAAGAAGAGATTAGCGGGATCGAATCTTCCTGGTTGAAGGAAGTAAGACGACGAACTTCATCAAGCAACACTTTTTCTGATAGATCGGCAGCATTAATCCTGGTCTCATCCTTTGGACCTGAGTACAACCACATCGGGTGAACTTTGGCCATGACTGGCTGGATTTGGCGCTTCAGGAAAACTGCTGCCACCTCCGTACCAATCATAGTTTGGCCGTTAGCCTCTTTGATTCAAAGGAATTTGGCAAACAATTCTTCGGCTGAGGCCCTTTCGTCGGCTGAGAGGATGTTCTTCCAAGAGTCCTTAGGCTTGGCCTCAGAAACATCGACATAGCAGGGGAGTCGACACTCGGGTAACGAGGAATCTTTGACGTAAAACCATTTCAGCCTCCATCCTTGCACAGACTCTCTCATTGGGAAATTGAAGTAATTAACTTCTGAGCGAGCAACAAAGCCTACCCCTCCGGTGACAAAGTACCCATTACTACTGCTGTATCTCTTCACATAGAAGATCTTCTTCCACAGCCCGAAATGAGGTTCGATACCCAAAAATGCCTCGCAAAGGGTGATGAACACGGCAACATGGAGGATTGAATTGGGGGTAAGTTGCCATAGTTGGATCTCGTACGTCCGCAAGAGATGGAGGAGGAATCCATGAGAAGGGAGTGAAAGGCCTCGATGAAGAAAAGATAAGAACATCACAGAAAATCCCGCGGGAGGATCAGGCCTAGAAATCGCACCTGGAAGGATCACATCTCCCGTGTCGGAGGATATCAATCCTAAGCTTCGGGACCTCTTCTCGTCACGCTTGGTGACGGTTGAAGCTACCCAGTCCCCAGGTTTGACCATCGAGCCCGACGGCGCTGGCGGCGCCGGAGCTGGGGGAGGGGCGCTCGGAGCGCTCCCCTTCGGAAGAGAAGAGGAGGACTTGGCAGCGGCACCTCCGCTGGTGGAGCTAGCGGTGGCGGCGGTGTTCTTCTTCTTCACCATCGCGAGATCTGAGGAAGATTGAAACTGTGGCGGCGGCGCGACAATGGCGAAAGAAGGGAGAAGAGGGAGAACGAGGAGATGCTACGGGAACTGTGGAGAAGATTGAGAATTTTTTGTCTTTGGAGATTTTAAGGTGAAGTTAAGAGATAAGTAAGCACGTGGCGCTTGAGGAAGGGAAGGAACTGACGGCCCACTATGCCCACGATTGCGCAAAAATCGAGGAGCCACCTCGGTCGTTGCGCATATAGTGGTCAAGCCCTAAAACACTGATTGAACAGGGCTAGGGCTAGCTCGTCATGATGGACCCGTCAAATCAGCCTGCAGAAGTTACACGTCAGCAATGACGTCATAATTTGGAAGCATTCGAAGGAAACATAAAAAGTTATCGGATGAAGAATTTGAGTCCACGCACGGATTGCAAGCATCCGAACCTGGACTCGGGGGCTACTCCCATCGGGAGTACTGACGCGCATCCGATAAAAGGAAGACTCGACAGAATGAGCAGTCGAAGGAAAAAGGACTGAGTCTGCACTCAAGCGATTACACCTAGACACTCCCATCGGGAGCGCATGATGTACATCCAATAAAAGTTTTTTGCACTCCAGGATCATGCCCGGGGACTTGATTCTGTGTAGAGTAACGTTGTTTTGCCATCGGCAGTTAACCAACAAAAGTTGGGCACGTTGCTCATTATCCTTTGCGTGAAGAAAATATATCGGATGACCTATGAAGATTTGCGAAAAACTCGGCAGAGGAAAGTATTCGAGTAGTACAACTTGAGTCTACGCACGGATTGCAAGCATCCGTACCTAGACTCGGGGGCTACTCCCATTGGGAGCGCTGACGCGCACCCGATAAAAGAAGGTGAAGCAAAATCAAGATGAACAAGAATAATGAAGGAGAAGAATATCATGAGAGGACATGCATTAGTCTCTACCCGAATTATTTTCGGCTAGACACTCGGGGGCTACTGACGTGGGCATTACCCTTCGGGTAACCAGTATTGCCCTATTCGGTATTGACAAACTGGAGGCCCATGAAGACACCCGAAGGCTAGATGGGCCATTAGGTCGGTGCACCAGAAGATTCCTTGACGGGCAAGACAAGGAAGCAAACAAACAAGGAAAGATTGGATCTAAACTACTGTAAATCTAGTCGTATTCGGTTGGACCTCTTGAGACCTGGCCTCCTATATAAAGGCCAGGAGAGGGGCTGCCGAAGGACACGAACAATCTTAGCAATCTTAGCCAGGAAAAGCTTAGAGCTAGGTAACCCTAGCAACAGCAATCTCGCCTAGATCTCAGCCGAACTATTCGGCACCCCATTGTAACCCATTGTTTTCATAATCAAAGAACAGACAGGCAAGACGTAAGGGTTTTACCTCATCGAGGGCCCCGAACCTGGGTAAATCGCTCTCCCCGCTTGTCTGTGAACCGATGTCTCGTGTCAGCCTACAGGATTCCATCAACCCTAAGCCCCTATCGGAGGGCATTGGTGAGGAGTACCCTCGACACCGGAAAACGCATAAAATCATCATAAAGTGTGAACATGTAGGTATTGTCATAAAACAAGCATGGAACATCAGAAATTATAGATACGTTGGAGACGTATCAGCATCCCCAAGCTTAGTTCCTACTCGTCCTCGAGTAGGTAAACGATAACAAGATAATTTCTGAAGTGACATGCTACCAACATAATCTTGATCATACTATTGCAAAGCATATGAGATGAATGCAGCGATTCGAAGCAATGGTAAAGACAATGAGTAAACAACTGAACCATATAGCAAAGACTTTTCATGAATAGTACTTTTCAAGACAAGCATCAATAAGTCTTGCATAAGAGTTAACTCATAAAGCAATAAATTCAAAGTAAAGGCATTGAAACAACACAAAGGAAGATATAAGTTTCAGCGGTTGCTTTCAACTTCAACATGCATATCTCATGGATAATTGTCAACATAAAGTAAAATAATAAGTGCAATAGGTAAACATGTAAGAGTCAATGCACAGTTAACACAAGTGTTTGCTTCTAAGATAGAAAGAAGTGGGTAAACTGACTCAACATGAAAGTAGAAGAAAGGCCCTTCGAAGAGGGAAGCATGGATTGCTATATTTGTGCTAGAGCTTTTATTTTATAAAAAAAGAAACAATTTTGTCAACAGTAGTAATAAAGCATATGTGTTATGTATAAGATATCCTATAAGTTGCAAGCCTCATGCATAGATTACCAATAGTGCCCGCACCTTGTCCTAATTAGCTTGGATTTACATGGATTATCATCGCATAACATATGTTTTAACCAAGTATCACAAAGGGGTACCTCTATGCCGCCTGTACAAAGGTCTAAGGAGAAAGTTCGCATTGGATTTCTCGCTTTTGATTATTCTCAACTTAGACATCCATACCGGGACAACATAGACAACAGATAATGGACTCCTCTTTAATGCATAAGCATTCAACAACAAATAATATTCTCATAAGAGATTGAGGATTGATGTCCAAACTGAAACTTCCACCATGGATCATGGCTTTAGTTAGCGGCCCAATGTTCTTCTCTAACAATATGCATACTCAAACCATTCAACTCATGATAAATCACCCTTACTTCAGACAAGACGAACATGCATAGCAACTCACATGATATTCAACAAAGGTTAGTTGATGGCGTCCCCAGGAACATGGTTACCGCTCAACAAGCAACTTATAAGAAATAAGATATATAAGTACATATTCAATACCACAATAGTTTTTAAGGCTATTTTCCCATGAGCTATATATTGAAAAGACAAAGAATAGAATTTTAAAGGTAGCACTCAAGCAATTTACTTTGGAATGGCAGAGAAATACCACATAGCAGGTAGGTATGGTGGACACAAATGGCATAGTTTTTGGCTCAAGGATTTGGATGCATGAGAAGTAATCCCTCTCAATACAAGGCATAGGCTAGCAAGGTTGTTTGAAGCAAACACAAGTATGAACCGGTACAGCAAAATTTACATAAGAATATATTGCAAGCATTATAAGACTCTACATTGTCTTCCTTGTTGTTCAAACACCTCACCAGAAAATATCTAGACTCTAGAGAGACCAATCATGCAAACCAAAATTTAACAAGCTCTATGTAGTTCTTCATTAATAGGTGCAAAGTACATGATGCAAGAGCTTAAACATGATCTATTGAGCAAAACAATTGCCAAGTATCAAATTATTCAAGACCATATACCAATTACCACATGAAGCAATTTCTGTTTCCAACCATATAACAATGAACGAAGCAGTTTCAACCTTCGCCATGAACATTAAAAGTAAAGCTAAGAACACCAGTGTTCATATGAACGAGTGGAGTGTGTCTCTCTCCCAAACAAGCATGAATTTATTCAGACAATGAAAATAACAAAAATGAAAATAAAAGCACACAGACGCTCCAAGTAAAGCACATAAGAAGTGATGGAATAAAAATATAGTTTCAATAGAAGAAACCTGATAAATTGTTGATGAAGAAGGGGATGCCTTGGGCATTCCCAAGCTTAGACGCTTGAGCCTTCTTGAAATATGCAGGGGTGAACCACGGGGGCATACCCAAGTGTCGAGGGTACTCCTCGCCAATGCCCTCCGATAGGGGCTTAGGGTTGATGGAATCCTGCAAGCTGACACGAGACATCGGTTCACAAACAAGCGGGGAGAGCAATTTACCCAGGTTCGGGGCCCTCTATGAGGTAAAACCCTTACGTCCTGCCTGTCTGTTCTTGATTATGATGATAATGGGTTACAATGGGGTGTCGAATAGTTCGGCTGAGATCTCGTCGAGATGGCTAATCGCTAAGGTGACCTAGCTCTAAGCTTTTTCTGGCTAAGATTGCTAAGATTGATCGTGTCCCTCGGCAGCCCCTCTCCTGGCCTTTATATAGGAGGCCAGGTCTCAAGAGGTCTAACCGAATACGACTAGGTTAACAGTAATTTTAGATCTGATCTTTCCTTGTTCGACTGCTTCCTTGTCTTGCCCGTCAAGGAACCTTCTGGTGCACCGTCCTAGCGGCCCGCCTTGCTTCCGAGTGTCTTCATGGGCCTCCAACTAGATGGTACAGGATAGGGCAACATCGGTTACCCGAAGGGTAGTGCCCACGTCAGTAGCCCCCGAGTGTCTAGCCGAAGATAGTTCGGGTAGAGACTAAAACACGTCTCCTCCTGATGTACTTCTCCTTCATCGTCCTTGTTCATCTTGAATCTGCTTCACCTTCTTCTATCGGGTGCGCGTCAGCGCTCCCGATGGGAGTAGCCCCCGAGTCTAGGTACGGATGCTTGCAATCCGTGCGTAGACTCAAGTTGTACCACTCGAATATTTCATTCTGCCGAAGTTTTTTTTCTGCAAATCTTCATAGGCCATCCGATATATTTTCTTTATGCAAGGGATAATGAGTAACGTGCCCAACTTTTGTTGGTTAACTGCCGATGGCAAAACAACGTTACCCTACACAGAATCAAGTCCCCTGACATGATCCTGGAGTGCAAAAAACTTCTATCGGGTGCGCGTCACGCGCTCCCGATGGGAGTAGCCCCCGAGTCTGAGTGCGAGTGCTTGTAACCGAGTGCAGACTCGAGCTATTCAAACAATTTTTCTTCAATCCCTTCTTCCTTCGACTGCTCATTCTGTCGGGTGCATATCACGCACTCCCGATGGGAGTAGCCCCCGAGTCTGGGCGCGGGTGTTTGCAGCCGGGTGCAGACTTAATCGAGCAATTATCTCTTCCTCCAAAACATTTTTCCTTCGAGTCTTCATTTTATCGGGTGCGCATCAGCGCTCCCGATGGGAGTAGCCCCCGAGTCTAGGTACGGATGTCTGCAGCCGTGCGTAGACTCAAGTCCTTCATCCGATAACTTTTCATTTTTCCTTCGAATGCTTCTAGTTTTTTTTATGACGTCACTGATGACGCTATACTGAGACCTTGATTCTGACTGACAGGACGTATCCGGCTGGGCCTATTCTTTCTTTGTCTGGCCCTTTTCGCACAGTCACCAAGGCGTCTCCTCGATTTTTTCAATCTTTAATTGAAAAGATCCATTAAAGGAACCGGTAGCAACGTCACGTGCCTACACAGCTCTTAACTTCTCCTCAAAATCTACAAAGGGCGAGAAATCCCTAATCTTCTCCACGTTTTCCGTAGCATCTTCTCATTCTTCCCCTTCTTCCTTCCTTTGCCATTGCTGCGCCGCCACCACTGCTTTTCCAATCTTCATCAGATCTCACAATGGTGAAGAAGAAGAATCCTGCCGCCGCCGCCAGTTCCACCAGCGGAGGCGCCGCCGCCAAGTCCTCCTCTTCTCTTCCGAAGGGGAGCGCTTCGAACGCTCCTCCCCTAGCTCCGGCGCTGCGGCGCCGTCGAGTTCAATGGTCAAGCCCGGAGATTGGGTAGCATCAACCGTCACCAAGCGTGACGAGAAGAGATCCCGAAGCCTGGGATTAATATCTTCTGACGAGGGAACCGTGATCTTTCCAGGTGCGATTTCTCGGCCTGATCCCCCTGCTGGCTTTACTGTGATGTTCTTATCTTTCCTATATCGAGGCCTTTCGCTTCCCACTCATGAATTCCTCCTCCATCTCTTGCGAACATACGAAATTCAACTATGGCAACTTACCCCCAACTCAATCCTCCATGTTGCTGTGTTCATCACCCTTTGCGAGGCGTTTCTGGGTATCGAACCTCATTTCAGGCTGTGGAAAAAGATCTTCTATGTGAAGAGATACATCAGCAGTAATGGATACTTTGTCACCGGAGGAGTGGGGTTTGTAGCCCGTTCGGAGGTCAATTACTTCAATTTCCCAATGAGAGAATCCGTGCAAGGGTGGAGGCTGAAATGGTTTCACATCAAGGACTCCCTGTCACCCGAATCTCAGCTTCCTTGCTTTGCCGATGTCTCCAAAGCCAAGCCCGAGAATTCCTGGAAGAATATCCTCTCACTCGACGAAAGAGTAACAGCCGAAGAACTATTTGCCAAATTCCTTCGAATCAAAGAGGCCGACGGCCAAACTATGATCGGCACAGAGGTGGCAGCAGTATTCTTCAAACGCCGAGTCCAACCAGGCATGGCTAGAGTTCACCCGATGTGGTTGTACTCAGGTCCAAAGGACGAAACCAGAATTAATGCTGCCGATCTGTCGGAAAAGGAGTTGCTTGACGAAGTCCGTCGCCTTACTTCCTTTAGCCAGGAAGATTCGATTCTGTTGATTTCTTCTTATGCTCCCCTTGACGCCGACCATCCACCATCAAAGGTATTTTTCTTCCTTCACGTTCCCATTATGCTGCTTTTACTTAGCCGACATAATTACCATTGTTCTTACTTGTTATTTGCTTTGACAGATCCCCATAGTTTCTGGAAATATGCATGATTCGCCGGATGATACTTCTGAGGGGAGAGGCTCCTCAATCCCCGTAGATTTTCACACTGTCAAGCACACAGGCCCAGAGGACGAATATAATGGTCCGATAGATTTTGAAGTTGCTCACACCGACCTTCCTTCCTCAGCCGATGATGCTCGCGGCGCAGATGGATCAGTGGATAATGACGACGTTGATCATGATGCCTTTGTTAATGCAGCTGTGGAGGAGGCCAGGGCTTCACCTGCGAAGAGGTCAACCGGCGGCTTTGCCGATGAAGATGATCTCTTCGACATGTAAGCAGTTTCTTTTCTGAAGTTACATTTTGCCCTTTTATTTTTCATACTCCTTTTATAACCATTGTCAATCATTCATCTTTGCAGCGACGAAGGCTTTATCGAGCCTCCATCTAAAAAAGCCAAATCTGACGCTGCCCCGCCGGTCGTAGTGGCTTCCGAAGCTTTGGCTCCTAAGGCAGCCCCTGTGGCTCAAGCATCGACAGCTTCTTCCCTTTCCAAGGGGAAAGATGTTCCTCCAACTGCTGCCGCCGCGACTCCTCCTTCTGTAAGTCCTTTTCTGATTGTGATGCAAATCTCTTGGAGCGTGCTTTGCTTAACAATTTCTGGTAAATCATCCTTCTTTCTTAAGGACCTGCGAGGCGTTATTTACTCTTTGGAGGCCTTCGCCTCCCAATTCACTTCTCTGGAAGCTGACAAGGCTCGGCTACAAAAGGAAGTCAAATCTTTCTCCTCGAAATTGGATGGCGCAGTCAAGATAGCTGCTGAGGCTCGCCAAGAGGTCGACTCTTTGAAGGAGGAACTGGGCAAGCTGAAGGAAAAGCTGAAGGAGGAGGAAGCATCCAGGCTGGCTGCTGAAGCTCGGGCAGCCGAAAAGGATGAACTCCTTTGTCAGTCTTCCTTGGCTTTACTTGGTAATCTTTTTTGTACACCTCTGTCGATTGATGCACTTATGGATTCGATCCTTTTGCCAATGTATATTTTTTTCTTTCTTTCCCCCGCAGAAGCGGCGAACATCCCTGTTGATGCCCTGGACAGAGTTCCAAACAATTCTCCGGCAAATGCTATGTCGATGACTCTTGCCTCTCACCTGCTTACACGGGAGCTTCTTGTAAAGGGAAAGGGTGCCCTGGCGCGGATGCACTTGATGATTTTCCCCAAGACCAAGCAGGACAAGACCCTGGGGCAGCTGATCGATGCCTTCGCAGTTGACACCAAGGAGGTTATCGAGGTATTCAAGCGTACATCGCGCACTTATGGTGCCGTCCTTGCCTTCCAGCTTATGATGGGTTACGGCTTTAAGGGTGATATCGAAGAGATGACTAAGGAGCTGCCGAAAGAGCAAGACGGGCAGCTTGTTGACTTAAGCGCCTTTAAAGCGTCTGCCCTTACTTGTGCTTGCCAGCTCCTTGAACTGGTTACATCAAGGAAGTCGTCGGCTGGACCTAGTTTATCGACTCAGACCCAAGCCCCTTGATTTTTGTAACAAACTTATGCTCGAGCTGATGTGAAACATTGTTCTGCTGCAAAACTTATGCTTGTAATAAACTCCGTGCTAGCAATGTTGTTAGCACAGTTTTGTTATGATAATTCTTCTTGTATTTCTCCCGATGGGAGTAACTTCGGATGCTCAGCTGTACCATATCCATGATCCTTTGTAACGGCGTTTCCTGCAGGTCGTCCCAGTGCCCTCATTTGTCGACGACTCTTCGGGTGCTCTTCCTCAAGGTGATCGGATCCAGCGTATGAAGGATCGGATTACGCAGATGGAAAAGGACCTGCGCAGCACTTATGCCTTAGCTGCTATTGTCAATAAGAAGAGCGAGATTGCAGCCGACGTGGAGCGGTACGCTCTTACTGAGCTGCATAAAGCTACCGAGAGTTTGAACTGTAAGTTTCCTGATTCCTTTGCCCTTTTGTCAACAACGCCTTGTCTGATTCTTTATTGATTCCTTTGCCAGTCATAGCTTTGAACCGTGCGGAAGAGAACAAGCGGATACACGAGCGAGTGCATGCTTTAACCCAGCTATCCTCATCCGAAGAGATTTTCTGGCGGGAACACTCGAAGGCTTCGGCTGTCGCGAAATTTCAGGGTCGGGTCCAACAAGTCCACCAATTCTTTGACAAGTGCTACAAAGCTATGAGGGTGGTTTGGAAGACGATGTTCCCTTTAAACGCAATTCCCCCTACGCTTTTGACTTTGATGTCCGAGTTTAGAAACGCCAAGATTCGGGACTTAGTGCGAGCTTAAGTTTTTGCAGGGGCCATGTGTACGCTTGCCCTTGTGCTTGCTCGTTATCCCTCAGCAAGTTTGATGTCTATTGCCAATGCAACTGGTGATTTGGAAGCACTGTATCCGAAGGTATTATTGCCCGCCAATATAATTGTCGACAGGCTTGAGGAGGAGTCAAAGGTACCTGAAGAAAGGGAAACTCCGCAAGGGTGATGTCAGGGTTTAAAGTTGTTTTTGTAAAATAAATTGCTTTGGCTAGTCCATCCAAGTGTTAGGATTGTTAAGCCGAAACTTTTTATTTGGTAAATACATGAATATGTACTTTTACCATGTTGATGCCGTTGGCAAATTTTTCAAGGAGCAAATCTTAATTGCCTGTTAGATGTATACTAGTTGGTCAGCAAATCATTATGAGTGATCAGCTCGTGTTGCAGGTTTTGCTAAACCTGTTGTATGCGCAACTTTGCTTTCAACTGATTGTAAGTTTCGACAGTCACTCCCGAATATTTCGGGTGCAATGATTCTGCCGATGAGCCCGTTGTTCTTTGATATTTCCATAAGTAAAATATCGAACGTGGGTTGTGTTTATATTTTCCAAACTCTTGCTTTGTACGGCACTCGTAGAGGCATCTGAAGCAGAGGGAAGGATTAACATCCTTGTTTTTCTTTGCAGCACTCGTAGAGGCTTTTCCCTTGGGGCGTGATCTTCTGCCGCGCGTTACGTTGTACCGTTGCTTGTAAGCAAGGTTCACGGTGGCGCGGTCATAGATGCTTTAAATTACTGCAATGCTCAACAAGGAATCGAAACTTAAGTTCTCATTGATAGGGTACATACGAAACTAAAGGGCGAAAAAGGGGAAGCCCTGTTTGGAAAGGAAAATGAAACTAAATGCTAGTAGATTGGTTAAGTATTGAAGGGGTTCTTCTCATCTTCTGGCTTGGTCACCGTGTTGGTGTTTTTTGAAGCGCCATCGACTTCGCCAGGGATCTGGGCAGCGATTGTCAGTGTCTTGCTGCCTCCTATATCTTCTGCATCGTCAACTGCCGAAGCTTTTGCTGCCGAAGCTTCAAGAGCGGGGTCGTCAGACTTCTTCTTTGCCCCTCTAACGCGTTCTTCTTCCTTAATACTGCGTGACGAGGTCTTCGGCGGAAGGTCAGCAATTTCCTGCCTCAGGCCAAACTTAGCAGCAATCCTCTGAAAGTCTCGATCACAATTGTCCGAGTGTGAGAAACTTCCATGGACTGTAATGTTTGTCCCATTGTTCCCAGGCATTTTCGGCTTGAGGTATGCGTAGTGCGGTACAGCCATGAACTTGGCATAAGCTGGTCTCCCGAGTATAGCGTGCTACTGCGACTCCCAGTTCACGACTTCGAACTCGATCTTCTCCTTCCTGAAATTGTCGGGTTTGCCGAAGACGACGTTCAGGTGCGCTTTGTCAAGAGAGTACGCTGGTGAAGTAGGGAGGATCCCATGGAAGAGAGTGTCTGATTCTTCTAGCATTCTCATGGTGATCCCCATACTTTGAATTGTGACAAGGAATATCAGGTTGAGTCCACTTCCTCCGTCCATGAAGACTTTGCTCATCTTGAACCCTCCTATCTGTGCTTCGACCACTAGGGCAGCGTGTCCTGGTTTTGGTATAGTCATCGGGTGATCCGCTCGGCTGAACGTGATGTTTCGAGAGACGACCACTCGACATACTCAGGGATGTTCGCCATGATGCTTTCTGCCAGGTTGATTTCTCGGGTGAGCTTCTTCATTTCTCTCCTTGAAACGCCTGTCCTGTGGATCATACTCATCTGCCCACGTGGTGGTGGAAATGCCTCGTTGGGTTGATGAGGTTGAGCTTGCTGGACCTGGTGTTGCGGTGGGGGTGGTGGTGGTGGTGGTGGTAGTTGTTGCTGGCCTGCCTGCTAGATGAGTTTATGCATATCGATGAACTGCCGACAGTCCCTGAGCAGGTGGCTAGACTTTATTTTACCATCCTTGGAATCGGTATATGAATGCAGGTGGCAGGGGGCGTTGATCTGCTCAGCGTAGGGTAGTTCGGGGTTCTCTGTTGTCGTGGTTTATAGTTGCCATGGTTCCCAGAGTTGTTCCGATTACCGTCCTGTCGATCATCTCGCCTGTCATCGTACCGATCATCCTGCCGATCAGAGTAGCATGCGGCCACCAAGTTGTTGTCATCGTAGCTGCGGTTCTTCCTTCTCTTGTTGCGATCCCTTTGACCACCCGAATCATGCTTCGGCTGGTCATCTTCTTCGTCGTCGCTGCGCTGTCGTGGCTTTCGAACGTTGTCTTCGCCATCGGCCCAGCTGTTGGCGATTTCCATTAACTTGGTTATGGTTTTCGGCTTCTTGCGTCCAAGTTCTTCTATATAGCTTTCACGTCGGATGCCATCACTGAAGGCATCGATTGCTCTGTCGACAGATACGTCTTCCGCAGCGTTCAGGAGCTTGGTGAATCTCCCGATGTATGCGCGCATCGACTCCTTCTGCTTTTGCTGACAATGCCGTAACTCTTCAATCCCGACGGGCCTTTTGTAGGTTGCTTGGAAGTTGGCGATGAAGGTTTCTACTAGGTCGTCCCATGACTTGATGGAACCCTTCGGCAGACCTCTTAGCCAGGCTCGTGCTGAGTCCTTTAGGTAAAGCTGCAGGCACTGCATTGCTGCTATCTGGTTCCCTTTTTGCAGAATCACTGTCTGCAGATAATCCTCTATCCGGGATCTCGGCTCCTGCTGCCCATCGTACTTGGCGGTGTCGGTAGGGGTGGGTTTGAACTTCTTGGGTGGCATCGCCTCCCGAATTTTGTAGCTTAAACAATCGGCTCCCCTAAGCTCGCCGTCGTTCTCCTGGGTCTCATCCGAAGAATCGCTGTCGAGTTCCTCTCTGGCGGCGCGGCGCCGCCTTGTTTTGTCGATCCTACTCTGAGTAATTTCATCCCGAGCGTCTCTCGCGTGGTGTTTTGAGCCACTTGCTTGCAACGTGGTCTTGTCCTTTCTTGGGACCAGATTGTCTCCCAATATCGCGAGACTTTCTAGGGCACCTCGGTGGGCTTGAGCCATGGAACCTTCAGGGCGCTGAATGATGAGATATGCAGTGAGGTTGGCGGTCGCTCCCGCAACGGTCTTTGGTCGTGGCATGCCCGCGGTGTCTGTGGTCATGAAGGACTTGGTCAAATTTGATGTTATTTCTCTAGCATCGTCTTCCGAGAGCCTGGACATTCTTGATCGATGCTTGCCTCCTCCGTGGGTACTTCGAGAGGCACTTCCCTGCGAGCCCCTTCGTCGCTCGCTGGATCGGTCTGCCGCAGATAGGCATCTCTCGAGGGTGGCTTGCTCCTTAGATAGGCGCTCCCGATTTTTCTCCAATATGGAGCGGTAAGCATTGAGAGTGCCAACCGTGGTTCCCGCCGGAAGTGGTGTGTTGTTAAGCACGGCTGCCTTGGCTGCTGCCCACTCCTCCTCTGCGATGGTGTGGTCACTGTTGTTGTTGCTGGCGCTGTTCTCAAAACTAGCTCGCCTGCTGGAACGGGGGGTGCGATCTCCATCTCCCCTGTTGGCAACATAAGCTTGGAGGGGCGCCACTCTTCGGGTGTCTCCTTGGGTGATGTTGTCCTCTCCCGACGAATAGTACGCATTGCAGATGAACGGCGTGTCGCTCGACCCTAGCCCGTGCCTGGTGTCGCAGTTCATGCAGTAGTACGAGGTTAGCTCCGAGGACGCGGGATCATCGGATCCGACCGACATGGAGGATGCTGAACGGGGAGTCGATGGCGCGGGCGAACTCGACGGGCTTGTCAGGCCAGCCGAAAGGTCGAGTGACGACGATGCGCTTGGACTCGTTGACCTGGAGATGGGAGATTCCAGCAGCCGAAGAATTCCTTCTGAGTTGACGTTGTAGTGGACGCTCCCGAAGGTTATCTCCATGTTGCCTTGTAGACCGGAGAAAGTCGAGTGAGACGAATCGCTGTGTGGGGTGAACTCGTAGGAGCCGAAACGAATCGGGCTTCCCAGACGAGGCGATGACAGTGTTGATGAAGCTGCCGATGACATGCCGGGTTCAGCCGATGTCCGATCTTGTGCCGACAGGGTTCCCACAGACGGCGCCAATTGTCGAGGGTACTCCTCGCCAATGCCCTCCGATAGGGACTTAGGGTTGATGGAATCCTGCAAGCTGACACGAGACATCGGTTCACAGACAAGCGGGGAGAGCAATTTACCCAGGTTCGGGGCCCTCGATGAGGTAAAACCCTTACGTCCTGCCTGTCTGTTCTTGATTATGATGATAATGGGTTACAATGGGGTGCCGAATAGTTCGGCTGAGATCTCATCGAGATGGCTAATCGCTAAGGTGACCTAGTGTAATAACCCAGAACATAGGAACAACGAAGGGTAGATTTAGAAATGGGTTGTGCATTTCATCGCAAAACGGGGGAAATTTTCGCGCCTTATTGCAACTGAACCTAAGAGGGATCGAGGTTCTCTCTCATTTTGCAATTAAGGTTAGGCAATGTGAGTTAGGGAAATTTCGACATGATCTCTTTTGTATCTTATTGCTTTGGGGAATGAATGCATTTGACAAGTGTTAACACATTTAACAATAAGCATCACACAAAATAAATAATGAATTCATAATTCAAACACAACTTATAAATTCAAATGACTTTGAATTTCAAATTGAATACCAAATGCAATATTTAATCAAGAATATAAACATTACATAAGACAAAAGCTCATAAACAAAACTTGAGCTTTATTGATACACAACACAAATTACAAGGTCTTTACAATATTCTTGATACAAGAATTGAGAAATAATAAACAGAAATAAAAAGGGAAAATTACAAGTGTGTCCTAAACTAAAACCTAGACTAAATGACTTGAAGATGATCTTCTGGCCATATTCCATTTCAAACCTGCAAAACAAATAACAAGTGCTAGCCAGAATGTAAGTGTTAGAAATTCAGTTTGGACAGTGAACACTGTCATTGCACACTTGTGCTTGTCCAAAACTTGGACAGCACAAGATAGGCACAGGCAGACCCAAACCTGAGCAGCCACAGTGGGCTCAAGTTTCAGCATATGAGGGCTGTTGCTGATCAAGCAACAGCAAGGCAATGCAACAGCTGAGTCACAAAGTAACCAGGCCTTGTGTGTCATGGACAGAGTAGAAGTAGGGATCATATAAATAGAACACAAACCCTAGAACCATGACAGTCGACCAAATAGGATAATTCACCAGGTAAGGGTGAAGCTAGAGCCAACACAAGTTCATCCAGTTCATACTCAAGAACAGAACCAAAACACAACCACTTAGCCACCAGGAATCATGGTGACCTGAGAAGATCAACCAGAATCTGGAGGTGAAGGGTTGTGCACAAAACCACAAGTCTGCAACAACCAAATATTTCACTCTAGGAGCTGGAACAAGGTATACCAAGTTCCTGGACAGATCTAATGGATCTGATCCATAAATTATGCATGACATAGTCATGGGATTGAGCAGATGCTCAAATGGGTATATCATCACTTGGTTTTCACCAAGGATTACTGCCAGTCTAGAAGCCACTAAAAATGGAAATCATCCAGATACAAATCTTGTGCACAGAAGCTAGCAATCATGCACAGATGCACACACTAGCAAGATATTATGCACAGATAAGCACCAGTAGATGTGTTGCAATGATTAGCAGCTAATACAGACTACACAGTAAATCCTAAGCATGTAACCATCAGTAAACCCTAGATTTCATCAGGCAAGCATATTGGCATTCATATCTAGTATGATCCCCAAATATGCAAGCAAAGGTTGAGTAGCCACAAGATCCAATCAAATAGGTGAGCAACCAATCAGTAGCAAGGCTACTGAGGTCACATCACACTTAGCACCATTTAAAATAAAGCCAACTATAGCACATCATTATCCAGAAATGGATTCAGATTCATTTGCTTGCTAAACAATCATGAATAGCAAATTCATATGCAAGCAAGTCATTTAAATCATCACTGCATAAGCAGTTCATCATGAATCAATTTATTCAAGCATGAATATGTAACAAATTCATACTATTTATTGACAGTAGCACACTGTAGGGCAACACAGCACCAATCACTGCATCATAGCCACTGGATCTAGTCCAGTAAGCTAGAGCAAGCAATAGCACATGTATGCAGTAGCATAGTGATGCTTGAGCATCAGCATCAACAAGGAAAATGAATCACTTAGCCACAGAATTAATCAGTAAGCCATCACTGACATTTAATTGATCAAATGGATCAATTGAATCAAGACAAGCCACACAGTTAAGCTAGCCAACAAGCAATGGTGGATCCAATGGATCATTAGCTTACACAGAAAGCACAGAAGCATTTCACAAGCACCACTGGCACTCACAAGTGTCATTGATGAACCGCAGTACACCTAGACAAGCAAATATAACATGCTAGTAAGCACAAGCAAGCCCATAAGCAAGTACAGCATGGCATAGCAAGCTCATAAGCAAGCACAGCAGAGCATAGCAAGATTAGAGCAGGCTAGGAGCAACAGATAAGCAAACAGAGCATGTACAGCAAGCAAGGAAACACTGGCCAGTACCAGAAACTGGTGATTTGGCCATGAGCTTGCAGCAAAGGGAAGCATAGGAGGATTAAGCAACCATGGCAGAGCTCTGTGTGATCACAGGATCACCAGAAAGCAACAGAACATAAGGAAGAAGAAGCACAGTAGCTTGGAGAGGCGCAAAGGCATGGAGAAGAGTAGGAGGAGGTGAAGATTACTTACACGCGCCTGGTGGCAGAAGCTAGGGCATGATGAGGCAGTGCTCGCGCGGCCATAGCAGCTGCAAAGCCAGGGTAGGCGCCGACGTTACGCCGGCGAACACGAACACCACCACCGTAGCAGAGCACCAGAGACGACGACACAGGTACTGCGAGCAGCACCCATGCCAGGTCAGTCTCGGAGACGCACCCGTCGACGGCGAGGGCGAGGGCTCGCCGGAGATCGCCAATCGCCAGGGGCGATTCTCCACGAGATCCAGAATGGAGGCGATTCGCTAGGAGAGGAAGAGATGGGGGAAACCACGCGGACAGATCGATAGATCGTCTCGCGGCGGTCCCGATTTGGTAAGTGGCTAAGGCAGGGGAGCTCGGAGATGGCCGGAGCACGGCGGCGGCCATGGCGGCGACGCCATCGCCACGGGCGTCGCGAGAAAGTTAGGGTTAGAGACGAGCGCGTGAGAGAGACAGTGAGGGAGCGAGGTGGGCCGCTTCGGCGCCACCGACCCATAATGGGACAAGCCTTAATGGGCTGTCCCATGGGCTTTAGTTAAGTGGGCTGGCCCAATAGGGGCCAGGGGCATTTTGGTCTTTTTACTTTTTAGAAAAAAGACCAGAATTTCACCAATTTTTAGTAAATAAAATACAATTCTAAAAATCCATTAAAAATTGGATTAGTAAATGAAAAATAAATCTTAACCAGAATAAAATATGAAATAGAATTTAAGAAACAAATTCAAAATTATGAATTTGAAGAATTTAAATAATAACTTGGAATTTTAAACTATTATTTCCTTGTATTTAAAATTCAAGGAAAAATCTCCAATAAGTTCAAATACTTATTTTCAAACATTTCAAAAGGAAATTCTATTATTCCAAGTCATTTCTATTGAGATAGGTATTTTTCAAAGAAAAATACTCTATTCCTTTTTATTCCAAAAATATAGAGGCAACTCCATTATTTCAACTCATTTTTGGAATGAATAATAAATCACCAAGTAAAGTAATTTTACTTTGAAGTATTTTACTTTATGTGAATTAAAATGGTTTACACCTTAAATCAATTGCAAGTTACTGCCAAAGGCATAAATCTTAACTCCACCCTAAATTGTAATAACTCATTGGGGTAAAGGGATTCAACATAAAATAATACATCCATGATTGCATTATTTGGATTTTATAACATTGTCCTTACCGGAGAATGATGCTTCTTACAGAACCCGAGGTCCAGGTTCCATCAACTGCATTGAACTGCACTATCTCGCAGTCCACAGGCAAGTTCACCCTTGCTCATGTCAACTTGATTATTTTCTACTACTTTAATGCAAAGCTATATACTTATCATTCCTGCATCGCAAATAAAATGTTACTTTCCAACTATGATTATGACTATGTGGCTGGCAATGGAACCATGGTATGTGTTGATATGGTGGAGGTTCCATTGCATGGGTTATATCACCCTAGGATTAAATTACCAATGTCGTCCAGTGATTCTAGCGCTATACAAACCGCGTTGACCATGAGATCTATAATGGCTCTGGGGAAGCCAGCCGTATCTTTTCCCTTCTGCACGCCAACGGATTGGTAGGGCCGGCGGGGTGTTGTAGGCACTGCCGTAGGTTGGGATAGCCTTTTAAATCCCCATCCATTAGTGATGATGGCTCTACGATCTATGAAGGATTGTCCAAAGTACACCGTGAGTAAAGCCGTATTATCGGGAGAAGTCTACTGGGGGTGTGCGGGTGGACAAAAGGGTGGGTTTGCAGTTGCGGAGAAGGCGGTGTGGGCTTGGATCTTTATACCTGGCCTCACACCAAAGGAAGTGTGAACGGGGGCAAGTCCCTGCAGATGGCAAAAAGGGTGAGATCTCTTATGGGAAAAGTAACGCACCTCTGCAGAGTGTATCAAATTGTGGTTGTCACTCCCTGTTCCGGGAAGGGAACTGCGAACGTGGCAGGAAAGGAACTCCACGAAGTTCTAGTCAACCTGTGAAGACTGACGGGCATAGTTTTCATAATAAAAGCAACCTTTTGAAGAAATGATTTCAAAACATGCATTGACCTGCGATTTCCTGATCAATGGTCGTAGCTAGTGCATAAAACACCTTTTTACTCTTTTAGAACTTGCTGAGTACCTCTATACTCACTTTCTTTCGACACCCTTGCTAGACTATGATCCGGAAGTGGAGGCCATCAACGATGGAGCACCAGAAGGAAGTTACGAGCTGGTCTACGAGGAACCTGATCTTACCGGCGGAGTGGAAGGAGTAGACTATGGGATAGTCTACGGAACCGATGACACGGAGGTGGAGGAGTAGTGACATACCCTAGCATCATAGAGCCGAGCAACGTAGAACTTACATAAATAAGTTGTTGAGCTCTCTTTATATTTGTTATGAGTTGTAATCGTACTTAAGTAGTATCTTAGGGTGTTCTCATAGGACCTGTGAGAATACCAACTTGTTAAGACAATGTTTGTAATAATATATGGAGTGTTATGACCTACAATGTTTCTGTTGTACCACTCTGAGGGATATGGCAATTTGTGAAGAAGTCCCTTCACAAAGATCATATCAACGACTTGTATACTACAACATGCAGTGTTATGCTGGGTCACCGCAGCTGGTATCAGAGCAAATGTTGCGACCTTAGGTTGGAAAAACCTAGTATAGGGAAGAAACATGTAGGAGTCAAGTAGAAATAGTAAAGGATTCTCTAGAAATATGGTGATTATTCACATGAGAATAGAAAAACCATATATTTTAGTGCGATAATTCTTTATTATAGCTATTATGATGCACTATCACTACTAATATTCTGCTTTTGTATACAGCCATAATGGCGAACACTTTTCCTAAGAGGACTTTGAGGAAGGTTGAGGGATGGCTCGGTGATTATGATGGACCAATCACAGCTCTCCTGTGTGGGATGCTGAAGGAACTTCATTGTGACCCACGGATACCTGTTATCAAGTATACCTACTATGATGGGGAAATCCTAGCCAAGTGCAGAGTATCGGTCCAACTACCGACAAAACTGCTGATGAGTCGTGTAATGCCATACGGAGAAGCCAAAACTATCACCATAGCCTACCACATGGGCCTATTCAAGGCAATCCTTGAGATAAGGCAGCACAAGTCAGTAGAACTGCTATGTTCAGAGTTTTCTCATATACCTCATGCCGAGGAAGATGAGGATCCCACTCTGAATCATCTGGTGTTAGCACACAGAAGTCCTGAAGCTGCAGCACAAAGACATGGATAGTTTGTAAGTCTTTATTGACCACGATGTACCTTTTACACATGAAGATGAGGGGTGAGATTGACCACATGCTAGCTGAGTTCACGGACCCTGATAAAGTCCAAACTCGGATGCGTGATCTGAGGGCACAACCACAACATACTACACCTTTCTTTAGCCTAGACAACTATGTAGATTTGAGTGACCAGTTGTCCCATAAAGATCCACTCACACCCAACTTTGTCCCACACTATCCACATGTGTTAGCATCATATGAGTCTGGATATGGGGGAGATGATTCCAGGAACCTAGACTGCTTGGAGTCACCAATCGAGAATTCGACTGGTTGGCGTTTCGGGGAACCATTTGGAGATGAAGGAGAACCCATCACTTGTGATTTAGAGGATGAAGGAGGCGCAGTTAACCAGAATGTTAACCAAAGCTTTGGGCAGGAAGAGAGAGACACCAACTCCATTTCTTTAGATCTGGAGATGGGATTACCCAAAACATCCCAGTACGTCATAGGTGAGAGTTCTGGAACTAAGAAAAAGAAGAAGAAGATGAGAGGTCAAGTGAGTAGGAATCCTCCATGGATGGCAGAAGAAGGTGAGCTGTATCCCACTGGGGATACATATGAGTCTTTATCCAGCTACTTTGGCATGACAGATCTCTGTCTCGGCACTTCGTCCGATTCAGACTACATACCTACTGGAAGGACCTTCATTCCGGACGGTGTTCGGAAGACAAACCACTGTACCGGATGGACCCCAGGAATGTATGCGGAGGCGAGTTATGATGACGAGGAGTAGAGCTCCAATGAAGAATAAAGTAATCTAGGTGGTATTGTAATAGAACGTATTTTAAATTCCCGTTGGCTTGGGCTTTGAGCCAAATAAGTGGTTTATATATACCACATGTAATATATGTGTGTGTGTGTTATGTAATATACAAAGTATATGCATAATAAATGTTTGTTTTGTATTTGCTTCTTGATTTCATTGTGTGACTAGTTCTGGGCATTGAGTTGAGCTCAGAAAACATTTGCATGGTGTAATTATGAGTAATCGCTCTTTGTTACAGGACTAGGGGGAACATGGCGTTAGTAGAAACCGAAGAGGCTCGCAGAGAGCGGGAGGCAAGAGAAAAAGAGGAGGCAGATGCAGCAGCTAGAGCAGAGAATGCACCACCACCACCACACCCAATGATGCACCCAGACTTCCAACAGTATATGAGAGCAATGGAGGAAGATAGGAGGCGTTATCAGGAAAGTCAAAGCAAGAACATGCAAGATTTCTTTACCCACGTCATCAATGATAGGGGTAATGAAGGCAAGGGAGTAACCTTATCAGACTTCCAAAATGCAAGACCACTACCTTTTACATCAGCTCCCGAACCAATGGATGCTGAAGATTGGCTCATGGATACGGAACAGAAGCTGAAGACCGTTGGTTGCAACGATGAGGAGAAAATTAGATATACTACTTATCTGTTGTCAGGACCAGCAGCGTCATGGTGGGAGAACCTTGTAGCAGTACACCCTCTAGATAAGGTGTTCACCTGGGAGGAGTTCAAGAAGAAGTTCCGGGATGCCCATGTTCCGGACAGTGTGGTGGAGCTGAAGAAGAGGGAGTTTGACGAACTACGACAGAACACTGCACCCATCATGCAGTATGTTCGGGATTTCAACAGGCTATCCAGGTATGCACCTAAGGATGTTGATACGAAGGAGAAGAGGAAGAAGCGGTTCATGAAAGGTATGAATCCATACATGAAGATGCAACTGAGGTTGGCACGGGCTGCCGAATTCCAGGAACTGATTGACTCGGCAATCACTTTCGAGGATGATTACCGGCAAGTTCAGGAGGACAGGAGGAAGAGGGATCGTATCGAGCCAAGGAAGTACCCAATTAGTAAACCAATACCTGATCGGAGTTTCAAACCCCGATACCGACCTACTACTGGTAGCCAATACAACCGGGGAGGTTAGAGTCAGAATCCAATCAGCCAGATCATCTGCAACAATTGTGGCCTAAAGGGTCATTTGCAGAAGGATTGTCAGAAACCTAGAATCATCTGTTATGGTTGTGGGAAGGATGGACACATCAAGCCGGAGTGCCCAAACAAGTCATCTTGGAGCGGACAGAGCTCGGGAGGACGAGATGGAAACAACAACAACAACAACAACAACCGCAACAACAACAACAACCGCAACTACAACAACAACAACAACAACAACAAGAGGGGAAAGCCTTATGGAAAGCTGAACTGCACATCTTTGGAACAAGCGGAAGAGTCAGATCAAACAGTCTTAGGTACGCTAAGCATCCTTACTCATCCTGGCAAAGTATTATTTGATACTGGAGCAACCACATCATTTCTTGCATTGGAGTTTGTGTAAAAATTCGGGCTTAGATGTTCTGAGTTAGAAACCCCTATAACTGTTCTATCCGCGGGGGGGGGGGGGGGGGCGATCCTAGTAACCCACGTGAAAGAAGCACAAGTCCTAACCATATGTGACTATGTGTATTTTGCGGACCTATTCATCATACCCATGAAGGACATATCTGTCATCCTAGGGATGGACTGGTTGATAGAGAATGGAGCGGTGATTAACTGTGGAGACAAAACAGTGTCACTTCGCAATTCCATAGGAGGCCGAATAGTTTTCCAAGGAGACAAATACAGTGAGTTGGAGATAGGATTGGAACTTAATAGTCTGAAGGAGGTGAGAATTGAAGATATTCCTGTAGTGAATGAGTTTCAAGATGTATTTCCTAAGGAACTACCGGGGATGCCACCCGATAGGGAGATAGAATTCACAATCGATCTGATTCCAGGCACAACACCAATAGCTCAACCACCATATAAGATGGGGCCAAAGGAATTAGTGGAACTGAAAGCTCAGATTGATGAGTTAGAACAGAAGGGATTCATTCAAGAAAGTGTGTCACCATGGGGTACACCAGTTATTTTTGTGGATAAAAGAGATGGAGGTAAGAGAATGTGTGGAGATTACAGAAATCTGAACAATGTAACTATCAAGAACAAGTATCCATTACCTAGAATCCAAGATCTTTTTGATCAAGTTCAAGGAGCGGGAGTCTTCTCAAAGATAGATTTAAGGTCAGGATACCATCAAATCAAGATCAAGAAGGAGGATGTACCAAAAACAGCGTTCGTATCAAGGTATGGACACCATGAATACTTGGTTGTACCATTTGGACTAACAAATGCACCAGCAATTTTCATGAATTTGATGAACAAGATATTCATGAAGTACTTGGACAAGTTTGTGATAATGTTCATAGATGATATTCTAATCTATTCCAAAGATAAAGAAGAACATGCCAAGCATTTGAAGATAGTTCTGCAAATTTTGAGAGAACATCAGCTATATGCAAAGTTCAGCAAGTGCAAATTTTGGTTAGATAGTGTTGAATTTCTTGGACATGTCATAACCAAAGAAGGCATAGTGGTGAATCCAAGCAAGGTTCAGTCCGTATTGGAATGGAAATCACCTAAAAATGCTAAGGAGATACGAGGATTTCTTGGTATGGCAGGCTATTATCGGAGATTCATAGAGGGATTTTCAAAGATTGGCGGACCAATGACCAAGTTACTCAAGAAAAATACTCCATTTGAGTGGACTGATGAGTGTGAAACCAGCTTCCAAACACTCAAAGATAAGTTAACCACAGCGCCGGTGTTAGCAGTTCTTGAACCAGGAAAGGATTATACGGTGTATTGTGATGCTTCCAAGAATGGACTTGGATGTGTTCTTATGCAAGATCAGAAGGTAATAGCTTATGGATCAAGACAGTTGAAACCACATGAACACAACTACCCAGTACATGATCTAGAGTTAGCGGCAGTTGTGTATGCTTTGAAGAGTTGGAGACAATTTTTATATGGATCCAAGTGTGAGTTATACACCGATCATAAAAGTTTAAAATATTTCTTCACTCAGAAGGAATTAAACATGAGACGGAAGAGATGGTTAGAGTTGATTAAGGATTATGACCTTACAATCAACTATACACCAGGCAAGGCTAATGTAGTAGCAGATGCCTTAAGCAGGAAGAGTACGGAGAATCAACCTACAGAATGGGAGATTCCAAAGGAACTTCGGAAAGAGCTAGAGGATGCTCAGATTTTGTTTATTCAAGGTGATGTTAAGGGAAGTATAGCAACCATGAGGATTATGGATGAGATGTACTCAGACTTGAATTATGAGATTATCCGAAAACAAGCGGATGATTTGTTCATTGATACGTCCAATTTGCATCACTATTTTGTATCATAATTTGCTGTTATTCATTGATATATTTCATATTTGGACACAATACTTATGTTATTTCATCTATTTTGCATGTTTCATCATTATTGGAGGATCAAGCACCGGAGCCAAGATTCTGCTGGAAAAAGCACCGTCAGAACGCAATATTTCGGAAGATCAATTGTGGAAGGAAATTATACCAAAAATCCTATTTTTCCAGATGACGAAGGAAGCCAGAAGGGGGAGCTGAGAAGGCCCAAGGTGGGGCCAGGCCACAGGCCGGCGCGGCCCATGGCCTGGCCGCGCCACCTTGTGGTGTGGGGGCCCCACAGCCCCTTTCGCCTCCTTTTCTTCGCGAAACCCTTCATCCCGAAGACCTAAGCCACAGAGGGTACCTCACGAAGAGTTACAGCCGCCTCTGCGAGGCGGAGAACACCAGAGAGAAAAGAGCTCTCCGGCGGGCTGAGATCCGCCGGGGAAATTCCCTCCGGGAGGGGGAAATCGACGCCATCGTCACCGTCATCGAGCTGGACATCATCTCCATCACCATCATCATCATCTCCACC
Source organism: Lolium perenne (assembly GCF_019359855.2). Taxonomy (NCBI): domain Eukaryota; kingdom Viridiplantae; phylum Streptophyta; class Magnoliopsida; order Poales; family Poaceae; genus Lolium; species Lolium perenne. Next base: position 89,298,642 of record NC_067245.2, on the reverse strand, counting down.
ATCATCACCGCCATCTCCACCGCTGGACATCATCACCGCCGTAGCAATTTGGGTTTGATCTTGATTGTTTGATAGGGGAAACTCTCCCGGTATCGATTTCTACTTGTTGTTGATGCTATTGAGTGAAACCATGGAACCAAGGTTTATGTTCAGATTGTTATTCATCATCATATCACCTCTGATCATGTTCCATATGATGTCTCGTGAGTAGTTCGTTTAGTTCTTGAGGACATGGGTGAAGTCTAAATGTTAGTAGTGAACTATGGTTGAGTAATATTCAATGCTATGATATTTAAGTTGTGGTGTTATTCTTCTAGTGGTGTCATGTGAATGTCGACTACATGACACTTCACCTTTATGGGCCTAGGGGAATGCATCTTGTACTCGTTTGCCAATTGCGGGGTTGCCGGAGTGACAGAAACCTAAACCCCCGTTGGTATAACGATGCAGGAGGGATAGCAGGATCTCAGAGTTTAAGGCTGTGGTTAGATTTATTCTTAATTACTTTCTTGTAGTTGCGGATGCTTGCAAGGGGTATAATCACAAGTATGTATTAGTCCTAGGAAGGGCGGTACATTAGCATAGGTTCACCCACACAACACTTATCATAACAATGAAGATTAATTAGCCGTATGTAGCGAAAGCACTAGACTAAAATCCCGTGTGTCCTCGAGAATGTTTGGTCATTATAAGTAAACAAACCGGCTTGTCCTTTGTGCTAAAAAGGATTGGGCCACTCGCTGCAATTGTTACTCTCGCACTTTACTTACTCGTACTTTATTCAACTGTTACATCAAAACCCCCTGAATACTTGTCTGTGAGCATTTACAGGGAATCCTTCATCGAAACTGCTTGTCAACACCTTCTGCTCCTCGTTGGGATCGACATTCTTACTTATCGAAAATACTACGATACACCCCCTATACTTGTGGGTCATCAAGACTATTTTCTGGCGCCGTTGCCGGGGAGTGAAGTGCTATTGGTAAGTGGAATTGGTAAGGGAAATATCTACTGTTTGTGCTGATTTTATTTCTGCCTGCTGCCATAATTCATTATGGAGAGATCTTCTCTCGAGTGTTTATTTGGGAAATCTGCTACTACTGCAAAGGTAGTGGATGAGGCGCCAGGTAAAGAAGAGATACCATACAAAATACCTATGAAAATTATTGAACGTGTAGTGGATAACCGTTATACAGGGGATGGAACTGTCCACCCTGGAGATCATTTACTGTTCTTACATGAATTATGCGGTTTATTCAAGTGTGCAGGTATTGCTATGGATGAAGTGAGGAAGAAACTATTCTCTATATCGCTGTCTGGTAAAGCGGCGCATTGGTATAAATTACTGGATAATGGGGATTCTCTTGAATGGAATGATATTGTGCCCCGGTTTTATTCTAAGTTCTATCCTCCAAGTGAAATTCACAAGGATCGGAATCGCATATATAATTTTTGGCCTCATGATGGAGAGAGTATTGCCCAAGCTTGGGGGAGATTGAAGTCTTTAATGCTCAAATGCCCCATTCATGAGCTTCCTGGTAATGTTATTATTGATAATTTCTATGCAAGACTTTCTTTTGAAGACAAGACCTTGCTGGATACTTCTTGTTCTGGATCATTCACGCACAATAAGGAAGAGTTTAAAAGGGATCTTCTTAATTGGATCCAGGAAAATACTGAAGGATGGGAGATCGACAAAGATCGAGAATCAGGTATAAATTATGATTACAAATGCATTGAAGCTTTTATGGATACTGATAAATTTCGTAATATGAGTGCTACTTATGGTCTTGATTCTCAAGTTGCTGCAAATCTTTATAAAGCTTTTGCCTCTCATTATGAATTGCCTAAGAAGAATTTTGATAAGTATCATGAACCGTATAAAGATAAAATTGATTCATCTATTAATAAATGCGTTGTAGTTGAAACTGTTGATCATGTTATTCCTGAAGCTTATATTGAAAAAACTCCTTTCCCTGCTAAAATGAAGGAGTACTCTGTTATAAATAGTGCGGTTCATAAAAGTGAAAAGAAACCTATAGAACACGAAGAACAAATAAAAGTTGAACTTTCTTGTTGCAATAGTTAAAGATCTTGTGACTGAAAATTTGGAGGAAGGTCATATTATTTTCTGTGAAGATGCTTCTAATATTGTTTCACATCCTAATAAACCCAAGCAAGCTAGTGTTCCTATGCTATCTGTTAGAATTGGTGATCATTGCTATTATGGTTTATGTGATATTGGTGCAAGTATTAGTGCTATTCCTTATGAGCTTTATACGGAGATTATGCACGAAATTGGTTCTTGTGAACTTGAAGATATTGATGTGGTTATTCAGTTGGCCAATAGAGAAACTATCTCTCCAATTGGTATTGTTCGAGATGTGGAAGTTCTATGTGGTAAGATTAAATATCATGCTGACTTTTTGGTACTTGGTTCTGCTGCTAGTGGTTATTGTCCTATTATTTTTGGTAGACCTTTTCTAAATACTTGTGGAGCTATTATAGATTGCAAGAAAGAGAAAATTTTGACTAAATTTGCTGGTGAATCTTATGAGTTTAACTTCTCTAAATTTACCAAAGCTCCTTATAAAGCTGATTTGCCTAGTAATGATTTTAAAATGGAACAGTGTGCATCTATTGTTCTTATTCCTACTAATCCTTTGCAGCAACATTTGGAGAATAGCGAGAGTGAAGTTTTCAGGAAAGAAAGAGATGAGCTTGAGGAAAATTTTCTTCGCCAACCTATTCTTAAGCATGATTTACCGGTGGAAGATCTGGGTACAACACCGCCACCAAAGGAAGATCATGTCTTTGATTTAAAACCTTTGCCTGATAATCTTAAATATGCTCATATTGATGATAAGAAAATATATCATGTTATTATTAGTTCTAAGCTTACAGAGTTTGAAGAAGAAAGGCTATTGGAAATATTGAAGAAACACCGAGGCGCTATTGGCTACACTCTTGATGACTTGAAGGGGATTTCTCCCTCTATATGCCAACACGCCATCAATATGGAAGATGATGCGAAGCCTGTTGTTGAACCTCAACGTCGTCTAATTCCCAAAATGAAGGATGTGGTAAGAAATGAGGTATTACGACTTCTTGAAGCTGGTATTATATATCCTATTGCTGATAGTAGATGGGTTAGTCCTGTGCATTGTGTTCCTAAGAAAGGAGGAATGACTGTTGTGCCTAATGATAATGATGAGCTCATACCTCAAAGAGTGGTTGTAGGATATAGAATGTGCATTGATTATCGAAAAGTTAATAAGGTTACTAAGAAATATCATTACCCTTTGCCTTTTATTGATCAAATGTTAGAAAGGTTATCTAAAAATACTCATTTTTGTTTTCTTGATGGTTATTCTGGATTTTCACAAATTGCTGTTAAAACTAAGGATCAAGAGAAAACCACTTTCACTTGTCCTTATGGAACTTATGCTTATAGACGTATGCCTTTTGGTTTATGTAATGCTCCTGCTACTTTTCAAAGATGCATGTCTGCTATTTTTCATGGTTTTTGCGAAAGTATTGTAGAGGTATTCATGGATGATTTTTCTGTCTATGGGAATTCTTTTGATAATTGCTTGCGGAACCTCGATAAAGTTTTGCAGAGATGTGAAGAAACTAACCTTGTTCTTAATTGGGAGAAATGCCACTTTATGGTTAATGAAGGAATTGTATTGGGACATAAAATTTCCGAGAGAGGTATTGAAGTTGATAGAGCTAAAGTTGAAGCAATTGAGAAGATGCCCTATCCCAGGGATGTTAAAGGTATTCGTAGTGTTCTTGGTCATGCTGGGTTTTATAGGAGGTTTATTAAAGATTTCTCCAAGATTTCAAAGCCTCTTACTAATCTTCTTCAAAAAGATGTACCTTTTGTTTTTGATGATGATTGTAAGGAAGCTTTTGAAACTCTTAAGAAAGCCTTAACAACTGCTCCTATAGTTGAACCTCCTGATTGGAACTTACCATTTGAAATTATGTGTGATGCTAGTGATTTTGCTGTAGGCGCTGTTCTTGGACAGCGGGTAAATAAAAAATTGAATGTTATTCATTATGCTAGTAAAACTCTTGATGCTGCTCAAAGAAATTATGCTACTACTGAAAAGGAATTGTTAGCTGTAGTCTTTGCTTGTGATAAGTTTAGATCTTATATTTTTGATTCAAAAGTTACTATTCATACTGATCATGCTGCAATCAGATACCTTATGCAAAAGAAAGATGCTAAGCCAAGGCTTATTAGATGGGTACTTCTGTTGCAAGAATTTGATTTACATATTGTAGATAGGAAAGGTGCTGATAATCCTGTTGCTGATAATTTGTCTAGATTGGAAAATATTGCTTATGATCCTGTTCCTATTAATGATAGTTTTCCAAATGAACAATTGGCTGCAATAAAGGTGAGTTCGCGAGACAGTCCTTGGTATGCTGATTATGCTAACTTTATTGTTTCCAAGTACTTGCCTCCAACCTTTTCAGCTCAGCAAAGGAGGAAATTCTTTTATGACTTGAGGCATTATTTTTGGGATGACCCACACTTATATAAAGAAGGAGTGGATGGTATTATGCGAAGATGTGTTCCCGAATATGAACAACAAGAGATATTGAGTAAATGTCATGGTAGTGCTTATGGAGGACATCACGCCGGAGAAAGAACCGCGCAAAAGGTTCTACAATCAGGTTTTTATTGGCCAACTCTCTTCAAAGATGCAAGGAAGTTTATTTTATCTTGTGATGAATGCCAAAGGGTTGGTAATATCTCTAGACGCAATGAAATGCCGATGAATTATACTCTTGTTATTGAACCGTTTGATTGTTGGGGATTTGACTTCATGGGACCTTTTCCCTCTTCAGAAGGTAACACTCATATACTTGTTGCTGTTGATTATGTTACTAAATGGGTGGAAGCCATACCTACAAAAAGTGCTGATGGTGAGACCTCTTTAAGAATGCTTTTAGATATTATTTTTCCTAGATTTGGAGTTCCTAGATATATTATAACTGATGGAGGTTCTCATTTTATTCATGGTGGTTTTAGAAAAACTCTTGCTAGATATGGTATTAATCATAGAATTGCTTCCGCTTATCATCCTCAAACTAGTGGGCAAGTAGAATTATCAAATAGAGAGATTAAATCTATCTTGCAAAAGACTGTTAATAAAACTAGAAAGAATTGGGCTAGTAAATTGAAGGATGCACTTTGGGCTTATAGAACTGCTTATAAAAATCCCATGGGAATGTCACCTTATAAAATGGTTTATGGGAAAGCTTGTCATTTACCTTTAGAACTAGAGCACAAAGCTTATTGGGCTGTTAGAGAATTAAATAAAGATCCTAAACTTGCCGGTAATAAGAGGTTGTTGCAATTGAGTTCTCTAGATGAATGGAGAAGTGAAGCTTATGAAAATGCTAAACTCTTTAAAGAGAAAGTTAAAAAATGGCATGATAGAAGGATTATCAAAAGAGAATTTAATATTGGAGATAAAGTCCTATTGTATCGGTCTCGTCTCAGATTCTTTGCAGGGAAATTACTCTCGAAATGGGAAGGACCGTATGTTGTCGAGGAGGTGTATCGTTCAGGAGCGATCAAAATTAGCTCTCTCCAAGGCAATGCCACGCAAGTGGTGAATGGACAAAGACTCAAGCATTATATCTCAGGTGATTCCTATAATGTTGATGTTGATATTATTCGAGTGGAAACACCGGAGGCTTTCATCAAAGGACAAGTTGACAGTCCGCCAGAACTCGACTTTGAATAGGTAACAGTACTGGTAATGAAAAGTTCGCAATTTACTTTCCGAACAATATTTTTGCTGTTTTTGGAAAATATGAAAAATTACGAGATCGAAACGGAGTGGAAAAGACGCACGAGGGCGTGCCACCATAGGCCGGCGCGGCCTGGCCTTGGCCCGCGCCGCCCTATGGTCTGGCTGCCTCGTCGCCCCTTTCCGACTCCGGTTCGACCTGGTACTTTCCTTTTGTCGTGAAATTTTTTGCCATATAATCCCCCGGACCCCTGGAGGTCCGTATATCGTTTTCTCGACGTGTTTTGTTTCGAGCTGTTTCTGCCAGGATTTGCTTCGGATCTAGAGCCATCATGTCTTCGTCGGAAACTCGGAAGGACAGCTCCCGCAAGGATGTTGGCAACTTGTACATGGAGGAGCTGAGGATGCACCCCAAGGAGTTGCTGCTCGTTGAGGGAGAACTGCAGATCAAGGATGTCCAGGGTCCTAAAGGAGAAGGAAGCTTGGAGGACAGGATGGAGAAGCTAGAACAAGAGGTCTTCAAATACAAGATGATGGCTGAGCGTGAGGTGGATATCTTCCACAACATTGTGTCTGAACTCATTGCTGAACACGAGAAGGAAACTGCAAAGCTTTGGGGCGACATCCTCTCACTTCACGACACCACCAACAAACTCCAAGCACAACTCTATGACGTTCAGAATCAGAATTGTGAGTATGAAAACAGGTTTAAATACATAAGCTGTGCTGCTAGTTTCAGGATCCCCGAGACCAAGATGTCGTTTCTTGATGGAGAGCCTCTTCCTTGGAAGTTTGATGACGGGAGTTCATCACCACCATCGCCGAAGGAGTAATTTATCATCGGTATTGGCATCCCCTTGGTTTGTTCCAAGCTTGGGGGAGTGCCGCGGTATCACATCATCACTACCTTTTACTTTTTACTGTCAAGTAGTGTCATATCATGAGTAGGGAAGTTATCATATAAGATGGGTTGCAGTTTGGAAGTATCTCTCCTTTAGTTGGTTGTCTATGCATCCCTTGGTGTGAGTTATCGTTATGGAATATTAATGAGAAGTTTTATCATTTACATATTGCACATCTTATTTTAGTTTGCAATCTCTATTATATGATTTACCTTGTTGCTAGTATTGGTATCACTTTGGGAGCATTAAATAAATCTATTTGGTTTTGGCAAACTTAGCATTGGTCAATAGCAACAACACTTTGAGGTTCAAGTAGAAAAGAGAAATACATGTAGATGTTTCATTGTCTTTCTTTCTTGTTAGCTCATAGCTTATTATTCTGAAGTTAAAACTGTCTGTGCTTATAAGGAAGATGCATGATTATTTCTATCACATGTATATTTGTTTGTTTCCCTCGACTCTTATGCTTGCTAATTAACCTTGCTAGCCAAAGACCTGTACTGAGAGGGAATACTTCTCGTGCATCCAAACCTTAGCCCAAACCTATGTCATTTGTGTCCACCATACCTACCTACTACATGGTATTTTCTGCCATCCCAAGTAAATACTTCGTGTGCTACCTTTAAACAATTCAAAATTTACTATCTCTTATTTGTGTCAATGTTTTATAGCTCATGAGGAAGTATGTGGTGTTTTATCTTTCAATCTTGTTGGGCAACTTTCACCAATGGACTAGTGGCTTCATCCGCTTATCCAATAATTTTGCAAAAAGAGCTGGCAATGGGATTCCCAGTCCCAAATTAATTAAACTAAATAGACACTCCTCCATGGTATGTGATTGATGGACAGCACCCGAAGGATTCGGTTAGCCATGGCTTGTGTAAGTAAAGGTTGGGGGGAGTGTCATCATCATAATAAAACTAAAATAAAAAGGCACTCCTTCATGGTATGAGATTGTTGGCAGGCACCCGAGGATTCGGTTAGCCATGGTTTGTGAAAGAAAGGTTGGAAGGAGTGCCACACAAAATGAAAATAAAATGGGAGCCGCTCTTTGAAGGTTGTCTGGCAAGGGGGTTAGAGTACCCGCTACCAGTCGTTGACAACAACAAACACCTCTCAAAATGTTACTTTTATTATCTCTATATGATTTCCAAACTGAAAAAGCTCTAGCACATGATTTAATCACTGCTTCCATCTGCGAAGGGCCTGTCTTTTACTTTATGTTGAGTCAGTAAACCTATTTCCCTCCATCTCAAGCAAGCATTTGAGTAGTTGTGATCAAACCATTATATTGTGATTTGCTTCATCATGTCTTTTATTCTTCCTTGTTTAGTACAAGTTTTATCTGAATGAATATAGCTTTGCAAGTTATCAATGATCATGAGGAGACCATTATGATTGAGTATGCAAGTTGTGCCATATAAACTTTAACATGAGAGCGTTGCTCAATGAGATAAATATAATCTGTTAATTGTTCTCTGACCAAGAACGAAGTTTGCCATCACCAACTATGATTTCTTATGCACCTTTATTTGTGATTACTTTATACTTGTTTCAAGTTGAGTTATATGAGGAAGTTGTTTACTAGAATGTCTTGTGTGAATGAATATGATGCTTCTTGTCCGTATTTTATTTATCGACTCTTCACTCCATAAACATGTGGTCCTGTTTACTGAGTTCAGTTTCGCATGGGGACAAGCGAAGTCTAAGCTTGGGGGGAGTTGATACGTCCAATTTGCATCACTATTTTGTATCATAATTTGCTGTTATTCATTGATATATTTCATATTTGGACACAATACTTATGTTATTTCATCTATTTTGCATGTTTCATCATTATTGGAGGATCAAGCACCGGAGCGGATTCGCTGGAAAAAGCACCGTCAGAACGCAATATTTCGGAAGATCAACTGTGGAAGGAAATTATACCAAAAATCCTATTTTTCCAGATGACGAAGGAAGCCAGAAGGGGGAGCTGAGAAGGCCCAAGGTGGGGCCAGACCATAGGCCGGCGCGGCCCATGGCCTGGCCGCGCCACCTTGTGGTGTGGGGGCCCCACAGCCCCTTTCGCCTCCTTTTCTTCGCGAAGCCCTTCGTCCCGAAGACCTAAGCCACAGATGGTACCTCACGAAGAGTTACAGCCGCCTCTGCGAGGCGGAGAACACCAGAGAGAAAAGAGCTCTCCGGCGGGCTGAGATCCGCCGGGGAAATTCCCTCCGGGAGGGGGAAATCAACGCCATCGTCACCGTCATCGAGCTGGACATCATCTCCATCACCATCATCATCTCCACCATCATCACCGCCGTCTCCACCGCTGGACATCATCACCGCCGTAGCAATTTGGGTTTGATCTTGATTGTTTGATAGGGGAAACTCTCCCGGTATCGATTTCTACTTGTTGTTGATGCTATTGAGTGAAACCATTGAACCAAGGTTTATGTTCAGATTGTTATTCATCATCATATCACCTCTGATCATGTTCCATATGATGTCTCGTGAGTAGTCTGCTTTAGTTCTTGAGGACATGGGTGAAGTCTAAATGTTAGTAGTGAACTATGGTTGAGTAATATTCAATGCTATGATATTTAAGTTGTGGTGTTATTCTTCTAGTGGTGTCATGTGAACGTCGACTACATGACACTTCACCTTTATGGGCCTAGGGGAATGCATCTTGTACTCGTTTGCCAATTGCGGGGTTGCCGGAGTGACAGAAACCTAAACCCCCGTTGGTATAACGATGCAGGAGGGATAGCAGGATCTCAGAGTTTAAGGCTGTGGTTAGATTTATTCTTAATTACTTTCTTGTAGTTGCGGATGCTTGCAAGGGGTATAATCACAAGTATGTATTAGTCCTAGGAAGGGCGGTACATTAGCATAGGTTCACCCACACAACACTTATCATAACAATGAAGATTAATTAGCCGTATGTAGCGAAAGCACTAGACTAAAATCCCGTGTGTCCTCGAGAACGTTTGGTCATTATAAGTAAACAAACTAGCTTGTCCTTTGTGCTAAAAAGGATTGGGTCACTCGCTGCAATTGTTACTCTCGCACTTTACTTACTCGTACTTTATTCAACTGTTACATCAAAACCCCCTGAATACTTGTCTGTGAGCATTTACAGGGAATCCTTCATCGAAACTGCTTGTCAACACCTTCTGCTCCTCGTTGGGATCGACATTCTTACTTATCGAAAATACTACGATACACCCCCTATACTTGTGGGTCATCATTCATCCAAGAAGAAATCAAAAGGATTGGAGAAGGAAGACCATCGGAATTCCATCTAGAGGATTTTGATTCATTATACTTTCAGAAAAGGATATGTGTACCAGACAATCCAGAAGTGAAGTCAATCATATTAAAGGAAGCACATGAAACCCCTTATTCAATACATCTGGGAAGTACTAAGATGTATATGGATTTGAAAGAGATGTTCTGGTGGAACAACATGAAAAGAGAAATAGCACAATACGTCTCAGAATGTCATACATGTCAACGAGTGAAGGCAGAACATCAGAGTCCTGCAGGATTACTCAAACCACTAGAGATAACGGAGTGGAAATGGGATGAAATCGGAATGGATTTTGTTACTGGTCTACCAATGACTAGTAAGAAAAAGGATATGATATGGGTAATAGTGGATAGACTTACCAAGAGTGCTCATTTCATAGCAGTAAATACAAAGGATACTGCAGAGAAGCTTGTGGATATATATGTGAAGGATATTGTGAGTAAGCATGGAGTACCAAAGAAAATAGTCTCAGATAGAGGTTCAATTTTCACATCAGCGTTTTGGAAACAACTCCAAGAAGCTTTGGGATCCAAGTTGGATTTCAGTACCGCTTATCATCCACAAACCGGAGGACAAACCGAAAGAACCAATCAGATACTTGAGGACATGCTTAGAGCTTGTGCTCTGAACTTTGGAGGCTCATGGGAGGACCATTTACCTTTAGCGGAATTCTCATATAACAATAGTTATCAGAGTAGCATCCAGATGGCACCGTAGGAAGCATTGTACAGAAGGAAGTGTCGATAACCAATTTGTTGGTTTGAAACCGGAGAGAACAAAGAGTTTACACCGGACTACATCAAGGAGAGACAAGAAGTCATCGAGGTGATCCGGGATAGATTCAAAATAGCTCAGAGTCGTCAGAAGAGTTACGCCGACCTGAAAAGAAGAGATTGGGAGCCGAAAGTGGGAGACATGGTTTATTTAAAGGTTAGCCCAATGAAAGGACTTAAGAGGTTCGGAGTGAAAGGAAAGTTAAGTCCTCGATATATAGGACCATTTAAGATACTTAGTCAGAATCGAGGAACAGCTTTTGAGTTGGAGTTACCAGCACAACTAAGTCAAGTTCACAATGTGTTTCATGTATCACAACTCAGAAAGTGTTTGAAGGCACCGGATGATCCTATCACATATGAAGAAATAGAATTGCAATCTGACCTAACTTATGTGGAAAGATCGGAAAAGATCCTAGAAGTACAATGGAAGAAGTTAAGAAACAGAGCAATCAAATACTGCAAAGTTCAATGGCAACATCATCCTGAGCGAGAAGCAACTTGGGAGATGGAAGAAGAACTCAGGAAGTCTTACCCCGAGATGTTCAGGTACCAATCTTAACTTCGGGACGAAGTTTCTGTTAAGGGGGAGAGGCTGTAATAACCCAGAACATAGGAACAACGAAGGGTAGATTTAGAAATGGGTTGTGCATTTCATCGCAAAACGGGGAAATTTTCGCGCCTTATTGCAACTGAACCTAAGAGGGATCGAGGTTCTCTCTCATTTTGCAATTAAGGTTAGGCAATGTGAGTTAGGGAAATTTCGACATGATCTCTTTTGTATCTTATTGCTTTGGGGAATGAATGCATTTGACAAGTGTTAACACATTTAACAATAAGCATCACACAAAATAAATAATGAATTCATAATTCAAACACAACTTATAAATTCAAATGACTTTGAATTTCAAATTGAATACCAAATGCAATATTTAATCAAGAATATAAACATTACATAAGACAAAAGCTCATAAACAAAACTTGAGCTTTATTGATACACAACACAAATTACAAGGTCTTTACAATATTCTTGATACAAGAATTCAGAAATAATAAACAGAAATAAAAAGGGAAAATTACAAGTGTGTCCTAAACTAAAACCTAGACTAAATGACTTGAAGATGATCTTCTGGCCATATTCCATTTCAAACCTGCGAAACAAATAACAAGTGCTAGCCAGAATGTAAGTGTTAGAAATTCAGTTTGGACAGTGAACACTGTCATTGCACACTTGTGCTTGTCCATAACTTGGACAGCACAAGATAGGCACAGGCAGACCCAAACCTGAGCAGCCACAGTGGGCTCAAGTTTCAGCATATGAGGGCTGTTGCTGATCAAGCAACAGCAAGGCAATGCAACAGCTGAGTCACAAAGTAACCAGGCCTTGTGTGTCATGGCCAGAGTAGAAGTAGGGATCATATAAATAGAACACAAACCCTAGAACCATGACAGTTGACCAAATAGGATAATTCACCAGGTAAGGGTGAAGCTAGAGCCAACACAAGTTCATCCAGTTCATACTCAAGAACAGAACCAAAACACAACCACTTAGCCACCAGGAATCATGGTGACCTGAGAAGATCAACCAGAATCTGGAGGTGAAGGGCTGTGCACAAAACCACAAGTCTGCAACAACCAAATATTTCACTCTAGGAGCTGGAACAAGGTATACCAAGTTCCTGGACAGATCCAATGGATCTGATCCATAAATTATGCATGACATAGTCATGGGATTGAGCAGATGCTCAAATGGGTAGATCATCACTTGGTTTTCACCAAGGATTACTGCCAGTCTAGAAGCCACTAAAAATGGAAATCATCCAGATACAAATCTTGTGCACAGAAGCTAACAATCATGCACAGATGCACACACTAGCAAGATATTATGCACAGATAAGCACCAGTAGATGTGTTGCAATGATTAGGAGCTAATACAGACTACACAGTAAATCCTAAGCATGTAACCATCAGTAAACCCTAGATTTCATCAGGCAAGCATATTGGCATTCATATCTAGTATGATCCCCAAATATGCAAGCAAAGGTTGAGTAGCCACAAGATCCAATCAAATAGGTGAGCAACCAATCAGTAGCAAGGCTACTGAGGTCACATCACACTTAGCACCATTTAAAATAAAGCCAACTATAGCACATCATTATCCAGAAATGGATTCAGATTCATTTGCTTGCTAAACAATCATGAATAGCAAATTCATATGCAAGCAAGTCATTTAAATCATCACTGCATAAGCAGTTCATCATGAATCAATTTATTCAAGCATGAATATGTAACAAATTCATACTATTTATTGACAGTAGCACACTATAGGGCAACACAGCACCAATCACTGCATCATAGCCACTGGATCTAGTCCAGTAAGCTAGAGCAAGCAATAGCACATGTATGCAGTAGCATAGTGATGCTTGAGCATCAGCATCAACAAGGAAAATGAATCACTTAGCCACAGAATTAATCAGTAAGCCATCACTGACATTTAATTGATCAAATGGATCAATTGAATCAAGACAAGCCACACAGTTAAGCTAGCCAACAAGCAATGGTGGATCCAATGGATCATTAGCTTACACAGAAAGCACAGAAGCATTTCACAAGCACCACTGGCACTCACAAGTGTCATTGATGAACCACAGTACACCTAGACAAGCAAATATAACATGCCAGTAAGCACAAGCAAGCCCATAAGCAAGTACAACATGGCATAGCAAGCTCATAAGCAAGCACAGCAGAGCATAGCAAGATTAGAGCAGGCTAGGAGCAACAGATAAGCAAACAGAGCATGTACAGCAAGCAAGGAAACACTGGCCAGTACCAGAAACTGGTGATTTGGCCATGAGCTTGCAGCAAAGGGAAGCATAGGAGGATTAAGCAACCATGGCAGAGCTCTGTGTGATCACAGGATCACCAGAAAGCAACAGAACATAAGGAAGAAGAAGCACAGTAGCTTGGAGAGGCGCACATGCATGGAGAAGAGTAGGAGGAGGTGAAGATTACTTACACGCGCCTGGTGTCAGAAGCTAGGGCATGGCGAGGCAGTGCTCGCGCGGCCATAGCAGCTGCAAAGCCAGGGTAGGCGCCGACGTTACGCCGGCGAACACGAACACCACCACCGTAGCAGAGCACCAGAGATGACGGCACAGGTACTGTGAGCAGCACCCGCGCCAGGTCAGTCTTGGAGGCGCACCCGTCGACGGCGAGGGCGAGGGCTCGCCGGAGATCGCCAATCGCCAGGGGCGATTCTCCACGAGATCCAGAATGGAGGCGATTCGCCAGGAGAGGAAGAGATGGGGGAAACCACGCGGACAGATCGATAGATCGTCTCGCGGCGGTCCCGATTTGGTAAGTGGCTAAGGCAGGGGAGCTCGGAGATGGCCGGAGCGCGGCGGCGGCCATGGCGGCGACGCCATCGCCACGGGCGTCACGAGAAAGTTAGGGTTAGAGACGAGCGCGTGAGAGAGACAGTGAGGGAGCGAGGTGGGCCGCTTCGGCGCCACCGACCCATAATGGGACAAGCCTTAATGGGTTGTCCCATGGGCTTTAGTTAAGTGGGCTGGCCCAATAGGGGCCAGGGGGCATTTTGGTCTTTTTACTTTTTAGAAAAAAGACCAGAATTTCACCAATTTTTAGTAAATAAAATACAATTCTAAAAATCCATTAAAAATTGGATTAGTGAATGAAAAATAAATCTTAACCAGAATAAAATATGAAATAGAATTTAAGAAACAAATTCAAAATTATGAATTTGAAGAATTTAAATAATAACTTGGAATTTTAAACTATTATTTCCTTGTATTTAAAATTCAAGGAAAAATCTCCAATAAGTTCTAATACTTATTTTCAAACATTTCAAAAGGAAATTCTATTATTCCAAGTCATTTCTATTGAGAAAGGTATTTTTCAAAGAAAAATACTCTATTCCTTTTTATTCCAAAAATATAGAGGCAACTCCATTATTTCAACTCATTTTTGGAATGAATAATAAATCACCAAGTAAAGTAATTTTACTTTGAAGTATTTTACTTTATGTGAATTAAAATGGTTTACACCTTAAATCAATTGCAAGTTACTGCCAAAGGCATAAATCTTAACTCCACCCTAAATTGTAATAACTCATTGGGGTAAAGGGATTCAACATAAAATAATACATCCATGATTGCATTATTTGGATTTTATAACATTGTCCTTACCGGACAATGATGCTTCTTACAGAACCCGAGGTCCAGGTTCCATCAACTGCATTGAACTGCACTATCTCGCAGTCCACAGGAAAGTTCACCCTTGCTCATGTCAACTTGATTATTTTCTACTACTTTAATGCAAAGCTATATACTTATCATTCCCGCATCGCAAATAAAATGTTGCTTTCCAACTATGAATATGACTATGTGGCTGGCAATGGAACCATGGTATGTGTTGATATGGTGGAGGTTCCATTGCATGGGTTATATCACCCTAGGATTAAATTACCAATGCCGTCCAGTGATTCTAGCGCCGTACAAACCGCGTTGACCATGAGATCTATAATGGCTCTGGGGAAGCCAGCCGTATCTTTTCCCTTCTGTGTCAACACCCGGATTTTTAAGTCCGAATGCCTATTATGTCATACATCGCAATCCCAGGAATATTGTTGTTGCGAGGCATAATAGTTAAGTATCACAGTCATCATTCATTACAAACCATAAGTCTTACAAATTGGAATCACATGATCCATATTACACGAATAGTTGATCTATTGATCAACGGACAACACAAGTTCATAGTTCAACATAGCGGAAGCGTAAGATACAAGGACTCTCTAGTCCACAGGCCAACGCTTGACGTCGGAAGGCGCTTAGTTGTCGTAGGCATCCTGCTGGTCATCTCCTTGTTCATCTTCATACTCTGGCCATTTGAATAGCCAGGGACAAAGCCGTGAGTACGTTGAGTACTCGCAAACTAATACTAATGTAAGTGCTAGACATTCTAGTAGGGTTTGCTAAGCTCTAGTTTATTTGCATAAAGCTAGTTTTAGTTCACAAAGCTTTGAGAAAAGCCTACTCAAGTGCTAACTAACCCAAGTGGGAACATTAGTGTCATTCCCACCATTCAAGTGGTGATTTCAATTCAATCCACCACAAGTCATTTCACCATCACCTTTCAACATCATTTTCAAAGATATGACATCGGAAACTGTATGGCCTTTCCAACCGTCCGTAACCGTGGACGCGGCTATTCGAATAGGTTTACACTCTGCAGAGGTTGCACACTTGTGCCACAACATTTGATTTCATCCGTCGGGATTTCCCCGAATAATCGTAACACAGTACGCGGATCATCAACCATAACCTTTCACTTACGAATCCTAGTATGAGCACCTCTCCCCATGAGCTTGGCCTCCCAAGTGAAGACCAACTCACAACTCCGGGAACCGCACAGGCTTGGGCCGGACATTCACCTCATTTCGCATCATATCGTATCGTTTCTTTTGTGGTAGAGGCAGCTTTCTGCATAACCCCGATGACGCTTGTTTAGAGGGAACCCATACTAAGACGCATAAACTTCCGCTTAAGCCCTACCCATAATCAGGTATTGTGGGGGTACTTGAGAATTGGAAAGGTATCGCATTCAAACCAACATCATGTTTTATCAAAAATCACCATCTTCTCTTGGTCATATTCACCTTCAACATTCATTCAATGGAAGGCATCTTCATTCCAAGGTTTTCAAAATCCTTTCAAATCACATTGTTCCCATCTAGAGTAGTTAAGGTTAGTTCATTAGCACTAGCTCTAATTCATGAGAGGTGCTACCTTGCTTTGCTTGGAAAGGCTAACTCCCTACTCTAAAAACCACTTGTATTTTGACCAAAGTTAACTATAAAAGGAAAATCATTTGGAAAACAAGTAAAAACTTGGGATGGGTTCACATAAGAAAAGGTAAGACATGGTGCCTTGCCCCAAAGGGCTTTGCACTTGGCAAGAATAAAAGCTTGCATAGTAATTTAGCTTGCCTTGGTAGTTCTCAAACTGTTCCTCTTCCTCCTCCTGGTAGCAACCTTCTTCTTCGGCGTACTCTCCGGTGCTACCGTCTAAATTTGAATACGAGTATAATTACTCACTAATTCCAGGGCTATTCCACACATCACAAATCAACACACCACTACTCTAGGCACACACATAAATAAACTAGGGTGCATGGGTGGTGGGATTTAAATAGGGTTTGTATTCTATATGTAAATGATAGTTTCCATAGGGTTCTTGAGAAATAATTTCCTCTCATTGAAATCTTCTTAAGATTTAATTTCTCCAACAATCATGGATGAACTCATCTTGACCTAGATCAAATGTTCATCATCATCATCATTTGGTAGAATGATTTAAATGAGGTGGAACACCTCATTCCATTTAAATAACACTATATTTGATTTAAATCTCAAGAAATTCATATAAGAGAGTTTGGAACCAGGGGTCCAAACATCCCATGAATTCATGTGAGACAAGTTTAAATGAAGTGTAAGACTTCACACAATTTAACTTTAATAGTTTTGGATAATATCAACTAGTTAAACTAGTCAAAATATCCATTCATTAAACCATGGCATGATCATGCAAAGTGACCACACCATTTTATTGCATAAACAATTAGTGTAAGTCAAATGTGAGCTATTAGAGTTGGAAATAACTTAATATCTATTTTGGTTGATTTTTAAGATTTATTTGAATAGGGAAAAGTCCCTGGCTTGTTATTTTTGTCACATTAATTCTACAACGAAATTGACCATGAGGCCAGGGGCATTGGATAGAGAATTTTAGTGGCTTTCTAACAATGTCAAATTCACTAAATTTGGTTTAGCCAATTTGAAATGGTTGAATTTCAAAGTTTGGGCAGTATTGGATTGTTTGGAAAATGTTTAAAACGAATTTGAATTAAACAGGCCGGCGGGAAACCAACGTGGGCCGAAACTGTTTAAAAAGAGAAAACGGCCCAGCAGCGCATCCAAGGCGCGCGGGCCTGCTGACAGGGTGGGGTCCACCCGTCAGCCTCCTTTAAAACCCGAAACGGTACGGGCGACGTGGGGCGTAGGATTAGAGAGTAGATCGACGGCTCGAGCCATCGTCTTCTCCGGCGAGATGCCGAGGTTCGGCGGCGAGCCTAGGGGTGGGAGAGCTAACCAGGGCTCCCGCGGTGGCTGGCAGTGTGCGTGATGTCGATGTGGACGACGGCGAAGCTCCCCGGCACCGGCGGCAACTCCCGGATCGGCTCCAATCGACGGCGGCGAGGTGCGGCATCGGCGGGCTCCGACCTTCCAATTGGAGCAACTCCGGTGACAATCGAGTGAGTGGTTGGGTGGAGGAGAAGCAAGGAGGATGGTGAACGTGGTGGTGTGCTCAGCTTCGTCCAGGGAACGCGGTATTTATAGATGGCCAAGGGTGCGGCTTGGCCGTGAAGAAGTCGACCGAGGTGCGGCGGTTCCGGCGAGGTGTTGGGCTAGGCGAGGGTGCTACGGTGTTCTCCTCGTCCAGGCGAATCCGTAGGTGGCGATGGCGCGGTCGGGCGGCGTCTGTGGGCGAGGCATTGTTTCCGTGTCTGCCGTGCTGGTCGCGGGATCGCGTTGTCGTCTCCGGCGACGGCGGGCACGGGTCGGGGTCGAGGGCATGTCTAGTGACTGCGTGGCGACGCGGCGATGCTCAACGGCTGGTCAGCGAGTCCAGGGCGTGCTCGTGGTGACGGCGCGGCGCGTGGCCAGTGTGTGCCCGCGGCGTGCACACGCGCGACGTGAGCGGCGTCCAGGGCGTCGTGGACGCGCGCTGGTCTGGCCAATGCAGGGCTCCTCCTCGACAACGGCCGATGCTAGGCGACTCAGTAGAGTGAGGTGGAGTGCAGGGACATGGTGGCCAGGGTCGGCGATGAAGGAGAGAGGGGGAGGTGCGGCATGGCCGGCATGTGGCCGGCATGGCCATGCCATGCATGTTCTCTCTCTCTCCCTAGGGTTTCTATGCTGGGGTTAGTGAGAGAGGGGACCAGGGGACCATTTGGGGTTGGTTAGAGTAGGTTAGTTTGAGTAGATCACTATTTGCTATAGTGTATGAATAGGGTTCAAATTTGGAAAATACAAAAATATCAAAAATGGAAATAATTCAAATGGTGAATGTTTTTGAAAAGTGAAAGTTGAGATAAGTTGTACTTGACCAGAGATGAGTTGAGGTGGTGGTGGAAAAATTGGATTTCAAAAATGGCCCAAAATGGCTAAGTGAAGATTGTTGAACTTATTATAAAGTTGCAACTTTGGATGAGCATAGCTAGTGATCAAAGATGAATTTGGCAGGGTGGTCTTCATCAAAGTTGTTCACCTTGATGTTGACTTTGAAATGGTGCAAGGAGTTAGCAAAGAATGGTTTGGGAAAATTGAATTGCAGGGGCTCAAAGTGGTGACCAGACTATAATTGGCAGATTTGGTCATCATCACATGTGAGTGGGAAAAGTGTTGGAAAATCAATTGAATTGTGAACCCTTGCTTCCAAAAGTTGGGATAAGTGTTTAGTAACATTATTCCACTAATGGTGAAGACAAAATAGGTCTAGGGTCAAAATTTATAAAAATGCCATAGGGCATATGTGAGGGTTTTTAGGGTTTTTCAATTATGGGAATTTCTTCCACTTTGATTTATTTGGTTGGTGATCTTCACATGATCACTCTAGGGTTTTAGAGCATAACAAATACAAGTAATAACAATCATCATGGCATATCACTCAAATGCACAAGTCCTATGCATGGTACTATATGCAAAAGAAAAGTTTTTGTTGGTTTGAAATTTTGTATTTCGGAATTCTCTAACTTTCTTTTTCATTGAAATTTGGGGTGTTACAAACCCTTCCCCTTACAAAAGATCTCGTCCCGAGATCAAAAGAAAGTTAGGTACTAAAGAGATCTGGGTACTCCTTCTTCATGAAGTCTTCGCGTTCCCGTGTGGCTTCATCTTCGGTATGATTGCTCCATTGGATCTTTAGAAACTTGATGCTTCGGGTGCGGGTGGTTCTGTAAGCTTCTTCTAGGATGCGAATCGGCACTTCGCGGTAAGTCAGATCCTTGTTGATATCCACCGATCGGTGATCGATGTTCTTGAACACTTCGGTCTTCTCAGGGACTTCAAGACATTTCCGGAGAAGTGAGATGTGAAAAACGTCGTGCACAGCCGACATTTCTTCAGGCAACTCCAGCTTGATAAGATACTTCACCTCGGCGGCCGAGGACTTGGAAAGGTCCCACGTAGCGAGGTGCAAGCTTTCCTTTCAGCTGAAACCTTTGCATCCCTTTCAAGGGGGATACTTTGAGATAGACAAAATCTCCGATCTCAAAGGTCATCTCCGACGTCTCTTTGTCGGCGTAGCTCTTCTGTCTGGATTGCGTAGTCTTGAGGTACTCACGGATCTTGTGAACCTTCTCTTCGGCTTCACGAAGAACGTCCGGGCCGAAAACTTGACTCTCTCCGACTTCGACCAGTTCAGGGGGTACGGCACTTCCTTCCGTACAAGGCTTCAAAGGGGGCCATCCGTAGGCTGGCTTGATAACTATTGTTGTATGAGAATTCTGCGTAAGGTAGGCAGTCTTCCCACTTGGATCCGTATTCCAAAGACGCATGCTCTAAGCATGTCTTCCAAGATCTGGTTTACTCTCTCATCTGTCCGTCGGTCCGAGGGTGATAGGCGGTGCTGAAATTGAGGCGAGTGCCTAGTCCTTCATGCACTTTCTCGCGTAACCTTGAGGTGAACCGTGATCCTCTATCCGACACTATCGATTTGGGGTTCCATGCAAAGCGACTATTCTGGAGATGTAGAGTTCAGCTAACTTGGGGCCTTGATAGGTGGTTTTGACGGCGATGAAATGGGCGACTTTGGTCAATCTATCGACCACTACCCATATGGAATCATTGCCTTTGCCGGATTTGGGCAGTCCGGTGATAAAGTCCATTCCTACGAGTCCCATTTCCATTCGGAATCTGAAGGGGTTGCAACAGTCCGGCGGGTCTCTCGGTGTTCTCGCCTTAACTCGCTGGCAGATGTCACACTTAGCGATATAGCTACCGATCTCTCTCTTCATTCCGTGCCACCAAAATT
The DNA here is from genome assembly GCF_019359855.2 of Lolium perenne. Classification (NCBI taxonomy): domain Eukaryota; kingdom Viridiplantae; phylum Streptophyta; class Magnoliopsida; order Poales; family Poaceae; genus Lolium; species Lolium perenne. The sequence goes on along the minus strand of NC_067245.2, from coordinate 89,277,786 downwards.
GTTCTTTCAGGTCCTGGTACATCTTGGTACCTCCGGGGTGGATTGAGTAAAGGGTGTCATGGGCTTCTTGCAGGATGACTTGTTTCAGGTCAGAGTCCGATGGTACGCAGAGGCGTTCTTTGTACCAAAGCACTCCGGCTTCGTCAATGGTGAATCCGGGGCTTTTCCGCGACTATCTGCTTTCTTGATTCCATCAATGCTAGCGTTGTCCTTTCCGGGGCTTCCTTGATCTGACCAATCAAGGTGGGTTGCGGTTCGATGCTGGCTAGGAATCCTTCACTTACAAGTTCAAGTCTGAACTGTTCAAACTCTTGGTGCAAACTAGGCTGTTCGGTTGCGAGCATGGAGTTCAACTGCACGGCAAGCCGACTCAAAGCATCCGCTACCACATTGGCCTTGCCGGGGTGGTAGTGAATCTCCATGTCGTAATCCTTGATCAATTCGATCCATCGGCGTTGTCTCATGTTTAACTCCTTCTGGGTGAAAATGTATTTGAGGCTTTTGTGGTCGGAATAAATCTCGCATCGATTACCCATGAGGTAATGACGCCAAACTGTCAAGGCTAAGACCACGGCCGCAAGCTCGAGGTCGTGGGTTGGGTAGTTCTCGCTCATGTTGCTTGAGTTGTCTAGAAAGGTAGGATACAACCTTTCCTTCTTGCATAAGCACGCATCCAAGTCCAGTCTTGGAGGCGTCGCAATATACGTCAAAGGGCTTTGCGATATCTGGCATGATCAGGATTGGGGCTGTTGTCAGTCTACTCTTGAGCTGTTGAAAGCTCTCTTCACACTTGTCGGTCCACTCAAACTTTCTCGTCCTTTTTCAGCAGCTTGGGTCATTGGTCGAGCGATGCTCGAAAAACCTTCTACAAATCTGCGGTAATATCCGGCTAATCCAAGAAAAGCACGGACCTCAGTTTGTGTGGTCGGAGCTTTCCATTCCATAACGCTTTTGATCTTGGTGGGATCTACGGCAATTCCTCCTGCAGACAAGATGTGTCCGAGGAATCCAACTTCTTCCAGCCCAAAACTCACACTTGCTAAACTTGGCGTACAACTGTGCTGTCTCGTGGTTTCTAGAACAATCTCCAGATGCTGTTCATGTTCTTCTTCGGACTTGGAGTAGACCAAAATGTCGTCGATGAAAACAACGACAAATTTGTCCAAGAAGTTCGTGAAGATCTTATTCATGAGATTCATGAAATAAGCGGGAGCATTGGTCAGTCCAAATGACATGACGTTGTACTCATACAACCCATATCTGGTGGTAAAGGCAGTTTTTGGAATATCGGTGGCTCGGATTTTCAGTTGGTGGTATCCAGTTCTAAGATCAATTTTCGAGAAAACTCGGGATCCGGTGAGTTGGCTCGAACAAGTCTTCGATCTTGGGTAAGGGGTATTTGTTTTTGATGGTGACATCGTTAAGCTTACGATAGTCGGTGCATAAACGATTTGCACCATCCTTCTTGTCGACAAACAAGACGGGGATCTCCAGGGGGATGCACTTGGTCCGATCAAACCTTTGGCTAACATGTCATCTATTTGCTTCTTCAGCTCCACAAGCTCGGCTGCGTTCATGCTGTAGGCTCTCTGGGCGATGGGTCCAGTTCCGGGATTAACTCGATGATAAACTCGATATCCCGGTCCGGGGCATACCGGGTAGATCATCCGGAAACACATCAGTAGCGACAAACGACCCCGATTTGATCCGTAGTAGGCTTGGATACACTTTGGTTGTGTAAATTTTCCGGGTAGTTTTTCGTAGACGTGCTCAACTACGATTCCGGTGCTGCTAGTCATGGTTATGGCTTTCTTGGCTAGCCTATCAATCCAGTGTGTTTGGACAGCCAGTCCCTTCCTAGGACAACTTCCAATCCTTTGGTTCCAAGTCTGATGCGATTTGCCAAGAAATCAACATCATGGATTTTGATTGGCACATTTTTACAAAATTTTCTGGCTTTGGTGGTTGATCCGGGAATTTGAACTATCATAACATGCTTCAAACCGAGGGGTTGAATTTTACTTGTTGATGCAAAATCTTCGGTGACAAAGGAATGCGATGCTCCGGAATCAAACAACACTCTAGCAGGGGTGTGGTTGACGGAAAACATACCCGCACCACATCTCGGGGCTTCCTGGGCTTCTTCGGCGTTCATGTGGTAGAGGCGGCCGTTGCGGTTGTTGGGGTTGTTGGGGGCGAACTTCTTGCCGGTGGAGACACGGCGTTGTCGCTGAGCAGAGCAGCGGTGTTGCCGGCGAGCTTGGCAAGACGCTTGGGACACTCGTTGGAGTAGTGCCCCACTACACCACACTCATAACAAGTGATAGTGCTCTTGTCCTCGCTTGTTCGCAACGGGAATGGCATTGCTCCCGGTTCCGGGGTTGGTGTTGGTGTTGGTGTTGTTGGTGTTCGGGGCTCGAGGTGGAGCGCGGTTGTAGTTGTTGTTGTTGTAGTTGGGGTTGTAGCCTCCTGGCTTGGAGTTTCCTCCACTTCGGTTCCGATAACCGGCGAGAGTTCTGTATCGGGGGTTTGTTATGTCTCGGATTGAAACCTCCGCTTGAGCTAGGGCGAAACTTTTGGGGGTGGCTTGATCCACTCGATTTGCCATGCGGCGCTTGCGGTTCTCATTGGCTTGGTTCAACTTGCCCTCCATCCGGATGGCGGAGTCAACAAGGGCTTCGAGGTCGGCGAAGGGGATGTTGACGAGGACTACCGCATCTCATCATGCAGCCCGTTCAGGAATCTCTCCTTCCTCTTTTCAACGGTGTCCGTCTCATCGTGGGCATACCTTGACAAGGTGAGAAACTTGTCGCGGTACTCAACCACCGTCATGCGACCTTGTTTCAGTTCACGGAACTCATCCCTCATCTTCTTGATAAGACCCGGGGTACATGGTACTTGCTGAACTTGAGTTTGAAATCCTCCCAAGTCATGAATTGACCTCCGTTCATGGCACGGGTACTTGTCCACCAAGCGCGAGCTGGTCCAGCCGAGGTAGTGAGTGGCGAACAACACCTTCTCGTTGGCTTCCACTCCAGCCTACTTCCGCATTGTTCTCCATAGTCCGGAGCCAATCGTCGGCGTCGAGGGGCTCCTCGGTCTTGCTAAACACCGGAGGGTTGGTGTTCTGGAAGTTCTTGAGCTTGGATCCGGGTGGTCATGATTTCCATGGCCTTGGGCGATGTTCTCGCAAGGCGATGATGTTGGCTTGGCGCTCGGCTCTCTCGGTTTCCGGTCTGCAAGGTGGTTTGCAGAAGCTGCATCATCGCGTCGTTGGTGCGATTCGGAGGGGCCATCTGAAGGTATAGAAGATCATGAGATAAGAGGGAACATTCTATGGTTCATTTAAGTTTGAAAAACATTTGAAAACTTGTAATCTTTTCATGACAAACATAACATTCATTCATTCATGCAACACATAGTACAAACTACACACATACTCCAATGGTTTTAAGAACCATTCTCATGCTACGATACAAAGGACGGGATACAACTCACACCTACTATAAGTGAAACTAGTGCAACTACTCCTCATCGTCGATATCAATCGGGACGTAGTCATCCTGTCCGGCCTCCAGGAACTCGTAGTCCTCCTCCTCCGAGTTCTCCACCTCCACAAAGTCATCGTCATAGCTCAGAAAGGCGACTCCACCCAGCATATCGATGCCTTCATCGTCCTCCTCCATGTGACGAATCTGATCCTCCTGGGCCGTGACAGTGGCCTCAAGTGACGCGATCCGGTCGCGAAGGCGGCGAATCGTAGCGTCCTTCTTGGCACGCTGTCGGCGAAGGTTCCCGCGGTCGTTGTTGAGTAGCTTGATCGCCTCACCCTGCTCGATGATGTGAGCATGGGTCTGGTTCGCGTAAGCGCGAGAGGCGTCGAGGTCCCTCCGAGTCTGGTAGAGCATGAAGTCCAAGTGATCCACATGGTGCCTCAACTGGGGGTGGAGTGGCACATCCATGGGTCTTCCGTCAGAGTTACGCCGTGCGAGATGCGCAAAGCGTTCCTCACGAAGGGCTTCGGTATTCTGTCCGCACGTACGAGCAAGTGCTTCCCGAAGAGCACGTGCAAGCCCGTCGAGCCGCTTGCTTTCCCCGAAAGAGAAAAGGATCCTCTCCGAGGTGGGAGGCTCCAGCTTGCCCCTCAAGTCGGCGGTGATAATCCACCGCAGCTTCCTCCCGGCTGGTCGTCCACCCGAATCCCGTGAAACTCGGGGTGTGGGCGGCCAAGGTGATCCGACAGGGAGTCGAGGTCATGCTCGAAGATCAAGCTTCCTCCGTTTCCAAGCTGGTAGAACTTGGTGTTGAGGGGTTCATTCGGCTCCATCTGAAAGAGAATTGGATGAGTAAGTTAGAGAGTGCAAAGTGTGGCAAGGTTTTAAGTTGATTTAAATAAGATAGACATGATCAAATTTTGGCAAAGTCTCGAAGGCAAGAGTGTAGTAAATTTTCACAAATAAGTCCTTTCATTTGATTTCAAAGTTAAATTTTTCAGAACGCCCATTCTAACTAAGGTCTTCTAAGGTCAAACAATGGCTCTGATACCAACTTGTCAACACCCGGATTTTTAAGTCCGAATGCCTATTATGTCATACATCGCAATCCTGTGAATATTGTTGTTGCGAGGCATAATAGTTAAGTATCACAGTCATCATTCATTACAAACCATAAGTCTTACAAATTGGAATCACATGATCCATATTACACGAATAGTTGATCTATTGATCAACGGACAACACAAGTTCATAGTTCAACATAGCGGAAGCGTAAGATACAAGGACTCTCTAGTCCACAGGCCAACGCTTGACGTCGGAAGGCGCTTAGTTGTCGTAGGCATCCTGCTGGTCATCTCCTTGTTCATCTTCATACTCTGGCCATTTGAATAGCCAGGGACAAAGCCGTGAGTACGTTGAGTACTCGCAAACTAATACTAATGTAAGTGCTAGACATTCTAGTAGGGTTTGCTAAGCTCTAGTTTATTTGCATAAAGCTAGTTTTAGTTCACAAAGCTTTGAGAAAAGCCTACTCAAGTGCTAACTAACCCAAGTGGGAACATTAGTGTCATTCCCACCATTCAAGTGGTGATTTCAATTCAATCCACCACAAGTCATTTCACCATCACCTTTCAACATCATTTTCAAAGATATGACATCGGAAACTGTATGGCCTTTCCAACCGTCCGTAACCGTGGACGCGGCTATTCGAATAGGTTTACACTGCAGAGGTTGCACACTTGTGCCACAACATTTGATTTCATCCGTCGGGATTTCCGAATAATCGTAACACAAGACGCGGATCATCAACCATAACCTTTCACTTACGAATCCTAGTATGAGCACCTCTCCCCATGAGCTTGGCCTCCCAAAGAAGACCAACCGTCAACCCGGGAACTGCACAGGCTTGGGCCGGACATTCACCTCATTTCGCATCAGATCGTATCCTTTCTTTAGTGGTAGAGGCAGCATTCTGAATAACCCCGCTGTCCCTGGTTTAGAGGGAACCCATACTAAGACGCATAAACTTCCGCTTAAGCCCTACCCATAATCAGGTATTGTGGGGGTACTTGAGAATTGGAAAGGTATCGCATTCAAACCAACATCATGTTTTATCAAAAATCACCATCTTCTCTTGGTCATATTCACCTTCAACATTCATTCAATGGAAGGCATCTTCATTCCAAGGTTTTCAAAATCCTTTCAAATCACATTGTTCCCATCTAGAGTAGTTAAGGTTAGTTCATTAGCACTAGCTCTAATTCATGAGAGGTGCTACCTTGCTTTGCTTGGAAAGGCTAACTCCCTACTCTAAAAACCACTTGTATTTTGACCAAAGTTAACTATAAAAGGAAAATCATTTGGAAAACAAGTAAAAACTTGGGATGGGTTCACATAAGAAAAGGTAAGACATGGTGCCTTGCCCCAAAGGGCTTTGCACTTGGCAAGAATAAAAGCTTGCATAGTAATTTAGCTTGCCTTGGTAGTTCTCAAACTGTTCCTCTTCCTCCTCCCGGTAGCAACCTTCTTCTTCGGCGTACTCTCCGGTGCTACCGTCTAAATTTGAATACGAGTATAATTACTCACTAATTCCAGGGCTATTCCACACATCACAAATCAACACACCACTACTCTAGGCACACACATAAATAAACTAGGGTGCATGGGTGGTGGGATTTAAATAGGGTTTGTATTCTATATGTAAATGATAGTTTCCATAGGGTTCTTGAGAAATAATTTCCTCTCATTGAAATCTTCTTAAGATTTAATTTCTCCAACAATCATGGATGAACTCATCTTGACCTAGATCAAATGTTCATCATCATCATCATTTGGTAGAATGATTTAAATGAGGTGGAACACCTCATTCCATTTAAATAACACTATATTTGATTTAAATCTCAAGAAATTCATATAAGAGAGTTTGGAACCAGGGGTCCAAACATCCCATGAATTCATGTGAGACAAGTTTAAATGAAGTGTAAGACTTCACACAATTTAACTTTAATAGTTTTGGATAATATCAACTAGTTAAACTAGTCAAAATATCCATTCATTAAACCATGGCATGATCATGCAAAGTGACCACACCATTTTATTGCATAAACAATTAGTGTAAGTCAAATGTGAGCTATTAGAGTTGGAAATAACTTAATATCTATTTTGGTTGATTTTTAAGATTTATTTGAATAGGGAAAAGTCCCTGGCTTGTTATTTTTGTCACATTAATTCTACAACGAAATTGACCATGAGGCCAGGGGCATTGGATAGAGAATTTTAGTGGCTTTCTAACAATGTCAAATTCACTAAATTTGGTTTAGCCAATTTGAAATGGTTGAATTTCAAAGTTTGGGCAGTATTGGATTGTTTGGAAAATGTTTAAAACGAATTTGAATTAAACAGGCCGGCGGGAAACCAACGTGGGCCGAAACTGTTTAAAAAGAGAAAAACGGCCCAGCAGCGCATCCAAAGTGCGCGCGGGCCTGCTGACAGGGTGGGGTCCACCCGTCAGCCTCCTTTAAAACCCGAAACGGTACGGGCGACGTGGGGCGTAGGATTAGAGAGTAGATCGACGGCTCAGAGCCATCGTCTTCTCCGGCGAGATGCCGAGGTTCTGGCGGCGAGCCTAGGGGGTGGGAGAGCTAACCAGGGCTCCCGCGGTGGCTGGCAGTGTGCGTGATGTCGATGTGGACGACGGCGAAGCTCCTGGCACCGGCGGCAACTCCTGGATCGGCTCCAATCGACGGCGGCGAGGTGCGGCATCGGCGGGCTCCGACCTTCCAATTGGAGCAACTCCGGTGACAATCGAGTGAGTGGTTGGGTGGAGGAGAAGCAAGGAGGATGGTGAACGTGGTGGTGTGCTCAGCTTCGTCCAGGGAACGCGGTATTTATAGATGGCCAAGGGTGCGGCTTGGCCGTGAAGAAGTCGACCGAGGTGCGGCGGTTCCGGCGAGGTGTTGGGCTAGGCGAGGGTGCTACGGTGTTCTCCTCGTCCAGGCGAATCCGTAGGTGGCGATGGCGCGGTCGGGCGGCGTCTGTGGGCGAGGCATTGTTTCCGTGTCTGCCGTGCTGGTCGCGGGATCGCGTTGTCGTCTCCGGCGACGGCGGGCACGGGTCGGGGTCGAGGGCATGTCTAGTGACTGCGTGGCGACGCGGCGATGCTCAACGGCTGGTCGCCGAGTCCAGGGCGTGCTCGTGGTGACGGCGCGGCGCGTGGCCGCTGTGTGCCCGCGGCGTGCACACGCGCGACGTGAGCGGCGTCCAGGGCGTCGTGGACGCGCGCTGGTCTGGCCAATGCAGGGCTCCTCCTCGACAACGGCCGATGCTAGGCGACTCAAGAGAGTGAGGTGGAGTGCAGTGGACATGGTGGCCAGTGGTCGGCGATGAAGGAGAGAGGGGGAGGTGCGGCATGGCCGGCATGTGGCCGGCATGGCCATGCCATGCATGTTCTCTCTCTCTCCCTAGGGTTTCTATGCTGGGGTTAGTGAGAGAGGGGACCAGGGGACCATTTGGGGTTGGTTAGAGTAGGTTAGTTTGAGTAGATCACTATTTGCTATAGTGTATGAATAGGGTTCAAATTTGGAAAATACAAAAATATCAAAAATGGAAATAATTCAAATGGTGAATGTTTTTGAAAAGTGAAAGTTGAGATAAGTTGTACTTGACCAGAGATGAGTTGAGGTGGTGGTGGAAAAATTGGATTTCAAAAATGGCCCAAAATGGCTAAGTGAAGATTGTTGAACTTATTATAAAGTTGCAACTTTGGATGAGCATAGCTAGTGATCAAAGATGAATTTGGCAGGGTGGTCTTCATCAAAGTTGTTCACCTTGATGTTGACTTTGAAATGGTGCAAGGAGTTAGCAAAGAATGGTTTGGGAAAATTGAATTGCAGGGGCTCAAAGTGGTGACCAGACTATAATTGGCAGATTTGGTCATCATCACATGTGAGTGGGAAAAGTGTTGGAAAATCAATTGAATTGTGAACCCTTGCTTCCAAAAGTTGGGATAAGTGTTTAGTAACATTATTCCACTAATGGTGAAGACAAAATAGGTCTAGGGTCAAAATTTATAAAAATGCCATAGGGCATATGTGAGGGTTTTTAGGGTTTTTCAATTATGGGAATTTCTTCCACTTTGATTTATTTGGTTGGTGATCTTCACATGATCACTCTAGGGTTTTAGAGCATAACAAATACAAGTAATAACAATCATCATGGCATATCACTCAAATGCACAAGTCCTATGCATGGTACTATATGCAAAAGAAAAGTTTTTGTTGGTTTGAAATTTTGTATTTCTGGAATTCTCTAACTTTCTTTTTCATTGAAATTTGGGGTGTTACATTCTGCACGCCAACGGATTGGTAGAGCCGGCGGGGTATTGGAGGCACTGCCGTAGGTTGGGATAGCCTTTTAAATCCCCATCCATTAGTGATGATGGCTCTACGATCTATGAAGGATTGTCCAAAGTACACCGTGAGTAAAGCCGTATTATCGGGAGAAGTCTACTGGGGGTGTGCGGGTGGACAAAAGGGTGGGTTTGCAGTTGCGGAGAAGGCGGTGTGGGCTTGGATCTTTATACCTGGCCTCACACCAAAGGAAGTGTGAACGGGGGCAAGTCCCTGCGGATGGCAAAAAGGGTGAGATCTCTTATGGGAAAAGTAACGCACCTCTGCAGAGTGTATCAAATTGTGGCTGTCACTCCCTGTTCCGGGAAGGGAACTGCGAACGCGGCAGGAAAGGAACTCCACGAAGTTCTAGTCAACCTGTGAAGACTGACGGGCATAGTTTTCATAATAAAAGCAACCTTTTGAAGAAATGATTTCAAAACATGCATTGACCTGCGATTTCCTGATCAATGGTCGTAGCTAGTGCATAAAACACCTTTTTACTCTTTTAGAACTTGCTGAGTACCTCTGTACTCACTTTCTTTCGACACCCTTGCTAGACTGTGATCCGGAAGTGGAGGCCATCAACGATGGAGCACCAGAAGGAAGTTACGAGCTGGTCTACGAGGAACCTGATCTTACCGGCGGAGTGGAAGGAGTAGACTACGGGATAGTCTACGGAACCGATGACACGGAGGTGGAGGAGTAGTGACATACCCTAGCATCATAGAGCCGAGCAACGTAGAACTTACATAAATAAGTTGTTGAGCTCTCTTTATATTTGTTATGAGTTGTAATCGTACTTAAGTAGTATCTTAGGGTGTTCTCATAGGACCCGTGAGAATACCAACTTGTTAAGACAATGTTTGTAATAATATATGGAGTGTTATGACCTGCAATGTTTCTGTTGTACCACTCTGAGGGATATGGAAATTTTTGAAGAAGTCCCTTCACAAAGATCATATCAACGACTTGTATACTACAACATGCAGTGGTATGCTGGGTCACCGCACCTAGCTCTAAGCTTTTTCTGGCTAAGATTGCTAAGATTGATCGTGTCCCTCGGCAGCCCCTCTCCTGGCCTTTATATAGGAGGCCAGGTCTCAAGAGGTCTAACCGAATACGACTAGGTTTACAGTAATTTTAGATCCGATCTTTCCTTGTTCGACTGCTTCCTTGTCTTGCCCGTCAAGGAACCTTCTGGTGCACCGTCCTAGCGGCCCGCCTTGCTTCCGAGTGTCTTCATGGGCCTCCAACTAGATGGTACAGGATAGGGCAACATCGGTTACCCGAAGGGTAGTGCCCACGTCACCAAGCTTAGACTTTTCACTCTTCTTGATCATATTGTATCATCCTCCTCTCTTGATCCTTGAAAACTTCCTCCACACCAAACTCAAAACAAACTCATTAGAGGGTTAGTGCATAATCAAAATTTCACATGTTCAGAGGTGACACAATCATTCTTAACACTTCTGGACATTGCACAAAGCTTCTGAAAGTTAATGGAACAAAGAAATCCATCAAACATAGCAAAAGAGGCAATGCGAAATAAAAGGCAGAATCTGTCAAAACAGAACAATCCGTAAAGACGAATTTTTCTGGGGCACTTAACTTGCTCAGATGAAAATGCTCAAATTGAATGAAAGTTGCGTACATATCTGAGGATCACTCACGTAAATTGGAAGATTTTTCTGAGTTACCTACAGAGAACCCTGCCCAAATTCGTGATGCATGTAAATCTGTTTCTGCGCAGTAATCCAAATCTAGTATCAACCTTGCTATCAAAGACTTCACTTGGCACAACAATGCAATAAAGTAAGATAAGGAGAGGTTGCTACAGTAGTAACAACTTCCAAGACTCAAATATAAAACAAAATTGCTGTAGTAAAATAAACACATGGGTTATCTCCCAATAAGTGCTTTCTTTATAGCCATTAAGATGGGCTCAGTAATTTTAATGATGCTCTCCCAAGAAATAAGAGTTGAAGCAAAAGAGAGCATCAAAAAGCAAATTTAAAACAAATTTAAGCCTAACCCACTTCCTATGAAAAGGAATCTTGTAAATAAACAAATTCATGAAGCATAATGCAACAAGCATAGAAAGAAAAAACAAGTGTAACTTCAAAAAATTTAGCATATAGAGAGGTGTTTTGGTAACATGAAAATTTCAACAACCATATTTTCCTCTCTCATAAAGATTTTCAGTAGCATCATGAACAAGTTCAACAATATAACTATCACATGAAACATTCTTATCATGAGTCTCATGCATAAAATTATTACTACTCCCAACATAAGCATAGTCATTACTATTAATTGTAGTGGGAGCAAATTCAATAAAGTAGCTATCATCAAATATAGGAGGCATATTGTAATCATAATTAAATTTATCCTCCATAGTAGGCGGCACCAAAAGACCACTATCATTATAATCATCATAAATAGGAGGCAAAGTATCATCAAAGAAAATTTTCTCCTCCATGCTTGGGGGACTAAAAATATCATGCTCATCAAAACCAGCTTCCCCAAGCTTAGAATTTTCCATATCATTAGCAACAATGGTGTTCAAAGCGTTCATACTAATATCATTGCTACTAGCATGCAAATAAGATTCCATAGGTTTTTAAATTTTCGCAGCAAACAATCCATGTCTTAACTCAGGAAATAAATTAAAAAGCTCATAGTTGCTTTCCATTATGCCTAACTAGTGATAAACAAGAAACAAAAATATGCAATTGCAGGATCTAAAGGAAATAGCTTCGAGCACTTACAACGGCGCCAGAAAATAGCTTAGTTGCCTAGGACCAGAGTGTGAGTGCCTTTTACCTTTCCTCCCCGGCAATGGCGCCAGAAAATAGCTTGATGTCCACAACTGGCGCGTGATTGACGTGGGAGGTAGAAATCTCTGTGGTGTAGCTTTTCTTCGTTCCCCGGCAACGGTGCCAGAAAATAGCTTGATGTCTACTCACGCTTCTTTTCCTGTAGACAGTGTTGGGCCTCCAAGAGCAGAGGTTTGTAGAACAGCAGCAAGTTTTCCCTTAAGTGGATCACCCAAGGTTTTATCGAACTCAGGGAGGAAGAGGTCAAAGATATCCCTCTCAAGCAACCCTGCAATTACGATACAAGAAGTCTCTTGTGTCCCCAACACACCTAATACACTTGTCAGATGTATAGGTGCACTAGTTCGGCGAAGAGATAGTGAAATACAAGTGGTATGGATGTAGATGAGTGGTAATAGCAATCTGAAATAAATATGGCAGCGAGTAAACATGCAGTAGAACAGTAAATAAACGGAGATTCGATGTGTGGAAACAAGGCCTAGGAATCATACTTTCACTAGTGGACACTCTCAACATTGATCACATAATAAAACCACTCTACACTCTCTTGTTGGATGACAAACACCATTAATTGTGTAGGGCTACAAGAGCACCTCAATGCCGGAGTTAACAAGCTCCACAACATTCGATGTTCATATTTAAGTGACCTTAGAGTGCATGATAGACCAACGCAATTATACCGAGTACTAACATAGCATGCACACCGTCACCGACAGACTATGAAAGGGGGAATAGATCACATCAATACTATCATAGTAATAATTAACTCCATAATCTACAAGAGATTACAATCATAAACTACGCCAAGTACTACATGATGCACACACTGTCACCATTACATCATGGAGGAGGAATAGAGTACTTTAATAACATCACTAGAGTAGCACATAGATTAATAGTGATACAAAGCTCATCATATGAATCTCAATCATGTAAGGCAGCTCATGAGATCATTGTATTGAAGTACATGGGAGATTTATTAACCACATAGCTACTGGTACAACCCTTAGCCTCGAGGGAGAACTACTCCCTCCTCATGGGAGACAGTAGCGGCGATGAAGATGGCGGTGGTGTTGATGGAGATGCCTTCCGGGGGCAATTCCCCGTCCCGGCGGCGTGCCGGAACAGAGACTTCTGTCCCCCAGATCTTGGCTTCGTGATGGCGGCGGCTCTGGAAGGTTTCTTGTACCGTGGCTTATTTCTCTCGATGTTTTAGGTCAGGAAGGCTTAAATAGGCGAAGAGTCGGAGTCGGAGGGGTCCTGGGGCAACCACACACCAGGGGGGCGCGCCCTCCCTTGGCCGCGCCGCCACCATGTGTGGTGGCCCTGGGCCTCTCCTCTGGCCCCTCTTCGGTGCTCTGGAAGCTTACTTGAAATATAAGATACTGTGCGTTGATTTCGTCCAATTCCGAGAATATTTCCTTTCTAGGATTTCTGAAACCAAAAACAGCAGAAAACAGGAACTGGCACTTCAGCATCTCGTCAATAGGTTAGTTGCGGAAAACGCATAAAATCATCATAAAGTGTGAACAAAACATGTAGGTATTGTCATAAAACAAGCATGGAACATCAGAAATTATAGATACGTTGGAGACGTATCAGTATACTTACAATGACAAGAACTTATTTGGGACCTAAGTTGAGTAGCATGAGGTTTAGGCACTCGCATAAGGGGCATGAGATTTTCAACTTGTTATTTGCAAGCATATAGCTCATTTTTGACTCACATTAACTTTAATCATTCAATATGCTTATGATAGGGGCAATGAGAGCTCAAAGCTAATAAGTAACATACTTTTTGGAAGGTTTATAAAACTTGTTTGTCTTGCTTACTCTGCAAAGAGTCCTTCTCTTTTACTTTTATGTTGAGTCTTCATCTTCTACTTTATGCACCAATTAAGAGAGCATAGTTGTCATTCTTAGTGCAATGTGCATAGCCCAAAATTATTATTGATTGATTCATGATTATGTTATTGCTTGCTCTTAAATTACTTGTATCTAGTCACCCTCTGAAATTTAAAGGTGTCTTAGCATTTATGTTCTGCTATTCCATAAAGGACATGTTGAGTACCACTTTGTTATGTTTACTCTATGCATAAACAAACAATTGCTTTCAATGCACTATTATTCATGATCCTTTGTTTGAGTTACTGTAAGGGTATATTGCCCCTATGTGTGGTTTTGGTAATTAGTGACAACCTCTATGGACTAATGTTTTTCATTGAGTTTATATGAAGAAATATTTCATATATACTACTTGTAGTTCATATGTTGGATTCAAGTATGTATGCCATGAAGAAGGAGTTCTTATGTGGAGTTCAATATTAGTCATGCTCTAGCTTATGTGATAAGCAATGTATGATCAAGATCTCACTACAAGAAATGTATTAACTAGTGACCTTCTAATAGTGACCGTGGGCAAACTGGTCATAAGTCCATGACCATTTCAGGGCAATTGGTCGTGAGCTATTCGAGATGGTTCAATCCTCAATTTTTTAGAAACATTCTACTTAGAAAGGTCATAATTTATTTACACAAATTGGTCATAAAGAAGTTGATATGGTCTAAGACCTTATCTTTAGCCGACTACGACCAACTTAAATGGTTATGACTGCTAGTTCATGATGCCTTAAAATGACCACATAGCCAACTCAACAATTTTATCTACGTGTCGCAACCGTGTGTCAAATTTTATTTATGTGTATGAATATAATAACTAGGTTAAAATATACAACATAGACACAATTAGGTTTACATGGATTTGGTGAACGCCAATATGCCCACCCGATCCTAAATTAGAGCGCGCGAGCCCTTTTTCCCGCTCTGCCAAAAGAAAATTTTAGTGCCCGCCGCATCCGAAGTTAGACGCGCGCGAACCCATTTCCCCCCGCTATGCGTAACGAAAATTTCGGTAAGTACCGCCCCGGCGCCCCGCACCCTATCAAAACTGCGACCGTCCCCAAAACTGCACTCCTATTCCCTAACCCTAAATCAATTCCTTCCGCCGCCACCCAGGTACCTACCCCGGCCTGCTGATTCCCACTGTCAAGCATACCGCCGCCCCGCCCCGCCTCTCCCCTCCCCTACTCATCATTCTCCGAGTCTTCGCCTAGTCGGCTTCGTCCGATATCGCAGCTGAGGCAAACCACCATGTTTGTTGCCGCCGCGTCTGATCTGGATACCAAGGAGGTGTTGGCCTTCGTCGACGACGATTTTGGGCTAGCCACCGAGCTCTACAGTCTACACCCAGGCCATCATCACCCGCGGATGGACGACCTTGCTATCATTGGCGCCCGTGTGATCCTGCGGTGGACCAATCAACGAGGCTGACGAATCTGTCCTCGGGTCGCCGGAGCTGGCCTTGCGGTCGCCGGACCTCAACTTCACCTAGCCAGGTTGCCTCCATCTTTTACCCTTATGCCCCTCTCGGTTGGGTAACTTGATCACATCGTCTTAGGGAGCTCAACCATTTGCATACTTTGCATATCCCTATTAATTCTTGGTGTTTCTCTGTGTGAGGTTCTTGAGCTTGTTGCTAGCTTTACAACAAGCCCAAGTTCATCGAAAATGGAATCCGCATGCATCTTCTATTGTGTTTCCGAGTTTGGACGTCTTCTCTGTTTCTTGACGGTGGGAGACTCCCTCCCTAGTATCATCTAAAAGTACCCTGTGAGGTGTCCATATTTGCAACAAAATTGGTTTCATGTCAATCGGAGTTCGGGAGCATTTTCTATTTTAAAGAAAAAGAAAAGATCTTCAAGAGTCCTGCAGTATGGCCCACAGCCCGACACCGCCGGGCCCCAACTGGCCCGCCAGATGGAAACCGGTAGCTGGGCTCGTGCACACCGGTCGTGCACCAGGGGGTCTCCAGGCCCATGTTCGGCACCACGCCCGGTGGCCGCCGGACCGGCAGGCCCAATGTAGAGATTCGTAGCATAGAAAACAAAAAATTTCCTACCGCGAGAACGCAATCCAAGCCAAGATGCAATCTAGAAGATGGGAGCAAAGAGGGGATGAACGAGACTAACCCTTGAAGATTTCCAAAGCCTACAAGAGAAGGCTCTCGTTGCTGCGGTAGACGATCACTTGCCGCTTTCAAAAGCGCGTAGAAGATCTTGACGGTGCCACAATCGGGCAGCGCCTCCGTACTCGGTCACACGTTCGGTGTTGATGAAGCCGATGTCCTTCTCCCCGTTCCAGCGGGCAGCGAAGTAGTAGATCCTCCTCGGAATCCCGGCAGCACGACGGCGTGGTGGCGGTGTCGATGGAGATCTCCGGCGGAGCTTCGCTAAGCGTATGCGGGAGAAGTGGTGGAGGAGGGGCGCTAGGGTTTGGGAGAGGGGGCTTGGGCGCCGGCCACTTGAGGGTTGCGGCCAAGAGTGGCTTGGTGTGGCCGGCCCCTCCCCTATGTCCCTCATTATATAGGTGGAAGCCCAAGAGTTGTATCCCAAGTCTTCAAATAAGACCCCAACACCAAAACCTACCTTTGGTGGGAAACCTACTCAAGATGGGAGTCCCACTCTAGGTGGGATTCCCACCTTTCCTTGAGGGAGGGTGGCCGGCCACCTCAGGTGGAGCCCACCTGGGACTCCTCCCTTAGGGTTTGGCCGGCCAAGCTTGTGGAGTCCCTCCGGGACTCCACCTTCCATAGTGCCTTTCTTCCGGACTTTTCTAGAACCTTCTAGAACCTGCCATAAATGCACCGGATCATTTCCAAACTTGGAATATGACTTCCTATATATGAATCTTATTCTCCGGACCATTCCGGAACTCCTCGTGATGTCCTGGATCCCATCCGAGACTCCGAACAAAACTTTGAACTCCATTCCATATTCCATATCTACTTAAACGACATCAAACCTTAAGTGTGTCACCCTACGGTTCGCGAACTATGTAGAAATGGTTGAGACTTCTCTCCGACCAATAACCAATAGCGGGATCTGGAGATCCATAATGGCTCCCACATATTCAACGATGACTTTAGTGATCGACTGGATGATACGTCTCCGACGTATCGATAATTTCTTATGTTCCATGCCACATTATTGATGATATCTACATGTTTTATGCATACTTTATGTCATATTTATGCATTTTTTGGCACTAACCTATTAACGAGATGCCGAAGAGCCAGTTGCTGTTTTCTGCTGTTTTTGGTTTCAGAAATCCTAGTAAGGAAATATTCTCGGAATTGGACGAAATCAACGCCCAGGGTCCTATTTTTGCACGAAGCTTCCAGAAGTCCGAGGACGAAACGAAGTGGGGCAACGAGGCGGCGCCACACTAGGGCGGCGCGGCCCAAGCCCTGGCCACGCAGGCCTGTTGTGTGGGCCCCTCGTGACTCTCCCGACTCTGCCCTTCCGCCTACAAATAACCTTCGTCACGAAACCCCCAGTACCGAGAGCCATGATACGGAAAACCTTCCAGAGACGCCGCCGCCGCCAATCCCATCTCGGGGGATTCAGGAGATCGCCTCCGGCACCCTGCCGGAGAGGGGATTCATCTCCCGGAGGACTCTACGCCGCCATGGTCGCCTCCGGAGTGATGAGTGAGTAGTTCACCCCTGGACTATGGGTCCATAGCAGTAGCTAGATGGTTGTCTTCTCCTCATTATGCTTCATTGTCGGATCTTGTGAGCTGCCTAACATGATCAAGATCATCTATCTGTAATGCTATATGTTGTGTTTGTTGGGATCCGATGGATAGAGAATACTATGTTATGTTAATTATCAATCTATGTGTTGTTTATGATCTTGCATGCTCTCCGTTACTAGTAGATGCTTTGGCCAAGTTGATGCTTGTAACTCCAAGAGGGAGTATTTATGCTCGATAGTGGGTTCATGTCTCCGTGAATCTGGGGGAGTGACAGAAACCCCTAAGGTTATGGATGTGCTGTTGCAACTAGGGATAAAACATTGATGCTATGTCCGAGGATGTAGTTATTGATTACATTATGCACCATACTTAATGCAATTGTCTGTTGTTTGCAACTTAATACTGGAAGGGGTTCGGATGATAACCTGAAGGTGGACTTTTTAGGCATAGATGCATGCTGGATAGCGGTCTATGTACTTTGTCGTAATGCCCAATTAAATCTCACAATACTCATCATATCATGTATGTGCATTGTCATGCCCTCTCTATTTGTCAATTGCCCAACTGTAATTTGTTCACCCAACATGCTATTTATCTTATGGGAGAGACACCTCTAGTGAACTGTGGACCCCGGTCCATTCTTTTACATTGAATACAATCTGCTGCAATACTTGTTCTACTGTTCTCTGTAAACAATCATCATCCACACTATACATCTAATCCTTTGTTACAGCAAGCCGGTGAGATTGGCAACCTCACTGTTACGTTGGGACAAAGTACTTTGGTTGTGTTGTGCAGGTTCCACGTTGGCACCGGAATCCCTGGTGTTGCGCCGCACTACATCTCGCTGCCATCAACCTTCAACGTGCTTCTTGGCTCCTACTGGTTCGATAAACCTTGGTTTCATACTGAGGGAAAACTTGCCGCTGTACGCATCACACCTTCCTCTTGGGGTTCCCAACGGTCGCGTGCTGTACGCGTATCAAGACTGTTTTCTGGCGCCGTTGCCGGGGAGATCAAGACACGCTGCAAGGGGAGTCTCCACATCGCAATCTCTTTACTTTGTTTTTGTCTTGCTTTATTTTATTTACTATTTTGTTTGCTGCACTAAATCAAAACACAAAAAAATTAGTTGCTAGCTTTACTTTATTTACCGTCTTGTTTGCATACTCTATATTAAAAACACAAAAAAATTAGTTACTTGCATTTACTTTATCTAGTTTGCTTTATTTACTACTGCTAAAATGAGTAATCCTGAAGTTGAAGTTCGTGCATTTAAGCAAAAAGGGGGAGAATGTTTAAAAGATGCTTGGTATAGAATTAGTGATGCCCATAATAGGTGCACTAAGAAACACTCCACCACTATCCTACTGAGGAATTTTTATGTTGGTATCTCTAGCTGGAATAGATATGTTCTTGATTGTCTCGCGGGAGGTAACTTCCTAGGAACTCCTGCCTTAGAAGCTAGTTGCATTATTGAGAGTTTATTTGGAATACCACCTGTTAATGAAGTTAAAATTGAAACCTCTCTTGAAGATGTCATGAAAAAATTGGAAGCCATAGAGCAAAACCTTCCAAGTATTGATACTACTTTGGGAGCATTACTTGATAGCACTGATAAACTTGATAAATCTTTAGGTGAAATTAATGAAAGAATCGCCATCTTAGAATCTTGTGCTATTCATGATAATCAAACCCAAAGGATTAGCGAACTTGAAGAAGCTATGGGAACCTTAGGTTCAACTTTTTCATCTATTGAGTTTAGAGAGAAAGCTTATGTGGGTAAGGAGCAAAAGTTCATGTATGTCCCTAAGGGGCCTAAACTAAAAAGCTATTATAGGCCTAAAATTGATAAAGCTCTTAAAACCACTATGGATAAGGGAGCATCTAAGATACCTAATGGGACAAATTGTGAAAATTATGATGTTGGCACTTCGTCTCTTGATAACACTTGATATACACTTTCTGCGCCTAGCTGAAAGGCGTTAAAGAAAAGCGCTTATGGGAGACAACCCATGTTTTTACTACAGTACCTTTATTTTATATTTGAGTCTTGGAAGTTGTTACTACTATATCAACCTCTCCTTATCTTAGTTTTGTGCATGGTTGTGCCAAGTAAAGTCGTTGATAGTAAGGTTCATACTAGATTTGGATTACTGCGCAGAAACAGATTTCTTTGCTGTCACGAATCTGGGCCAAATTCTCTGTAGGTAACTCAGAAAATTATGCCAATTTACGTGAGTGATCCTCAGATATGTACGCAACTTTCATTAAATTTGAGCATTTTCATTTGAGCAAGTCTGGTGCCTCAATAAAATTCGTCTTTACGAACTGTTCTGTTTTGACAGATTCTGCCTTTTATTTCGCATTGCCTGTTTTGCTATGCTCGATGGATTTTTCGATTCCATTGACTTTCAGTAGCTTTGTGCAATGTCCAGAAGTGTTAAGAATGATCATGTCACCTCTGAACATGTAAATTTTAATTGTGCACTAACCCTCTAATGAGTTGTTTTGAGTTTGGTGTGGAGGAAGTTTTCAAGGATCAAGAGAGGAAGATGATACAACATGATCAAGTAGAGTGAAAGCTCTAAGCTTGGGGATGCCCCGGTGGTTCACCCCTGCATATATCAAGAAGACTCAAGCGTCTAAGCTTGGGGATGCCCAAGGCATCCCCTTCTTCATCGACAACATTATCAGGTTCCTCTAGTGAAACTATATTTTTATTCCATCACATCTTATGCACTTTGCTTGGAGCGTCGGTTTGTTTTTGTTTTTGTTTTTGTTTGAATAAAATGGATCCTAGCATTCATTGTGTGGGAGAGAGACACGCTCCACTGTTGCATATGGACAAGTATGTCCTTAGGCTTTACTCATAATATTCATGGCGAAAGTTTCTTCTTCGTTAAATTGTTATATGGTTGGAATTGGAAAATGATACATGTAGTAATTGCTATAATGTCTTGGATAATGTGATACTTGGCAATTGTTGCGCTCATGTTTAAGCTCTTGCATCATATACTTTTCACCTATTAATGAAGAAATACATAGAGCTTGCTAAAATTTGGTTTGCATAATTGGTCTCTCTAAGGTCTAGATGATTTCTAGTATTGAGTTTGAACAACAAGGAAGACGGTGTAGACTCTTATAATGTTTACAATATGTCTTTTATGTGAGTTTTGCTGCACCGCTACATCCTTGTGTTTGTTTCAAATAAACCTTGCTAGCCAAAACCTTGTATCGAGAGGGAATACTTCTCATGCATCCAAAATCCTTGAGCCAACCACTATGCCATTTGTGTCCACCATACCTACCTACTACATGGTATTTCTCCGCCATTCCAAAGTAAATTGCTTGAGTGCTACCTTTAAAATTTCCATTCTTCACCTTTGCAATATATAGCTCATGGGACAAATAGCTTAAAAACTATTGTGGTATTGAATATGTACTTATGCACTTTATCTCTTATTAAGTTGCTTGTTGTGCGATAACCATGTTCCTGGGGACGCCATCAACTACTCTTTGTTGAATATCATGTGAGTTGCTATGCATGTTCGTCTTGTCTGAAGTAAGGGAGATCTACCACTAAAATGGTTAGAGCATTGCATAATGTTAGAGAAGAACATTGGGCCGCTAACTAAAGCCATGATCCATGGTGGAAGTTTCAGTTTTGGACAAATCCTCAATCTCATATGATAAAAATTAATTGTTGCTACATGCTTATGCATAAAAGAGGAGTCCATTATCTGTTGTCTATGTTGTCCCGGTATGGATGTCTAAGTTGAGAATAATCAATAGTGAGAAATCCAATGCGAGCTTTCTCCTTAGACCTTTGTACATGCGGCATAGAGGTACCCCTTTGTGACACTTGGTTAAAACATGTGCATTGCAATGATAATCCAGGTAATCTGAGCTAATTAGGACAAGGTGCGGGCACTATTAGTATACTATGCATGAGGCTTGCAACTTGTAAGATATAATTTACATAACACATATGCTTTATTACTACCGTTGACAAAATTGTTTCTTGTTTTCAAAATCAAAGCTCTAGCACAAATATAGCAATCGATGCTTTCCTCTTTGAAGGACCTTTCTTTTACTTTTATGTTGAGTTAGTTCACCTATTTCTCTCCACCTCAAGAAGCAAACACTTGTGTGAACTGTGCATTGATTCCTACATACTTGCATATTGCACTTGTTATATTACTTTACATTGACAATTATCCATGAGATATACATGTTACAAGTTGAAAGCAACCGCTGAAACTTAATCTTCCTTTATGTTGCTTCAAATACCTTTACTTTGAATTATTGCTTTATGAGTTAACTCTTATGCAAGACTTATTGATGCTTGTCTTGAAGTACTATTCATGAAAAGTCTTTGCTATATGATTCATTTGTTTACTCATGTCATTTACATTGTTTGGATCGATGCATTCATTACATATGCTTACAATAGTATGATCAAGGTTATGATGGCATGTCACTCCAGAAATTATCTCTGTTATCGTTTACCGCTTCGGACGAGCGTAAACTAAGCTTGGGGATGCTGATACGTCTCCGACGTATCGATAATTTCTTATGTTCCATACCACATTATTGATGATATCTACATGTTTTATGCATACTTTATGTCATATTTATGCATTTTCCGGCACTAACCTATTAACGAGATGCCGAAGAGTCGCTGTCTTTGTTGCTGTTTTTGGTTTCAGAAATCCTAGTAAGGAAATATTCTCGGAATTGGACGAAATCAACGCCCAGGGTCCTATTTTTGCACGAAGCTTCCAGAAGTCCGAGGAGTAAACGAAGTGGGGCCACGAGGCGGCGCCACACTAGGGCGGCACGGCCCAAGCCCTGGCCGTGCCGGCCTGTTGTGTGGGCCCCTCGTGACTCTCCCGACTCTGCCCTTCCGCCTACAAATAGCCTTCGTCGCGAAACCCCTAGTACCGAGAGCCACGATACGGAAAACCTTCCAGAGACGCCGCCGCCGCCAATCCCATCTCGGGGGATTCAGGAGATCGCCTCCGGCACCCTGCCGGAGAGGGGATTCATCTCCCGGAGGACTCTACGCCGCCATGGTCGCCTCCGGAGTGATGAGTGAGTAGTTCACCCCTGGACTATGGGTCCATAGCAGTATCTAGATGGTTGTCTTCTCCTCATTATGCTTCATTGTCGGATCTTGTGAGCTACCTAACATGATCAAGATCATCTATCTGTAATGCTATATGTTGTGTTTGTTGGGATCCGATGGATAGAGAATACTATGTTATGTTAATTATCAATCTATGTGTTGTTTATGATCTTGCATGCTCTCCGTTACTAGTAGATGCTTTGGCCAAGTTGATGCTTGTAACTCCAAGAGGGAGTATTTATGCTCGATAGTGGGTTCATGTCTCCGTGAATCTGGGGGAGTGACAGAAACCCCTAAGGTTATGGATGTGCTGTTGCCACTAGGGATAAAACATTGATGCTATGTCCGAGGATGTAGTTATTGATTACATTACGCACCATACTTAATGCAATTGTCTGTTGTTTGCAACTTAATACTGGAAGGGGTTCGGATGATAACCTGAAGGTGGACTTTTTAGGCATAGATGCATGCTGGATAGCGGTCTATGTACTTTGTCGTAATGCCCAATTAAATCTCACAATACTCATCATATCATGTATGTGCATTGTCATGCCCTCTCTATTTTTCAATTGTCCAACTGTAATTTGTTCACCCAACATGCTATTTATCTTATGGGAGAGACACCTCTAGTGAACTGTGGACCCCGGTCCATTCTTTTACATTGAATACAATCTGCTGCAATACTTGTTCTACTGTTCTCTGCAAACAATCATCATCCACACTATACATCTAATCCTTTGTTACAGCAAGCCGGTGAGATTGACAACCTCACTGTTACGTTGGGACAAAGTACTTTGGTTGTGTTGTGCAGGTTCCACATTGGCACCGGAATCCCTGGTGTTGCGCCGCACTACATCTCGCTGCCATCAACCTTCAACGTGCTTCTTGGCTCCTACTGGTTCGATAAACCTTGGTTTCATACTGAAGGAAAACTTGCCGCTGTACGCATCACACCTTCCTCTTGGGGTTCCCAACGGTCGCGTGATGTACGCGTATCACTGGACCATTTACATACGATACCGATTCCCTTTGTCACGCGATATTTTACTTGTCCGAGGTTTGATCATCGGTATCTCTATACCTCGTTCAACCTCGTCTCATGAAAAGTACTCTTTTACTCGTACCATGGTATGTGGTCTCTTATGAACCATTCATATGCTTGCAAGCTATTAGACGACATTCCATCGAGAGGGCCCAGAGTATATCTATCTGTCATCGGGATGGACAAATCCCACTGTTGATCCATATGCCTCAACTCATACTTTCCGGATACTTAATCCCACCTTTATAACCACCCATTTACGCAGTGGCGTTTGATGTAATCAAAGTACCTTTCTGGTATAAGTGATTTACATGATCTCATGGTTGAAAGGACTAGGTAACTATGTATCGAAAGCTTATAGCAAATAACTTAATGACGTGATCTTATGCTACGCTTAATTGGTGTGTCCATTACATCATTCATATAATGACATAACCTTGTTATTAATAACATCCAATGTTCATGATCATGAAACCATGATCATCTATTAATCAACAAGCTAGTTATACAAGAGGCTTACTAGGGACTCTTTGTTGTTCACATAACACACATGTATCAATGTTTCGGTTAATACAATTATAGCATGGTATGTAAACATTATCATAAACACAAAGATATATTATAATAACCATTTTATTATTGCTTCTTGGGCATATCTCCAACAGTCTCCCACTTGCACTAGAGTCAATAATCTAGTTTATATTTGTAAAGATATAACACCTTGGCCTTCCGGTGCTTTATCATGTTTTGCTCACGGGAGAGGTTTTAGTCAACGGATCTGACACGCTCAGAAACGTATGTATTTTGTAATTCATTTTCGTCTCAACGCATCACTCATTTCCAAATGAGTCGGTATTAAATATGTTTGGTCTTCTGGTGGAACCTTAATTCCGCAGTCTGAAATATGTCACTAATATTGTCACACACAATATAGCTTCAAAGTTCTGACTCTGTCGGAACTACACCAAGTTCTCAAAGAACATCTTGACTTAACATCCTCAGTCATTGTCAAAACAATGACATAATCTGCCTTCGCTTGTAGAATCCGTCACAACATTTAGAACACATCTAAATCTAGCATAGACTTATTCTAGCTCATTGTGCTATCTTTTAAACAACACTTAGCCTAATTGAGATTGAAATTTATTTTTATATGTGACCAAACCAATATCGGTGCAACACCTTTACAGCGATTTGTTTGTCATTTCTCCATACAAAATTATATATATATCCTTGGTTCTTCTTAAGTACTCAAGAATATTCTTACTGTTTTTCAATGATCATCACATGAATCATTCTGGTTTATGCTCATAACACTTTAGAGCACAGGACATCTGATTTTGTACATATTATTCATGATCTAAAATCACTTATGTGTTTTTACTCATCGAGTGTCAATTACACTCAAGTTTTGTTAAACCTTCGCATGAAAAGAACACCTTCTTAATATTTCTATATTGAACTACTTCAATATCCATTCTATGTACTTTGACTTAAACTTATTTATGTGTTTTAATCTATCTTCATAGATCTTGACACTAAATATGTTTCAGTCCATATCCTTTCATTAAAGTTAATTCTCAATGAAACCTTTTAATCAAGTATATAATTACATCATTTATAACCAACTATATGTCATCTACATAAAGCATTATAAATATGTCTCAGCGCTCCCACTTAATTTCTTGCAAATGCAAGCCTCTTCATCGTCTCTGATGAAATCAAAAACTCTTTGACTATTTCATCTGGTGAAGATTCCAACTCCGTGATACTCACTTCATCCAATTGAAGTTTGTATACCTATCTAGTATTCCACGGACCAGCAAAACTCTTGGTTGTATTTTGTATACACCTTTAATACACTCTTCTGATAAGTAATGTATTTTGCCATCTGATGTCTACGGGAGCTTCTATTCTTGTAGACAGTGTTGGGCCT
Source organism: Lolium perenne (assembly GCF_019359855.2). Classification (NCBI taxonomy): domain Eukaryota; kingdom Viridiplantae; phylum Streptophyta; class Magnoliopsida; order Poales; family Poaceae; genus Lolium; species Lolium perenne. Next base: position 89,252,361 of record NC_067245.2, on the reverse strand, counting down.
CCAAGAGCAGAGGTTTGTAGAACAGCAGCAAGTTTCCCTTAAGTGGATCACCCAAGGTTTATCGAACTCAGGGAGGAAGAGGTCAAAGATATCCCTCTCATGCAACCCTGCAACCACAAAGCAAGAAGTCTCTTGTGTCCCCAACACACCTAATAGGTGCACTAGTTCGGCGAAGAGATAGTGAAATACAGGTGGTATGAATAAGTATGAGCAGTAGTAACGGCGCCAGAAAAGTGCTTTGCTGTCCAGGACTGGCGTGTGGTTGATGGTGGTAATATTGCGGACAGTACAGATGCAGTAGAACAAAGAAACAAGCAGCGATAGCAGTATTTAGGAACAAGGCCTATGGATCATACTTTCACTAGTGGACACTCTCAACTTTGATCACATAACAGAATAAATAGATAAATGCTAGACTCTACACCCTCTTGTTGGATGATGAACACCACTAACTGTGTAGGATTACACGAACCCTCAATGCCGGAGTTAACAAGCTCCACAATATTCGATGTTCATATTTAAATAACCTTAGAGTGCATGACAAATCAACATAACCAAACCAAGTACTAACATAGCATGCACACTGTCACCTTCACGCTACGAAAGGAGGCATAGATCACATCAATACCATCATAGCAATAGTTAACTTCATAATCTACAAGAGATCACAATCATAGCCTACGCCAAGTACTACACGATGCACACACTGTCACCATTACACCGTGCAGGAGGAATAAACTACTTTAATAACATCACTAGAGTAGCACATAGATGAATAGTGATACAAAACACATTGCAATCATAAAGAGATATAAATAAGCACTTCACTATGCCATTCATAACAGTGAATAAGTATTCTGTGAAATATAGCCTAAGAGACCCACACGGTGCACACACTGTCACCTTTACACACGTGGGATAAGGAGTCTCTGGAGATCACATAAGTAAAATCCACTTGACTAGCACAATGACATCTAGATTACAAGCATCATCATATGAATCTCAATCATGTAAGGCAGCTCATGAGATTATTGTATTGAAGTACATAGGAGAGAGATTAACCACATAGCTACCGGTACAGCCCTTAGCCTCGATGGAGAACTACTCCCTCCTCATGGGAGACAGCAGAGACTCCTGTCCCCCAGATCTTGGCTTCGCGATGGCGGCGGCTCTGGAAGGTTTCTCGTACCGTGATTTTTCCGTCTCGAAGATTTAGGTCAGGGACCTTTATATAGGCGAAGAGGCGGAGTCGGAGGGTCGATGAGGCGACGACACACTAGGGGGGCACGGCCAAGGCCTGGGCCGCACCACCCTGTCGTCTGGGGCCCACAGGGCCCTCCTCTGGCGGCTCTCGGGTGTTCTGGAAGCTTCGTGTGATTCTAAGATGCTGGGCGTTGATTTCGCCCGATTCCGAGAATATTTCCTTACTAGGATTTCTGAAACCAAAAACAGCAGAAAACAGCAACTGGCCCTTCGGCATCTCGTCAATAGGTTAGTTCCGGAAAATGCATAAATATGACATAAAGTATGCATAAAACATGTAGATATCATCAATAATGTGGCATGGAACATAAGAAATTATCGATACGTCGGAGATGTATCAGCATACCCAAGCTTAGTTTCTGCTCGTCCCGAGCAGGTAAACGATAACAAAGATAATTTCTGGAGTGACATGCCATCATAACCTTGATCATACTATTGTAAGCATATGTAATGAATGCAGCGATCAAAACAATGGTAATGACATGAGTAAACAAATGAATCATAAAGCAAAGACTTTTCATGAATAGTACTTCAAGACAAGCATCAATAAGTCTTGCATAAGAGTTAACTCATAAAGCAATAATTCAAAGTAAAGGTATTGAAGCAACACAAAGGAAGATGAAGTTTCAGCGGTTGCTTTCAACTTGTAACATGTATATCTCATGGATAATTGTCAATGCAAAGTAATATAACAAGTGCAATATGCAAGTATGTAGGAATCAATGCACAGTTCACACAAGTGTTTGCTTCTTGAGATGGAGAGAAATAGGTGAACTGACTCAACATAAAAGTAAAAGAATGGCCCTTCGCAGAGGGAAGCATTGATTGCTATATTTGTGCTAGAGCTTTGGTTTTGAAAACAATAAAGAGAGCATACAAGTAAAGTTTTGAGAGGTGTTTGTTGTTGTCAACGAATGGTAGTGGGCACTCTAACCCCCTTGCCAGACAAACCTTCAAAGAGCGGCTCCCATTTTATTTTTATTTTTGTGTGGCACTTCTTCCAACCTTTCTTTCACAAACCATGGCTAACCGAATCCTCGGGTGCCTGCCAACAATCTCATACCATGAAGGAGTGCCTTTTTATTTTAGTTTTATTATGATGACACTCCTCCCCACCTTTGCTTTCTCAACCCATGGCTAACCAAATCCTTCGGGTGCCGTCCAACAATCACATACCATGGAGGAGTGTCTATTTTTGTTAATTAATTTGGGGCTGGGAATCCCATTGCCAGCTCTTTTTGCAAAATTATTGGATAAGCGGATGAAGCCACTAGTCCATTGGTGAAAGTTGCCCAACAAGATTGAAAGATAAACACCACATACTTCCTCATGAGCTATAAAACATTGACACAAATCAGAGGTGATAAATTTTGAATTGTTTAAAGGTAGCACTCAAGCAATTTACTTTGGAATGGCGGAGAAATACCATGTAGTAGGTAGGTATGGTGGACACAAATGGCATAGTGGTTGGCTCAAGGATTTTGGATGCATGAGAAGTATTCCCTCTCGATACAAGGTTTAGGCTAGCAAGGTTATTTGAAACAAACACAAGGATGAACCGGTGCAGCAAAACTCACATAAAAGACATATTGTAAACATTATAAGACTCTACACCGTCTTCCTTGTTGTTCAAACTCAATACTAGAAATTATCTAGACCTTAGAGAGACCAATTATGCAAACCAAATTTTAGCAAGCTCTATGTATTTCTTCATTAATAGGTGCAAAGTATATGATGCAAGAGCTTAAACATGAGCACAACAATTGCCAAGTATCACATTATCCAAGACATTATAGCAATTACTACATGTAGCATTTTCCGTTTCCAACCATATAACAATTTAACGAAGCAGTTTCAACCTTCGCCATGAAAATTAAAAGCTAAGAACACATGTGTTCATATGAACCAGCGGAGCGTGTCTCTCTCCCACACAAGCATTTATTAAAACAAAAACAAAAAACAAAAACAAACCGACGCTCCAAGCAAAGTACATAAGATGTGATGGAATAAAAATATAGTTTCAGGGGAGGAACCTGATAATGTTGTCGATGAAGAAGGGGATGCCTTGGGCATCCCCAAGCTTAGACGCTTGAGTCTTCTTGAAATATGCAGGGATGAACCACCGGGGCATCCCCAAGCTTAGACTTTTCACCCTTCTTGATCGTAGTATATCATCCTCCTCTCTTGACCCTTGAAAACTTCCTTCACACCAAACTCGAAACAAACTCATTAGAGGGTTAGTGCATAATCAAAAACTCACATGTTCAGAGGTGACACAATCATTCTTAACACTTCTGGACATTGCTCAAAGCTACTGGAAGTCAATGGAACAAAGAAATCCATCCCACATAGCAAAAGAGGCAATGCGAAATAAAAGGCAGAATCTGTCAAAACAGAACAGTCCGTAAAGACGAATTTTATTGAGGCACCAAACTTGCTATAAAAATGCTCAAATTGAATGAAAGTTGCGTACATATCTGAGGATCACTCACGTAAATTGGCATAATTTTCTGAGTTACCTACAGAGAATTAGGCCCAGATTCGTGACAGCAAGAAATCTGTTTCTCATGCTAAGAATCCAAATCTAGTATGAACCTTACTATCAAAGACTTTACTTGGCACAACAATGCAATAAAATAAAGATAAGGAGAGTTTGCTACAGTAGTAACAACTTCCAAGACTCAAATACAAAATAAAAGTACTGTAGCAAAATAAACTCATGGGTTATCTCCCAAGAAGTTCTTTCTTTATAGCCATTAAGATGGGCTCAGCAGTTTTAATGATGCACTCATAAAGATGAGAGTTGAAGCAAAAGAGAGCATCAAGAAGCAAATTCAAAACAAATTTAAGTCTAACGTGCTTCCTATGCATAGGAATCTTGTAAATAAACAAGTTCATGAAGAGCAAAGTAACAAGCATAGGAAGATAGAACAAGTGTAGCTTCAAAAATTTCAGCACATAGAGAGGTGTTTTAGTAACATGAAAATTTCTACAAACATATTTTCCTCTCTCATAATAACTTTCAGTAGCATCATGAGCAAACTCAACAATATAACTATCACATAAATCATTCTTATCATGAGTCTCATGCATAAAATTATTACTCTCCACATAAGCATAATCAATTTTATTAGTTGTAGTGGGAGCAAATTCAACAAAGTAGCTATCATTATTATTCTTATCATCAAATATAGGAGGCATATTGTAATCATAATCAAATTTATCCTCCATAACAGGCGGCAACAAAAGACTACTATCATTATAATCATCATAAATAGGAGGCAAAGTATCATCAAAGAAAATTTTCTCCTCAATGCTTGGTGGACTAAAAAGATCATGCTCATCAAAGCCAGCTTCCCCAAGCTTAGAATTTTCCATAGCATTAGCAACAATAGTGTTCAAAGCGTTCATACTAACATGTTCCATGGGTTTTTTAATTTTCGGATCAAACCATCCATGTCTTAAATCAGGAAATAGAATAAGAAGCTCATTGTTGTCCATTATGCCTTACTAGTGTAAACAAGAAACAAAAAGATGCAATTGCAGGATCTAAAGGAAATAGCTTCGAGCACAAACACAATGGCGCCAGAAAAGTACTGTTACCTGGAACCAGAGTATGAGTGCCTTTTACCTTTCCTCCCCGGCAACGGCGCCAGAAAAGTGCTTGATGTCTACGGGAGCTTCTATTCTTGTAGACAGTGTTGGGCCTCCAAGAGCAGAGGTTTGTAGAACAGCAGCAAGTTTCCCTTAAGTGGATCACCCAAGGTTTATCGAACTCAGGGAGGAAGAGGTCAAAGATATCCCTCTCATGCAACCCTGCAACCACAAAGCAAGAAGTCTCTTGTGTCCCCAACACACCTAATAGGTGCACTAGTTCGGCGAAGAGATAGTGAAATACAGGTGGTATGAATAAGTATGAGCAGTAGTAACGGCGCCAGAAAAGTGCTTTGCTGTCCAGGACTGGCGTGTGGTTGATGGTGGTAATATTGCGGACAAGAGAGATGCAAGAGAACAAGAAACAAGCAGCGATAGCAGTATTTAGGAACAAGGCCTAGGGATCATACTTTCACTAGTGGACACTCTCAACTTTGATCACATAACAGAATAAATAGATAAATGCTAGACTCTACACCCTCTTGTTGGATGATGAACACCACTAACTGTGTAGGATTACACGAACCCTCAATGCTGGAGTTAACAAGCTCCACAATATTCGATGTTCATATTTAAATAACCTTAGAGTGCATGACAGATCAACATAACCAAACCAAGTACTAACATAGCATGCACACTGTCACCTTCACGCTACGAAAGGAGGCATAGATCACATCAATACCATCATAGCAATAGTTAACTTCATAATCTACAAGAGATCACAATCATAGCCTACGCCAAGTACTACACGATGCACACACTGTCACCATTACACCGTGCAGGAGGAATAAACTACTTTAATAACATCACTAGAGTAGCACATAGATGAATAGTGATACAAAACACATTGCAATCATAAAGAGATATAAATAAGCACTTCACTATGCCATTCATAACAGTGAATAAGTATTCTGTGAAATATAGCCTAAGAGACCCCACACGGTGCACAAACTGTCACCTTTACACACGTGGGACAAGGAGTCTCCGGAGATCACATAAGTAAAATCCACTTGACTAGCACAATGACATCTAGATTACAAGCATCATCATATGAATCTCAATCATGTAAGGCAGCTCATGAGATTATTGTATTGAAGTACATAGGAGAGAGATTAACCACATAGCTACCGGTACAGCCCTTAGCCTCGATGGAGAACTACTCCCTCCTCATGGGAGACAGCCACTACTAGGGAAAGGCCCATTGCCGGCGCACCTAAAACCCCCATTGCCGGCGCACCACGAGCCCGCCGGTGCGAACGCGCCGGTGATAAACGGACACTGCCGGCGCACCAGGTAGTGCGCCGGCGATATCTCAGCTACTGCCGGCGCACCACCCTGCTTCGCCGGCAAAGATCTATTCCACCGGCGCACTATCAGGTGCGCCGGCAGTAGTGCTTCCAGCACTGGCGCATGCTACGTGCGCCGGCAATGTTTCATTTAGGTGCGCCGACAATTAATTCGAAAATTCTTTTTTCCACTTTTTTCCAGCATATTACAATACAATTTTGACAGCAGTATATATTTACAACGCAGTTCATATTTATACAGTATTACATGCAATATGAGAAGCACATAGAGAGCCAAGTTTCATTTCGGTATCAGTACACAAATACGCAAGTCTCGTTTCGGAATGTGTTGATTCATACAACACATGTGCATATGCAACACCGAACGACGAAGTTTCACAAAGTTAGAAGTCTTGGTACATAGTCGTCACAAGTATCGTCATACACCTCACAATGTAGGTCCTAACCTAAACTAGAATCACATAGAACATGACCAACATGGTCATGACCATCATCACGAAGGCCATGGTCTTCATCCGGTTCCTCCTCATGTCCCTCATCTCTCCCGCTAGATAACGGGCGTATCTTCCTTCCGCCTCCACCCTAGTGGGGTATCCCTTGTAGCTGTTGCCGCTGAAACGGTGCACCTGTCTCCGACAGTCCTCCTGCCGTCGTAGACTCCAGGAACCCTCCCCTTGTACACGACATATGTCGTCGGCATCTCCATTCACAAGACAAGTAAAACGTTAGTACCAATGCAATGAACAAGTGCCAACTCAAATAAGAGACAAGTAGTATGAACTAAATAGCATGTGCCTCATACTTTGTTGGTCGAAATAAATAATAACATACAGGGATGGGGTCAGTGAGGCTAGGTAGGATGCACAATAGATTGATATTTGTGGCCTTCACACCAAGCCTCACTGGCCCCACCCCGGAGTGTACAAGTGACCGAACATTTTAATCATCGGCCAATGCAATTAAGAAGTGCGAACTCAAATAGAAGACAAGTAGTACGAATTAAATAGCGTGCCTCATACTTTGTCGGTTGAAACAAATATTAACATCCAGGGATGGAGTCAGTGAGGCTAGGTAGGATGCACAATAGATTGATACTTGTGGCCGTCGCACCAAGGCTCACTGGCTCCACCCCCGAGTGTACGATTGACCGAACATTCTAATCATCGGCGAACTCCAAATACGAGGCAAGTAGTGGTCGAGTAAATGCAAATAATTATTAAGCTATGTACGCCATAATCTTGAAATATATAGCAAAGTAAATGAAACTACAGACACATGTTCACATGCACATTCATACAACTAAATAAAAGCAACTAGTCGATTCTATGGGAATATATAACAATTATTACAGTACGGAAGTTCAAGGACATATCGTTCAAGCTTTAGCAAGTGTTCCCGTCGTAGGATCAGGTTGTACGCCTAGGGGGGAATGGACGGCAGCCCTCAAGCGAGTTGAACGGCCTCTCATCACGCGACATCTCCAAGCGGAGGTCTATCTCGTCATTAGGTGGTAGACCATAGCCGTAGAAGAACTCGCCGGACTCATCGTTGACATCCTGCAGGATTATCGTGCAAATGAACTGCTGGATGCAACCCCAGTTCTTTCTAATCTCTCTATCAGGGACATCCGCCATGTTTGCAAACCTGTTTCTGAGATTATCTGGCAGCAACATGTCATCTGCGTACTTTATGTACTCCTGCATCTGAAGGATGGCGTACCACGCGTCCATCCCATTGTCGGGCGTCGACTGCCTGAGGCAGGGGAAGTTGGTTGTGTGGGTTAAGACGAAGCCTCCTCGGGATTTCCTCTACTTTGAGGGGGCCTGCCTTGTTGGCGAAGCCGGTGAGAGCATCATTGAGAAGGGCCCTGATGTGGGAGTAGTCTTTCTTGCGGTCCCTACCCGAGTCGAGATAGACTGCATGCGAGTGTTGCGGGTGCACGACGATGAGGGTGCAGAACTTGTCTCTGCGGAAAACACACGGATTAACCTTTGGAAATGCAAATGGAGATATAGGATAGAATGGTGATGGGGGACTAGCGAGTGATTACTTACTCGGGGAAGTAAGGGATGAGAATGGCGCCCTTCTTAATGTTCGCCAGCATGAAATCCTCGACCTGCTGGGTGGCAATCGCGCGATCCCCAGGGTTGCAGATGATTGGAGGCGTAGTCGCCTAGGAACTTGTATCGTGCATGCAACCTCGCAATGAGCTGGGCTCGCAAAGGCGCTTTGCTCTCAGCTCGGAGGTCCGTCTCGTTGAGATTGACGACCTCTCGGAGGATACATGCCAGTTGGTTGCCGTACCCCTTGGCAACATCCTTAGGCAACACCGGCAAACCACTGGCGGGGTCCACCTCTGTGATCGTGTCTCCGCTGTGCCGACCGTGTTTTGGCGCCTTGCCTTCCGCGGCCTCTTGGCTCCACTTGTCCCGGTGCCACTACTCCCGGCGGCGGCGCTAGGATCGTCGCCGCTTGTCTCGCCGCCACCCCCGGCGGCGCCGGTTGCCTCATCGCCGCTAGGCTCGTAGGTGCTACCCCCGGCGGCGGCGCTTGCCTCGTTGCCGCTCGGCTCGTCGGCACTACCCCCAGCGGCATCCTCCATCTCATGGTCCTCGTCGCCGCCAACACCAGCGGCCTCGGCATCCTCCTCCGTCCTAAAGAAGTGCCTATTGTAGTGCTCCTCTAACTCTTCTTGAGACGACATGGTGGCTTGCACTAATAGAAGACGAAAAAGAGTTAGAATTCACGGAAAAATTCGGCATGACCTTTGCTAAAAATTGGTCATGCCGAGTGCTAGAATTGCCGGAACGGAAATGAATCGACATTCCGGCACTCAATAGCAACTCAATCCTCAGAATAAATGCAAACATAGAAATGCCATAACCATAACCATAACCATCTCCATAACCATGCCATCACCATAACCATCACCACATAAATTACAGTAGCTAGCTTTTTAGCATATACATTACAGTGGCATTTTACATCAGCATAAAAATAACACTTGACAACCTCCATTTAAAACCAGAGAATGAACATAGTGAATAACACTTGACAACCTCCATCAAACTCGCTTAGCAGCATCATACACTCCTGCTAGGCTAATTCCAAATTCAACCGAAGTATGGGAACACTCAAATACGACCACAAATTGCATAGCTAATCAAATATGTTGGGTGAAACTTCCATGTGCACTGTCTGTGCTACCGAGATAACATCTCTTCCTTTCTACATGCTGAGAATTTTTCAAACTAGAAAACAAAGATGTATATATAGCAACCATCTTACCACACTATTTCATGATTCAGCAAAAGTGCAGACAACAGGTAAGATCACAATCTATAGAGGAAATCAAACAAGCCAGCAAACAGTCAAGTTTCAAATGCAGCAATGTAGCATCATAGCAGAATTCGAAGGCTCAACAAAGACATCCCAATAGAATTTGAAGGTTCAACGGTTCACGGCACCAAGTGCACAGATGTCCAACATGACAACTTAGGAATAGACATCCCAGGTGTCCTACTAACAACAATAGGATGTTACTAAACAACAGTCTAAGAATTGTTCAAACCACAAAACATGTACATCAACAATTAGCAGCATCCTACACTCTTGCAATACTAATTTCAAATTCAATAGAAGTTTTAAACATCAAGATAATACCATAAATTTTAGAGCATATCAAACAAGCTAGGTGAAACATGCTTTTGCTCTAGGAAACATTTCTCCATTTCTACAGAGGACCATTTTCTCTGGTTAAGGGGACCATTTTCTCTGCAATGGCATTTTCTTTTGTCCAGAGAATGAATTGAACCACCATACCACCATATCTCAAATTCTCAAACAAGCATAAATGAATTGAACCAGAGAATGAATTTAAAAGAATGAATTGAACCAGAATTTTAGCCAGCAAACATCTATAGAATTTATAGAATAGCATGAACATCTATATAATTTAAATGTATACTAGTTCTCTGAATGAACATAGCACTTGTTCTTTTTAAATGAACCAGAGAATGAACATAGCACTTGTTCTTTTTAAACCAACCAGAGAACAAATTTTATCAACTAAACCAACTAATACTAGCTATTTACATTTTTTCATTTAGTTATTTCTATATCACAATTTCCAACCAGAGAACAATTTCCAACCAGAGAACAATTTTTAGCATTTAACTAAATCAATTAAATGAAACCTACTGCTAGCATTCAAAATTTTATGTATAACTTATAATGAAAAATTGAAACCTACTGCTAGAATTTGAAACCAATTTTTAGCATTCAAAAATTCAAACCAGAGAACCCTATTTCTTGCAATGTTAACCAAAGGTAACCAAGCAGAAATCCAAGGGATCATATTGACTTGCACTAGTTCTCTGAATGAACATAGCACTTGTTCTTTTTAAATAAACCAGAGAATGAACATATCACTTGTTCTTTTTAAATAAAGTAAACCTACTGCTAGCATTCTTGGCAGTAGGCATTTAAATGAAGAACCACTACTGCTAGCATTCTTGGCTAACCCTAACCCTAGCATTCTTGGCAGTAGGCATTTAAATGAAGAACCACTACTGCTAGCATTCTTGGCTAACCCTAACCCTACCATTCTTGGCTAACCCTAACCCTAACCCTATAAGTGGAATTAAAGTGGAATTAAAGTGACATTCCTTCACCTTGTACATGCACTGGCCAATTAACTAAACAAAATCAATTTTCATTTTAGCTACTGCAAGTAAAATCAATTTTGAGCCAAACCTCTATTTCATTTTCTTTTTTTGGCAGTAGGTAATGATGCATGAGCATTTTGAACCAAATTAATTTACAACCAGTGAGCATGCATGAGCATTTTGAACTAAACAATTGAACCAGTGAGCTACTGCCAACTAGAGAACCATCATATTATTATGAACATACCTAAAAAACATGAAAAGAAGCACTGAAAATCCCCATTTTTTGCTACTGCATTTCATCATTTAATTTCAAACCAGAGAATGAATTCATTGTAGTGCTCTCTCAAAATTTCAAACCATAGAATGAATATGAGTGCATTTCATCATTTGCTACTGCATTTCATCATTTGCTACTGCATTTCATCATTTAATTTCAAACCAGAAAATTTCAAATTGATGATTTTAGTGCTGATTGCTGTTTATTCATTCTGTATGAACCCTAACATTGAAAAAGCAATGGGGGCAGAGGGGGATTGGGGGCGGAGGGGGATTGGGGGTAGAGGGGGTGGACCTACCTGACTACCAGCAGGGGTCGACGGCGGCGGCTAGCGGCAGGTACGGGTCTCCTGCTCCTGCTCCTCCTCGAGCGGCGGATCCGACGGCGGCGGTGGATCCGACAGCGGCGGCGGCTCCTCCTCTACCTGATCCGACTGCTGCGGCGGCGGCTCCTCGTCGCCAACGGAGGCAGGTGGTGGGGGGGTGGTGGCGGGGTATGGTGGGGGGGGGCTGGTGATGATGGTGCAGAACGGCGGGTGGCAGCGCTGGCGGGTGGTCGTCATCGTCGGTACGGGGAAGATTGATGTGAGGAAGAGAGGAAGAGAGCACGCGCAGCGGTTAAGTCCCAGGTATAGCTGGGCTCACCTTATTGCCGGCGCACCACGTGTTTGGTTCGCCGGGGATAACTATACCCCGGCGAACCAAACATGTGGTGCGCCGGCAATAAGGTGAGCCCAGCTATACCCGGGACTTAACCCCCAACTGGCTGGCCATTTCATTTTATTCTTTTCTTTATTTCTTTTCACTTTCTTTTTTTATTCTTTTCTTTATTTCTTTTCACTTTCTTTTATGTTTCTTTTCTTTTCCCACAAATCCTATACTATTTTATTTCCTTCTCTTTTCAAGATAATAACCAAGCAATATGAGTTTATGCATTACAAAAAATATGAGTTATATACATGCATGCATAAAATATTGACCAACACAATATTAATTAGTCATACATAAAATATTGGCCATGACAATATGAGTAGTTATGAATTACACAAAATATGAGTTATACATTGCAAATAAAGTTTTACATCATCGATTGAGAAGAGTGTTTCGCTTTCTTCTTGCTTTTCTTGCTCGTCGTTGAATAATTTAGCCCCGTGTCGTGACTTCTTCTTTTGAAGGGTCGACGACCTCGGTAGCGTGGTCCTGCTTCTTCTTGTGGTGTATGTTGTGTCTTCGTCCTCGGATTCTTCCATCATTGGGTCTCCGACTTGTCCTTCGAAGTCTTCCTCGTTGGCGACTCCATCCATTCCGACGATGGTCCTCTTGCCTCTCCTCACGATAACACGGCTAGGCCTGGATGGGTCGGTTATGAAGAAGCATTGGTGCACGTGTTCTGCCAGTACCCATGGCTCATTCTGCGCGGTGGCGTTCGTGGACTTTGATTTGTTGGCTTCGGGTAGAAACATGGTGGTGAAATACCGGTCTTCTTTTACGACGCTCTTAGCCCATCCGATACGGAACATCGGCACTTTCTCCCAGCGTAGCTAAGCTCCCAGATTTCCTCGATTCTTCCGTAGTATCTAGTCTTTACGTCACCCGTCCAGGAATCCATCGTTACCCACGAGTTCGGTAAACACTTGTTCTTGTCTTTTTCTTCCGTGTAGAATGTGTACCCGTTGATATCGTACGCTTGGTAAGTCATGATGTTGGGCGCGGGGCCATGTGACAAGGCCAATACTAGTTTATCCTTGTCGAATCCATTGGTGGGGGATTAGCAACAATGTGGTCTTTGAACCAGCGCGCGAAAGAGGAGTTGTGCTCTCTGTATATTTCTGCTTCCGTCATCATCGGCTTGCCACTGTTCTCTATCATGGTTTTGTGCTCTTTCAACCAAGGATCGATCAAGTCAATGTGTTGTAGCGCTACTAAGTTGGCCCTGTCAAAGTCGGAACTCCGACCAGACATGTGCACGTGCAGTTCCTTCCTTCCATTTTTGTGGCCTACTCCCTCGAACCTACGGAGGTACTTGTTTTGAGGCAAACCAACAGGGTCCTCGATGTCTAGATAATTCGTGCAGAAAGAGATGCACTCTTCGGTGAGCCAGCCCCGTACGATGCTTCCATCTCGGATGTGACCTGTTACGAACGTATCCTTTAATGACCCCATTCATTCTTTCAAACGGCATCATGTTGTGTAAGAATGCCGGCCCTAGATCGACGATATCATCCATTATATGGACCAACAGATGGACCATCACGTCAAAGAATGCAGGCGGGAAGTACATCTCCATCTCACATAGGATCACCACAATCTCTTCCTGGAGCCTTGCGAGTTTCTTCACGCTTATCGACTTCCGAGTTATGACGTCGAAGAAGTTACAGAGCCCAGTCAGCGTTGCACGGACATGGTCATCCATTATACCTCGGATTGCAACCGGAAGAATCTGCGTCATCATCACGTGACAGTCATGAGACTTCATGCCGCTGAAGTTTCGTTTCTTGGGGTCCATGTATCTGCTTATTACCCCGGAGTAACCGAAGGGCACTCTGACTCCTACAAGGCAATTGAAAAATTGATCGACCTCGGCCGGACTAAAAGTGAAGCAGGAGGGGGACAGTAATAGTCTGGCTGCTTAATCCTTTTATGCTTCTGACCGCCGTCCGCCTCCTCCTCCGATCGTCCCTCTTGGGCCGGCGGGATCTCAAGCTCTTCCCCGATGGCCAAAACTTTCAGGTCTGTCTCTTGCTTTCGGCCCATCTTTGGTCCGGTCCGGCATGTTGAGAAGAGTGCCAAGCAAGCTCTCGCACACGTTCTTTGTAATATGCATGACATCAAGGCGGTGAGGTGTATCGAGAATTTTCCAAAGACGGCAAGTCCCAAAACACGGACCTCCTTTTCCGTACACCAATGAGCGGCGTCGTTTCCTTTTTCTTCTTCTTCTTCTCTCCAGGCTTTTGACGAATCTTTCCCGGCGCAGGGCACTCCTTCCAACCTTTCAGTAATGTATCGATCTCTTCGCCGCTCTTCTTACGTGGAGGTCCTCGGGGTTCATTTGTACCATCGAACAGATCTCCACGCTTTCTCCACGGGTCAGTTTCGTAGCCACCTTCGATGCCCCATGTAAACTGTTTTCGAAGAGCCATCCTTACCAAGCTGCAAAAACATCGTCTCTTCCATGCACACGACACATGCCTTGTGTCCATGGCACACCTGGCACGAAATGTAACCGTATCCGAGGTAGTCCTGCACCGTCGTGATCAACGCGGCTCTCAAAGGGAAATATTCTTCCGCGACGGCGTCCCATGTATCTACCCCTTCCTCCGCCCACAACGTTTCAAGCTCCTCCTTTAATAGTTCGAGATACATGTTGATATCGTTTCCTGGCTGTGTCGGCCCTTGAATTAGCATACTCATCTGTATGTACTTCCTCTTCATGCACCAGGGCGGGAGGTTGTAGATCCATACAAACACGGGCCATGTGCTATGTGTGCTGCTCTGGTTTCCGAACGGATTGAATCCGTCCGTGCTCGCACCCAACCCGATGTTTCGGGATCTGCCCCAAAACTTCCGAATTCATTGTCTAATGCTTTCCACTCGGCTTGCATCCGAAGGGTGCGTCAAAGACCGGGTGCTCAATCCGCTCTTTATCATTCAACATCGCCTCCTTTCTTCTGCGTGCGCCGCATGAGCTTTGCTTCCTTGCGGTCCGCGTAGAACCGTTGAAGCCGGGGGGCGAGCGGGAAGTACCACACAACTTTCCGAGGAGCTTTCTTCTTCCCTTTCTTGTACCGTTCAGCTTCACACACAGGACATTTGGTCTTGTCCATGTGCTCCTTGCGATACATGATACGATCGTTGATGCGGGCGTGATACTTTTCGTGGGGTAAGTCGAGAGGGCACGTGATTCTCTTGGCCTCGGCTAGACTACCAGGACACGTGTTCCCGGCAGGAAGGAGATCTTTCACGTATTCCAGGATGTCGTCGACGCTTGTGTCTGTCCATCCGTGTTTCGCCTTCATCTGCAGCACATCGAGAGCTACTCTCAAGCGAGACTCCCCCAACCCGCGACCCGAGTCGTACAACGGAGTATTCGAGTCTATCTCGAGTTGCTCAAGCTTTGATTTCCGCTTGGCGCCTTTCGTCTTTCGAGAAGCAGATCTTGAAGATGAGGGTCCCGCACGATCGAAGCTAGCGGCACCTCTTCGTCGTCGTCAAGGTTATTGTCGTCGTCAAGGTTATTGTCGTCGTCAAGGTTATCGTCATGTGCGACAAACTCTTCATCGTCATCGTATCATGATGCCCTCCTTCTTGCCGGCCATTTTTACCACCTGCCGCCGTCGCCCCATTGACCTCCGCGCCATCATCACTCATCCATTGAGTGTGTCCATGCATGAAACCATTAGTGAGCAGGTGCCCCTGCAACTTGCCTGAATACGGGTCAAACCATTTCCCTCGTTTGCATCTCCGGCACGGACACAATACCTCCGTGCGGTTATTTTCATACATGTCGATGATCGCATGTTTCAGATATCTCATCACGATGCTTTCACTCATCTCGATAACCATTATCGCCTGCATGGTAAGATTACATAATTCATTAGAACCATGCATCCGTCGGTAGTTTTCACGGAAAATTTCGGCATGACCTTCCTACACGGTAGGACATAGGAGCGCCAGTAAATGTGCCGAAACGGAAACTAGAAGAATCAACATTTCGGCGCAACGTTGGCAACTCATTTTCAACGCCAACACACACACAAGCACAAGCACAACATATATATATGCCACACACGAGAGCTTTTCTTCAAATGTCCAACATACATCGATTTCATTCCTTAATTTGTTCATTAATCACCTATTTGTTTGATATATTCGTCGATAAGATCGAGACGACGCGCCGCGACAATGGCGTATGGAAGCCAACTTTCTAGATCTAGATCTAGATTGAGCGGTCAATGCGGGATAGTAGATCTAGATCTACATAGGGGGATGTGGGAGATGCATGTAGGAAGGGAAGATTTGCTCAAAAATTTTGATTTTGTTTGGTCAAATTGGTGAAATTGGGGATAGAAATGGGCAAAAATGAGCTGGGTTGGGAGAAGGCTCGGGTTTGTGTGGAGAAGTGGAGTGTAGTGAGTGTGTGAGTGAGTGGGCTGGTTGGTGGCTGAAATAACTGCCAGGTTATTGCCGGCGCACCTGGACCATGGTGCGCCGGCAACATATACCCCTTTCGGCTATATCACAACCGGGCCAGGCCCAAGAATCATTGCCGGCGCACCGGCCCAGGGGTGCGTCGGCAATAGCAAACTTTCCACCGGCGCACCACTGGGCCGGTGCGCCGGCAATGATTCTTGGGCCTGGCCCGAATCGGCCCGGGCCATGCCAGGAAATAGCGCCGGCGAGCCTTTCCCCGAGGTGCGCCGGCAGTATCCCTTCATCGCCGGCGCGGCTGAAATGTGGTGCACCGGCAATCCTTTCCACCGGCGCATGCACAATGTGGTGCGCCGGCACAACTTGCCTCCACCTATAGGCTTTTCCCTAGTAGTGAGCAGCGTTGATGAAGATGGCGGTGGAGATGGCAGCGGTGTCGATGGAGAAGCCTTCCGGGGGCACTTCCCCGTCCCGGCGGCGTGCCGGAACAGAGACTCCTGTCCCCCAGATCTTGGCTTCGCGATGGCGGCGGCTCTGGAAGGTTTCTCGTACCGTGATTTTTCCGTCTCGAAGATTTAGGTCAGGGACCTTTATATAGGCGAAGAGGCGGAGTCGGAGGGTCGATGAGGCGACGACACACTAGGGGGGCGCGACCAAGGCCTGGGCCGCGCCACCCTGTCGTCTGGGGCCCACAGGGCCCTCCTCTGGCGGCTCTCGGGTGTTCTGGAAGCTTCGTGTGATTCTAAGATCTTGGCGTTGATTTCGTTCGATTCTGAGAATATTTCCTTACTAGGATTTCTGAAACCAAAAACAGCAGAAAACAGCAACTGGCCCTTCGGCATCTCGTCAATAGGTTAGTTCCGGAAAATGCATAAATATGACATAAAGTATGCATAAAACATGTAGATATCATCAATAATGTGGCATGGAACATAAGAAATTATCGATACGTCGGAGACGTATCACCATCCTACTAGCATATCTCATAAAAGAAATATGTAGTGATTACTAGAATAATCCACATAGACTATAAACATTGCTACGGAAGATCTAATCTTATCGTAGTCAACTCTTTGAACTTTGTCGTAAACAACTTTTTCGACAAGTCAAGCTTCATCAATTTTATAGATCCATTTACTTTAAAAAAGTATTCATCTATCTTGGATTTCATGGCGTATAGCCATTTTAACGGAGTCAGGGCCCATCATAACTTCTTTGTTTGTAGTTGGTTTATTATTGTTCAAAATCAATCCTTTGTCCACAAATCATTTATTTGATCACAAAGTAAACCATACCTACAAGGTTCAATATGTACTTCGATCTCCATGGCTAAAATACTTTGTAGTCATGGGAGCCATGATCGTCGTGGCCGCTTCCGAAACCAATTTCCGATGCTGCGCTATGATGTCTACGGGTGCTTCTATTCTTGTAGACAGTGTTGGGCCTCCAAGAGCAGAGGTTTGTAGAACAACAGCAAGTTTCCCTTAAGTGGATCACCCAAGGTTTATCGAACTCAGGGAGGAAGAGGTCAAAGATATCCCTCTCATGCAACCCTGCAACCACAAAGCAAGATGTCTCTTGTGTCCCCAACACACCTAATACACTTGTCAGATGTATAGGTGCACTAGTTCGGCGAAGAGATAGTGAAATACAGGTGGTACGAATGAATATGAGCAGTAGTAACGGCACCAGAAAATAGCTTGATGCTACAACCGGCGTGTGGTTGATGGTGGTAATATTGCAGGCAGTACGGATGCAGTAGAACAGTAAACAAGCGATGATTGCAGTATTTAGGAACAAGGCCTAGGGATTATACTTTCACTAGTGGCACTCTCAACATTGATCACATAACAGAATAGATAAATGCTATACTCTACACTCTCTTGTTGGATGATGAACACCACTAATTGTGTAGGATTACACGAACCCTCAATGTCGGAGTTAACAAGCTCCACAATATTCGATATTCATATTTAAATAACCTTAGAGTGCATGATAGATCATTGCAATTACACCAAGTACTAACATAGCATGCACACTGTCACCATCACACTATGAAGGAGGCATAGATCACATCAATACTATCATAGCAATAATTAACTTCATAATCTACAAGAGATTACAATCATAACCTACGCCAAGTACTACACGATGCACACACTGTCACCATTACACCGTGGAGGAGGAATAGACTGCTTTAATAACATCGCTAGAGTAGCACATAGATGAATTGTGATACAAAACTCATACGAATCTCAATCATGTAAGGCAGCTCATGAGATCATTGTATTGAAGTACATAGGAGAGAGAATAACCACATAGCTACCGGTACAGCCCCTTAGCCTCGATGGAGAACTACTCCCTCCTCATGGGAGACAGCGGCGGTGATGAAGATGGCAGCGGTGTCGATGGAGAAGCCTTCCGGGGGCACTTCCCCGTCCCGGCGGCGTGCCGGAACAGAGACTCCTATCCCCCAGATCTTGGCTTCGCGATGGCGGCAGCTCTGGAAGGTTTCTCGTACCGTGGTTTTTCCGTATCGATGTTTTAGGTCAGGGACCTTTATATAGGCGAAGAGGCGGAGTCGGAGGGGGTACGGAGCCGCCACACAATAGGGCGGCGCGGCCAAGGCCTGGGCCACGCCAGCCACATGTGTGGGCCCCCTGTGGCCCTCCTCTGGTGGCTCTCGGGGTGTTCTGGAAGCTTCGTGGAGTTTTAAGACTTTGGGCGTTGATTTCGTCCAATTCCGAGAATATTTCCTTACTAGGATTTCTGAAACCAAAAACAGCAGAAAACAGGAACTGGCACTTCGGCATCTCGTCAATAGGTTAGTTCTGGAAAATGCGTAAAATCATCATAAAGTGTGAACAAAACATGTAGGTAATGTCATAAAACAAGCATGGAACATCAGAAATTATAGATACGTTGGAGACGTATCACGCTACTCTGATCATTATGCTCAGGTTCATAAACCTTATCAAGTTCTATTGTCCTCCCACTCAAAAACTTCGCTAGAAAACAATTTCTTGGAAATAAGCAAGTAACATTAACAAACACTTTTGTCTTTTACTTCATAGTGGAAAGAATTCCCAATCAATTCTTTGGGGTAACCAACAAAGACATTCATCCGATTTTGGTTGTAAACTCTTAGACCAAAAATTAAAGAAAGGACTATTAGGGTTTATACCCATGCCATAACTTGTATGGTGTCATTTCAACGGATCATGATGACGCTCTATTTAGTGTAAAAGCGGTAGTCTCTAAAGCATAATCCACAAAAATATAATGGCATCAATATTTTATCTCATCATTAACCCAACAAGGTTTGGATACATCTCTCGGATACTATATCATCACTATGATACTCCAAGAAATGTGAGTTGTAGAATAATTTCATAACTCTCTTAGATGTTCACTAAAAACTCGTAATTCAAATATTTTCCTAATGATCCAATCATAGATATTTGATTTTTCTATTACGATGATTTCCACTTCATGCTGAAATTTATTTGAATCCATTCAAATGTTTCAAACTTCTTCCTTATCGAATATATCCACATATATATACTCAATTCATTGTTGGAAGTTTTCATGAAGCAGAAGAATCTCCCGCACACAACTATACCCAGTGAACCACATATATCATCATGTATGTTTTCACTAAGTTAGTTGCCCGTTCAACTTGGCCTATGAACGGTATTTTAGTCATTCTCTTTAGAAAAGATTTGCAAGCGCCAAACGATTCAAAAATCAAATGACTCCAAAAATCCATTTGCATGGAGTTCCTTCATGCGTTCCTTTCTAACATGACCTAAATGGCGGTTCCACAAATAAGTGGAATTCAAATCATTTGCCTTATGGCATTTTAGCGTCAGTGTTATATATGTGTGTTTCACCATTAAGATTTATAATAACTTATCCATCGTATATGGAGTAAGGTCATAATTTGAACAACTCATTGTTTTCATTTGACCAGAGCAAAATAACAATTATTAAGTTCTTTATTATAAAT